>NC_090936.1:806978056-808228056 GCF_040938575.1 Ambystoma mexicanum
CCCTCCTGTTAGTATTTAAGTTTTACGTGCATTGATATACGGGATGTTCCTTGTTGCCTCGTTTAGACCCTAAAGAAGTTTACGGAGTCGTGAGATGGAAATGGGACACACAACAGGGAGCAGTTAGCAAAAGTATTTTATTATAGGGGATTGGCAATCCAATTCCATGCGCCACAGATCTGAAATACAAACCTATGTCAGGTGGCGACTTTGTTTTGGCACAACTTAATATTTTGCTTCTTTCCACGCATCCCTTACCGAGACTCCTTTACCCGCCAGCTTTGCTCACGAGTGAAACAATACTTTGTTTCAAGTGGATAGTGGTCGATGTGGAGAAGGAAGATTTTTTTTTCTTTCCTGTAGTATATCAAGTTTTTAATTGGACGTCATTTGTTGTGCCAGTATTACAATGTGTTCTGCTTTCCACAGGACATTACATCAGTAATGTGTACTTCACTTAAAACCTTTGGAGTGCTGGTAAGCAGCAATTGCCGTCAAGACCCTGTTGTAGAAATCCAAGCCTGCTTTCTAAGCTCTTTAGCAATACTTACTTAGAAGTTTTGCTTTGTGATAAAGAGCCATGGATAGGGTTTTAAGTGAAACTCTTAATTAGAGCCTGCAGAGCACAACGCCTACTGCTGGTCTGCTCAATAACTGAAACCTCAATGAAACATAACAGTTCTGGAATCGGAATGTGCATCTCATCCAAAGAGAATAAGTAACCATAAGAACACGACATATCTTCCCATCTAAATGAGGAAATACAACATATAGGAAAAGAGGACAATTATTAATTTAAAAAAACAAAGACAAAGTAACAGAGTGAACCAAAATTCCAACATTTAAAAACATGGTCATCGCATAAAACGTACCTGCGTTCTCATTGCACAAAATCTTTCAATTGTCCTGAAACCTGTTGGGGGTCGCCGGCCATGTCCATCCGGCAGGCGACCCCCGGGGTGCTGCTTCCTCACAGCACCCAAACAGGCCCAGCGCCTGTGGGAGTTTGGGGCCCGCCATGTCCATCCGGCAGGCCCCGCGGCGCTATGGGACACCAGCGCCATCGGGGTGGGGGCACAGCCTGCCAGGGTCCTGACCATGCGGACCTCGGCCAACGTCCTGGCACGAGAGTCCCATGGCAACAGGGCCTGCAGGCCTGTACCTCCCACAGGTAAGCCTGCGGCCTACATCCTTAATGAGACACAGACTCAGACCAACCTTCCACGGAGTCTGCAGCCGTTCTGTCTCACGTGCCTGCAGGGGCTCCTTTTATTAGCTTGGGCCATGACACAGTCATGGCCCATCTTAAAGGGGCAATACACATGGGAGGGACACATCCCCTTAAAGGGGCAATACACGCAGGAGGGTCACCCATCACAGAACCCTCCTCTCTCTAAAGCTAACTCTAATCCCATCAGGAACACCTTCGTCCAAGTCATTACTTTTGACACTCTCATCTCCCTCTCTTCCGACTAAGACACCACCACTATCACACCTATTACATCCCTCTGTCACTTTTTGTAGGGAGTCAACCTGCCATTTAACCAGACCCCGCATCCTTCCACAATCACCACTCCCTCTCTCACAGCAGTAATGCTTTCAAGACATTTAATTTCCACTCAGAGATTCTTCAACAACACCAAATCACCAACAGCCCATACCCTATCCTTTACCCCATGACAATAATCAAAAACCTTTTTGTAATGCTCCCGATCCTACTTCACCACTTTCAATAACTTCTCCCGGTCCACGCAAACCGGGACCGCTGCACCCAACCACCCAGGGCATAATATAGTCCCTAGCTCGTGGCCCTTTAACGAAGCAAAAGGAGATACCTTTGTCACTTTGTGCAGCGTGGTGCAATAACCCCAAACCATCTGTCTCAATACTGCCCGCCAAGGTAAAGCAGCTCTCAATGCCAACTGATTCCTCACTTTGATGAACCTTTTCACCCGTTCAACTAGGCCGTTTTGCCCTGGGGTGATACAAAGTCGTCCATGCATGTGATATGGAATAATAATTCAAAAACCTCTTAATCATCTCAGAGGAGAACTGTACTCTGTTATCTGTTACCAGCACTCTGGGAAACCCCTGTCTGAAAAACACATTTTCTAGAAACCTGATAAATTTACTTGTAGTGGCTTCCTGTCACACCCCTGGAGAATACACAACTCCTTGCTAGCCACAGAAGCCAAATGGTGTGACCCCTCCACCCTTGGTTGACATGGACACCTGATTGTGAACACACAGGTACACCGAGGAAGCCTAAGGGGGGAAGTGGGTTAGGTAGGGGGTGTTTAGGAAAACCGGAAAAGGGAAAGTGGATGACAACAAAAACAAATAAACCTAATAAGGCTTGCCTTGCCAATGTACCTGTTGGTATTATTCTTAATTAGAATAGTAATGCAACACTCTGTAAATCCCTAGTTTCCTGTGGTACCAATAAACATAAGCACAAAGCATGGAATGATAACACATTGCACTCCTCCTGAAACGCTGAGCATGTACTTCTTAATTAGTCATGCTCTCAATGTGTGCCTTGCGCTCCCCCCTAACACCTGAATCCACTTAATACAATGAAAACAACTATGAACATGGTAATTGTTTTACATGGAAATGACAATGGATGCAGCAACAAACAAATATAACATTGCTTTATGAAATGCCTGGTTATCAGCGATTAACTTACTAAAAGTATACTCTGAGGGAAAACTTGTTGCATTCACACACATACATATTGGCCTCATATTTGAATGTGTGCCTATAATTGCACCCAAACCATTGTGCTGAGTTCATTGAAGTAGTGTGGAGAGAACCTGCATTCCGTTTAACCACATAAAACAAATAGCAGCATTAGAACCCTCCACGTGTTTGTAATAAGCTACTTAACAATGTGGACAACAAACATTCAACAGTTCACTTATCTGAGGCCTGGGGGGGCTCGCCGGCACCTCCCCACGCAAAGAATATCCAGACTTGAACGGCCTCGGATGTACACTAATCTGTGCTCCAAACGCTCTGCAAGTTCACCGCCAGGCCCGGGACGAGCTGGAGTTACCGGACCCGGATCTCTGGAAGAACCTATGGCGCTCAAATGTTGCGTTTTTCCTAGGTTCATAATGTTCCTGTAATTTCCTAATAGCTACAGCAAAATTGCCAAGATCGTAGCGAGCAAGTAGATGTCAAACACCTTTTTCCGCCTGTCCCACTTCACTGGGGGAGTACCTAGTTCAGCTTGGAACGGTGGGGGGGGAGGGTGGGCAGAATCCCTGCAGCAGCATTTCATAGTCTGCTTTGTTTTCACAATGTTTAATCTCCCTGTGCTGTTTCCGCCAAACTGCTGCTCTGTAGTTAGTTTCTATTTCTTTTGTGTTGTTTTATGGAAGCTTCTTCTCTAAAGTTTGCTTCTATTCCCTTATGTGTCCTGGAGACTGCTGGCTGAGGCAATGCTTGCATGCGAAATTCTACAACATGGAAATCCTGGCAAGGTGTCCTGATTGCTAAGGCCCGTGCAAGCTCTTGAGCACGTTGAAAGGTCCTTTTTTTTTTCTTTAACTTTGCAGTGTGGGGACACGGCTCTGAGTTGGCGGCGCGGCCGCTTCAGAAGGCGCTCATGTTGCATTTCAGCACACGGCTCTCTCCTTACCTGGCAGGGTGTGCTCTGCGCACTGGGTACACACCTTGCCCTTGCCAGCTCCCGCTGCGCTGCCTGCACCTTTCTTGTTGGAGCGCTCTCCCTCTGTCTGTACCATCGAGGCACGGAGCACAAGCAGCTGAATGCTAAGTAACCATAAGAACACAGCACTTTGCCATCTTCAAATTAGTATAGAACCTACTCAGGGTGTTCCTATATTGCCATACACTGGCAGGGATAATACAGATTTTCCACACATTCGTTACAGAAAGTCATGATTCTATTAAAGACTCGGAGGCGAAAGATTATGCTCTGAACTTCTCTTTACTAGACTCGAGCAGCAACCAAAAGAAACAAACAAACATGGAAAACAAAATAAACTACAAATCCCAACGACACCCGGGTAACATTTGTAGTCCGTTTTCCATAGATAAACATGTGATCCATTCCTCCAATCAGCATCTGTTCTCTCCTATAAACCTCCATGTTCCTAAAGTCCTTCCTCTTTCTTTCGCTGATCTGGAAAACTCATGCCCCAACCGGTAGGCAACTAGAATCCGGTAATCTCCTTAAGTTGTCCCTTTCTGTTCCGTTCCTGAAACAGATATAAACCATTAGAAACCCCATCATGGACGGGTGGGCAATCGCATAGCAATACCATTATCATTGCAAAACAAGACTGCATTATTTTCGAGCAAAATTTCATGATTTACAACATGACAACATATCTTATACAATAGCGATTGACATTGGGTGGAATAATCTTTCGCCTCCGAGTCTTTAATAGAATCATGACTTTCTGTAACGAATGTGTGGAAAATCTGTATTCTATGTCAAGACTCGGAGGCTCAGATTATGCTCGTTTAAAGCTTACCTACCACCAACGATGCTACTCGCTCCACTGGTTTAAAATAGAAATTCTTAAAGGTCTCCTCGTTAGACCAATCCGCCGCCTTCAGCACATCCTCCAGGCGGGCCCCTGCCAAAAAGGCAGACAATGCCATAGCACCCCGTGTAGAATGTGCTCCAAACTGCTGCACGTCTATCCCTGCTTCTGCCATGCACCACCTGACCCATCTAGCTAGAGTGGCTGACGCTACTGCTCTAAAAGGCTTTCTAATTGCTATTAATAGTTGATTCTCTCCTGCAGGCCTCACTTCATCCGCTTTCTGTTCATATGCCTTCAAACACCTGACTGGACACAACTTAGGCTTGTTAGGAAAGGCCATGTATTCCACGGATTTAAGATTCGTCTTAGTTCTTCCTGTTATGAAAAATACTACCCCCGAAGGTGAAAAGGATTTCCTGTTTACCTCCAGTGCTCTCACATCCGAGACTCTTTTACAAGAAATAAGACACAGAAGATAGTTAGCTTGGCCCACAACGCCTTGCGAGACAAGAATTCATTGTCCGGCCAAGCTTCAAACATTCTTAAAACTACACTCACATCCCATAAACGCGAGTATTTGGGAGTAGGAGGTTTCATACACCTGATGCCCTTCAGAAGCCTACATACCAAGGGATGTTCACCCACCGGCTTATTGTCTATGTAAACATGGCCCGCAGAGATCGCTGACATATAATTATTAATGGTCCTGTAAGCCTTCGCCTGCGCTGCCTGAGCTGCTAAAAAAATTACTATGTGCACTACATCTGTACATACGGGATCAACCTGTCTCTCCAGACACCAATCACTCCATCTATGCCATGCCACTCTGTATGCCTTTCCTGTCGCTGGAGCCCATGACTCCCTGATGAACTCCTGAGCCGAGCCCGAAAGTCCTGGCTTAGACCAGTTTTACCTGAAATCGCCCAAGCCAGAAGCCTCAAACTCCCTGGCCTGACCAATGGGTGAAATTCCCCTGCCGGATTTAGCAAAATGTCCTCTTTGACTGGCAACCGGATAGGAGTCTCGAACGACAACTCCAGAAGATCTGGAAACCAAGCCTGGCCTTTCCAATCTGGTGTAATCAGAATCACTGTTGCTAGCTGACGCCTGACCTGCGCCACTGTGCGGGCTATTAAAGAGAACGGGGGAAACACGTACTCCCTTGCTGGACCCCAGACCTGGAGAAAAGCGTCTGTCGCTGCCGCTTCTGGATCCGGCCTCCAACTGTAAAACCTGGAGAGTTTCCTGTTCAACCTGGAAGCGAAGAGATCCGTCTGACAGGGACCCCTGTGATGCATGATCTCTTGGAATACCGAGTCGTCCTGCCGCCAGTCGCAGGAATCCCTTAGGTATCTCGAGTTCCAATCTGCCACCAGATTGAGATCCCCTGGCAAATGTTCCGCTTTCACGTTTATTCCTCTCTGGAGACAGATCTGCCAAAACCCTTTGGCTATCTCCGTCAGCTTCTGAGATCTCGTTCCGCCCAGTCGATTGATGTATCGGACTGCTGAAACGTTGTCCATCTTCAAGAGAATGGACGATTTTGCACCTTTCTGTGTCCAGCACTGGACCGCGAAGGAGCCCGCTAGAAGCTCCAGGCAATTGATGTGGAGACCCAACTCTTCTCTCGACCATCTCCCTCCTGTAGACTGATCTCCACATCTGGCTCCCCATCCCCAACGGCTGGCGTCGGACTCTATCACCAGGTCCGGGGATGAGTCGAATATCGCCCGGCCATTCCAGGCTTCCATGTGGCAGTACCACCATTCTAACTCCAGCTTCGCTTCCTGGGATAGCTTGACTTTCTGTTCGTAAGAAAAACCTCTCCTGAGATGGCTGATTGTCATAATCTGTGTGGGATTGATTATGGCTATTAGTGTTGTGGTGAAGGGCGGTGATGTCACTGACATTCTAGGTGGAATGTTGGTGTGGGGATGTCACTGGGACTCTGGGTGGAATGTTGGTGTAGGTTTGATTGCAACGTTCTACTGATGGCAGTTAGACCTAAGATACTGGACCAGATGGATGTCCCAGTGCTTTCTCTACTTACTAACTAAGAGAATAAAACCTACATGTAAACTACTTACCTTCTGGTGTTCCTGATTGGTGAAGGAGGCTTAGTTTATGTCACTGGCGACGAGGATGGTTCCGGTGCTGCCGGGAAGGGGCAGCTGGTGAGAAGCGCTGCCTTCCTGAGAGACATCCATCAAACTGGAACAAGCTGCATGCCGGGTGGTGCAGTGGAGGTTCAGGTCGAGGTCCAATTGAAGCGGAGGTATCTGGCGGGCTGGGCGGTGCTGTGGCCCAGGTTTCAAAGTCCAGGCTGGGGCTTTGAAGAGTGTAGGTGGCCCAGTATAGCCATGCCAGGAGCGGAGGAGAGGCGCTGCCTTCCTGAGAGACATCCATCAAAGTGGAACAAGCTGCAGGCCGGGTGGTGCAGTGGAGGTTCAGGTCGAGGTCCAATTGAAGCGGAGGTGTCTGGCGGGCTGGGCGGTGCTGTGGCCCAGGTTTCAAAGTCCAGGCTGGGGCTTTGAAGAGTGTAGGTGGCCCAGTATAGCCGTGCCAGGAGCGGAGGAACAACTGCTGGGGACGCTGTTGTGTGTACCGGCGGGGGAGGCTGTGGTTGCCCAGTCCTTGGAAGGTCCAGAGTGCAGGTGCTGCTGGGGCCGATGTGGCCCATTGCCTGGAGCTGCGCACCCACTGTGTACTTTGGTGGGTCGGTCCAGAGTTTGATGGAAGTTTGGAGGGGGCTGCCGTGACTCCTTAACAGCCTAAGGAATGGAGAGCGGACTGGGAGGAGTTTCCCCTTGGGCTGGTATTCCGCCGGGCCGGTAAGGCAGTAGGGTCGTGGCTGGATTTTGATTTTTGTGCGTGACCGTTGGCAGGAACGGCAATTGGTTCTTCCTAGGAGTGTGCCCCTGCGTCCACCAGGGGGAGCTGCTGTGCGCGGCCGTTGGCAGGAAGAGAGCCAGTGTGTTCTGTGGATTGGACTACAAGCTGGAAACCATTCCAGCTTGGGAGAGCGTCGTGTGCCCCTGCGTCCACCAGGGGGAGCAGCTGTGCACGGCCGTTGGCAGGAACAGAGCCAGTGTGTCGTGTGTATTGGACTGCAGGATGGAAATCTTTTCATCTTGGGAGAGCGCGGAGGATACATCTGCGACAAGAAGTTTACTCTTGGAGATGATGGCAAGTGCGGTGGCCGATACCGAAATTCTGGGCGTATACAAAGTGTGTGTTGGGGGTCGGAACATGCCATTAGCAGGTGATTTGTCAAGAAGGATGGCAAGGAAGAGAGCGCTGGATCCGGATCAGTGGGGGACAAGTGACGTGATGAAGGATCTGACAAGTCACTGAGTAGAGGTATGTGATTGGGGAGGCCGGTTTTAATGCTTATGCTGTTTGTGTTTTTCTGGTGGCCTCTGGGTTTAGTACAGTGTGGTTTGGGTCCTGGGTTGATGTTAGCAGTGTAAGGCCTGTGATCTAATGTACTGCTGTTGTGTTTATGTCGTGGCCTGCTGTTTAGGACATTTTCCATGGGCTTTTATCTATGGACTTGTGGGTAGAGTTCGTTGGCAAAGTTTGTAATGTGTACAATGTTTTTCTTCCAGGTGGGTGGAAGTGGACATGGGGGTGTGGGGTTGGCACAGAAATTTTTGCGCCATGTCAATTTTTGCTTTTATTTTTCCTGCACTTCATGGGTATGCTGATGGGTGCAGGGATTTTTTTGGCGCCAGGTCAATAACTTTTGCAATTATTTTCTTGCATTATATGATATTTTGGGATTGGCGCAGGGACTTTAGCGCCAAGGATTTGCATTTAGAGTTTTGCATTTCAGGGACATGTTGGGGTTGGCGCAGGGTTTTAAGCGCCATGGACTTGATCTGGTTACTACTTACTGTGGGTTTTACATGTTGTCCTGCTGTTTTTGTTTGTCGTGTTTGTAGGGGCATTACCCTTGGTTATATGTGGATGATGCCAGTACCTTTAGGGGCAGTGAGGTGCTTTCACTTCTTGCACATTCTGGGATTAGGGTACACAGGATTTGCTTTTATGTGTGCAATTCATGGACATTTTGGGGGTGGTGCAAGAACTTTGGTGCCACTACGGGACAAGAACTTTGGCGCCATTACGTCTTTTGGGTTGTTGTTTGTAGGGGCATATCCCTTGGTTATGTGTGGATGATGCTGGTGTTTAGGGGCAGTGAGGTGCTGCCTGGAAATCTTTGTGGTAGGGAGGTGCTGCCTGGAATGAATTTAAAGTGGTAGTGAGGTGCGACTCAGGGTTTTTAAGGGGTAGTGAGGTACTGCCTGGGTATTTAAAGTGGTAGTGAGGGGCTGCCTGGTTATTTAAAAGGTAGTTAGGTGCTGTCAAGGACAGCGAGGTGCTGTCTGGTCTTTGTAGGGGTAGTGAGTTTGGTTGTTTTTGGGGACAGTGGGGTGCTGTTTAGCGGGCAGTGAGGTGCTGTCCGTGTCAATTTTGGGGGCAGTGTGGTGCTGTCTAGCGGGCAGTGAGGGTTGTCGCTCTTGTGCGGCAGTGGCGTGCTGTCTGGCTATTTTAGGGGGGGCAGTGAGGTGCTGTCTAGTGGGCAGTCAGGTGCCACTTAGCGGGCAGTCAGGTGTTACCTAGGTCACCTTGGGGGCAGTGAGGTGCGGTCTGGTTGTGTTCTGGTGTGTTAGGGACAGTCAGGTGCTGTTTGGTTGTTTTAGGGGCAGTGAGGTGCTGTCTGGTCGTTTGTAGGGGAAGTTGGGAGCTGTCTGATGTCGTTCGGGACTGGGCGGTGCAGTCTGGTTGTTTTTGGGGCAGTGAGGTGCTGTCTGGGTCATTGTTGGGGGCAGTGAGGTGCTGTCCATTAGGCAGTTAGGCGCGGTTTGGTGTTTTAGGGACAGTCAGGTGCTGTTTGGTTGTTTTAGGGGCAGTGAGGTGCTGTCTGGTCGTTTGTAGGGGCAGTTGGGAGCTGTCTGGTTGTTGTTGGGACTGTGAGATGCAGTTTGGTTGTTTTAGGGGCAGTGAGGTGCTGTTTGGTTGTTTTAGGGGCAGTGAGGTGCTGTCCACATGCTGGTAGGTGGGGTAGCGAGGTGTTGTGTTGGCTTTAGGTTATTGAGGTGCAGTCTGGTGTTTTAAGGGACTGTGAGGTGCAGTTGGTGTGTTTGGGACAGTGAGGTGCTGTCTGGGTCATTTTTGGGGGCAGTGAGGTGCTGTCTAGTGGGCAGTGAGGTGCTGTTTGGTTGTTGTCAGGGGTAGTGAGGTGCTGTTTGGTTGTTTGTAGGGACTGTTAGGTGCTGTCGGGGTTTTTTGTAATAGTGAGGTGCTGTCTGGGTCATTTTTGGGGGCAGTGAGGTGCTGTCCATCAGGCAGTTAGGTGCTGTTTGTTTTTGTTTTTTTAGGGACAGTGTGGTGCTGTCTGGTTGTTTCCTGGTGTGTTTTGGTGGTTTTAGGGTACTGAAGGTGGTGTTTGTTGGGATTGTGAGGTGCGGTCTGGTTGTGTTCTGGTGTGTTAGGGACAGTCAGGTGCTGTTTGGTTGTTTTAGGGGCAGTGAGGTGCTGTCCGGTTGTTGTAGGGGCAGTTGGGAGCTGTCTGGTGTTGTTGGGACTGTCAGATGCAGTCTGGTTGTTTTAGGGGCAGTCAGGTACTGTCTAGTGCTGGTAGGGACAGTGAGGTGTTTTTTTTATGCTGTCCACATGCTGGTAGGTGGGGTAGCGAGGTGTTGTGTTGGCTTTAGGTTATTGAGGTGCAGCCTGGTGTTTTAAGGGACTGTGGGGTGCAGTTGGTGTGTTTGGGACAGTGAGGTGCTGTCTGGGTCATTTCTGGGGACAGTGAGGAGCTGCTGGTGTTTTGGGGATAGTGAGGTGTTGTGGGTTGTTTTAGGGGCAGTGAGGTGCTGCCTGGGTGTAGAGGGGGCAGTGAGGTGCTGTCCATCAGGCAGTGTGGTGCTGTTTGGTTGTTTTTAGGGACAGTCAGGTGCTGTTGGTTGTCGGGTGGGCAGCGAGGTGCTGTTGTTGATTTTAGGTTTATTTAGGTGCTGTATAGGGCCTGGTTAGGAATAGTTAGTATTGTTATGGCGGTACTAAGGGGTTTTTAGATGATATCTATGTTTTTGGGTAAGGGTAGTTAGGTGCTGTCTGGTCATTCAAGGGGCTGCCAGAGCCTGTTTCTAGGTTAAAGGGCAGCCAGATGATGTTTGGTCATAAGTTTTATTTTTGGGTTCCAACTGTGTGTTGTCAAAATGTACAGATTATGAGTTAGAAGTGTGGTGTGGTACAAGGGCTCAGCTGGGAGCTGTTCGGAGATGTTATGAGCCATTTAGTTCGGAACATTTATTGGCGGTGTTCATCCATCCTCATGGTGGGTGATGTCATGGGGTTGTGATGTGTCAGTCCAAGGGAGGGAGACATATGTCATGACCTGTTCTGGGCCCGATTATGGCTATTAGTATTGGGTTGGTTTAGACAGGGACATATATGTCATAATCTGTGTGGGATGGGTTATTGCTAGGTGTGTTGTATTGGTTGAAGAGAAGGACATATGTCATAATCTGTGTGGGATTGATTATGGCTATTAGTGTTGTGGTGAAGGGCGGTGATGTCACTGACATTCTAGGTGGAATGTTGGTGTGGGGATGTCACTGGGACTCTGGGTGGAATGTTGGTGTAGGTTTGATTGCAACGTTCTACTGATGGCAGTTAGACCTAAGATACTGGACCAGATGGATGTCCCAGTGCTTTCTCTACTTACTAACTAAGAGAATAAAACCTACATGTAAACTACTTACCTTCTGGTGTTCCTGATTGGTGAAGGAGGCTTAGTTTATGTCACTGATCTTCAGCCTCTGCAGTGCTCTGTAATGCAGTGGTCCTGGGAATATCGCCTGTATCGATGATGACAGACGTCCTATAAGTCTTGCTATCTCCCTTAAAGAAATTTCGCGCTTCCTTATCATCCCTTTGATCTCCTTCTTGACAGAGTTGACCTTGGCTAGAGGTAACTTGAGAATACCCTGGGTTGTCTCTAAGTTGAACCCCAGAAATTCCATATCCTGAACTGGCTCTAATTGAGATTTCTCCCAGTTGATCAGGAAGCCCAACTGTTGTAGCAACCCCGTAGCTAGCTGGACCTGTTGGACTAACACTTCCCTGACCTGGCACATCAGACATATGTCGTCCAGGTAAATAATCAGTCTGATCCCCTGCTCTCTCAGATGTGTTACCACTGGCTTCAAAAGTTTGGTGAAAGCCCATGGCGCCGACGCTAACCCAAAGGGAAGACACTTGAACTCCCACCTCCGTCCCTTCCAAAGGAACTGAAGGAGCTTTGTCTGTTCTGGCCGAATCGGAATCGTTAGATACGCATCCCTGAGATCTATTCTCGCTAACCAGTCTCCCTGCTGGAGAACATCCCTTAGGAGGTGGATGCCCTCCATCTTGAAGTGTCTGTACACCAGAAAGTAATTCAAACCCCTCAGGTTTATTACTGGTCTGACCTTGTGTCGCTTCTTGACTAAAAACAGATTGCTCACGAAACACCCTGAACTTTCTAAAGCTGGACCAATTGCCTTTTTTGCCCTTAGTAATTCTACCTCCTTGTCTAGAAGGTCCTCGTCTTCTCTGCTGAACTTTATCTGTCTCGGCCACACTTTCTGATAAGGCTCTTGCCAGAACTCTAACAGAAACCCTCTTACGGTCTGCCTTATCCAAGCATCTGAAGACAATTCTTCCCAATTTTTGACACACAATTCCACTCTCCCCCCCCACTGGAGGGATGCTTGCATCCGGCCCTTCTGTGACTACCATATTTCTCACCTGAGTTACTTTGGTGTTGTTGTCTGCCGTTGTTTCTCCAGCCCCTACCCCTGCCTCTTCCCCTAGAAGGAAAGAAGGGGTTGGACCTCCGGTCTTCTTGTCTCCAGGCTCTGTCTTTGTAGGAACCTCTGTGCTGGCCGCGGCTGGACGAGCGGCCCCTTCCTCCTCCAGCCTTATCGAAAACCCGTCGGCCAAAAATCTTCTTCAAGGAAGACTGGGCTCTGTCCATCGACACATAAGTACTGGCGAATTTTGCCATGTCCTTTATGAACAGGTCCCCGAAGAGCTTGCCTCTCGCTGCTGTGGCCTGCTCTGACGTCGCCATCTCTCCCAGCCTGGAGTCCAGCTTCATCAGAATCGACCTTCTCCTTTCGGTCGCTAACGCTGTATTCGCGTTATCAAGCAGACAGATAATTCTTTGAGCCCAGCCAGATATAATATCCGGGTCCATGGGCTCTTTTTTGGCCTTCGCTTCCTCGGCTAGCTGCCAGATCTTGGTGACCGGTCCTAGCATGTCTAGTACCTTGTCCTGACAGGACCGCCAGGATCTGTCGATGCCCCTCTTTACGTCCCTGCCATACCGGCCCAGGAACGTCAAGATCCTCTCGTCGATCTCCGGGGTCTCCGCTACTACGACCAGGACCCTTGGTCTTGGGCATTCAGATTTCAGTTTGGACCTGGCCTGTTTGCTTAACGGTGCCCGCAGGCGCCTTCTGAGGTATTCTGCGATCTTCTCCGGCGGGTCCCATTCATTGGCTTGGGGTGGATAAGATCATCGGGATCGAACTCCCCCTTGAGCAGATCCTCTTCTTCCCTCCTGCCTTTTTTCTTAGGACGGCTTTCCTCCTCCTCCGGGGAGGTTTGGTCTTCTGAGGAGGTGTAAAATTCGGACCTCGAGCTGCTCCTACAGTAGTCGTCGTCCGACTCGCTCGAGCTAGAGACCTTTCTCTCGTGGGATCTCGCCTTTCTTTTCCCCGATCTGTGGGGTGAACCCGGGGGGGTCTGGGCGCTACGGTCCCTGCGGGTTTTGTGTTTGCTTCCCCCTCTCTTTTTGCGAGTCTTACCCTTGGACAGATCCGCCAGGCTTCGCAAAATGCCCCTCTCTTCCCAGGGCCTTTCGGCACTCTGCAGAATCTGCACCGCCTCGGTCATACGGCGCCCGCTGACATGGGGGCCGTCCGAGTCGTCGGTGTAGTCGCTCATGTTTTGGTGCCCCTGTAGCACTGTTAAGGTGCCTTGTGCAGTTTCCTTGGGCTGCCCCCGTCAAAGATATGTATTAGTAGCTAGGCGAGACCTCGTGGTAATAACAGTCTTACCTGGGACTGAGCCCGTCAAGCAGAGGTTATAGCCTCTGCTCACCTCCTCCCCAGTGGCAGAATGAGGGGTTAGTGAGTTTGTGCTGTTCTCCAAGCTTACAATTTTCTGAGCAGGTTTGTAGCCTGCGATATCAACTTCAGCCACTAGGTGGCGGTCCAGTCTAGGCAAAGAGCCGTGCCTCTTCAGTCCACACACGGCTGCCCGTTCCGAAGACGGAGTTTGATGGGCTTTTCAAAAGTCGGGCTTGGAATATATTATCATTTACGAGCTCCGTGAAACTCTGCTCGTACTTTTCTCCCAATACGTAAGTTCGCAACGGCGCCGGAACTCCTGAGGTCCCGTCGCGCCGTTGCGAACTTCCGTGCCTGCAGTGCCTCCTAGAGGGAAACCGACGCCGGAACGAGAGTCCCGTTGCATCTTCCCCGCGGATGTGCTCCGCCAATCCCTACGCGCTCGCCTGCAAACGCGCGCGTTATCAGCTTGTTAACAATACAGCATCAAAGTAAACATTTATCAATAAAATAAAGGTACTTATCTCGCTGCTCGAGCAGCAAAGAAAGAGGAAGGACTTTAGGAACATGGAGGTTTATAGGAGAGAACAGATGCTGATTGGAGGAATGGATCACATGTTTATCTATGGAAAACGGACTACAAATGTTACCCGGGTGTCGTTGGGATTTGTAGTTTATTTTGTTTTCCATGTTTGTTTGTTTCTTTTGGTTGCTGCTCGAGTCTAGTAAAGAGAAGTTCAGAGCATAATCTGAGCCTCTGAGTCTTGACATAGAATTGTATATGAAACCCACACTCATTCAGTGTATGGTGAACTTTATATGTTAATGCTCATATTTATAACTTATGCCTCATGTAAGGTCAATGTTGCCTACACAGAAAAACCTGGTGGCTAGTCCACTTCTCTAATGTATCTTCAAAAACCGATCAATTACTACAGTACTAATAAAAAAATGATAGAAAAATATTTATTACATTCATCTTGCGTTAAAAAGCAATTCTTGTATATCATTTCTACTATTCATTCTCACTCATGCTACACTCACTCATACTTCATTTCACTCCTCATTTTATATAAAACTTTACACCAAAAACAATACACTGGACAAATTATTACAAATGAAATGTGTTAACAGAAATTCAATTGCGCTTTCAATTGTTATTGTAATTCCTGTTCCACATATTCAATACACATTTCTGTTAACATCTCTCCAAGTGTCAAGATGCATATCAACACAGAGTAGTAATTTTACATATGCCTGTGAATATTTTGCCTATAGAGGTACTAAATGTTATGTACCTTATTGATTGGTCAGCCGACTAGTTATTTTAAACATGTCCACATTATATTTAAATGCTCAGTGCTTTTGTACTGTTGTGCCTACTAGCCTGAACTGTGCATGATACAATGGCCACGTTTAGAGAAGAGGTGGTCTCTAAATCTAGACTAGCGCTAGTTTTGACATGGGCCACATCTTCTTAAAGGGAATCTTTTGGTGGGTACTGCAATGATAAAAGAAAATGCATCCCAATAAGTACCTGGAAAAATTGGAACTAAAGTGCATGTGCGCAGTGGGTTACTGCTAATGTACATCGGTGTGTGCCATGATGAGGTACCTTTTATAATTTTGGTGCTCTTATTGGTCACAGTCCGCAGGTTTCAGGAACCTCTACGTGCTGCCTTTCGGGGAACAAACAACGTCTGTGTGTTGTATCCTGAATTAGAACCCAGATAGGAACTCTGTTGAGAGAGTAATACACATTACCTCATTTGTCATGCTGCTGCATTTTTCAAGGAATCACAGTAGATAGAACATGCAATAAGGGGGAGACTGATTCCTATGCCACTGTAGGGAACACTATAATATTTGCCCTGTTGGTATGGATATTGTGTGGACAGTTCTAAGCCTGATGAGATTTAGTGGATTAGTGCAAATAATATGCCGCAATGTGACGTACTCAAGGGGGGTTTCTTTGTACCTATGCCGTATTCTGGATTTGGAAATGACCTTCCTACTGGCGGCCGTAGTCACGTGGCTTCGGTGGGGCTTAGCTTATCCAATGCAATGCGTACTGGAGCTGGAACGCATTCAGCACCCTGCGCGATGCTTCGTTTCCTGTTAAACAACATTGGGTATAATTAGATTCGGTGCTATAATGTTTGCTGTGGACTAGTGATATAAGGTGTGTTTTTCGTCTGACCCACCAGGGTCTATATGATAAGCTTGTACCTGCTTCCAATGTCTCGAGCATGTCGAGAGGAGTATTGCTCTATCCCTCACCCTTTGTTCACTGTACCGGATATAGTTTCAGTAAGCTCTGGGTGCCGTTTGAGCATTAAAGTAATGCTTGCACTCGACTCTGCGCGCTCTCTATGGTTACTTCTATAGACGTCAAGGCCATCTTGCTCTGGGTTGAAGTGTCTTATTTGCGTTCTACTAAAAAGGAGTCCCACCCTAGGGGCCCTTCTTGATGTACCTTGTGTGAGCACTATGACTCAAGGTAAAATAAGTGCATGACGGCCTATTACTCCATATCGCTGCATACTGTTTCCAGTATAGTGCATTACAAGTCGTACTGGGAAAGCTACAGTCTATGGAAAAGACGAAAAAGGAGGGTAAACCAAGTATTAATTTACCCAAGACCGGACTCAGTCTTATATTATTTCATCCTTGGCTCCATGTTAGAAGCATGTAGTAAAAATGTGGATACCTGCATATATGTGCCTGCGGTGATATGAGCTGTAAGTATGCTGACAACATGGAGATCATGTTGCAGCTATGCCGCAGTGTACCCTCGTGTTGGTGAGGAGGCGTGTTGTAAGAGGATTCAATTCAGCACTACAGCCAAGTCAACGCCTAGTCTAGAATACTGAATGAAAACCCTTATTGATATATCTTTATGTCCAGTTCATGCGTTCTGGATGACTACCCCTATATAACACCCCTCCCTTGGAATCCCCCTGACCCCACTGAGCCAAGAAGTAGTTCTGTTTTGCAAGTTTAAAAGGTTTATTTGATAAGTAAGCAATATATATCTATATCACGCTTTATAATAAATTAATAATTGGATATCACACTTAATCTGGTATGATAAAGATTAACAACGGAGAATCTGGCACTAGCACACTTCTTGATAATCACTAAGGAGTTGACATGAAATGGATAAGATAGCAACAATACTTTTATGGTTTCCAATGGATGCAATGTGGAATGAAATGCAGTACAGAAAATAACTTGATAGGATTTCAGCAAAAACAATGTAATCACTTTCTTGTACAATTCACCCCCCCCCTTTTATGCAATGCAAGGAAATGGAAGGAAGGCACACAGTTCCCAGAAATGCAATTAAATGTGATTCAGTTCAATTCCCCCCCAGCACGCTTCAAGAAAACAGATAGGAGTTTGGAAAACACAGGCAAAAGTGCTTTGAATGTGATGGCAATTCAGTGAAAAGTATGCTAAAATGCTTTTAATTCCCTCTAGAGATTCAGGGTGAGTGGTATCTAGTTAATATTAGCTCATGCTCACTCTAGCAGTGATGCAGGGATAGTTTTTATGAGGCAAACGAATTTCTGGCAAATGGAAGGCAAGCAGCAGCAGATTTTTTACACGTGAAGAAATTTGCAAATCGCGGCAAAATTTGCGGATGCGCCGAGCGCGACTACAGAGGAACTACAAGGACTATCACTATCGTTTTGGGGTCCTAAGAAAGCCTAGGATCTCAGCTTCCAGATGAAAGTTACTGCAAGTCTCTAAGACAAACGGTCGCGGAGATATGAGCGATTTTGTGAAGGTCGTTTTTGGTTTTGCAAATTTTAAACGCAACACTTTTTCAGCTTTAAAAATGATGGCAGAATAACACAATTGCTAAGCTGCAGTTCTACTTAGATTAAAAATGGATTGAATTATATGATTTTAACTAAGAGATGTGTTCTGAGTTTTGCTGAGTACTCACAAGAGATTTTGAACCGGAAAGCGACTTGGTCACAGACTTCAGTCTGGTCAGGTCTTCCCGAGTTCCGCTCACAGCGCCTGGCCTCTGGAACTGCTCACAGCATCGGGTCAGCCCTGCTCTCTCTCTCTGGGTACAGCACTGCTTCTGGATTCTGGAGATTGAGGGATTTGAAATCTCTGGTTTATCTTGGAGTCTAAGTGTTGGCTCTTTGAAGGTTGATGGAGGTAAAGTATGGATTTTTCCGGCAGAGCTTCCAGCTGCAGATGGAAATGAAGGGTCTCCACCTAAGTTTCAGTGGTCCATTTATATGTTCTGCAAGTGGGTGTGTGTGTTGGTCATAACTAAACTTGCCCCTCTCACTTGTCATTGGTCCAGCTTTCATTTCTCCCCTGATTGGGGGAGCTAAGTTGTGTCAGAGTGATGTCAGCCATTTATGATCTCTTGAAAAAACTCCCCTGTCATCTGTGCACCCAAATCTATATATGATCAAAACACATATTTCACAGTTACACAGTTGTTTGAAATTACATACCCATGTCACAGATCACATGAGGTATACCCTGTCCCAAATCTGCTGTTTCTAAGAGCTTGCATTGAGAAATGGCACATATTTCACTTTTTAACGGATTTTGCAATTTCTGACATTGACCCAAATTTACACACATGTGCGCAAGGAGTATGGACATTAATTGATGAAGTTTCAGATTTTTCACATGCATACATTTTGAGTAATATCCTCTTTTCCGCTAAAACCCCCCTGAACATACCACCGGGTCTTAACATGTCTTAAAACGTGGGCAGAAAAATCACAAGAATTATGGTATCATTTATAAAATTTTCACATGTCCGCTCTATGAATGATCCATCTTTTTAAAGTTATGTTCTGGCCCCCAAAGGGGTGTGGTTTCCTTCCAGCACAAGGTTGAATTTCTGGTTTTTCCAGTTCTGCCAAGCTAGCTTGCTCTCACAGGCAGTGCCCCTCCCCTGTCCTTCAGGAGGAAGCCACTTTTTACGACATCTGTAATAAAACATTTGCCTGAGTCAGGACAGGGCTTTGTTCAATTTCCTGCAGAGCCCAGGTAATTCAATCAGGGAAGTGTCATATCCCTTTTGGTGGGAGCAGCAAAAGGGCAGCTAGGCCTGGGAACACAGCTGTGACTCAAGTTTCACTCCTGATGGGGGTAGTTGTCAGGCAGGATTGGAATCTCTTTAAGACAGTTTTTAGCTACATGTCATTTCTGTTCCCAGTTTCTGCATTCAAATAAAACTAAACATTTTCACATATGCAGCTAGAATGCTGATTCTAAGTTTAAAACTATGACATTTAAACAATTGCAACCTATGTGACACTCAAAGTAGGTCACTCATTTCTTTTAAACATTTAGATTTGTAGTGTCTTTGAGTCCAACTTTACTTAAACTGCTGAAATCCACAGCTCAGCCAGTCTTGTTATAAACCTTCAAGTCACTTCAGAATATAACTTTACATTGGATCCACCTCTCAGTAAGTCTTTCTTTGGCATGTTTTGGGTTCATTTATTCAGTTTTCTACAAAATCTGGTGGTTTTAAAACGCCGGCTTTTGGGTAGTGGTGAGTACTGGTACTGCACCCCTTTTTGGGATTTAAGAAAATGAATTCCCAACAGTTATGGGTTTGCTTTTGGCAATCAGCATTGCCATTCCCAATGGTTTCAGACTACTGTATGGGTAGTCCAATGGTGGTTTTAGGCAGTGTCCTTCTGTGCCCATAACATCGGCAAAAATGAGTGGCAGCCTATTCTTCATGCATTTCTCTGTGCATTTTCTGGGAAGCTCTGGCCATTATGATATTTTCCATGTCAGTACTGCACAGTTTTGAGGTAGGGCTCGGATGCATGGGTAAATACATCCCACAAGCCCCCCTCTTGCGATGGCCATTCGGTTTCACTGATGGGACTCGCAAGACCTGGGATGTTTCCTCATCTTCTTCCAATAGATGGCACAGTTCAGCATCTTTTTCTCCATCCGGTCGGATCGATTGGTTCTCCTCACCGGTCCTGATGGGAAGATTGGGCGGTACCCCGGGCCCGTTGCGTCTCTGCTCCCGGTCTCCGGATCGTCCTCCTTGGTCATTCTCCATGGTTTCATCTCTCCTAGGACGACAAAGGAAGAGCGGCAATACCTATTCATAGACATTTTTCCACCACGGTTGAGATAGTGGGGCAGCATATGCATTTCATCATAACGAAACATTACATTCTTATTTTGAAAAAAAAACAGTATAACTAAGAGACAGTTTCATGCAAATCACAATATTTTAGAGACTAGATGTGGTATGTTTTATGGTTGGACTGAATTAGTCTGAGACAGTACCCGCTAGGATTCCAGAGGATTCCTCCAGTTGTTGCAGAGTGTGCCTGGGATGGCAACATTTCAACTGGTTTATGTGGACCCACTTGTCTTCCCCCGCTGCCAAAGGACCTTTGGGGATGTGGATTTTGTAGGCCACAGGGGAGATCTTGTCGATGATCTCATAGGGTCCCTTCCATGTAGGCAAAAATTTGCGCTGCGTGGCCTGGTTCCTTTGGAAGTTGTATAGATAGACCCGGTCCCCCACCTGATATTCCTTCCTGGAAGTCTTCAGGTCATAGTGGGTCTTCATGCTATCAGCTGATCTTTCTAGATTCCGCTGAGCGTAAGCAAAAGCATGTTGGAGGTGTTTCCTTAAATTCTCCACATACTCATGAGTAGTGGAGGCATTTATCAGTGTCTGCTCTTGGGTCCTGTAGAGCAAATGCTGCGGAAGCACCATCTTGCGCCCAGTCATCAACTCAAATGGTGACATTTTGGTTGCAGATGAAGGGGTAGATCTGATGGCCATTAGGACCAGAGGTAATCGGATATCCCAACTTGGCCCAGAATCTGCCACAAACTTTTTTAAGATGCTCACAATTGTCCGGTTGTAGCGTTCCACTGCTCCAGAAGAAGCTGGTCTATAAGCAATATGCAGCTTCCTTTTGACCCCCAGTATCTCCCACATCTTTGTCATTACTTCACTGGTGAAGTGGCTACCTCTGTCTGACTCAATCCTTTGAGGTAGACCAAAACGGGAAAAGATGTGGTTAATCATCAAGGCAGCTGCAGTTTCTGCCTTGCAATTTGGGGCTGGGAGACATTCCACCCACTTGGTAAACAAGCATGTCACAGTCAACATGTACTTATTCCCCCTAGCAGAGCGAATCACATGGCCTACAAAGTCGATTTGTAAATCTGACCATGGCAGGGTCATCCCCCGCTTTTGGAGAGGCGCACGGTGTGTGAGGGATGATGGCTGAAATTGTGCGCACACAAGACACCCCTTCAAGTATTGGTCGAGGTCCTGCCCCATGTGTGGCCAGTATGCAACCTCTCTTAAGATTTCCAATGTTGTGTGAAACCCCCTATGACCGGCGGTGGCCGCATCATGGGCGTGACTTAACATCAGGCTTCGGAATGAGGTAGGAACCACCCACTGATCGTGGCCAGCTTTGGATTTCCTTACCAACAAACCGTCTTGGATCCGGAACATTTTTGGACATTTCATCAACACTCTTAGGTCCTCTTTCCCAATCTAATCGGTATCCGTCAGGGGAAAGTTCTCAGGGTCCTCAAGGTGCTGGTAAAACTTACCAATAATTGGATC
Source organism: Ambystoma mexicanum (assembly GCF_040938575.1). NCBI lineage: Eukaryota > Metazoa > Chordata > Amphibia > Caudata > Ambystomatidae > Ambystoma > Ambystoma mexicanum. Next base: position 806,999,320 of record NC_090936.1, read on the forward strand.
CCCCTTCTGAGCGGTAATCAAATCAGCATCAGGGGTCTCCTTACTCCATTGTGCAATTGAAAGGTCGTTGTGAGCATTTGTCTGGGACCTAGTGATAGCAGTGACCTGGATTTCCCCCAACAGGGACTCAATCTCAATTAGATCCCCTTGGATGGCCCGGTCTTGGCCAACTGATCAGCTAAGTCATTTCCAGTTTTGTCTGGTCCCTCCACTTTGGAATGACCCTTGATCTTTTTCCAGTAGATGGTCATCCCATTCGATGTGACCAGATCATCAATGTTTTGGATCAACTTCCCATGTTTCAAGGGTTTGCTGTTAGCACATAACATGCCTCTGGTTTTCCAATTAACCAGGTGCTCCACGAACCCGTTCCGTACATAATCCGAATCTGTGATTATGACCAGTTCGTGGAGTTGATGCTGGACAGCAGTGAGGATGGCCTGATGCACAGCCATCAATTCTGCCACCTGACTACTTCGGGGACCAATTTTGTATCCAGCGGAGGGTTCTGGGGACTCATTCACCCATGCATTCCCTACGCCGGCCAACAGTTCTTTCTCCCCGTTGTTGTCAACATGGTACGAGCATCCATCCACATAGACAGTGGGCATTCCCTCACACTTGTCCTCTTCAAAGACTTTGTGTGAGGAATTAAGGTATGCCTCCATGTTGTCCTTGATTTTTAGACTTTCGTCCTCGAGACAGTTTTCTCTGGCACAATCATGCAAGTCAGCCAGACCTTGCGCGAGGTGACTCTTCTTGTTTTGGCCATATCTGACCTCCACAGGAAAGCCTTGCATTGACAGAATCCAGGAAGTAATTCGGGAATTACTCACATTTCCGGCCCGGATTCTGTCACTTTGGAGATATTGCAGAGGCTGGTGTGGAGTCTCCACTATGATGTGTTCCCCCTGGATAAACGGGCGGTAATTCTTCAATGCCCACACCGTTGCCAGCAGTGCCTTCTCACAATCGTTGAATTTTTCCTCCACAGAGGATAAAGTTTTGCTCGCATAGGAGATTACTTTATTGACCTTGTCATGCTTTTGGTATAATACTGCCGTCAAGCACGTATTAGAGAACCCCGTCTCCAGGAAGAACTCCTTGTTTCTGACAGGGTAAGCTAGGCAAGGCGCTTGTGAGAGGCTTCTTTTGAGTTGTCTTACTGCCTCGGATTGTTCTGGACCCCATTCCCACTTGACCCCCCCCTTCAGGAGATGAATCAGGGGTCTGGTAATCTCTGCGTAGCCCTCAATGAACTTTCTGCTGTAATTAGTCAGTCCAAGGAGGCTCCTTAGTTCTCGCAGAGTTGTGGGGTCTTTCAGTTTCTGAAGTGCTTCCACTTTCTTTTCCTGGGGACAGAGACCCTGAGGAGTAATCTCATGCCCCAAGAAATTAACACGGGTCCTACACCACTGTACTTTCTGAAAGGAAAGTTTTGCTCCGGCGGCCCTCAACTGCGTCAGAACATAACGGATCTCCGCTATGTGTTCCTCCACAGATGAACTTTTGATGAGGACATCATCTACATAAGCCAGGTTACCCCTCGCACCCAGGTCGGGCATGGCCTTATGTAGGAAAATGTTGAATTCATTGCCGGAGTTGAGGTATCCGAAGGTAGTCCGGGTCCATGTGTACTGCTGGCCCCCAAAGGTAAAAGCCAGTTTGTATTGGTCCTCCCTGCTGACAGGCACAGTCCACTATCAATTGGTCAGGTCTATTGCAGTGAATACCTGTGACCCCTGAAACTGGGCCAGCCCTTGGTCAATGTAGGGCAGTGGCCATCGGGAAGTATGGACCCGTTTGTTGAGCTCCCTGAGGTCGGCGCAGAGTCTCCACTGGCCGTTTGGCTTCAATATTCCCAGCACCGGATTATTGAAGGTGCTGTGGACTGGACGGATTATTCCCCTGGACTCAAGGTTCTTAATTATTTCAGTAAGGGACTCCATTGATGCGAGAGGCATGCGATATTGCTTCACAAACACAGGAGTCATGCCAGGGTCTGTGGGGATTGTTGTTGTGTGGATGTCGGTGCGACCACAGTCATATGAGTCTACCGCAAAGAGATCTTGGAAATCCAAGAAAACTTGTTTCAACTTTTGCTTTTGTTCCAGAGTCACACAGGCATCAGCTAGGTTGACTCTCTCTTCCACCATCTGCCTGAAGCCTGGAAAGACTTCTGGTTTGGCTATCTCCGCGGCCTCCTCCAGCTGGGTGGAGAAGTCCCTGGTCAGAGAGCTGATTTGGACTGGAGGCTTCAGGTGGGAAAGGCAGCCCTCATGGACTTGGAAAATCACCTCATCCCTCCTGAAGTCACAAGTCACATCTTCCTTACCATAGGGGCAGGAAGTGTACACCAGGAAGTTCCCCCCCATGCCGGGTAAAAATCCTGTCTGGTGTTGTATTGTCATCACTGTCACTGTCAAAGCAGTCCTTGGGGATTGGCCCCAACAGTTCATTTCCTAAATCTATGGAAAAATGTCGGTCATCAACCGCCATTCCAATAATGGTGCCTGCGGCTAGAGTAATACTCTTTAAGTCGCTGTTATCCACCTCTATTGGAATGGTGTCATGTTCTCTGTTGACTAATGGAGTTGGGTTTACCCCCAACCCTTGCTGTTGGAGAGAAGCGTTTAGATGTATGTAAGCATCAGGGTTTTTCAAATGCTGTCCTCTTTTAACTTTCACTTCCAGGGAGAATTGTCGGGTCCTTTCTGGGATGGTGACTTCCTCTTTGATCTGAATTCCAACTGCATAAGGTAGCAATTGAGCTGACCTAAATGCTTTTTCTGGATCATCAAAGCCCATGGGATTATCCGCTAATCGGGACCAAGCTTTGAAGTTTATTAGGTCCAAACTAATGGCAAAGCGATTGAGAATGTCACTGCCTAAGTAAAAGGCGGCAGGGACGTCTCGCACGACCCAACAATTATGGACTATGCTCTTGTTGCCAATGGATATTTTGAGCATACACCTGCTTGGCAGGAGCTGTTTGGAATTAGGTGCTTCCAGGTCCATTTCCCATTTGTCTATCAGTTTGAATGTGGGAATGGCTGGATCTTTTGGGAGTTGGCGGAACATGGCTTCGCTGATGAAGCTCTTACCGTTGTTCACACACACTCGAGCGAGAACAGAGTCCTTCCCATCATTTAATTGGACAGGGATGAACAACTGCTCTCCAATTTGCTGAATATCAGCCAGGCTTTGAGCTGATTTCACATCTTTCTGGACTATAGGTGTGGGAGTTTCTGATTGTGGATTAGAATAGAATCTCAGCGTGTTTCCTTCCAGTGTGGAATACCACCTTAAACTGGAAGGAAGGTTGATTTTCAGAATAGAGAGGACCCTCCATCACCAGTCTGTTGTCCTACTGCTATTACTGTCACGTCTGGAATTTGGCTATTCTGGAAGTGAAATTCTACTTTTGTTCAACCATGTGGCAGGTGCCGTTTAAACTAACATGGTTGACACTCTGTTTTAATTTTATTGGTCGGCTAGTCTGGGTCCAGAGGACCTTGTTTACGCAATCTATTAGGGGTGACAACCTTCTCAGGAGGTCATTCCCTAGTAAACAAGGGGTGCCCTCTGGGGTCACAACTATGACCGGGTGTTTCAACTTGTGTCGCCCAATTTTAATGTCCAAGTCTGCCGTCCCCTCGACAGGAATTTCCTTCCCGTCAAAGTGCTGGAGTTGTCCAGGAAGTGAGGTGAGAGGAATTTGGTAATTCTCTCCCCTTCCTGCATTCAGTTCATCAAAGGCCCTTCTGGACAGAAGGGTGGCTTGAGATCCAGTGTCCACCAGTGCCAAAATTGTACCCTGCCCCTGTACTTGTACCGGGGCATAATATCTTCCCTCCTTCTCCTCAAGGGGGCACAGATAATGTACATTTTTGGACAACTGGTGGGCTAATTTTCTGGTTTTAGACATGGCGAGAGAAGAGATTTGGGCAAAATTCTGTGGAGAGCCTTGGGAATCTGAAAGAAAAATTTGGCAACTGGAGATCAGAGCCATTGTGGGTTCCCCTGGCTCCGGTTCTGGGCCGCCCCCCCCTTTTTGGAGGCAGTCACCAGGATGGGTTTGAACCAGGGGATTTTCTAGCTGTTGGTTCTGGGATGAGATGGTGGGCGGCGGTAGCTCAGTCTCCACATCTCCCCAGTCTGGATTTGCATCCCTAGGGACCCATTTTTCTTTGGGAGGAGTTCCCCCCTCTCTGAAGGAGAAGATCCTTTTCCCAGGATCCTCTGAGGATCCCTCTCCCTCAAATTGGAAGATCTGTACCTCCTCCTCAAACCGAGTCTGTTTGGGTCTTTTGTTTCTCCTATCCCCCCTCTGCTCCTGAGGAGGCAGACTTTCAGGGGCAAGAGATTTTGTTTCCGGTTCCTGGGTTTCCAGGGGCTGTTTACAAGTGAGGAAGGAAGCTTCCTCCAAGGCTTTACACCCCCCTTCCCCTTGTGCCTCCTCCCTGGGAACCGGCGAGTTATCGGGGTGCTGCCCCCGTCATTGTTCTGGAGCACCAGGTCCAGAGTTGGGTGCGTTCTGCGCCGGCATGCCGATCTGAGGGTTCTGCTGAGCCCTCAGTATGTGACCCAGATCCCGCGCCATGTTTTGAACCTGGCGCTCTAACTGGGAAACCCGCTCAGGCTGATACGGGGCCCTGTTTTCTCCCCTGGGCTGATCCCGGGAAGGCTAGCTATCCCTTCTTTGGTAGTACCCCTGGTTGGGAAGATTTGGGTACCCCTCCACCCTTGGCCTCCCCTCTCAAGGATTCAGTGGTCTGGGCTCAGGGAATTGGGGAAAGAAGGATGGATGGTTTTGGGGCTGAAAGTCGGGTGGATATCTGGGGAAAAAGTTCTGCCCAGGGTTTGGAGAATTTCTGCCCTCCGGTGGGAAGTTAGGAGGGAGGTTCCCTGGGTTAGGTGCTTGGCCGGATCCCCCCCCCTTGGGCTGGAGGAGTCCACACATAACCCAGGATGGGTCGATTTCCCTTGTAACGGGGACTTACATAATCAGGAGAGCGAGGGACCCCATTTGTGGGGCTGCCTCCCTGGCTTCCTGTCTGTGACTGGCCCGAGGACCTTCTGGGCCTAGCATTATTAGGTGCAGGTAGGTTTTTAGGCCCCTCCATCTCCAAATCTAAAACGGGGGTGACCTTTACCTCTGCCACCTTGGCAGCAGCAGGGGTGCTGTTGGCTTTGGGGTTTTTCTGGGCATTACTTTTGCTATCTACCGGTTTCTGCACCTCATAGATCCGGGTAGCCTGTTCAATGACCCAGTCTAAAGATCTTTTCTCGTGAAAATCCCTCACGAGCTGGGTCATTATGTATTTGGGCAAGGCATAGAAAAACGTATTAATGAATTCTCTGCTATCCGTGCGCACCCTTCTTGTGGTCTGTGCAAAAGCACGCTTTAACTCCTGCACAAATTCTTGTGGGGCCTGATCCTCCCCACATTGTAAATTGTAGGCTGCCTTGCGAGCCTCTTGAGGATTTCTATGAATGGAAAAATGTTTCAAGATGGCCGCCTTATAGGTGGACTATCTTAAATGATTTTGGTCCTCCAGCCCCGCAAAGAAACTGGAGTATTCCGGGGAGAAGGTCCACTTTACATATTGAATACAGCTTTGGCTGTCCTTCATATGGAAAGTCTCCATCATTTGCTCAAACAACTCTAAGTGCTCCCAAACAGAATACTTAGCGTTGTTATGGTAAGGCGTGATGACGCTCCTGATCGCCTTAATCTGCTTTAAGGGGTCCTTAAGCAAGGCCCTTTTTGCCTTATTGGCCTTTTTGGTTCGGGTAACCCTTGTCCATTCGTCCTCAGACTCAGAGGCACTGCTCCCAGAGGTTCCTGTCCGTTCTTCCAGGTTTTCCAGGATTCTGCGAGCCTGGGAATGGCTGGCAGAATGTGGGGACCTGGTCTCCTGTGTCCTGCGCAGTTCAGAGGAGTCTTCAGATTCCTCCTTGCTGCCAGGATTTGATGGGTACCCTCTCCACTGACCTAACTGGGCAGAGGTTTTCAGGATGCCCTTAATGGGCCTACTCTCCTGGGCTTCCCCATTGAACTGTACTGTACTTGCGTGCCCATACCCGGATGCCCACCCCTCCATTCCTGAGTGGTACTGGCCTATGAGCCCCATACTCTTAGCTGGATAGTAATCTGCCATCCCTGTGGCCCTGTGCTCATGTGCGCCAGGGGACATGGGGGTGGTAGAGTCCAGGGACTGGGGGAGATGAAGGCCCCTGGTGTTAGGGCTCCTGCGGTTATGGTCAGGAATCTCTCTTTCCCAGCGGACCTCATCTCTATCCGCCCCTGCTCCCTGTTGCAATGCAAGAGCCTGCATTTGTGCTTCCAGTTCCTCTGTTAAGGCCTTACTCGACTCTATCAGTCTCTCCTGCATCGCTACCTGTTGCTGGAGCCTCTCATTGTGCTGGCAGAGAGCCTCATTTTCCCTCCGTGCTTCCTGGTTGGTCCTGGAGAACTGGGCCAGTCTTTGCTGCAGGAGGGTTACCTCCTGAGCTGTGTCCCTATTGGCCTGCTCCTTTCTCGCTAGAGCATCCTCCACCCTCCTGGTGTGCTCTAGCAAGTTCTGGTGTTCTTTTTGGAGGTCACCCAGTCCCTGGTGGGCCAGGTGATTTTCTTCCATTTTTCTTTTTAAGTGGCAGACTTCCTGGCCTAAGGTGTCCCTTTCCTGACTAAGAGTCTGCATCTGTGCCGTCAGGTCGTCCCTTTGCCTTTGGAAGGCACCAGCTTTCTGGCGCTCCTGATCAAACTCTGCCTGGGTATCCAGGTCTTTCAGAATCAGTTTATTGCTCTCTGCCTTCTCCCTATCTAGGTGGCTTTGCAGGGTGACTACCTGCTCAGCACATGCCCTATTGAAGTCTAGCTGTTGCTCCAGCCTTTTCTGGCTTTGCAGTAGGGAGTCCAAACCTTCTTGGTGTTCCTTCTGCAAGGCCAGAAATCTGGTATCCTGTTCTGACTTTTCCTTTTGCAGCACATCCATATCCTCCTTTATTTTAGTGATGTACTGTCTGGTCTCATTTTCTGACTCCTGGCTTCTGTGCAGCCTTTGCTCAGAAGAGTCCAGATCAGATTGGGCCTTCTCTAACGCCATCTGTTGCCTTTTTGCCAGATCATGGCCTTCAGCACATTTATTCTGTATGGCTCCCATATATAAATATAAATATGCCGCTATCCTAACGATCTTGTCGTGTTCATCTTTGGCCTTAGGAGCCATATATAGTTCACTCAGGGCCACATGTAATGGACCCTGATCTCTCCATAAGTCTGACCCTGTTTCAGTGACCTGTCGCGTGATGGCCTGCAACCAGGCATCCTGGCCCTGCTCAGCCCATTCACCTCTCACAAATAGTTTATGTAAGAAGTGCTCTCTGGCTATTTTCATATCTACCAAGGTCGTCATTCTAGAGATTGGTCTCTGTCCTGACTTACAGAAGTTAGTATTTTATTTTGTGTATATATTATATTATATAGTGTCCCTTTTGAGGAATGCTTCACAGCGTAATGCAGCGTGGTGATCCGACTGGATGTATGTATCCCGTCAGTTAGCACACTGTATTAAGCCGCACAAGTGGTATTCTAACCCAGAATCCCGGACGAGCCTCCAATTTGTAAGAGGATTCAATTCAGCACTACAGCCAAGTCAACGCCTAGTCTAGAATACTGAATGAAAACCCTTATTGATATATCTTTATGTCCAGTTCATGCGTTCTGGATGACTACCCCTATATAACACCCCTCCCTTGGAATCCCCCTGACCCCACTGAGCCAAGAAGTAGTTCTGTTTTGCAAGTTTAAAAGGTTTATTTGATAAGTAAGCAATATATATCTATATCACGCTTTATAATAAATTAATAATTGGATATCACACTTAATCTGGTATGATAAAGATTAACAACGGAGAATCTGGCACTAGCACACTTCTTGATAATCACTAAGGAGTTGACATGAAATGGATAAGATAGCAACAATACTTTTATGGTTTCCAATGGATGCAATGTGGAATGAAATGCAGTACAGAAAATAACTTGATAGGATTTCAGCAAAAACAATGTAATCACTTTCTTGTACAATTCACCCCCCCCCCCCTTTTATGCAATGCAAGGAAATGGAAGGAAGGCACACAGTTCCCAGAAATGCAATTAAATGTGATTATGTTCAATTCCCCCCCAGCACGCTTCAAGAAAACAGATAGGAGTTTGGAAAACACAGGCAAAAGTGCTTTGAATGTGATGGCAATTCAGTGAAAAGTATGCTAAAATGCTTTTAATTCCCTCTAGAGATTCAGGGTGAGTGGTATCTAGTTAATATTAGCTCATGCTCACTCTAGCAGTGATGCAGGGATAGTTTTTATGAGGCAAACGAATTTCTGGCAAATGGAAGGCAAGCAGCAGCAGATTTTTTACACGTGAAGAAATTTGCAAATCGCGGCAAAATTTGCGGATGCGCCGAGCGCGATTACAGAGGAACTACAATGAATATCACTATCATTTTGGGGTCCTAAGAAAGCCTAGGATCTCAGCTTCCAGATGAAAGTTACTGCAAGTCTCTAAGACAAACGGTCGCGGAGATATGAGCGATTTTGTGAAGGTCGTTTTTGGTTTTGCAAATTTTAAACGCAACACTTTTTCAGCTTTAAAAATGATGGCAGAATAACACAATTGCTAAGCTGCAGTTCTACTTAGATTAAAAATGGTTTGAATTATATGATTTTAACTAAGAGATGTGTTCTGAGTTTTGCTGAGTACTCACAAGAGATTTTGAACCGGAAAGCGACTTGGTCACGGACTTCAGTCTGGTCAGGTCTTCCCGAGTTCCGCTCACAGCGCCTGGCCTCTGGAACTGCTCACAGCATCGGGTCAGCCCTGCTCTCTCTCTCTGGGTACAGCACTGCTTCTGGATTCTGGAGATTGAGGGATTTGAAATCTCTGGTTTATCTTGGAGTCTAAGTGTTGGCTCTTTGAAGGTTGATGGAGGTAAAGTATGGATTTTTCCGGCAGAGCTTCCAGCTGCAGATGGAAATGAAGGGTCTCCACCTAAGTTTCAGTGGTCCATTTATATGTTCTGCAAGTGGGTGTGTGTGTTGGTCATAACTAAACTTGCCCCTCTCACTTGTCATTGGTCCAGCTTTCATTTCTCCCCTGATTGGGGGAGCTAAGTTGTGTCAGAGTGATGTCAGCCATTTATGATCTCTTGAAAAAACTCCCCTGTCATCTGTGCACCCAAATCTATATATGATCAAAACACATATTTCACAGTTACACAGTTGTTTGAAATTACATACCCGTGTCACAGATCACATGAGGTATACTCTGTCCCAAATCTGCTGTTTCTAAGAGCTTGCATTGAGAAATGGCACATATTTCACTTTTTAACGGATTTTGCAATTTCTGACATTGACCCAAATTTACACACATGTGCGCAAGGAGTATGGACATTAATTGATGAAGTTTCAGATTTTTCACATGCATACATTTTGAGTAATATCCTCTTTTCCGCTAAAACCCCCCTGAACATACCACCGGGTCCTAACATGTCTTAAAACGTGGGCAGAAAAATCACAGGAATTATGGTATCATTTATAAAAATTTTCACATGTCCGCTCTATGAATGATCCATCTTTTTAAAGTTATGTTCTGGCCCCCAAAGGGGTGTGGTTTCCTTCCAGCACAAGGTTGAATTTCTGGTTTTTCCAGTTCTGCCAAGCTAGCTTGCTCTCACAGGCAGTGCCTCTCCCCTGTCCTTCAGGAGGAAGCCACTTTTTACGACATCTGTAATAAAACATTTGCCTGAGTCAGGACAGGGCTTTGTTCAATTTCCTGCAGAGCCCAGGTAATTCAATCAGGGAAGTGTCATATCCCTTTTGGTGGGAGCAGCAAAAGGGCAGCTAGGCCTGGGAACACAGCTGTGACTCAAGTTTCACTCCTGATGGGGGTAGTTGTCAGGCAGGATTGGAATCTCTTTAAGACAGTTTTTAGCTACATGTCATTTCTGTTCCCAGTTTCTGCATTCAAATAAAACTAAACATTTTCACATATGCAGCTAGAATGCTGATTCTAAGTTTAAAACTATGACATTTAAACAATTGCAACCTATGTGACACTCAAAGTAGGTCACTCATTTCTTTTAAACATTTAGATTTGTAGTGTCTTTCAGTCCAACTTTACTTAAACTGCTGAAATCCACAGCTCAGCCAGTCTTGTTATAAACCTTCAAGTCACTTCAGAATATAACTTTACATTGGATCCACCTCTCAGTAAGTCTTTCTTTGGCATGTTTTGGGTTCATTTATTCAGTTTTCTACAAAATCTGGTGGTTTTAAAACGCCGGCTTTTGGGTAGTGGTGAGTAATGGTACTGCACCCCTTTTTGGGATTTAAGAAAATGAATTCCCAACAGTTATGGGTTTGCTTTTGGCAATCAGCATTGCCATTCCCAATGGTTTCAGACTACTGTATGGGTAGTCCAATGGTGGTTTTAGGCAGTGTCCTTCTGTGCCCATAACATCGGCAAAAATGAGTGGCAGCCTATTCTTCATGCATTTCCCTGTGCATTTTCTGGGAAGCTCTGGCCATTATGATGTTTTCCATGTCAGTACTGCACAGTTTTGAGGTAGGGCTCGGATGCATGGGTAAATACATCCCACAGTGTGTTAATAGAGGAAAGGCTTTCTGTCCTGTGCTGTCTTTCGAATGCGGGGGAGATCTCCCTCTTAAGAATGCCGCAGGGAAAATGTCGGTAGTTATTATTAGGATTTTTTAGTGGCAAATAAATATGTTTTATTTATGAACACTCAAAACAAACTTGACAATATGATATACTGCATGGCTAGGTTAAGATAACTGTAGATAAAAAGTAAGTTTGAGTTTCGGCCCGCAGTCAGTATAATTCCTCCTAGAGTGGCAGAAGGCTGTTCTGTGTTCCATATTGTAGTTTCACATTTTTCTTTTAGAAGATCCCATGCACGATAGAACACTGGCAACAGTAACTTATTTTTTTTTACCATACTACTAATTACAAGTCAAATGTGGTGTATTAGATAAATATGACAAGCTGAAACTCTGCCATCTTCACCACTTTATTGATTGGATTCTCGCCCATGTGGATTTGCTGGTTTGTCTCAAAGTAGTCTCACTTTTGTAAAGGAACATGAAAAAAGACAAAAACTTGCTGAATATTACATAAAATAAATACCCTATGACTTTATGAAACAGTCAAAACCTGGCAAACATGTCACTCTTTCAGTAATGCTAGACTGGAAAATGCTTCAAGCCTTGGTAGGTTGGTTACCCATCTACTGTGAAGTTCAGTAACATGAGCATCTAGCCAATCCTCACATTATCCAGGGCTGGAAAACCTGGAGTATGGCAGCCTCGCATCCTGTTGGCTAGTGTCGCCAGTCAATTGGAAGCTCTTCCTCTGCATCACAGCCATAATCTTCTTCCCAATTTTCACCTGAGCTAGTAGAGGTTTTGCTGGAATGACAGGTTGGGTTTCTTTCTTGTTCCCATACTCTTTCCCCTCTATTTTGTTTTCCTTTTCTTGACTGGGGTGGCTTCGGTCAAAGTTGAGCTCTCAAAGGTCTTGTAGTCCATGCCAGGTAAGGATGCAGATCCACGTCTCTGTGCCGAAGAGTTCCCATCTTCAGGTGGCTTGTTCTCTATATTTCATGGGGCCAAGATGTCTATTTCATCCTCAAGGGAAATGTTGAGCTGGCTCTGTCGATAGTCATCACCATATGAATCCAATATCTTCATCAGGAACCTTCTCTCGTGTTTCAGCTTCCGTCTGATCTTCTCAACCTGATGCAGCCTGTTCAGCACCCTTTCATTCACCTGCTCTATATCCTTACAATGCCGGCTCACAGCAAGGTATTTCCTCTTGTGCATCTCCCTCTGCTGCTGCAGGGTTTCTTCCTCCTCCTCATCTTGGAGGTTGTCACTGCTCATACTGCCATCCACAAATTCGACCCCAGTCTACAGCTCACTCTCCAGGATGTTCCCTCCAAAGAGAGATGGCAGTACTATCTCTGAGCCTGGCGGCACAGAGAACTCCTCGAAGCTCACAGTCATTGTTCAGGCGGGTAATTCTGCTTCTGATCCCGAAAGCAGTGGCAGTAGTTTTAACTGACTTCTAAGGTCCCTAGGACTAACTTCAGCTTGTTTTACAGCATGCACTAGTGTCTGCCTAATAGTTTTGCCCTTTTTGAAGGCAAACAGTGGTTTTGGCAATTCGTGTTCATACATCTGGAGAATCCTCCAGTTGTTCAGGATGAGATTCCTGAATTTTATTACTGTTGGGCCCATAAGTGATGGCACATGCCATTCTCTTTCTTTATTTTCTTCTACTTTGTAGTAGTGCATCGCAATCGTATCGTAATATCGCACTCTTTTATAGGCTTGTTTGAGTATGCCTTTGGGGTATCCCTGTTTCTTTAAACGTTCTGTAAGGACCTTAACTTCATGCTGGAAATCCAGGTGGCTAGAGAAATTGCGTTTCGCCCTTAGATATTGACTAAAGGGGATAGTTGTTTTTAGACTGGTTGACTATGTTGGTGAAAGATAGTATTTCTATACAAAGTCACAGCTAATTTGCCGCCATCTACTTTGATCCACAAATCTAGAAATGGTATATTGGATTGGCTTTCCATCCTGGTGAACCTTGTTTACATTTTTAAAAAAAAACTTTATTTGTACAGTGCAAAGAGTAACATACATCACAGCAAAACAGTCTACAGCCAGTTTTAGCATATACATCGAACAAAGGAGAGCATTCAGAGACATGCAGGTAGCATTTGCATCATGTGATCAAATTACATGTAATTCATGCTTGGACATTGTTATATAGGGTTCTGTGTAGATAAGTATTCATGGAATGGCCCCCAGATGTTCTTTGGTCTATAGCTTGGTGTCACCTGTGTCACATAGGTCACCTCACATTCATTGACATAGGTCATTTCTTGAATCCACATTTTCATGTCCAGTGCTGTTCTAGATTTCCATCTCAGTAGGATACATTTTTTGGCCAAAAGGCAGCCCAGATTAAAGAGGCATCTAAGTTTTGTAGCTATCTTGCCTATGTCCACAAACAGATATTTAGGGAGTCTCAAATGTGGGGGGACTCCCGTGCATGTATGTAGTACCACTGCTACCTCCCACCAGAATTGGGTTATCTTGAGGCAGTCCCAATACATATGATGTGCATCAGCAATCTCTGCATTACATTTGACACAGGCACTAGAGGACAGTGGGCCAAACCTGGCAATTTTGCAGGGGTGTAATGAAGTCTGAGTACTTTGAATTGCATAAGCCTGTGTTTGGCATTGAGGGACACCTCCTTTGTCAGGCGGCACCAGCGGGTCCACTGGGTGTCTTCCAGTGAGCTTCCAAGATCAGACCCCCATCGCTCACTAGCCCTCACTGGTTGTGTTAGTGCATCTTGACATTTTTTATATAATTTAGATACCAAGCCCCTGGGGTTCCCGCCTGCTATTACCACACCAAGGACATCGCACTCCTCAGGTTCATTCGGGATGATGGCCAGAGTCCCCTGATTGCCGTTCTAATCCTGTAGTACTGTAATGTTGTAATGGGGCCGGAGCCCAACATCTCAGAGAAGTCTGTGAGTGTAACAAAAGAGCCCAGTGGGAAGAGATCATGTAGCATCATAATACAGTCTGGGTCACACGCAGTCTGTATGGATTTATCGTATGTTGGGGGAAGCCCAGGACAGTTCCAGAGGGGGATTGCTCCTGAGTATGGCGCAGTAACGTTCAGTCTCTTAAAGATTCTGGTCCAGGCGTTAACAGTCATACGTAGCGGGTCGAAAGAGCAAGTGTCAGAGTGTCAATTGCTCAAGACTATTGAGCGTAAGTCGGAAGGAGATGCACTTTATTTCTCCAGGCCTGTATGGAGTGATTGATCATGGGATGGGTACCAGTGCCCAGCAGAATGTGCCTGCGCTACCTCGTAATATAGCCCAAAGTCTGGTGCCTGCAACCCTCCCTGGTCGTATGGTCTGGTCATGTCCTCCTATTTCATCCGTGGAGTATCCTTGCCCCATGTGAAGCCCACCAAGAGAGATGTTAATTTGTCAAAGAATGCATGCCCCGGCCATACCGGGACATTGGTGAAAACCTTATTTACATCTAATGTATTGATGTAAAAGGCCAAAACTTGGCTACTATTCCCCGTCCATACTATAAAGATGTTATCAATGTATCTTTTGTATATTCTGATGAACGATCGAAATGGATTATCAGGGTTCCAAATGAATTTCCTCAAACTCATTTACAAAGATGTTTGCTAAACTGGGTGCAAAAGCTGCCCCCATAGATGTTTATTTTACCTGATTGTAAAATTCATTTTTGAAAATGGAATTATTCCGTTTAAGGAAGACCTCTGCTAATCCTATAATGAAGTCTGTAGGAACATTGTGTGGAGTGTTTCTAGTGTTGAACACCTGTTGAAGAGCAGAGAGATCTTGGTTTTGTGGTATATTTGTATATAGTGACTCTGTCTAGAGTCACCAACCAATCTTTATTGCCATCAAATTCCTGTCGCTCTATGAGCAAAGTTGCTTCTCTCGTATACTTAAGATATGCCTTCCCTGCTGTTTTTAAAAGTTTTATGAAGTGATCTACGTATTTAGCCAAGGGTTCCAATACCGTCCCACATGCTAAAACAATGGGACATCCTAGCGGGGACTTAGTGCTTTTGTGAACATTTGGAACCAAATAGAAAGCTGGAATTCTAGGATTGGCACTGTTAAGGCAAGTGAACTTTTCAGAACTCAAATGTCCTTCATTGAGGGTTCCGATGGATTTGTGAAGATCTTTGGTTAGATCTTTTTTTAATTTTGTATAGTGTTCTCCATTATCCAGCCGTCTATAGGCTTCCTGATCATATTTGAATGCATCTTGTAATACTACACCTCCCCCCTTATCTGCAGGTTTAATAATAACCATAAATAAATAAATATGTCAATTGGTATGTGTTCACGGTTCCCTCTGGTTCCTCAGGCTCTGACTTTAACTACAATTGGAAGTGGAATAGATTTGAATTTTTCAGTTCATTGCCATAGGCGCTTTATGAATCTTCGCTCTTGACCTTTGTAGATATTGTTTTATAAATCTGTGTTCTTAATGACATTTCAGTTCTCTTCATATACTTGGCAACATTCTCTTCTGGGTTCCTATACACCGCATTTCATTAACCGTCTTCCTAACGTTAGAAACTTTGTTTCCTAGTTCCTGTGTCTGAAATGCTTTCAATATATTCATGTGTCTAGGAATGTTTTCTTCTTGTTCTGAATTAAACAGACAGTTACGTTCTTGTTAGGAACCTTCTCTCCTTGTTCCTATTTCTCAGATGTTCTCCACAGTATTCTAGTGTTCTTTGGAATGTCCTATCCCAGCACTCTTATTCCGCATGTTGTGAACCCTCTTCTTATCACAGTCCTATGAGTACTTTAGTTTCTTGTATTTGAAGTATTGCTGGAAGTGTTTACGGAACCTTCATTTCCTGGTTCCTGCTAGTGATGAGTAGTTGGATCCTGGCTGGCTCTAAACTAAAGCAACCAGAATGTATTGCTTTAACATCCGGGTATTTACTAGGAGGATTTAAACTTGCACACCTGAATCAGATCTGCCTCCCTGATGATTGCTGAGGAACAAAAGCACGCTTGGAGAAGAACAATGCTGGGATTTGGGGATGACTGCAGCTGGAATCCAAAGGATGTCTCTCCCTCCTTTTGTGAAAATAAACAGTGCATAAAATGTGCACTCTCCACTAGCGACTGATATTTGACTGTTGGCGAGTAAGAAATGGTGTGCTCTGTGTATGTATAGAATTGAGGTGGCAAGTGACGTTTTTTATATCTGTCTCGCAGCTTGCAACATGAATTTCTGCCACCTGAAATAAATATATTACGAAGATCTTTTGAGATCAATTCATTGGCATTCGGTTATGAGGATAACTTTGTTGTCCTTGAGGGAGGACGTGTCCGGCCAGAGCTCCTACCAATCCGAATAAAATTCTGTTGAAAATCTGCATTACATCTGAACTATCTAGCCCGCAAAGCAGATGCCCGTGAAGGGGAAGCAGTGGAGCACATATTGGGTATACAACAGGTGGACCGCCGGTTGGGAAAAGGCAGCCGCAGCCTGCTTCACGTTACGGGTGCCCACGGCACACAAAGAGAAAATGACCGCCGCCTGAATGGCTGGCGGACAAAGGAAAGACTGGCCCGAGCGCAGACAGCGCAAGAGGAACGTGTGGGAAGCCAGGCACCCGGACCGAGTGCCTGCGGTAGGCTCTGCGGTGCAGCGCCGTGATCCTGAGGCACATGAAGCCAGCGTGTGCCAGCGGAAGCCGAGCGGAAAGCGCCCGCTGCAGAGAGCGCTCTGAGCAATAAAGGAAGAAGCCAGGCCTGTCCGGAGTGCAACATTGTCTCCGACTGCACAGGCTCCGGCACGAGAGTATTTCAGGAAACGCGCGTCGGGAGAGGCGGCCGCCATGAGAAACAAGAAGGTGCTGTTACATTTGTTTCCAGGCAACTTCAATGAGGTGCGAGGAAGCAGCTCACCGCAGCCTGGAATACGGATGCTCTCATGAGCGAAAACACGGGACGGTCGCTGGCCTGAAGGCATTTGGGAGCGGCGCGTCCATAGACCTCATCAAGAGGTAGGAACTGTAGGTCACGCATTAAGAGGAGTCATGCCTTACAAGAAAGCCCGGAGAAGCGCTGGAGCACTCGGATACAGGGGACGCGCCCACACAGAGTAGATGATGGACATAGCGGATATCAATAAATTGTCAAATATGCCCCTCATGATTAAGTGCAGCGCACGGCTGTTATAAAGGCAAGGGGAAGGAGACACCCCTTAGCCTGCTCAGTAGGTGAATAGCGGGGCACAGTGAGGCGTGCCCGGCGGAGAGCTCCGCAATTACCACCAAGGGGCAAGAAGGAACGGTGACCTGGCGGGGCCCGAGGTTGAAACACGTTGGGCCAGCACTAGTACCCATACAGAACTCTAAGCACTGGGGGGTGCACCCATGGAACCAGACCAACAGTGGGTGGGGCATGTAGACTGAGCGGACTGAATCGCCCAAGCACACCTACGTGGGAGGACACAGCCCACTCCAGGAGCAGATTTGGCTGCTCACGGGAACTCTTAACACCGCCTGTCAGGGCCCTGGCACCAGAAGCAGTCAAGTCTAATGAAGGCCGGAGGCCACACGTGGCGGGGCTCGCACACACAACCCTGACACACTGAAATGGCAAATAAACTGCCTAGAGCGAAGGGTAAGCAACCCACGCTTGATGAATACGCCAGTACATCACCAGGGGCAGAAGGGGCTAGGAGCAAAGACAAAACCCTCTCTGGGGGCATGGACACTGTGGGCAAACACCAGGAGATTCTTGCTGCGATTGCTGACCTAAAAGTGGCTTGGGAAACCAAACTAGGATTGGCCATGAACGACCTGAAGGTGGCACTAGAGCTCAAAGTCGGGGCAGTACAAGAGGAGGTGAACCTCCTCCGGCAAGACGTCAGAGTGCTGGCCGAACGCATAGGTGACTTAGAAAAAGAGGTAGCCCCGAATACAGCGGCGTGTGTAGCCTATAAATCTGAACTACATGCTCTAGTACAACACATGGGCAACCTGGAAAGTAGGGCGGAGGAGGCAGAGGGACGCGCCCGAAGGAATAACATACGTAACGTCGGACCGCCCCAAGGAGCTGAGGGACCTAACCCTAGGAGTATATTGAATCCATGCTGCTGCAGGAAATAACCGGGGGAGTGCTGACCCAGGGGTTTGCCGTGAAAAGAGCGCACAGGGCCCTGATGAGGAAGCCCCCACCGGGAACCCCTCCTCCAGGCCAGTGATAGCTAAGATTCGGAACTATCGTGACCGGGAGAAGATCCTTGAGCACTTCCGGAAGGGTGGAACGATACAAAGGGCATCAGCAAACATAACTGCATATACGGATTACACCTTGCAGGTGCAACGCCGACGTATGATCTTTGGGGCCGTGAAAAGAAGGCTGCGAGAAGCAGGTCACAAGTATATGCTGATTTGCCCGGCAAAACTGAAAGTGTTCCACAAGAGCAGAACACTGTTTTTTGAAACCCCGGAAGACGCCATGGAATGGCTAGACATGCAGAGCTGCCCCCAAGAATCGGGCATCCAGAAGGAAGACGGCGCAGATAAGTAACGTGCGACTGTGGCACCCACGGTGTCGCAGTCTAAGACATTGGGACTTGAATATAGCAAGGGACATAGCCCTCTGGAGGCTTGAGACCAGGGCTATACACATAAGCCCTCATACCCCCATAACAAATACATTAGTTGGGTCACCGGTAGACCGGTGACACCCTGCCAGGTTCCTGTCCTCGGCATCCCGAGGCAGGACCAAATGCGGGGGAGCCTGGAGTCTGAGATCCAGGGATGGAGCTGGGCACTTGTTGGGATGGGGTAGGGCGGGGGGGGAGGGAAGGAGTTGTGTGCGGTGGTTGATAATTGGGCAGGGGGTCAGGAGGGGCTAGTTGGGGAGTTTTTGTTGGGAGGGGGAGGGAAACAAGCCCAATCGTGTGTCAAACCAGGTGGGAAGGGGAAACTGGTAGGGGAGGCGGGACAACCCATAGATGGTGTCGGGTAGCCTTAGAATGGTGACCTGGAACGCGAGGGGCCTCAACAGCTATTTGAAGCGAAATAAAGTAATGATGTGCCTAAGGAGGCTGAAGATTGACATAGCGCTGTTACAGGAAACCCATCTCACTAAGGAGAAGCCGGATGTGGTCAAGAGAAAGTGGAGAGGGTGTACCACGGGAGCTACATTCTCAGCATACGCGAGGGGGGTCATCGCGGTGGGTGGCACCGCACGTACCATTCCAACTGCTTCAGACCACGATAGATCCAGAAGGCAGAATGACAGTGGTGCGGGGGATGCTGGAAAACAGGGAAGTGAGTATTATAAATTCATACGCCCCTAACCAAGATACAGCGGCCTACTTTAGGACCCTATATGGCAAAAGTGGCCCCCTATCGAGCAGCGCGATCTTATGGGGAGGGGACTTTAACTGTACATTAAATCCTAAAATCGACAGATCAGATGGTAAACCAGACAGACCCACTCTGGCCGCAAAGGTGTTACAGGCCCTGCTGAGAGATTTCGGACTCGAAGATACTTGGAGACAGCTACACACAACAGATAGGCAGTATTCACACTACGCGGCCCCACATAAACTGTACACGAGGCTGGATTATATGTTTGCCGCTTCGGAGCTGGTAGGAGAGATGAAAAGCGCGGAATACAAGACCAGAGTGCTCTCGGACCACTCCCCCTTGGTCCTGGAGTGGCGACACCAGCCTTCTAGAGCGAAAATTCTGACGTGGAAGCTCAGAGCTGAGGCTCTGCAGGACTCGGGATTCCGAGAGGACCTGAGGGAGGCAATCACAGAATATTTTGACACTAACACAGGAAGTGTTCAATCGTTGGGAACCCTATGGGAGGCATTCAAAGTAGTAGTACGGGGCGTAGCCATATCAAAACCCAGAGGGCTTCAAGGGGGCATAGAGCGGGAGTTACAATAAATAGAGAGGGAGCTGGAAGGTATAATGCGTAAGGGGGGCACCTCACAGGAGGATGAGGGAAGGATGAAGCTGTTACACCAAGCCAGTAGTGAGCACTGGGATAGACTATGCAAACTGAGTTACAAGAAATGCGTCGAAAGGCAACACGCGGGTGGAGACAAGCCGGGGGGACGAAGGTCAGAGCTGGGACACCCAAGAGGGAGTAAATGAAGGGTTCCTTAGATACTATAAACGTCTTTACGGGGACGCAGGGGAGGAGATGGATCAAGATATTCAGGAAACATTAGAGGACATAGGCTTGCCCAAATTAGACGATCAGGAGCGGGAGGATCTGGACGCCCCAATCACCTTAGAAGAATTGGAGATAGTGTTCCAGCACTTGCCTACGTGCAAAGCCCCGGGGTCAGACGAGCTCCCCAGTGAATTCTACAAAACTTACAAACAAGAGGTGCTCCCCCTGCTGCTGGCTATGCTTAATGAGGCGTTTGAGCGTGACAGGTTGCCAGAGTCCCTACGGGAGGCGGTGGTCATTCCGCTCTTAAAACCGGGTAAGCCAAGCACAGATTGCGGGTCATACAGACCCCTATCGATGCTTAATCAGGATAGCAAAATCCTCACAGCAGCACTGGCAAACAGGCTTAAGCGAGTCATTGGTAAATTGATACATCCCGACCAAACGGGCTACGTTCCTGGCCGGAACATAACCGACAATCATAGGAGACTCCACCACATTGACCAAACAGAGAAGGACCCCGGCGAATTGTTAATAGTCTCGCTGGATGCCATTAAGGCCTTCGACTCAGTGAGTTGGCCTTGGTTGCTAGCGGCTCTGAGAGAATACGGGATGGGGCCAGGATACCTGAGGGGGTTAAAATGCTATATAGTTCCCCAATTGCCAGGGTCAAAACGGGCGCCACATTCTTAGATAAATGGCAACTCCGCAGGGGCACTCGACAAGGCTACCCCTGGTCGCCCATGCTGTATATCCTTGCGTTGGAGCCACTGGCAGTCTGCCTCAGACAACAGTACGGGGAGATAGGGATCCATACTGCAGGGGGTTCGCATCTTATATCACTGTACGCCGATGATATACTCTTATATCTTCGCTTCCCACAGGAAAATCTACAATATGTCTTGGAGGTGATGGAACGTTATGCCACCCTCTTGGGTATAGCAGTGAACCCCCAGAAATCAAGCACGTTCCCCTTGGGGAGGTACAGATGCACCCTGCCGAGGAGCTTACCGTTCTTGCCAATACCCTGGCAGACTGAGACGTTACGATACTTATGAATCAATATATACCACACAGCGGAGGAGGAACACAAACACAATACGGTAAAGGCAGTCGAAGGTTTTAAGAATAGTATGGGCTTTTGGTCCAGACTTCCCCTGGCCATGATGGGTAGAGCGGCTTTGATCAAGATGGTAGTCCTGCCCCGATTGTAACATTTTTTCGTAAACATCCCGTATGTGATCCCCAAATGCTTTTTTGTCAGACTCCACAGCCTATGCAGGGGTTTCATATGGCACAACTCTAGGAACAGGGTGGCCCTTTGGAAACTACAAAACTTGTGTGACGGTGGGGGTATAAACCTGTCGAACTTTGAGTTATACTACTTAGCGGGACAGCTACAATACGTGGCCAGGTGGTTGTCTGAAGAAGAAATGGCCAAAGTCAGGCTATGGTGTAAGGACCCTGCCCCCTTCTTCCTTAGAGAGACAGTGTGGCTGCCTAAACCAAAGGTGATAGGAATGGTGAGACTGCTGGTGCTAGGCTGGGAGATATGGCGCAAAGTGTAGCAAATAGTGGGAAACCCAACTCCATTCTCCCTGCAGGTGCTGCTAGCGGCGCTATGCGGGGAGGACCCCCAAATGATAAAAGGGATCCACAGATACTGGGAACCGATGGGCCTGGTGACCCTTGGAGATATATGGCAGGAGGGGCCGGCACTAGACTTTCAGAGATTGGTGGAGGACACTGGGGTGCACATAGGACAACACATTATTTACACCAGAATTATTAAATGAGTGCGAGAGGGGTGGCCTGAAGCAGTGCTTACGGAACAACCTGATTCAACCATCGAGACAATGTATGATATTTCGGAGGGTGGGCATGAAATAGCTCGTCTATATGAGCTACTGGGAACTGAGATGGGAAAAGAGCTGCTCCAACTGAGGCAAGATTGGGAGGAGGAGGTGGGAGAACCCATGTTGGATAGGCAATGGGACAGAGCCCAGAGGTATCACAAGAATGTGTCCCGAAACACGAGACTCCAGCAGATCCAATTGTATGTCACTCATAGGACCCCCAGAAAAATCGCCAGGTTTGGAGGCCCGGTGGCACAGAAATGCCCACGGTGCGGGGTGGAGGAAGCGGGGATGCTACATATGTTTTGGGCTTGCCCAGAGGTGGGGAGGTTTTGGACAGAGATGAAGATATACCTCGCGGGTAAAGGGATTACGATGGAGGTGGAGTCAGCTTGGGCATGCATGCTGGGGGGTTTCACCAGACCACGTAACCTGAAGCATATCAGTAAGATGAAAGACCTGCCCTACATCTTGGGTAAACAGAGAATTGCTATGTGCTGGAAGGCAGCCCAACAGCCTATAATTGAGATGTGGTGGGCGGACCTCATGAAGTGGGCAGAGGCAGAAACGGCTGCTTGGTATGAAGCAGTCAATAGGGGGGGGGGAGAAGAGGAGGTGGGACCCCTGATAGCATGGAGACAACTAGCAGCCTCAATGATAGGACCCTCCCAGGCCGACCGTAGTGAAGATGATATGGAAGAGATAATTGAAGTAGACACGCCTGGAGATGAGTAGGACAGAAACATGGAAACAGGGGCTCGAGTTAAAGGGGCGGGAGGGGGGAGGACCGAAATGTTTAATTTGTGATATTATGATGTGAAGCATAAATGTGGATGTCCTCAACGTTGGTATTGTTCGGAGTTTTGTTAATAAAATAATAAACCATTTAAAAAAAAAAAAAACTTTGTTGTCCTTGAACAATTAACATAGTTATTTGGTATTTTATGATGTCTCATTTTATGAATGAGAACCCTATTTGAATGGTCTACACTGAGCGTATTGACTTTATATTCGCTATGGTGATGGGAATCTGGTTAACATTAACACTTACAGATTTTGCCAGAGTCCTGCTCTAGTTGCTCTTATATTGAGAAGTTTAAATGTTACCTTTTCAATAATTCTTTTAGCTACAATATTTCAAGTAACTTTAGCGCATCAAAGCGAAACAATCCCTCTTGTATATATCCGGAATGCCCTCCAAGGTAATTAACTCAGTGACTATTATTTTGTTATCGGGATCGATCTAGGGGCTGCTCAGGTGACCTCAGACACCAAAATTGCCATCTTTTCCCTGGGCGTGCCTCCATTCTACCCACCAATATGGGGCACTGGTCACAGATCATGTGATTGGGGTCCTGGGGCCAAAATCAGCAGTAATTTTGAGGTGACTTTTCGAAGTGTACGAAAAGAAGTAGTGGAACTATGTTCCCTACTGGCCTGCACCGCTCCCCACAAATCCCTTCACCACGCCCCCTCGCATTCACAATACAAACCCCAAAACACATGTGCCTGCTGTTTAAGGGAACGTCCAGTGCAGTGCAATGAAAGTGCACGTTTCAACTTATTCCTACACTTTTATTTTAAAACAAAACCATTCCGGAACAGTTTCTTTTTAAAATAAAAGTATAGAAATGGTAAAACATAATTAAAAGAAGTAGAGGTGCACCGCTCTCGCCCACTTCGCCCACTAACTTTGCCCTGTCACATAGATTAGCAGCTCCATATGGGCGTCCAACCCATGGGCATCTTCAGTTAAGGGTGTTTAAGTAAAGGGAACTCTCCCAGCCTTCTTACCTCAGCCTCTTGCTATGAGCCTTGGCGTTGCTGTGTCCTGTTACTTGTCTGTAAATTCCCATTATTGCTTCTTCTGAGCCTCATACAATTATTATATCTTTTTCTTTCCCTTCTACTTCTTTCTGCACTCTCCTCTTCTTGGAACCTTCTCAACTCTCTTCCTATCCCTATCTCTTCTCCTCGATGCCACCCCACTTCTTGCTCCACTACTCTAACCCCAGCTTTCATTACAATTCCTCTTCTCGGGTATACCCCCAGCACATCTATATTTCTCAGACTCAGCATCGCTATGCTTCTACATCACACTCTTTTTCTAGTGCTCTTTGGAGTGCACAGTCTGTAATAAAACCTCCTTTACCTCTGACTTCGTCCCTTCTCCAGACCCCATTACCCTTGCCGAAAGCTGGATCTCTCCCTCTGATTCTGCGACCTTTGCTACCCCTCATGACCCTGCCTATACCTTCACCCACTCTCCCCACCTCACTGGCAGGGACGACGGTGTGCAGACTGTTTGCATCTTCCAAACTTCCTATCTCTCCTACTCCCCTCCTCCTCCCCTATCTCCCACTAATTACCCCTCTTTTGAATACACTATCTTCACATTCACTGCTCCTTACATATTATCTCTCTCTATCGGCCACTTGGTTCGGTGGGTCAATTCTTCAAATACCTCTCCCAACTAATTGGCTCTCTCCCTCCCGATCACCACCTCATTTACATTGATGACTTTAACCACCCCTTTCTCTCTGCTGCTCTATCCACAAACCTTAACTGCCATCTCAACCACTCACTCTTTTGTCCACCCATTCAAATGGAAACTCCCTTAACCTTATTCTCATCTCCTCTCAACTATCTGCCTCTAATAGCTCCATTGCTCCTTCTCCGCTCACTTTATCGTCTTTGCCTCAATCTCCACTCCTGCTTCGTCCTCACTCTTTCCATCTAATACTACTGCTACCGAGGAGCGAGGACACAGACGAATGTTGTGGAGAAACAGACGTTTGATGCAAATGATCTGTATATAGGAGCAAACTTCACCAGAGTACTTGATACCCTATCAGCTGTAAGGAAGACCACGGAAGGGATTTTCAGCTGCAGCTGGGGCAGTTCGAGTTCTGAACAATCATGAAGGATGTTACATGGACACGCTGTTAGACTGTGAGAGTTCCGGGTTGGAATCTGGAGAGCAGCTGCACCGCAATCGCTACTGGACCTTAAGAAAGGTCGACATTGAATGGAGACCTGCGGAGCGAGTTGGGAGAATATCAGGTGAAGAAATATCAGTGGGACGACGCGGCGCAGCCGTCTGAAGAATTATTTCAACTTCAGTTAAGTGACAGAAGATTGGACCGCCATCAAAACAAAAACCATTTGCTCAAGAGAAACTGATTACGACTTGGCAACTCCTGCTCAAAAGTCCATCAATTTTACCAGCCTGCTGTTTGATCTCCCAGCATTAATCTTGGAAGCCCCAACACTGCAGTGCGCTCGCTTCCTGGAGGAGGCAGAGCGCGGTCACGATCACGTGACTGATCACGTGACTCATTCTGGGCTTTTATTCGAGGGCAATCCGCCCGAGCGGTGTGGATACTGGTGACTCAAAAATTGTGAATTCTACCTACTTGCAGCCTGCTGTTTGATCTCCCAGCATTAATCTTGGAAGCCCCAACGCTGCAGTGCGCTCGCTTCCTGGAGGAGGCGGAGCGCGGTCATGATCAAGTGACTGATCACGTGACTCATTCTGGGCTTTTATTCGAGGGCAATCCACCCTTGCAGCGTTAAGCCCGCTGCGGGGACAAGGGCGCTGCTGTTTGGGCTGTTTGGCTGGTCGGCTGGGCACGAAAAAGATACGGGAAACTCCCCACGGAAGTCACGTGCAGGTGGGTCACTTATTTTAAAAAATCATCTGTACATCTGGGGGATATCCCAAAGCTAAACAAGTCATATGACCAAAGGATAAAAAATCGCTAGGATCACCCCGGATAAGCAAGCTAACATCACAGGTTGTTGTTTTTTTTTGTTGCTGGGGTAGGGAGACTGTTGGGGCTTGACCGCTTTGATCCCACCCTGCGAATCGATCAAAATTTATATTTAAAGCCCTAAGGAAAGGGAGACTGCTGGGGTTCGACCCTTTTGATCCCGAACACTGCAAACAACTGACATAACCAGACAACATCAGGGGAAAAGATACTTACAGCCCCATTTGAAGGTTAGATATCAGTGTTCCAAACTAATACACATACGATCTCCAAATACCTAATGGCAGAAGTAGTGCTATCAACTAGATTGGGTGACCACCCTCTACCAAACAACCATATAGATAATTTAATATTATCCGAAGACAAGGATAACAAATCAGTGCTAGTTAAGGAAAGCATGACTCCGAATCACGGAACGAAAGATTATAATCAAGGAGCAGTACTCGGTCCGTTCATGATAGAGGTTAAGATCGGCAATCAAACAGGGAAGGAGCCGCTACAGGAAGACATACAATTAAACTCAGAGAGCAATGAGGTCAACCCACCCAGGAACAATTTCATATTCCATCAACTTGACAATAGGATTGAAACGGACGAATCACCTCAGCCTCAGGAAAGTTCAGCTGATGCAAAGCAGTCTAAGGAAGCTCTGGCCCTTATGGCAAATGAAACATCCGACAAAAATTAGCATGACTTAGAAGCTACAAGGGAAACTGACCTTTCAAAGGAAGATGTGTCAGAGAAGCCATCACCTGTACTAGAGATAAGATCAAAAACAGTTGAAGAAAATATTCCTAGGGCAAAGGATTTAATTCAACTATCTGAGGTTATTCCCGGGTTAGAACCCAATACTACGGTGGAAGATTTAGCAAAAACAGCGAAAGGAACCTTTAACGGAACGAAAGGTAAAACAATAACCCCTAAACCAATTAGAATGGACTTTATAAGATATACAGACCTAGAAAAAAAATATGGAAACCCAGGACCCTATCCTCCGGGGATGCTCAAGACAGAAATAATCATTTTTTTGGGAAACAATCCCTACTAAACTGGGGGACAGGCATTTCTGGAAATGTACCCAAAAGGAAACCAACTCATAAAAACACCACGGCAAATGAAATCCCTGACGCTGTTATGCTGGAAAAATCAATCTTAATAGATAAAGAGCCACAAACTGTAGAGACGGCCGTTCAAACCATGAAAGGGGAAACCAAAAACCAGTTAATTCAAACAGATAATGACCAAGACTCAAACTTGAACACACTATCATCAACGATAGAAGCACCTCAGAAAGAGAGGGAGATGACCAACAAACCTAAGACAGGGGGAGAAAAGTGTGAAAAGGTTGACTTCCTGATGATTACAACAATGGCAGCGATCCTGGCCCCTTACATGAAACTACACGAAGATGCTACGGATACTCTGAAGGACCACATTACATTGCTAGCAATGGTTCATTCTAAGACAATCTTCATTGAAGGATTCATATCGGCCATCCAAAAAAATATGCAAAATGTTGAGCAAAGAATCTCCGATATGTTACACACCATCCTAGAACCAATTATGAAAGAGAAGGAAAACCGATGGAAAGATCCTAGGAGAGACGGACTGCTCCGTTTTTCAATCAAAAGAATTAACAAAATTGCAACCACAAATAGAAGAAAATGCAAATGAAGAGCATTTGAAAGAACGTACTGGAAATACGATTGAAAAAGGGACCTTAGAAGAGCTAAGTAATCAGGTCGAATGTCCAATCCCAACTCCGAGGAAACGAGAAACAACTACAGATACAATGAACACAATAAAAGGAAAGGAAAAAAATAAAGAAAATAATGAACTGGTGCCAAATACCTCAAAAAATGTCTGCGGAAAATGAAACTCAAAGAGGAGCCACGGCGACCAACGATCAGAAAGCAAAACAGATCACAAAGAAAGGACAACACACACCTCAAAAAACCTTAGACCTTTCGCAGCACGAAAAAGATATTGAGGTATCAAAAATAGATAAGCAGAATTCAAAATTATGCGAAATCTTTAAAAAAAAGACGTAAAACAGATGGAAGGTATCACTGCGTCGCAACGAAGGGAGCAAATTGCTACGAATGATAAGAAAGCGAAATCTACTCAACCATTACAGATACTTAAAAAAACAAAAAATCAACCGCCGCGGAGGGTATGTAAATCAAATAAAAGCAAATCATTTTTCAAATGTCTGAGCACACCAAAGGAAGCAGCAACTACTGTGGTAAATCGAAACATTGGTAGCCATACGCAAACAAGTACGAGTCTAAATAACAATGAAGCAGTAGAAACGGATGACTCTGATCAGGAGTTAATGGATATGTCCACTTACACCATCTCGGATGACGTCTCAACTGATAGTGACTCAGAAGAAGAGCAAATTGAAATAACTGATGAACAAGTACAGGCGGAACGAGAAAGGGGAGTCAAACCAATGTTGGATGACAAGAGGATAATTGGGGAAAACGCAAACAAAGCTAAAACAACAAAAAAGGAAAATAATATAGTCAAGCCTGAAACTGTAAGTAAGAAAAAATTAAAGACAACAATGACGGGAAGCTCAAACATACCAATTAAAAGTCCAACAAGAAACCTGGAAAATCAAAATATAAACAGCCCCATACCTATTTTGGAATTCAAGGAATACACCACAGAAGAAAGTGAGCAGATCAGTGGAACTGATGATTTCCGGACTAGTCCCTTGAGACTGCCGAAATGCAGATTAAACCCGGAAAAAAAGGGCAGAGGTCTTCTTTTGGAAAGACTAGTACATACAGACGATGGTCTTATTCTAAACCGGGCAAATGTCCTAAGGTTGTTCCACCACATACCAGCCTTGAGATTAATCAGCTCTAGTGATATAACCCTGATAGAATTTCCTGACAAAAGGTATATGGATAGTATTCGGGTTTCCACATGCTCCCAGGTGATTCACCAGCTATTACTATCCGAAGAGAGGACCATAAGAAAGAAGGGGTTCAAGATAACCGAAAAAAACAATAAAGAAACAGAACCAGAGGTACTGGATCAAGAAACTATCTCAAAGAAAGCTCGCTTTCAAGAGGCGTACGATACGCATAAAAAAGCCATGAAACAATCGCAGGTTACCCAACCTCAAGACGGAGAACAGGAGAGATGGGTATGGTTGGCCAACCTAGCAGCAGGAAAAATGAAGACACTATAGAGCCGGAAAGTAACACAAAAGGAAACATGGTCCCTTATTTCCTGGAATACAAGGGGATTCAACCACCTTCTAACAAAAAATGAATTTGAAAAAGAAATGCCAGATGTACTATGCCTGTAGGAAACGTGGTTGAGAGAAACTCCCCTGACCGAAGGCTATTCAGTAAATATAAACCCAGCAAAAAAAGGAGAAAAAGGAAGACCAATGGCGGGTCTGCTGATAGCGATAAAAAAGAACTAAACTGGAATGTGATTCATTCTTGGAACTTGATTCCATATATTCAAATCTTAGTCCTGGAAACATCGTCGCCCCTAGACGATCAACACCACCAGCACGTTGTGCTGATGAATATATACTGGGTGCCAGGAGCTAAAGGAAACAAATCCCTTCCAAGGGACGTAGCAGAGGCAATTGATGATCTGAAAGCTAAATGGCATGACCCATGGATAATATTGGTGGGCGACCTTAATTGCACTTGTCTGGACGAAAACAATAAAGTACTCGAAGACGTACCGAAAATGGCCACAACCAAACACAAAAGAGGGGTCAATTGGAGGTCCACGTTACAATCTAGAGATTGCACAATCCTAAATGGAGTCACGTTAGGCGACATCCCAGGGAAACCGACGTGGCGAGGGCTGAAATCCAAAGCCATCTTAGATTACGTGGCAGTTTCAACTAATATATCAATGTTTATTCAAAAACTTGAGGTGCAACCGACCAAGGCTAGTGACCACAATGCTATCAAACTTACTTGTTCTAGTTTTCTTCCTAAGAACGTAACGGAAATATATCCATTCAAGATAGAAATCAACACTGGGAGAACTCGAGTTAAAATGAATCCAGCAAAATTACCAGCGCTGAACGATAACTTGACATCCGCCCTAAATGATTTGTATCTGCAGCTACCTCTGCAAACCATTGATTATGTTCCTCTGCTAAAAATCTTCCATACTAGAATTAAACCCGGCACTACAAAACCAATAATGTCACATCGACATATATTCGATCAAGCCGTGGCTGATAAAAAAAAGACTATGAGGAAACAGCTAAAATCACTGAAAGTCTTGAATGAGGTAAATAAAACTGATAAAGTACGAGAAATAAAACAAACCTTTAGAAATTGGAGAAAGTTGCACAAAAAAACAAAGCTAAACCACGACTCCCAGGCAATGTTAAGAACGATATGTGAGAGAAATACAGCAGAGACGTGGGCCTTAATAAATAACAAAGAGACTTTGCAAGATGCCATAATAACAAATCCAGTCACAGAGAAACAATGGGAATTATACTACAAACAACAACAGCCAGTTCTAAAACCTCTTATAAATGATTGGATTATACCAAAATGGGATGAAAGTTTGCTGACCATAGACAGTGAGACAATAGAAGACATGATTAAAAAGCTAAAGAACTCTAGAGCACCGGGGCCAGACGGCCTGACTAATGAAGGTCTGAAAAAGGACCCAGCGGAATGGGCTAAAATCCTACACCAACTGTTTAAATATATCTTGGTTTCGGGGAAACTACCGACTTCGTGGAAGACGAGTATTGTGGTGCCAATCTTTAAAAAGGGCCTAAGAACAGTCCCAGAAAATTACAGGCCAATTGCCCTTCTGGATGTGGCTGGAAAAATCTTTGCCTCAATTCTTTTAAAATCTTTGACAAATTGGGCAACACAAACAGGCCGTAAGGACGAATGGCAATCTGGGTTCGTAAAAGGACAAGGCACTCCATTAAACATCTTTACTCTAAATCTGTTGAAAGCTCGAACCCTGACCAACAAAGAGGCGAAATTCTATATAGCTTTTGTTGACTTATCAAAGGCTTTTGATGCAGTTGATCCTCACTCTTATTGGACAGCAAAATATGGTCACGTCTAGAAGGCAAGTTCTGGAGATCTGTTTTGGGATTGCCAAAATCTTTCCCAATTCAATTAATTAGAAGAGAGCTGGCACTATCCTCTCTGAAAGTCATCGTGGGGTGGAAGATATTGTCTTTTTACAGAAGATGTCTAGAACCGGCAACAAAGGGGGGCTTTGCGGCCATAAAAAAAGCAATGAAAGAGAGATCGGAACCAATATTGACTGAATGGGCCAAAATATGCCAGATGATCCTTCTTAATTTAAATGAAACGTGTTAGGCAGAAACCTGTGCAGTTCCCTCTGGGACCACTGCAAAAGATTTAAGACTACAGGTGTTGGCAGTAAACCCACTTGGTAGCAGTCTGCACCGCACAGATTCACTGTGGTAGCTGTGGCTGAGCAGTCAGACTTCCCTCAAGAAGAGTTAGGCAGTATACAGAGGATACATAATAGGTACAGAGGCACAGTAGCACAAGCAAACACTGACCAGAGCTAGGTGTAAAAGTATAAACTTATTTATTAAAGGTACACTCATAAATTACACTAGCACAATAGAAAAGGTAAGAAAGTCAAACACAGTTACTATTACTCATATGTACATCCCTAATCATTTGTTGGACAATTCTAAGTTAACCCCACTTATTTCCAACCAGAGGTGAGCGCTTAACGTTAGATGGTACTCCAACAAGTATTACCAAAAGGGAGGGAAAAGGCAGAAATAAAGAGAGCAGTAAGGTAAAACACTTTTCACATAAGGTTAGCAAAGACAGTCAATGGTGGAACAAGGGGAATTAGTTCGGGGCCCGCTTTAGAGGGAGCCAGGCGAAAATGTGCCCAAGATCGCACAATGTCACAAGTCTTTGCAGGTGAGTAGAAAAAGGTTTTACTACGGTTCTGAAAAGTTTAGTTAGGGTGTCCCAGACCTACCCAGGTTCGAGAGCCGAGGGCTAAATCTACCCCGTACAATCGGTGGCAAGGGTGGCCGGGCAGACACAGTACCTTTAAACGTGGAAGGATTCCTCCAGCGGTGGTAGTCGTTCCTGGTAGTGGGTGCAAGTTGTGGCGTCGTCCCGAGGAAGAGGTGATCTCGACGGGGAGGAAAGCTGCAGGTCGTTGCACTACCAGGGATGAGGCCAGCCGCAGAGTTTTCCGGTCACAAAGGATTTTTACCCCTCTTTCGCGGTTGAGGTAAAAAGTGGTATCCCGGTTGCCGGGGTGCTTGGCACAGGCAAGGCGGCCACGAAATGCTTCGGGACGGCGAAAAGAAGGCAGCAACTGGTTGTCCCCACCAGTTAAGGGAAGAAGACTCTCCGGCGGGAGATCTCCTCTGTCGTCGGGAAAAGTGGTGAGACGGTTCTGCGGGGCTTCACCGGTGGTGTCTGTTAAGACGGATTTCTGAACTCTGTCCTGGTGGCGCAGAAGTTCAGAAGGCCAACCTAATTACTTGGAACAGTGTAACCTCTGGACGAGCCAGACCAATCAAGGTAGCGATCGCGGCGGTCAAGACTAGGTCTCAAGAGGGGTGAGGGTGACTGAAAGCCCGCAATGAGCACACAAAGCAAGAGCGCTTACAAACTACTCCAAACAGTTGTTATATCAAAAATAGATACACATTTATTTTAAGGCCTTTAAAATAATGACCGTAGCGAGAAAATCACAATATCACAATATTAAACCAACACATACCATATCAACACAATATATATACAAATACGACAGTCTTAAGCATTAGAGGCACGAAATGTGTAGTCCACCTGCCAGGGAAGGAAAACAGGCAGTGCGATAACGCTTTAGACTCAGTTCGCCTTCAGAGGCACCTAACTAGATGGAAGTCCGAGCCCTGCGAAGAGTGGAGCCTTGTGCTCAAAGTACCTGCCACGCCGGTGCCAACGGGCAAAAGGGGAAGCTCTTCGGAGGAAGTCAGGCAGTTCGGGTTAGTGCACAGCAGAAGGAGAACAGGTTCCGCAGCTCAAGCGCAGCCTCCACAGCGGGCAGAAGCAGAGCACGAGTACGGCAAAAGGGTGCTGTTTTTACACAGCAGGGGAAAGCAATGGGATACTGCAGGAGGGCGACCAGATCCTAGCTATACTACTCACCGGTCCCCGAAGCAAGCAGACCCAGGCTTCTCCACGTTAGTTTCAGCAGCTGGCAGGTTCAGAAGAGCAGGGAACGCCTCGTAGTCGTGTAGAGCAAAAAGACGTCCCAATCGACGAAACCGGCACAGTTTGTTGCCGCAGCAGGACAACGGAGCGGCCGTGTGTATTCAAGCCAAATGTACACTCCTCCCTTCAGACTTGGGAACGCCAAGTGTACGAAGCGTGGGAGAGTGACAAGGACTCGAAATACAACACAACCTGGCGGCGGTTACAGAGCAGGACTCCCTTGTAAGCTGGTCAGTCAACTGGATGGCCCAGAGACACTTCCGAAGGCTTACTTGGCAGGAGATGATGAAGTCGCCGGGAATAGCTGTTCCTGCTATTCCAAAGGTCGAAGCACCAGTACAGGCCTTCTGGTTCGATCAAAGGAGGAAAGGGTTTCACAGGACGACAGCAGTGCAAAGGAGGATTCCTTCAGCGGGTCACCAGCGATTCCTCGGTCCAGCCTCGTGGTTGCAGGATACTTGGCTCCTGTATTCCTTCGTTCGTGAGAACTCAGGAGATCGACCTGGTAGTGGTGTTTCCAGCCCCCTCTTATCCACGGTTCCCTTCGCGCCAAAACGGAGGGGAGCCAATGGGAGATCCGCTCATCAACACACATACCATACGTGGACCAATCACGGACCACGGTGGTCCCAGGCATTCACACCAACCTAGACTCTCTGGCACCCAGGATGTGTATTGGGACCAGACATCCCAGCCCACACCCTGGAGGCACACAAACGACATGTAGAAGCCCGCGAAAGCAACCACGTTTCGCGGGAAGGTACATGCCCAAATAAGGAAGGCCCCGGGTCGCCCGACCTGGGGAAGGTGAAGGGAGCAAGACGGTCAGTGGACAGGACAAAGGAGCCTCGTGGTCTGGCCATTTTGGGAGCCAGGCCACCACTTTGGGTTCAGTGCGAAAAACGTGCTCAGAACGCCAAAAGGAGCTCAAAATAAACAAAACGATCGCTGCCACCATTCCAGTCCCTGAATGACTTGCACCGATCAAAATACCATCCTAAAAGAGTATCTAGGGCCTGTAGAAGGCTAGAGACCCAAGAGAGCTGTAACTTAGCTTACAGTGCCCTCTTGTGTCATGTTGCACTAAAGCCGCAACATGATAAAAGAAACTACGGGAAACAGCGTTCCCCGGTACTGACTGTCTTAAGGGCATGTCAGTTTCCCCGTAAGAAAAGGAGCGAAAGCCCAGAGGAGTGCGGCAGAAGGCTGCACTTCTCTGGCAAAGTCAAGAACAAGGTGAAAAACAACAGCAAAAAGTTTAGGGGTTGCCACATGGAAGGAAAATTACCTACAATTACGAAATCTTTCCTAACACTCGCCCCTCCCAGACTATGGACAGGGGGAACTAATCCACCCCTGGATGAGTCTCTTGTTCAGGTCGGTTAAACATTCTGGACAACCCATCAGCATTGCTATGTTGGACACCTGGCCTATGCTCAATAGTGAAGTCGAAGCCTTGTAGACTTATGGACCACCTAAGCAACTTTGGATTCTCCCCCTTCATGTTCATTAGCCACTTTAACGGCTTATGGTCAGTTTGCACAGTGAAGTGGGTCCCATAGAGGTAGGGCCTCAGCTTCCTTAGGGCCCACACAACAGAGAAACATTCTTTCTCTACCGTGGACCATCTGAGCTCTCTGTCCTTAAGCTGGCGACTAATAAAACCGATAGGGTGTTCCTTACCCTTCTCATCTACTTGTGATAGTACAGCTCCTATCCCAGTGTCAGAGGCATCCGTCAGCACGATAAAAGGTCTTTGATAATCAGGGGCCCTTAGGACAGGGGCCTGGCACAAGGAATCTTTTAAGCCATTGAAGGCCTTCTCACACTCGTCGGTCCAAGTTACCTTCTTGGGTTTCTTCGGAGTTGTGAGGGCAGTCAGAGGAGCAGCTATGGTACCATAGTCTGCCACAAAATTGTGGTAATACCCCGTGAGTCCTAAAAAGGCTCTCACTTGGGTTTGCGTAGTGGGGGTAGGCCAGTCTTGTACTGCTTGTACTTTACTGGGTAGAGGCTGTATCCTCCCTCCACCTACTTCATGTCCAAGGTAAACCACTGAGCCTTGTCCAATCTGGCATTTACTAGCCTTTATGGTCAAGTGGGCTTTCTGAAGAGCCTGGAGCACAATCCCGAGGTGTTTCACATGGTCTTCCCAGGTGGCACTGAAAACTGCTATATCGTCCAGATATGCAAGACAGAATTCGTCCAACCCATTCAACACATGATTCACAAGCCTCTGGAAAGTGGCAGGTGCATTCTTCAACGCGAACGGCATTACCCGGAATTGGCCGTCTGGAGTAGAAAATGCTGTCTTCTCCTTGGCATGTTCTGCTAAAGCTATTTGCCAATAGCCAACAGTGAGGTAAAACGTGCTGAGGTACTTGGAGGCACCCAAAGTATCCACCAGCTCATCTGTTCGAGGCAAGGGGTGTGCATCTGTCTTGGTGACAGCATTCAGAGCTCTGTAATCCACGCAGAACCTCAATTCAGAAGTGCCTGCTTTTGGAACCAAGACCACAGGACTGGACCAAGGACTACTAGAGGGTTCAATCACCCCAAGGTCTAACATCTTGTTGACCTCGGTCTTAATATAAGACCGTACTTTATCTGACATCCTGTATCCCCTACTTATGGTAGGTACACTGTCTCCTGTGTCAATGTTATGTTTGCACCAAGGTGTCAAACCAGGCGACTGTGAGAACAGGGGGGAAAACTGCCTAAGCAAACTTTTCACCTCAGCCTGCTGATCAGAAGTCAGGTGAGGGGCCACTCGGACACCCTCAAAGGAGCTATCTGAAGGACCGCTTTGGAACAGGTCGGGGAGAGGTTCAGACTCCTCTTCCTCAACGTCTGATGCCAGTAGCAGTGCTGCGATTTCGACTCTTGGGACGAAAGCCTTCAGCCTATTCACGTGAAACACTTTTGGAGCCTGTCCAGGCCTTCCAAGGTCCACTAAATAGTTCACCTCACCCAGGGGCTCCACCACTGTGTAAGGGCCTGACCATTTGTCCTGTAAAGCTCGAGGCCTTATTGGATTCATGATCAGGACTTGCTGACCAGGTGTAAAGTTGATGAGGGAAGCTTTCTGGTCGTACCAATGTTTCACCAGCGCTTGCCCTGCCTTCAATTTATCACTAGCCAAGCCCATCAGAAGTACCATCCGTTTTCTGAGCCCTAGCACATAATCAACTACATTGGTAGTAACAGGGGGAGTGGGCATCTCCCATCCCTCTTTGACGATGGCTAAGGGTCCCCGTACGGGATGACCGAACAGAAGTTCGAAGGGGCTGAAGCCAACACCCTCCTGTGGTACCTCTCGGTAGGCAAACAGTAGGCATGGTAAAAGAAGATCCCATTTTCTTCTCTGGGGCTCCTCCAGAGCCCCAATCATGCTCTTTAACGTTCTGTTGAAACGTTCCACCAGACCATTGGTCTGGGGGTGGTATGCAGAAGAGAACTTGTAGGTGACCCCACATTCTTTCCACATAGCCTGCATATACTTCGACATAAAGTTGCTGCCACGATCTGACACAACTTCTTTAGGGAATCCAACCCTAGTAAATATGCCGAGTAAAGCTTTTGCAACTGACTTGGCAGTTACAGTTTTCAATGGGATGGCCTCAGGATACCTGGTGGCATGGTCGACCAGCGCCAGGATAAACCTATTGCCCGAGGATGTTTGCGGGTCAAGGGGACCAACGATGTCGATCCCTACCCTTTCAAATGGTACCCCCACAACTGGGAGCGGTACCAACGGAGCTTGGATTGTCGCGCCAACCTTACCAGACAACTGGCAGGAGGCACAACTCCTGCAGTGACTTTCTACTTGCACCCCCATCTTGGGCCAGTAGAAGTGCATGGATAACCTTTGCTTGGTCCTCTTCATACCAAGGTGACCAGCAAGGGGAACTTCATGCGCCAACTGCAGGAGGAAGGGCCTAACAGCAAGGGGAACCACCAACCTCCTATGGTCTCCTTCTGTAGACTCTGTGGGCTCACTATACAGGAGTCCACCTTCCCAA
The DNA here is from genome assembly GCF_040938575.1 of Ambystoma mexicanum. Classification (NCBI taxonomy): domain Eukaryota; kingdom Metazoa; phylum Chordata; class Amphibia; order Caudata; family Ambystomatidae; genus Ambystoma; species Ambystoma mexicanum. Next base: position 807,036,048 of record NC_090936.1, read on the forward strand.
TAAATCCTATGCTTCCCAGGAGGTTCACCCTCATGCTGGGAGCAGGCCTGTCTCCTTAGGCCTTCCAGAGATGGGCACTCACGTTGGCCTTTACTGAATTCGTCCCTATCAGGACCTCCTTCAACTAACAAGTCTTTTAGTTCAGGATGATCGTTGGGGTCGAATACTTCAGGCATCGCCATCTCCTCGTCAGGCCCGGGCGATTGACCAACTTCCTCCACCGCAGTGGTAGGCGAGCTCGGGGGAATATTCTCTTTCCCTCGTCTTGACTTGTAGACTCCTTTCGCCTTGGGTTTCCCCTTTGGCTGGGGCGGCGTATTGGACTTGGCCAATGCTGCCCGTGCTTGAGACCGTGTGTAGGGTCTTTCGGCAGTGTCTCCTACGAGCCCTAAAGCTCTGAGATCATTACCCAACAAGACCTTTCCCGGGACGTTTCTCTGAATGCTCACTGGAATCCTGACTGCTGTACCATTTAAAGTAAGATTTACAGGTATTACGGGAAACATACGGAGGGGGCCGTCAGCCAACTTAGTGGGCATCAGAGTAGCTCTGGCAACTTCCTCTGAGTCTACCAAGGTAGAATCCACTACAGTGCGACTGCACCCACTATCCCTAAGAGCTGGAGTATCCACTCCATTGATCAGCACACTGTCTTTAAAGTAGTGCTTGGTATTATCCGGAATCCTAGCATAAGCCTCTGCGACTTTAGGCTCCCAGGAACCCAGGGACACTAAAACTACCTCAGCCTCTATTCCGCTGGGAAATGAGTCTGAGGAGAAGGATGCTCCTGTAATCTCTTCTTCCTCGTAGGAGGAGAAGGCCAGATTAGCGGAGTGGACCCCCAAAGGTCTAACCTTACAACGGGGATCCCCCTTCACGTGGTCAGTTGCTCCACAAGAAAAACAAGCCCCAGTGGGTCTGTTTACGTAGGGAGGCTTATTGTAACCCGAGTTCTATTTCGGAGGCTGACCTCCACTACCCTGTGAGTTTTCTTGTGTCTTACCCTTGTTTTTCTTTTTGTGGCCCTTATGGGAAGAAGATTTAGCAGATTCCCCACCCTCCATATCTTTGGACTTTTTCCCTTCCTCCTGCTTACCAGGATGAGTTTTGTCCTTATGGGACACTCGATGTGACACCCATAAGTCTGCTGCAATGGCCAGCTTCTTAGGATCTATCTCCTTCGAATCGGCCAAATGCTGCTTAAGCTCCGGGGAAGAAGAAGCAAAAATATGTTCCAGCATGACAAGATTTATCATGCCTTCGAAGGTAGAAACCTTATAACCTTCGACCCAGCCAGTTAAGTTTTTCAAGGATTCAGCGACATAAGATACCCAAGTACCACCTTCCTTTTTCTTATACTCTCGAAAACGCTTTAAATATTGGGCCGGAGTCTTCCCAAACTTTAAAATGAGAGTTTGCTTTAACATTGCGAAATCAGCTCGCTCAGCCTTTGACATTTCCATAATGGCACTACAGCCAGAATGGGGCAGTCTACTGAGCAACCACGCAATCTTATCAGCATTGTCAACTTCTTGAACCTCGCATGCATACTCAAACGCATTCAGCCAGTCCATAATGTCATTCCTTTCTTCATACACACTGAGCAGATCTTTCGGAAACCGTGGATGAGAGGAAGCCCCAGACCCATGTCCAGGACCCTTGGACGCATTTGCAACCTGAAGCTTGGCCAGTTCCAACTGGTGATCCCTGTCTTTCAGTTTTTCTGCCTGTTCGATTTTTAGTTTGGCTATGCTGAATTCAAGCTCCTGCTGCCTAAACCGCAGCTCTTGCTTCTTGAATTCAAGCATAGCCTCCCCACCAGCACTGGCAGAGGAAACATTAGACATCAAATCCTCCCTGTCCTCGTGGTCGCGATGGATCAGTGCAGCGGCAGAACCGTCGGTTCTACCAGTGAGAGCAGCCCCACCACCTTCTGCACTGTCCTCAGAAGTTATAGCGTCAAGCTGCGCTTCTTGCCACGCCACGATTCTTTGGATCATTTCCAATTTCGTGCCTTGAGAGGAAACACCTCTCTCCGCACACATCTTCTTCAATGTTTCTGATTTGGAAGCATTTAAAGTTAACAAGGTATTTGTTTCCATACTGTTTGATAGGACTATGGCCTTTTTAAAGTTATACTACAACAATTCACTACGTGTACTGGTTGGAATAACCTGAAATGCCTTAGTTCGAGCGCAACACTAGATACCTTCAGTCGTATCCCACCGCTGCCACCAATTTGTTAAGACGGATTTCTGAACTCTGTCCTGGTGGCACAGAAGTTCAGAAGGCCAACCTAATTACTTGGAACAGGGTAACCTCTGGACGAGCCAGACCAATCAAGGTAGCGATCGCGGCGGTCAAGACTAGGTCTCAAGAGGGGTGAGGGTGACTGAAAGCCCGCAATGAGCACACAAAGCAAGAGCGCTTCCAAACTACTCCAAACAGTTGTTATATCAAAAATAGATACACATTTATTTTAAGGCCTTTAAAATAATGACCGTAGCGAGAAAATCACAATATCACAATATTAAACCAACACATACCATATCAACACAATATATATACAAATACGACAGTCTTAAGCATTAGAGGCACGAAATGTGTAGTCCACCTGCCAGGGAAGGAAAACGGGCAGTGCGATAACGCTTTAGACTCAGTTCGCCTTCAGAGGCACCTACCTAGATGGAAGTCCGAGCCCTGCGAAGAGTGGAGCCTTGTGCTCAAAGTACCTGCCACGCCGGTGCCAACGGGCAAAAGGGGAAGCTCTTCGGAGGAAGTCAGGCAGTTCGGGTTAGTGCACAGCAGAAGGAGAACAGGTTCCGCAACTCAAGCGCAGCCTCCACAGCGGGCAGAAGCAGAGCGCGAGTACGGCAAAAGGGTGCTGTTTTTACACAGCATGGGAAAGCAATGGGATACTGCAGGAGGGCGACCAGATCCTAGCTATACTACTCACCGGTCCCCGAAGCAAGCAGACCCAGGCTTCTCCACGTTAGTTTCAGCAGCTGGCAGGTTCAGAAGAGCAGGGAACGCCTCGTAGTCGTGTAGAGCAAAAAGACGTCCCAATCGACGAAACCGGCACAGTTTGTTGCCGCAGCAGGACAACGGAGCGGCCGTGTGTATTCAAGCCAAATGTACACTCCTCCCTTCAGACTTGGGAACGCCAAGTGTACGAAGCGTGGGAGAGTGACAAGGACTCGAAATACAACACAACCTGGCGGCGGTTACAGAGCAGGACTCCCTTGTAAGCTGGTCAGTCAACTGGATGGCCCAGAGACACTTCCGAAGGCTTACTTGGCAGGAGATGATGAAGTCGCCGGGAATAGCTGTTCCTGCTATTCCAAAGGTCGAAGCACCAGTACAGGCCTTCTGGTTCGATCAAAGGAGGAAAGGGTTTCACAGGACGACAGCAGTGCAAAGGAGGATTCCTTCAGCGTGTCACCAGCGATTCCTCGGTCCAGCCTCGTGGTTGCAGGATACTTGGCTCCTGTATTCCTTCGTTCGTGAGAACTCAGGAGATCGACCTGGTAGTGGTGTTTCCAGCCCCCTCTTATCCACGGTTCCCTTCGCGCCAAAACGGAGGGGAGCCAATGGGAGATCCGCTCATCAACACACATACCATGCGTGGACCAATCACGGACCACGGTGGTCCCAGGCATTCACACCACCCTAGACTCTCTGGCACCCAGGATGTGTATTGGGACCAGACATCCCAGCCCACACCCTGGAGGCACACAAACGACATGTAGAAGCCTGCGAAAGCAACCACGATTCGCGGGAAAGTACATGCCCAAATAAGGAAGGCCCCGGGTCGCCCGACCTGGGGAAGGTGAAGGGAGCAAGACGGTCAGTGGACAGGACAAAGGAGCCTCGTGGTCTGGCCATTTTGGGAGCCAGGCCACAATTTTGGGTTCAGTGCGAAAAACGTGCTCAGAACGCCAAAAGGAGCTCAAAATAAACAAAACGATCGCTGCCACCATTCCAGTCCCTGAATGACTTGCACCGATCAAAATACCATCCTAAAAGAGTATCTATGGCCTGTAGAAGGCTAGAGACCCAAGAGAGCTGTAACTTAGCTTACAGTGCCCTCTTGTGTCATGTTGCACTAAGGCCGCAACATGATAAAAGAAACTACGGGAAACAGCGTTCCCCGGTACTGACTGTCTTAAGGGCATGTCAGTTTCCCCGTAAGAAAAGGAGCGAAAGCCCAGAGAAGTGCGGCAGAAGGCTGCACTTCTCTGTCAAAGTCAAGAACAAGGTGAAAAACAACAGCAAAAAGTTTAGGGGTTGCCACATGGAAGGAAAATTACCTACAATTACGAAATCTTTCCTAACAGTGTCGTCTTGGCAGGTCGGCTCAGCTTCTCCCTCTTCGGCTTCTTAGGTCATGTGGCGACTTCTGAAGAACCAGTCCCAAAAACCCTGCTTTTATGCAGCAAACCCCCATTCATACAGCCTAGCTGTCACTCAAACATGCTAAGTGGTGAGCGGGATGGCTCACCACTTGGGCCAATCACACTAGAGTGCGACCTGAGTTGGCAAGGCAACTCAGTCCAGGGTGCCTAAACCCCCTCCCACACCCCCTGTGGTACCCAGACAGAATGGCACCACTTTGGAGGGCTTCTGTGCAGAAGCCCGCCAAAAGTGGAACAAAGGCTCGACTCGGGTTCAGGGTTACTGAAGTGAACCTAGACGCCATTTTGGCGGCGAGTTCCGGCAAAAAATCCCAACCGGTGAATTTATATTAAATAAATAAACCGGCGGTATCTTTAACATTGCACCAAAAAGTAGTGCATCAAAAAGAATGGGAAATCCCATTGGGGAATATTCCGGTGGAATATTTCCGTGATATCTACTGCCACCAGCCAGAACTCGGCGAGGGGGGACGGGACAGTACCCCCTCGACAACAGACCCATGGGCAATCTAATTGCCCCTACCAGTACTTCCACAGTAAGATGGTTTGTACTGGTTAAGTTCCTAAGTTAAGACTAGTAAAGTCAATGGTAACTTTACAGACCCAGGGAGACAGTAGTCAGTCCCAGGGTGTGGAGTCTATGTTTGGGGGTCTCTAGGACACCCCTGTGCTACTGCACTGAGGGTGCTGTGTAACACACATTCAAAGAACCAATGATGGCCTATGGGGAAAATTACCCCATAGCCCATAAGCACATAGCAAGTCACAGAAAACACTCTCAAGTCATGTCCAAGAGTGAGGGTAAAAGAGTCTCACTCTTGGCAGGAGAAAAAAATAAACCCCACAAAATCCAGCAAAGCTGCTGGGGGACTCACTAGGTTAGGAAATTCAGCCTAAACAGAGAATTCTTCCTAACACTCGCCCCCCCCCAGACTAAGGGACAGGAGAATTTAATCCACTCCTGGATGAACCTCATACCTCTAGTCGATGACATACATCCTAGAAAGTCCATCAGCATTTTGATGGTGACACCCTGACCTGTGCTCAATGGTGAAATCAAACCCTTGGAGGCAGATTGACCATCTCAATAGTTTTGGATTTTCCCCTTTCATTTGCATTAACCATCTCAAGGGTTGGTGGTCAGTCTGAATGACAAAAGTAGAACCATACAAGTATGGCCTAAACTTCTTCAGTGCCCACACAATAGCAACGCATTCTCTTTCGATTGTTGCCCACCTTGTTTCAGGATCCTTCAGTTTTCTACTGATGAAGCAAATGGGGTGTTCCCTACCCTTCTCATCCAGTTGGCTAAGAACTGCACCTATACCTACATTGGAAGCATCAGTTTGTACAGTGAAAGTTTGGTGGTAGTCAGGAGCTCTGAGTACTGGAGCTTGGCAGAGAGCTTTCTTCAGGTTTTCAAAGGCCTGATTGCATTCCTCATTCCATTTGACCTTCTTAGGGAATTTTGGAGAGGAGATCACATTCAGAGGAGAAGCTATGGTCCCATAGTTCTCAATGAAATTCCTGTAGTATCCAGTGAGGCCTAAGAAGGCTCTCACCTGGGTCTGAGTAGTAGGTGTTGTCCAATTTTGCACAGATTCAATCTTGCTGAGCAAAGGTCTTATTTCTCCACCTCCTACCTCATGTCCAAGGTAGACCACTTTACTCTGACCAATTTGGCCCTTGCTTGCCTTTATGGTCAGATTGGCCTGCTCAAGAGCCTGCAAAACATGTCCTAAGTGGGTCACATGTTCTTCCCAGGAGTGGCTGAAGACTGCAATGTCATCCAAGTATGCCATGCAGAAGTCCTCCATCCCAGCTAGAACTTGGTTCACCATCCTTTGGAATGTTGCAGGTGCATTTTTCAGTCCAAAAGGCATAACCTTGAATTGGTATAGGCCAACTGGGGTAGAAAATGCAGTTTTCTCCTTGGCATGGTCTGTCAGGGCTATTTGCCAATAGCCTGACGTAAGGTCCAGTGTGCTGAGGTACTTGGCTGCACCAAGTTTATCCACCAACTCATCTGTCCTTGGCAAAGGGTGGGCATCAGTCTTGGTGACTGCATTAAGAGCTCTATAGTCCACACAGAATCTCAACTCTTTGGATCCTGCCTTCGGTACTAACACCACTGGGCTAGACCATGGACTAGTAGAGGGCTCTATTACCCCGAGATCAAGCATCTTCTTGACCTCACCTTTGATGTGGGTTCTGACATGTTCTGACATTCTATATCCCCTGCTTTTGACTGGCAGACAGTCACCAGTGAGTATCTCATGCTGTCCCCAAGGGGTCAAGCCTGGTGAAAGTGAGAACATGGGGGCAAACTGATTTAACATCGCTTTGCACTCATCCTGTTGCTCAGGGGTCAGATCTGAAGAGAGATTAACTCCTTCAACCTTTTCGTCCAAAGGTAAGCCTCTCAGGAGGTCAGGTAGAGCGTCACTCTCCTCCTCCTCTTCCGATGAAGCTAGAAGCAATGCTCCTACTTCTGGTCTAGAGACATAGGGCCTCATTACGACCCTGGCGGAGTGGGTTTACGCCAGCGTTATTCGCGGCGGACCCGTCCGCCCTACTACGAGTTCCCGTAGCGCCATGGAACGTTTTCCGCCTGGTTTTTCCGGGCGGAAAAATCCATGGCGCTATGGGACCTTGTTGTTAATTACGCCACCGTATATTACGGTGGCGCAATTAACTCCTTCCCCACTCCCATTATACCCTATGGGGCACAAAAGGGGAATGGGGAAGGGTAAAATGGGGAATGGGGATTTACTGCCCCGCCAAGGTCGGCATGGGGCGGAAAATCCGCCAACCTCCATGGCGCTATCGGCAGCTTTCCGCCGTGCTCCGCGGTGCATTTAGCACCGCGATTTCCGCCAGGGTCGTAATGAGGCCCATAGGCTTTGAGGCGGTTGGTGTGGAAGACTCTGGGAGCTTCCCTGGGTTTGCCCAGATCCACCAGATAGTTGACCTCTCCAAGTTTTCCCACAACCTTGAAGGGTACCATCCATTTGTCTTGCAAGGCCCTCTGCCTTGTTGGGAGCATAACTAGAACTAGCTGGTCTTGAGTAAACTCAACCATGTTAGCCTTCTGATCATGCCAATGTTTGATCAGAGCTTGGCCAGCTTTCAAGTTGTCACTTGCTTCTGCCATCATGTGTGACATTCTCCTTCGGAGACCTATCACATAGTCAGTCACTCTGACTGGCTTGGGGGAAGGAGCACTCTCCAACCCCTCCTTAATCAGGGCCAAGGGGCCTCTGACGGGATGGCCATAGAGAAGTTCAAAGGGAGAATAACCTACTCCCTCCTGAGGGACTTCCCTATAAGCAAATAGAAGGCATGGCAGTAGAAGGTCCCACTTCTTCTTAAGGGGTTCTTCTAAGGCACCTATCATGCTCTTCATGGTTCTGTTAAATCTTTCTACCAACCCGTTTGTCTGAGGGTGGTAGGCGGTTGAGAACTTGTAGGTGACTCCGCAGGTTTTCCACATGGCTTTCATGTAGTTGGACATAAAATTTGTCCCCCTGTCAGAGATCACCTCCTTAGGAAACCCAACCCTGGTAAAGATACCAAGGAGGGCTTTAGCCACAGCCTGAGCTGTAACAGTCCTCATAGGAATTGCCTCAGGGTACCTAGTAGCATGGTCTACTACAACAAGGATAAACTTGTTGCCTGAGGAGGTTGGGGGATCAAGGGGACCAACAATGTCAATCCCTACCCTCTCAAATGGGACTCCCACAACTGGGAGAGGCACTAAAGGTGCCACATTCTTGGAACCAACCTTACCAGAAGTCTGGCAGGTATGGCAGCTCCTGCAATACCTATCTACTTCAGCCCCCATTTTTGGCCAATAGAAGTAGAGAGAGAGCCTTTCCTTGGTCTTCTTGAAACTCAAGTGACCAGCCTAAGGAATCTCGTGGGCTAGTTGCAAGAACTGTTGTCTGTTCTCTTGGGGCACTACCAGGCGTTGGTATGCTCCAGGTTCATATTCGGTTGGTTCACTGTAGAAGAGGCCATCTTCCCAGTGTAACCTATACTTCCCAGGCTCTTGCCCATCAGCCTGAGAAGCTGCCTGCTGGCGGAGACCCTCCAGAGTTGGACATTCTCTTTGTCCCTTACGGAAAGCTGTCCTGCTGGGTCCACCTTCGGCCAGTAAAGATTGCAGCTCAGGATGGTCAGCCGGGTCCAGGTCTCCAATAAGCTCTGGGCCTCCTACTAGCTCTTCTTCAGAGTCTAGCTCAACCAAACAGGGTTGTACCTCCCTCTCAGCCTCAGCTGGAGGTGGAGTTACAGGTGTAACTTTGGACAACCTCGGGGAAGTCCTTGTTGGAAGCACTGGAGTGCTTGCTGTAGGCTTTTTCCTAGGAGTCTTGGGTTGCCCCTTTGCTCCTGATCTGGTAGTTACTGCAGTAAGTTGCTACAGTGGGAGAGGAGTGATTTCTGTCATCATCTCCTGAGATAAACCTCGCAGGGTTTTCTCTCTTGCAGATTTGGTGAGCTCCTGTAACCTTTTACTAGGAGGTCTGGGGGTATGTGACACAACCCCAAGAGCTTTCAGGTCATTTCCTAGCAGAGCTCTTCCTGGCACTTCACATTGTGTACTGACAGGTATCTTCACAGCCATATCATTGCACTGGATGAGAACTGGTAACTGGGGACACATCTGCACAGGCCCTCCAGCTAACTTGGTGAGGCATTTGGGTGCCTTAGCAACATCCTCTGCCTTGAAAAATGATTCATCCACCACAGTTATGCTGGCCCCTGTGTCCCTGATGGCAGGAGTCTCCTGACCATTTACGTGGACACTGTCCTTATAATACTCTTTAGTATTATCTGGGATAGAATTATATACATCTAAATTCTGCTGTTCCCACAACCCCAGAGAGACTAAAGAAACACTGGCTGAGACTCCAGTGGGTTCATCAGCCAGTAGTAGAAAGTTTCCACTTGCCATAGTGACTTCCTCCTCTGGAGCGAAGGCTAAGGAGACAAGTTGGACCCCGGAAGGTTTACCCTTACATCTGGGATCTCCTTTCACATGGTCAGTAGCCTTACAAACATAATAGGCCCCAAAGGTCCTTTGGAATGGAGGCTTGTTCTGACCTCCTTCTGGTTTAGCACCAGAAGGTATACTACTCTGCAGTGGTTTCCCAGGTGGCTTACCCTTATGGTTTTGTTTGGGGCCCTCTTTGGAATTAGGATTATTAGAATTCTCTTTGGAGTCTTTCTTAGGCTGTCTTCCCTCATCCTTCTTCTGAGTTACCCCAGAATCCTTGTGAGTAGCCCTGTTGGCAACCCACAAGTCAGCAGCCTTAGCTAGCTTCCTAGGATCTAATTCCTGTGAATCAGCCAAGTGCTGTCTGAGCTCAGGAGAGCAGGCATCATAAATTGACTCCATCATTACAAGATTTCTCATTCCTTCATAAGTGTTCACCTTGTAACCCTTAATCGATCCCTCTAAGTTTTTCAACCCTTCACACACCCAGGTAGCCCAAGGGGTACCATCATGCTTTTTGAGGCTCCTAAACCTCTTAAGATACTGGGAAGGGGTCTTCCCAAACCTAGCTATCAAAGCTAGTTTCACACATTCATACTCTTTCCTATCCTCCTCCCCCAACTCCATTACCACATCAGTTGCAACAGGGGGAAGCCTAGAGAACAACCAGGTGAGTAACTCATTACCTGTGATGTTCTGGAGCCCATGATTATACTCAAACATAGACAACCAATCCAACACATCCAACTTAGGCTCATACATACCAATCAATTCCTTAGGCATCCGGGGTCTTTTAGGACTGGAACATCTAGAGGAGCCAGAGAGAGAAGCATTCTCAACAGACAATTTCTTCATTTCTAGCTCATACTTGAGCTCCATTTCCCTTAGCCTTAGTTCTTTGTCAGTTTGAGCATTAAGTTTCTTGTACTCTAATTCAAGTTTCATTTTCTCTAGTTCAAAGTATTGAGGGCTAAATGTGGGACCTGGCAAAGGTCCAGTAGGTACAGCTGGTAGAGCAGACAGAGGCCTAGAGGGACTATCTACAACAGTTTCATCCTCCTCTTCTGGTTCTGACCCAAGATCATCAATACTTTGTTCCATATCAAGATCATTGCTGCTTTCTACATTTGCTGGAGTGATAGGTTCCTCTGGACCATCCTCCAGACTTTGGTTTTCTAACAACCTTTCTATTAGCTCTATTTTCTTTCCTTTAGTCATGAGATTCTTATGCTTACAGAGAAGTCTTAGACAATCAGCAGTTTTTGTAGCAAGGGACTCTTGACTATAACTTTCCATAGTAGACAGGTTAAAAATGACTTTTTCTTTCTTGTGCTTAAGCTTTGTGGTTAGTTGCACTAAGGTATCTCAAAAGTACTCTAAAGTGTATACTCAATACAGAGCCCACCGCTGTACACCAGTGTTAGGCAGAAACCTGTGCAGTTCCCTCTGGGACCACTGCAAAAGATTTAAGACTACAGGTGTTGGCAGTAAACCCACTTGGTAGCAGTCTGCACCGCACAGATTCACTGTGGTAGCTGTGGCTGAGCAGTCAGACTTCCCTCAAGAAGAGTTAGGCAGTATACAGAGGATACATAATAGGTACAGAGGCACAGTAGCACAAGCAAACACTGACCAGAGCTAGGTGTAAAAGTATAAACTTATTTATTAAAGGTACACTCATAAATTACACTAGCACAATAGAAAAGGTAAGAAAGTCAAACACAGTTACTAGTACTCATATGTACATCCCTAATCATTTGTTGGACAATTCTAAGTTAACCCCACTTATTTCCAACCAAAGGTGAGCGCTTGACGTTAGATGGTACTCCAACAAGTATTACCAAAAGGGAGGGAAAAGGCAGAAATAAAGAGAGCAGTAAGGTAAAACACTTTTCACATAAGGTTAGCAAAGACAGTCAATGGTGGAACAAGGGGAATTAGTTCGGGGCCCGCTTTAGAGGGAGCCAGGCGAAAATGTGCCCAAGATCGCACAATGTCACAAGTCTTTGCAGGTGAGTAGAAAAAGGTTTTACTACGGTTCTGAAAAGTTTAGTTAGGGTATCCCAGACCTACCCAGGTTCGAGAGCCGAGGGCTAAATCTACCCCGTACAATCGGTGGCAAGGGAGGCCGGGCGGAACACAGTAACTTTAAACGTGGAAGGATTCCTCCAGCGGTGGTAGTCGTTCCTGGTAGTGGGTGCAAGTCGCGGCGTCGTCCCGAGGAAGAGGTGATCTCGACGGGGAGGAAAGCTGCAGGTCGTTGCACTACCAGGGATGAGGCCAACCGCGGAGTGTTCCGGTCACAAAGGATTTTTACCCCTCTTTCGCGGTTGAGGTAAAAAGTGGTATCCCGGTTGCCGGGGTGCTTGGCACAGGCAAGGCGGCCACGAGATGCTTCGGGACGGCGAAAAGAAGGCAGCAACTAGTTGTCCCCACCAGTTAAGGGAAGAAGACTCTCCGGCGGGAGATCTCCTCTGTCGTCGGGAAAAGTGGTGAGACGGTTCTGCGGGGCTTCACCGGTGGTGTCGTCTTGGCAGGTCGGCTCAGCTTCTCCCTCTTCGGCTTCTTAGGTTCTGTGGTGACTTCTGAAGAACCAGTCCCAAAAACCCTGCTTTTATGCAGCAAACCCCCATTCATACAGCCTAGCTGTCACTCAAACATGCTAAGTGGTGAGCGGGGTGGCTCACCACTTGGGCCAATCACACTAGAGTGCGACCTGAGTTGGCAAGGCAACTCAGTCCAGGGTGCCTAAACCCCCTCCCACACCCCCTGTGGTACCCAGACAGAATGGCACCACTTTGGAGGGCTTCTGTGCAGAAGCCCGCCAAAAGTGGAACAAAGGCTCGACTCGGGTTCAGGGTTACTGAAGTGAACCTAGACGCCATTTTGGCGGCGAGTTCCGGCAAAAAATCCCAACCGGTGAATTTATATTAAATAAATAAACCGGCGGTATCTTTAACATTGCACCAAAAAGTGGTGCATCAAAAACAATGGGAAATCCCATTGGGGAATATTCCGGTGGAATATTTCCGTGGTATCTACTGCCACCAGCCAGAACTCGGCGAGGGGGGACGGGACAGTACCCCCTCGACAACAGACCCAGGGGCAATCTAATTGCCCCTACCAGTACTTCCACAGTAAGATGGTTTGTACTGGTTAAGTTCCTAAATTAAGACTAGTAAAGTCAATGGTAACTTTACAGACCCAGGGAGACAGTAGTCAGTCCCAGGGTGTGGAGTCTATGTTTGGGGGTCTCTAGGACACCCCTGTGCTACTGCACTGAGGGTGCTGTGTAACACACATTCAAAGAACCAATGATGGCCTATGGGGAAAATTACCCCATAGCCCATAAGCACATAGCAAGTCACAGAAAACACTCTCAAGTCATGTCCAAGAGTGAGGGTAAAAGAGTCTCACTCTTGGCAGGAGAAAAAAATAAACCCCACAAAATCCAGCAAAGCTGCTGGGGGACTCACTAGGTTAGGAAATTCAGCCTAAACAGAGAATTCTTCCTAACACTCGCCCCCCCCCAGACTAAGGGACAGGAGAATTTAATCCACTCCTGGATGAACCTCATACCTCTAGTCGATGACATACATCCTAGAAAGTCCATCAGCATTTTGATGGTGACACCCTGACCTGTGCTCAATGGTGAAATCAAACCCTTGGAGGCAGATTGACCATCTCAATAGTTTTGGATTTTCCCCTTTCATTTGCATTAACCATCTCAAGGGTTGGTGGTCAGTCTGAATGACAAAAGTAGAACCATACAAGTATGGCCTAAACTTCTTCAGTGCCCACACAATAGCAACGCATTCTCTTTCGATTGTTGCCCACCTTGTTTCAGGATCCTTCAGTTTTCTACTGATGAAGCAAATGGGGTGTTCCCTACCCTTCTCATCCAGTTGGCTAAGAACTGCACCTATACCTACATTGGAAGCATCAGTTTGTACAGTGAAAGTTTGGTGGTAGTCAGGAGCTCTGAGTACTGGAGCTTGGCAGAGAGCTTTCTTCAGGTTTTCAAAGGCCTGATTGCATTCCTCATTCCATTTGACCTTCTTAGGGAATTTTGGAGAGGAGATCACATTCAGAGGAGAAGCTATGGTCCCATAGTTCTCAATGAAATTCCTGTAGTATCCAGTGAGGCCTAAGAAGGCTCTCACCTGGGTCTGAGTAGTAGGTGTTGTCCAATTTTGCACAGCTTCAATCTTGCTGAGCAAAGGTCTTATTTCTCCACCTCCTACCTCATGTCCAAGGTAGACCACTTTACTCTGACCAATTTGGCCCTTGCTTGCCTTTATGGTCAGATTGGCCTGCTCAAGAGCCTGCAAAACATGTCCTAAGTGGGTCACATGTTCTTCCCAGGAGTGGCTGAAGACTGCAATGTCATCCAAGTATGCCATGCAGAAGTCCTCCATCCCAGCTAGAACTTGGTTCACCATCCTTTGGAATGTTGCAGGTGCATTTTTCAGTCCAAAAGGCATAACCTTGAATTGGTATAGGCCAACTGGGGTAGAAAATGCAGTTTTCTCCTTGGCATGGTCTGTCAGGGCTATTTGCCAATAGCCTGACGTAAGGTCCAGTGTGCTGAGGTACTTGGCTGCACCAAGTTTATCCACCAACTCATCTGTCCTTGGCAAAGGGTGGGCATCAGTCTTGGTGACTGCATTAAGAGCTCTATAGTCCACACAGAATCTCAACTCTTTGGATCCTGCCTTCGGTACTAACACCACTGGGCTAGACCATGGACTAGTAGAGGGCTCTATTACCCCGAGATCAAGCATCTTCTTGACCTCACCTTTGATGTGGGTTCTGACATGTTCTGACATTCTATATCCCCTGCTTTTGACTGGCAGACAGTCACCAGTGAGTATCTCATGCTGTCCCCAAGGGGTCAAGCCTGGTGAAAGTGAGAACAGGGGGGCAAACTGATTTAACATCGCTTTGCACTCATCCTGTTGCTCAGGGGTCAGATCTGAAGAGAGATTAACTCCTTCAACCTTTTCGTCCAAAAGTAAGCCTCTCAGGAGGTCAGGTAGAGCGTCACTCTCCTCCTCCTCTTCCGATGAAGCTAGAAGCAATGCTCCTACTTCTGGTCTAGAGACATAGGGCCTCATTACGACCCTGGCGGAGTGGGTTTACGCCAGCGTTATTCGCGGCGGACCCGTCCGCCCTACTACGAGTTCCCGTAGCGCCATGGAACGTTTTCCGCCTGGTTTTTCCGGGCGGAAAAATCCATGGCGCTATGGGACCTTGTTGTTAATTACGCCACCGTATATTACGGTGGCGCAATTAACTCCTTCCCCACTCCCATTATACCCTATGGGGCACAAAAGGGGAATGGGGAAGGGTAAAATGGGGAATGGGGATTTACCGCCCCGCCAAGGTCGGCATGGGGCGGAAAATCCGCCAACCTCCATGGCGCTATCGGCAGCTTTCCGCCGTGCTCCGCGGTGCATTTAGCACCGCGATTTCCGCCAGGGTCGTAATGAGGCCCATAGGCTTTGAGGCGGTTGGTGTGGAAGACTCTGGGAGCTTCCCTGGGTTTGCCCAGATCCACCAGATAGTTGACCTCTCCAAGTTTTCCCACAACCTTGAAGGGTACCATCCATTTGTCTTGCAAGGCCCTCTGCCTTGTTGGGAGCATAACTAGAACTAGCTGGTCTTGAGTAAACTCAACCATGTTAGCCTTCTGATCATGCCAATGTTTGATCAGAGCTTGGCCAGCTTTCAAGTTGTCACTTGCTTCTGCCATCATGTGTGACATTCTCCTTCGGAGACCTATCACATAGTCAGTCACTCTGACTGGCTTGGGGGAAGGAGCACTCTCCAACCCCTCCTTAATCAGGGCCAAGGGGCCTCTGACGGGATGGCCATAGAGAAGTTCAAAGGGAGAATAACCTACTCCCTCCTGAGGGACTTCCCTATAAGCAAATAGAAGGCATGGCAGTAGAAGGTCCCACTTCTTCTTAAGGGGTTCTTCTAAGGCACCTATCATGCTCTTCATGGTTCTGTTAAATCTTTCTACCAACCCGTTTGTCTGAGGGTGGTAGGCGGTTGAGAACTTGTAGGTGACTCCGCAGGTTTTCCACATGGCTTTCATGTAGTTGGACATAAAATTTGTCCCCCTGTCAGAGATCACCTCCTTAGGAAACCCAACCCTGGTAAAGATACCAAGGAGGGCTTTAGCCACAGCCTGAGCTGTAACAGTCCTCATAGGAATTGCCTCAGGGTACCTAGTAGCATGGTCTACTACAACAAGGATAAACTTGTTGCCTGAGGAGGTTGGGGGATCAAGGGGACCAACAATGTCAATCCCTACCCTCTCAAATGGGACTCCCACAACTGGGAGAGGCACTAAAGGTGCCACATTCTTGGAACCAACCTTACCAGAAGTCTGGCAGGTATGGCAGCTCCTGCAATACCTATCTACTTCAGCCCCCATTTTTGGCCAACAGAAGTAGAGAGAGAGCCTTTCCTTGGTCTTCTTGAAACTCAAGTGACCAGCCTAAGGAATCTCGTGGGCTAGTTGCAAGAACTGTTGTCTGTTCTCTTGGGGCACTACCAGGCGTTGGTATGCTCCAGGTTCATATTCGGTTGGTTCACTGTAGAAGAGGCCATCTTCCCAGTGTAACCTATACTTCCCAGGCTCTTGCCCATCAGCCTGAGAAGCTGCCTGCTGGCGGAGACCCTCCAGAGTTGGACATTCTCTTTGTCCCTTACGGAAAGCTGTCCTGCTGGGTCCACCTTCGGCCAGTAAAGATTGCAGCTCAGGATGGTCAGCCGGGTCCAGGTCTCCAATAAGCTCTGGGCCTCCTACTAGCTCTTCTTCAGAGTCTAGCTCAACCAAACAGGGTTGTACCTCCCTCTCAGCCTCAGCTGGAGGTGGAGTTACAGGTGTAACTTTGGACAACCTCGGGGAAGTCCTTGTTGGAAGCACTGGAGTGCTTGCTGTAGGCTTTTTCCTAGGAGTCTTGGGTTGCCCCTTTGCTCCTGATCTGGTAGTTACTGCAGTAAGTTGCTACAGTGGGAGAGGAGTGATTTCTGTCATCATCTCCTGAGATAAACCTCGCAGGGTTTTCTCTCTTGCAGATTTGGTGAGCTCCTGTAACCTTTTACTAGGAGGTCTGGGGGTATGTGACACAACCCCAAGAGCTTTCAGGTCATTTCCTAGCAGAACTCTTCCTGGCACTTCACATTGTGTACTGACAGGTATCTTCACAGCCATATCATTGCACTGGATGAGAACTGGTAACTGGGGACACATCTGCACAGGCCCTCCAGCTAACTTGGTGAGGCATTTGGGTGCCTTAGCAACATCCTCTGCCTTGAAAAATGATTCATCCACCACAGTTATGCTGGCCCCTGTGTCCCTGATGGCAGGAGTCTCCTGACCATTTACGTGGACACTGTCCTTATAATACTCTTTAGTATTATCTGGGATAGAATTATATACATCTAAATTCTGCTGTTCCCACAACCCCAGAGAGACTAAAGAAACACTGGCTGAGACTCCAGTGGGTTCATCAGCCAGTAGTAGAAAGTTTCCACTTGCCATAGTGACTTCCTCCTCTGGAGCGAAGGCTAAGGAGACAAGTTGGACCCCGGAAGGTTTACCCTTACATCTGGGATCTCCTTTCACATGGTCAGTAGCCTTACAAACATAATAGGCCCCAAAGGTCCTTTGGAATGGAGGCTTGTTCTGACCTCCTTCTGGTTTAGCACCAGAAGGTATACTACTCTGCAGTGGTTTCCCAGGTGGCTTACCCTTATGGTTTTGTTTGGGGCCCTCTTTGGAATTAGGATTATTAGAATTCTCTTTGGAGTCTTTCTTAGGCTGTCTTCCCTCATCCTTCTTCTGAGTTACCCCAGAATCCTTGTGAGTAGCCCTGTTGGCAACCCACAAGTCAGCAGCCTTAGCTAGCTTCCTAGGATCTAATTCCTGTGAATCAGCCAAGTGCTGTCTGAGCTCAGGAGAGCAGGCATCATAAATTGACTCCATCATTACAAGATTTCTCATTCCTTCATAAGTGTTCACCTTGTAACCCTTAATCGATCCCTCTAAGTTTTTCAACCCTTCACACACCCAGGTAGCCCAAGGGGTACCATCATGCTTTTTGAGGCTCCTAAACCTCTTAAGATACTGGGAAGGGGTCTTCCCAAACCTAGCTATCAAAGCTAGTTTCACACATTCATACTCTTTCCTATCCTCCTCCCCCAACTCCATTACCACATCAGTTGCAACAGGGGGAAGCCTAGAGAACAACCAGGTGAGTAACTCATTACCTGTGATGTTCTGGAGCCCATGATTATACTCAAACATAGACAACCAATCCAACACATCCAACTTAGGCTCATACATACCAATCAATTCCTTAGGCATCCGGGGTCTTTTAGGACTGGAACATCTAGAGGAGCCAGAGAGAGAAGCATTCTCAACAGACAATTTCTTCATTTCTAGCTCATACTTGAGCTCCATTTCCCTTAGCCTTAGTTCTTTGTCAGTTTGAGCATTAAGTTTCTTGTACTCTAATTCAAGTTTCATTTTCTCTAGTTCAAAGTATTGAGGGCTAAATGTGGGACCTGGCAAAGGTCCAGTAGGTACAGCTGGTAGAGCAGACAGAGGCCTAGAGGGACTATCTACAACAGTTTCATCCTCCTCTTCTGGTTCTGACCCAAGATCATCAATACTTTGTTCCATATCAAGATCATTGCTGCTTTCTACATTTGCTGGAGTGATAGGTTCCTCTGGACCATCCTCCAGACTTTGGTTTTCTAACAACCTTTCTATTAGCTCTATTTTCTTTCCTTTAGTCATGAGATTCTTATGCTTACAGAGAAGTCTTAGACAATCAGCAGTTTTTGTAGCAAGGGACTCTTGACTATAACTTTCCATAGTAGACAGGTTAAAAATGACTTTTTCTTTCTTGTGCTTAAGCTTTGTGGTTAGTTGCACTAAGGTATCTCAAAAGTACTCTAAAGTGTATACTCAATACAGAGCCCACCGCTGTACACCAGTGTTAGGCAGAAACCTGTGCAGTTCCCTCTGGGACCACTGCAAAAGATTTAAGACTACAGGTGTTGGCAGTAAACCCACTTGGTAGCAGTCTGCACCGCACAGATTCACTGTGGTAGCTGTGGCTGAGCAGTCAGACTTCCCTCAAGAAGAGTTAGGCAGTATACAGAGGATACATAATAGGTACAGAGGCACAGTAGCACAAGCAAACACTGACCAGAGCTAGGTGTAAAAGTATAAACTTATTTATTAAAGGTACACTCATAAATTACACTAGCACAATAGAAAAGGTAAGAAAGTCAAACACAGTTACTAGTACTCATATGTACATCCCTAATCATTTGTTGGACAATTCTAAGTTAACCCCACTTATTTCCAACCAAAGGTGAGCGCTTGACGTTAGATGGTACTCCAACAAGTATTACCAAAAGGGAGGGAAAAGGCAGAAATAAAGAGAGCAGTAAGGTAAAACACTTTTCACATAAGGTTAGCAAAGACAGTCAATGGTGGAACAAGGGGAATTAGTTCGGGGCCCGCTTTAGAGGGAGCCAGGCGAAAATGTGCCCAAGATCGCACAATGTCACAAGTCTTTGCAGGTGAGTAGAAAAAGGTTTTACTACGGTTCTGAAAAGTTTAGTTAGGGTATCCCAGACCTACCCAGGTTCGAGAGCCGAGGGCTAAATCTACCCCGTACAATCGGTGGCAAGGGAGGCCGGGCGGAACACAGTAACTTTAAACGTGGAAGGATTCCTCCAGCGGTGGTAGTCGTTCCTGGTAGTGGGTGCAAGTCGCGGCGTCGTCCCGAGGAAGAGGTGATCTCGACGGGGAGGAAAGCTGCAGGTCGTTGCACTACCAGGGATGAGGCCAACCGCGGAGTGTTCCGGTCACAAAGGATTTTTACCCCTCTTTCGCGGTTGAGGTAAAAAGTGGTATCCCGGTTGCCGGGGTGCTTGGCACAGGCAAGGCGGCCACGAGATGCTTCGGGACGGCGAAAAGAAGGCAGCAACTAGTTGTCCCCACCAGTTAAGGGAAGAAGACTCTCCGGCGGGAGATCTCCTCTGTCGTCGGGAAAAGTGGTGAGACGGTTCTGCGGGGCTTCACCGGTGGTGTCGTCTTGGCAGGTCGGCTCAGCTTCTCCCTCTTCGGCTTCTTAGGTTCTGTGGTGACTTCTGAAGAACCAGTCCCAAAAACCCTGCTTTTATGCAGCAAACCCCCATTCATACAGCCTAGCTGTCACTCAAACATGCTAAGTGGTGAGCGGGGTGGCTCACCACTTGGGCCAATCACACTAGAGTGCGACCTGAGTTGGCAAGGCAACTCAGTCCAGGGTGCCTAAACCCCCTCCCACACCCCCTGTGGTACCCAGACAGAATGGCACCACTTTGGAGGGCTTCTGTGCAGAAGCCCGCCAAAAGTGGAACAAAGGCTCGACTCGGGTTCAGGGTTACTGAAGTGAACCTAGACGCCATTTTGGCGGCGAGTTCCGGCAAAAAATCCCAACCGGTGAATTTATATTAAATAAATAAACCGGCGGTATCTTTAACATTGCACCAAAAAGTGGTGCATCAAAAACAATGGGAAATCCCATTGGGGAATATTCCGGTGGAATATTTCCGTGGTATCTACTGCCACCAGCCAGAACTCGGCGAGGGGGGACGGGACAGTACCCCCTCGACAACAGACCCAGGGGCAATCTAATTGCCCCTACCAGTACTTCCACAGTAAGATGGTTTGTACTGGTTAAGTTCCTAAGTTAAGACTAGTAAAGTCAATGGTAACTTTACAGACCCAGGGAGACAGTAGTCAGTCCCAGGGTGTGGAGTCTATGTTTGGGGGTCTCTAGGACACCCCTGTGCTACTGCACTGAGGGTGCTGTGTAACACACATTCAAAGAACCAATGATGGCCTATGGGGAAAATTACCCCATAGCCCATAAGCACATAGCAAGTCACAGAAAACACTCTCAAGTCATGTCCAAGAGTGAGGGTAAAAGAGTCTCACTCTTGGCAGGAGAAAAAAATAAACCCCACAAAATCCAGCAAAGCTGCTGGGGGACTCACTAGGTTAGGAAATTCAGCCTAAACAGAGAATTCTTCCTAACACTCGCCCCCCCCCAGACTAAGGGACAGGAGAATTTAATCCACTCCTGGATGAACCTCATACCTCTAGTCGATGACATACATCCTAGAAAGTCCATCAGCATTTTGATGGTGACACCCTGACCTGTGCTCAATGGTGAAATCAAACCCTTGGAGGCAGATTGACCATCTCAATAGTTTTGGATTTTCCCCTTTCATTTGCATTAACCATCTCAAGGGTTGGTGGTCAGTCTGAATGACAAAAGTAGAACCATACAAGTATGGCCTAAACTTCTTCAGTGCCCACACAATAGCAACGCATTCTCTTTCGATTGTTGCCCACCTTGTTTCAGGATCCTTCAGTTTTCTACTGATGAAGCAAATGGGGTGTTCCCTACCCTTCTCATCCAGTTGGCTAAGAACTGCACCTATACCTACATTGGAAGCATCAGTTTGTACAGTGAAAGTTTGGTGGTAGTCAGGAGCTCTGAGTACTGGAGCTTGGCAGAGAGCTTTCTTCAGGTTTTCAAAG
Source organism: Ambystoma mexicanum (assembly GCF_040938575.1). Lineage (NCBI taxonomy): Eukaryota > Metazoa > Chordata > Amphibia > Caudata > Ambystomatidae > Ambystoma > Ambystoma mexicanum. The sequence continues at coordinate 807,057,088 of NC_090936.1, forward strand.
GCCTGATTGCATTCCTCATTCCATTTGACCTTCTTAGGGAATTTTGGAGAGGAGATCACATTCAGAGGAGAAGCTATGGTCCCATAGTTCTCAATGAAATTCCTGTAGTATCCAGTGAGGCCTAAGAAGGCTCTCACCTGGGTCTGAGTAGTAGGTGTTGTCCAATTTTGCACAGCTTCAATCTTGCTGAGCAAAGGTCTTATTTCTCCACCTCCTACCTCATGTCCAAGGTAGACCACTTTACTCTGACCAATTTGGCCCTTGCTTGCCTTTATGGTCAGATTGGCCTGCTCAAGAGCCTGCAAAACATGTCCTAAGTGGGTCACATGTTCTTCCCAGGAGTGGCTGAAGACTGCAATGTCATCCAAGTATGCCATGCAGAAGTCCTCCATCCCAGCTAGAACTTGGTTCACCATCCTTTGGAATGTTGCAGGTGCATTTTTCAGTCCAAAAGGCATAACCTTGAATTGGTATAGGCCAACTGGGGTAGAAAATGCAGTTTTCTCCTTGGCATGGTCTGTCAGGGCTATTTGCCAATAGCCTGACGTAAGGTCCAGTGTGCTGAGGTACTTGGCTGCACCAAGTTTATCCACCAACTCATCTGTCCTTGGCAAAGGGTGGGCATCAGTCTTGGTGACTGCATTAAGAGCTCTATAGTCCACACAGAATCTCAACTCTTTGGATCCTGCCTTCGGTACTAACACCACTGGGCTAGACCATGGACTAGTAGAGGGCTCTATTACCCCGAGATCAAGCATCTTCTTGACCTCACCTTTGATGTGGGTTCTGACATGTTCTGACATTCTATATCCCCTGCTTTTGACTGGCAGACAGTCACCAGTGAGTATCTCATGCTGTCCCCAAGGGGTCAAGCCTGGTGAAAGTGAGAACAGGGGGGCAAACTGATTTAACATCGCTTTGCACTCATCCTGTTGCTCAGGGGTCAGATCTGAAGAGAGATTAACTCCTTCAACCTTTTCGTCCAAAAGTAAGCCTCTCAGGAGGTCAGGTAGAGCGTCACTCTCCTCCTCCTCTTCCGATGAAGCTAGAAGCAATGCTCCTACTTCTGGTCTAGAGACATAGGGCCTCATTACGACCCTGGCGGAGTGGGTTTACGCCAGCGTTATTCGCGGCGGACCCGTCCGCCCTACTACGAGTTCCCGTAGCGCCATGGAACGTTTTCCGCCTGGTTTTTCCGGGCGGAAAAATCCATGGCGCTATGGGACCTTGTTGTTAATTACGCCACCGTATATTACGGTGGCGCAATTAACTCCTTCCCCACTCCCATTATACCCTATGGGGCACAAAAGGGGAATGGGGAAGGGTAAAATGGGGAATGGGGATTTACCGCCCCGCCAAGGTCGGCATGGGGCGGAAAATCCGCCAACCTCCATGGCGCTATCGGCAGCTTTCCGCCGTGCTCCGCGGTGCATTTAGCACCGCGATTTCCGCCAGGGTCGTAATGAGGCCCATAGGCTTTGAGGCGGTTGGTGTGGAAGACTCTGGGAGCTTCCCTGGGTTTGCCCAGATCCACCAGATAGTTGACCTCTCCAAGTTTTCCCACAACCTTGAAGGGTACCATCCATTTGTCTTGCAAGGCCCTCTGCCTTGTTGGGAGCATAACTAGAACTAGCTGGTCTTGAGTAAACTCAACCATGTTAGCCTTCTGATCATGCCAATGTTTGATCAGAGCTTGGCCAGCTTTCAAGTTGTCACTTGCTTCTGCCATCATGTGTGACATTCTCCTTCGGAGACCTATCACATAGTCAGTCACTCTGACTGGCTTGGGGGAAGGAGCACTCTCCAACCCCTCCTTAATCAGGGCCAAGGGGCCTCTGACGGGATGGCCATAGAGAAGTTCAAAGGGAGAATAACCTACTCCCTCCTGAGGGACTTCCCTATAAGCAAATAGAAGGCATGGCAGTAGAAGGTCCCACTTCTTCTTAAGGGGTTCTTCTAAGGCACCTATCATGCTCTTCATGGTTCTGTTAAATCTTTCTACCAACCCGTTTGTCTGAGGGTGGTAGGCGGTTGAGAACTTGTAGGTGACTCCGCAGGTTTTCCACATGGCTTTCATGTAGTTGGACATAAAATTTGTCCCCCTGTCAGAGATCACCTCCTTAGGAAACCCAACCCTGGTAAAGATACCAAGGAGGGCTTTAGCCACAGCCTGAGCTGTAACAGTCCTCATAGGAATTGCCTCAGGGTACCTAGTAGCATGGTCTACTACAACAAGGATAAACTTGTTGCCTGAGGAGGTTGGGGGATCAAGGGGACCAACAATGTCAATCCCTACCCTCTCAAATGGGACTCCCACAACTGGGAGAGGCACTAAAGGTGCCACATTCTTGGAACCAACCTTACCAGAAGTCTGGCAGGTATGGCAGCTCCTGCAATACCTATCTACTTCAGCCCCCATTTTTGGCCAATAGAAGTAGAGAGAGAGCCTTTCCTTGGTCTTCTTGAAACTCAAGTGACCAGCCTAAGGAATCTCGTGGGCTAGTTGCAAGAACTGTTGTCTGTTCTCTTGGGGCACTACCAGGCGTTGGTATGCTCCAGGTTCATATTCGGTTGGTTCACTGTAGAAGAGGCCATCTTCCCAGTGTAACCTATACTTCCCAGGCTCTTGCCCATCAGCCTGAGAAGCTGCCTGCTGGCGGAGACCCTCCAGAGTTGGACATTCTCTTTGTCCCTTACGGAAAGCTGTCCTGCTGGGTCCACCTTCGGCCAGTAAAGATTGCAGCTCAGGATGGTCAGCCGGGTCCAGGTCTCCAATAAGCTCTGGGCCTCCTACTAGCTCTTCTTCAGAGTCTAGCTCAACCAAACAGGGTTGTACCTCCCTCTCAGCCTCAGCTGGAGGTGGAGTTACAGGTGTAACTTTGGACAACCTCTGGGAAGTCCTTGTTGGAAGCACTGGAGTGCTTGCTGTAGGCTTTTTCCTAGGAGTCTTGGGTTGCCCCTTTGCTCCTGATCTGGTAGTTACTGCAGTAAGTTGCTACAGTGGGAGAGGAGTGATTTCTGTCATCATCTCCTGAGATAAACCTCGCAGGGTTTTCTCTCTTGCAGATTTGGTGAGCTCCTGTAACCTTTTACTAGGAGGTCTGGGGGTATGTGACACAACCCCAAGAGCTTTCAGGTCATTTCCTAGCAGAACTCTTCCTGGCACTTCACATTGTGTACTGACAGGTATCTTCACAGCCATATCATTGCACTGGATGAGAACTGGTAACTGGGGACACATCTGCACAGGCCCTCCAGCTAACTTGGTGAGGCATTTGGGTGCCTTAGCAACATCCTCTGCCTTGAAAAATCATTCATCCACCACAGTTATGCTGGCCCCTGTGTCCCTGATGGCAGGAGTCTCCTGACCATTTACGTGGACACTGTCCTTATAATACTCTTTAGTATTATCTGGGATAGAATTATATACATCTAAATTCTGCTGTTCCCACAACCCCAGAGAGACTAAAGAAACACTGGCTGAGACTCCAGTGGGTTCATCAGCCAGTAGTAGAAAGTTTCCACTTGCCATAGTGACTTCCTCCTCTGGAGCGAAGGCTAAGGAGACAAGTTGGACCCCGGAAGGTTTACCCTTACATCTGGGATCTCCTTTCACATGGTCAGTAGCCTTACAAACATAATAGGCCCCAAAGGTCCTTTGGAATGGAGGCTTGTTCTGACCTCCTTCTGGTTTAGCACCAGAAGGTATACTACTCTGCAGTGGTTTCCCAGGTGGCTTACCCTTATGGTTTTGTTTGGGGCCCTCTTTGGAATTAGGATTATTAGAATTCTCTTTGGAGTCTTTCCTAGGCTGTCTTCCCTCATCCTTCTTCTGAGTTACCCCAGAATCCTTGTGAGTAGCCCTGTTGGCAACCCACAAGTCAGCAGCCTTAGCTAGCTTCCTAGGATCTAATTCCTGTGAATCAGCCAAGTGCTGTCTGAGCTCAGGAGAGCAGGCATCATAAATTGACTCCATCATTACAAGATTTCTCATTCCTTCATAAGTGTTCACCTTGTAACCCTTAATCGATCCCTCTAAGTTTTTCAACCCTTCACACACCCAGGTAGCCCAAGGGGTACCATCATGCTTTTTGAGGCTCCTAAACCTCTTAAGATACTGGGAAGGGGTCTTCCCAAACCTAGCTATCAAAGCTAGTTTCACACATTCATACTCTTTCCTATCCTCCTCCCCCAACTCCATTACCACATCAGTTGCAACAGGGGGAAGCCTAGAGAACAACCAGGTGAGTAACTCATTACCTGTGATGTTCTGGAGCCCATGATTATACTCAAACATAGACAACCAATCCAACACATCCAACTTAGGCTCATACATACCAATCAATTCCTTAGGCATCCGGGGTCTTTTAGGACTGGAACATCTAGAGGAGCCAGAGAGAGAAGCATTCTCAACAGACAATTTCTTCATTTCTAGCTCATACTTGAGCTCCATTTCCCTTAGCCTTAGTTCTTTGTCAGTTTGAGCATTAAGTTTCTTGTACTCTAATTCAAGTTTCATTTTCTCTAGTTCAAAGTATTGAGGGCTAAATGTGGGACCTGGCAAAGGTCCAGTAGGTACAGCTGGTAGAGCAGACAGAGGCCTAGAGGGACTATCTACAACAGTTTCATCCTCCTCTTCTGGTTCTGACCCAAGATCATCAATACTTTGTTCCATATCAAGATCATTGCTGCTTTCTACATTTGCTGGAGTGATAGGTTCCCCTGGACCATCCTCCAGACTTTGGTTTTCTAACAACCTTTCTATTAGCTCTATTTTCTTTCCTTTAGTCATGAGATTCTTATGCTTACAGAGAAGTCTTAGACAATCAGCAGTTTTTGTAGCAAGGGACTCTTGACTATAACTTTCCATAGTAGACAGGTTAAAAATGACTTTTTCTTTCTTGTGCTTAAGCTTTGTGGTTAGTTGCACTAAGGTATCTCAAAAGTACTCTAAAGTGTATACTCAATACAGAGCCCACCGCTGTACACCAGTGTTAGGCAGAAACCTGTGCAGTTCCCTCTGGGACCACTGCAAAAGATTTAAGACTACAGGTGTTGGCAGTAAACCCACTTGGTAGCAGTCTGCACCGCACAGATTCACTGTGGTAGCTGTGGCTGAGCAGTCAGACTTCCCTCAAGAAGAGTTAGGCAGTATACAGAGGATACATAATAGGTACAGAGGCACAGTAGCACAAGCAAACACTGACCAGAGCTAGGTGTAAAAGTATAAACTTATTTATTAAAGGTACACTCATAAATTACACTAGCACAATAGAAAAGGTAAGAAAGTCAAACACAGTTACTAGTACTCATATGTACATCCCTAATCATTTGTTGGACAATTCTAAGTTAACCCCACTTATTTCCAACCAAAGGTGAGCGCTTGACGTTAGATGGTACTCCAACAAGTATTACCAAAAGGGAGGGAAAAGGCAGAAATAAAGAGAGCAGTAAGGTAAAACACTTTTCACATAAGGTTAGCAAAGACAGTCAATGGTGGAACAAGGGGAATTAGTTCGGGGCCCGCTTTAGAGGGAGCCAGGCGAAAATGTGCCCAAGATCGCACAATGTCACAAGTCTTTGCAGGTGAGTAGAAAAAGGTTTTACTACGGTTCTGAAAAGTTTAGTTAGGGTATCCCAGACCTACCCAGGTTCGAGAGCCGAGGGCTAAATCTACCCCGTACAATCGGTGGCAAGGGAGGCCGGGCGGAACACAGTAACTTTAAACGTGGAAGGATTCCTCCAGCGGTGGTAGTCGTTCCTGGTAGTGGGTGCAAGTCGCGGCGTCGTCCCGAGGAAGAGGTGATCTCGACGGGGAGGAAAGCTGCAGGTCGTTGCACTACCAGGGATGAGGCCAACCGCGGAGTGTTCCGGTCACAAAGGATTTTTACCCCTCTTTCGCGGTTGAGGTAAAAAGTGGTATCCCGGTTGCCGGGGTGCTTGGCACAGGCAAGGCGGCCACGAGATGCTTCGGGACGGCGAAAAGAAGGCAGCAACTAGTTGTCCCCACCAGTTAAGGGAAGAAGACTCTCCGGCGGGAGATCTCCTCTGTCGTCGGGAAAAGTGGTGAGACGGTTCTGCGGGGCTTCACCGGTGGTGTCGTCTTGGCAGGTCGGCTCAGCTTCTCCCTCTTCGGCTTCTTAGGTTCTGTGGTGACTTCTGAAGAACCAGTCCCAAAAACCCTGCTTTTATGCAGCAAACCCCCATTCATACAGCCTAGCTGTCACTCAAACATGCTAAGTGGTGAGCGGGGTGGCTCACCACTTGGGCCAATCACACTAGAGTGCGACCTGAGTTGGCAAGGCAACTCAGTCCAGGGTGCCTAAACCCCCTCCCACACCCCCTGTGGTACCCAGACAGAATGGCACCACTTTGGAGGGCTTCTGTGCAGAAGCCCGCCAAAAGTGGAACAAAGGCTCGACTCGGGTTCAGGGTTACTGAAGTGAACCTAGACGCCATTTTGGCGGCGAGTTCCGGCAAAAAATCCCAACCGGTGAATTTATATTAAATAAATAAACCGGCGGTATCTTTAACATTGCACCAAAAAGTGGTGCATCAAAAACAATGGGAAATCCCATTGGGGAATATTCCGGTGGAATATTTCCGTGGTATCTACTGCCACCAGCCAGAACTCGGAGAGGGGGGATGGGACAGTACCCCCTCGACAACAGACCCAGGGGCAATCTAATTGCCCCTACCAGTACTTCCACAGTAAGATGGTTTGTACTGGTTAAGTTCCTAAGTTAAGACTAGTAAAGTCAATGGTAACTTTACAGACCCAGGGAGACAGTAGTCAGTCCCAGGGTGTGGAGTCTATGTTTGGGGGTCTCTAGGTCACCCCTGTGCTACTGCACTGAGGGTGCTGTGTAACACACATTCAAAAAACCAATGATGGCCTATGTGGAAAATTACCCCCTAGCCCATAAGCACATAGCAAGTCACAGAAAACACTCTCAAGTCATGTCCAAGAGTGAGGGTAAAAGAGTCTCACTCTTGGCAGGAGAAAAAAATAAACCCCACAAAATCCAGCAAAGCTGCTGGGGGACTCACTAGGTTAGGAAATTCAGCCTAAACAGAGAATTCTTCCTAACAAAACGGAAGAATCATTCTTAAACAATCCAGATCACGTGAAAAAAAAATGTACACTAGAGATTGGATTGATACACTGGGCGAGCTCACTAAATATCGAGGCTATGAAGAATTCTGGGCAGTCCCACGAAAACTGAATATACTGCCCAAATACCTAACTCTTTTCCCCAATTGGTTCTTGAGGCAAGGCTTCTTAAAGCTGCGTTTGAATCTTTGGCCAAGTAGAACCAATCATTATAGAAAAAGAGAGAGAGATGAACCAAAGAACTGTAGATTATGTAAAAATGTATTAAAAGATGAATCATTGAAACATCTGCTGCTGGAATGCCCCACTGTGAGAGGTGAACAACAGACGTACTTAGGTCATATCTGGCAGGAATACAGATTCAAGGACATTGAACTTTGGTGGTCATACCTACTGGAAGGCGATAAGATCTCAAACAATCTTGCGGTCATAAAATTTATCCAGTTCATCTTTGAAAAAATTGAGGGACAAGACAAACCTCTTGGAACAGTGAAAAGGACCTGAAATCAAGCAGACTTTTGCGGTGTTAAACACTAAGCAACATAAAAGAAAAGAAAGAGAAAGGGAATAAGAAACAGGCATTTTTATAAATGTTCATAAATATTTTAGCATATCTGTAAAACAGAAGTTTGGGTAAATGCTATTCTTGTTGTTTTGGGTTATTTTTATTCAATTATTCTTGATTTTTAAAATGTTCTTTAAGCTTTCTTTAACGATTGAATTAACTCTCGTCTTGATTTTGTATAGTTGAACTTGCTTTTTTTCAACTCTCTTTTATGACATTTTCTTCTCTTTTATGTTGTTGTCTGCTCCTTGTTCGGTAAAAATAGCTAAAGGTTTTCTTGTGTAAACCAAAGAGCTACAATAATAAAAAAAAAACTCCTGTTACTAAGCACACATTTCCCACCTCCAAACTCCCTGAATACCTATCTCTGACATTCACCACTCTCTCCTCCTATGCTGAACTCACCTTTCCATCCACTGAAGAGACCTTCACAAACTCCAACACTGCTCTCTATACTCCCTTCTCTCCCTACCCTCTTTACACATTTACTCATCAATCTTCCCCTCCATGGCCCTACATTACATTTGTCATCCGCACCCTGAAAACAACGATGCAGAAAAAGCCTTGCACTTGGCAACGGGCAAGACACTCCTCAGATCTTCAACTCTACCTCACTGCTCTTCGAAACTACTCCTCGGGCCTTGCCAAATGTGACAATCACCCTCTCATTTTGTCTCAATCCTCCCAACCCAGTTGCCTCCAAAAATCCCTCCACTCCTTTCTCTCACCTCCTAAACCCCCCCTCCACGCTTTCTGCAAATTATCTTGCTCTCTACTTTGTTTCTGAAATTTCTGCCATTCGCAGTACCCTTGCTTCTTACCTTCTATCCCCTCCTCACTTTTCTCCACCACTCCTGCTCTCCTTTCCCGCTAATATGTCTTCCTTTGCAGCCACCAACCCAAATGAGATTCCTGCTTTACTCCTACACTGTGAAGCCCATAGCTCCCAGAGTTGCGAAACATTTTATTTCTCTCTTAAATGTTTCTCTTGATAATGATACTGTTCCGTCATCCTATAAGTCAGCTACTGTCCTCCCTCACCTTAAGAAACCTGATCTCGGTACTAACTGTCTTGTCAACTTTCGTCTTTTCTCTCCTCTACAACACTATTCCAAAATCATAGAGCGAGTACAGGGGTGTGGAATATTTCTAAAAACCTACCTGCATAACGGACAAAATGTTAAGAGATTTATGTCCTGTAAACAAATATACTTGCCCCACTATGCTTCATATTCATTGAAATACAGCGCACCCACACACAAATTACATGTTTTAGTATGAAAGTTCAGAACAGGCTAATATGTTTTGAATACACATGCACAGTTGTAACATAACCTTTTATTTAACATGTGGCTTCATGAACAGCTGCAGGGAACCAGATAAAAGTTTCATGAGCAGGAGCTAAAAGCAGTTTCTGAGTATCCGGGCAGCACCCAGTGGGCTGGAGCTACCTCAAGGCAACGAGGAACAAGTAGCCGAAAATCTTACTTCAGATGGGATGCAAACATACAGTTTGTCCATATATTACCGATCTGCTGTGGTCACTGGCAGTGGTCACAGCGCACATGATGGAAAGAGTGATGGGCAACACTATTCGTGAAGTGTGGGACTGGTAGAGCACTGTGAGGCTGGTGTGGGCTAACACAGTGTGTGATAAAGTGCAGAGGATGTGGCGAAGGCCATGTATATGGAAAGTGAGAAGGTGGCGAGGAGTGGGGTATGAAGTTTTGCAAGATGGTGGCAGGTTGGGCATGGCGGAGCGAGTGAGACCATGAGCAGCAAGAGTATAGGGAGGAACTGTGTGAGATGAGAATAAGAGGAAGTTGGTACAGAATACCACAATTAGGTGTCTCACATGATCACCACTGTGATGCTGGAAATGCATCGGAGAGACAGGGCCTCAGGATCCTTGTCCTTTACTGCCTTTTATTGTGTTTTCTGTCATGTTTTCCGTGCAGGAGTTCATTTGGGACTCCTGGCGGTGTAGCTCTCTCTTTTGGTTTGGTGTACAGACCCATGGGATACCTTTTATGGCACCCATGGTTGGGGGTACAACCCTGTGCCCCTAGTGTATGTTTTTGGGCACCTATGTGTGGCCCACAGAGCAGGGTATGGGCTGGTGGCAGCTCCATGCTGAATTTGACAGGTGCTCGGAGTATCCTCCATTTTGGGATACCCAGGTCCTGCCATTGGAATCAGTTGATTCCTGATAGGAAACAAGATGGCCCCTGTGGCCTATTGTTTTCTATTGCCTGTTACCTTGTTTTCCCAAAGTCCTGGGAAGCCCTGACTCTGTCCCTTCCCCCTGACTGGCTGTTGGGTGGAAGTTCCATATATGGTGTTGTTGTGAAGTCCAGGCCAGACTGGCTGGAGCCTTCCCAGTGACTGTATGTTGTGGGTACACCCTGTGGGTGCGACCTGGGTGAATGGGGTGTTTGACGAATACGCATTCTGTGTTGTGGATGTCTAGTATCTGGTATTTGACACAATGACTGAGACAACCCTGCCCGAAACTGGTGTGAATACAGTGTGGAGTGTTAAATGGCTGAGTACTTGTCCCAATACACATACATTGTTGTGAGTTTCTGGAGAGAAGTGAATGGCCTGAATGCACTATGCACCTGATTGGATGCCTGCTTGCATGAATGCCCTTCTGACCTATTGATTGCCTGAGTGTGACCTAGCAGAATGAATGGGAGATCAACTAGTATATCTGGTGGCCTCTCACTGCTAGAATTCCTGTTCAGTAGCTGAAGAGAAACTGGAGTTGAAACTGAAGCTTAACCTTGAAGCCCTGCTTGAAGAGAAGCCTTGATGCTGCTCTACTTCATCAATCTGAAAGCTGCTGTGTCTCCAAGGACTGACCCAGAGAGGACCTGGTAAGGCGCCCTCTTCCCGAGCTACGAGAGACCATCGTGCACCAGCTGATCTTTGCCAAAGCTTCCTGGTAGACGGACCTACGACAGGCTGCCGACCGGAGATGGGGGCTGCATCGGAATCACAAAGAGAAGCGCTCAGACACTGTTGTCTATCATCGTCGATGACCGGAGCTGCCATGCTCCCTTTGCCTAAGTAACATTTGATCCAAGGACGCTCTCGCCTGCACCGTCGACCGCTTTGTTCCACCGGAGAAAGTCGAGGCCGCCAATGCGCCGAGAAGCATCCGCTGGTGGGTTTCCCACCACCTGACAACCGTAGAGACGCCGGACGATTCCAAGCCCTTGCTGGGCTACAGTTCTTCACAATCTCTTGCAGTCCTGAACTATCTTCATCGAGGTGCCCCGCACGCCTCTTCCTTGCAGAACGCCAACGTTCCGTCATCGCCGAGCACTGCTGGGAACAAAGCTGCCGCCTTGCCGTCTTCATTCACCCCTTTTTCCTCGTGGGATCTCAACGATCCGTGGCTCCTGCCTTAAATGGAGCCGCTCAAGAAGGATCCGTCGACGACCCAACTACAAACACTGCTATTCCAGGTACATTGGGGTTGTAGAACTATTTTAGGCGGAAATAAAACTCATTTGAACAATATATGGACTGGGCTTGTACAATATATCTTTATTTACAGGTTTCCCAGGTGGGGGGATATCAACACAGAATTGCGCCTAGTTGGTAGGGGTCAATATTCTGCCAATTGTTCTCACCAACTACTTTCCTCCTATATCTATTGTTGGTTACTTTTATTCCTTGATCTGTGTGACATTTCACCAGAGTATAGTTGATGCACTTTAATGAGATCTGATAATAATTGTGGTACCACTTTAGAACTGTATATATTTGCCATTGTAGATTTTCTGAGCACAAAGTGAGTTATTGTGATAGTGCATATAACCTTGAATATGAATTATATAAAGACTGTGTTTTAACTAATACAGTGTGTGGATATTCCTTTGTGGGGACTTGGGGACTACACTGTACTTAAGAACCAGCCTGCATCACCTCCTGAGAAGCTACACCTTGATTGCTCGTCCATTGCTACCTTATAGAGAATCTTGGCTGGGGTCCTCTGTGCCTCTCCTCTACCACATAGAGAGCAGAAGTACAGACCCCCCTCCAGTCTTTACAACCACATATCATTCAGAGGTGAATGTGGTGGAAGGAGGCCACAATGGCATGTGGTGGATAGCTAATGCAGAAGGGCAGAAGAGAAAACAGTACCCTGGCATGCAGTCCAGTGGTGTGGGATTGGTAGAAGCACTGCACAAGTCAATCCCAAAAGGTACACATACATCATGGAGTGAGGCACTGTCCTGGAATTCACATACTGGCTGGCATGTATTTTGGGTTCTAATTGCATGTACGTGGTGGGGTGGAGATCGGGGGGCTCAGGGGTATTCACCAATCCTGAAATTATATCCCACTAGTTGAATGATGATCACAAGGTGTCAGCTGTCCTTGTCTCTCACAAGTTGCTCATTTGCACTTTTTTAAATGGAGCAAACAGGATATTTATACTGGGCAGGCCATTTTACAAAAGAAGCATCCCCGTGTGACTGGACTGTGGACTTCAACTCGCTTGGGCTGAAGCTGGCACACGTCTGTCTGCTGCCACTCACTGCCATTTGCCAGAGCTAGCAAAACCCTTTTAGTGGCACAAAAAGGGATTTAACAACGCATAACATCTGTCCCTTTAGTCTCACCTGTACATGACTAACCTTGTGAGTGTGGCAAATTTTGCAACCACCTCAGCCACTTATTAAAGTTAATCCAATTGCAACAATCGGCAAGACTTGCTTTCCCAACATTTCCCATGTGACGCTCCGTAGCGACACCGGACAAAGAACCAACATGTGTTTTTTTTTTTTTTTATTATTATCCTCAAGTGCATGTCACTGGACTCTTCATGCATCGTTGTATTAATACGACAGTCAGTCAAGACTCATGCAATTCTGTGGAGACACACTAAGACATTTGACCCATGTTGGTGCCCTCTCACTACCAGCCCACACCCCAAGCGAAGCTGCAAATCAAATGCTGACAGTGCCTGCTTTTCTGCATTCAGACATTACCATAGCAGTCCTCCTGGACGGCAGAAGGCCTTTCAATTGAAATTGCCCAAAGTCTGCGCCATCCCCCAGCAGCTGTCCCCATTGATGGCAGTCTTGACACAACGTCTTCTTTAAATCAGTATATTAAATGTGCGTTTTGCTGCACTCTTTACAGGCTGCCTTTGCTGATGCCCTCAGGCTGTCACCTCGGCCTATCGCTGTATCCAGAAACCTTCTTATCAACCTGTTGATATTTTACTCCAGTTCTGTCTAGCAGCTGTGACGTCCATCGGTGGCTGCCTGGGACTTTTGGACACCGCACAGCATCTTAGGCAATAATGACGTGAACACCAGTAACATACACACCCTTCTATAATGAATGCTGGCTTCCAACTAACTCCTTTCCCCTGTCTCCATCATGTCACTTCCCACATCTCCCGCCCTCACCCGTGATGACACGTTCCAGATTTCCCCAATTCTATAACTCCCCCCAATTTAAACGTAAACTATCCCTCATTACCCCATTTCTTCAATAAGTCTACGGGGCCTTATACTTGCCCTTTGTGGTCAATCATATCTCGCCTCCAAATGTCCAGCTGGAGACATCACCAGGGTCATCGTGCGTAGTGCCATCGGAGTCCACACCCTCGCCCTGATAGGACTCATCTGCGGAGTAGATCAGCTCACGTTCATGAGGTTTGCTCCTCCATGACTGGTCAGTCACTGACACCTTTTTAAAGTGTGACGAGTTCCGCGTCACTTGACGCTTGTCTCCTTCAGCGGTGATCATGGAACCCTTATTTCTGATGATGACCAATGGGTCCTCATGGAACACACCAGTGTGTTTGCTGGTCCTGGACTTTTTCACAACTACCATATCTCCAGGCTTCAGTGAGGAGTCCTTAGCCCTCTGCCTGCTGTCGGCATAACATTTCATCTTTTCCTTAGAAGCCAGGTCCTTTGCTCTCATGACATCGTCCTCCACATATTTCTCAGATTCTATACTGTGCTGTGGCAGCCAAGTGAGAATGCAGCGACCAAACATTACCTCTTCAGGACATTTCCCTGTAGAGCTGTGGGGCGTGCTCCGGTAATCTCACAGCAATTGATGCAGCACCTGGTTGCCCTGTCAAATGAGATATTTGTAGCACTCTCGTTAAGTTGCCCATAAAGCGCTTAACCATCCCGTTGGCTTGGGGCCATAACAGAGGCTTTCTGTGTCTTTATATATTGTATATTCAGAGAATGTCTTGCAGTGCTGGCTTGTGAATAGGGGTTCATTGTCCAACTTCATCTGTCTCATAATACCATATGATGTGAATATTTGGTCTAGTACTGGAATCACGTGGTGGTCAGCCGTGGAAGTGATTATTCATCCACAACTGCTAGCACATATTTCCCCCCTTCAGTCGGTCCAAAGAAATCGACGGCCACTTCCTTCCACACCCCTTTTGGAAGGTCAGTCATTCTTCTTTTTTTATATTTTTTTGATTGTGATATAATCGCATTTGGGTTTCTTACACATACTTCTTAATAAAAATTGCTCAAAGTCCATTACAACATAATCATCAAATTCATACAATTCTCTCATAATTAAAATAAAATGAAAGAAGAATAATTGAACAATAACAATCAAGAATAAAATAAACGTACAAATACATCTCCTACCCACTACAACAATTAATTTGCCAGTATTTTTGTGGAATAAAACCTTTGTATTGCAGTACTCTTATTACATTTAGTGTCAATTTGGTTTTGTGGCTGGCAATCATTCTTTCCCAGAAGGCACTTGATGAAAACCGGTCGAGTGAACCAATTGAGTTACCCAGGTGTTCAACCCCTATGTCCCAGGTACCTTTGCAGAATCTCAGTAAGTGCTCAAGCGTTTGTTTACTTGGGTCCGAGCATTCTGTGCATAGACTCCGAGTCGCTTCTGTGAGTCCCCATTTGGTCAATACTGTGCCCGTCTTGATGAAATTCAGGCATACTCTCATGAAATTCTGCCTTCCTTTTACACCTGGGAACTTCGTCCGATACCTTGGAACAAAACCCTGCTTTTTCCCATACTTGAAGAAGGATGGTGGGATGGAAGATGACCTTACCGTGTCTAATGTGGTGATCCAATCTCTCATTGTCGGGGCTTTCTTGACCTTCAATGGGTTTGTGATCAGTGTGTGTTTGTCTTCTTCACAGTAGAGCAATAGATCTTCTGCCACCTGCCTAAGTTCTCTCAAAGTTAGGGAGGTGTCTGAATTCAAATTGTCCAGAAGGTCTTCGTACAATGTATTTGTCATTGGCACCAAAATGGACCTATATAAGGAAAGTAATTTCCACTCTGCTGCAATCTTAAGAGATTTTAAACCTAGTTTGTTTCTGAGTGTAGCCGTCTGAAGGCCTCTAGGCAGACCTAGTACCTGCTTTCAAATATAGCTCTCCAATTTTTGCCAATCTATTGACCATAAGAGAGTTTTTGCCTCAATTCCATATAATGGCAAGGGAATAATTTTTGCCACGTAAAACTTTATTATTGGCATGATGGAGAATTTGCCGTACAAGCTCAAGATCTTCATTTGTGCTATCAGTTGTGTACCTTTAGCCAATAGTTCTCCGTACTGCGTCCCAACTGTGGGGACCGCATGCAGAGTGAAACCAAGGTATATAACTTCTTTTACCACAGGGATCAAACGACCACCTATTGACCAAGGATATCTGGCTCCTTTAATGCCCTTGCATCCAAAGGCTACAACCCTTGATTTCTCCGGGTTTACCACCAGATCATTTGCTTTCATGTACGAATCGATTGCCTTCAGCAGTCTTTGCAGACCAGCAGGAGTCCTGTCTAGCAGGACAATGTCGTCTGCGTACATAAGCCATTTAATGGCTAGTGAACCCATTTTAGTGCTTGCCAATGCTGAGGACTCTATAAACTGTCCAAAGTCTCCCAAATAAAACTTAAAGAGAAATGTTGCCACCATACACTCTTGTCTGACTCCCCTGTGTATGATTATGTAATCTGACAGATGTCCAGCTGGATTAAGTCTTATTCTATCTGAATTTCCTTCATGAAGGTTTACTAGAATATTTGTCATAGTTTTCAGGGGCCCTTTCTGCTCCATCTTAAGCCAGAGCTTGTCCCGATTCACCATATCAAAGGCACTCGACAGGTCGAAAAACGCACCATAGAGTCTACCTACATTTTTTTAATCTTTATGGTTTGTTAGGGAGGCAAGTATAATACCATTCAAGGATGTTGAGTGACCTCTTCTAAACCCTGTTTGTTGTTTGGGAATTATGTTATTTTCTTTTGCCCAGGTTTCCAGTTCTCTTAATACTAGACTGATGAACAGCTTGCTCTCCACGTCCAGCAATGTAATTGGCCTGTAGCTTGTTGGATTTCTACGATCTCCCTTCTTGAAGATAGGGACTATAATCGCCGATCTCCAAGAGGGAGGAATTGATCTGTTATCTATCACTCCCCTGAATAGTGTATACAGGATTTCTGCCCACAGGATCCCGTTTCCTTTGATGACTTGATAGGTGAGGCCATTGGGGCCCGCAGATCTGGATGAAGAGGATTTACTGATCAGATTCAATGCATCCTCTCTATCAATGCTCAACCCCCAATTTCCACTACCCCCCTTGAAGATTGGCACTCCCTGCGGTTTTTGATATTTGTCACCAAAGAGGGTCAACCAGCTCAATTCTGGCACATTATTCATTTGGGCAATATCTTGGTCAGTTTTAAGTGAGTTGATAAGTAACCAGAAATTACGTGATGAGTTATTTTGCAAGGCACGCAGCATTTCTTCTCCATCGTTTTGCCACAGCTCTTCTCTGATGTCTGGACCAACTCCTTATTGTTATTGTTATTGTTATTTTGCATTTATATAGCGCCTTATATACCATTGGTATGGTCTGAAGGCGCTGGTAGGTTGAACGCCCTTGGGAACCGAAGTTCAGATCAGTAGAGGGAGTAGAGAGAGTCAAAGGTGCGTGTGGGCACCATGTATGTGTGCAGCTTGTGCGGTATTCGTGTAATAGCTGCTTCTTAGCGGTAGGTGTGGTGGTTGAGGGGTCAGGAGTATGTGTTCGTTCTGGCAGGATTAATCCAGACCGGATGTGGCTGCGTTAGGCCTGAGGAGAACGCCTGGCTGGGGGTGTGTAACCAGCAGTGTTTACATAGAGTGATGTGGAGTATGAGACGGATGTTGGTATGAGAACAGTTATACCGAATGGTGTCATAGTATCTCTGTGTTCTAGTTGAGTGGTGGTGTAAAGGAGAGAGTAAGCATATGGTGGGTTATATGGTCATTCAAGTGTTTTCTAAAATGTTCTAAGGAGGCTATTGGGAACACTTCTAAATTCTACTTTCTCAGAGAGGCTATTGGGGACACTTCTAAATTCAACCTTCACAAAGAGGCTATTGGGCACACTTCTATAGTCAGTTTTCACAAAAGGCTATTGGGGACACTTCTAGGTTCAACTTTTCACAGAGGCTATTGGGCACATTCTAAATTCTACTTTCACAGAGAAGCTATTGGGGACACTTCTAAATTCTACTTTTCACAGAGAGGCTATTGGGAACACTTCTAGGTTCAACTTTTCACAGAGGCTATTGGGCACATTTCTAAATTCTACTTTCACAGAGAGGCTATTGGGGACACTTCTAAATTCTACTTTTCACAGAGAGGCTATTGGGAACACTTCTAGGTTCAACTTTTCACAGAGGCTATTGGGCACATTTCTAAATTTAACTTTAACAGAGAGGCTATTGGGTACACTTCTAAAATCGACTTTTCACAGCGGCTATTGAGGACACTTCTAAATTCAACTTTCACAGAGGCTATTGGGCACACTTCTAAATTCAACTTTTCACAGAGGCTATTGGGCACACTTCCAAATTCAACTTTCACAAAGGCTATTGGGGACACTTCTAAATTCTACTTTCTCTGAGAGGCTATTGGGCACACTTCTAAATTCTACTTTCACAGGGGGTATTGGGCACACAACTAAATTCAACTTTCTCAGAGAGGCTATTGGGCGCACTTCTAAATTCTACTTTTCACAGACGCTATTGGGCACACTTCTAAATTCAACTTTTCACAAAGGCTATTGGGCACACTTCTAACTTCAACTTTAACAAAGAGGCTATTGGGGACACTTCTAAATTCTACTTTCACAGAGGCTATTGGGGACACTTCTAGATTCAACTTTAACAAAGAGGCTATTGAGGACACTTCTAAATTCAGTTTTCACAAAAGGCTATTGGGGACACTTCTAAATTCTACTTTCTCGGAGAGGCTATTGGGGACACTTCTAAATTCAACTTTAACAAAGAGGCTATAGAGGACACTTCTAGATTCAACTTTAACAAAGAGGCTATTGAGGACACTTCTAAATTCAGTTTTCACAGAAGGCTATTGGGGACACTTCTAGGTTCAACTTTAGCAGAGAGGCTATTGGGCACACTTCTAAAATCGACTTTTCACAGAGGCTATTGAGGACACTTCTAACATGCTAATGATCCCATTTCTATCTAGATGCGACGCAAGCTAGAGTTAAGAATCCTGAGTGAGGCACATGCTAACAATCACATTTCTATCTAGATGCGACGCAGGCTAGGGTTCAGAATTCTAGGTGTGGTGCATGTTAAGAATACCAATTTTTATCTAGATGCGGTGCAAGCTAAAGCTAAGTTCCCTACACGTGTGGCACTAGCTAAAGTTGGCAAGTAAGTTCATGTGCATCGTAAGGCAGTATTTACAATCCATTTACAGTGGTCGCAAGTCTTCCTAGGTATGTCTTGATTTAAGTCTATGGCAGTCTATGCTATGGAAGGTAAGGTAGAGTGACAGGGGCTTTCTGGAGTAGAGTGATTGCTCTACAACCCACCCATGCCATACTCACAGTTTTGTTGGTGTCTGGCTTCCTTAGCTTCCCCTGCGGACACCTGCAGACACGTCCTGGAGCCGCCAATGTAGGAGCCGCCCTTTGCCCCGGGCCCTTAGCCGCAAGGGCTGCCGGGCAGGGGGCTGCCCTGGAAGGGTCAGACAAAAGGGGCCAGCAAGCCAATCAGTCCACGGGGGACGGCTGGGGGCGGGAGGAGGGAGGAGAGGGGAAGCAGGGACACGGGGCGGACAACGCTGCAGGCAGGGCCCGGGGGGCTCAAGCACGAAGACAAGGCCCGGATCACAAGGCCCAAGAGGGTCGGGGTCTCACCCACGCTCACCTGAACACGCCCGGATGGAAAGGCGGTCGGGAGCTGGGACGGCGACTAGGTTCGCCGGCTGCCTTAGAGCAGCCAATCACATCACGGGGGACGGCTGGGGGCGGGAGGAGGGAGGAGAGGGGAAGCAGGGACACGGGGCGGACAACGCTGCAGGCAGGGCCCGGGGGGCTCAAGCACGAAGACAAGGCCCGGATCACAAGGCCCAAGAGGGTCGGGGTCTCACCCACGCTCACCTGAACACGCCCGGATGGAAAGGCGGTCGGGAGCTGGGACGGCGACTAGGTTCGCCGGCTGCCTTAGAGCAGCCAATCACATCACGGGGGACGGCTGGGGGCGGGAGGAGGGAGGAGAGGGGAAGCAGGGACACGGGGCGGACAACGCTGCAGGCAGGGCCCGGGGGGCTCAAGCACGAAGACAAGGCCCGGATCACAAGGCCCAAGAGGGTCGGGGTCTCACCCACGCTCACCTGAACACGCCCGGAAGTCGTTTTTGATTTTTTTTGTCTCTATTGCAAGGTCTTATTTACTTCTTGCCATCTTTCTTGCAAGTCTTAGTTGTCTCCGTGTCTCACATTTTTTTGCCCATGTTGCTTCATCAAAATGATGTTTGTGGGTTTGCTGATGACCCTTCTGAATATTCTTTGGGCAGTCAATTGACCATATGAAGTCATGGAAAGTTAGCGGCTTACAGTTTTACTATAAGACTTCAGGGCACTCCCAATTGTAGAGTCTGTCCAGACCATCATTTAGACGAGCGCCTTCATTCTGATATTTAACCAGGCGATTTAGAAGTTTTAAATCCCATTCATCAAAGAAGCCCAACCACTTTATACCATTGGTTGTCATTTCTTTCATTCTTCCCTTACCACATCTATGTTTAATTTTGATGCATTGCGAGTTTAGGTCCCCTGCAACTACTATAAAGGCCCCGGGGTAAGTAATCCTAATGTCACTAAGGACTACCGAGATCGACTCTAGGAATTCCAATAGTTTTTCCCTGGCCGGGTTCCACTATAAATTGATAATTATTATCTCCTTAGATGGTACATTACCGGGAAGAGTGACTGCTCTCACCACAAGAATTCCTTCTTGTTTGCAGGGTATAGCTGTTATTTCATTAAATAAAACCCTTCTACAAGCAATCAATAAACCCTCCATCGGTCTACCCTTGGCTTTACTATATGCTGATTGAATTACCAAGTTGAAACCCTCAAATTCTGGTGTGTTAACTAGCCAGGTTTCCTGTAGTAAAATCAAGTCACTCTCCCTGAATAACAAAGCTCTCATTTTGTTGTTTCTGAATGAGCTGGAGCCTCGTGTATTCCAACTAGTGATTCTTATATTTTTGCTACTAAAGAGACGCCTGCACTACCCCCAGCTTCTGGCAGACTTGCATGATTATTTCTGGTATCATCGGCGAGGATAATGGTTGTGACCCCTCTTTAGATTGACAAGCTTTCATTTGTTGCTGCCTGTCTTGTGCTAATGAGACTTTTCCCTGGGCAGCTCCATTTTCCTCGGCTCCTTCAACTCCTGTACCATAAAATGGCAATTTGTCATGCACTTCCAGACCCAAGCAACGCACCTTTTCTGCCACATTTAGGAAAGCCTTAACCCCCATTTTAGAAACAAATCCCACTTCGACTAAACTTATGCAGCCCGGTTCTGGGAAACGGACATATTCAATATCTTTTGTTGAAAATAGATATAATTCAGGAAGTTTATTTTTACTAATAACAGAATTGTTCCCCTATTCAAAGGTTTGCCACACTGTCTCTTTTCTTCATTAGTAAACCAAAGTCTCAGGGCAGCGTAAGGGGTTGGCTCTTCTTGATAGTTTGCAGTTCTCTCAGTCGTAACTTCAGAAAATTGGATTGCCACTGGTGGAATCGCACTCCCTTCGTTTCCCATTCCTACGGATTGGTCTGGTTTCTTAGTCTCCAATTTGGGTAAGGAATCTTCAATCTCACCCTGTGAGTAATATGTCTGAGGTTTCGGTGTTTCTGCTGGACATCCAGCTTTTGCTCTTATGTTAAATATTGGAGCAATCCTCAAGCCTGTCTCTCTCTGTGTTGGGGCTTTAGGAACAATTTTCTGTTTGGGTAAGAATATTGGTGCCAATTTTAGCAACTTCCCTGTTGTCTTTGATCTGAAGACATCCTGTTGCTGTGGGTTTTTGTCTGTTTACTGATTTTTCTTCTGTCTGAGTACCCATAGATTTTTTATCAGTTTGCACCTCTTCTACTTTTTCTGGGACGATATCAACTTGAGTTTCTTTCCTTTGTTGTTTCTTTTGCTTTTTTGATCCCGTTCCTCCCTGAACTTCGTGGAAGGAGGGTTCAATTTCCAGGGTCCGATCATTCATTTCCGGTTCAATATCGTTTTCAAATGTATTCCCCTGGTCCAAGATTCCCTTTACAAAGCTATTTACATTTGATTTCCTTATTTTAGAACCCTTCATGTTTTTTGTTTTCTTGCCCTGTCCTGTCTGCACCTAGACTTAGATGACATTTGATTTGATTTTGATTTTTCCGCCTTTCCCTTCTCCGTCTTTTATATGATTGCTGTGTACTTCTCTTCCATGGAGTTCAATTTCCAATCACTTCTTGTGTTGATATCTCAATTATTTCCTTTTGGTTTTCTGGGGGCTGTTCCAATGATGGGTCTGCAACCTGTGCCAGGCGGCAGAATTCTTCCGTCACAGACTCCGATAGAGGAGTATCATCAACAAGTATACTCGGTCCTGGCGGAATGTCATCTTTTTTAATTTCGGTTTCCTGATGTTTTGGAGGATTTGTTGTTTGTCTAGTATTGATTTTTGATAGCAAATCCTTGATCTCCAAGTCTTCCGTCAGCAAAGAATTTAGTTGTTGTTTAATTTCACTTAGGTCTTCACTTTGTTTAGAAAATCCATCTTCCATCTTTGTCAGTGTGGGCAATACTGAGCAGTTTATTACATTGCTTTGACCTACCACTGTAAATTCAAATTGTTCGATGTCCTTAGTCATTTCCATCAGGATCCCCTTGTGCGTCTGCACATCCCTTTTAAGGAGTTCGAAAACTTTCACCAGTGAATTCAGAGCATAGTTCAATGCTGGTAGGGTTGGATCCCCTTCCTTAGGATCTTGGTTCTCGCCTCCAAGGGCTACCCTTGGTCTATGGGCTAAATTATCTATTTTTAATTCATCAAACGCGGCTGACTCTCTTCTAAAAGCCTCTGTTGAGTTCAGTCTCTCTTCTTGGTCTAATGGATTTTGAGTTAGGCTCAGTAGATGATTAGGAGTCCTTGAAAGATCCATTACTGAGATTGGTAGTTCTAATTGTCTATTCTCAGCCATTGAATTAGGATTCTGATTTGAGAGCCTCAAGGAGTTTGAAGTGAGGGCGGTCAGACTGTTATGTCTACGTTTCTGGAAATAATGATCAATAGTCCCTTTTATATTTGTTGATGTCAAAGTAAAATCCTTTGATAATGTAGATGGAATATTTTTTACTGTCTCTCTCAGAATTTCTTCTGCTGATATCTTATCAACTTGAAGTTTTTGATGAATTTGGACCTCCACTAAATTGGTATCATTTGTCAGGGTAATAGGAATCTGTGGACCTAGATTGTTTGCTTCCACCTGCAAGGATTTTTCCATGTAGAAGCCGTCCCATTCAGGCGCTCCTAAATCGTCAACAAAAGGGCCGCTCCTCAGGTTGTAGCGAGAGGACATTTCTCAAATTTGTGGAGCTCTTTATTGAATATCGTAATGGATGCTCAATACTAAGTTATTGTTATTTGTTTTGTTTTAAACTCAATGATTTGATTTGTTGTTCAAATGAAATTCCACACTTTGATTTTGAAAATAAGGGGATGTAAAAAGGGGTAAAAGGAGGTAAATCTCCAACAGTGTCCCTTTTTCTCACCTTTGTCTCTTCTTCCTTTTACCGGCAACTGAGGTAGGTAAGGTCTATTATTGCAGTGGATTCGATCTGTATGCTCTTAGTATTGTTGTTGTTCAATACCCGTGACTGTCCACAGCAATAAAAAAAAAAACACGACTGCCTCTGTGTTGTGTTTATTGTTGTGGTTGCAGTCAAATTGTAAACACAATTCTCTTATGAACCTATCGCAGTGCAGGAAGCCCGCAGAAAACTGCAACTCTGCAGAGCTCTACACATATGTTGCCACCTGTGTTGGTCAGTCAGTGGGATCAAAGAGACCCAGTCTCCACAGTCTCCCACTGGGCGCCGGGCGACCAGCACAGTGCAAGCAGCACACGACCCCCTCAGATTGAGTGCTGATGATTTCTTATGCTGCCTGGTCGACGGGTATGCAGATCAGCGGGCAAATTCAAGTTTTCTCTTAGCACCCTTCCTGACCTGCTCCCTTACCGGCTCTTATTCTTCCGAGCTCTCCAAACTCGCTCGGGTTCACTCGTCATTTGGGTTTGCAAGGATTGTAAAGCTTACCGCTTCGGGCCGCTTGGATCACCGCATGGATCACGAAGAATGCGGAATACTCCGCTTATTGGTTTGCGTCCGATCCAAACTCATTCCGGTCTCCAGGCTCTCCAGCCTTAGCCCCGTCCTTAGTCCTTAGCTTCCAGACCTTGGACCGCAGACTGAAAACCGAGCGAGTGCTCTCCTGTAGCAGAGTCTCTCCAGTAGACTCCCTCCGGACTTCCCGTTGGAGGAAAGGACCTTACGCCACGTCACTGTCAAGCCGCGCCAAGAGCAAACACGAAATCAGCCGCTTCCGACAGCACCAGCCGTCAGTCATTCTTAGTGGTTCAGGGTGCCTTGGGGGTGTGATCAAGCAACATGTGGGGCACTCTTTCAGTAGGTCTTCCACCATCAAGTCTAGTCATAGGAACCATACCTTCTGTCTCAACATTCTTTTGGTTGACACAATGCCCCAATGTCCTTCCTGTGCTAATGCCAATACCTGCTTTCTCAGCAGCGTAGGCACCACCATCTTCTCCAGCATGGGGTCTGGCATGGATTCACATGCTCATGAATATTCCCCGTCGTCAGGCTGGGAATCCTCGGTAAAGAAAAAATCAGTATCAGTTTCGTTTCTGATCTGTCTTTCGTAGTAGTAACCAATCACTGATCTCTGCGTCATACTGACCACAGCCAATGACTGCCCTCTACCTAAGCCCCTCCTCTGGCAGCCATCTTCAGATTTTTACCGCACGTTCAAGTGTTGGGAGTCCTCGTGCTTAGCTCTCGAGCTTTTACTGCGTGTTTTGCGCTTTTTCAGGTGATTTTTCACATTTTTTCGGTTAATCGAGCCTCAAGCTCCACTGTTTCTACTCCCGTTAACGGCTCCCGTTGCGGGATTTTCCTACACCCCTCAAGGGTGAAGATTTCGTCGAATCAACTTCTTGGAGGATTCCAGAAGATTCGTGGCCTACTTCGAGATGGCCCAGGATGTGAGTTTGTCACCCGGACCCAAGCTGTTTCGCAGCTGCCCTGGATGCGGGCTGCAGAATGTGTTTAAGGAAGACGAACATTTGCGATGCCTCTACTGTCTTCATGGGGACAAGACTCATGTAGAGAAGGACTGCCAGTTCTGCAAGAACTTGTCGGAACGGACCATGAGGGACCGTCGATCCCGTCTCGCAAGCTGGTTGGAGAAGGGCTTGACGGGTGAGAAGAGGAAGAAAGGGTCCGAGCGGGCTTCTAAGTCCTGTGCGGGCGCCCCGGTGACGGGGGCCCAACACCAGGCCAAGCGCCGCGAGTCCGCTGGCTCCGGGAGCGCCAAAAGGTCGGGCTCTTCGGTCGCCAGGCAGGGCGCACCTTCCCCGGCACCGTCAACCACGAGCCAACGCTCCGGTTGGGGGAAGAGAAAGTCAGAGACCCCGGGTAAGCTTCGGGAGAAGCCCCGTCCGATCTCGGAAGAGGGGGAGCGAGGCGTCGCCCCTCCCCCGAAGGAGAAGGTCTGGGACGCACCAAAGGTGGTGAAGGCCTCTACCCAGCAGGCGAAGGCCTCTATCGAGGCTATCGCGGCGACTCTGGCCAAGCCCGCAGAGACACCGCCAGCGGAGACTGCCTCTGGGGCTAGAGTTTCCCTGCCACCAAGGAGGGAATCCTCTTTTCAGCCCATCGTCGTGGCCGCCATGATGGAAGAAGCGAGGGGGGGCACGGTGCCCTCCTCGAGCTCGGAGTCAGCCTCGGAAGAGGAACTGACCGAGGCCGTGAGGAACCTCGAAGTCCAATTCGAGAAGGTTCGGTCCCGTCAGGAAGATCCTCGGGAGATAACCGAGGAAGACGACGATGGTGAGGAAGAGCGGCCTTCCCTTCCGGCGCGGCCGGATCTTAGGCCTCAGGATGGCTCGGCGGCCATTTTGTCTGCCATCCAGTCCTTATGCTCTGAGATAAGGACGAGATTCCCACGGCCCAGGCCGGAGGACCCGCAACCTGGCCCGTCGGGAAGTCCTCAGAACAAATGACGGAGGACCCAACCCTCTCCTCCGCTCGCCCCCGTGAGGCCTACAGTTCCCTCCTGATCCTCCCACGAGTCGGGAGATGACGGTGCGTTGGGCTCGACGACGGGTTCTGAGGGCGACGGCGACAACGACGGAACGGGTCTCCCGGCGCACGGGCCTCGCCGCCCGACGAGATTGGCTCAGTCCACGCCATGATCGCCAGGGCGTCCGAATTGTTCCAGCTCTGCCCGGAGGAGCAGAAAAAGGAAGGTTTCCTCTATCTGCCCCACGAGGCCAAGTTGAAGACGGTCAGCGCGGTGCCCCTAATCGATGATATCTGGGAGGAGGGCCTGTCGGTTCTCAAGAACCCCTCCACGGCACCAGCCAAACGGGACCGGTACGAGAAGAAGTACCGGGTCCCCGACACCGCTCCCCTGTGCCTCAGGGCCCAGCCAACACCAGACTCGGTCGTCTCGGCAGCGGCTAAGAAGAAAGCGGCGGGTCAGGAGCCTCGACGTCGAATTCCCCGCCGGACGGCGAGGGAAAGAAGTTGGACGCCATGGGGCGGCGGGTCATTTCGTCGGCGGCGACGACGATCAAAGCGGCCAACGCCCTGGCGATCGTGGCCCGTTACGACAGGGAGCTCTGGTTTAAGCTGGCCCCCATATTGGACTTCCTGCCGGACGACAAGAGGTCCAAGGCCCTGGAAATACTGCAAGAGGGCGAGATGGCGTCGGACCACGCCATAACGGTGGCAACCGATATTGCCGATACCGGTTTCCGCCAGCTGGGCAACAGTGTTTGCCTACGACGACGGGGTTGGCTTCGGGCGACCGACTTCCGTCAGGATGTCCAGACCAGGGTGTTGGACATGCCGTTCGACGGCAGCAACTTGTTCGGGAAGGCGGTGGACGAATCCCTCCAAGCCATAAAAACGGACACAGAGCTTGCCCGTGCCCTAGGAGCCCTTCAGCAACGACGGCCCTTTCGGAGCTCCGGAGGCAGACAGGGTGCCTCCAAGGGATCCAGCGGTGGCTCGTCGTCCTACCACCAGGCCGCACGCTCCTCGTCCCAGGAGGCCTACAGGGGTCGCGGCAAGCAGGGAGCGCCTCGCCGCCGTCGGCAAGGTGGCCAGGGCGGCAAGGCCACCACCTCCAAGCAGGACTGAACCGGCCGTGGTCTCGGGCCCCCACCGAAGCACCCCGGTGGGAGGGCAGCTGGCGAATTTCGTCGGCATGTGGAAGTCCATCTCCACCGACCGTTGGGTGCTGGATACCCTGGCAAGAGGATACTCTATCGAATTCCTGAAGAAGTGCCCTCACGTCCACCTGTGGCCAGGAAGGAAAATCACGTCCCGCAACTGCTGTTGGAAGTACGGGCGATGCTCAGGAAAGGCGCCATCGAGCTTGTCCCGAAGAGGCTCCGGGGCTCTGGGGTGTACTCAAGGTACTTCCTCATCAGGAAGAAAACGGGCGGCTGGCACCCCATCCTGGACCTTCGTCGTTTGAACAAATACATCAGATCACAATAGTTCAGGGTGGTCACCCTCCAGCACGTACTGGGACAGCTGGAGGAAGGCGGCTTCCTAACGTCGTTGGACCTGGAGGATGCATACTTCCACGTTCCCATCCTCAAAAGTCACCGAAAGTTCCTCAGGTTCGTCGTCCAGGGACGCCACTACCAATTCAGAGCACTGCCGTTCGGATTGAAGTCGGCCCCCAGGGTCTTTACCAAGTGCCTAGCACCAGTGGCGGCGCGGCTGCAGGGGATTCACGTCTACCCCTACCTGGACGACTGGCTCATCCGCTCGAGGACGAGGGAACTCGCCGTCGAAAACACTGCGAGGACCGTACAGCTACTCACAGACCTGGAATTCGCCATGAACTACCCAAAGTCCCACCTGGTGCCATCGCAGGTGGCCCTGTTTCTGGGAGCGAAGCTCGATACAGTGAGGCGCCTGGCGGCCCCGTTGGAAGAACGGACGAAGACCATTCTAGGCAAAGTGCAGCGCCTGCTAGCCACGGACGTGGCCAGGGTGAGGTCCATCAAGTCCCTCCTGGGGATGATGTCCTCCTGCATCTACCTGGTGCGCCTCTGCAGACTACGGATGCGCCCTCTTCAAGAATTTCTCGACACCCGTTGGATGCAGGCGACGGGCACCTTCGAAGACAGGGTCCCCCTCAATGAGGTGTTCTGGCGGGCTATCCAGTGGTGGGGCGTTCAAGCGCACCTCACGGCTGGCAAGGACTTTCAGACGCCAGCGTACCAGGAGACGATGACGACGGACGCCTCCCTGGAAGTTTGGGGCGCCCACACCGGAGATCTCCACGCAAGAGGCCTCTGGCTCCCGGAGGAGAGGCTCCTGCACATCAATGTCCTGGAACTCCGAGTCGTGTTCTGGGCTCTCAAATCGTTCCTCCCGTCGCTCAAGGGCAAGGTGGTGCGGATCTTCATGGACAACACCACGACAATGTTTTACATACGGAAGCAGGGAGGCACCAGATCCCCAGCCCTATCCAAGGAGGCACAGGATCTGTGGCACTGGGCAGTCGCCCAGGGGATGTTCCTGGTTTCCTTCCACCTGGCAGGAGAAAGAAACACCATCGCCGACTCGCTCAGCAGGGAGCTGCGCGCGTGTCATGAGTGGGAACTGCGCCAGGATCAGGTGGATCAACTCTTCCGACGATGGGGCAAACCCCAAATCGACCTGTTCGCAACAGCGACGAACTCGAAGTGCAAGAGGTTCGCCAGCAGGTTTCCCCAGCCGAGAAGCATGGGCGATGCGTTCTCGTTCCCCTGGGACGGCCTATACCTGTATGCGTTCCCTCCGTTGCTGTTGCTGCTTCGACTCATCAGCCAGCTCAAGAGGTCCTGGTGCAGGATGATCCTCGTCGCACCGGCGTGGCCGAGGCAGATCTGGTTCCCGGACCTTCTGGACTTGTCAACGTCCCCTCCCATCAAGCTGTCAGCGATGCAGACCTTCTCTCCAGAGAAGGAGGCGCCATCTTCCACCACGACCCGGCGTCGCTGAACCTGCAGGCTTGGCTCCTGCAGCGCTAGAGTTTGGAGGCTACGATATACCGGCCGATTGCAGAGAGGTTCTTGCAAAGGCCAGGGCGTCCTCAACTCTCAAATGCTACGGTCATAAGTGGAAGAGGTTCTCTATCTGGTGCCGAGCACAGAAGATCAACCCCCTACGGATTACGGCCCTTCAAGTGCTGCCGTATCTGCTATCGCTGGCAAAGGCTGGGCTAGCCCATGCCTCCATTAAGATTCATCTGGCGGCGATCTCCAGATATACCAGAACCACAGGACGGACGTCCCTGTCGTTCCATCGACTGGTAAAAGAGTTTATTAAAGGACTGTTCCGGTCGTTCCCGACGGTGAAGGCCCCGGCCCCGGCGTGGGAACTTAACGTGGTGCTGACCAGGCTCATGGGGCCCCCATTCGAGCCGATGCACTCCACACCGATGAAGTTTGTGTCGTGGAAGACTGCGTTCCTGGTGGCCATTACCTCCGCACGACGAGTGGGAGAGATCCAGGCCCTATCCTGCAAAGCACCGTACTTGACTTTCCATGCCTCGAGGGTGGTGCTTAGGACGCACCCCTCCTTTATGCCCAAGGTGCCGTCGGACTTCCATCTTAACGAGCCCTTGGTGTTACCTGTTTACCTGAGCGCTGAAGTTCTATGTGGACCGCGCAAAGAGTTTCTGGAGGACATCACAGCTGTTCGTGAACTTTGGACTTGTGAATCAAGGGAAGGCTCTCTCGAAGTCTTCTATTTCAGGTGGTTCTCCGGCTGCATCATGCACTGTCACCGGTTGGCTAACCGACCGCTGCCAGGCTGTCTGAGAGCCCATTCGACCAGAGCGATCGCTGCTACTACGGCGTTCTTATCTGGTGTGCCCCTGCTGGACATGTGCAGGGCTGCTACGTGGAGGTCGACGCACACCTTCACGAGATTCTACTGCGTCGATCGGGATTCCAGGGAGGAGTCCAGGGTCGGCCAAGCAGTGCTACACAACCTGTTCGCTTAAGGTGAGCCTGGTGAGGAGGTAAGAGATGCTTAATGTTGAGTTTTTTGTATTGTTTAATGTTGAGCCTTTTGCCACCCCCCGTGGTTGTGCATGTGTGTACTGCTATTTATTCTTATATTCATGAGCATGTGAATCCATGCCAGACCCCATGCTGGAGAAGGAACAAGTTACTTACCTGTAACTGTTGTTCTCCAGCATGGGTCTGGCATGGATTCACATGCGAACCCTCCCGCCTACCCCTCTGTGGCTCTTCATTTGGTCATACTGCCAATTCACGTGCTACCAAATCTGAAAATGGCTGCCAGAGGCGGGGCTTAGGTAGAGGGCAGTCATTGGCTGTGGTCAGTATGACGCAGAGATCAGTGATTGGTTACTACTACGAAAGACAGATCAGATCAGAAACGAAACTGATACTGATTTTTTTCTTTACCAAGGATTCCCAGCCTGACAACAGGGAATATTCATGAGCATGTGAATCCATGCCAGACCCATGCTGGAGAACAACAGTTACAGCTAAGTAACTTGTTCCTTATTATCCTTCAGCAATAACCCTTCATCCGACATGGCCAGTTCTTCATTCACTTGCAAGAGGCTGTCCACATCTCTCTTTACTTCCTTGGGCTCAAGCTGACCCCTTTCTTAGGCTCTCCTCCACCTCCCTCACCGGAGACCTTGTATAATGATCTGAATCGCTGTGTCACTGTGTGCCTCCTGTGTTAGCCTCACTAGATACACTAGTTGCGGAATTGCTTGTTGCACTAGGTATCTGATGTACCAATCAGCCACAGATGGCTCCGGCACATCTTCTGATCTTGAATGACGAGACAGAAAATCGTCCTGATTGCTGTCGTTCCTAGGCTGATGAATGATGTTAAATGCATAGTCTTGCAACCGCAGGCCTTAACGAGCAATGCAAGGAGTCATTTTTGCCTAGGTGTTCCTGTATAGAAACAAAAGGGCCTGTTGATCTGTGACGATCGTAAATGGCTCCCCATAGAGAAACAGATGAAAATGTTCACAGGGCCCAGACAACAGCCAGACTATGCTTGTTCAGTGTTTGACAGACTCCTGCTGGCATACGACATGATATTGTTTGGTGCCTTTTGAGCCAAAATGGCTCCCAGTCCTGCGGGGCTAGCATCTACGGTCAGCTCAGTCTCTCTCTCTCTCTCTCTCTCTCTCTGCATCAAAATAGGCCATATTCTCAGCCTCTGCTATCCGGTCCTGAATGGTTGTAAATGCCGTCTGACACACTGTTGACCACTGAAATGGTACTTGATGCTTTGTGAGGGCCCTCAGTGGCTCACCTTTGGCAGCGAAATCCTTGATATATCTTGTGCAATAACTTGCCAGCCCTAGAAAAGAGCAACGCTCAGAGACATTTGTTCGAGATAGCTTAAGTGTGGCAACATTCTCAGGATCTGGGGTCATTCCTTTCTCTGAGAAGATGTGGCAGGAGAAACTGAGGGGTCCCTTGCGAAACGCAAATTTGTCCCGGTTTAAAGTGAGGCTGGCTGCTTCCAATGCCATTCATACTCCTGAGCGGGTATCATTGTGTTTTCCTATAGTCGTACAAAATACTAGAATGTAATCGCTGTAGTTGATGCAATTTGGAATGTGCTTTATTACACTGTATATTTCTGCTGCCGCTGAAACACCAAAGCGTAGGCGCTTGTACCTATATAATACAAGCTGCGTAACAAACTTGGTAATATAGCCACTTTTCGGGCTCAGGACCAGCTAGTGATAGCCCTTGTTCAGGTCTGGTTTGGAAAATACTTTAGCACCATTTAAGAGGTGTACCATGTTTGTGATGTGAGGGGCCAAATGTCGCTACCTTTTGGTGGCCTGATTGGGCCGTCCAATTTACACACAGAGCCGAATGGCTTCAGACCCTTTCTTTGGTACAGGCACAATAGGTAACACCCAAGAAGTGGGGCCCACTGCTAGTTCTATAATGTCTTGCTCCAGTAATTTGTGGAGTTCTTCCTCCACCTGCCATTGTATGTTGACAGGAATTCCCCTGTATTTCTGTACCATTGGCTGAATGTCCTCATCGATATGAAGCTTGATCTGTCTGATGCATTGTTTTCCTACGACTTTGAAGAGTGTTGTCAATGTATTTGTTGACCATTAACCTGGACATGGCATGAATCAGACCCATGTTGACAGCGGTTCTAAAGCTTAGAGCGCACCCACATTCCGGCAATGTGGAGATTACATGTACCAGAATCCATCTTCCTTGTGCCTTATATCGGCATCTTGTTTCAAATTGACCTATGCACTTCAATGTGGTTTTGGACCCATACGAGTATATAGCCACTTCAGATGGGCGAAGTCTTGATACTTGTGGAAGATTTTGGTATACATGCTCATTTATGATGTTCACTGTAGCACCAGGAACATCATAAATGAGCTACCAAGAACTGTCTGCCGCTCGTTTAGGTGAAATGAGCAGCACTGGGATGTATTCCTTGGCTTGTTTGTTGCCTAAAGCATAAAGGTATCCTTTCCTCCATTGCTCTCCCTCTTAGGAACTCCCTTCCATTTCAGATGGAGACTGTTCAACCAAATATCATATATGGCGTCTTGATCGTCTCTCTGGTCTTGAGGACGAGACTCAGTACCTCCTCCGGGCTCTCACTTGCCTGTCCTCTCTCGGATCTCTTCCGGGTTTTTCGTCTCCTGAGTCGTGGTCTCATTAAACCCGTTCCATGTGTTTTCCGTGTATTTGGGCTGCAATTTGGGAGGCTCTGAGGCTGTGGTTGCCGCCTGATTTCCCGGCCTGGTCGTGATGCCACCTTCACTATCCCCTTTCCCCAAACTTCTGGACATCCGACATACTGATTTGAAGTGGTTCTCCCCCTCCCACACGCTGAGCACCTCTGTCCTATCAGCGAACACGTGCCGTCATGGTGAAATCCATACCCACGTCGGTAGCAAAACGGCTCACCTGGGGTCCCATCAATTTTTGAATCATCTTCGGGTGCATTTGCGAGCCCTTATGATTTCCCATGGCTTCCACTTGGGACTCCACTGCTAGTTCTGCTCTCGCCAACATCAGTATTTCCTCAAGTGTCCTGGATTTCTGCAGTAGCTTTCGCCTGAGGTTTTGAGATTCACACCTTCCATTTATCTGAGATTGCAAGGCCTCCGTGTTTGAGTAATTACTAAAGTCACTGCTTCAACTTAATGTCTAATCTCATCACCAAAGGCATCCATGGTTTCACCTTTCTGCTGTTTGGTAGTATAAAACGCATGTCTCTCATAGTCTACATTAGTATGTGGCATAAAATATGTGTCCACGGCAGTTTTTAAGCCTTAAATAGTGTTGATGAAGTCAGCTGGCAGTTCATCTATGATGCCCCTGGTGGCTGGACCTGCCACCAACTTCATAGGCACTGTTGTCTGTTGTCTTCCATGGGCTCCATGGCACCCACATACAGGACAAAATCCATGATCCACCTGGGCCCCAGATTGCTGGTGTCGGTAACATCAAACACCCCATTCAGCTGCACTGCAAAGGATTCTTGGATCCTCTGATGTACTTGCACCTGCAATGTGACAGGGACGGTGGCCAGAATGTCCTGATCAGTGAGAGTCGATGAGTGTTAGGTAGAATTCCCTTTTTGCTCTATCAAGAGTGGACTTGAGAGGGTTCAGGGCGGAGAGGTAGAGTTGCAGGTCTTCATGTGAGTGGGTGCTCCTCTGTTTGCGCAGCAGCCGCCGACCCGACACATGTCTGTGAGGAGAGAGTGTATGAATGGGGTGATCCAATGTTGAGAGTGGGGTGAAAGTAAGCAGGGGAAGTGAGAGGAGAATGAGTCATAGTTGAAGGCATCATGAAGAAGGACACAGATAATTGACTTAAAATTCAAACAAAAGATCTTAATTAACTCAAATGTCAGGATTGTTTGAAAGCCTAACTTGCCCTATGCTATGTTGGGTATTAGTCTTCTTTCACATGAACAAATTATCTTATCCCTACTGCTGCAGATATCAAACCCGATAGAGCCAACTGGTACCATTTGAGCCGCATCCCACATCTGACACAATGTGTGAAGCCATCATGAAAAAGGACACAGACAACAAACTTAAATAAATATGTTTATTAACTCACATGTCCGTATGGTTGAAAGCTAACTTGCCCTATGCTATGGTGGATTTCCCTACCTGACCAAAACTAAGGAAAGTCTGTTTTAAAGAGTTCAATTTAATAGTCTTAGTCTATATGTTTCCAAAACCTATCCTTGCCCTCACAACTATAATCAATAAATGTGTAGGGATATTAAAGTCAAAAGAAACAGTGTTCAACGTAAAGTTCTGAGCTTCTTCCAGCTCACAGCTTTCTTTCAGCTCCCCTTCGCCAAATATATAAAGGTTCTTCAGAAGCATATAACAATTCCTTCAACAAAATGTCTCAAAGTGTTAACTTCTCCAGTTCAGGGCGAAGTAGTTCCAAATCAATCCTTGCGGTTCTCTTCCCCATGACTTAAGTTGCACAATCCGAACAAAAAGTATCTCAGTACTTATTTCCCAAGAAAACAAGTGTAATAACTCAAGTATCAGAATTCCCTTCCCCAAGACTTCACTTACTTCAGTCTTTTAAAGTATTGCAGTGGTTTTGTTGGGCTTACTGTATGGTGTCCTTTACCTTTCGCCATTCACGGTTCTCTGGTCTAGGCGCAATTGTCAGAGCACATGGTTCACCCATCACTGGTCGCGCAACCAGGATTCCTAGATTCCTTAGCCCATGTGCAGGTTTCTTGGCGCTGCCTCCTGTGCACCAATACACTTTCACTTGATTCCTTGTATTGACCTTTCAGCTTGAGGGGCTGTTAGGACAGTTCCTCTGAAGTCTAACTAAGGGCTTCGTAAAACCATTCAACTGAGACAATACAAGACTCCACTCTTATTATAAGACTGTACCACCTGCGTTCATGGTAGCGTAGACAGAGCAGCCAGGCGTATTTTAGGAGGGAGAGCGGGCTGTAGGAAAGTACATTGCACCTGTAGTACACCAAGGATACAATAGAGATGCTGGCATTCAGGAGTATTATATACACAGAACTTTCTTGGTTTTTGTATCGACATTCTAACTAGCACCCTTTTGGACATCTTTTCTTTTCTTTGGGTAAGAATCTTCGACGTAGGGATAGTTCAAGTTCTTTTTGTGAGAAATAAAGGAAGTCACTCACAATGGCTTCTTGTCCGTCCCGTATTTCTGACCTACCACACATTCTACCTCTGCCCTTCTCGCTGCTTTTTTGGAAGGTGTGCTGATGTATGTAATCTCATGGATGATGTGATGTTCAAATGAAATGTTTGTTTGTGTTCTCCACTGGTAGGCTCCACAGATGTCAGTTAGGCCTGCCTACCATGGTGATTTGTTGCGGATACGTTACAGGTGAAAGTAGACATAACCGTATATATAAATAAATGTAGACAAGCCTGTGTTGTCCTTCTGTCTGCTGTTGTCTTCTGTGGACTCCTGATGTTATTTTACTTGTGACCAATTGGTCTTTGGTCTGACGCTAAGAAGGTGCTGAGGGTGGAGAACCCATGGCCCCAACCTCCAAACATCTCCCCACCCTGGTAGGGGATATTGGAAAGCACATCCAAGTTAAGCGTTTTACTCCAATAGTGCTAAAGTGTTCTTCATTTAGTTAGGGTGATTTTTCTTGCAAAACTGTCAAATGTAAAACTCGTAATAAACAACCGTACTGTACATTGGAAGAATATCTATCGCGTGTTGGTTCCAGTGCAAGGACCACTGGCTTACCAGCCAATCCTGAAGTGTGCACTCACTTCAAGTGTCATATACCTTAGCAACCAGGTAAAGATGTGTACAATCACATCATAAGTCAGCAAGTTATAAGAAGGGATTTGCTTTTTCTGGGGCTCATTGGGTACCATCGCCTATATTTTCCCCAATTGTCTTTTATGGCAGAGCCTTTCAACATCATGCTCTTGAGCAACCATCCTTCACTCTGAAATGGAGACCAGCAGATGAGTTTGCCTTTCAATACCTCAAGTATGCCTTGTGCTAATTGCCACCTTGAAAAGCAGCAGCAGCACACATTCACTAAAAAGGTGTCAGTCTGTAAAACAGTCTTTATACTGTAGCTCAACAGTGTTTTGGAAAATTCAGGAATGACTAGCATCTTTTCCATCCCAAATTTGAGAAGGTGGAGAGAAACCAGTCCTAGACACTAGCAAGAAATAGTTTTCAAGCAGGGAGAACTCTGCACATATTTTAAAAAGTCACCTCTACATAAATTTGGCTGAAGGCCTATGGTATTATTTCTTTGGGTGAAATTGCAGCTTAGTGACCGATCACGCACCCCAGAGTGTTAAGATGGTTTTTAGTTTCTTGGTTTTTGGCACTAAAATCATGTTCACCGTCTACAGAACTGCAGATTTTCTGTCTCCTTTACCCACTCAAGATTTTTGATGAAACTTAGATGTTGAAGCATTTCGGACCCCCTTTTCAGAAGAGACAACTACAAAAAAAACATGTTCTCAGCATATACACCACTAGGACCCGGTGTGACAGAACAATGAGTCTTTTGTCCGCTTGCAGTCTGTGTGTGGCAGTGCCGAAAGACTGGGTCACAGAAGGCCATGCACAAAAGCGTGCTGTGCTGTGCCCTGGGCTTCCGGTGCTGTAGCACACAGACAGAAAGTGGTGGAGGTTAGCAGGCAGCCCGATGCTGGAGCGCACATCAGGTAAGTGGGTAAGTGGGTGGGAGGGGCTCAGGATGCTGCATAGTGGCTTTGGGGTTCAGGGGGACCACCGACATGGACCAGGAGGGGGGTCGCTCACAGAAGGTTGCACCCATGGAATAGCAGCCTTTTGCGCTTCAATCGCGGATGCAACCTTTTGTGCGTAACCCATAGACATAGAACCATCACGTCCTCTCATTTGAGGCTGCTGGCCCTTCAAAATTCATGGAGGAGGCCAGAGGTTAGTGCTATGACTGGTGAACACATTTGAGTGATGGCTGATATGTATCTTCATAGTAGAATTGGTGACGTTGCAAGTGCAATTGAAGAGCAATAGCAAGAATGGGAAGCAGAAAGAGGTCCTGTGAGGTGGTGACTGAAGGTGATCTGGTCAGACGATGGTCTACTGACTATTGCTACTTTCTCCTACTCCTGATGTGGAAGCATCCAGAGCTTGCTTATCAGACCATGGGGTCTGACCACAGTAGCACAAGGAAGACCAAAGCCCACTGACATTGTCTAAAAGGAAATGGGGCCTGATCCAGTATCTGACTGGTAGGAGAGTAACTCTGATGCAGAGGGTCTATCCAAAGCAGAGGAAGACACAAGTGCATTTGGCACTGAGTGCCTCTCTTCATTCTCCCACTGTGTCCGCAGGGATTGGCTCGTCTCATACATTAAGGGCCAATAGAAGTGCCGGCAGGCGACCAGCCGGCCCACCCCAAAGGACCTCACCAAAGGCCCTGTCTGAGCCTTTCCAGGCCGAGGAGGGCTAGGCCGCCCCCCCCACCTTTTCCCCTTTTTCTGAACTATGAAGCAGCCTCCTCATGTAGCTGGCTCACAAACCTGTGTCCCTGCACCTCCACGCTCTCCGCTGATTGACCTGTGAGTGATGTCTGAACTTTTATACTGCCTCCTCAACTGACAACCTGAACCAAACCTGTGCCCATCTCACTCTGCCTTCCTTTACTCGCCTAATCTACCTTCTTTCACTGCATTTTGTGTCCCTTTATTTGAATTTCAAATCTAGGTGTGTGCTTTTTAATATCTTGCACCCCATTTTTGTACTGCATTTTGTGTCCTTTGTGGCCTTTGTAATTACTAGGCGGCCTGATGAGTTTGGGCTAGGACTGTGCTGTGCAGCCGCTCCTCTTTCCTCAACTATCCTTTGCCACCCTGATGGCACTCACCATCTTGCATATCTTCTCTAACTGCTACATTATC
Source organism: Ambystoma mexicanum (assembly GCF_040938575.1). Lineage (NCBI taxonomy): Eukaryota > Metazoa > Chordata > Amphibia > Caudata > Ambystomatidae > Ambystoma > Ambystoma mexicanum. The sequence continues at coordinate 807,094,383 of NC_090936.1, forward strand.
ATCTACCCTCCTTCTCTCACGAAGTCTGGAAGAAAAAAGCACAAAAAAGACATCTTGCCTGACCACTAACCCTGGCCTACCCATCGCAGACACCTATGTCCGTGCATCTTCCAGACAGGTCTTCACCGACATCCTCTTCTCTTTCCCCTCCCCAGATCTATGGACTCCTCACCTCATCGCTACTCTCTCCTCTTTCACATCATCTCCCATTAATGGTGGAACCAAGTGGGAAGTCTTCTTGGCGGCCTTCGCATGGCATGGTATGGTATGGTAATGTTTATTTGCAAAGCGCCTATACACAAGACAAGTGTTTCAAATCGCTCAAGGAGGGAGGGAACAAGGGTAAAAAACAACAGTCTTTCAGAGCCCTTGAATTTCTGAATGATACAGTTCTGCACAGGCAGAGTAAGTGCATATAATACAATTAACAGTCTAGATAACCGCAAATAGGTCTGACAATGATTCTGCAGTGTTTCCAAGTGCATTGAGGCACCACCATGCAAGGAGGGGAGACAGGGAAGATAGATAGCCGATCTTCACGGCATGGTACGATCAGATCGTACAAGTGCACACACTGTACAGGAGAGGGGAGAGGGTATGGGTGCAGGGGAGGGAATCCAAGAACACCCAGTCAGTCAGAAAAACTGGGGTAAGTGCTGAGAGATGCCACTCTCATGTGTCATTGACCATGTGCAGTATCGATGAGGCAAGTGCAGGCCTGGAGGCAAGTGCAAGAGGACTGGTGAGGGTGCCAGGGACCTGTGAGATTCTAAGGTACACCTGTGAAATTCTGAGGTACACCGGTGGCTGTGTGGAAAAGGAAGGAGAGAGAGATAGAGTGGAGAGAGAGATTAGCAGGGTAGAGGGAGAGCGAAGGAAGAGGAGAAGAGGAATGTCTTAAGGAGTTTCCAGAACTTAAGGAGATCAGGCTCAAGACGGAGGGCGGCAGGGAGGCTATTCCAAAGGGTGGCCCCTACTGAGGATAAAGCTCTCCCTCCAAATCTCTGCTTGGAGAACCGACTCTCACTCGCAGAAGGTTGGAGGTAGATGAGCGGAGGGCTTGGGAAGGACAGTATTTAGGTAAGCATCACTGCAGATGAGTAGGTCCCATCATCAAGGTGTATCATTAATGTGTTCCCACTGGCACCATCTTGGATCAGAGTCCTCAAGCCAACCTCCTTCTCTTTGACCGGCGCCAGCCACCTCTCATTCTCTCATTAACTTCCTTCCCACATCTGCTACTCCCTCTTCAACTCTCTCGGTCGCCCCCTTCCGACTGGTGTACCACGCCCCTGTACGCCTCCTCGGGAAAACCTTCAAAGGTGGAGACCTCCTTCATCTAGCCACACAACGCTCGCTCAGCCAACAAACACTCTGCCGACATCTGCCTCCTCCTTGAAGACATTGACCTTGACATCCTTGCAGGTGGCGGCATACTGAGATTGCAGTCGCCATATTCATTGCTGATGGCAGGGCACCGCTAAGTCCGATAAGTTCCACTAGGAATTCCATGTCCCCCAAGATTGGAGCACAGTTCCTCAAGTTCCTGTGTGAGCGCTTTAAAAATGTAAATTAAAAAATATAGGCTCTCTTCAGAGTGGAATGTCTATTTGTCCACCTGGTCTTGCACTTCCACTTCTTCTGAGACCATATAAGAGCAACCCACTGGGACCGGCAGATTGGTTACAATTGGTATTGATTGTGATAGAAACAGTTCCTCTTCTTTCAAGGGATAATGGTTTTACATGAATCTTGCTACAGTAATCCTCTCTGGGTGTGTTCAATCCTTCAGAACCACCTCCTTTACATCAGCAATCAAAGGCAGCTCCACTTTAATGGCGTCTTTTAAAGTATCTCGGAGGAGGTCTTGTGTCTGGATCCTCTTCTGAACCGGAGGCATCCTTCTGAAGGCACATGTTTTCAGACACCCACACCAGTGAGTCTTCCAGTGCCCCTTTATCCATATACGTCACCCTTGGATCTCTGCCTTCACCCTGATAGAATTCTGTGCCTGTGGAAGAAAAAGGGCTGCAAGAAAAAGAGGATGTGTATGAGCGTGTCCTCCTCTCCCTCTTTCTTTCACCTGGCTTCCTCCTCTTTGAAGGCCTTTTTAAAGGTGTGCACGATTTCCTCTCAGACATGACAATGAGTGGATTTTATTTTTTCTTCAGCACTTTTCTTTTTCCTGAGGAAGAGGTTGCAGTGCTTGTGGGGTCTGTCTTCACTTTCACATGCTTTCTCTTCTATTATCTTTTCCTAGCACTTCTAATTAAACCAATGCCAGACTTCAAATAAAGTGCCAGGACCTGCTACATAACAAAGTGGATCCATGTCCAAAACCTACATACATGAGAGCAACGTTGCAGAAGGCTGCATCCTACAAGGTCCCTCTTTGTTTCCCGATCGCTCCCTGCTCATTTTTGAGGAGGGGCTTGTCACCCCTGAACACCTCCTTCTCGTTGTGCAGCTCCTTCACCACTCTATCTGTGCATCTCCTCACCTGTGCTCCATAAAGGTTTCTGGTGGTTCAAAAGACTGTCAATTCCATAGTGGTCTTCTTATTGGAGGAAAGAGGAGAGTATCTCTTCTGTGTAGGCGGTGTGCACCTTTTACTAGAAAGCCAGTAGCTGTGGTGAACAGTGACAAGACCATTTTCTCAGGTAGCATAAAATATAAGCCCTCCTCTTCCAGGCAACCTTCAAGTCTGTGTTTTCCGGATACTGCTTCAGCTTTAGTGTTTATTTCTCCAGGTTTATAGTTTATGATTATATCAAACCTGCTTAAAAAGTGGACCCACCTGGATTGCCTTTGGTTGGTACTCCTAGCTGTTTTGAGGAAGCCTAGATTACTATGATCGATTAATAGGATGAACTGATGAATGGCCCCTTCGAGATAATGTCTCCATTCTACAAACCCACCCTTAATTGCCAGTATTTCCTTGGCAAAAATGGTTTAATTCACATCTGATCAATTGAGCTTCCTTGAATGAAACGCTACCTGATGCAAGGCTTTGTCTCCCAGATTGGCCTAGGACAGAACAGCCATTAGGGTTATGTTAGGGTAATCAGTTTCTACCACATATGCTACAGAGGCATCCCGGAATTGCATGTCGGCACTGTGGTAACGAAGAATTTTAGCATTGTGTATGCGGTTTCTGACTGCAGTCCCATTGGAATGGAATGGTTTTCTTCAACAGCGTAGTTGGGGGTGAACCCATCTTGGAATAGTTGACAATAAAGCGTCGATAATAGCTGATAAACCTCAAATATCATTCTAGTTCTTTGATGTTTTTTGGGGCTGGCCATTACACTATCACTTGTACCTTCTGTGGCTCCATTTTGGATTTCATTCTGGGACAATTTTGTGACAAATCCCTAGTGGAGCTCCTTCCCATGAGGCCATCCAGGTGAGGACACTGCCCGATAGTCGCCCTGGGAGTGGTACACAGCGGGAGGATCCCGCTCTGGGGACAAGCACGAATATCTAGGGAGAATGTAGTATATCCCCCCTCCCAAACAACCTTCTTAACCCTACACATATTGTACACCCCAGTACCATATGCCATCACCCCATGAATATGTGTAAAGCCAGTGACATAATAATGACTGGGACGAAGAAGAGTTCAAACTACCCACTGGATACTGGTAGTACTAGTACTGAGATGAAGAGGAGGTGTGCAGTCACAAAGATCTGCCAAAAATGTTTGCTTAACAGGTGTCAAATTCTGGTGGATAAATTCCTCAGGCTTGTGGCAGATCTGTACACCAGGATATCAAAAAAAATCACTGCCTGCCGGTTATATGTTTGTTTTGGTGTGCCACCCCAGTGTCAGCGCTAGTCGGAATAGAACCACCTTCTTCATCCAGCCCTTCAGCCCCCTCCTCACCTGGTGTCTCGGGGTCCGTGGGCAGTTGAAGTCTCTTCTTCCACAGAGCTTTTTTCTTTTGAGGCGGATAGGGTCTGGGTGAAGGACGTGTGAGTCTTGAAGGTGCAGCCTTGTTGATCCTGGAGCCGTGGAGAACTCACGGGGAGAGCCCAAGTAGACAGGGAAGGGAGCCAAGAAAGAAAACCAGATGAGGGAGAAATAAATAAACAGATTAGCTGGCAAGCGGGGGAAGCCAAATTGGGAGGCCTAAGGGGGGAAAGGAAAAGAACCAGGACTGGCAAGTGAGAGAGAGAGAGCACAGAGAACAAACGGGAAAGAAAACGAAGCAGCGTTTCACCCGGAAGCCTAGCGCGAAGGGTTGCAACACGCTGACCTCCGGGTGGAACCGAAAGAAAAAGGCGATTGGTGGCAGAGGTCGCCAAGACTAGAACGCTGCAGAGCAGCATGAGGGAACATGACGGGAAGGTTCAATGGCCGCCTAAGCGCCATTGAACCCATTTACGCCACGGACTTCAGAGTGTGACAGTATGCCCCCTTCTATTCCTCTCACCTCCGGGTTTGCCCGGATGGGTGCGGTGGAACCTCCTAGTGAGGACAGGGGCGTGAACATAGGACTCTGGTTCCCAGGAAACTTCTGAATGGGGATAAGCCTTCCAGGACACTAAGGGCTTCATTACACAGTAGGCGGAGGACCAAGGTGCTATTAGCACCTTGGTCCATGCCGGTAAAATACCGGCACCGCCTTGGTGGAAAGGGGAATTACCGCCCTATTCCAAGGTTGGCGGGGCGGTAATTCCCCCTTCCCCCATTGCCCTTCCCCATTCCCATTTTTGCCCCATAGGGCTCTATGGAAATGGGGAAGGCGCTAATTACAGTGCCGCAAATTGCAGTACTGTAATTAGCACCCTGGTCCCTTTGCGGGTTGGTTTTTAACGCCTGCTAAACAGCAGGCGTTAAAGTACCTACCTGCAAAGGGACCTCGTACTAAGGCGGTAAGGGTTAACTGTCACCGGTACCATTACCCCTTACCACCTTCCATGTAATGAGGCCCTAAGTATTCTAGACGTCCTCGTCTAAACCTGGAATCTCGGATATGTGAAACCTCATATTCGACAGGACTGGACTCTGGACAAGGAGGTAGGATGGGTCTCTTGTTATTTGTTACACTTGGGTCTACAGGACGTAGTAGGGAAGCATGGAAAACCGGGTGTATACGACTCATCTTCTTAGGAAGCTCGAGTCTAAATGCCACTGGGTTAATCTTACGGGTGATCTTGAAAGGCCCAACATAACAGGAAGACAACTTAGTTGGGTGCAACCAACGAGGAAGGTACTTGGTGGACAACCAGACCTGATCACCCTCCTTCCACTGGGGGCAGGGTAGACAATGAGAATCCGCCTGGGCTTTGTATCGTGTTCTCGCTGCGGACAAACTAAGTTGAGCTGTCCTAAGTGCAGTAACGATTTCACTCAATGTGGACTCAATGGTAGGTACATTTGAAGGGGAATGGAAGATTGGTAATACACCCTGTGGGTGTATCCCATAAGTACAGAAAAAGGGACTAAGTTTGGTAGCAGAGTGAACAGTGTTATTATAACGAACTCCGCGGTGGATATAAGAGACACCCAATTGTCTTGATGGCGATTTATGTAGCATCTGAGGTACTGTTCCAAAGTGGTGTTAAGCCGCTCTGTCTGGCCATTCGTCTGGGGATGAAACCCGGAAGATAATGTTCTATCGATGCCTAGACGTTTACACAAGGCCGTCCAAAACCGTGATGTAAACTGACTCTTCTATCTGAAATGATCTTATCGGGTAAGCCGTGTAAACGGAAAATGTCTTTGAGGAACACCTCAGCCAACTTGGAAGCCGATGGAACACCTGTTAGCGGGGAGAAATGTGCCTATTTGGTGAAGGAATCCACTGTTACCAGGAGACAGGTAAAACCTTGGGAGGCCGGTAGATCTACGATAAAGTCCATGGAAATATGGGACCAAGGTCTAGAAGGTATTTCTGATTGCTCCAACAGCCCCAAGGGTTTACAGGTGAGTGTCTTACTTTGAGCACAAACGGAACAGGCCTTACAGTAATTCTTAACATCTTTGTTCAGGGTAGGCCAATAAAAGGAACGAGTGACCAATTCCCGTGTACTTTTTTGGCCTCAGTGACCTGCTGTGGTATGGTCGTGACACCATTCCAGTATCTTCAACTGTAAGGCTCTAGTGGGTATGAACCGTCTTTGGTTTACTAACAGCAAGCCTTCTGTCCATTGCAAACTCCGTAGTTCCCTCTGAGGGATAGTCTCTTCTAGATCTGGCATAGAGGCAGCTCTTATGTCCTGAAGGAAGGTAGAGATGGTTCCGACAATTCTATTGCGTGGAAAAAGGTATTCGGTAGGAGGGATGGTATGTACTGCAGGGGTATCTGTTCGGGAGAAAGCATCAGCAAGGCCATTTTGAGTACCAGGTATGTGTGTAATGGTGAAGTCATATTGGCTGAAAAAATGAGCCCAGCGTGCCTGCCTGGAGTTTACACATTCCATACCACGAAGGACTTTCAGGTTCTTGTGAACGGTGCGCAGAACAAATGGAAATGTGCTCCCTTGTAATAGGTGCCTCCATTCTTCGCAAGCCGACTTGAGGGCGAGCAATTCTTTTTCAATCACTGAATAATTTCTTTGGCTTGCAGATAGTCTTTGAGAGATACGCTATCGGATGTTCCATACCCCTACTTTCCTGAAGCAACACAGCCCCCAATGCCTCAGCGGAAGCATCCGCCTCAACCACAAACGGCTTGCCCTGATCTGGTTGACACAAAATAGGAGCAGAGCAGAACAACTTCTTTAGCTGGACAAAAGCTGTTTTAGCCTGTTCTGTCCATAAAAAGGGTTTGGCCTCTTTCTTGAGCAGAGCAGTGATGGGCAACACAGCTTGGGAGAAATGGTCGATGAATTTTCGATAAAAGTTGGCTAAGCCTAGAAATCGATGGACTTCCTTCAGGGTGGTAGGAGTGGGCCACTCTAAAATGGCGGTCACCTTCTTTGGTTCTATCGTTACACCTTCTTTAGAAAGGATGTATCCCAAATATGGGACTGAGTCTGCCATGAAGATGCATTTTTCTGGCTTCACCAAAAGACAATTTGACTGGAGACGTTGTAAAACGGTTCTGAGATGTTGTAAGTGTTCTTGGGGGGAGCGAGAAAACACCAAAATATCATCCAAATAGACTATTGTATTGATGAATAGGACATCAGAAAAGGGCAAATATTCGTAGAGCCCAAAAGGGGTCCGGAATGCCGTCTTCCATTCATCCCCTTTGCGGATTCGAAGGAGGTTATAGGCACTTCATAGATCCAACTTCGAAAAAATAATGGAACCTTGTACCACTTCTAGGATGTCATTAATGAGGGGCATGGGATATCAGTCCCTAACCCTGTTGAGGCCTCGATAATCTATACATGGCCTTAACGCTGAGGAATCACGCTTAGGAATGAAGAACAGCGATGCGCCTGTCGGGGATTTTGACGGTTGTATCAAAACATTAGTCAAATGGGAATCCAGGTATGTCCGTAAAGCCTTCTTTTCAATGAGGGATAAAGAAAACATCTTCCCAAACGGTACCAGGGCGTCAGGTACAAGATCAATTGCGCAATCTTTTGGTCTATGCGGAAGCAACTCAAGGACAGCCTTGTCACTGAAGACCTCTTGGAATTCAGAAAGTTCAGATGGAGCGCAACAAATCTCACACGTGGTAACTACTTCTGATGGAATGACCTTTATCAGCTCTGGAGATTGGTGAGGTAGACAGTGCTCCTTGCAAAACCCTGAATCAAACGTCATGGTGTTCCTGGCCCAGTCTATGTGCGGATTGTGTTTCCTCAACCAAGGAATACCCAGTATGACAGGAAAGTGGGCGGCTCGAATGAGGTCGAACATCAAGAGCGCCGAGTGCTGCTGTATAATGATCGACAATTTTTCAGTGGTGTGTGTTATGGGTCCGGATGACAACAGGGATCCATCCACGCCCTCCACCTTCTGGGCTTCCTTTTGCGGTACCAAGGGGAGTTCCTGGTGTCCTGCCCATTCGGTGTCCATGAAGACCCCCGCGGCTCCACAATCAACAAGGGCCAAAGTAGAGAGTTGTTTTAGCGGAGTATGCAGCTGAATGGATACTACCATCAGGCGGGAATCCAAGGTATTGGGTGGAGGTGCTATTGCCAGTGTAACATAGGGACTCGGAAAACAACCTCGGGAACCCGTCCCCTCTAGCTCCGAAGGTCTGTCATTTCCCATCCTTCGAGGAGGGACTTCTGGACAGTTGCGGAGGAGGTGAGAATCAGATGCGCAGTACATGCATAGGCCTGCATCACAACGTCTCTTTCGTTCCTCTGGAGTCAAAGGAGCTCGGGCGGATCCGATCTGCATGGGTTCTTCCTTGTTACTGGCCGATGGCTGTGACAAGACAGGGGGAGTTGAGGGAGCTGGAAGAACTGGATTGCGATGTTTCCTCCTTTCAACGCGTCGTTCACTCAGGCGATACTCTATCTGGATAGTGATGGAAATCAGGTCTGAGAGGGTGGTGGGTCGAGCTATGCAAGCCAATTCATCCTTCAGCTCTTCCTTTAATCCACGGCGAAAGAGAGTGTACTGGGCTTGTTCTAGCCACCATGCATCAGCAGCAAGGCGTTTGAACGATGAGATATAAGTACGTAGGTCAGTATTACCTTGTTGAACGTCGAGCAGTTCTTCTGCTGCCACATAAGTGATTTCCTCTTGTTCAAAAGTCTGCCTTAACAAGGTCAGGAAGGCCCCATGGTCTTGAATCACGGGATTGTTCTCTGTAACCAGCGTGTGTGGGCGAAAGGCAAAGTAAATGGCACAAGATTCCAAGAACTCCTTGAGTCGTTTCGGTGATCCATCAAATTTACCTGAGGACAAGGCCATGGGGGGGGGGGGGGGAGATCTGTCTCCCTAGGTTCCCTGGCGAATACCATTTGTCTCAAAGCTGCATTTTCTGCCTTAATGTTCTGCAGTTCAACACTCATCCCCTGAACCCCCGTAACCAGGTCCTGAAATTGTTCAGGTGTAGCCATGATCCTTTCTGGGCGTTGCAAACTGTCAGCGCTAGTCGGAATATTACCCCCTTCTTGATCCAGCCCTTCAGCCCCCTCCTCACCTGGTGTCTCGGGGTCTGTGGGAAGTTGAAGTCTCTTCTTCCACAGAGCTTTTTTCTTTTGAGGCGGATAGGGTCTGCCTCGGTAGGAAGCCACCCCGACCTGAGTCAGAGAGGTTTGTGGGGGGGGGGCCCTCTACTGGAAAAAAACTATCGGGGGGAAAAAGCCTTCCGGCATAAAAAAACCCTCTGGGTGGAGGACGTGTGAGTCTTGAAGATGCAGCCTTGTTGATCCTGGAGCTGTGGAGAACTCACGGGGAGAGCCCAAGTAGACAGGGAAGGGAGCCAAGAAAGAAAACCAGATGAGGGAGAAATAAATACACAGATTAACTGGCAAGCGGGGGGAAGCCAAATTGGGAGGCCTAAGGGGGGAAAGGAAAAGAACCAGGACTGGCAAGTGAGAGAGAGAGAGCACGGAGAACAAACAGGAAGAGAACAAACAGGAAAGAAAATGAAGCAGCGTTTCTCCCGGAAGCCTAGCGCGAAGGGTTGCAACGCGCTGACTTCTGGGTGGAACCGAAAGAAAAAGGCGATTGGCGGCAAAGGTCGGCAAGACTAGAACGCTGCAGAGCAGCGTGAGGGAACGTGACGGTAAGGTTCAATGGCTGCTTAAGCACCATTGAACCCATTTACGCCAAGAAATTCGGAGTGTGACACCCAGTCACTTCATCAGGCCACCCCTATGAAAAATGTCTGGGGGCACCACTGAAGGAGGGCCACTGTAAATCGTCCAGCAAGGGATCTTCTCTCAGCCATTTCTCCAAGGGCTCATTAGCGAGAACAAAGAGCAGTGGCGTGAGGGGGCATACCTGATGTGCTCCCCCCCACTCAAGGGGAAGGGTGGAGAGGTCACTCTGTGCGACCCATTGTAGGAATTTCCCCCCCAAAGCTCATGATGGCCATCTTTAGCCCTTTGAAGGTGAGAAACAGCTTCCTTAAAGGCTTGGGTGATTGTAGAATGCAGGTAGTCTACTGCTGGTGTTTCAAGATCTTGGAGGGGATCCAACTCCGAGGTTCGAGGGTGACTGCCGTACAAAAGAAAAAACGGGGTTTTCCCAGTTCCCGAATGGACAGAGTTATTATAGGCATATTCGGCTATCCAAAGGATGTCTTTCCAAGTTTTTTCAGTTTGTTGCAGCATGCAGCGTAAATACTGTTCCAGAGTTTGCTTGGTCCTCTCGGTTTGTCCGTCGGTCTGAGGGTGGTGACTGGTCGATAATCTCACATCAATTTGAGCCGACCGACAGCAACTTCGCCAAAAATGAGAAATAAATTGACTACCTCGATCCGAAATTAGAACCGAAGGAAAACATGCAGTCGGACGATGTTTTCGAGAAATTCTCGGGCCAGAGTTGCTGCTGTTGGCAAGCCTTTGAGCGGAATGAAATGCGCCATCTTGGAGAATAAGTCCACGATTACTAGAATCGTAATGTATCCGGAGCATGGAGGTAGATCGGTGATGAAGTCCATAGAAAGCGTATGCCAAGGGCGAGGTGGGATGTCAATAGGGCGTAAGAGGCCTGCTGGTCTTTCCTTTTGACTCTTGTTTTGGGCGCATACTCCACAGGACATTATAAAGTCTCTGATATCTTTTTTCCAAGACGGCCACCAGAAGTAGCGCTTGATCTTTTCTGAGGTCTTGGCTATACCGGGATGTCCTTCCATTAAAGAATCGTGATAACAAGAGATTACTTCTTTCTGTAAATCTGTGCTGGGTAGGTATAATCGTTCTTGGAAATACAATAAGTTGTCCTTTACTGCAAAGTCCTTTCCTTGCAGATGCCAATTCTGTATGTCTGCTGGAGTTACAAGTTGCCTGGCTTTATCCTTAACTTCCTCTATGGATTGTGTGGCGATTACACCCAGAATTCTTTGTTCGGGAATGATTGGTACAGGTTTAGGGTTGATCAAGTGTTCTTCCACTCCCATCCGAGAAAGGGCATCAGCTTTACCGTTTTTTGTAGCAGGTCGATAGGTAATTATGAAGTCAAACTCGGCAAAGAATAATGCCCAACGGAGTTGTCTAGAGGATTGGGCTTTTGCGGTTTTCAAATATTGCAGGTTTCGGTGATCCGTAATCACAGTAACGGTGTGTCGGGCCCCCAGCAGATAATGCCGCCAAGCCTTAAAGGCAGACTTGATAGCCAGAAGTTCCTTGTCAGTAATCGTGTAATTAATTTCAGGAGGCGAGAATTTGCGGGACCAAAATGCCACGGGATGCAACTGATTGGTTACCGGGTCCTTTTGTGATAGAACTGCCCCCATGGCAAGGCTTGAAGCATCAGTTTCCACGATGTAGGGGAGTTCGGGGCGAGGGTGTTTTAAGATTGGTGCAGAGATAAATTTAGTCTTCAAATCCTGGAAAGCTTGTTCCGCCTCGGTAGACCATTCAAAACGTTTGTTTTTCTTTAACAAGGCAGTGATGGGCTGGACTATTCGAGAGAATTCGGGGAAAAACCTGCGGTAAAAGTTAGCGAAGCCTAACATGCTTTGCACACCTTTTACGGAGGATGGTGATGGCCATTTGAGAACTGCATCGACCTTCTTTGAATCCATACGCACTCCGCCAGGTGATAATATGAATCCCAAGAATTCAACTTCAGTCACGTTGAAAACACATTTTTCCAACTTAGCGAAAAGTTTGTGTTGACGCAATCTTTCGAGGACCATTTTCACGTGTTTCCGATGTTCAGATTCCGATGAAGAATAAACGAGGATGTCGTCAATGTAAACAACAACACACACATCTATGAGCTCTCTGAGGTCATCGTTCATAAAATATTGAAAGGCGGCCGGGGCATTGCAAAGTCCGAAGGGCATGACCTGATATTCAAATAGCCCATACTTGGTGTGGAAGGCCGTCTTCCATTCATCGCCCTCTTTTACTCGTACCAAGTGGTAAGCTCCTCTAAGATCCAGCTTTGTATATATGCATGCTTTTCTGACTTGGTCCAGGAGTTCAGGGATCAAAGGTAACGGATATCTATTCTTAACTGTGATCTGGTTCAGGGAGCGATAATCTATACAAGTTCTAAGGTCTCCTTCCTTTTTTGGAAAGAAGAACAAAGCTGAAGAAGCAGGGGACTTGGAAGGACGAATAAACCCATTTGCCAGGTATTGATCCAGGTATTGTCGAAGGTGAAGGTTCTCAACTGTTTTCTCCTTTCCCGCTCCTTTTGTGTTAGAGGACCTTTCAGACCCCCTATTTGCATGGGTTCCCTGGAGTCTACTCCTTTGGAAGGAGTTGGCGGTTTGGAAAATACTCGAGCATCAAACTTGGAACGATCGGCCTTCCTGTTCTGCAGTCTGTGATCTATTTGAACGACTAAGTCCATATAGTCCGAACAATCTTGTGGGGGATTCACTACTTGGGCTAACACATCTTTGAGCTCTCCACGTAGACCTCTATAAAACAGCGTAATCCTTTTGTCCTCAGGCCATTGAGTTTCCACTATCAGTCTGTTGAAAGACGCAATATAAGCCAAAAGGTCTTGATTACCTTGTCGCAACGAAAGAAGCTAATTGTCCAAGGCCTGCCCCTGTGAATGTCTTGCGAACAGTTTTTCCATACTGAGCTGAAAAGCTTGAAAATCATGGAGGACTGGATCATCTTGATTTACTAGAGGGATCGACCAGTCTGCCGCATTGCCACTAAGGTACGAAAGCACGAAAGCTACTTTAGCTTGATCAGTTGGAAAGGCTGCTGGCCGGCATAAGAAATGCAACCGGCACTGATTGATAAATACTGCAAACCTCTTTGGGTCACCAGAAAATCGTTCGGGCGGAGCCAGAGGTACATTCCCAGGTAGGTTGATCTGCACTGGATTCATAGAGGATGTAGAAGGAAGATTTCCCCCAGATGCGGGTAACGGGGTCTGTCTGGCTTGTGACTGTAGCAATTGTCTAGCAAGATCATCTGTTCGCTCCTTGGAAATAATCAGTTCCCTTCTTAGAGCGTTCGTTTCCTGACGGGCTGCATGCACTTCTGCCCTTAGTTCCCCAAGTAACTGGGCTAGTTGGTCGGTATCCAGGTTTCCATAGCGCCTGGACGGGAGTTTTGTGGTAGGCTTTGCGTTCTGTAACGCTCACCTGATTCCCGTAGAGGCGCCGGTCTTGACTGGGCGTATACCGTATCTTCAAAGGTGATGTGTAACACACGGCTGGCTCTTTGGGCTGGACCTCTGTGCACTGTATGTTTGACTCGAAGGGTAAGATGTCTGCAGATAGAAAATATGGGATTAATGAACTGGGTTATTGAATGTCTCCCTCTTCTTCCCTTTCTCTTCTCCTGTAGAACCCCAAAGGTTAACGCTCTCACCTTAGGTAAGTGAACGCCGTGCTCTCCATCTGCCTCGGGGCAGGGTGCTGTAACCAGTTTCTTCACTGGATAAGGGGAGCAGGCCTCTTGACTTCAGAGGACTGCTGTCCGTCGTTTACTGCACGAACGGTAAGTTTCGAGTAATTCGAATGTCTTTAAAGTCTTTAGTAATGATGTCTCTTGTTTTGCAGGGTTCCGGCGATGGTGGATGACGGGCTGAAGTGAGTTGAAGATGGAGCCCGTGTGATGAATAGAAGCGCCTGGAAGCACGTAAGTAAGCGCTTGTTGCCTGCTTCACGATGCGCTCTAACTGTCTTTTTATTTTGCAGGTACAAGTTCGGAGCGGCTGCAGGGTGCCGGAATACCCACTGGGTTAGATGTGGAAAGGAGTAATGGCACGTGAGTATTAAAGTTCCCCAATGTCTTTAAACGCACCTTGTTTTGTCTTTCAGATGCGGGATGCAGCGCCGAAGGCCTCCGGAACGTGCGAAGAGTTGGTAAGCTTTTGTCTTTCAGATGCCGGAATGCAGTGTGAAGACCTCCGGAGCGCACGAAGAGTAGGTAAGCCTTTGTCTTTCAGAATGCAGCGCGAGGCGTTGGTGACAGCCGATGGCCCAGGTAAGTGAAGAGCTGTCACTGAAGACCGTAATGCTAACCTGGTCTTTCTTGTCTTTATAGGTGTTGCTGAAGACTGGATTCAGCATGGTAAGCCTTTTTCCTTAGGCCCAGGATCAGATGCAGAAGACACGATGAGCGTTCTGCTGCAGAGGATGCAGAATAACGCAAAGCAAGATTCATCCATCGGGTGTGGTTTAAATAGCCTCCTGTAGTGCTTAGGTGTCTCCTTCCACAGCCACGCCTAGGTAAGAAAAGAGTTCCTGCTTTCCAGAAGAGTTCCAGTGTTCTGAACCTAGGGAGTGGCTCCTGCCCCACCCAACAGGAAAAGTAGTTCCAAACAGAAGAGGATCAGAGGCTCAACTGGCAGGCAAGTAAGCAGCATGGTCTGCTGCAGGTAAGTCCACCCAAGCATTATGAGCCTGGCGCTTCCAGCGCTGGGACTGGGCATATTTATGAGCCTGGTGCCACTGGCGCCAGGACTGGGTCCAAAAGGTCCCAATTGGGACTGGTTGGCACTCGGAACCTGGGTTATGGATCTGCTTCCAAGGGAGTTGGGAAAACCCTGACCTTTTGGAAGCAGAGATCATGACATTGACTTTCTCAAAGTCAACTGCAGCAATGGCCTGAGGGACCCACGAGAGCATCAGCTCTATCTAATGTGATATTTTTTTTTTAATTTAATTAAAGTGTTTTTTGGTTAATTAAAACCTTATACACTACAAAAATATTATATCAACCAAACACAATTACATATTACACATACGAAAAGCATACATCACATTACTCGCTTCCAAATATAAAAGGCTGCCCCAATAAAAACCTTAATCTCTCCATCATAAATAACTGACCAAAATTGGTCAGATTCAATCCTTTGCATATCCTCTACAAAATGTGCATTCCCTTTAAAATAACATTCCCTTAATTTGGTGCATGAAGTTAAAATATGTCTTGCTGTCTCCACCTCTATATTACAGTGCCTACACAATCTTTCTGCACGGGGAGTTTTTGTTCTTGCCCCGATAATATCATTACACGGGAGAATGTTCAAACGTAGTTGCAAGATAAATCTTCTCAAAGCTCTGCTTCCCGTGTTTAGCAGATATTGTCTTGGGGTGGCAGGTTTGAGGCCTTGGAGAGCATAAACGGAGTATCTGGACTTATTATAAAGATAAGATTGATTTTCACACAGATCCCAAATAAAAGTTTTATCTTTAAGACTTTTCTTAATACACATTCTGTTATCTTTTCCCATGAATTCATTATAGCCAAGGGCTTCTAGAAAAGATAATACTATTTTTTGAAGATTTAGCATATAGGAATTCTTAAATCTGCCTTCACTTTTATTTTTTCTTATAAGGTTAAGCAGACTTCCTTCATCCCCGTCCCCTGAGATTATTCTAAAATAGAGTTTACAACATTCGATTTTCCGCAAAGTCAAGAGGGATATGAGCCCCAGTTCGCACCTTATAGCCTGTATTGGTACTGAATTGGGGAGTCCTAGGGCTGGTCTCCAGATCTTCCCTTCAAGTAAGTGTAGTTTACTCAGATGTTTACTTTCTACTGTTTCCAGCGCATACAGAATACCAGGTATAATGCAGCTTTTGTATATCTCAAGTAAACCTTCGATTGAGTGCCACCTTTACTGGTCATATATTTCCTTATGACTTTCCATTTCTTTAGTACTTTTAGATTAACCGCCTCCTGGAAAAAATGTATACAGGGATTGCTCAGAATGGGCATCCCCAAATATGGATAGGCCTCAACAACCTCCAATTTAATAGAGTTTATCTGCCATCTTGAGGAAAGTTTTTTCTTTTCTAACTTTGTAGCTCCAAATATACCATTACCTTAGTCTTATTTATATTAATACTAAGGTTATTCGCTTCAGAGTAAGCTAGTAGGCCATTCAACATTCTTTGCAGCCCGATCGGGGTCTTATCCAAGAGGACGGTGTCAG
The DNA here is from genome assembly GCF_040938575.1 of Ambystoma mexicanum. Classification (NCBI taxonomy): domain Eukaryota; kingdom Metazoa; phylum Chordata; class Amphibia; order Caudata; family Ambystomatidae; genus Ambystoma; species Ambystoma mexicanum. Next base: position 807,110,335 of record NC_090936.1, read on the forward strand.
CTGCATACATAAGGCCACATATGGGTTTCCCCGCCACTATTGGTGGAAAGTTATTTATGATGGTAAAGCTTTCCCACATATCTGAAACATACAAGTTATACAATATAGGCGATGTAACACATCCCTGCTTCAGTCCAGTATTAGTAGCGATCTCAGGTGATAACATCCCTCCTTTGCCCAGACATATGGAGACTGTAGTTTCCCTATACATTTCTTCCAAAAAATGCAAAATTTTGGGGCAGATCTTTTTCTCTCTTAATTTCTTCCACAAAAGTCCCATATTAACACTATCAAAGGCTTTCGAATAGTCAACGAAACACACATATAGTTTTTCCCCCTTATCCTTAGCCCCTGCTATAATGTGTTTCAACATTATTATATTATCGAGGGTGCTATATCCTTTGCGGAAGCCAGTTTGGAGAGCAGACAGAAGACCCTTTTCCTCTATCCAGTTATTTAAGCTGTCAACTAACAGTGAGCAGAAGATCTTACAGCTACTGTCTGCCATGGCCAGCAATCTATAATTATCGGGCAATTTTCAGTCCCCTTTTTTAAAAATAGGGACTACTATAGCTTTCCTCCAGCTATCCGGTATGCGGCCTGTCTCCCATATACCAGTAAATAGCTGGAGCAGAGTCACTGCCCATTTCATGGGATTTTGTTTTATGACAGCATTAGCTAACCCGTCTGGGCCGGGGGCACGTGATGCTTTCATTTTAGAGATTACTTTAATAATGTCCAGAATACCAAAGGGAAATGTATTATAGCTGTATGGATTTATACCAGTAGGGATAGCAGACATATCACTAATCTTGAAGTAGAGATCAGTAATATACTGCTTCCAAGCCTCCTGGCTCACATTAGAATTTTCCCTACAATCTTCCTCCATCAAGAATTGTCGATACAAGTACCAACATTTTTTTGAGTCATGGGTTTTACATATCTTATATAAACACCTCCAATTAGCATTATTAGTACTATACTTATAATCCTTTAGCCAGTTTTTATATTGTGTCGTTATATTACTGATTCTCTTACTTCTCTCTTCGTCATCTAAGTCACATGTCTGCTTTAGTTTACGAATCTCACCCATCATTTCTTTTTTCCTGTCATAAATCACTTGATCAAATTTGTGGGAATGATTTTTTCCCTTTTTATTTTTCACAATAAGGTTGCTTTTTGTCCTCCGTATTATTCCCAACAAATTCGTTATCAAATTGAGGCTGTTACGCACAATATCCTGGCCATCAATGATCAGGCGATCAAACAGCTCATTAAAGATAATTAAATTTTTATCCGACCAAGTGATCCTGTTTCCACCTGCAGAAAATTGAATATCCATCACATTGCCCACATCCCAACTTTGCTTTTTCGGGCCATTAAAAAATGTACCCCTGATGGGTGTATGGTCACTCAAAATGGTATCTATGTGTTCAAAATAGATCGTAGATTGGCTTAGTTTTTTATTTACAAACATATAGTCTAACCTATAGCCTACCTTCCCATTAGTCCAGGTTGCCCCAGTACCTGGCCCTATATTAGGTTCCAAATATTCTAACCCCCAACTAGACATAAGCTTCATCCACCGGCATCCCTGCACAAACTGGGTATTAAGCCCATCAACCAGGTTGCCCTCCTGTGTTTCCAGTGATGCCGTAATGACTGTTTCGTCTCACAATTCTTTGCACCTATTCATATCCCTTACAGCAGAGTCACAGTGGGCGTTAAAATCGCCCACTATACAAATTTCGGACTGAGGAGAATTCAGGGTCCAGCTTTCGATAGTATGGTTTAGAAACTCCCCAATCTCATGAACATTATCCCCCCCTGGTTGAGAGTAGATGTTAATGAGAAGGAGATTCCCTGATAGCCTTCCCCTATCTATGATTGCACACATAACATTAGGTAGGTTCCCATGCTTCTCATAAGGTTTAAATGAAAGATGGTTTTTTACCCCAATACATAGCCCTCCATACGGCCGGCCCTTTTCACCTTTGGAAGCAGCTTTACTCCAGATATTATATCCATCAAGTAGAATTTCCCCAGTTACCCAAGTTTCTTGTAAAGCAAAAACATCACTCTCCAACAACAATTGGATACCATCCTTGTGTAATAGGGAATTAAAGCCTCTACTATTCCAAGAGAGGAGATTGAATTCATTAATATATACCTCATCTCAATTCTGGATAGTAGTATTTCTCTCCAAAGAATTTACTTCTACATTTTTATTTCTTAATTCCATAGTAGTAGGTGAAGCTCCCACCAAATCCATGTTTTTATCATTCCGATCATTATGAATTGTGGAGTGGCATATCACAATTTCATAGTTATTGCCCCATACTCCATTAGAGTATTCCCTTATGAGGTCAACAAAAACTGCAGATCTAAATTGGACAATGACCCAGTTTTCCCAGCTTCCATATTCCGGCAGGATAATAGATTCAATATCCCCTGAATTAATATTTTGTAACTGTGAAATATGTGACAGTTTATTCAGTAACCAAGCCCGATTTAAAAATGGGCTTTCATCAAGAGTGGATTTTTCTATGATTTTAATACTTTTCCCCACTATAAATTGGGGTTCTTTATTTATTCCCACAAAATTTGTCATACTTATTTTTTGGTTACTATGCATGGCCAATCATTCCATCTCTTTGATATATATTTCCCTCTCCCTTTTTGTGAGAGGCATAATATTGTTATTATATGGAATTTCAACATATTTAAAATTGTTTTCTATAGATACCATATCCTCACATTCACTTTCCTCTATTGTATTATCCTTACCTTTTAGCCAGTTTTCTAGTCCCTTACTTTTAATTACCACTTTTTTTCCTTCGTCCGACTTCCGCTGATGTTCGATAATTTCATAGTGGTTCCCCACTTCTACGCATTCAGAGTCTAAAGGGGCGGTATTTGCTAGAGCCAGGGAATTTTTTTTTAGCAGTCTTAGTAGTTTTAGTCTTGTCCATCACCATCCTCTTACGGGTGGATTTTTTATTTTTTCTATTTCACCTAGTACGCCTCCTAGAGCCTTGAGCTACCCTTATTTCTACCTCTCTCACACTAATACTAGTCTTATCAGCCGAGTTTTCCCTTGAATTAAGTTGTTCCGAGTGGGAAGTATTAGTCTGTACAGTGGTATTCTCATTTTCTTTTTCAACCACCAAAACAACTCACTCAAGTCTCCTAACACCTCATTAGACCCCACGGTATGCCTTTCCCCCTTTTTAAAATCATTTCCACAGTATTCCTCTATCATAATCCCAAGAGATCTGGTATTATCAATATTCTGCAATACCAATGATTTTGTGTCACTCTGTTCTTTAAGCAATTTAGTGCAAATGGTCAAGAGGACATCATGGTAGTTAGGGCATCCAATTTCTCACCAGATTTAAGTGAGTTTCAATTACCCTACTTCTATCACTGTTAACAGAAATTTCAGAGAGGTTACCCATAGAATTATAAGACTCATCGCTCGAATTAAATTCCACTTCTCTCTGGGCAAATTTATCCAAATCTGGAGAAGCTGACAGATTTGTACCGATAATATTATTCATGTCGGTATCTTCTACTGCAGAAATTTCCAGATTTGTTCCCGTTCCCATAGATTGACGCCTGAATTTATGTACTAATGTCAACAGCGAATTATTGTCAATCATAGAGCTATTAGAGGGAAGAGGGGGAGGTAATACATTGTCAATCCTCGAGCTATTAGAGGAGAAAGGGAGGGGGAGTACATTGTCAGGTGCCATTACTTTTTCTTTTACAGTAAGAAAGCTGAGTATCTTAGGTTGTTCTAATACGCCTTTAGTCTCACAAATAGGCTCATTCTTACTTCCCTTTTTTAGTTTTTTCCCTTTACCAGGCTTCTGGGTTCCTAATTTAATATTAGATGTGGGTACACTTTTCTTCCCCTTTTTAGATCTCAAATTGTGTGAGCAAGGACTTTGGGCCATGTTAGTAGAGTGTTAGGGGGGGTATATATAAATAAGAAGGAATAGCTATTAATTCCTAAGAAGGCGAATCACCCAAAATTTAAATCAATCCTATCACAAGTGAGTCTATAATAAATATACCTAGGACCTAATCAATTCAGTAGCTATAGTACACTCCTTTTCTTAAAATGAACAGGGGAGAAGAAGCCTTCGCAGCCCCAAAAATGAATTAAACTAATATCAGGGATCAGCAAATAATAGAACTATAAAATGAGCAGCCAATACCATCAATTAAAATGGGAGCGAATAAAAACCAAAGTTATACAATTTCATAAAGAAAATAATTAGTTTGATTGGTTAAAATTATCGTCACAAGTCATATAATAATAAAAGTTAATGAATGATTGAAGAGTAGAGTTCAAATGTCAAGAAGTATAGTATCTAAGTGTCAATCCGATAGTACCACCCGGAATGGGAACACTCGACAGCTTGAGGAGCGGCCTTAGTCCGACTCTCCCCCCCAGCCAGGTGATAACAATGTATATTTCACTGAAATAACTGGTTTGCTTACTTAGGATCCTGTAAATTAATCTTCCTTCGGCAGCATTGGCACAACACGCACAACAGCCGTATAACAGCCAGAGGGCTTAACTCCACAGGGCTTTACGCCGCAAGGGTGGTTTAGAGTTGGTTTTGAGGCCCGGTGGATGTCACGTGATACGTCACGTGAGGCTGCAGCGCCCCGCCTCCTCCAGGAAGCAGGCACCAGTGTAGCAAGAGCAGAGAGCTCGCAATGCTACTTGAGCACAATATTAGGCAGCAAAACGTTGGCGTTTAAGGAAACGCTTTTACAGAGATCAGCAGCACACACTAATGTGATATGCAGCCTACGGATATTCATCAGTGTGGCACGTTGTGACAAAAAACCGCTTTGGGTAGGGTGGAGCAGTAAAGGTATTACATTTAACAGTCGTGCCACTAGGATTTTCACCATACTTGTTGCATCAACTTTGATAATTGACATATCTAGTAGTTTATTTTTCATGTTTATCACAATTATGTGAGCTAGTCAAAGTCCAGGGAGGAGCTCACCTCTATCTCTGCTGGACAAAAGCATTGAGAGCATTGCGTCGGCTATTTTATTGCTTTGTTTTTTCTACAGCTCCACTGGGATCCCATTGGTTCCTGGGGTCTTGACTAATTAACGTGAGGCAATGGCGGTTAATACCTCCTCTTCAGTGATATCAGAGTCCAGGGACTCCACTGCTGGGGATGAGAATTTGGGTAGTGCAATCTCCTCAAGCAGGTCTATATGTATTGGATCTGTTCACCTCGTGAGGGCCTGGTAAAGGAGTCCATAGTAATAATCTGTGAAGGCTTTGCAGATCGCAATTTCACCCATTGTTGATTTCACCGCTTGAACATAACTTGGACATATTTCGCGTCTCTCTATCCAGGCTAGCATTTTACCTACCTTATCTCAGGGCTCCTATATTCGGGCCCTGGAGGTGAAGTATGCCTGGCAGGCGGTGTCTGTAACATAATTGCGATAGGTTTCCCCGGTCTGCAGCATTAACTGTTCTGTGATTAGTCTGAAATAAATGTAGGTTCCAGTCTGGTCAGGTCTTTCCCCTCTCTCTTACTGCCAAAGTTGAGATGGCCTCCCCCAAAGCACCCCCATATATCCCTCCCAGAGTATCAAGGAGTCTGAAACTGATGAGAATTTATCTCAAAATACTCGGCCGTTGTGTCAGCAAGTTTCCCCATAAAGTCCGGAATCCCAGGTAGTTAGAGTCCAGCTGTCATGTAGTCCGAGATGCCACGAGAGAGAGATCGCATGGTGGATTCTCTGTCAGAATTGACAGTGGGTATACACAATTAGTAAATACGGGATAGGGAGGAGTGCACCCCTGAGTGGAAGGAGTAGCGTCGTTGTCTTCGAGGGTATAGCATACGCCACACATTAGGTAGCTTTTGCAAAATCATTGAGTTTAGTTTGCGGTCGTCTCCTCGTCAGTGAACTTGAGCAACTGTTTAAGGCATGGACCATGAAAAAATCTCCTCCCACCAGTCGCCTGTGTATCCTGCCAACGGATCTTGTATTTTGCTGTTAACCTTTCTTGATAGTATTTTGGTACAGTTGCCATCGCAGAAGTCACAGGACATTTTGATTGTACATTGTATGTCTTTAATTGGATTTTGTCAACACAGGTTGACAAAAATAAATGAAAACTTAAAAGATACAAGTTAATAGTTCAGGAGCGTCTAATTATGATATAATAAACGGGTCTTCAACTTATAAAGCACTTAATCGGTCAATACAAGTAGTTGCGTTTGTTGCTTTTCTTCACACTCCTGATTTCACAACCGAGAGAGCTTAAGCAAAATCCTTTTGAAAATGGTGACGTTAATTTTTTACGGCAGAGAAAACATTTTAGTTTCTTTAAGGCTAATATTTTAAACGACCACACGATGGCGGTGTCGTCTAAGAATACAATCTCTCTAGGCTGCTCTTTCTATGAAAAAGCCAGTTTACAGTTTGGGGTTTTCACTTAGGCTTTCCGGAAATTGTGAACTTTTGTTGGATCAACTTGACATGATATTCACATTTTAAAATGCACTACCTTTGAAACTGAACATCCCCGAGAAGCTCTTTTTGTAATGTTTAAAGCTAAAAATACATAGTTGTATTATTTTAGATGTCTCAAGTCGCATCAAATGTTTTCTTAGTCTAACAAGGTTTTTCTCCGTTGTTGATTGTCAGACTTCTTTCTGTTGTCTTTGAGTCCTAGAAGAACTAGATGATGTCTGGAGTACTGAGCATTGTCTTCTAATGGTTTTCACTAGATGGCAAGTTAACATACATTGGTTACTTTTTTACTGCAACACAAGCCTAATTTATGACAAAGTAAGGCACCAGGAGAGTTAATCCCTTTTACATGCTTTTTTCACTTCGTTGGGTAAAAGTGACCCTTGGAAGTAGCCCTACAAAGAAGGGGTACATCTGCCACTTTTACCCCCTACAAATAGCCAAATACTCCCCAAAAAAGAACTATAAAGAGTAAAAATATATGAGCCTGCCCCTACTTTAACCCGCAAAGTGCTGTGGATATGTTTAGGCTGTTACCACACATTGAGCCACAGGTAAAAACTGTATTATTAGTATTGCTGTCTGAACTGAAGAGGTGAACATGTGCATTTTTAATGTACATGTGTCACATAGGTGCCACTGGAACACCAAGTGGCACCCATTGTGGACTAATTGGGACACAAAATTCAACCCGGACAATACATATATATTTTTGTCTTTACTTTCCCTTTGCGCCACTTTGGTACTTCCCTATTTGTTTTTTTTTCATTGCTTTATTTCAACAAAATGGTCATAAAAGCAGTTCACAGAAAAGTAAAAAAACACATTATTTCATCGTCACAATCGCTTTGCTCATAATTACTCCACTAAAATTACACAATCGGTGCGTTACCTTAAAACCAAATAAAAACAGATCAACATTATACAGACAATAGCAGCTCGTACAGAAAGGTGGCTTTACCCCCTAGCACTGTTCAGAAACTTAGCCTTCCTCATATACATTTGTCTTGCCCAGCTCAGATAACTTGTAGTGGCAAGCACAGCCTCCTTACCCAAGGCGTCCAGGCAAATTACCATAGCACTAGCTAGGGACCTACATCCACGGCTTAAGAACAGAGGCTTCAGGGAGCGCTTCCTCAGAGGCATGGTGGCCAGACAGAGTAACAAATGGTGTTGTACCGTCTCTTCAGACTCACCACAAAGAATACATGACGCAGAAACATCAATATTCCATCTATGCCGAAATGATTCCAATACGAAACTTTAAATATAATGCTCTTGCCCACCAGGGTGAGACATAGTCCAGGTATTCTTTGCAGCCCGCCCACGTCTTTATTGAAAGATATCCGGCCAGCTGCTCGGAAGCCCTGGATCTTCCCCGGATGTCCTCCAGCTCCTTTGCCCCTGCTGCACTCTTGATTGCTTCCTTTGCAACCGGTGTGATGATTGAGGGATTTGACCAATAATCCTCCAGACCCAGCAAACCCAGATATCCTTTCACATGGGCAGCCCACTTTAAGGAGCTGCCCCCCTGCTGTGAAAAACATCTGTAACTGCCTCTTTGTATTTACTAAGGTGATGATTAGACCAGAGGCGAGCCCAGTCAAGGACTGGGCGTAACTTACAGATCATCTCAAACCCATCGATCCCGTTTCCAAAAGCACTGGGATGTTCGGGCCACAGTGGGCAACCCAAGGATATTTTTCATTTCACAAACTACATCTCCCATAAAACTGCGAGGTGGTTCTCATTACCTGACTATGCAGCAGTATTAGAACTACAATCGATGGTATGAGCTGCAAAATGGTGCGACTGCTCAGGAATATAATAACAGTGCCTGGCAAATGCTTACTATTTATTCACAAGCCAAAACTGTTGGCTTTCCCAATAGTTTGTTGTAACAGAACTTCAGTGAAGGACACGCACAACACTTGTAAACAGAGTGGCTGAAGGCAGACCTGGTTAAGAAATTTCTATTACACCAGTAGCTCGTTCAGGTCCAATTAAGTCATGAACTCTTGGAAGACTGCTTTGACCAAACACTGGCAGTCACTTCGGGCACAAAGGTTGATGGGAAGGCTTGATACAGCTTGCTAAAAGAGATCCCAAGAAGATTTGTTTTGTCTCCCTTCTCATCCCCTTCCTTGTGTTCCATTGGACTTCTGGCCCTAACCAATCTGATTCTGTCTTCCCGGGAGGTGTTACAATATTCATTGTTTAGAAAGACTGTTAAGCCTTACCCCTTTGTTCTGTGTTGTGCTGCCAGGCTCCAACAATGGCGGCCTGAGTTGTCGAGTGTCCCACTTCATAGTAGTGGGCCACTTTGTCAAATTCCTGGGTACATGTTGGGGAATTGGTAGTAGCAGGCCACTCCGTGGCAAAGTGATATGAGTCTCTTTGTGTGTGATCTGTTGCTGCTGCCTGAGCATGACTTGTGTGCTGCAGTGGCTTTGCAGTGTGCCACGTTCCTTGCAGCTGTGTGAACCCTTTCTCTCTCGGATTTCCTGTTCGCTGTCCTCTAACAGTGCAGATAGCTGTTAAGGGTTGCCATCTGGCAAGGCTGTAGAAGCCCTGGCGTTTAAAAAACTTTTTATTGATAAAATGATGTGTGTAATTCTGCCTAAAAAATGGTGGTCTGCTAACCAAATCCCCCTTTCGAGAAAATCCATGCCAAAAGCATAGTGACACGTGCCTTGGTGCATTAGCCTACTGATCTGCAGAACCTGCTCTCCAGTGGCAGAGAGCACTTTCAAAGGTCACAGGTGCCCAGTCTGACAGCTGCTATTACTGCAAAGGCGCTGCAGTTCAGGGGCTGCACTTAAGATATGCACTTCTGGTCTAAAATGTCATTTATGATGATCTGTAATCCTGGTGGCAGTTTAATATATAAACATAAGCCATATATGAGTTTTAGTCTGGTGGCTGAAAGTTCAACAAGTTAAAGCTACATCTGATTCATAGCATACCAACGTTAACCTTGTGAGCTCAGGCAGCTCTGGTAGGCTGTGTGGATTCCAGGCTTCTGCCTGTCTGCATGCCAGTGAATGAGCCAATAGGACAGCATTCCTGCATTTCTTGACTGTAACAAGGAGACCTGGCATCAAAGAGCTAGGTTCATGACAAAAGGTGGCCTCACACTAGGGGAGGGGGCCCTGCACAACAGAGTGCCCTGAAATTTGTAGGCTGAGGAGGGGCGGAGTTATGACATTGAGGGAACACAGGTTGGTTGGGAGATGGGTTGATAAATCTTACTTTCTGGGGGATTTTCTTTCCTTCCTGTCCCCTCCACTTCTCGTGGAACAAGGCACTCTGGGATTGACCTCTGAAGGCAAGGGGTTATTTTTCAGAGGATGGTGATTGGTTAAAGCAGGATTACTTTCCACTTCTCCTGTGGCCCTTTTCCCATAAAAGAGGGGGCCTCCCACTCCTTATAAAATTCTCTTTTGGACCATCCACGACATGAGGAAGATTTAATTTGGACATATTTTGCCTGTGTTTGGGCTTTTGAAAGCCCTCAGCCATTGAGGTGAAGGAGTGTTCCAAGGCAGAGGGAAACTCTGCTCCCTACTCACTCCCAGGGCCCATTTGGGGTGACATTTGCTGAGGACCAGGATCTGCCACTCTGCACCAAACCGGTCTAGGCTGGGAGAGAAGAACCTGGAGGGACTAACCATGTCCTAGAACCCCGGCCTTGGGCGTCACAGCATCTGGAGGGCCAGATCAGCCATAATCCCATATCTATTGCATCCAACCAGTTGAACTGTGTTCACCACACTCAGACCAGAGGAACTCACCGGTGCTGTTTTTGGCACTCGATCAAACGTCAAATCACTGCTTGATGCGGCATCATGCCTAGGCCAGCAAGTCACCTGTTGGGCTCGAACAACCCGCTCACCAGTGTAGAGAAATTCGAACCATTGCCTCTTCGAACCCTGCATCGGATCACCAAGGTCACTGCATCGAACCAACGGACCTAGACTGAAAGCGTTGGAGCACCACGTCACTAGTCTACCTGAACCATTGATTACCAACGTCTTGAAACCGACTCAACATTTGAGATAACCCTGGTGAGCTATCCAAACTGCACTACCCGAACCCACACTTGATACACACCGAGCTCCCACTTCGAACCAACTACACGCCATCTTGCTGCTTGGACCGGCACAAGTTGGCTCATCTGAACCTGAATCGACTCACGCTGCGCTACTCCTTGAAGCCCAGATCGACGCTGTTGAACCGCCTAACACTGGAATTGTTCATTTGAGGGCCTCTGTCCCCCAATCCACTTTAGAGACACTAGAGACAAGTAATACACCTTAGTTGTAACATTTCTTTCAATAACGTATCTTTCTTGAACCATTGTTGGATTTCTTGCACTTTCTCCACTGAATAAAGTATCCAAAGTGCATCTGCAGTCTTGATCTGCATTTCTTGGTCTTCTTTTACAGGGGTGGGGTTTATACGTATTTTTAATACCTAATACCCTTTATTTGTACCGTTGATTTGTTAAGTAAAGTATTTATATTTTATGAAACTTTGATTGGACATACTTTTATTTTGGAACTGTTACTTTGCTGTTTGGACAGTTGCTGGATCATATTCACACCCCTTCTGAGAATATAGCCTTCTCTCTATCCACGTTACCTCAAAGGCAACAGAGGTATATCTCTCGTTATTGTTTGTAGAAGTGCGAGGGTTGAGTAGGCCATTTAGTCACCCCTCCTACCTATACACCTTGTGGTGTGTCAGAAGAAGGACACGGACGCTCTGAGGACATTTCCAAATTGTGTTTATTTAAGAATAAGGCTTATCTTTCCCTATGACTATGGGTTGTTCCCTACCTATTTTATGAACTAAAAGTGCTCATCAATCGTCCGTGAATGTCCAAAAGGAAAAAGTCTGCTCTCCAAAACTAGCCTTAACTGACTCTACCACTATTCTAAACAAACTAAGGTCAAGAGAATGACTGCCTTCTCCTGATGATTGCTTCTTGCAGTTGTCTTCTTTCTTTTTCTTGCTAACATGCAATTTCTAGATAGTCTCTTGTTTCTTTCTTTATCAATTCTTGTAGTTTTCTCAAGCTACTCTTGACTTTTCTCTCCTCTCTAGAAATGTCTTTCTTTAACCTTTGTCGAATCTTTGGATCTGGGTTCATGGGATTTGAGTAACTGGAAAGTATATTTCCCTGTGTGGCTCTTATTGTCTGAACAATTATAGTTCAGCACTTTCCAGCCTGCTCTCTTTTGTATATTATTTATTTTAGGGGTTTCTCTGTCTTTCAGTTTACACTGCTTTCTCTCTGTTATATTCCACTCTTTCCTTGTTGAACCATTGGATGGTTTCCCCTCTTCCCAGAGTAGTGATCCCCAAGCACTATTGGTTTCCCTCTGAAGGTCATCTGTGATTCTCTTTCTCACATTCATACAGTTCAAATTAATTAGCTTTTGTTTCAAGTGTTTGTCACCTATAGTGGGATGAGTATCTCTGATTACATCTGTTTTGGCCTCTGTCTTCCTGTTCTCTGCGTTACCTTCACTGCTCTGAGGGAATGTCTCCAGGATCCGTGTTGGCTCGGGACTTTCTTGTTTGTTCCTCTGAACGGTCGGTTTGGGTTCACTGCCGTACTCCACTCCCTGCAGTTCTTTCTCCTTCACGAGGACATGGTCCTTTGACAGGTTATCAGACCGTTTACTTTGATGTGTGTTTGGTGGCGTTGGCGTATTTGGATTGATAGACTACCCACTTCAAACCCCTCATGGTCACGCCACCACCGAGGTAGGTTTGGGCTCCCATCGCCCCTGTTTCTCCCTTCTCGCACACGCTGGGCTTCCAGCGTCTCTTTCGTGGGCTCTGCATCTCTTTTGCTCTGCCTCAATCAGGTGTTAAGCGTCCAGGGAGCCTCCCATGCTTGTGCATGCGCTCCTCTCTCTCGCCTTTGTTCGGCATGTACTTCTTCAACGTACTTGTCCAAGTTAATTGAAGGTCCCCATTTAGATGGGGGGCAATTTCCTTTTCTTCCTTATAAGGGCCTAAGTTCTTTTTATCTTCAGTCAAGTCTCAGGATTTAAAACCATTTGGCATATTAGATAGTCCCATGTATGTCATCACGTGAAATGGTTTAGGGAGCTCCTTACACGAATGGGAGTCCTTATTACCTAAGGGGGAAGTCTCTCTCAGTCAGTGAGGTCACACCTGCCTCTACCCCTAGGGAGGGTATTGCAGAGCAGGCTCACCTCCCTAACCTCACAGGGGAGATCGGGTGAATTCCCTTGATTCGTAACATCCTGCATAACAGAAGTCATTTTGTCGCAATAGCTCTGCTGAGTCGAATGCTGGTTCAGGAGGCTCTCATGGGTGGTCTGTCAGGGTTTCCATGATCTGCAGTTGCCTGTAATGATAGAAATATGGAAATAAGACGGGCAAGAATTCATTTCCAGAGTTATGGGGTGATACCAAGTAGTACCATTCAGATACAAACAGGCAATTGGGGAGTGGAAAGGAATTGGGGCACTCAACTGCCACTGTCCTCCTCTGGTGTAGGACTGGGTTTGGCTTCCACCACTCTTTAAGTTCTTGATTGTTGTCTTTGAACTTAGCCAGAGTTGTCCCTTTTAACTTGCTCCTCTGGACACTTGGTAGTGGTGGGCCACTTAGATAGAGCTCGGGCCAGCCTCAGATAGACAAAGGGTGGCTGGCCAGGAAACCTCGGTAGGGGGCTGGGGAAGGAGTGAAGTGTGGGGACCCAGCGAAGATAGAATGTCCCCGGCTATGGGATGAGGACAGTAATGGCATCACAGACCCAATAGTCTTGGGAGGATAGCTCAGGGGCAATGTGCCTTCCTTGGAAGCAAGACAACGCAGGGCAACAAAGGTTCGATCCCCGGGTACACGCTTAGAAACCTCTGGGTATTAAGCACAATATAAATGATCAGTTACAAAATAAGCCTCTGTTTTCCCGCTAGCAGCTATAATGCCATGGGGTTATGCCTTAACTCGAGGGGTAACGAGGAACCATATTCCCTCAGAGCGATTGTTCTCCAGGCACAAAGCAGGGATGACAGAAATATTTTTATGGATTGCCAACATGGATGCAGTATTACCCAGTATTTGCACCTGTTATTTGTCCCTGTATTTTTCACTTTTGGTGTTACCTACCAATTGCTGCAAGAAAGTATCGCCAGGCAAGTCTAAACATCCCCCAGATGGTAGGTGGTTGTCCAGAAACAAGTTTGACAATCCCGCTGGCATGTAGACTAAAACCTGATGGCACGAGAATGCTAAAGTTCCACAAGCTGGTCTGAGGAAGTCGTATTCCACATGAAAGGATGAGGCTTGGAAGGTAGACCAAGGGGGGTGAACACACCACGAAGAACAAACGGTGTAGGCTGGAGCACAGTACACCAATTGCACATGGTTGCAGAAAGTAATGATGCCCAGAGAGTCAAGCTTTGAAACAGCACTAGCACATGGCAAGAAAGCAGAATGATAGCAGGTTTAGAATTGTTCCATTGCATTGATCAGTGTTTTCATTTTAGAGAAGAGCACCTATATGCGCTGATACGTCCCGCATGGAATGCTTGAAGATGTAGTCTGTTGTTGCCCTCCCATCCTACTCTCTTGTTGTGTTCGCCCAACCCAGACTTGTGCATGGGAGGCTGACACCACATCTGCCAAGTTTGGCTTGGGTGAAGGCAGAGATAAGTGGGCGCAACTTAGAGGAGACCAGTGACAGCATCTCTGTGGTGCTACCGCTGCTACGGAGTGCCCAGCTGTATACAGTGCTGCCAAACTGATGGCAGAGAGTGCACTGCTCTTCTGGCTCCAGAGGTGCAACGTTGGAGTTTAGTGTCCCAGAAGGATCAACCAAAGACCCAAGGGTGGACTGGCGTATAGGGAACTCTGGAGATTTCCCGGTGGGCCTCTGCACCCTGGACCTCTTTTGTGTGATATTTCCAAATGTTCTCATAGGAAAAGCATTGGGCTTGCGGAAAATGTGTCATATGCAGCCACTTTGAACATTATTTCTAGGGCCTCTTTTGGTCCCCAGTCTTTATTTCCAGGGCCTCTTTTGGTCCCCAGTCTTTTTTTCCAGGGCCTCTTTTAGTTCCCAGTCCACCCCTGCAAATACCTTTTTGGAATGGGTGGAGGAGGCCTGTCGAGCAGGCCCCACACAGCTCTGGTTGGATAACCGTCGAGGGTCCCATTCAACGGACCAAAAATCCCTCTGTTCTGGGGCATAAATCCAGCATCAGTTTTTGATGTAAACAGTCCCTTGTGTGGCACACATGACGAGGGACAAACCATGAGGGTGCAGCCCAGGGGGGCCCGGCTGTACATTGTATATAAAAAAATCATGTTTGTCTCATTTTAATAGTATTCACCATTGTTACATGTGCCAAGCATGGGAAACTCTTTTTAAGTTGAAGTGAGGTTATATACCGCCCCCTTTGAACTAATTCCTGAACTGGATTGATAAAGACAGCTAATCCTAATTCTACTCTCCCTCGGCACCATGCACCTGGCCACCCTCTTTCCTCTGGGCCCAGGTACCTGCTCCTCTTGCCACCCACACATACTGCCTCCGGGCCACCCCTTGCACTGGGGTCTGTATCTGTACCCATACACCCCCCTTTTTTTCTTTTCTTCCTGCACTTGTCAGACCTTCCCAGCCTGCTGCCTTAAACCCAGCACTTGCCACTTGCTGGCTGCACTCCCTGTTTGTTGCCTTTTTATTTATTAATTTATGATTATTTATGTTTTTTTCCCTCCTCGCTCCGCACTCTCCTTTTGTTCCCCCTTCCATGCACTTGCACATTCTCAATGCCACTGGGCCTAGTAAGATCGTTGTTTTTGTTTCTCCCCTGTTCCCCTTCCCTTGCCTTGTCGCGCTCTGAAACACGTGTGTATGAGCGCGATAGAAATAAAATATCAATCAATCAATCCTGATCTTGTTTTTATGGCCATTGGTTCCCAATACCCTTTCCAGAGTACCCCTGAACTCTCAGGACCATGCTCAAGTGTTGGAGGGATGTAAGACAGAGAGAAACAGGTGGTGGGAACCTTGCACTGTACTCCTGGGAAATTGTAAGTTAACCTTATTACTGGTCTGCTCTCACTTGTGGAAGGACTGAGAACATAAGGGTCTTTGTCATGGGCTGCCTCCTGAATTGGCCCGTGATCCTCCCTATCTCCCAGCGGAGGCCTGGCTAAGCTATCCTCAACTGCATTCAGAACAGCAGCGGGGATGGGATCTGTTCTGGACAAATCTGAAGACCGGCCTAGGGCAGAACAATATCTGTTCAGGTACCTCAGAAGAAGGGCAAGTACATGTGGGTGTGAGAACCCCCACTTGTCAGGTCAGTATAATGGTCACTACCAATACCAAACTGATGGCTTTCCACACCGGTGTTGTCTGCTTAAGGATGGCCTTTCACTGGTTTAAACATTGTAGAAGCTTGAGATGCTTCCGGGGATTCAGCCAGCGCAGTGTTCTTCTGATCCTCTGATCATGATGAAGGATGAGGAGCACAAAATAAAGTCCAAACTGGGACTGGCCAATGACTAACATATGGGGCCTAATTACAAGTGCGGCGGTCTGGAAACAATGTGCCGGTAATTCTGATTACCAGCACCGTTTCCTGACTAAAGCACTACGAGCGGGAATTCCAGGATGAAAGGTGGTGGTAACAGCGGACACTGTGCTACCATTGCCGGTAGCACAGTGAACCGAAACAGCTGGACCCTCCGGAAGCAGTGCTGGAAACACTGGCACCCCGGAAATAAGGTGGCATCACAACAGTGGTTTTCACGGAGACACTGGCACAAAAATGCTGGTGCCACCGGGAAAACTGTGCTGGAAACATAGGCACCGCCGAGAAGGCAGTAACCAGGCCCAGGTGTGGAGGAACAGGCTACACGTGCACCCAGTTGCACACAATGAGCATAGACCGCTGAAACCATACCCACACCACACACACTTCCCAACACAACCTGCCTCTCGTAGCAGTAGTCATTTACCTTTCCGTGCTGCATGCAGGAGTGCAGCTTTATGAGCAGGAGCTGAAACAGTGGCAACTGGATGACAGTGGAGGAGGTGTAGGAGGCTGAGAAGGAGAATGCAGGTGAACAATGGCATGCAAGTTTTACCCCAGAGGTGTGCACCCATATCCCGCACAAGGGCCACACCTGGGCCCTGACTGACAGGCAGACCCACACACAATACCGCCTGAACAGGGAGACCATCCTGGAACTTGTGGAGCTCATCCAGAGCATCATCGACATCCGGACTGCCAAACTCCCCTTAAGGAAAATAAGAGACCCATTGAAGTAGCTGAGGGGTTCTGAGAGATTTGTTTCAAGATACACAGAATCAACCATTGCCTTGACGAAGGCTCAGCGACTAAACAAAAAAAGATTGTAGTAGATCTACAGATTTTGCTGAAAAGGGCCGAAACGCCAAATTGATGTTTTGTTACTTTTTATGAAACATACAGAAAGGAAAGTTGGAAAATACAACAGTATAAGAGCTTACTTTTTAAAATTGAGAGTATTTTCTATGTATAAAAACATATGTGGAAAAACAAATATGCCTTGTTTTTTGAATTGTGAAAATCAAGAAAGAAATAAGAATTGAAATTTGCACTTACAAGCAAAAACACTTAAATATGTATAGTTTTTATGTAAATTAAGCACACTTACTAACCCCTATTTTGCACAAAAGACGTGTTATATCTATTGTGGTTTTATGAGAAATTATATAAAGGAGATAACAGATTTATATAAACCCCAAATAAAAATAATAAAAATGTGTGTGTGTGTGTATATATATATATATATATATATGTGTGTGTGTGTGTATATATATATATATATATATATATGTATATATATATATTCACTGAAAAAACTTTGTTAAAGGGACGTTATGGTTAAGTTGGACTAATAGAAACCTATGAAATTCTATGAAAAAACTTTGTTAAACGGACGTTATGGTTCCAAGTAAAACCGAAAAACCCCTGAAATTCGCCAGTTATGGTAAGCTAAGCAACCATAACTCGCGCCACCACCGTGCACTGCTAAGACTAACACCCAGGACATCAAAGATGACATCACAAATGCCATTGATGACATCACTGATGGCATCACATATCTGGCCCACTTGTTTATGTTCCTTGACATAAATAGGCCAGGTGGTTTTGTTCACTGGCAGTCAGAATAATAAAATTAAAAAAGGTGCTATATATCTAGATGTTAACCTTGTCATATGTTCTTAAAGTACTTTCCTTAGGGTTTGGTCTGAGCTCATGGTGTTCATTCGTGGGGAAAACAGCAGGCCTCAAATACACAATTCATTTGTATACATGAAGATAAACTTTAGTGTCATTAACATTTTCTGATGATGCAGTTTCTTTCTTCCCTACTTTAGTTTCCATGTATGTGCCTCTGATTTGTGTGCATTGTGGTGCTTCATATGTATTGTTTGTACCAGCACAAGTGTTGTAAGGCTTGGATTGTTAGCTAGTTATTACATATTTAACATTACTCAAAACTCTGATAAGGTAGCATTCATTATTGTACTATCCAAAATTACAATATTATAAATAGTGTACTTCTATCGTGCATGCTGCAGTCATTGCCTATGTTTATATATAATTAGGTTTCTGTATTAACAACAACACTTCAATACAATGAAATTAGATGAGTACATTCTTTAATAGATTAAGTAGTTCATGATAGGTCTCCCGATCACCCCTGACATCTTGTTGTCAACAATATAAACACAACTCCTTGTAGAGACTTTTCATCAAAATGTATTTCACGTGTGATGTCATCAGTGATTTTTTTCTTTGAATTTCATAGGTTTTTATTAGTCCAATTTAAGCATTACATCCCTTTTAACAAAGTTATTTAATTGAATTTCATAGGTTTTTATTAGTGCAACTTAACCATAACGTCCCTTTAACAAAGTTTTTTCATTGAATTTCATAGGTTTTTACCAGTGCATGCTATTTTCCTACAACTTACTAATATCATACTTCCCCCAATATAGCAATATTTGTGTCCAATTTCCAAGGTTTCACCTTAAAACTATTTTCCCACCATCTGGAATAATTTTTAACACTTCTATACACATCTTGCAACTATTTCAACTAGTTTTGTCTACGAACATCTGACTTCATAGCGGACCTTACAGACACTGCCACATGACCATACGATGGCGCGCGGCATGATGACGTGTCTGAGAACCCGTCCGCACTTCACAATAAGATCTCTGCTTGGCAGACTGTTCGGAACTGCATTTTCTACTGATCTAGGAACTTCCAACTTTAAAATTTCTCTTGCACAGCTCCAACACCTATTCCTACTCGTTATCCATTAACAATCTAGTACACAGTACATACTTTTAGCAAAACTGCTATTTATCTTAAAATGGCATCAGCTACTGCCATCCCTCCTCCCCAAGAGCCACCACCTCTGCTGTAATCAAGGAGCATGAGAAACAGTGCCCCCTAACTTAGCAATAAAACACGCGCAACATTTTCCCTTGTCCACCTACCCCTCCATATTAGTGTTTGGTTGCTCTTACCTCATTTCCCTCCCCACCTTTCGTTTTCAGCTCTCCTGCCAAAAAAAATACATCCAAAAACAACAAACGACATATTCCTTTAGGAACCACCTTTCACAGTTAAAATATAGAACTTGTATAGACTCCATCTACTTTAGATTTCTCAGTAAAGTACATAGACTAAATAAGATTTTCCAACATATCCATTTGCATTTTGTGTTATGCTAATGGGAATATTGTGGCGTTCATCCTCTGTTCCAGGGACTGGAATGGTGGATACTGGCCCAGCAGCCCAAGTTATCAGCCCAAGCGAAGCGAGGGTGGATAACGAGGTCTCTGGACCATTATCCCCCCATTCCAGCCCCTGAAATGGGGGATGAAGGCCATTACCACCCTAGGTTCCCAAAGCGGGAACCCGGGGTGCTAAAAAATAGGATGTTTCTTCCAACACCGGGACGCCTGCAGCGTCCCGGTGTAGGAAGGCAAATCCTTTTCCAGGATGGCCACCATGGAAAGGTAAGGTGAGGGTTCCATACAGAGCCCCTCTTTGCTTTCCATAGCAGCCTGCAGAAGGCAAAAAGAGAACCCTATGACCATATTACCACGAGCACATTTTTCTTCCCTTTCAAATCTATCCTAATTTCGAATAACTTTACCACAAAGCCAGTTCCAGGTGGACATGGCCACTTTAATCCTATGTTTTGTCCCGTGTGGTCATGGTCATTAGCCAGATTGTCCGGATCATGACCTTATTCCATGACCCGGACATTCTAAGCCACTGACCATGGCCACAGGCTACCCCTCAGTCACTAAAGGTATACCGCTATTTTTTGTAGCTACATTATGACACTTGCCAAATAATAAAACACTCGCACATTTGCAAAACCATGCTTGTAGGTCCTTGCCAATGCTCCTTATGCAAGTTTGCTGGAAATCCAACCATGTTTTATTTTTAAAAAGTGTCAAATGTATGCACATACAATCGTCATAACCTAGCCCCCACTTGACAAAATCCATTTAGACTTTACGAAAACATCTAAATCTAGATCTATAATCTTTTTGCAAACCTTTGTGTAGATTTGTCAAATGGCACCTCATTTATAAGCCTTTACATTATTTTGGGACCCCCCCTCTAATTTTGCCCCCTCTTCACAAAATCCTACCAAACTTCGAAAAAACATTCATATCTAAATGTATTATAAGTTTCCCAAATTAAGTGAGAATTTGTCAAATGGCACCCTGTAATGCTAAGGTGTTCGCGAACTTTCACAGGACTGTTCGCGAACATCAGGACTGTTTGCTGACTTTCACAGCAAAAAATGCCTTTTTTTTTGCTTCTTGCAGCCATATCCCATCCCATTCTCATCACCCCTCACCTCCCCAGAGATTATTTGATAAGTTTGACAAGTGGAATGCTGTGTTTTTTCATATGTTTTTACCGTGATGTCCGCGAACATCGGCCGCTGTCCACGAATCCAAGATGGCAGGCGTTTCCAAAAATCTGACGCACTTGACGCTCCTCACCATCCAATCAGCGAACACGTCGCATGTCCGCGGACATGACGAACAGGGAAGTGTGTCCGCGGACCGGACATAGATATTACTAATTTTTTGTGACCTACTTTTTGGTCATTTAAAAAAAAAACTACTGGACGGATTTTCGCCAAATTTAAAAAAGCACACTTTCGGGAGCAAGCCGCTGCTCCTGCCACAAATTTGGTGAAAATCCATCCAGCGGTTTGGGCTGTAAGCATGAGCAAAGTTTTTTTCCCCATTCAGTCTATGGGAAAAAACGAAATGTTGGGACCCTCCCTATAACTTTGCCCCCCCTGGACCAAACCTCACCAAACCTTGCAAAAGAATTCAGAGTTGGCCATATACATTTTCTGCAAAATTGGTGAGGATTCGTCCAGGGAGAGCAAAGTTATAAGCCGCCCAAAAAGTGTTCTTCCTATGGGATTAGCAACTTAACCATAACTACACGGCCACTACCGGTTTCGCCAAGGGGTGGGCAAAGTTGTAGGGGGTCCGACATTTTTTTTTTCCATAGAAGCAATGGAAGAACATTTTGCTCACGCCTACAGTAAGCGTTGGCTTACTTCTGAAAACGTGCTTTTGTAAATTTGGTGTAAATCCATCCAGTCGGTTTTTTTTTTAAAGAGGCAAAATGTTGGTGCCCAAAAATTAGTGATATTTGGGTTTGCTCCACAGATCCGGTCCCCGTTCACTCGGCGAACAGGACTCTGATTGGCCCGGAGGGCAGCGTGATGTCCGCGGACAACCAACTTGCCTGCTGATTGGCTGGACGGAAGCGCGATATGCGTCACATTTTCCCAAAACGACCGCCATGCTGTACCTGTGGATATCCGCAGATAGCGCAGTGGCGAACAGGGCTGGGAAACATGTTTTTGGGAATTTGGTGTTGGGAAGAGGGGCTGAAAAGGGTGGGTGAGTGAATTATGGTTCATATGATGTATTTGTTTAGGGGGAAGAAGACTGTGTTGTCTCCGCGGCAGTTCGCGGACATCGCAGCAGTTCACGGGTAGGTCCTCAGATGAGCAGCTTATCTGGTGATTGCAGGCAGGCTTCATTAGGGTAGGGGAGTGGAATGTAGATGATATGAGGATGTTTGTATAGGCTGTTTTATGCTGTGCTATTTCGTGTACCCAAGAGTCTACCCACTGGCCGTAAGTACTGTAATAGGATGTGTTGGCTGTGTGGGTGGCTGGTTTATGTGTGTGGGTTGTGGCCACTGGCCAAAGTCTTGGCTGAATGGCTGTATTATGCTGTGATGGTTGTGGCCAGTCACTAGACTCTTGGGTGCATGGCCACAGGTTGCAAGTACTGCAATAGTATGTGCACAGAAGTGGACAGGGCATGTGGCAGCTTCCTTATTGGACTGCCCTGAGATTTTTGGGTGTATGAGAGTCTGGCCACTGGGTGCAAGAATTGTAATAGTATGTGTACAGAAGTGGACAGACCCTCAGGTGCCTGACTTGTGTGTGAGTTGTGGCCACTGGCCAGAATCTTGGGTGCATGGGTGCATTATGCTGCGATGGTTGTGGCCTGTCCCCAGAGTCTTGGATGCATGGCTGTATTATGCAGTGATGTTTGTGGGCTGCTCCTAGACCTTTGGGTGCATGACAGTCCCCCGCCAGTTGCAATAAGAGTAATTGTATGTGTACAGAAGTGGATAGGGACCCTGGTGTCTTGACTATGTGTGTGGGTTGTGGCCTCTGGCCAGATTCTTGGGTGCATGGCCTGAGGCCGTAGGCCATACACCCAAGAGTCTAGGGGCTGGCCACAACCACTGCAGCATAATACGGCCATGCACCCAAGAATGTGCACACTGGCACAAGCATTGCACAAACATGTGTATAGAAATGCAATTTGCCCATTACAAAGAAGCATGACACCAATACGTGTATACTCACTGTGCATATTGTTGAGCCACTGTATACCTTTTTGGAACACAATGACAGAATACCATTGAAGTGGAAATAGCACATTTGAATATTGTGGCACTGCGGGCACATATTGTGTTTGTTGCATGTGGAAATGCAGGAGAAATCCTTGTTTCATTGTTGTTCTTTGTGGACCCTCATAATTAGTACATTACAAGTACTATGCTTCAAACACGTGTACTGTGCAATGTGCTCAGTTCCTGTGTTTGGTTGCATAATCATTGGGTCTGTGGGGAAAAAAAATCCATACAGGATAGAAAAAAAGTCTACATTAATTTGATGTTACGTGGCACACTATGTTTCATTGAAGTGTGCAGTACTTACAGGAATGTTTTTAAGGTGCACATCTATGTGGTCTTGCTGTTATAAGCACTGTTGCAGTAGGAGGAATTGAAATGGTGTATGTGTTTTGCTTTTCGGAAGTGGTGGTGCTATGGTTGCCTAGCTGTGTATCTGTTTCCTCTTTTTAACAGTATCCCTTTATGCTGTTTGATTGCTGTTGGTGTATTCTAAGTACTGTACTATTGACAACTAATATTGCAGTATTGTGGGGGCAGTTAGATATCTGTTGGCGTATTGTAACTGTTGGTAGTTTGACAGTTGTTGAGGGTATGTTTTGTAGCAGTTTGATTGTTAAAGGTTGATTTTAGCAGTTTGACAGCTTGAAATAACATTGTAGTACAGTGGGTGTACTGAGATACCAGTTGGCGTATTCTGGCTGTTGATACTTATTAAATCTTGAAGGGCTTCCTCAGAAGACCCATTATTTTTTAATTGTGTAATAATGGGAATTAATATTGCAGTATTATGGTTGTAGTTGGATACCAGTTGGCGTTTCAAGCACCTTCATTCTTGTTGGCAGATTTCCATGTTTTACTATTGTCAAGTGCCATTGCAGTATTATGGTGCAGTCAGATGCAGTTGCTTATTTATTGCAGTGGTATGGGCATAGGTAGACAGCCATTGGCTATTCTAACAGTTGGTAGTTTTACAGGTCAGTGAGGATAGTTTGTAGACCCTCATACTCAGTACTTTTCTTTTTAAGGACTATGGGTGAAACAATGTTAGTGTGTGTTTTCCACAGTTGTTGTTTCTATGCCTATAATCATTGGGTCGTTGGGGGGGGGGGGGGGGAAACTGTATAGCAGCGCAATTTATGTGCTCATGTGCCAGTTGGTGTATTCTAAGTTGTTAGTTTCACAGGGCAGAAGGTTATTTTTTGTTTGCAGTTACATACCTGTTGGTGGCTATTGGGAGTAGGCTATGCTAGTTTTGCAGGTCAGTGAGTACATTTTGGTTTCAGGAATATTAAGTAGGCATTTGCAAAATTTGCTGGTAATCTCTGCTTCAGAGTAACAAAAGTATCATTGCATTCAAACCACAACATTTCTTTTTAATGTATGCAGTATAGTGACCTGCACTGGTTGTGGCACCTGTGTGGTAGATTATGCCTACTGTTGTGAAGGTTTTCTTGCCAAGTGATACTTGCTCGTGTATGAAGCTAGTAAGCTTGCAGTTGTTTTGGTACCATCTACGTTGTATCGTAAAAGCATTACTATTATGTTTTGGCTATGTGAGTTTATCTGTAAGGTGGAACGATTGTCTGATTGCAAGTAGTACATAATATGCCATGATTTGCAATTTGCACCAGCTGCTGAAATGGTTTGTATTCACAGTTAGGTATAGATACATAAACAATGCGCTCATTAGGGACTTGTTCCTGTGCCACATGGCTGCAGACAGTGCATGTATGTTTCCACATGTATGAAATCTGGAAGATTTCATTTATAGGTATGTTTTTGCTTTCCAGCACTAGCAGTAAGTACATTAGAAATTCTTGTGGATCTTCTTGTGTGTTTATGGTGAATCTCCCCATTCCCACAGAGTAGTCCAATTCCTGCCTTACTCCTGAGACACTGTGTTGGCAGGATTGTTTGTTGCATTTCTATGAAGGAGTAACATTTGCAAACACAACTGGTCTGCGCCGTTCAAGTAAATGTTTTGAACAATTGGTGGCAATTGGAATAGAACATTGATTGCTCATTTGCATAGCAATTTACACCAGTTGTCTTGGATAATTTGAATGGACCAGACAGTTCTTTTCACTACATCCTTCTGTGGATGTGCTAATTGATGGAGTAGCTTTCTATTTCTTTAGTTGTACTTTTGGGAGATCACTTATAAATTGTGTTTGCACTAGTTTTCTTTTTACCAGGTTTTCCTTTTTGAGGAACAGGGTACATTTCGAGATGGGGTGTGTAGAGTGCCTGTAGCCTGTTCTACTCTACGATGTAAGGAATGTCAGCATTGACTTTGTATCAAAATTGACTAGAAATAGTCCTTCAAGTGTACATAGGCATGACAGTACTGCATAACTCATGCCTTCTTTAAAGACTGTGCTGCCAATGTCAATCAATGCCTGATCTAGGGTTAGACCTTGCTATTTATGAATAGTGACTACATATGCAAGAGACAGAGAAAACTGTTCTCTATGTACATACATGTCTTTGAAAAGAAGGAATCAGGCTGTTGAGCGTCCTATCCTGTTAACTTCTGAAAGTTTGTCAAAGTGGATGTTGACAAACTGAATGTTGTCACTTGGGTATGTCTTGAAGCAAGCAACTGTACCAAGCGCTCCATTAACTAAACCTTGCTCCACGTCAAGGTTAGGCTTTAGCATTATTCTACAGTTTAAACACAATGTTTACATTTTCTTAAAACCAGCTGTGTTGGAGATAGAGTTTTCTAAGCTATTCAGTTGTGCTGTGGCTTGTTGAGACATAGGCACTATCATACCGTGTATGTCCAGTTTGTCCGTGGAGTTAATTTTCACTATTGGTTGCATTTCTTTTTTCCACATTGTTTCTTTGAATTGTGCACAGCTTGCTAGGGTTGGCATTAAGGACATACATTTTACATTTGTTTGTGCTAATTGTTCCATGACATCAGTAGCAGATGTATTATGCCCGTATAGCTCATGGATGAGTCTGCTAGACTGTGCTTCTTTAGAAAGCACATCAATCCGAACGTTTTTTAAAATGTTAGCATAGGTGATGTCTGCAGACTGACGCATGTTTTGAGCTAGTACTCTGTATTGGAAATGTTGCCAGAGATTTACATTTCCTACGCTGCCAAGTGTGTTAAGGTACAGTTTGTGTCCTGAGGTTTTAAAAAATAGGTTCACCTTTCACTGGTGTTAATTGAAGAAAATCTCTGAAAACAATAACGTGTTTTCCTCCAAAGAGTTCTTCGTAGTTTTGAGGACCTCTTGCAATCTGAGGTGAATCAAAGCCAACATTAGGTTTGAGACCATGCTCACCTCATCTATAAGGAGCATTTTCATTTGCTTCAGGATTCTGCGTAGCTCCATCGCAGCTTCTGTTGAAAGTTTACAGTACTCTAATTTGTTTGGTGTTCTACTGGAAGGAGTAGCAATCCGTGCAAAGTAAAACCGCCTATCTTGTAGGCAGCCAAACCTGTGGGGGCAGTTACAACATCTGAAAGGTTGTTTGTCAATTTTTGGAGGAACTTGCTGATGATTTTTTATTAAGAATGTTTTGCCTGAACCAGCTTCACAACTTACATACAGGAGTACAGGTTTATAGTTTTGACAGGTACAAGTTTCACTTTCGTACTGCACACCATGTTCAATTTCTTTAGTTACTTCCAGGAAAATGCTATGCTGTTCATCATTCAGTTGTGATTTCAGTAAAGCAAAGTTTATTTAGATTGCTCATACTGACACATGGTGTTTTCTACTTCAGTCATGGCTAATTCTGCCTCATTTACTATGAGTGGCTCTCCAAATGGTTCTTGGCTTCCTGTAAGAGAAGGTTGACTGCTCTCAGGAGTGTCTACATTTAGTTGTGCTTGAAGTTCTTCCTCTTGTTGGCGTTCATTGTCCAACATGTTTTTGTACTGCTTGAAATTTATATCTGTTATAGTGCTTTCACTTGCATTGAAAGCATCTTCATAGACAGCTTGGGTGTCCAATAAATCTTCTTCTTTTCTCCATGGTTTAAAAAGTTGAAGTAGGGACATGTAGTAAAGTTCTCTACGTTGAGGAGTTTTAAATGATAGCTTCATATAATTAATCAGGCTGCGTTTGGTAAGCTTAACCAGGCTGTCCTCACAACTTTTGACTATGTATTTACCTTTTTTTATCATCTGGTTTAATATTATTTTTTTATGTGAAATTTCAGGCTATGTTGTATAGACACATGGTTTCCAAAGCAGTACTCCTGTTTGGGTAGTATGTGCCCAATAAATTGTTATTAAAAATGTCCTGGCTGTTGGGTTCATTTTTGGCTATTGTTTCTATGTCTGGGTACGATTTGAGAACTCTTATTCTGGATGCAGCAGGACCAAGGCTTAGCGAGACTATGTTTTTAGATTTCCCATATAAGGTTGTGGCGGTTAAACGCCCTGCGGCTTCATAGCATCCACATTCTCTATGGGAGAGCATTTTTATGCCAAAGCTGTATCAGTTTTGTGATAGTGTTTTGTCCAATGATATGTCATCCCAGAGATCTTTCAGCTCTGTTTTCTCAGCTTTGGTTAAGTAGGATGTGACGTATCGTGCAACTGCAGTGGAATTGTTTGCAATGTACTACACATCTATGTTCCACAAGAGGGCAATCGTTGCATTGTATGATATGATATGGCATTTGTAACGCGCCTATACACAAGTGTTTCAAGGCGTGAATGTAATCATTGATGTACTTTAATGCTTCACTTCTTTTAATGCAGTATCTATTCTTAGGTTATTTGCCTTTTACACTGTGTCTAACAGAAGACATGAAGCTGTTTACTTGTCCTTTTGCTGAAACTGGTCTAGGGAAACCAAAGCAGCATTTGGTGTAGTATTTGCCTTTGTTTTTATATCTGCGTCAACAATACTTGCCACATTTATGTCTTTGAAACCACAAAATGTGTGGATGGTAGCTCACTATGTGCGCTTTCTCAAGGGATTTCGCAAGTGACATATTTGTGAATGAACTGCAAAACAGTGGCATCACTGTCCTGACCAAATTTTGGAGCATCCTTTATCCACAAAAGCATGTGGATCTGTGGTGCTCCTCTGGACTGATATTCTTTTCTCCAAAAGAAGTGTTGCACTTCTCCGAGGGGAGGAATTGTTTTATTACAGATGAAGTGCAGCGTGGCAATAAAGCAGTGATGGAAGTACTATGACACATTTACAGGGTCAAGAGAGCAGAGTTCTCCTGGTGTTTTCATGTCTATCCCTGCTTTGTTTTTGTTTGCTATACGTAGGAAATCATGCAAGTCCTCTCATGCATACACTGCACAACTTAAAGTGACAAACGATGTGGGTGGCCAATCTCTGCTGTTTGCGATGAAGGAGGCACTGGGGGAAGTCATGGACATGTTTATACACTCTAGAGTAATTTTTTTGTGCATTGCTCAGAGACAGATGTGGCTGCGCTCTTCTTCATTTGGTCCACAAATGGAGAAAGCCAGGCGCAATGTCAACAGGGCTGTTTGCTCATTTTTGCAAGATGTTTGTATGTCCTCCTTCCACAATGAAAACATTACATTTCGTAGCACCAACATTTTTCGCAGAGATGGCATCCATCTTTCTGATGCTGGCAATCACGTTTTTGTGAAATATCCAAAATGCTTTGCAGCCCCTTTTGCAAGTATAGCAAGCACTTGTGCAGTAGGTGTTGGGCACTTCAAACCTTCCAAAAACAAAAAAAGGCTCCTTTCACAGCCACCACTTTCTCCTGGAAAAGAATGCAATCTGTTTGATGGCACCACCCCTACATTTTTTTTAAAGTCTGCGGACTACCGTGCTGTCCGCAGACTTCACAGACTGCGCAGGGGCCTGCACCAATTCATTGGCACTTCTATTTTTAAACTGTGAAAGGTGGCTCTGAAAAGAGCAGTTTTTTGGTGTGTTTTCTTGTTTTATATTTTTTGAGGTATTTTCTAACATGACACACAAGGAAGAGAGGGAAGGGAGGGGCACCAACCACAGGGATGAAGGGGCAGGTGGAGAGAGGAAGATGTTGGGTCAGCCTCATTGCGGTAGGAGGCCCTTTCCCTCATGCTCCCGGACCGTAGCCTCGAAAGCACTCCGGAATTGCTCACCCCTGCAGAGTACCGCATTGCAGTAAAGACACAATACAGTGACCTTTGAAGGTTAAGGGTCTACTGCAGTACCTATGGCCTACGAGGCTGGCTCAGGGATCCGCTGCCCCACAGGAGTTTCCCTATTGGTGACCGGAGCAGATGTGGAGGGTGCTGTTGAGGAACCTACTACTTTGTTCGAAGGAGACGACCCTCCCAACTGCTGTGGCTCGACCTCAGGTGTCGCCGCATGGAGGTGGTCCATAACTGTACAGCCCAGGTTTGCCTTGACTGAGTACCATCTTGCACTCATTGCAGTGAACCTTGGCCGCACAAGCTTTGGGTACCCCCCAATGGTGGTAAATAACCTCCACACCCAAGACTCACATTGGCAGCTGGTAGTGGGGACTTCCACTTCATCATCCTCCTTCTTCTTGCTCCCCCTCTGCATCATCACGCCTGTTGAAAATGGTGATGGTGGTGATGCTGAAGAGCCAGCAACAGCAGAGGCAACAGAATCACCAAAGGATGCCATTATTGAGCAAATGAGTTCAGGAAACCAGCAAGCAGCAATTTGGCTCAGCGCTCTGTCCAGGGTATCCAGGGTATCCAAAAACAGAATGTGGAGCAGCAGTGGGGCGTGGCCTTTATAGGAGTGCAAGGAAGCGCTTCTGCAAACAATTCCCACCCCAAGCTGGGCTAAATAAGTAGCAAAAAGTCTCTTGAATACCAGGGGCATGGTCTGGGACCTCTGCAAGGGTGAAGTTTCACAGTAAAACACCTTGGATTGCAAATAAGGAGCAACGCTCAGCGTGGGTGCAGTCACATGTTGACATTGCAAACGTTTGCAAATTGGGCGGCTGTCCGTAGGACATCTGTTGCGCCGGATGCGATGTGCGCATGCGCCTATGTGTCCGGAGGACCGAGCGGGTACCCCAAACTAATTAAAAGTGCGACACGTGCTGCGGACCTTGCGGACAGAGGGTGTTCGGAGGGCATAGGGGATGAAATGCGCAATGCGCATGCACCCAATTGTCTGGAAAACGGGCTGGCTCCCCAAACTAATTAAAATTGTGACACAACATTACAGACCTTGCGGACAAGCACAGTGTTTGGAGGGCACTGGGATCAGATGCACATGCGCCCAAGTGTCCGTAGGACAGGGGTGGGGTCTCTGAACTAATTAAAGTTGCAATACTACTTTATAGACTTTGCGGACAGGCATAGTGTTCGGAGGGCACTGGGGATGGGATGCGCGTGTGCCCAGGTGTCCGCATGACAAGGCCTAGGCCCCCGAATCCTATCAAGGTGTGTCATGGTTTAGTGGGCATGTCCGGCCAGGCGCGCTGTCCGTAGGACACCTCCATTTCGGTTACGGACAGCCCGGACAGTTGCACGCTCCATGGACTCCTAACAGGGCTTTTTAAAATAAAAACACACAGACAGCAACAGTCAACACATACAATGTATTAAGCTGCATTAAAAATATTCCATTAAGAAAGGGAAGGGGTAGCGGAATGGGAAACATACACAGGTGAAGTGGGGTTTTCCACAAGCCGGTTATCGGGGGAGGAACGGAAGGAGATCTCATCATAGCGTCTCTGAGTGCAGGACATTTGTGGGGATGGTTGGCGGGGCCAGGGGGAAGGGGGAAGGGGTACAGGTGCAAGTGGGGCAGTGGTACTTTACATTTCCCATGTGTCTCTCTACAAACACTTTCAAGTCAGCAAAACTGTTGTTTAATTGGTCAATTCTTGCCACCGGGCTCACTAGTTCATTTCCCACAGTGGCAGTTTGGGTTTGAATGTGCCCATCCAATTGTAGAGCAGCTGGTGAATCCAGGCCATTCTCTTCATGCGTAGTTTCTACTGTGCAAAAAAAAGAAAATGTTTCAGTTACATGTGAAGCAATGTGCATTAATTGTCCTACTTTTTAAATTGCACTATGTACCATTACAGTTACTGTCTTCACTCATTTCATCAAGAGAGAAATTCTCCTCAAGCCACTCCTCCAGGGTGCTTGCCATTTCTGTGTAAAAAGAAAATGCATTTCACTAGGCATGTACACAGAACAAACTGCACAGTTACAGGAAAAAATACAGTGTACTTACCACTTTCTAGTATGGTTCTGCTGTTGCTATGTTGCACTTCTCCCATTGCCAGTTGCTTCTCAGTGTATATACAAAGCAGCACTGAGGTAACACTGTTGGGTGCACAGGTTATTTTCCTGCCTGGTGCATTCCATTATGTTGCACATCCTATGTAATTGCATTGCTGCTTCTATGAGTATGGAGTTTGTAGACCTACTTCATTTTTCCTTATAATATACTTATGAGTTGCTCTTTACATATGTTCAGTTTCTTTGATGCACGCTACAACAATGTAAGACCACCCCTGAGCTTTTAGGCATTGTGGATGCTACCCGAGGTCCGCGGAGTGTCACATAGACTTCGGACTCTGTGTATACAGATTAAGGGTATCCTGGTAAAAACCTGTGAAATTCAGTGAAAAAAACTTTAAGGCACATTATGGTTACATTGCACTAATAAAAACCTATGAAAACCAGTGGAAACAGTGTGTTAAAAGGATATTATGGTTACAAGTAAAATCGAAAACTCCCAGAAATTCACCAGTTATGGTAAGCTTGGCCACCACTGTGCACTGCTAAGACTAACATCCATGACATCAAAGATGACATCACAAATGTCATTGATGACATCACTGATGACCTCGCATTTCTGGCCCCTTGTTTTTTGTTCACTGACCTATATAGGCCAAGTGGTTTTGTTTACTGACAGTCAGAAACTGAAAATTCAAAAGGTACTCTATTTGCAGACGTTACCCTTCTCATATGTTCTTACAGTACTTTCCTTAGGGATGCATATACATAGGGGAAGAAGCAGGCCTGAAACACAGTTATCATTTCTATACATCAAGATAACCATTTAGGCTATGAACAGTTTCTGATGATTCTGCTTCTGTTTGAGTTACTTTATTTCCCACTATATGCCCCACATTTGTATGCAGTGTGGTCTCTTTAAGTTTTGTTTGTAGCAGTACAAGTGTGTAGCAAATGATGCATTATTAGCTAGTTCTTGCAGGTTCCACAGTATGCAAAAGTCTGATACAGAACCATTGACTATTTTACTATCCAACATTGCAACATTATAAATATTGCACCTCTATGGTGCATGCTGCAGCCAATGCCTTTGTTTCTGTATGAGTAGGTTGCTGTACTAGAAGAAACACTGCAATGGAATGTTGTTTGTAGCAGTACATTCCTTATTGAAGTACGTAGTTCATGATACGTCTCCCAATCACCCCTGACACTTTTTTTTGCCAACATGATGCTCACAACCCCTTGTAGGGACTTTTCATGAAAAGTAAATGCACATTGGATGTCATCAGTGATGCCATGGGTGTTAGTCTTAGCAGTGCACAGTGATGGTGCGAGTTATGGTTGCTTAGCTTTCCATAACTGGTGAATTTTGTGGGGATTTTCGATTTTACTTTTAACCATTATATCTTTTTAACATACTTTTTCCACTAGTTTTGATAGGTTTTTATTAGTGCAATGTAACCCTAATGTCCCTTTAACAATGTTTTTTCACTGAATTTGATAGGTTTTTATTAGTGCAACTTAACCATAACGTCCCTTTAACAAAGTTGTTTCACTGAATATATATATATATATATCCAGAAGTTGAACGGTGAAGAGAACGCGTCCCACTGAGTCCCGTAGTGTAGAATTCCAAATGTCCAGAGTCCAAAAAACACCAGGAACACCAAAACGAAAGTGAAAACTACCAAGGTTGATTATTATCACAACCTTTATTTTCACAGTGCAAATAGCAGTTTGAAATTGTATTGGCCTAGTATAAATGCTGCCAGCAGGCAGACCGACGCGTTTTGCCACAAACTAGTGGCTTGTTCACAGTAACTCCACCTCGAAAAAAACGTTTAAAATACCATCATTGTAAACACTGAGAAGGTGACTTTGACTACAGCTCTGCATAGAAGCAGCCATGATGGATGATGGATGGGGATGGTGACTTCATTATAAAATATATAACATGACATTCACATATTGATTTTGCCCTTCTTTTTCACCACTGGGGTTGATTAACCCTTCCTATTTCTTGAACGCTCATCTTCAGATATACGAGGCATATGGACAATTCTATAATAAAGTAATTCTATAATAAAATACTGAGTTACCTCGCACGTAACAGTGTCCAATGCGTCGTTAAATGAATGTGTAATTGTTACAACAGCCAAGATTGTTGGTCCACAAAAGTGCAAAATACATATGGATCATGTCCTAGGTTCAAAATATTCCAGCATATTGCATCATTTAGATGTACATATGAGTAATTCACAATTCTACAGTTGCTCAACTGAAGTGCTTTGTGTTATCATGATGCTTTATATTTTGGATGACACTTTGCTTCTGTCTTTTTATAGCGGGGGGATCAACTATTAATTTGCTCCAACAATAAAGTGCAAAATGCATGTAAACATTTCCACAGCACAATAATCGGGTCCATTAAAGTGCATAGTGCATTGATGATACCTTGCACAGAAGTCGTGAAAGTGCATAATGCATCACAGTATAAGCATATACACATTACTCCAACTTAATTCTAGAAACGCCTATTCTTCGTGCAATAAAGTGCTCAGTGCATTGAATCTAGGAATAGGAGTGCTTCCACCAACAAATCATTATTGCCCTGGAGTGGAATTTACGATACTATCAGGCAAGCAAATGTGCATATCCCTAAAGCTTGCATGGGGTGAAAGAAGAGACCATAGTAACTCATGATCACAGACAAAAAAAAATAAGATATTAACCGAAGAACCACATAACATAATGTATATCTTCACTGCCAAGGATTCCCTAACTTTTTATAATCCTAATGGTTAGTACATGCAGCTCCAGAATATTTCAGTGCTAAAATTGAAATGTACAACCCATAATGTGTGCAATCAGCCCTCCCTTCCCTCAAAATGGGGTTGAGAAGACCAACAATTAAAGCAAGAAAGAGTGGAAAGCAACTCAAAACTCCAACTTAATTCTAGAAACGCCTAGTTTTCGTGCAGTAAAGTGCTCAGTGCATTGATTCTAGGAATAGGAGAGGTTCCGCCTACAAATATAATATAAATATATATATATTCTTACTAAAAATCAAGTGTTTTTTTTCAGGTGTGCAGTGAAGAAATGTGCACATTGACATAAGATTCAAGAGGTAACTCGTTCCGAAAACAAAAAGGATAAAAGGAGGAGAGGGTAGTGTGTGTTGGTTTGTTGTATTTTGATACTAATAATCCCTGTTCAACACACCCACTCTGTTAAAAAAGAATAAAGGGATAGTCCTGTTATTGAAGGTTTTCGGTGCCCTCCCCGCTCCAGTGGGGTACTAATGTAGAGGCGAGTGAAGTTGGGGAAGATAGTCCTGGCCTGTGCCATGTAGCACAATATGTGCATCAAGGCGGAACATACCCCCAACACAGGACATGGACATGCCTCCAGCAGATGCTGATGACGATGGTGACGGGGATGCAGCTGCAGACATGCAACAACACCAACAAATGGATGTCAGGGATGGGCGTGCAGCCTGCCAGGAACTCATTGAGAAGTACGTTTGAGCACCCATCAATTGTACACAACCCATGGCACACACTACATGTGATGCAGTGCAATAATAAAGGACCCGCGTCACAAATTGAATGTCCAGACGTAAATTCCTTTGTACAACCACATGTATTTTTGAAATAACAAACATAACCAAACGTCTGACCCCCCTAACTAACCCTCCCCAACAACCCCTCCCCAGCTAACCCCCCCAAAACACCCTCCTCAAAACACTGCCTAGGTAGCAGCAGTGTCACTGGAAGTCTGGGACTGGGACACTTCTGTGGCCTCTTTACACCAGACCTGTCCTTCGGTGACTGTGACATGTGCAGGGCCCAGCGCCTTGGGCTGCTCAGTTATGAGCTGGCAGGCATGGTGATGGTTTAGGGGGGGTCAGGACCTGCCGTGTCCTTACGCTCATGGATCAACTGCAGGCAAAGTGTGAGGGTCTCACCTAGTGCCGAGATTGCATTGTTCCCCTCCCGGACCCTCTGTGCAAGCAGGTCCGCTGCGCAAACGGAGTGGCCCACGGCAAGTGCACAGCGCCGGCTGGTGGCCTGCACACACACCCGCATCATCCTGGTCCCCTCCAGCTGCTGTCGTACAAGCCAGGCCATCTCATGCCATGCCGCGATGTGCCGCATGCGTGCATCCATTTCCACAGATGCTGGAGATCGGTGGTGGAGGTGGGCTGTGGAGGTCAGATGGGCTGAATGAGGAATGGTGGTAGGGGGTGTGTTCTGGCAACCCCTCTGTGGTGTCCCTGCCCTCCTGCCCAGCATCTTCATCTGTCGAGGTGGCAAGGTACATGGTAGGCTGGTGGGGTGGGAGAATGGCTGTCATGTTGGTGGCCCACACTGCTGTGTGTCAAGGGCTGCTGGCTGTGTCTCCGTGGGCGTAGCTTGTGTTGCTGCAGGGGCAGCTGGCTGTGCCTCCGTGGGCGTAGGTGGTGTTTTTGCAGGGGCAGGCAGCATGCTCAGTGGGCCTGTGGTTTGCGTGGCCAGTACTGGTGTGGTCTTGGTAGTGGTGTTTTGGGGCATACAAAAAAAGGTAGCAGGCGCCCCTCTCTCGAAAGAACAAGGCATGATAACCTGTTCAGTGGTCATTAACCACATTGAGAGTTCGCAGCCATTGCTTTTTGCTCACTGTACCTTCACAGATGGGAAATATCCATTTGCATATCAGTCTTTGTCCCGCCCACAAGGGCAGTCCAGCACCGAAATGCTATGGCAATTCCTCTCTGAACAAGAGTACCACCAGCAACCCCATACACGTGTTTCAGCCTTGTTGGGCATCATCAGTGAGGTGAAGCTGAGCCTCTCTAAGCACAGTGAGCAGGGAGTCCACGTCTGGTTGCCCCCAGGTAACCTAGGGTGACCAACCCCAAGTTCCTTTTCAAAAATACAAAAAAAGGTAGCAGGCGCCCCTCTCTCGAAAGAACAAGGCATGATAACCTGTTCAGTGGTCATTAACCACATTGAGAGTTTGCAGCCATTGCTTTCTGCTCACTGTACCTTCACAGATGGGAAATATCCATTTGCATATCAGTCTTTGTCCCGCCCACAAGGGCAGTCCAGCACCGAAATGCTATGGCAATTCCTCTCTGAACAAGAGTACCACCAGCAACCCCATACACGTGTTTCAGCCTTGTTGGGCATCATCAGTGAGGTGAAGCTGAGCCTCTCTAAGCACAGTGAGCAGGGAGTCCACGTCTTGGTGGCTCTCCTTCTCTGTGTGGTTGGCTGTGAGGTGCTTGGCCCACCTCGATCGCTGTCAGACAAGGTGCCTGTGGGGGTGAGATGGGCATTCCGTTCACCTCTGTGACATCCTATGGCCTTGCAACATGCAGTTCATGGGTCGTGTGACTAGAGCTTTTCAGTTCAAACGTTGGACATTTGTATGGCGCCTATACACAAGTGTTTCTAGGTGCCACAAGACGAATGGGGTGGACATAGGGAAGGAAATTAGAATCAGTGGTTTTGACATTCTTATCGTGCAAGTGCTGGGAACAAAAACATGCAGGGGAGGGAGGTGAATGGGGCAGGCGGTGCAGTGCAGGGGTGGGGGGGCACAAGGGCAGGTGCAAGGGGTAAGAGGGTGGGAGGGGAGTACATTGCGAAGGATGGTGTGGACCAGAATCGGGCTAGTTCAGGGAAGGGTGCCCGAGGACAAGTGCTGGCAAGGGATGCTGAGGGAGACTGGTCGAGGATGGGTTGGCCACAGTAAGACTCAAGAGGGACCAGGCTCCAGACAGCCTTTTGGATGATACAAAGGGTCTGCACTTTGATCCTTGTGGTCACCGGGAGCCAGTGGAGAGATTTCAGAGCTGGGGGGATCGTTCCTAGGGTTTGAGGCCTAGGATGAGTCACGCAGCCTGATTCTGGATTAATTTGTGGGGGCAAAGGGAGGAAAGAGGTAGATTGAGGAATAGGCTGTTGCAGTAGTCCAG
This sequence comes from Ambystoma mexicanum, assembly GCF_040938575.1. Classification (NCBI taxonomy): domain Eukaryota; kingdom Metazoa; phylum Chordata; class Amphibia; order Caudata; family Ambystomatidae; genus Ambystoma; species Ambystoma mexicanum. The sequence goes on from NC_090936.1 coordinate 807,147,065, forward strand.
CCTAGAGGTAATCAGAGCTCCAGAGGCATTGAGCTTCTGGGGGAAGGTCTGGAAAGGGACAGTGCCTCTGAGGAGGTGGAGCTGTAAATAAGACTTCTTGGCAAGGTCCATGAAGTGTGAGGAGAAGGAGAGGGAGGAGTCAAAGATGACCCGTAGGTTTTTAGCATCATAAGAGGGTATGGGGAGGTGGCCCATGGAAGGTGGCCAGAGAGTGGGTGGGATACAGGGTGCAGGCGTCACAAAGGGAGGCTTCTTGGTCATGTCGGCACTAAGGCAGAGATCATTAGCAGAGCATGATGCATTAATAGCAGTCAGGCAGTCATGTATGAGAGAGGAAGGAGAGGTAGAGTTTGGGAGCTTAAAGGTGAGCTGTGTGTCGTCCGCATGACAGTGGAAGAGAGGAGAGAAGGTGGAGATCAAGTGGGCCAGAGGGGCAAGATAGGTGTTGAGGAGCTATGGCGATGTGATAGCGTCCTGAGGGACACCACATATGGAGAGTGAGGTGGAGGAGAGGGAAGGGCCCAATTGCACTTGGGAGGGCTGGTTTGACAGGAAGGTGGTCAACCATGCCTGGGCCCCGTCAGTCAGTACGGTTTTCATGCATGCATGCATGTGAGTGTGTTACAGGGGTACATTGCTTGTGGTGCATTCACGCCACCTTGGAGGGTGTATGCCTTGTGTATGGGTTGCTTCTCATGTCCTCACTTTGTGCACATGACCAGTACTCATGTGGGCATATGTGTGTTTGAATGTTTGGGGGGCAATGCTTGTGAACCCTTGGGCAACGGCCATGGTTCATTGGCCACCCTATGGGTTGGATGTGGTTTGGTGGCATACAGTTGTGCATGTCTCTGTGTAGTGTGTGCTGCATTTGCCTGCCCACTGTGTATAGTTGTTTTGGTGTGGTATGTTGTACTCCCCGCCCTCTCCATGTGTCCCTGCACCAGGCTCCGTTGAGCCCCACCACTTTGAGGTGCAGCACACTGCTGCATTTCTCCTTTCACAGATTGAGCTTTATTGGTGAGGCCGTCCCACAGCCAGTGGCCAGGCATTCCTTCCTGCGGGCCGACAGCACTTTGCAGAACCACAGGCGGAGGTCATCCCACCGCTTATGGCAGTTGCGTTCTGTTCGTGGTACTGCTCCCACGGCTGACACCTTCTGCGTGACCTCCCCCCAGATGCCATTTTTGTGCAGTTGTGTACTGCGCCGGTGGTCTGTGGCAAACGGCCCACCAGCATGTTGCACTATGGTGTCTGTCAGAATGGTGAGTTCTTGCTCCGAACAACTTGGCTTCCGAGGCCGGACTTCAGGGACTCGTGATGTCATGCCTGCTGGGCAGATGCCAGTTTTGTGACGGTGCCACCGATTTTAGGTGACAGTGTTTCCATCATGCTGGTCTCACCGTTACCGACATGCCGGATTGCATGCTCCCACAAGGTTGTGATGTGCCAGTGATTCTGTGGTTGCAGCTGCCGGAAACGGTGCCACCGGCGCCACAGAAACACTGTCACATTACCAGCAAAGTCGTAGTTAGGGCCATAGTCTATAAAAGTGGTCGCTGAGAAGATGGATGTGCAGCCAGTCAAAACATTGACGTTGCAGAGAGCAAGGGTGTGAGTGTAGGCAAAAGAAAGTTGGGCAAGGGTATTAGGGTAAAAGAGTAGGCAAAAGTGCGATCATTGGAATGGCGGCAGTATGCGAAGACCAAAGAACTGAGGGGGGGGTTGATGGTGAGGCCCTGGGCAACTTGCAGAGCCAATATGTGGGAAGTGGGTAGAGGTAGAGGTGATGGCCAATCCACTTCTGCGAGCTGTGGGGCGGCCAAGGTGGATAATGTAGTACTCCGTGGGAATGGCCACAGCAATGGAAAGCCCAGAGGATTTTCCAAGGAAAAGGAGGTTGTAGACAACTTGGTGTTTGGGCAGAGATAGCACATTGATAAGGGCGGGGGGCAGGGATTGAGGAGGGGATAGAAAGGTGACGTGGAACAGGAAAGGGTATCGAGAAATGGGACTGGGGAAGTGGTGGGTTGGACATGGAGATGGACTTTGAATGGAAAATAGGGTTAGAAGGGACAACGACGTTTGCAAAGGGAGACTCAGAAACAAGTGTTCTCGTATGAGCAGGGAGAAAGATGCCAAACCGGGCAGGACAAGGCCCATCCTTGCATCCCGGCCCAGATGGACACAGGTAGGTTTGCCGCTGGAGAGCCTCCAGCACACAGATTGTGTGCTTGCTCCGCCAGTCTGCGGTGCTGCCACAAGGCTGGCGCAGAAAGCTTATTTTTGGAAAAATATGGCAATGGCTATACACAAATATGCTCTGTTTCTCTTTGACCTGCACCTACACTGGGCTTCTCCTTAAATTAGAGGGAGGTTGGGAATACTGCCTATAGTTTCATGTTCAAATGGGGACATTGTCCAAGCGTTGGTTCATGTCATTGTAATAAGCCCCTGTGAGAAACGCTGTAACCTCGTTCTTGTTCTTTCTGCATCACTGCTATCCGAGAAGGAAAGACTAGCACCATTATGGCATTTCTATATGATTACTTTCCCATTGGGCATTAAAATACCAATACATCACTTTTTAAGCTCTGCCTGGAAAATATTGACATTTAATTTGTTTTTGTTTTTAAAAAGATATTTGTATTTTTAATATCCTAGGTGGGCAGGTCTGTAGAGGGGGCGGTTTGTCAACATTTTCCATGGGTTAATGTGGTTCTCAGTCCAGCCATGTTAGCCACCACGATAGCACCGTATTTCCTGACTATTTTTAACATCGTTGAATGTTTGGAGTAGAGCAGGCGACATGAAAGGACATTGTGACTGTCCTTGTAGTGATTCCTGCATGTAGACTGCCAGTGCCCCCTTGTCGTCTTCAATGGTTGCATTGATATTTTACAATACTCTTTTTGGTTGCGTTCTAACGTGTCCGTGACGCAGCTGCTGAGTGTTTCCCAGCGACGACATCTTCATGTGAAACTGCGCGCTTCTGTCTGGTGTCCGAATGGGTCACGTATTCCAGTTATACACGTTTGTTTGCTTCGCCTCTTCTCCCCCCTGAGTTACCTCAATAATAATGGTTACTTTTAAAAAGCGTGTAGGGGTGCTGGCTTGAGAAAACGTCTACCTTTGTAAACGAAGGTTCTCCCACTTAACTATATTCAATTATTGAGCCTATTTTGGGCAGTGCTGGGGTGAGTATTCTATTTTGTTGACTTTTTCACTTTGGATTGCGGTTCTGCTAGAATGCTCTGTAACTGTTTTATTGGTCCACACATCAATAAAAAACATGATGTACTGTAAAGAGGAACACCAAGAAACAACGTATAAACATGGCTGCTAATTTATCATGCATGTTCTGCCCGTGAATCCACACCATTGGAATAATGTCTGCTAGCGGGAGGGAGGGTACAAACACTTTTTACAGTGCTATAAATGGCACACATGACATCACCCTACAAAGAGCACATGGCTTTGTCGTGCTGCCATTGAAGAACAATCGCTGACTATATAATAACCGTTCCCCCAACGGGGCTGGACTCTTTCCTCATTGGGTCATCGCTTGGATGCTTTTAGGAGTTACCTTATACTAGTTGTCGCTGCTTCAGCGTGAATGATGTGGATGCCTATCTACATATTGTGCGCTATACACAACAGATTTTTCTTTTATCAACGTTATCCACAAAAAACGTGTGCTGTTTTGTTCTCAAACATTTTGAAACCATTTTTATTGATTTATTGGGTGTTTATAATGGGCCTATATACAATGTTCTCTGTCATCCCCATGCACCTGACCTACCCCTGTCTTCTGGGCCCAGGTACCTGCTCACCCTGCTACTCACCCGCGCTGTCTCCGGGACACACCTTTGCGCTGGGGTCTGTATCTACCCATACAGCCCCCCCTTTTTTTCTCTTCCTGCACTTATTGGACATACCATGTCTGCCGCCTCCAACCCAGCACTTGCCACTTGCGGCTTGCACTACCACTGTTTGTTGCCTTTATTATTTATTTATTTTATTATATATCTGTTTTCCCTTTGTTCCGCACTTTCCACTTCTCCCCCTTCCAAACACTTTTCCCCTTCCCTCTCCCATGCACTTGCGTGTTCTCAATGTCATTGGGCCTAGTTGTTGTTTTTGCTCTCCCTTGCCTTGTCGCGCTCTGAAACACTTGTGTACGAGCATGATACAAATAAAATATCAATATCAATGTGTTAAGAAGTGCAACAAGACAAGAGGTTGGGTGAACAGGGAGGGCAAACACGGTCCTACTAGGCCTTGTGACATTCAGATTGTGCAAGTGCAGTAAGGAAAAGTGCAGAGGAGAGGGGAGGGAGGGGAAGTGCCGGTCAGGGGGGAAGGGCCTTGAGAAAAAGCGAATGCCAGGGGGGGGCAGGCGGACAGAGCCAGCAGAAGCAGAGCGTGCAGGGAAAGGAAGGTCCACTTGCTAAGTGCAAGGTAAGGGGTTGGAAGGCTACAAGGATGCAGGCCCAGCCAGGCTGGTGCGGGAGAGGGGCCCGGAAGGGAAAGTTCAGGTTGGTGGGGAGGCAGCAGGGGAGACCAAGTACAGGGGTAGACTGGATTAGGGGTGCCTGGTGTTAGCAGTGCACCATGTTTGATTAGCAGGCATGCAGTCAGGAATGAGAGAGAAGGAGACAGAGGAGGAAAGCTTGAAGGAGAGCTGTGTGTCATTCGCATAACAGTGGAAGTTAGGAGAGAAGGTGGAGATCAAATGGGCTAGAAGGGCCAGGTAGATATGGTGATAAGCCAAGGTGAGAGGATAGAGCCCTGAGGGACACCGCAGGTGGAGGTTGAGATGGCGGAGAGAAAAGGGCCCAGTTGAACCTGGGAAGGTCGGTCCGAGAGAAGAGCTAAGAGTCCAATCTATGGACCCTCCCGTCCCCTGCACACTCAGGTACTGAAGACAGTCAACACTTTAAATTAGTATTCTGTACATACAATTAAGAAATCATAAATTGTATCATTTCAATATTGAAATCTTCAAAAAGTATTTTATTTGAAAGTGATTCCTCGAGGATGCCAGGATACAAAGTTCCTGCTCGACTTGTTTCAGGGATACTGTTCCACTTCATCAAGAGCTATTGACACTATACAAAAGGAAATACCTCAATGATTTGATAGCAAAACAACTGATATTCCGATAAAGAAAAGAGAAATGCATAAACAACTTAAGTTTACGTGAGTTTATATCTGATCCATAATAGATCCCAATACACATGTTTATTGAAAAAACACTCCAAGAGTGGTCCCTGATATCCATAACCACAGTATTGAAAGTGTACAGAGTGCTAATTTGATTCCAAGGAGGTGAACCAAAGGTGATATGAAAGCGATTTTAAGGCTAAGCATAAAGAATAATGCCCTCTCTTTAGTTGCACCATGCACGTTAAGTGATTCTCCCTTTAGTGCCAAAATTCAAAAGAAAAGTGCAGTCAAAGAATATGAAGAGTGATAAATAATAAAATGAAGCCGGAGAGCCAGGTGCAAGATTCCCTACCTGGCCTTGTATTTGTAGTTAGTACCATAAATACTGGACCGAATGACAGGATCTGCCTGCATGGTGTCGCAAAAATACATAGTGAAAACTATGCAGATAGTGTAAGGATGAAGCTCCATAATCGGTAACAAGCTAGTATTCCTCTTACCTAACACTTCTTAATTTGTAAAATGATAGATCAAAGGTATTCCAATGGTTAAGTAAACCCACAGCAGTATTCAATCATCATGTCCGCGTGCCTATGAGTAAATAGGACAATCTAGTTAATATCCCTGCACTGTAATGAAGACCTGATCCAGTTACCCGTGCATGTAACGTACATGCTATATAGGTCTGGATAGATTCTAGACTATGGCCTTACCTAAGGGTTCACGTGCGATCGCGTAAGAAGATGTATTAAGTATTCGGTCTGTAACGGGTCCGCTGAAGCAGAAATCAATAGAGGCCCGAACAGGTAGCCAGAACGCCACTGAAGCGTGGTTTGTATCTTAGGAGCTATGGCAACAGCAGCTGCTGAAAATGGGTGCAATATCGCAGCCGCGTTTTCAGAGGATACCAATGAGAACTATGGGGAACGTAGTCCAAACTAGATAAAGGAGGTATAGTATAGATTTCACCTTCAAATCTCCCAAAGGAGTGTGTCTACAGTATCAAGGAACACGATTCCTTTATAAAGAATGTATGTTTAGGGCTACAAGCCAGGTCAAACCTGAGTATTTAATGTTATTCTAAACTACTAAGCCTGTTCATTTGCATAAACATAACAAGGAAAGAGGGCAAATACATGGCTACGTCCAGCCTATATGTTTAACCTATTGGTATAATGTTCATAGCCAGTTGAAACTCTAGAAATAAGAGTACATGAGAAGTGTACACAAAGGACTGTGCTTAAATGCAAAATGTGAAAATATCAATTTTCAGTCTAAGGGGCTATCACTAGAGATAAACGTCACATTGATCACTCTTGGTTCACCATCTATCATTCCATGTGTATTTTCCCATCAACATGTTATCTCCTGCACACAGGCTAATGTTATATACATGTCATTCTTAAGCAGTAAATTGTGTATAATATTATATTTATATTCAAAAACATTTCCATATGTATTTATACAAATGATTTCCTGCTCAAGAGTGTTATGCACCCACGGGTGCACCCCTCGTCATCCTATAGTGAATTATCCTTCAGTTCTATAGCATTCAATACATTATTGTACTACATTGCAAGTGTAGAGACCATTAGGAGTATTGACAATGGACTCCTATGACCATTATCACTATCTCAAAAGTGACTACTAAATGAACTGTCCAATGCAGAAGGTTTCTGTTAAACCCTAAAATCTCCAAAGGAAATGTATAATATGTATCCTACAGAAAACAATTCAGGCTGAAGTCCCCATTTATTCCTTTCAGATACACAGAATCCAGTATATGCATTATAATCATTTCTCTTTGGGGGCATTGGCCTACTTCCAATACCATGAACTGCATCTGGGCAATTGTATGATTGTGTTCATTAAAATGTGTATTCAACAGAGAATTGGTATTTTTAAATCTCACATTGGACTTAGGCTCTGTCCAGCTTTCTTTTACTAGTCAAGTCGTTTGGCACACATATAGAAGACCACAAGGGCATTTGATCATATATACGACCCCAGTTGTCAAACAGGTGGCAAAGCCAAGCAGTAAAATCTTCTGGCCAGTGTGTGGATGGGAAAAAGTCTTCCCCTTTAATATGTTATTACAATGCCCGCATGACCGACATGGAAATGTCCCCTTCATCCTTGTACTCAAAAGGTTTTGTTTTTCTTTCTGTGGCCTCTCAGCTCGTAATAACTTGTCTCTCAAGTTAGAGCCCCATCTGTATGCCATCATGAGTGGTGTAGGAAAAAAAGCTTCTGTAATACTGGGTCATAATGTAAAATATTCACATTTTTCTTCAAGATATTGTTAATCTGGAAACTGTCTTGAAAACGTCGACACAAAGAGTAAAGGTACTTCTCTATTGTTGTTCCTTGGGTGAAAAAGAGTCTCTTTGCTTATCAATTCAGCTCTGCTACATGCATCATCGAGGACCTTGTCTGGATAACCTCTTTTCTTGAATTTATATTGAAGTTCTAAGCATTCTGTATATAGTTGTACTGGGTCAGAGACTATTCTTTTCAGTCTTAGCATTTAACTGTAAGGAAGCTTTTCATCATGGCTCTGGGATGAAAACTGGAACAATGCAACAGATTGTTAACATCAGTAGGTTTATGGAAGTCCATTGTGGTCACCAACCCATCTTTTATTTCTAGGCTGACTTCAAGGAAATTCAGTCTGGGTAATCCAATTTCTGAAGTGAATTTGATACGTGTATGTATCTGAGTGAAGAACTCAAAGAAGGAAGAGTTCCTCTTGTATCCCACACCAGATGCCAAAAAGGTCCTCAATGTATCTTCGCCATATAAATATTTTATCTGTCCATTATGGATGGTCTAAAATTAATGTTTTCTCAAAATGATACATAAATATATTGGCATATGCTGGGGCCATTGCTGACCCCATCTATTTGCCTGATGCTCTGGCATAGAATTTTCCTTGGTACCTAAAATAATTGTTGTAAAGAATGATGTTCAATAATTCAATAATTAATTGTTTGTTGGCTCTGACTTCTTTAGAATCTTGAAGAATCCATTCCATCGTGTCAATCCCTTCAATGTGGGGGATCGAGGTGTAGAGGTGGCAATAAAAAAAAGTAAACAGTCAGATGATATAGCCATTACTTCTTTGAGACAATTGAGAAAATCAGTGGTATCTCTCATATATGTAGGGATTGCTCGAACAGAGGTTGCAATATTTAGTCCACATAAATAGCTAAGGGATCAAAGACACTATTTGTGCCTGCTAGTATTGGTCTTAATGGTGGTCGTGTCTGATGTTTATGAATTTTGGGTAATCCATAGAAGACAGGAGTTATTGGGAAGTGATTGATAAGATAATTCTTGGTTTGTTCACTAATGCAATTGTATTCAAATGCTTTATCAACTGTTTTCATTATCATTATTTTTACCTCATTGTTTGGATCATGGTGAAGCGTTATGTAGGTCAATTCATCGCTCCACAGTGTCATGCAACTTTCATGATAAAAGGATGTATCCATCACGATTATCGCACCTCCGTTGTCTGCTGGTTTTAGTGTAAGCATTTCATCCCTGGCTAACATCTCAACCTGTTCTAGTTGGGAGTTCTTAATATTAAGTGGCAATGTCCTTTGATAGTTAATTTTCAGTAATTCTAATTTCACTTTCTTTTCAAACATGTTAAGGACAGAATTTTGGATTTGGGTGTCGAAGCCCATGTTCTATATGACTGCAGGATATGGTCTCCTACAGGACCACTGCCCGACACTGGCAGATTATCGGACTGATGAGGAAGTTGAAGAGGAGGAAAGGAATGAGAAACACCCTTAAACAAACTTCCACAATGCCTGTTTCAATCCGCATACCTTATGTTTGAGTCCCTGTGTGTTGAGGAGCGAGCCAAGATGACACTTGGGTCTATCTACTTGGGACATATTTTCTGTCCTGAGCAGCTTGTTTCAATAATTCACCAATTCTGAGACCAAATAGTTTCTGACCCTGAAATGAAAGGTGCAGCAAAGGAACCTCTGGTCCACATCATCCTTCCTTAAATGAGTAGTTTGTACTCAGTTGTTAGTCAGATCATAGCTAAAGAGCTTCGCATACTGCAGGTAATAATCAGAAAGAAACAGAAACCTTTATCTGTATCATAGCAAGTCTCTCTATGAATGGTTTGGATTGTATTAGTAGTATAAATGGCGTCAAAATACCTCTTTTTGGGATGTCTTCCCCCATAAAATCCATGGCGTCCAAAGGGGCTGCATCCTTATGTGTCTGTTGTGTGAACCAAAAAGGTCTAGAGCAGAAAGTCCTCTTTCAAGATGCGTGGACGTTTTTATCAAATTCCTGTAGTGGGGAACAGCTTTTGGACAAAACTGAATACACGACTCAGATTACTTCCATTCTTTCATTCAAGCTCCATAATTAGATCCATTGGAGAAAGACCAGAAACAATAGCAGCTTGCAGCTGGCAAATCTTGACATCTTCAGCAGAGCCTTGGCATGAACATGCTCAAATCTCCTCAAAGTACTTTGCAGAAGAATCGTGTGAATCCTCCCATGGTTTCTCATCTGGGACCCCATAAGTAAGCTTCCTGCAATTAAAAGGAGCTTCTAAAAGTGCAGCAGATCTTCTGTACAAGATATACTCCACAGTACTCCCCGTAATAGTCTGCAATTGAGTAAAACAATACATCTGGATATTCAGGCATAACCTGAGCTGCAAGATTGATTGTAGCGACAGCAACATTCGACAACATTCTGGGAATAGAACATTCCAGGCTCTAGCAGGCTCATGCTCCTATTTTCTCCACTCATATTTATGGGTTATAGGCCTGCCTGGGGATGTGGAGGACTCCCCCTTCTGTGGTGTCCTTTTTCCCCTCTGATAGACATTATCAATAGTGGGGGAAACGCAGTAGCACACAAAGAGCTTCACCCTTTACCTGGTGCAGTATTCAGTTACCTTTTTGACAGACATTGGGCCTGTCTCAAAACTATATGCAGGTGCCACTGGCTCTTGCCCTCCATGCCTCAAGTACTCCCTTGTGCACCCTCTCCTAAAACATCTGTCTGCTGACCCTTTATGCCCAGCTCACTATCGCTCCATCTCGACCACACCCTTCCTGGGTAAACTCTTGGAGAAGTTGAACCTCCCCCCAACTGATCCTTCATACTGCACTCATTGGTTGCCTCCATGACCATCAATCTGGATTCTGGGCATCAAAAGTTACAGAAACTGCTCTCCTGAACACCTGTGAAGACATGCTCGCAAATCTTGACTCTAATTCTCCTGCTGTTCTTATTCTCCTCCGTCTCTCCCCTGCCTTTGACACAGTCAACCATTCCATCCTCATTAAAAGGCTCTGTGATACCCTCAGCATCCCGGACCAGGCACTGGATTGGCTGACTTCTTTCCTCACTTACTGCCGCTCCTAGTTGCAGCTGGGCCCTTTCTCCTCCACCACTTCACTCTCTACCTGCAGCATCCCCCAAGGCTCTATCCTAACACCATGTCTCTTCAATATCTATCTCGCCCCTCTTGCTCACCCCACTTCCAGTGTTACGCTGATGACACACAGCTTTCCTTCAAACTTCCCTCTATTACCTCCTCTTTTTCCTCTCTCATCTCGTGTGTCTGACTGCTGTCCAGGCGTGGCATGTCACTAACAACCTCTGTCTTAATGCCAGTAAGACCGAGATCCTTCTTATTTGGACTACTGTGCCCTGTTTCCCTCTCACCCTCTGGTCACCTTCCTTGAGCCCTCTACCCTCGCCTTTGCGTGAGGTCAAAAACCTTGGGGTCATCTTCGACTGCTCTCTCTCCTTCACCCCTTACATCTTGGACTTTGCCAAGAAGGCTCACTTCCAGCTTCACCTCTTTAGATGCATTCTCCCATTCCGACCCTTCCCCCAGAAGCTCAATGTTTCCAGAGCTCAGGCTGGAATACTGCAACAGCCTCTTCCTCAATCTCCCCCTTTCCTCCCTACGCTTCTTTCAGCTAATCCAGAATAGACGTATCATTGGTCTCAAGCCCAGGGACCTTATCTCTTCAGCCCTAAGATCTCTCCACTGGCTCCCAGCAGCTGTGAGGATCAAATTCAAGACCCTCTGCTTCACCCATAAGGCTTCCTGGAGGCTGGGACCACGTTATCTCCAACTATCTCTCCTTAAACACTTTCCTGCTAGATCCCTCTGCTCCTCAAACTTCAACTCTCTGCTTGTCAAACACTTCTCCAAGCAGAGCATGGGGGGCAGTTCTCACTTTGGCTGGTGTCTCTTTTTGGAACAGCCTCCCTGCCCCTCCCGCACTTGAGCCGGACCTCCTTAAGTTCTGGAAACTTCTCAAAACTCAGCTTTTCTCTACCGCTTTCCCTTCCCTGCTGGTCACCCCACTGCTGCTAAGACTAGCGGCCTGGACCTTCATGAATCTCACAGGTTACCAGGCCCCTGCCCAGTCGACACCAGCGGAATCCTCCCACCCCCCAGCACTGCCCCTGTGGGCCACCTACCTGGTGGCTGTGCGTCCCACCCTTGGGATTCCTACGCCCTAGCACTTAGCCAGCATTCTCCTCCCCTGGCACCCCTCATCACTTCCCTCTCGGGCACTCACCTGCACTTGCCCATGCCTTGCTCCCTGCCCCCGCTCCCTTCCATATCTCCTTCACCTCACTGCACTTGCACTTCCGAATGTCACAAGGCCTAGAAGGACCACAATTGTTTATTTACTGCTTTTTTTGTGCCATTTTTATTTGCTCCCCTTGTTCCCTCTCTATTGTGCCTTGTGGCACCGGGGAACACCATTTTTGTTGTATAGGCGCCTAACAAATGCTCAATAAATCAAATTAGGGTAGTCTGTTGATTGTAGTGCTGGTGATAGCGTAGGGAGCAGGTGCATCTCATGCAGTTATAGCTTTAAAAAGTGACTTTATTTGAATACTTTCGGCTGATTGTGTTGGTACAGTCTGTGTGGTGCAGTTTTTTTTATTTCACATGGAATTCTGAGTTCTTGGATTCTTTAATGGCCGCAAGTTCCTATTCGAGGCTCCTTCCCTCGGGCTGCTGATATTCATTTAGGTTGTTTAAATCAGCATATGCAGATGCATTGATGACAGGTTGCTGAAGTTAATCTCGGACCCTGCTTCTATTATTAATTGAATTACATTTGCCCTCCCTGCTTTCCAGTTGTGCCTTTACACAGCTCCTTTCATAGTCCTATTGCATTATTCTTTCTAGGACTCTGCATGATACATTTGTTCCTCCTTCATCCATACCATTGACTGCTTCTACATGGATTTGTTGGATTCTGTAGCATTTCACGTGTGGCTATTTTCAGGATTACTCACTGCTGGCAGGCACACAGACATGGAGAATGAGCAGCATACAAATGGCACTGCGTGGCAGTCCGATGCGGGAGCCCCAGAGTGATTCAATCTTTCTTTATTAGCTCTCTTGGTGAACTGCCGAGCACAGGATTTCCCTTTTGCCCATGTGCGAACATCGCGCATCCTCATTGGTGGATGCTCTCTGTGGCGGAGCTCCAGGGCTCTGTTAACTGTGTCTTCTCCAGGACACGACATCTCCGTCCTTCAGGCAAACAATAAAAAGTCACTCACAGTTCTGTGTTCTCATATTTCTTCAATCAGACACACAGGCGGCCTTCTGATGCATCTTGTCGACCTTGCCCGGTGCCCTTCCTGCTGCTCCTCAGATTCTTCTCTTGAAGGCTCATCATGTGATATTTGTGTGTTGACTTCCTCATCGCTTTCTTGATCTTCTTCCTTGTACTGTTTAAAGTGAGAGAGACATTTCGAGTGACCACTCTCCTGCGGGAACAAGCAGTTATCATGGTCCCATTCACATACAATATCATCAGATAGGTACAGTGAGCAAAAAGCAGATGGCTACAAACTCTCAAAGTGGTTACAAACAACTGAACAGGTTATCATGCCGTGTTCTTTCGAGAGAGGGGTGCCTGCTACCTTTTTTGTATTTTTGGAAGGAACTTGGGGTTGGTCACCCTAAGTTACCTGGGGGCAAACAGACGTGGACTCCCTGCCTACTGTGCTCAGAGAGGCACAGCTCCACCTCACTGATGAGGCCCAACAAGGCGGAAACACGTGTATGGGGTTGCTGTTGGTACTCTTGTTCAGAAGGGAATTGCCATAGCACTTCGGTGCTGGACTGCCAATGTGGGCGGGACAAAGACTGATATGTAAATGGATATTTTCCATCTGTGAAAGGTACAGTGAGCAAAAAGCAAATGGCTGCAAACTCTCAAAGTGGTTAAAAACTACTGAACAGGTTATCGTGCCGTGTTCTTTCGAGAGAGGGGGTGCCTGCTCCCTTTTTTGCAATAACATCAGATAGTCAGGATAAAACATTGGGCCTCATTACGAGTCCGGTGGTAACCGTGCCGAAAAAAACGGCAGGCTACCGCCTGACCAGTGTTACCATTCCGCCTCCGTGATTCCTGGATTCACCGGGGCATTACGACCCCGGTGTCGCTGGAATTCCAGAGGCGGAATTCTGTAAGTCCCCATTCCCACGGAGTCCCATATGGCTCGCTGGGGACAATGGAAACACTGCTTCCGTCTATGACGGGGCCGGTCTTTCCATTTGCGCCTGCAGGCGGGTGGTGTAAATCCCGCCAGGTCAGACCTGCCGGGAATGACACCTCTCGCCTGCAGGACTCTTAATCTTTCCGGACCGGCAGGGTCGTAATGAGGCCCATTGAATCTGCCTTTTTATCTTGATGTCTACATACTAGCACTTTATCGCCTACTCACAATTCAGAGCTCTTGGCTCGTCTTCTACTGTCAGCGTACTCCTTCATGTCTTGGTTCTTGCAAGCATCCACTTCTCGAATCTGTTTCGCGTCCTCGCTCAGGTCACTTGCCAGGTGAGGGAGCCTGGTCCTTATCCTTTTGCCAAACAGCAGTTCAGAAGGGCATTTCTCAGTCGTACCATGTGATGAGTTTCTGTAGTCCCTGAGCACACAGCCTGGTTGAGTGACATGGACTGTAGTTCATTTTGTTGGAGAACTCTTTTCAGGCTGTCCATGAACCGCTCCAACATGCCATTGGCCTGTGGCCATAGTGGAGTGATCTTTCTTTGGTGAATGCCCAAGTATTGTATGAATTGTGCGAACTCCAGGCTGCTGAAGGGTGGACCATTGTCTGATTTCAGGACTTCTGGAAAACCCCATATGGGAAAGATGTTGTCTAGCACCGGTATAACAGTGCTAGCTGCAGTAGATGATATTATGTGCACCAGAGGAAACCAAGAGTATTTATCTATGATTACTAATCAGGATTTGGTTTCTCCAAAGGGTCCAAAGAAGTCAATTGCAAGGTGAGTCCATGGGAGCTCAGGCATGTCCGACATCTTCAGAGGTTCTGGATGATTGGGTCTGGAGGTACTCTGACGCAGGTGACATGCGTTGATCGTGCGTTCCACCATCTGGTTCATTCCTGGGACCCACATGGTGTCTCACTTTTCCCTTCATGACCACCATCCCGTAGTGACCTTTGTGAGCTAGATCTATGATATGTTGTCGCAGGTTCATGGGAATCACTAGTCGATGTACTTGCATGATGAGTCCTTCTGCCGATATTGATAGCTCTTCTCGTATGTTCCTGAATGCATGTAGTTCTGCAGTGGAGTGTTCTCCGCTTTGCCCACCTATGACATTTGGGTCTTTCCATCATCTGGATCTGATCAGCTCCTGCACCCTGTTTAGCATGGCATCTTGCCTGGTGTGATCCAGGATGAACCTCAGCATGATTGCCCTTGAGGGCCATGATAAGTTAGAAAGTTAACATACTCTTCTGTCATAGTATCATCAGTGGACAGGTTCGGCAGTGGGTGTCGAGACTTGAAGTCTGCTGGGTTGTACTCTGTACCCAGTTAATGAAGAATCGTGAAATATGTAGTCGTAAGCCCAACTTTTCTATATGTGGGGGCATCTTGCTTTGAGAGCTTCCGTAGATGGTCACCTAGACCTGGTGATCTGTTAAGAACATGAATGGCTTACCCAGAAGGAACATTTGGAAGTGCTTTCACGTCCATTCGATGGCAAGCCCTTCTTTTTCAGGTCGTGAGCACGTGGTCTCCACCTCTGAAGGGCTCTTGCTGGTATAAGCAATCGCTGTCCTGGGAGACACTCGCCCCGGCCAGTGTTGCGCGAGGATCGTCCCATGGCTAACAGGACTGGCGTCAGCTGTCACCTCCGTGCACATGTTCGGGTCAAAATATGCCATGTGTTCTGCTGAGGCAATATGACTTTTTATTTGCGTGAATGTCTCTTCCCATTGTTCTGACCACTGGAATGCTCTGCCCTGCTTCGTGAGTTCTCTGAGGGGAGCGCTGGTGGTCGCAAAGTCCGGAATGTGTCAACTGCAATATCTAGCCATTCCCAAGAAAGACCTGATCTCACTGACATCTTTGGGGGGCGAAATTCTAGAAAGTGCTGCAACTTTGCTCGGGTCAGGGCTCATGCCTTTATGTGAGAAAATATGTCCATAGAACTTGAGATGAGACTTGTGGAAGACACACTTTTCACGGTTTAGGGTCAGAACCGGCCTCCACCAGTGCTGTGCACACCTGTTGAAGGGCTTGATCATGCTGTGCAATGGTGGCTCCAAACATCAGGATATCATAACTGTAATTAAAGCAATTATTTACATGACAAATTACTCTCCTGAAACAGTTCAGCTGCTGAGCAGATGCCGAAACTGAGTCTCTTATACCTGAAGAGTCCAATTGGTGTGGCAAAGTAGTAATGTGCCATGATTGTTCGTCTCTTCTGATCTGATGATATCCCTTGTTCAGGTCAAGCTTCGAGAATACTTTCGCCCCATTGAGGAGGCTGATCATGTCATCTAAGTACATTCCAGGGTGTCTCTCGTGCCCAATGGCCTTGTTTGCCTGTCACATTTGTTGAACCTCTTTTCGGAATAGCTACTATGGGGGACACCCTTGTAGTTGGACCATCAGCTGGTTCTATCATACTTTCATTAACTTGACATTGTATCTCCTTTTCCACAAGCTGTTTGTCGATGGATTGGTATTCTCGTCGGGTGTTGAGCTACAGGCGGTATTGATTCATCAATATGGAGCGTCACAGGGTAGCCTTTAAGACACTGGATGCCTTTGAGAAAAGTCAGTAACGCCTGCACAACAGAGAGTCTGTGTTGCATGGTATATGCCACTGCTGCAATCTCCATCTCTTGAGCAGTGGGTTGTCCTAGCAGATTGCTCCCCGGAACTTGAAATTTAGCATGTGCACCCTTTTCCTTATACCTTAACATTATGAAAAACGTCCCATGATTCCGCACTGGGCCTATTGCCGCCCACTGGAAGACCTTCAGGTCAGACCGTCTCAACTGTGGAGGAGACGCCATCTTACGATATTCTGACACGCACATTATATATAGGGTGGCGCCTGTGCCGATGAGAAATTTGGCCTGGTGATCTCCTACCAGCAGGATGATGTCACCCTCAGGCGAGGTTGTCACTCCATTTATTATGTAAGCCTAATCAGGCTGAGTCATCTCCCTGGCGGGTGAGGACGATGGGGACCTTCCTGTAACTTGTCTGACATGTCTTATGAGGATTCGCCTCGCTCCTGCGTCTCTCCTTGGACAGGTGCTGCACATGCTAGGCTATTGCTTAGAGGGTGTTATGTTATGCCCTTGTGGCTGTCCAGGTCGAGAGTTGCAGACTGCCAAGTGGTTTTCCCTGCCTCTGTCCAAATACAGGACACTTCATGCCTTCTTGATGAGGGAATGGGAGGCCACACCAGTAACATCTCCCAGATGAAACCGGTCCCGTGAATGTATGTTGCTTGTGTGTCCACCTCGATTCACTGGCAAGACTTGATATATTTGCTCTCTTCTAGGTACCTTAGTAGTTTCGATCTGAGAGGCTTGTGTGTCTGCCCTAGATACCGTCCTGGCCATTTGTAGTATGGTCGCAAGAGGGAGCGGATTTTCTTTCTAAATGAAGGCGACAGGCATCCTTCTATGATTCCTAGTCTAATGGCTTCCTCATTCGTGAAATTGTGGAACTCACAATGCGCTACCAACTTGCGAAGACAAGTTGCAAAAGCATCCATGGACTCGCCCAGTATCTGGTATGCCATATTGAAGCTGTGCCTCAGGTGATCAATATTGTGCTGTGTGTCAAAGTATGTGCTCAGCGCTTCATCTTCTGGCGGAAAGTGGTTATGAGGTCCTCTACTTCATCTCCAACCAGATTCACCAGCAGTCTCCTGGCAAATTTGTCAAGCGCATTTTCATTGTGAGCATGCAGGTAATTTTCAAACCTCCTTATTTATCTCTCCCAGCGTGCCCCCAGGGCCTGCTGGTCACCCATGTCGAAGGCCCCAGGTCAATGAAATGCTGCTGCGCTGCGCACATCTTCCGAACTTGGCTCACCTTCTGACATCTCAGTGGTTTGGTGTCCTTTCTTGCATCTCGAAATTCAGCTTGCATTGTTCAGCTTTCAGTATATATTTGAAGTTGGGACTGTCTTTAGTGGGAAGGAAATCCCATCCTTGTCGCCATTGTCGTATTTCTTGTGTGGGTACTTTCAGGATTACTCACTGCTGGCAGGCACACAGACATGGAGAATGAGCAGTATACAAATGCCACTGTGTGGCAATCAGATACAGGAGCCACAGAGTGATTCAATCTTTCTTTATTAGCGCTCTCAGCGAACTGCCGAGCGCGCGATTTCCCTTTTGCCCATGCGCAAACATCACGCATCCTCATTGGTGGATGCTCTCTGTGACGGAGCTCCAGTGCTCCCTTAACTGTGTCCTCTCCAGGAGATGCCAGATTTGAGCTCCCTTCAACCCCCTTGGTAAGTCTGTGGTGACTTCCATCCCAAACCACTACTTTCTGGTCATTCTTTTTTACTTGTAGCGCCATTTGGATTAGATGTCTCTCCTTTAGAAGAGGCGATTGGAATCATTAGACGTTCCTCTAAGGAAATGTGCATGTGCTCAACTAACGTTTACACACGATTCTTAGATGAAATCCTTTCAGCAATGGTTTCCGGGTGAAGTTGGCGACCATGGGGAGTGTTTGTCAAGGTGTAGCTGACTCTATGCAGCCATCTACACATCTCAAATGTGTGAAGCTTTATTGCGTTCTGAGTACCATGATGAGTATTACATCTGTGCATGTGTTTCCTTTGTGCAGAAGTCCCTTTGGATTTTTAGAGTTCAGATAGCTAGTACATTTAGTGCATTGTTCAACTTCCCACACAAGTTTAGTGGGTCTTAAAAAATAATTCCCAATATGATTTGGCTGCAGGATTAGAATCCAAGCGAGTTGTGGTTTTGTACCTGGTGTTATACTTGTTGACATGCAATGTACTGTCTCCTTCCGAATATGGAGGTTGTTGGAGGTAATGAACAAGTTTTGACTCTTCTAACAGTGTAAATCTGAGCATAAAGACTTTACCTCTAAGGAGATAGAAAACTGGGGAAATACATTCAAGAACACTCAAATGCACAAAGGTTGGTTAGGTGAGGATGTTCCCTACACAAGCCCTACGATGCCAACACTACGAGACACTTTAAAAATATCTGCAAATTAACACAGATGTCCCTATATGGAAGCCACGCTTTGCAACCTTGAAATCCGCCTTCCTCCTCGTAGCTCATTTCTCTCTACTCCTGTCTTCATGCAGCAGTAGGCCCTGCAGTGATCCTGACTTCTCCCTTTCACTGGATTTCCATCCTGTACCCCATTAATGCCCTGTTTGATCACTAAGGGTAGTGTTCTGTTGACAATTGCCCATGTGTCCTGGGCCAGGGTTACATGCCAATGCAAGTGGGATAGCACATGGAGAAATGAAACTGTGAAGCAGCGTGGCCGGCTACCCTGCTGCAGCGTCCACTTCCAGTGCTCCTTTTTGCTTGCACGTACTTGCTCGACCTCCTGACAATGAAAGGCTAAGTAAGCCGTACCCTGTTTTTAGCTTGTCTCCGGCAGCCAGAACACAGTTTTCTGGGGCAAGCGCTCAACTGTCTTATTGAGTGCTAATCACAAAGAGTATACCAGGAAGTCTGACCTTCTGTAGTATTTATTAAGGCACATCCTGTAGTAGTTCATGCTGTCCTTGGTGATGTTCCCAAGCTCAGGAAAGAATAGTTGCATATGACGCCGTTTTACATTTTCTTTTAGCGTTAAGTATTAAATGTACTTTTTGTAAAAAGTAGAGAATATCCTGTTTTAAATCTCAAAAGATTACAGTCTGTCAAATGCTATTCCATGCAGCATGATATACATTTAGTACCGTTTTGTTAATTTTAATACGTTTCTTAATAGCTAATTATACACTAACCAGGCAATAAAGAATATTCTGTTCCTCACGTGTTGTATTAACAGCTGTCAGGAATGTTGGCTGATGTAGTGCTTAGATAACGTGCCATGTGCTCGCTTTGTTTACTGATTAATATCTAGCCTGCATCTGCTTTCCAGAACAAGGATTACATTGAGCCGCATAGTCTTTTCATAGTAAATGAACAACAGTAAATTGTATTCATGTACAGTTTGTTATTATGTTAGTGTCCTCCCAGTGTTTCTTTTTGGCTTGTGAAGAGTTCACATTTTGATTTTGAGTTATTATATATTTTGGGGACTTCTAAATGCTCACTTATGATTGGAACGAGGCTGTGGTCAGAAAGACCATAATTTGTTTTAAACATGATTACTGCCAGTTTATGATTTAGCCTAAACAGCTCGTAATTCTTCTTTGCTTTTTTAAGAGCAAGTGCTGCTGTGATGTCTTCACTCAAAGCCTGTCAATTGGAAAGCTCGTCTGCAGAGTCATTACCAAGCCTATCTATTTATGTTTGTATTTTATTGAATTTATACACTGCTTTCACCAAAGTGCTGTACAAAAAGATAAACAATAAAATAGAAATAATAGACATAAGTTACAGTTGAATTAACATTATTTTTTACAGGGTTAGAGAAAGAAATGGTTCCTTACGTTGCAACGGAAAATTAGAACGGGAGAAGTGGACCTGAGAGAAAGAGGCAATTACTTCTAATGATTAGGAGCCAGAAGGGAAAAGGAGCAGAAACGAGACTGGGCGCAAAGACTTCTAGAAGAAATTGCGTTTGAGAGTGCAGAGCATGTGGTGGACAGTAGAGGGAAACAAGGGGGGGGGCGGTCTAACTCGTGGATATACAAAACCCAATTCTAAGAAAGTGAAAAAGAAGACCAGAATCAAAAGGGATCCAGGAAAGGTGGGTAATTGAAGCTGTGAGCAGAAAGACAGAAGAGGATATGAATAGAAGTATTATAGATAGAGCCAAGATGAACAGGTTTACAAGCAGGAAGACCAATCAAGGGAGCAGATCAATAATCGAGGCAAGAAAAATAATCAAAGAGTAACTAATTATATTTGCTTCACCAATGATAAAAATGAGACCAGCTTTTACAAATATTATAGACTTAAAAACAAGTGCCTTATTCTGATGTTTGGTGGTTTGATAGTGTGGAACTGAATTTCTCAGCGCTGTGCTTTTGGGTCGAACAGGGTACATTGAATCAGAGGTGCAGCAGTTAAATTCAATCTCCGTCTGCAGTGACTGTGTCACAGCAACTGTCAAACAGAGCTCATATGTCCTTATCATCACTATCTTCATCCTCATCTGATTAGAAGGGAAAGAAGATTTTTAAGCATGTCTCTGAAGAGGAGTCCTTAGTTCTCTGTGTATACAATGCCTCAGTGGCCGTTTGGAAGCAGGCTTGCATCACAAAAGTAACGCAATTCATTAATTAATCTATTAAGCATAAATGACTGTGTGACACAAGTTGGGGAGGGATAGCTGGGGAGGGGGTATAGGTAGGGGTAGTTGGGGAGGGGCTGTGGGGAGGGGGTAATTGGGGAGGGGGAGTGGGAAGGGATAGTTGGGGAGGGAGTGTGGGGAGGGATAGTTGGGGAGGGGGTGTTGGTCCACCTGTTATTTCTAATTGTACATATCAATACACTGGGTGTTGCATTGCAATCATGACTGGACATTCATTTTTCATGTGAGTGTGTGATTTATTCGGTGTACAGTGTTGATTGTGGTTGATGGCCTAGGTCATGTGCATGTGTGATGTGCTCAAAAGTAGTGGGTGATCAGTTCATAGCATGCCTCCTGTGCCTCTTTGACACAGTACCCACGTGGTTCTACTCCCCGTTCCCCATCTGCATTGCCTCTGCCTTCCCTCCCTCCTCCCGCCTCCCGCACGCCCCTCCCCTGATTGGTTCCTTCTGGTGTGCCTGGGCTTAGTCGCCGTTTCGATCCGTGCAGATGCCATTCCACTGGCGCTGCACAGGTGAGTGGGGCCCTCCGCCGACCCTCCTGGGCCTGTCATTTTTGTATTTTGGAGGCCTTCTGTGCCTCTTTGGCCCAGTACCCATGTGGATCTACTCCCTGTTCCCCTTCCGCATTTCCTCTGCCTTATCTCCCTCCTCTCGCCTCCCATAACCTCCGACTCCTTCTTGACTGGGTCATCTCTGGTCTTAAATGACTGACCCTTAGCAGCCCTCTGCCCTGCAGCTCCTCTGGCTAAGGGCCCCTAGGGAAAGGGCAGCTCCTTCAGTGGCAGCTCCAGCTCGTGTCTGCAGGTGTCAGCAGGGGAAGCCAGTGGCCAGCCGTCAACCAGCAGCGACCAATCAAGGTAGGAATGGCCCGGGTTACTAATAGAGCAGGAAATCTACCCTGACAACCCTTCCTCATTGTAGATTCTCAGACTTAGGTGTGTAAAAAAAAGAAATTACATTGTGAAAGTATTTGAAATTGCGTTGTGAAACCTAGGCCTTTTTCCCCTTACTGAGGACTCTCAGACTTGGATGTGTTTTTCTAGGTTTGTTCAACAAAAAGAAATTGCATTGTGAAAGTATTTGAAATTGCATTGTGAAACCTTGGTCTTTTTCCCCTTATTCAGGGCTCTCTGACTGACTTAGATGTGTTTTTCTGGGTTTGTTCAAAAAGTTGCATTATGAAAGTATTTGAAATTGCACTGTGAAACCTATACCTTTTCCCCCTTATTCAGGACTCTCAGACTTGGATGTGTTTTTCTAGGTGTGTTAATAAAATTGCATTGTGAAAGTATTTAAAATTGCATTGTGAAACCTAGACCTTTGCCCAGTGTACAAGACCCTCAGACTAAGGTGTGTTTTCCCCATTATCTAACAACATTATGAAAGCAGTGCCATTCTGTGGTTTTACTTCTTAGCAAAGCATTCATCTAGCAAACTTTCTACCATTATCGGAGCGCCTGTCGTCTTGTCCAATTGTCCACTATTGTCCCATCTTTCCCTGTCCTGTCTGCTTGTGCCCCTCCCTGCGTCCTTCCCTAGTGTTCTCCCCGCCCCTATACCCCCCTTCTTCTTCTCTCCTATCCCGACCTACTCTATCGTGCTCTCTGTCTTTCCTATCTTTTCTAACTGCTTCTCTATTGACTATCCTGCTCTCCTCACTAAATCTGGGAGGAAGAAGTTTAAAAAGGACATCCTGGTCTCCAACCCAGGCCTCCCTATCGCTGACACCTATACCAGTGCCTCCTCTAGGCAAACCTCACCAACATCCTCTTTGTAGTTCCCTCGCCACACCTATGGACTCTTCATATGGTCTCTGCGCTTTCTCCTCTCTCTTCTCCCATTAAAGGTGGCACCCGGTGCAAGGTCCTCCTGGCCTCCTTCCACTCCTCTAAGGTCATCATTAATGTTTACTTGAATGGTACCGTCTTGGTCCAAGGCCCTCACGCCAATCTTCTCCTCTTTGATAGACACCTCATCAATTTCCTTCCTTCTGCTGCTGTACCCTCTCTTCCGTCCACGGCTTCCTTGCCACCCCCTGCTGTCTCCTCCTTGGCTACCTTTCCCTCTCCTCCTTCCTCTTCTGCCCCCCTTTGGGCCTCTCCTGCACCTACGCATGGTGCACCTCTGATTCATACCGCTCCCCCGAAGTCTTTCAAGGACAGCAACCTTCTCCATAATGCCACTCTTAACTCTCGCTCAGCTGTCAAAGATTTCTCTGACATCGCTGCCTCCTGGAGGAACTTGACCTCGATGTCCTCGGTCGATGTCCTCTGTCTCACCAAGACATGGTTCACGGCCAGCTCTGTCACAAGCTTTGACACTTTCCTCCCTGACGACTACAAGCTCCTCTCCGCGCCCAGGTCCAACCGTTCTGCATGGGGTGTAGCCCTGGTCTTCCCCGAGTGGATTTCTGCCTCTGTCATCCCTATGCAGGCCTACTCCTCTTTGGAATGCCTCATCTGCAGGCACTTTCTCTCTTTTAGCCATTCCCTTACTGTGGCTACTATCTATTGGCCACCTGGTCAGCTCTCCACCTTCCTCTCTGTATGGGCGGAACTCTCCTCTTCCCTCCTTGTCTCGACCACTCAACTCCTCCTTTTTGGAGACTTTAAAATCCACCTGGATGCTTCCTGTTCTTCCTCTGGACTCTTTTGCGACCTCACCTTCCCCTTTCTATCCCTCTCACCAGTCCTCTCTCCTGGAGTGATCACTTGCTCCTTTCCTCGCAGCTCAATCTATCTACCCCTCAGGTCAAGCTAACTCCAGCACTGCAACCGCCCTTCTCGGCTGCCACTTTCTCACCCCGCCACCTTTTTGCTGACTCACACCCTTACACAGCCCTTTCCATTCTCCACTCTGTTATATCTGATACTTTCGATGTTCTTGCCCCTGTCATGAGGATCCGCTTGAAGCCCAAAGCCAAGTGCAACTCCTGGTACGACTCAGACGTAGTCACCCTCAAACGCAAGTGCAGGGTGGCTGAGAGGAAATGGCGTGCTTCTGGTACATCCTTTGACCAACTGGCCTGCCACATGCTCCAAAGGTAATAGCGTCTCTCTGTCCGCACCAAGAAGAGAGCTCACATCTAAGCCCGTGTCTCTGCGGCATCTAACAACTCGGCTGAACTCTTCAAAATCTGCAAGGAACTGGCCAATCCAGCTGCAGTCTCTACCTCTCCTGTCCCTTCTCAGGTCCTATGCATGGCTCTGGCTTTTCATTTAATCTCTAAAACTCATGACATTCTGTCCGCTCTCTCTTCCTCCCCCCTCCTCCTTCTACTCCCTGTTCTTCCTCTGGCCCTTCTTCTGCCACCTCTCCCCCCTCCTTCTCTGCCTTTCCCCTGTTCTCCCCAGGCAAGGTTTCTAGTCAAGTCCGATATATGAAAGTCTCGTCAAAACAGGGTCGTCCCTGTTCCTCCAAAACCATCAAGGACCACATTGACTCCCGGGCCCCTGCTCTGGCTGACTTCTGCAACATACTGCTTCACCACTGGAGTCTTCCCATCCCCCCTGAAGCACTCCCTTGTGCACCCTCTTCTTAAGAAACCCTCTGTCTGGCCATCTCCCAGCTTAATCTTCACACTGAATCTGTTGGTTGTCTTCATGACCATCAGTCTGGCTTCCAAGCTGCCAGAAGCACAGAAACTGCTCTCCTGAACGGTAGTGAAGACCTGCTCTCCAACCTTGATTCCAATGCCCTGTGTCCTCATTTTACTTGATATCTTCTCTGCCTTTCACACCGTCAACCATACCATCCTGCTCAACCGTCTCCGTGATAACCTGGGTATCACCGGTCAGGTCCTGGAGTGGCTGACTTTTCTCCTCTATAATCGACCCTCCCAGGTCTAACTTAGGTCCTTCCTCTCCTCTATCTCTATCTCTACCTGTGGTGTTCCCCAGGGGTCTAACCTCTCTCCCTAGATGTTCAACCACTACCTGGCACTTCTTTCTTACCGCATTGCCGCTCTCTGCCACAACTTCCAGTGCTATGCGGATGACACTCGGGTCATTTTCAGGCTACCTTCAGCCACCTCTTCTACTTCTCTCATCTCTGTCTGCTATCCAGGAGTAGTGTGCCACCAATGATCTCTGCCTCAATGCCATTAAGACTGAGATTCTCCTCATCAGCACACCTGCTCCCTCCTTTCCGATCAGCCTCTCTTGCCCTCTTCCTGCTCCCACCTCAGGGTCATCTTCGACTCCACACTCTCCTTCTCTCCGCACATCTCTAAGAAGTCACACTACCAGCTGCACCTCCTTAGAGGTATTCTTCCTTTCCTCAGCTTCCCCCAGAAGCTCACTATCTCCAGGGCTCTGGGTCTCTCTAGGCTGGACTATTGCAACAGCCTCTTTCTAAATCTGCTTCCTTCTACTCTCTGCCCTCTGCAACTCATCCAGAAGAGGACTGTGAGACTTGTCCTTGGCCTCAAGCCCAGGGATTGTATCTCTCCAGGACTGAAATCTCTGCACTGGCTTCCTGTGGCTGCGAGGATTAAATCCAAAACCCTCTGCATTGTCCACAAGGCCTTCTGGGGCCTAGGGCCTCAATACCTTCAATTCTCTCTTCCTAAATATCTTCCTTCTCAAGCTCTTCGCTCATCCGCCTCCAAATCCCTCAGGGTCAGCCGCTTCTCCAAGCAATGAGTTGGTGATAGATCTTTCTTCGGCTGGGGCCTCCCTCTGGAACAGCCTCTCTGCCTCCCTAAAAGGTGAGGAGAACCATTTCCGCTTCCGGAAGCACCTCAAAACCTTCCTCTTTGCTTCTGCTTTCTCTCCTCCTATCCCCTGCTGAACTCCTGGCTGAAACAGGAACTGCACTGGTTACCTGGCCACCCTCTGATCTCGGGCCCAGGTCCCCTCCCCTGCCAGTTGCACACCTGCATTGCCTCCCTGGCAACCCCTGTACTTGGGGACTCTTTTCTGTATCCCTACAGACCCCTACCCGCCCTTGACACCTGATGTCTGCACTTACCCATGCACTTGCCCCCAGCTGGCCGTACATTTTACTTATTGTTTTATTTATTCTATTAATCCCATGTGCTGTATGAGACAAGGGAGGGGGAAGTGCACTGTCCCCTCTCCCTTGCCCCGCACTTTTCCCCTTCCCCCTTCCCATGAACTTGTGCGATCTGAATGACACCTGGCCTAGTAAGATCGTTGTCTCTGTCTTCCCTCTGTTCCCCCTCCCTTGTCTCGTCCTTGAAATACTTGTGTTTAGGCACTTTAAAAATGCCATATCATATCATATATATCATAATCATATCACATCATGCATCACACCCATCCATGGCATCCCTACGATAGGGCAATGGTATTTCATCCTTGCTGTCAATGTCATCCTCCGCCTCCGCTGGGTGCATGTCCATGTCTGGGAGAAGGGGAATGTTGCGCCTGATGCACATGTTATGTAACATGGCGCAGGCCAGGACTATCTTGCCCACTGGGGCAGCAGAGCCTTGCCTTCAGCAGCCCAAACGTTTGTTCTGTGGTGCACCGTGTTCGGATGTGTGCACGGTTGCAGGCATGCTCGTGCTGGTTTTGCAGTTGCCTGATGTGGGTTATTAGCCATGGCATCAAGGGGTATCCTGCATCACCTGCATGGGAGGGGGATGAAGTCTTTGTGGTGGTAGTGTCATGGAAGCCAAGTCTGTATGTTGGTCTGTGTCACATGGGATTGGCACAAGACGTAGCGAATGGCACAGATGACCCTAGTATCCAGTGCATTACGTTTAAGGCTTCCAGTTTCCCGATTTTACTGATTTCTACACATTCATACAGATGGAAATCAACCTGCTTAGAGTCTTTATTTATGTTAATGGAATATAAGGGTAAAACAGGTCTCTCTGTCTGGTTCTCTATGATGTCACTCATACATCACAGGCCAATCTCATTGCAGACTGGCAAGATGGATAGTGCAATAGTTGTATGGAAATTGCATTGAAGGTTGTAAAATTGCTGACAGCATATTTCTTAAGGCAGCAGGAGTCGCAGGAGAAATCGTTTGTTGTTATGGAAAGAATTAAGCTAGCATTTCTTTCCTATAGTATTTAAATTGCATTGTGTAACCTAGGCCTTTCTCCCTCTATTCTGGATTCTCAAATTGAGGTGTTTTTTATCCTGTATAATATGCACTGGCTAAGTATTTAAATGACATTGTGTAACCTAGGCCTTTCTCCCTCTATTCAGGATTCTCAAATGTAGGTGTTTTTTTATCCTGTATAATATGCACTGGCTAAGTATTTAAATTGCATTGTGTAACATAGGCCTTTCTCCCTCTATTCAGGATTCTCAAATTTAGGTGTCTTTTATCCTGTATAATATGCACTGGCTAAGTATATTTAAATTGCATGGTGTAACCTAGGCCTTTCTGCCTCTATTCAGGATTCTCAAATTTAGGTGTCTTTTATCCTGTATAATATGCACTGGCTAAGTATTTAAATTGCATTGTGTAACCTAGGCCTTTCTCCCTCTATTCAAGATTCCCGCTCTCGTTTTCGCTGTGTCGTCTCTCCTATCTTACTGCGCAATATGTTAGCTCTGTAAGTCTGAGTGCCATCATCCTGTCCTATTGTGCAGCTTGCCTGCCTCTCGCTCTTGTCTGCCTACTCTTGTGCCCTCCTCCAGTACCTCCACCTATCTCCTCTCCCACCTACTCTATGGTGCTCTCTGTCTCTCCTATCTTCTCAAACTGCTTCTCTATTGACTATCCTGCTTTCCTCAATAAATCTGGTAGGAAAAAGTTTAAAAAGGACATCCTGGTCTCCAACCCAGGCCTCCCTATCGCTGACACCTACACCAGTGCCTCCTCCAAGGAAACTCTCACCGACATCCTCTTTGTCGTGCCTTCTCCTGACTTATGGACCCTTCATATGGTCTCTGTGCTCTCTCCTTTCTCCTCTTCTCCCATTAATGGTGGCACTCGTTAGTATGCCCTCCTGGCCCCCTTCCTTTCCTCTAAGGTCATCATTAATGTTTACTCAAATGGGACCGTCTTGGTCCAAGGCCTTCAGGCCAACCTTCACCTCTTTGATAGACGCTTCCCGCGCCTCATCAACTAACTTTCTTCTCCGGCTGTCCCCCCTCCACTTTCCTTGGCTACCTTGCCCTGCCCTTCCCCCTCTGCCCCTCTCTGGTTCCCCCTACACCTCCGCAGGGCGTACCTCTGATCTGTACCCCTCCCCAGAAGTCCTTCAAGGATGGCAACCTGCTCCACACTGCCACTCTAAACTCTCTCTCTGCTGTCAAGCATTCCTCTGATATCTGCCGCCTCCTTGAAGAACTTGACCTCAATGTCCTTGGTCTCACTGAGACATGGTTCACGGCTAGCTCTGTCACCAGCTTTGACACACTCCTACCTGACGGCTACAAGATCCTCTCTGCTCCCAGGTCTTTCCACTCTGGTGCGGGTGTTGCCCTTATCTTCCCCGAGTGGTTTCCTGCCTCTGTCATTCCTACGCAGACCTACTCCTCTTTTGAATGCCTCGTCTGCAGGCTCTCTCTCTCTCCCCTAGCCATTCCCTTACTGTGGCTACTATCTATCGGCCACCTGGTCAGATTTCTTCCTTCCTCTCTGAGTGGGTGGACCTCGTCTCCTCACTCCTGGCCTCAACCACTCAACTCCTCCTTCTTGGAGATTTCTTGGAGATTTCAACATCCACCTGGATGCCTCCTGTCCCCCCCTCTGCACTCTTTTGCGACCTCTGCAACTCTCTGTCACTCACCATTCTCCCCTCAGGCCCGACTCATTCTGCAGGGCACACTCTCGATGCTCTGATCTCCTCAGACCTTCCCCTCTCTGTCCCCCTCGCCACTCCTCCCTCCTGGAGTCATCACTTTCTCCTATCCTCCCACCTCACCCTCCCCACCCCTCAGGCCAAGCCACCTCCATCACTGCCACCCACCTTCTCGGTCATCTGACCCATGAAGCGCGTGTCAGTTGAGGCTTTCGCTTCCACCTTCTCACCCCCTCCTCCCCCTTTGGCTGACTCTCACCCTGACACAGCCCCCTCCACGCTCCACTCTTCTATATCTGATACTCTTGATATCCTTACCCCTGTCATGAGAATCCGCCTGAAGCCCAAAGCCAAGTTTAACTCCTGGTATGACTCAGACCTTTTCACCCTAAAATGCAAGTGCAGGGTGGCCGAGAGGAAATGGCGTGCTTCATGTTCATCCTCTGACAAACTGGCCTGCCACCTGCTATAAAGGCAATACCGCCTCTCCGTCCTCACCAAGAAGAGAGCTCATATCCAAGCCCGCATCTCTGCGGCATCTAACAACTCGGCTGAACTCTTTAAAAATCTGCAAGGATCTGGCCAATCCCGCCGCAGTCTCTACCTCTCCTGTCCCCTCCCAGGCCCTCTGCACGGCTGTGGCTTCTCACTTCATTTCTAAATCTCAGGACATCCTGTCCTCACTCTCCTCCTATCACCTTCTTCCCCCTATCGCCTGCTCCTCCTCTGGCCCTTCTGCAGCCACCCCCCCCTCCTTCTCTTCCTTTCCCCTTTTCTCCGCTGAAGATGTTTCTAGACAAGTCCGATCTATGAAAGTCTCGTCGAAAAAGGTTCACCCCTGTTCGTCCAAAACTATCAAGGACCACATCGACTCCCTGGCTCCTGCCCTGGCTGATTTCTGCAATCACTCCTTCGCCACGGGAGTCTTCCCATCCCCTCTGAAGCACTCCCTTGTGGACCCTCTTCTTAAGAAGCTCTTTGCCGACCCCTCTTGCCTGGCTAACTATCGCCCAATCTCCATCATTCCCTTCCTGGACAAGCTCCTGGAGAAACTGGCCATCTCCCAGCTTAATCTCCACACTGCATCTGTTTGTTGTCTCCATGACCATCAGTCTGGCTTCAGAGCCGCCAGAAGCACAGAAACTGCTCTCCTGAACATCCGTGAAGACCTGCCCTCCAACCTTGACTCCAACACCCCCCGTGTCCTCATTTTGCTTGATCTCTCTTCTGCCTTTGACACTGCCAACCATGCCATCTTGCTCAACCGCCTTCGTGATAACCTGGGTATCACTGGTCAGGCTCTGGCTTGGCTGACTTCCTTCCTCTCCGATCGACCCTCCCGGGTCCAACTTGGGTCTTTCCTCTCTGATATCTTTTTCTCTACCTGTGGTGTCCCCCAGGGATCTAACCTCTCTCCCTGGTTGTTCAACCAATACCTGGCACTCCTTGCCCACCGCATCGCCGCTCTCTGCCCCAATTTTCAGTGCTATGCGGATGATACCCAGCCATTTTCAGGCTACCCTCGGCCTCCTCCTCTCCTTCCCTCATCTGTGACTGTCTGTCTGCTATCCAGGTGTGGTGCGCAGCCAATGACCACTGCCTTAATGCCAGTAAGACTGAGATTTTACTCATCGGCACACCTACTCCATCCTTCCCTGCAGCTCTCTGGCCTGCCTCTCTTGGCCCTTTTCCTGCTCCCACCTGTAAAACAAAAAACCTAGGAGTCATCTTCGACTCCACACTCTCCTTCTGTCCTCACATCTCTGACTTCCCTAAGAAGTCTCAATACCACCTGCACCTCCTCAGAGGTATTCTTCCTTTCTTCACCTTCCCCCAGAAGCTCACTGTCTCCAAAGCCCTGGTTCTCTCTATGTTGGACTATTGTAACAGCCTCTATCTAAATCTGCCTGCCTCTACTCTCCGCCCTCTGCAACTTATCCAGATCAGGACTGCGAGACTTGTCCTTGGCCTCAAGCCCAGGGATCGTATCTCTCCAGGACTGAAATCTCTGCACTGGCTCCCAGTGGCTGCGAGGATTAAATTAAAAACCCTTTGCATTGTCCACAAGGCCTTCTGGGGGCGAAATACCTTCAACTCTCTTGTCCTAAATATCTTCCTTCCCGAGCCCTTCGCTCATCCGCCTCCAACTCCCTCAGGGTCAGATGCTTCTCCAAGCAACGAGTTGGTGGTAGATCTCTCTCTTCGGCAGGGGCCTCCTTCTGGAACAGGCTTCCTGCCTCCCTGAAACTTGAGGAGAACCATCTCCGGTTCCGGAAGCACCTCAAAACCTTCCCCTTTGCTTCTGCTTTCTCTCTTCCTCTCCCCTGCTGATTCCTGGCTGAAACTGCACTGGTTACATGGCCTCCCTCACTGCTCACAGGCCCGGCCCGCCAGTTGCTCACCTGCACTGCCTCCCTGGCAACCCTGCACTTGGAGACTGTTTCTGTATCCCTACAGTCCCCCTACCTGCACTCATGCCTGCACTTACCTTGCACTTGCCACTAGCTGGACGTTTTTTATTCGTATCCTATCCCATTTGTTGCACTTTCCCCTCTCCCTACACCCTCGCAATTTTCCCTTTCCCCCTTCCCATGCACTTGCGCGATCTGAATGACACCTGGCCTAGTAGGATCGTTATCTTCTTCCCCTATTCCCCCTCCCTTGCCTCGTCGCGCCTTGAAACACTTGTGTACAGGCGCGTTATAAATGCCATATCATATCATATCTATATGTCTGCATGCATGCTTTAATAAATGGATTTTTAAATTGTAATGAAAGCGGAATAATACTGGTTGTGAATTATCTTTTTATGCGACACCAGAAAAATGTGTATGAATACAGAATGAAAGGACCAGAAATAAATATGGATGAATAGGGACCGAAATGGCAGTTAATATATACCATGCAGTAAAGCGGTGGCTTTCCCTCTGTCTTTGCCACAACCTTATGATCGCCATTGCAAGACACGAGACGGTAGCCACTACAAAATGGCCACCCGTGCTTCCTGAAGCCTCCCCTCCTCTGTGATGCCCCTCCCGACCAGAGGCGCCGGATGATTGGTTGCTCCACCCTACTTCTCCACCGATCAGGGACCGGGAGGCGTAAGCCGGCCCCTTCAGGAAAGGCCCTGAAGGCAAGGCCAACAACTGTCCAGAGACTGTCCCGAGCTGGCCAGAGCCCAGGACCATACCCTCTGCTTGTTTTGAGGCTGTGAGTAACTTATATTTGCCTTAAACTATACTATCTGCTCTATCCCCCCAAACGGCTCTCCTCATTGCCTTTCTAGCACTTGTCATGCGCTGCAGTCACTGCACAGGACATTAAGGTTGCTCAAACCGCCACAACAGTGCGCCACCATAGCCTGCCTCATGTCCACCACACCCTGATGAGCATCACTACTATGCTTATTATGCCCTCTCACCCTCTGGCAATTCACATTGTTGTGTTTTTGCTCATACACTTTTGATCTTGTGTCCCATTGCATTCTAAGTTCATCCTGCTAAATTTGAATCTAGGTACCCCTGATTTTTACATTTAATTTATGCCCCATTGCATTAATGCATCGATTCATGTTTGCATGATTTGATCTAGACTCGCACCCCTGATAATTGCCATAGCCGTGTCCACATATTTAGGCCCTAGCTTTCTTGGTGCTACTTATACCCTGGTGTTCATGGTTCACCTTATTGTATTGTTCCTCACGGTCGCTATTGGACCACTTTGCCTGTGTTGTGCCTTATGGTCGCTAACGGACCACCTTGATTGTGTTGTGCCCTATTATCATTAACAGACCATGCACTCTAGCTCATACTGTGTTTCGTGAATATCATGCCCTTTATCACCAGGCGTAACCCTGGCTTCAACCAGCCACTTGCACTCCACATTGCGTCACCCAGCCAGACATCTTAGCGAAATAAGGGAAGTAAATTGCATCAGTGAACCGCACCAACTACCATGTGCAGAAACTTGACCTCCCTGACCCTCCTAGCTACAATCATGACCTTTGCTACCTTTAGCACTCGTCCCCCCACAGACAGAAACCTGAGACTCAGGGCAAGACTACCTTGCATATACGAACCCAAAAGAAACAGTACTAACAATACTGCTAGATTCCCATCTATGCAGACACACATGGATAAGCAAACTCTAGCTACGACACCTTTAACCCCAACCCCAACTCCTACTCACCTCCACCAAAAGAAACGCCGGAGTCAAAATAAGCATACAGATACACTTGCAACTCATCCTACTCCCAAGAACACCCTATTACTTACTGGAGCCCTTATTAATGCCAGATCCATGGTAGCCCATGCAATTGAAATTGCTGACATACTAAACAGCAGCATTGACTTCCTTGCCGTAACAGAAACCTGGCTCCACGAGGCAGCAGGACCTTCACTGATGTTAGCCGTACCTGACAACTACCAGATCCATAGAGTAGACAGACCCAATGCTAAAGGCGGTGGCCTAGCAATCATCGCGAAAACCACCTTGCCTATCAGACTCACCACCTCACCCCCCTGTGCTTCCTGCGAAGTACTCTCAGCAAAAATGCAACTCTCCAATAACCGCAAGCTAACCATTCACTTGATCTACAGGCCCCCAGGTCCCCTGGGAACCTTTGAAGATGACCTTACCACCCTCATAGTGAACAATACCCAAAATCACTCGCAAACGCTGCTGCTGGGCGACTTTAACATCGGCTTTAATGAGCCAGACAATAAAAACGCCCTCTCCATAACAGCTATCCTAAATGACCAAGGCCTTACCCAAAAAGTTCTCTCCCCCACACATGCTAAAGGCAGAACTCTTGACTGGGTATCAGAACTCAACTGCAACATAGTCATCACTGCCAACACCCCTCAACTATGGACTGACCACTTTCTAATAAACTTCACTGCCACACTTGACCTCCCCAGCCCTAAAACTATCAAAATGATACCACCACTCCCTACCAGAAGTAAAAAAGACATTACTACTGAAAAACTCATCCCCTTCCTCCTGCCTACTATTAACGGTCTGAAGGACAACACTGACCCAGACATACTAGTAGACACCTTTAATAAAGCTATGTCTCACGCACTAGACACCATTGCACCTGCAAAACTACGTAAAGCTAAGCAAGAAACCCACCTCAATGCCTGGTTCACCCCCCAGCTTAAGGACCTTAGAAAGCAGAAACGAAAACTCCAAACTATCTGGCATAATTCGCCTACCAACGACAACAAAGCTAAGCTAACCCAAGTTACCAAACATTACAAGTCCGAAATTATCAACACTAAAAAAAAACGTATTCAACGACAGAATTACCAATGCCAAATCGAATACCAAGGAACTTTTTGCCATCCTCCGGGAAATTGAATCCCCTATCCAACCAACTGACACGGTCCCCAAGGACAAGATATGGTGCACTAATATACAGAATGCCCTATCGAACAAAATCTCCACCCTCCAACTTAAAATAACGAATAAAAAAGACACCCTCTCTCCTACTGATCAACAAGTGCCTCTAGTAACTGAACCCATTACTATCCCCCCTTTTAGCTTTAAACCCATCTCCATCATCAACACTGAAAAGGCTATCCTCTCACTGAAGCCCTCCAACTGTAAGGGCGACAGCTGCCCAGCTCAAACAATAAAGGACGCTGCCAGAGATTTAGCCCCCTTCATCTCGAAGCTTATCAACTCATCCTTCAAATCCAACACAGTGCCAGCCAACTTAAAAGAATCCTGGGTCCTCCCCCTTCTCAAAAAACAAACCCTCGATCCATCTATCCCGACTAACTATAGGCCTATCACCACTGTACCGTTCCTGCTAAAAATTATCGACAGAGTAGCCTATCTCCAAATTCAAGAGTACCTAGAAGCCAATCAGCTACTAGGCTCGCGCCAATCGGGCTTCCGCCCTCTCCATGGCACGGAAACAGCCCTGATAGATCTCAAAACGAAAATGGAGGAATTTAAGGATAATGGGAAAACAGCGTTGCTACTTCTACTGGACTTGTCAGCAGCTTTTGATCTGGTGGATCATGCAGTCTTATGCAACCACCTCAAGCTGGCTGCCAATTTCACAGGAGAAGCTATAGCATGGGTCCAATCCTTTCTAGCCAACCGGACCATGACCGTGTTCTCCTCCTCCACTTGTGCCGATCCCATCCAAATCACACGTGGAGTCCCACAGGGCTCCTGTGTCTCACCCACTATGTACAACATCTTCACCAAGCCATTATTCGACAAGTTGGACAGACTGGGCGTCACCTACACTAACTACGCAGATGACACCCAGATCCTCATACCCCTTTCGGGCAACTATGAAGTGGACTTGGCTCTGGTGAATAAAATTTACATCCTCATTCAGGCATGGATGGCCACTCATGGCCTCTGCCTGAACGACAATAAAACTGAAATCCTGCTCCTTGGTTCAGACCACAACCTATCCAAACTCACCCCGGACTATGACTCATTTAACATCGATAACAATACTATTAAGGTTATGCGCGAGGTCAAAACCTTAGGTTTTTACCTCGACTCAGCTCTCACCCTTAAAAAGCAAGTGAACTCCCTCGCCTCCTCAACCACTTACATGTGTAAACTCATCCGTGCCGCCAGACCCTTCCTGTCCAGTGCCAGCTGCCTCACCCTGGCCAATGCCCTTGTCATGTCCAGACTGGACTATTGCAACGCCTTATACTCAGGTGCAAATAAGTCGGTCACTGACAAACTCCAGAGATTACAAAATAACGCTCTTAAAGCAGCTCTAAACATCCCACGCAGAGAGCATATCTCCAAACACCGTACAGAAGCCCACTGGCTAAAGATAAAGGACAGAATCCTCCTTAAAACTATTTCCCTCACTTCTAAATGCCTCAACAATCAATCACCCCCCTACCTAGCTGAAAGAATCAATTGGAGACCCTCGAACCGACTGACGAGATCTACCAACACCTTCCTACTGGAAGTCCCTAGATTCAAACTTACCACGGCGGGCGGAGCGAGCTTCCCAGTTAGAGCTGCACAATCATGGAACACACTCCCATCTGACCTTAGACGCCCTTTACCTTACTCTAGATTCAGATCCTACGCTCTCAAATGGCTGCACAACAACAACTCACAACGATCCTCATCCTAGCGGAAACATCATAACCTGTTAAGATGTTATTCTTATGAGCTTAACCCTTGTTATTCTATATGTATTGTATCACCTTGTATCACCCATTATAAGCGACCACTGTTTTTTTCTGTAATAGCCTGTGTCGGGCATTGTAACCAAGTCTCGAGTCTTCTTGTATTGTTGCGCCCAGATGCCCACGGGCTAGGAGCGCATTACCAAATAAATAAACAAACAAACAAACCATGAACCGAAAGCCTTAATCATGATGCAAGGGGGTGGGGTGGCTTGTGTACACATTTCCCTCATCATTTCAATCCCACCTTGCCCATTGACCCTATGGCTACACCAGCTTCTACCTTGTCCATTGCGTGTGCCACTTCTGGTTCCGTTTGCATGTCGTACAATGGTCATCTCACCCATCGTTCATCTGTGTTCCCACATTGTTATGCTTCATCTCACATGCATATGGGTATATGCGCTTGTGACAGGCAGCTGGTCTTGCTACATGCTGTGGAGCCCAAAAATACTACAGGGCACAATCTGTTAATGAACAGGGTTTTCACCCTAACTCATCAGTATTTAAGACAAAAAAAGACAAGGCACATCTGTGTATAATTTCTCTGCAGCATACTTCTCAGTGGTCACAGGGGACTCAGGTTGAGAAGGAAGACACAAGGATAGAGCGCTTTTCTCACTAAGGTTGCCTACTAGGAAACTAAAACTAGAGGGTGCAGGCGTGCCGTTTATCTAAAAGTAGACAGTATAAGAAAGAAAAGGAGTCTTATAACATTGATCTTTTTGATTTTATCAAACCATTAAGTATGTATTCCAACTGGTCCAACCTAGATCACTACCTTTCATTCATAAGGATATAAATGAAAAGAAGGGGTTAAAAAAGACACCTGTAGCATATAGTCAGTAGTCTATTTACGGGTACCCAACAATTGAATAGCCCATCGACACAATGAGTTTACCTAGGGTTTCTTAAATTAAAAGAACCAATTGGTAATTGTTGTGTATTAGCAACACCAATTGTAGTAAAAGAGAAGATTAACACAAGACACTCCTCACTCTCTATGGATTGATACTGCTTATCAACAAGGAGTTTAAGGGAGTGCCGGTTGCTCAAAATAATAGTAGACCATCGTAAGCCTCCTACGTGTAGCAACCACCGTCTACCGGTTTCAGTGGTGTAATGCATATGAAACCACTTTCTTCCAGACAGTCTTGACGCAATTCTGGTAATATAATACATTAGATAACCAGAAAAGTACTCTGTGGGATATACAAATCACCACACTTTTATCACCATGTACAGGAGAAGCTCAGAAAAAGGACCTGCAAAACATAAAGCATAGTGCAGGGTCCCTAATCTGCTGCAGCCCCAAATGAATTGGCCAGGGGATATGCATATAACTTAGAGCATTTCCTCAATGTACAATATCCTTGCCACAAACACACATAATTGTCACCTAGATCCCTTCCTGTGGGTTACAGATCCATTTGTATTTCAAATCTATACACACCATTGTATCATATGTGTAAATGCTAAGGAGTGACCTTTTGAAGTCCCTTGTGTGGGCCAGGCAGAGAGATGTGGTTTTTCATAAATCACTCTGTCCCTCGCAGTGTGTTGGGTGGTGTGAGCAGTCTAACCATCTAGATGTGGACAGAGAGAGAAAAGGAAAATGTGCGTTGTTCTTAAAGAGGGCATATAACATTTTGTTCCCATCCACCCCCATAGTGTCATCTCTAGAAGGGAGGGAAGCCGTCATGAACAAAGTATACAATATAAACCTCTATTTAACTGCATGGTACAGCAGTTAGGTCATGTGTATTGCTGTTGTCCCTTTTATAAACACTTACTTGTGGCTAGGTGGTAAGAAAGCCAAATTTATTGGTCCGTGTAGTTTTGTAGTAACGCCAGCAGGTGCCGTCGGTGTAGCAAGTCCTGTATTGTCCTGGTTGTTACGGAGACGGCGTAATGTGAGCCTCCGCATTATACTGATATTGTCATTAATGCAACGCAGAGAACGCATATGGCAGTGGAAAAGCACCCCAATCAGAACCGCTGTGTAAGTCATGTGACCGGCACTGAGTCAGGCAGGTCAGGCAGATATGATGGGACATGTATTTAGGCATTAGGAAGAAGCGAAGGGAGAGGAAAGAAAGACTATGAAATATCAGTACTTTCTATTGTTCATTTGTAAGTATTGCTGCTACCATAAAAAATCTATATCTAATAACAAGCCTAATAGATTGCAAAGGCTGATACTTAATTCCATTGATGGACAAAAATGAGCTACTCACTGAGTAGAAGAAAGGTGGGGAGGAGGGTACCCTATGTGTCACGTTGTTAATATTACTGGGATTGGTGATGTAGCCACTTGATTTTTTTAAATACTAAAACTGCAATTGGGATCATGTATATGGTTTATTTCAACATGGACAAGGACTGCCAAGGTATGGTTTCTTTCAGATCATATTGGTCGGTTTTTAGTCGGAATATCCAGTTCTGCTGTCTTTTGAGAAACATACTGGAAATGTCTCTCCTCGCCTAGGGCATTTTACCCTTTAAATGATTTTCCATCTGATGTCTAGGGCGCCATGTCCCTTTTGTTGGAAATGTGCCACCAATGGTGCATTTTCTCGGTTGGTCCTAACACAAGACATGTGTTCTTGGATCTGTTTTTTTTTTATAGGTCTGCTCATCATGCCAATGTATTTTAATTGACAAGGGCATTTTATTAGGTAGATGACATTTGAGCTATTAAGTTTGTAAGGGAGTTTTGATTCCAAGGAGTTCTTAAGCTGAGGTCCAAGGTTTTGGTGCGTGTTGTCATTGCGCAGGCATTACATTGTCCACATGCAGTGTGGCCCAGAAATGGTGTAGTATTTCATAGTGTACTTTGGTGTATAGATGGGTCTGGTGGTTGGTACAAGTGTACCAGGGTATCTCAGAGGTATTTTTCTCTTTTTTTATTGCAAATCTAGGTGTAGGTAGATTCACAGGTCCCACATTGAGTATTGGCCAGTTTAAGGATTTCTTTTTCGATTTGATTGATTTTATTTGTGTAATTGAATACCGCAGGAATTGGATGCAGACCTTCTGGTCTCGTTAGTTGTTGCAATGTTACTTCTTGCGGGATGTTTCTTGCCCGTTTCCTTGCATGTCTAATCAATTTTTT
This sequence comes from Ambystoma mexicanum, assembly GCF_040938575.1. NCBI lineage: Eukaryota > Metazoa > Chordata > Amphibia > Caudata > Ambystomatidae > Ambystoma > Ambystoma mexicanum. Next base: position 807,186,077 of record NC_090936.1, read on the forward strand.
GGGATATCCTCTCTCATGTAAACGATTCGTAAGTATGCCGGCTTGAGTGTCATACTCTTGTAGCGTTGAGTAATTTCTTCTATATCTCAAGAACTGGCCAAACGGAAGATTGTCACGGATTGTCACGGAGGCTTTTGGGATGGAAGCTGTAATATTCCAAGAGTGAGTTCCGATCAGTTGTTTTATGGAACACAGTGGTGCTCAAACCACCGTCAGCTAGTGTGTGTTAAATACATGCTGTGGGGTACAGTGCTGGGGGGGGGAAGTTACATTAGTCTGAAATGGCTGTGGCGCAGGTGGTGGGGATGTGCACAGTGTGTAGATGCTGGGGGTGGGTGGCATGGCTGAAAAGCATTCTGGTAGTGCATGTGATGTGCCTGTCTATCCGTGAACAAATTGTGATGGGGTTTGCTCCCTTTGCCAATGCACTACATGCCAGACATGCCCTCCCACTCATGCATTCTATCTGTGTACATGAACTTGCATTACACACATGCACTGTTGTCAGTGGACAACCCACAACTCTTTCCACAGTGCACATGCTATGGTACTTTGACTCACCCAACAGCCAGGTCCACTCTCTGCTGTGTCGTACCATGTACCCTGGGAGCGTGGAGTTGCGCAGCACCATAAAATCGTGTGTGGAACCAGGGAAACGTGTTCTGTAGTGGGTGATGAGGAGGTCTGTATCACACACAACCTGCACATTCAGGGAGTGGTACAGTTTGTGTTTGTGGTAGACCGCCACGTTTGTATGTCTGACCACCAGCTCAACATGTGTGCAGTTCAGTGCACGGATGACATTGGGTATGCCTGCCAGGATGTGGAACCTTACTTTGGTGGCATTCACCTGGGCAGGTGTTCTGGGGAGGGATATGTGGTCTGACACATGCCACAGGAGTGCATCCAGGACCTGGAATAGCACCCTGGAGAAACAGGGTTTGGATAACCTGTGCAGCTCTCCCACAGTGTTCTGAAAGGTGCCAGTGGCTAAGAAATGCAGCACTGATACTACCTTAAGCAAGGGGGGTATTGCAGTCCTGGTGTTGATTATGCTGCAGATGTCATCATGGATCAAATCAACAATGTGTGTAATGACCTCCCTCTCCTACCAATACAGGGTGTGGATCTGTGCTGCACTCAGGCTCCAGGGTGTGGGCCTTAAACTGGGTATGGGTGGCTGCCTGTGGGGTGCTACCTGCTTGCCATCGTTCATGTGCATGGCCATCATCCCCCTTCTCCTCTTCCGCCTCTGCCACCTCCTCTGCCTCTTCCAAATCATGCTCATATTGGAGCCTTGCATGCAGGGCCCTGAGCTCCATAACTGCGAGTGCAGGTGTCGGCATAGTTGTGTTGGGAGGTGGGAGAGGTGTGGGTGTGGTCCTTTTGAGCATTCTCAGTGTGAATGGTGTGTAACTGGGCTGATTATGGAAACCTGTGTCCTGTTGCACTCCTGAGACTGCTTTCTGTCTGATCCACGATGCCAGTGTTTCCGGTGCAGTGATCACGGTGGCACCAGCATTTTTATGCTGGTGTTTCCATGCTAGCGGTATTCAGAATGTGCCCATATAACTGCTGTGCTGGTGTTTCAGGCACGGGCTCTGGATAAGATTGCTCTTCGTGGTGACTGTGCAGCTGGCAACGGTGGCACGTGGGTCTTGTTTGCAGTCAAAGTGTATCCGGCACCACAACTCATAGTGAGGCATTTTGGAAAAGGGTGCCGGTACGGTGCGACCGGCACCGCTATTTCCAGATTGTCACACTTGTAACGAGGGCCTCTGTCTTGTTTTTAAGTGCCTTGATGGCCTAGCCTCTAATTATCTAGTTTCAAAGATCTCCTCCCATTGTCCAGTGGGCCCCCTTCGATCAACCACTCAAATTATCTCGACAGTCTTCTCCCATTTTGTACATCATGGAGACCAGTATTTTTTTCTGTTTTTGCCCTTGAGCCTGGAACTTGTTGCCTCCTGACATTTGGAAACTTGGCTCTTTATCACTAATCCGGAAGATGTTAAAAACTCACCTTTTTCAATAAAAGATCATTGTATACTATGGTCATTTCACTTTTCTCTTTATTGACATTACCATCTGCGTCTTGTTACAGATTTCTGCAGTATTCCGACTCAATCTCTTCCTCTATCCATTGCGTTCGATCTTCTGTCTCCATGTGGGGTGGGGGGAGCTTCAGCCTGTATGTAGGCAGGAGTCCCAGTTAATAGGACCGTCCCTGAGTTTCTTAGTACAAAATCTGTTCAGCTTCCCAAGTTTCCAACATGTATAACACCTTTAACACCTTTAAAAAGTCGTTGTGGTGTGGCGGTCTGGATTTTTCTGCCAGTCTGTTGGTGTAGTGTTTACCCTTTTTCTGTTTTTAAAATGCCACCAGACAGTAGTGTGCAGCAGCCTCTAGCGCAGATTTGAAGGACCAACAGGTTGTATTCATCAAAAAATCTACAGAATGGAATGCCTATGTGATCTGACCATGTTACCCAGACAAGTTCCGAGAGCTTCAGTTCATAAAAAGGGGACAACACCTGATCTAATATATTGCTGATACTGGGACTGAAGATTACACCAGAGGCATAACATCCTGCACGTTAAGCAACATTTTCAGGCATGACTCTCTTTTATCATTATGTTATGACTAATAGTTCATGTAGTCTTAAGATTACTAGTCTTGGGTTTGTCATTAAGATTTTTAAGTACCTCTTCAGCGAGTTGATCCATGAAGGGGAATTTTAAGATCCGGTAAGTCTATGAATCAACAGGATGTTAAGCAGAATATTGTTTCCGCAATGACACACTTGCCAGCAGTAAATCTGTACACAGCATATTAGGTGATATCATCTCTGATGTCTGGCTATGGATAATCAGTCACTCCATCACTTTTATGTCCACGTGAGTGAGTTATGATTCTATAGTTTGGTGGCAGTATTGATCTAGAATTGAAGAACATTCAGTTTAGAGATTTTAGATTGTCATCACAAATATAATGGGTGTAACATTCTTAACAAACATAGATGTGTTAATGCTGAAGTATTTTGTAAAAGGAGCACAGTGATGAAGATTTTCATATTTGAATTTAGTTTTCATATAATCATATCTGGTTGTTCTATATTCGAAGAGGACAAAGAAATTGGCAATATTTGCTTTTGGTTCTGTAGTTGCACAGGCATGGTCCGTGACCCTAGGCGAGGTCAATGTGCACACAGGCTTTCCGGGTTAAATTGTCTCTTCTGGGGTGGGGGGGTGCTTTCTATTGCCCTTTATAGGGCACTAAAAATCATGAAATTAGTACTTGTAGTTCTGTGCATTGTTGAGGCTCCTCCGGAGTAACCCGTAGTTGTCTCTAGACAGCTTTGCCTTGCAGTCCAATGCCAGGTCACACTATCCCTGAGAACATCAAGTTCTACTAAATTATGTCAAATATATTCAACAATTAAAAATGTACGATATTACAAAGTTAACATACATGCTGTTTAGTTTAGTCTGCTACAGATGTAAAATAATGCCTACCCATACCTCTGTGTGAATTCTATGCATGCAAGACATACGTGGTGGCCAGTGTGGCTTGTGCAGAGAGTAGAGGTACCTTAGAATTGGCCAATGTAGACGTACACACCGGCTGCCTGTTGAAACCAGATGGAGGTAGCTGCAGGTGATATGTTAGTGTACCTGTACAGGGTGTTTTATCTGTTACTTGAGCCACATATTTTTATGTTGGTTGCATTGTGTTAAAACCAACACCCTACGGGTCTTCACCTCATTTCAATACCTGCATCCAAATATTGTAAACATTGGAAGCAAATACTTGTTAGTTACAACATGTAGACTGCAAAAAGGAAGCAGTGGCATATTGTGTAAACTGGTTAACAAAGGAACCAGTCTTTCATGTGCCATATTGCCTGCCCCTGAACTCCAAATGACGCTTTTTCCGTCCAGTTAATAAATAATGTGCTGCACATTCCGCTCTGTTCCTGAAAACTAATTGATCATTTAAACAAAGAGCACAGAGAAATTGAATGATTCTCAACATAAGTGACAACATGGTACCTGTCATAGCCCCTACAAATCGCCCTGTAAGCAAGGTCTGACATGTTAAACCGGGGCATCTTGTAGGCCCACTCCCCGACTTACACGCCCAAAATACAAAAGAATAGAACACACCCCAGTGGGGAATGAGACCAGGAGGACAGGCTGCAAGAGTTAGTCGTTTATATAAAATTTGGCATCCAGAGGGTTCATACCACGAGGTTCAGCTGCCTGTGTCCGGGTGGGGTGAGGGCCAGGTCACAATGGAGCCGGGCGGGCCCTAGCTAATCTAACATAACATATTGTTTCAAGCAAGCACTAAATAACAGTTACTGAGGCTCATTATCCTCTATAAATTCTAGGTTTACAACAACATCATTATTGACTGGGGCTTCAGGGGGTTGATTGCAACTTGGGGGCTCGATCCAGGTGGGATCATTGATCATGGGGTGGGTTTGGGCGCATCAAAAGAACCAGGGGGCATGCTGACATTTGTTAGTTCTAAGGTGCAATATACTGCAACAGAGGTTGGCTTTTGTTAGTTGGGGCACACTGGGGTGGGCATCACACTAAGGTTACACATCTGGCACATCAAGAGAATACCTAGCGGGGCCATGGGTTTGTGCTGGCAGTAATTTTCCAACAGCGCGGATAAGATGGCACAGGCATGTTTGTGGAGGTGAATGGGCTGCGAGGCCTGGTTTGAGCCGGTTCACGCACAGGACAGTGATCTCAGACGAAGGGTGAGGTGTTATATTTATATTGTTGCAATTACCTCCGGCTCAGGCGTGAGAATGGAGCTGCGCGGCTTTCAGACACAGGGAGAAAAAGGTGGGGACCTTGGAGCACGCTGTACGCAGCGCTGCAGAGGGGAGAGAAGCCTTTTTGTAGTATCACAGTGAGGCCTAATCCAAAGATGGAGTCGTAGGTGTCCAATGTGGATGCCAAGTGACTCTCCAACAGCCCCACCTGCGTCGTCATCAGCACGGGGGTTGGTTATGTACACAGTTGCAGAAATACGAAGCGTCCTACACTGTTCGTCCAGCAAGTGATGCATCTTAAACTGAATGGGTGAGGGGGGGCCTGACTGGCCCTGCCACTCCCACACAATCTGGATCCTGTAAAACATTCAAAGAATCCGTCCTAAATTTAGCACTTGAAAATATGCGTCTCGTTTCAGAGATATAAAAGAGAAAGCCATATCTAGAAATGGAGAAAGCGTGTCATACTTTTCCAAGAAGCCATGTCTCTCACGCAGGGGCAAGCCACACAGGGTCATGTTCTCTACAATAGTGCTAAGGCATCAGGGGCACCGGGTTCCCCCTGGAGAAGTGGCCAAAATCGATACCTTATTTTAGTAGCCAATCAATCATTGTTTTATTCCATGATTTGAAGGGCAGATCATAATCTATTGTGTTCGGTTTCACAAGGACACCAACGATTCTCTTGCAGATTTCAGAAATTGAAAAAAGCCCTACATTTTAGTAGTTGAAATCAATAAAATAGCATTTTTGAATGGAACTTAATTTAAAAGGCTTACCTTTCCATAACCAGGAATTGTGCTTGGGTATGGAAATAAAATATCATTTTTATTTGCTGCTTAGGTCAGAAAGAGAGAGACACTTATCTTTATTAGGGCATGTCAGTGTACCTTAATAACAGATAAAATGTTACCTTATTTTTATTGCTTCCACTTTCTGTTTAATGCTGGCTTTCCTTCGGGTTGGATGAATAATGCAGGCACATTCGCTGAATTTGCATGTACATTTCATTAAAACTTTGCAGCCTAAACTGTAGCAATAATTTAGAAGTTGTGAATCACTGCTGGAAGCATTCAATAATGGGTTTCTAAGTCCATTAATTTCACCTGGCGCACTTTGCACCTTATTAGGAGGCACATAAAAGTTTAGTTATCAGTGCTTAGTACTTTAATAATTTTCACAATGGAGTGATTTAAATGTTGAGAAGATGTTCTTCGTTATTTTCTGTCTCAAGCAAACGTTTCCTTGCCAATAAACTCTTACTGAGTCGACAAAATGTTTAACCAATGTGGATCGATTGAACAGGTAACCCAAGACAATGACACGCATAGCCAATTGTTCAAAATACATTAACTTGTTGAATGGAAAATTCCAATTGGGTACAATTATTTAGTTTCATCGTATAATTGTGCACAAAATTATAATAACAAATCACTAAAACACTTAATGAAAACACGAAAACTTTGTGTCAAACGAAAGTTGCCTTGAGTGATTGGGAGCCTGAAAACAGATACCAGCAGTATTTGGAGGAAATGTTGCTCTGCGACTTGGGAAACAATCAGCAGCAGAGGAGACCTGCTGCACGAACCACAGGTAGCATAGGACAACAAGCACTATATGAACATTGCGCTTACCTGGGAGAGAGCTGCAGAACAGCTCCCCAGTCAACCAGACGAACTGACAGGCCGACCAGGCCCACTCAAGAACTGAGACTTACATGACATTGCACTTCCCTGAGAGAGCCGCAGAAAGGCTCCCCAGTCAAAGGAGTAGACCGATGGGCTCACAAAGCCCTCACCTACCTCTACCTAAAACGCCATAATTGACCAATGCTTGCTGCCAATGCTGAAACAAGGTGGACCCACACACTTTAAAGGGACAGGGCTTGGACCTACCAGGTGGGAAGAATAGGGGAAATTGGCTTGGGGAATCAGTGGGGAGGTATGAACAATGGGAAGAAGGAGAGAAGTATAAAGGGAGAGCTGGCAGACAGGAGGTTGTGGGTTATTCGGGTGAGGTCAGAGAAGGCAGAGGACAAAGACACCAGGCGGAAGAAGGACCATGCGATGGAGCATGGAGGAGGATTATACAGTTTGTGTGCTACTTCCCCACATACAGAAATACATGTATATGCAATTGATTGATTTTTACCGAAATGGCAAGAACAAAATGCAAATTTTTAAATAGTCTTTGTAAAACATGTAGTACAAAAGTTATCTCTGTTGTGGTTTGGATTTATTTTTATTTTTTTATTGGCATTTTCAAAAATACAAACTGTAATTAAACTTCACCCCCTACCCCCTCCCCTCAATCCCCCCCCCATTCCCTCCCCCATCCCCTTCCCAATCCTGCAGCTGAAGTGTTCATGGAACGATCCCTTGTACTTTCGGTAGAGGTTGCAATTTCACATTATATCCAAAATCTTCAAGTTTTGGGGGCACCATTGCATCGAGTAATCCCACCGTAGGAAGTCCAATACCATTCTCCAGTCTTGGCGAAACTTGTCACTGTTGCCTTGTATCCCATATGTGATCCATTCCATCGCTACTATGCCCCATACTTTCCATATCCACTCTGCATTCGTGGGGGGCTCTTTCCGTGTCCAGGTCCTCACTATTACAACCCAAGCCGCTATAAGGAAGGCCATGTACACCTTAAATTGGGATTTTGACAGGATTTGGAATTCTGGGTAAAAAAAGCCACACATCCATTGTTTTTGGGAGTAATCAGGGTGGCCCCTGCACCATTTTTAAGATCAGAGATCTGATGTCACCCCAGAAACCTTGTACTTTCGGGCAGTCCCACCAAATGTGCCTCTAGTCTCCCCTCCCTGAGCATCCCCTCCAGCATTCCAGGGCCATCCCAGGGTACATTGACTGTAGCCTTGCAGGGGTATAGTGCCATTGCACCATCACCTTGTACCAGGCTTCCCTGATCTGAATTGATCTAGTTAGTTTCGGGATGTGCTCCCATAGTAATTCCCATTGTCTATCTGGTATGTCCTCCCCCAATGTGGTCTGCTATTTTTGCATGTACCCCATAAAGACTGACAATCAGGTGTATGTCCCCTGCTGGTGATACTATAAATGTCTCGAACGGGGTCAAGGCCCGGTTCCCCGCTTGTCTAATGTCCGGTTGCTGCAGCCAATGTCTCAACCGGTAGTATTCCAGTCTGTCACTTTCCTGCAGGCCCAGATGTTTTTTGCAATCTAGAAACGATCTGTTCTTTCCTCCCTCAAACATGTCCCCCACCAGTATGCAACCCTATTTTTCAAAGGCGCCCTGTGCCTTTCCCAGGGAAAAGTGTGGGATCCCAAACATTGGGGTGAGTGGGGACGGGATTGTGGAGTGACAAACACAGGTCTGCAATTGTTTATTACTCAAGATTTGTTAAAATATTATGAATCACAATATTTCCAGTATACAGGGATGTACTGGGTTCTTGACAATGCAAAATGTTAAAACCTATGCATTTTCTGTTTACAAATTTGATTGTGTTTGAAGAGATACACAACAAGCTATATGATAACAATTCCCGAGGATATAATAAAATAATGAATCTAATTTTAAAGTTAGTTTAACAAATATATGCAAATGAAAAACAAATCGATCATGATATGATGAACTCTTAATCTAAGAAAAAATAAGATCAACAAGTATATCAATAAACTTAATCATCTGAGGTTAAATTTATCAGCAATATTACCTTAAGTTACTGTTGATAATAAGGTTTGTTTTAATAAATAAAGGCAATCAAGTCCAATTGAAAGTTAGTTCTATTAGTTCTATTAGATGAAGGTTTCTGCAACTGATACTGGGTGGACCTCTGGATCATATGCAATAGATGTGCATGAAATTTATAGGGAGTAGAAAGACAATAGAAGTGACATTTTAATAATGCACATAAAACAGACCTGACACACAAGGGACAATCTCACATGAAAGGAAAAGGAAATATACTACTGTGTGGTAAGGATAATTGCAAATACTGTAGCATAAGTGAAGCAATACAAATATTAGCTAGAAGTAATTCAGCAAAAATCAGGTGATGCACTCACTATATGATGCACTCAATATTTTTAAGAAGATTCGCACCAAATACTTTACACTGTCCAACTACTTTACACTGTTGAAAGTTGATCAAGTACCAAGGGAATGCCAAGGGATAATATATTACAAAACATAACACTCTTGTGGAGGTTTGTAAACTTGAGTCTTCTGAATTTTGATTATATAATTCGACAAATACATTTGTACCTGATTTGAGGGCATGGGAGGGGGAGACTCCCCATGCCTGGAGGTCGTGCTTCTATTCCTCTACGGGTCCCACGCTAAGTTGAAGTCCCCCCATTAGCAAGACCTCCCCTTTACCAAATGTCTCCAAGTCGGTCAAACTCACCCTAAGAAAGCCGTCCTTTATTGAGTTTGGGATGTATAAATAATGTTAGAATGGTTGCCACTATTTGTATTGTGAGGAACAAATACCTCCCCACCTTTTCCACGTGCAAGTCAGTACTCGGTCTGATAGGACCACTCGAAATGATATGATGACCCCCGCCACCTTCCCATAGCATTAGCCTGAAACAATTGGGGGTAATTCTTCAGGTTTTACTTGAGCCTATCCAGCTTTCGTATATATGGGTCTCTTGTAGGTTTACTATGCCTGCCTGCGCATGATTGAGGAACCAGCCAACTTTCTTCCGCTTGGCTGGGGAATAACGCTCCCTCACATTAAGTGTAAGGCACTAGAAAATGGGTGACTAAGAAGTGTGGGGGCGACTTCAGCTCGGGCATCTGCCCTATAGCCAACTTGCACCCATTTATACACTCAATAGCTTTAAGAAGATTCACACCAAACACTTTACACTGTCCAAATACTTTTACATTGTAGAAAGTTGATCAAGTACCAATGGAAGGCTAAGGGATAATATATTAGAACAATAATCATCTCATAGAGGTTTGCAGACTTGAGCATTATGAATTTTGATTATACAATTGGACAAATTCGTATGTTCCCGGTTTTGAGTTAGTAGGACCATAGACATTTATAATTGATGTTGGATTAGACCAAATAAGAATTGTATAAAGGACCCATCTTCCCTTATCAGATTCAGAATGTGAAGTTATATATTTTAAAGCTTTATTAATCATTATTATCGCACCATTTCTTGTCTAGTTAACTGTACTAGAAGAAACATCTCCAACCCATAGTTTTTTTTTCAGTTTAACACCATCATTTCGTGTTTGGTTTCTTGTAGACATACACTTTTTGAGGTGGGCCAAAAAAATGTCCATCTAATATGGTAATGTCCCTTGATATTCCATGGTATGCATGTTAATGTAATTCAGTGTACAAATAATCAGTATTTCCAAAAATCAGAACAGGTATCCAGGTTAAGGCATACAGCAAGTTTGGTGCTGATTATTGCAAATGATAAGTAAGTAAACAAACGCTGGCCATGCAAGACTTCTGCTTTAAATCATAAGACAAAGAGAAGCACATGAGGATAGAGGAGGAGAGCAAATAAGAATATAACGTGGACGTAATTCATATTTCAACTGAGACAGGACACTAAAATAGAAAATGAGCGTCTGTGACGTAACAGCTGTGCCCAGCCATGTGAGCAAAGTTGGAAGAGAAATGTATGGGCAAGGGTAGGTGGAGCAAGAAAAGAAAAGCTACCAACCACCTATGCCACTCCAACTGATTGTTAATGATACATTTCGCCTTAAAAAAAATCAAAAAGGATACAGTCTAGAGTAGAGAAAGTCCTGGCCAAATTACTGTATGAATGTTATTTTATAATTTAGCATCAGCTGTAGTAGGTGTTGGATCCTCGGCAGTGTGTATGTCAATTGAAGGTAAGATAAATGTTTATAAGTTATCAATAGTGCCCAGCATTTTTTATGGTCTGGAGGTGCTACTTGAGAGGGTGGTTTAGTGGCTGGGAAAAATAGAGGCTTGTTGCCTGGTCTTCCGGGAGCTGATCCAATTGAGGCCATAAGATTGGAATTAGGATTGCAATCATTAACCTCATTATGGAAAGTGGCTATATGTACATTTTGGGCTTCAATATGTTTTAGTGATCCTGATAAAGGTAACCTATTGAGCATCACATTACACCATAAGCATCAATGCTCCTGTAGTATCTGATAAAGGGAAATGGGGAAGCAGCTTGAAAGTCATTGCCTGAAGGATTGACCATAAACGCTAACATATTCTATACATCTGGCCTTGAGAAAAAGTCTAAACATTATGATCGTACTCAATAATCTCTAGCTCACCTGGCAACGACTCGCAAATATTCCCTTTATTCACACCAAAGAATGTTTTTGGACGTTCCCCGGAACTATTAAATTAAAACATACTCTCCTGCCGATTTATATTATCCCTGCGTTTAGAAATCCTGCCAGTATTAGAAAATACGGGGGCATGGTCCGGTATTAGACGGGAAGAGCGTCTCTGCCATTTTTGCAAAAGAGAAATTGAATCCACACAACACCTATTGCCCTTCTGCCCTAAATATGCCCAAGTATATGAGAGGGGTTATCATGATTTTATTACAGTTCAGTACACGATTTTACTGATCAGTTTTGGAGCCACACTTGCAGTGCAGTCATTGGTGGTGAATTCTGCAGCGTGCAGTTAGTGTTAAAGATACTGGTCACTCAGACTGATAACCATAGCTGACATATTGTGGAGGGAAGCATATAAATGTATAGTCACTGATGAAACCTAAGCATGATTTTTTATTTATAATTGATTTTATGATATGTCTATTTGAAATGTACTTTTAAAATTTGTGATATTCATTTTTAAAATAATGTATTTTTTTAATCTATTCTATGTTCTTATATGTATTCACGTGAACAAGCGCTCAGTTGAGCGTAAAACGCGTTGGGTCGCAGGTCATGCCCTACGGCGTCCTGCCTCTGTTTTTGTTTGTTAATATCCTGGAGCTGTGGCTTTTTAATCTATTAAAGTGATTCCACTCGTATCTATTTTTGATGTGAGTCTATTTATTCATTTTTTCTGCAGATGTCTCTCAGCCCGCGGAGAATGCGGTTTCTTTCCTCTTTTTTATTGTTATATGTATTCATAAGCCTTTATAAATGGTTTTATTAACAGTCTAAAAGGTCATTTTTGACCACAGGCACTTAAATAAATAAAAAGAAAAAAAGAACTGAGATTTGTCCATATCCTCCTTTAAGTTTAGCCCTGTCCTCAAATCAGGAGGAGTGGCTTCTGAATGGCACTTTAAATATAATGGGAAGAACAAGACTAGACGGGCATTTATTTGCATCAGATTGGGCAGCATGAGAACACAATAAGTTCTGCTTAGGTCAATGGTTTTGATAACATCTTGTGCAATATATAGATTTTATGGACACCCCTGGTATATTGTTTAACTAGTTTGATCTTTTTCATTTTCATCTGGAGTCGTCTATAGTGCAAAAGTAAAAAGATTACAGCTCTGGGATATAATTTCTGATCAATTACATATTTCTGACTACCACAAGGCTCTTTTTGGATGTTTAACCATTTTGTATTTGGATGAACCAGAAATGTGGGTAGCGCTATATCTATGAAGAGGACTGGGTTATCAATTTCTCTTCCTTCGGGCAGGCCTAAGAAATGTAGGTTGTTGTTTGCTGTGATTTTCTAGGTCTTTGAACTGATTCTCTGGTACTACCACTTTGTTGGATATAAGGTCAGCATTACCAACTCTCTGTTCCACCTCGCCTGCCATGTATTTATGTATAAGGCCCAACTCATGTCTTGTTGCCAACACATTATTTTCTTCCATAAATGCCTTGAGAGAACTTAATTCAGAAAGAACACTACGCATCACTGAATTAGGTGAAAAGGTAGATGGACAAGAGTCATTTTTAGGTCTTAAGTGCACCCCCATTACTAGAGGCACACTGTTAAGTGGGCATGCTACTTTATTTATACCTTGTGGAGGTTAAATATAAAAGCTGTGTTGCACAAATGCTAATGAACATATGAGCTGCTGTTGGAAGTGCTCTATTAATGTTAATTAATTCTCCATCGGAAAGCTCATATTAAAAATAACATATGCACACTGTACATTATCTGCAAGCACCAGCAACCAAAACAGAAACAGCATGTTACACGAACAGTAAACACACTTAATTGTACAAAGCTACATTTACAGCTAAAGGTACGTTTATAAATGTGCATTCCTACTCTTTGAATAACCAAAGTGGCATCCACTTTGCGTTTACCTAAGATGGGTGTGAAGCCGTATGGATACAATTATAGCAAAAACTTCATGAGCAAGAATTGACATAGTGAGAAGATAGTTACATTGCTTTGTGTTTTGATATTTAGAAAAATTAGTTATCCTTTACACGCTGTAAATAGTAAAAGGAAAAATGTCAAGCCTTATCCTGCGCACAATACGTGGAGCAGGTTTAGGCACATTGTTACAATCATCCTGATGCTTGCCAGGTGGGAGTCAGGATCTCTGAGATCTGAAGAAGCTAGACACAGAATGCCAAATTGTTAGATGTTTAATGGACGTCACGGTTGAGGGATCGGTGGATTTGTTCCGCTGACAGTATTACACCAGTCCACTAAGGGTAGAACACTGCACTTTCGACTATTTATTCCTGGTATTTTCTTTATGGTATGCTTATGGTATGCATTTGGGAATCTGAGATGCCTCCTTGAGGTATGAACATGTCCCAGTTGGAACATAGAGGAGGGATTATCTATATTCACTTGTAATCATTTATACCTACCTGTAATCACCACAGTTACCCACATAACAGTTTCGATCTGTGTTATGGGTGCAGGTTACTGAGCCTACTGCGTGATGTGAGCAGTGAAATTATTCTTACTGACTGTTACCCGGACTCACTACATGAGCTAAATTTTACTGTCTTTGTTTGCATATGGGTATTTTTCTCATGTGTTAACACCGTTATTTCTGTCATCATTTTAGCCAGCGCTTCTTTCTCCAATCTGTCATTTGTAATCTTTTCAAACATTCTTTCTTGCCATTTTATTGTTGTTTCAGCTTCTCAACATAGTTTTTGTTGCACTTTCTTTATGAATGCTTCTAAGAAAATCTGGTTAGTGTGGATTAGTGCTAACTTCGTTGTTTGATCTTTCATGCTCTCAGCTAAAGTTTCATACAGTTTCATAAAAGGTATTAAGACGTGTTGCTGCTGTCGTTAAAGTATTCTGAAGGTCGAACATAGTTGTTGGTACTGAAGGATATGGTGGCCTTTGATCTTCTATTTTTTAATAGGAAACCTTCTCATTTGTTTGATTCTTGAAATATTCTTTGTTTGTGGCCTCCTTCTGCGTAAAGCTAAATTGTTTCTCAATGTATCACATTTATCTTGTTCCAAGTTTTTTTCTAGCTTCCATTCCCTAATTCTATTTGCTATAGACCCTTCTTCCTTTTTTGTATTGTATCTTGGTGTAGATGTCAACCTCCTCTGCATTTGAGCTGTTTCATTAATGTTGAAAGTATTAAACAGGTTCTCTCTCTTTTCCTGATCTATCATGAGGGATTCAATCTCTGTAATATCCAATGATAATCTTCGTATTTTCTGGCTCGCCTCAATAGGCATTGTTTTCTCAACAAGCATGTTCTTTCTGTGTTCTTGAAATATCTTTTGCCATATTTTTTTTGCCTGCACCGCTTTTTGCCGTTGGGACAAGTGCAAATTTGCAGCATCACCTAATTTCCCATTTGTATTAATACCACTAGTCTGTTCTTTTTGGTCATTATTATTTAGCTGTTGTCGTTTCTGTGGGTCAATTGCTCCCTTTAAGTTAGTTATCAACTCCACTTTTTCAGTACATTCTTTTTGTTGTGTTTCATTGGACTGTACTAACTTGTCATCGAATTTTGATAACTGCATGTCATTACTCGTTTGTATTTTTTGTTCCCTTTTATGTTCACTTTGATTTAATTTGTTTGGTATGTTTACTTTTGGATCATTATCATCTTTAGATTTTCTCTCATCAGTATTCAACTCCTCAATACTAGATGCATTGCTAATCAGTTCCACTTTGTTTATAACATCGAACTTCTCTATTGTCATAATTCCACCCTCTTTCCTTTTGCAGGTGTTTGTTGTTTTTTCTATTATTTCAATAATTGTGTACATTATCTTGTACAATGCCTGAACACGCAGGTTGTTGTTGATCTCTTGGGTATATGCTTTTAGGTGGGCACAACTTGTTTAAATAATTGAGTCAACAGTTGTTTTCTAATTTTACTTTGAATATTCTTTCTGTCTGTCTGACTAGTGAGCTGCTTTCCTGTACCATGCTTCGCAGATTGTAACTTTTGGACATTGCTACAGTTTTTCTATTTAACACGTGATTTCCTTGAGAGTACTGTGTAATAGGTCACTGTTGTGACCTTCCCAATTCTGTGGGCCTTTTATCTCCGAGTAACGTTTGGTGCGTTTGCCCTACTTGTACTAATTTGTGTCACTTACAATTGAATTACTGAGTGTATGTGTCAAACTCACAAGGGAATAGGGGACTCAACCCCCTCTCCCGAACCACAGAAGCCGAATAGATCGACCCTCCCACCGTGGTTGGCACGGGCGCCTGAATATAATATCACAGGGAACCACGTGGCCAATGGGGGGGAAGACGGAGTTAGGGAAAGGGGGTGGATTGACAAAGGAAATGAGGGGGAAACATAACAAGAAAGTACATAGCAATGTAATACTTTGTAGGTCAATGCTTCTAAAACCTGTATCTTACTCCTATTCCTGTATCCTAAACCTCATAGACCTATAATGAACTTAGTACATACCATATCAAGCTTTTCATACTCCTAGTAATGTCCTTCTGAGACACCACCCTTGCGCACAACACAACAAAATAGGGTTAGCAACTTAGACATGACATAAGACTGAACACCCTTTGAAACACTCTTGAAACATGGGGGGTTTGCAGACAAGCAAAATGGCACAGACAAATGAAGGACGAGACTCATGGCCCAAGGGGCACATTGAAGCAACAAACATGGGTTCAACCATACTAAGCACATGCCCTCTGGCTGTGTGGGGCCAATGGAAAGAACTCTGAAATAATATTTTAGCTCCACATGATACTCTTCTTGCAAAACGGATATTAGCCAGTGTTAGAAGTTGGCTGTTCAGAAAGTAGATGGCGTGTTAAACATTAGGTGTTCAGAAAATAAATGGCGTGTTCCTTTACACGCTCTCCCTTATCGTGGCATCATAAGTAAACACATAATTCAGGCGTACATGCATAAATATGCCAAAAGTGTGAGGAACTTAACTGACGGTCCGGACGCCTTACAGGACATCCGGACCCGGAAGATCAATGCCCCAACACGGAGAACGAAGCAGTTCACCGCCGCAGCCCAGCGCTGGTTTCTTTCAGGTAAATAATGCACCGTCGCGGCCCGGAATACAGCTTCCCAGTCCTCCGGCGTCCCAGCGTTCATGCATTACCTCCCGTCCTCAGCTGCCACCGCCCGTGCAGACAATCTGTAATTACCTGCACTGAGGCACGGGCGGCGGCGGTCTTTAAGCAAAGCAGACCACAATCAGAACCAGCTGGCGTGCCGCGCGAATGCTAAGGACTACAGACTTCCCAAAGCATGCTGGGAAATGTATTTTTTTTTTAGCTACTTAGCGCCTTTTTGGGTACAAGAAGCGCCTTCCTTTGCCCCATATCTGATTCCTGACAGTATGCACTCTGCACAAAGGGTCTTCAGCGGTAGTATATTTGTTCCAGAACACTATTCCATCATTATCCACACGTAATAACTTCGATATACAAGACTTACTGTGCCGTATAGCGTCTGTGTCAGCGGTCAGCGCAAACAGCGGGAAACAGCAAGGTGTAACAGCCCTTTTCACCTTACAGGGCTTCTCGCCGCAAGGGTGAAGTTCCTCTTTTAATATGCCATGTTTCCGGGGGGCGTGGCTCCGGTTGCTCCGCGGCGGGTAAAGTGAGAGAACTTCACTCAGCTGAGGCTGCAGACCCAGCTATGCCGTGCAGGAATTTTCTCACGCTCATATCTCACTAATGTCAGTTTCACTCTGCAATAGCTGACAGGCTAGTATCCCTCTTACAGTGGGAAACAGCAAGGTAACACAGCCCTTTTCACCTCACAGGGTTTCTCCTTTATCTTTATAATTGTTTTAGCCTTCTCTTCCTTTCTCGGAAGTCTGGCCAAACGTCTGTCAGATTTATTGGCCTTGATGTAATATTTCTGTTTTAAGAACAGCAATGATTTTTCTGCTGCCTTTGCATGTATTATCTCAAGTTGGCCTTTTATAGTCCTATACTCCTTTCTTGTTTCCTGGCCCGCTCCCACTCCCATCCTGGTCATTATCCTCTATAGTTTCACTCTAGGTCTCTTTCTAGCAGCATTAGTTCCCTATGCATCCCGTAGGCATTGATTGCAATGATTTTCCCCCTGATTGTGGCCTTAAAAGCATCCCACCTCGTATGCATTAATGTGTCTTCCTTATTATTTTAATTAAAGAAGCACACAATCTCCTCTCTCAGCTCCTCCCTCAGAACCTCATCCCTAAACAGTTGCCCTGGGTACCTCCATTTCCAAAGTCTTGGGGGTCCTGTCCTTCTGCCTAGTTTTAGTGACAAGGGTGTCTGGTCTGACAAGGTTATGGCCCCCACCTCTATGGCCCTTACCCATCCCAAGAGTTTACTAGAAGCCAACAGATTATCTATGCATGATGATGATCTGTGGACGTGGGAATAGAATGTGAATTCCTCCTTGTCCCCTTTCTTTTCCCTCCATATGTCCACTAGTGCTAGCCTCCCCACTTTCTCTATTAGTTCCTTTGACAGTTTCCCCTGGGCACTTCTGAATTCTGTGGATCTGTCCTTTTCCAAGTCCCATGCCATGTTGAAATCACCTGTTAAGATTATAGAACCCATTGTGAATTTCTCTACTCTAACCAGGGCATATTGGATAAAGGTGTTTGGCCCGTATTTGGGGCATAGATGGTTGATATCGTATAGCCCTCTCTCTCCTCCCCTTTATGTTCAAAGCTAGGTATCTCTCCTGGGTATCCCTATCCATCTCTGCCATTGTAAGGTCAAGGTTGTTCTGTAAGGCTGTCAGCACTCCCACCTTCTTATTCTTTTCTGTGGACTGGTAAATGTGGGGAAAACCTTGTAATCTTAAGCGTTCCCTGTCCTGAGTTTGTACGTGGGTCTCCTGTAGTGTTAGATCTGTTATTAGATCGGGCCCCTCCCTCCACGTATACCTTTCCAGTTTATTCCTCTTCAGTGGGGAGTTTAGTCCCTTTATATTCAGAGAGATGATACTTAACCTCTTGAGACTATCCATTTTCTAGTGAATGTCTGGCTTTTCTGTTCCACTTCACCCAGTCATGTTCGGACTCCCTCCTTCCCCCATCCATTAGCCCCTTCCCTTTTTCCTCCCCTCTACCCCCCCACCCAGCTGGAGGGGCTCAACTGGCCTCTAGCCCCCTGAATCTCCACCTTGGGAGTTGATCCCGCTACAACGATCATCCTGCACATCAGCAGCTTCCCCCCAACCCATACAAGATTCCATCCCCACCTGCCCCTTCCCCTCAGGACCTCCTGTGTCAATCCCTTTGTTCGCCCTCGCCAGGCTTGCTTTTTGATATGCCCATAGTACCTTGGTCACATTCCCACAATGATAAGACCTTCTCTGGAGTTAGCTTCCTCCCTCAGTTTTCTCCAACGGCCGGTTCTTTCAGTTGGGGTTGGTACCCCCCTTCTTGTTTCGCTTTGGTTTCGCCGCTGTTGACAATTCCCAACTCCTGAGCCCAGTTTGAACCTTTGCTTTAGGGGCACTTGTATCCTGGTCGTCTTCCTCAATCCTCAAAATCCTCATCCCTTCTTCATAAGAAGCAATTTGGTGTTGCTTGCCCTGCCAGTCGAACACTAA
Source organism: Ambystoma mexicanum (assembly GCF_040938575.1). Classification (NCBI taxonomy): domain Eukaryota; kingdom Metazoa; phylum Chordata; class Amphibia; order Caudata; family Ambystomatidae; genus Ambystoma; species Ambystoma mexicanum. The sequence continues at coordinate 807,204,813 of NC_090936.1, forward strand.
AACAAATGGAAACGCCCACCTGTATCGAATGTACTTAACTCTCAGTGCAGGCATGACCAGGGACCTTTTTCTCCTTTTGGCCAACGTTGTCTAGGATAAGTCTAGGACAAGTAACAGTTCAGACCTGTTGTAGTTTATTTGCTTGGCTTTCCTTGATCATTTTAGGATCTGTTCCTTGGTTTTGTAATCTTGCAAAGCCGCCAAAACATGTCTGGGGCGAGCCTCTCTTCCGCTCTATGGGTGCTGATTCTGTGAATCCTGTCCATTCTCACCCCTGGTTTCTCCTCTGCATCAAGTAGGTTTTCGAAGATGCCATTCACCACTGCTTCGAGTTCTTTGTCTAGCACCTCTTTGGGCATGTGTTTGATCCGAATGTTTGACCTCCTTGACCTGTTCTCTAAGTCCTGTGTCTGAAGGTCCAGGTTATGGGTTGCAGTTGCCATTTGCTTTACCCAGGTTTCTGTCTTCCTTGAGACCTCTGTCAGTTCTTGTATGGCTTTCTGGTTTGTTTTGACCCTTTCCTTCATTTTGTTCACGTCTTGTTTTATCTCATGGAGTGCTACGGCCAGATCCTCCCTCGTTAGTCATTTGTTTTTGTACTGTTTCAGCAATTCTGTCCCCAAAGTCAGTGAAATATTGTTTAAGGAGTGACTGCATCACCTGTTGGTCTTGTCCCATATGGCAATCTCCCTGTTCCCTTTGCTCTTGGCTCACTTGAGATTCCTGGGGGGAGGTCACATCTTTGCTCCACATTTCATTTTCTGGATGTTGCTCTCAAGGGATTTCCTGGGGCCCTTCGATAATAGAGGCTGGTATTTTCCCCTGTTCTTGGACATTGTTGCTTGTTGCAGTCCTTCCTGTGGGCCTGTTCACTCTCGGGTGTCCAGAGCCCGCCAAATGGAGTCTATTCCCTGCTTCCCTCCTATTGTGTGGTAATTATGCCTTGTCCCGCCGTGTGGCTTCAAAATTTCCATATGGAAACGGGGTATGCTTCCCAGCCTGAAGGGCTCCAATGAGCTCTCATAACCAAGACTAATGTCTGGCAGAGGGCCTCCCAGGACCCCCCTTGTTATTTGCAAATTTCAAGTAATTTTGGGTCTCACCCTAAGTTACTAGGGGGATCCAGACGTGGACTCCTTGCTCACTATCCTTAGAGAGGCACAGCTCCACCCTACTGATGAGGTCCAACCAGACCAAAACACGTGTCTGGGGTTGCTGTTGGTACTCTTGTTCAGAGGAGAATTTCCTTGCATTTCGGTACTGGACTGCCCCAGAGTAGGACAAAGACTGATATGTTTTGGATATTTCTCCTCTGTGAATGATAGTGAGCTAAAGACTCTGTTAAGGCTCTCATAACCAGGATTAATGTCTGGCAGAGGGCCTCCCAGGCCCCCCCCCTTGTTATCTCCAATGAGCTATGCCTGTTGAGGGGACTTCCCTATGCAACCACACAACTTTTCTTTGGCGGGGGTGGCCCTCTTTCCCCCGCTGGGGCGAACTGTCTTTCTTTCCTTGCCTCCTGTCGTGTGACAGTCTTTGGGCCCCTGTGTTGGTGTATTGTTGGCGCCTGGGGTATGGCTGGGGCTCTCCTAGTAGCCTGGGCGCGTGGAGTGGGCCTCTTTCCTTCTAATTGTCCCCCCTGGGGCTTAATACTCCCTAGTGTAGCGCTCTTAGGCCTCTCTCCCTCAGGTCGCAGCCATATCCTAGCCTTTCCTTATGTTCAGCTCACCCCCCCCCGGACCCTCAGGGTTCCCAGGCCGTTCACTTTACTCTGATGTGGGCCTTGCCATCTCTTCTTATCTCCACCCATGCTCTCTTTGCGGGCACTCTTTCTTCTCCGGGTCACATTCTCTTTCCCTGCCGGCTTAGTGGGCCGATCTTGTTTCTCCTAATGGGGTCTCCACAGTTCCCGTCCCCGGTACTGATCAGGGGGTCTTACTGGTGTCTCTCTCCCCTTTGGATTTGGCTGTGCCCCGCCGCCGCTCCCAGTTACGTGAGTGCTCCTCCTATCCCTATTCTCCTTACCGTTGTGTGCTTTCCGCTTGTGATAGAGGAGTAGGAGTGGACCTCGGGCAGCTCCTTCAGTGCGTCCTCTTCCTGCGACCTCAGGGGTTTCCCGCGGCTCTCACTATTCTGGGCTGATATGCCCTCTTCCGGGGGCCCCAAAGTCTTCTCACCGCTATGTTCTCTTGGAGCCTCTACGATCCCCTGGGGGGACCTTCCGCTCTCCCTGCCGTCCTCACTTCATCAAGCCTCTGGGTGAAACCACCCGCACCGTCTCCTTGTTCTTATCGGACCTCCACTTCAGGCTTGGACGGTACTGCCTCATGGGCTCCGTACCGATGTTCGATCCTCTAGGGAGTCCTGTTCTGCTTTGGCAGCGTGGGAATGTTGGTTGGTCCCAGTCAAAGCAGGCTCTCCTCGTTCCTAATTTGCTGCCTGGGGAGGGCACTTGAGCTCAAAGAAGGGTGTGGATGCCCTGAGGTTCAGGAGAGCATCAATTACAGTGCTCTCCTCTCAGTGCTCTTCTTGGAATCAATCAGTACTCCTTGATTCTGACTTCCATTTCAGAGCGAAGCACCATATTGGCTATCAACTTCTGTGGGAATGTCCAATTCCAGAGTCCCCGCTTCTCACGTGGGAGATCAGTCGTTCTGATTAGTGGGGCATGGTCGGACAGGGAGGTGCTACCTATTTCCACGTCCCTAATCCTGCTCAATAGTGTCACCGATGACCATATGTAGTCAATGCGGGAAAATGCATGGTGCACATGTGAATAATATGTGAAGCCCTTCTCCGTCCCCTAAAGCGAAGACCAGGAGTCTTTGAGGGCTAGATGCTCCATCTTGGCTGCAAGAGGGGAGACTGCCCATACCAGAAGTGGTGCCTCTATGCCTCTGCGGGTCCAATGCTAAGTTGAAGACCCCCATTAGCAGGGCACTAACCAATTCCAGAGTCTCTGCTTCTCACGTGGGAGGTCAGTCGTTATGATTAGTGGGCAATGGTCGGACAGGGAGATGCTACCTATTTCCACGTCCCTAATCCTGCTCAATAGTGTCACTGATGACCATATGTAGTCAATGCGGGAAAATGTACGGTGCACATGTGAATAATATGTGAAGCCCTTCTCCGTCCCCTAAAGCGAAGACCAGGAGACTTTGAGGGCTAGATGCTCCATCTTGGCTGCAAGGGGGGAGACTGCCCATACCGGAGGTGGTGCCTCTATGCCTCTGCGGGTCCAAAGCTAAATTGAAGTCCCCCATTAGCAGGACCTCCCCATACCAAATGTCTCCAAGTTGGTCAAAGTCGCCCTAAGAAAGCCGTCCTGTCCGGAGTTTGGGGCGTACATGGCTGCTAATGTTAGTTTGGTCGCCGCTAAATAAATTGTGAGAAGAAAATACCTCCCCGCATTGTCCACACGCAAGTCCAGTACTATGACTGATAGGTCAGCTGAAAATGCTATGAGGACCCCGGCCACCTTCCCCAGAGCATTCGCTTGAAACAATTGGGGGGTCATTCTTCACCTTGTACTTGTGCCAATCCAGCTTTCGTATATGGGTCTCTTGTAGGGCTAAAATGTCTGTCTGCACATGATTGAGGAACCGGTCAACTTTCTTCTGCTTGTCTGGGGAATTCATCCCCTCACATTAAGTGTAAGGCACTTGAAAATGGGTGACTAAGATGTGTGATAGCGCTGCAGCCAACTGCCCTTGCTCCCCTTGCCAGGCTCCCTACTTCCCCAGTAAAATGCGCGCATTTGCAACGCAAGCCCCCCAAATACCCTGCTTTCCCTCAACTCTTCCATCAGCTCTCCATCCTATTCTGGTTCGAGCCAATGTTCCTAGTGAACCTTCAGGCCCGGCGCACTCACGGTCAGCTCGCCTAAGACTCCAGGGTGAACAAGCGGGTTTCCTATAACCCCTTGCATGATTAAGTGGATTCCAATAATGGTGGCCGTTGCCTACAAAAGTCCCAGCGTGATAGAAATCTTCAGCTCGGGCATCTGCCCTATAGTCAATTCAAACACATTTCATTTGAAGTGGTTTGCAAGCCCCCAGAGCAGTGCCTATCCTGTGGGTCTGTACTCTGTTCCTCCTCTGTGGCCTTGTCACCTGAAAAAATTCCCACGATTCTCTTAGCTGTGGTGCGCTCGTCCCTCCCGAAGCTTCAGGTTGCGCATCTTCGTCGCTGAGATGCAGAATCTGGAGACCTTCCTCACTTGTAACTCTTTGCTGGCACCCCTCCCAGGTGAAGAGCAGGCCAAAGGGTAAGGTCCATCTGTATTTAATTTGTTTGACCTGTAAGGCCCTAACTACCGGTCCCATCTCTCTAAGCTTCTGCAAGGTGGACTGGGCTAGATCCTGAAAGACTTTGATTTCTGCCCCGTTGTAAGTGAAGTGTTCTGCCTGTTGGGCGGCTCAGAGAATAATCTCTTTCTAGGAGCAGTGCACTAGTGCCACTAATGTATCCCGGGGCGTGCACCAGTATCTTGCTTCTTGGGGCCAGTCCTCTGCACTTTGTCGATGGGCACCTCTTCCGCCTTTCTGTCACCTAGGAGGTCTGCGAAAATGTATTGGACTGTCTCCTTCCAATCTTTGTCTCTGACCTCCTCTGGCAAGTTACGAATGCGGATGTTGGATCTCCGAGATCTGTTTTCCAGATCTTCACATTGGAGCTCCAAATTATGGGAGATCCTAACCAAATCTTTGAGGGTTTCCTTTGTTTTCTGGTTATCCTCCTGTAGTGCCCTATCACTGGTGTCTGTCCACTCTTACAGAGTTGCGACATCCTTTTTCAAGTCCTGTATCGCCTATTTCACTTGCGATGTGGGTGTCGCAAACTGGTTTTGAAAAGATGCAGTTAACTTATTTTGAAAATCATTTTTAAGAACGGTGTTAGGGAGAATTCTCTGTTTAGGCTGAATTTCCTAACCTTTGCTGGATTTCTGAAGTTTGTTTTTTCCATCCTGCCAAGAGTGAGACTCTTTTCTCCCACTCTTGGACATGAATATGTGTAATTCCTTTGAAAGTCAATGTGTTCTATGGGCTATGGGGCTATTTACTCCATACGGTCTCATATGTTTTTCTATGTGTGTTACACCGCACCCTACGTGCCGTAACACTATGGCGTCCTAGCGGACCTCCATCATAGACTCCATACCCGGGGACTGACTACTGTATCCCTGGGCATGTAAAGTCACCATTGGCTTTACTAGACCTACATTTACTAACAGAACTAGTACAAACCATCCTATTGTGGACATACTAGTAGGGGTAATTCGATTACTCCTGGGTCTGTTATTCGAGGGGGCACTGTCCCTTCCCACCTCGTCAAGTTTTGGCTGGTGGCAGTGGAAACTACTTGTTATGTTCGACCCCGAATATAACCCTATGGAATTCTTCCCATTGTTGGAGATTAATACCTTTTCCCCGTTAATCTCTAACATACCACTGGTTTACTTATCTTAAATAAATCTATCGGATGGTATTTTCTGCCAGAACTCGGTTTTTAAAATGGCGTCTGTGTTCGTCCCTGTGACTCCTAAACCAAAGGTTGAGCCCTTTGTTCCACTTTTGGCGGGCTCTGTACAGAGACCCTCCAAAGTGGTGCCATTCTGTCTGGGTTACCACAGGGGGTGTGGGAGGGGGTTTAGGCACCCTGGACTGAGTTGCCTTGCCAACTCCGGTCGCACTCTGGTGTGATTGGCCCAAGTGGTGAGCCTCCCCGCTCACCACTTAGCGTGTTTTGAGTGACAGCTAGGCTGAATGAATGGGGGTTTTCTGCATAAAAGCAGGGCTTTTGGGACTGGATCTTCAGAAGTCGCCACAGGACCTAAGAATCCGATGAGGGTAAAGCTGAGCTGACCTGCAACGACGACACCTCCGGTGGAGCCCTGCTGAACTGACTCACCACTTCCCGACGACAGAGGAGATCTCCCTGCCGGAGAGTCTCTTCCCCTGACTGGTGGGAACAACCAGTCCCGTTTGCTTTTTCTTCGCTCCAGGATGCAGTGGTCAAATTGCCCGTGCAGAGCACCTCGGCAACCGGATAGCCACTACCCCTGTACCGCGACCAAAAGGTCGTGCCTTGTGACGGAGCACTCTGCGGCTGGTCCCTTCCCTGGTGGTGCAACGATCTTCAACTTTCCTTCGACGACGAGATCATCTCTTCTCTTGGCAAAGACCGGACGTGCATCCACCACCAGGAACAACTGCCCCCGCGGGAGCTGTCTCTCCACAAACAAGGTACTGTGTCCGCCTGGCTTCCCTTGTTGCCAGATAGAGTGGGGTGTCTTAATCCTCGCCTCTCCATAGGGTCGCCTCCAAGCTTCTATAACGTTTTGTTCTGAACTGGTCCAATCTGCCTATAACAATCTGCGACAAAGACTCAAAGCGCATTTCCACTAAGATACTTTTTGGGACATATCGCCTTGCCTCTCTCCGAGTGGGCCTGGCCTCTGAACTTTTGAATCTACAGTGGTTCTTGTCTTCTTGCCTTGCATCTTTGTTCTCACAAGTATTGGTATCGAGTTGATTTCTTAACCCGCCTTTTCTCTCCCGTCCTAACGAATACTAGAGTGCCATCTAGGTTAAAGCATACACCTCTGTGTGCAAATAAGTGGTGCCGTTGAACCTAGACTTGTCGAACTATTGTTAGGGGGATTGATCTTTTTCTGATAGTAATTGCGATTGAAGTTGTTTTGCCGTATTAGTGCCAGAGTGTTTTCTATAGATGTGTCGTTATAAATGAATACCTTTATATCTTTACACCGAAGCCTTGTTGCGTGTTTGCTTGTCTTACTGTGTAGAATTGCCCTATGTTGTATACTCCACATACTGCCTAACTCTTCTTGAGAGAAGTCTGACTGCTCAGCCACAGCTACCAAGTGAATCTGTGTGGTACAGACTGCTACCAAGTGGGTTTACTGCCAAACACCTGTAGTCCTAAATCTTTTGCAGTGGTCCCAGAGGGAACTGCACAGGTTTCCGCCTAACAAATGGCTCCAGATCTTCCTTAGTCATAGCCATGGTGTTGGTATTGCAGCTCTGCAGTGTGCACTGATCCTCTTGGTTTGATGCCAGCTGGGGAGGTATATCGGAGTCACTAGCCCAGTATTGTCTGAGAGTGCCTTCACGTGTTGCATCAGGTGGGTGCCTTTTACTGGGTGTGCCCTGCCCTTTTCCCCCAGGCATTGCGTGATCATTTTTACAACAATTGTGACCTCAGAATGGTGAAGATATTGCCGCAGATGATATGATATGATAAGGCATTTATAACGTGCCTATACACAAGTGTTTCAAGGCGCGGCAAGGCAGGGGAAACGGAGGGAAGACAGAGACAGTGATCCTACTAGGCCAGGTGACATTGAGATAACGCAAGTGCAGGGGAGGGGGGGAAGGGAAAAGTGCAGGGGGAAAGGAGGGGCCAGTGCCGTACATAGGATAACAATAAAATAAATAAGACAATAAATAATAAATAAAAGTGCGGCTAGCTGGTGGAATGTGCAAGGGTAAGTGCAGACATCAGGTGTCAAGTGCTAGTAGGGGCTGTAGAGATACAGACACAGTCCCCAAGTGCAAGGGTTGCTAGGGGTTCAGTGCAGGTGTGCAGCTGGCGGGGAGGGGACGTGGGCCCGAGATCAGAGGGTAGCCAGGTAACCTGTGCAGTTTCAGATTCAGCCAGATCAGCAGGGGAGAGGAGAAGAGAAAGCAGAAGCAAAGAGGAAGGTCTTGAGGTGCTTCTGGAATCAGAGATGATTCTCCTCAAATTTCAGATAGGCAGGGAGGCTGTTCTAGAGGGAAGCACCAGCAGAAGAAGGAGATCTACCACCAACTCGCTGCTTGGAAAAGCAACTAGCCCTGAGGGAGATTGAGAGGGATGAACAAAGAGCCTGAGAAGGAAGATATTTAGGAAGAGAGTTGAAGGTATTGACGTCCCAGGAGGTCTTGTGGACAATGCAGAGGGTTTTGAACTTAATCCTCGCCGCCACTGGGAGCCAGTGCAGAGATTTCAGTCCTGGAGAGGTACGATCCCTGGGCTTGAGGCCAAGGACAAGTCTTGCAGTCCTGTTTTGGATGAGTAGCAGAGGGCGGAGAGTAGAGGCAGGCAGATTTAGAAAGAGGCTGTTGGAGTAGTCCAGCCTAGAGAGAACCAGAGCTCTAGAGATAATAAGCTTCTGGGGGAAGGAGACTGAAGGAAGAATACCTCTGAGGAGGTGCAGCTGGTAGTGTGACTTCTTAGAGACGTCAGAGATGTGGTGAGAGAATTAAAGAATTAAAGTGTGGAGTCGAAGATGACCCTGAGGATTTTAGCCTTGCAGATAGGAGCAGGAAGAGGGCTAAGAGCGGCCAGCCAGAGTGGTAGGAAAGGAGGGAGCAGGTGTGCCGATGAGGAGAATCTCAATCTTACTGGCATTAAGGCAGAGATCATTGGCAGCACACCACTCCTGGATGGCGGACACACAGTCAGAGATGAGAGAAGGGGAAGAGGTTGCAGAAGGGAGCCTGAAAATGAGTTCAGTGTCATCTGCATAGCACTGAAAGTTGGGGAAGAGAGCAACAATGTGGTGGGCAAGAAGTGCCAGGTATTGGTTGAACAGCCAGGGAGAGAGGTTAGACCCCTGGGGAACACCGCAGGTGGAGCTGGAGATAGAGGAGAGGAAGGACCCAAGTTGGAGCTGGGAGGGTCGGTCAGAGAGGAAGGAGGTCAGCCAAGCCAGAGCCTGATCGGTGATACCCAGGTTATCGTGGAGACGGATGAGCAGTGGCATGGTTGACCGTGTCCAAGGCAGAAGAAAAATCAAGTAGGATGTGGACACAGGGGGTTTTGGAATCAAGGTTGGAGAGCAGGTCTTCACGGATGTTCAGGAGAGCAGTTTCCGTGCTTCTGGCAGCTCTGAAGCCAGACTGATGGTCATGGAGACAACCATCAGATTCAGGGTGAAGATTAAGATGGGAGATGGCCAGCTTTTCCAGGAGTTTGCCTAGGAAAGGAGTAATGGAGATAGGACGATATTGTTAGCCGGGAAGAAAGGGTCGGCAGAGGGTTTCTTAAGATGAGGGTGCACAAGGGAGTGCTTCAGGGGGGAGGGGAAGACTCCAGTGGTGAAGGAAAGGAGTGGTTGCAGAAATCAGCCAGAGCAGGAGCCAGAGTGTGAATGTAGTCCTTGATGGTTTTGGATGAACAGGGGTGAAACTGTTTTGACGAGACTTTCATATATCAGACTTGTCTAGAAACCTCGTCTGAGAAGAACAGGGGAAAGGCAGAGAAGGAAGGAGGTGAGGTGGCCGTAGAAGGGCCAGAGGAAGAGCAGGGAGAAGAGTAGGAGGGACAGAGGAAGAACAGGGGAAAGGCAGAGAAGGAAGGAGGTGAGGTGGCCGTAGAAGGGCCAGAGGAAGAGCAGGGAGAAGAGTAGGAGGGAGAGAGGAAGAAAGAGAGGACAGGATGTCCTGCATTTTGGAAATGAAATGAGAAGCCATGGCCTTGCTGAGGGCACAAGAGAGATAGAGACTGCAGCAGGATTGGCCAGCACCTTTCAGATTTTAAAGAGTTTGGCCGTGTTGTTAGATGTCGCAGAGACGTGGGTGTTAGAATAAGTCTTCCTTACTCTGGTGCCAGGGCTGAGGAAGTGTTGGTGCACCTGGGAGGATCAAGGAGAAGCACCCAGGTCGGACTGATTTTAGGCTGGCAGGAAATGACAAAAGTGATTGCCTGGTCCAGCACTGTAAGGGCTTCCCCAGTAGACATCCTGGAGAGAGAAGGAGCCTTCCCAGCGTCCAGTGAGAGACTCTGTGGTTTCACTCAGGTGAAGTTTGAGGTTTGAGAAACAGGAACCCCAAAGGCTGTAAGAGTGTCATATTCAGCATTATTCGAGAGACGCACCTGATGCTGGGAGTCATTGCCCTGAAGGTTAAATGGTGCCACGATTCGTGCAGAAATGGCAGATAAAGTCTTGCTTGGTCACCCTACTCGTTAATGAATGTACTGTGTAATGGTGGAGTTTGCTAGTGCACTGATCAGCGCTTTATGAGAGAGCCTCCGCTTGGGGTACTGGTGACAAGCCCAAGGCCCAGGTTGAGAGGTGGCTTGGTTGTTGGCTGAGACGACCGTTAGGACTGCAGAGCTCTGGGCGGCTCAGCGCCCATCACTGAAAGGAATAAGTCAGTGACTTGCTGTGAGGCTCAGCGATAGTGGAATGCTCACTGGCTGATTTCACTGGTACTCGATGTTCTTATGAGTGACTGCGAGCAACGTGCAAGTCGGGCGTTTGGTGCCTGTGATTCCGCCGAGACAAATGGTTGAAGTACCAAGGTTAGAGGAAAGCACTTAAGCAGCGTAACGTGGCATGACATGGACATCGCAATGTTCTAATATGTGCGTCTAACAGAAGCACTGCAGGAGATCGCAGTGGTTGGATGAAGAAAGCGTTCGTGTAAAGCAAAGGGGTCTGCTAAGGCCATGTGCGGCAATGGAACAAGCATTTAGTTGTGAAAGGAGAGGCTATTTCCCGGATTGATGGGTTTTAGTAACACGACAACCATGACTGCCTCTGCTGTCACCCGGAGTGAGTAAGACTGCTTTGTTGGGAAGCTAAGGTTCCAGTTATTTCGCCAGCAGAGTTTTTCACTCTAAATATCTTGCCTGTTTATGTTTACGTTCTAAAGAGAACATACTTAATTTTGGACACTGTAAGTGCGTTTGGTGCATAAAATGCTTTCGGCTCAGTTTTGCAATGACTATTTTTCATGTTTCGTCATTTATGAGAGGTTGAAGAAATTGTGGAAGCACGGCATTGTTTGTGGGTAATGAGTAGCGACTGAAGTATTTTAAATAAGTTAACCTTTTGAGGCTTTTCAGGAAAGTTACGTTCTGACGTACCAAAAGGGATTTTTTAGTTCACATCACATGGATGTTTGCTACGTTCATAGGTTTAAAGGTCAATGTATGTGAATTTACATTTTTCATTGAGCAGTGAGTTCAAGTGCAGGTTTGTGCCTGGGATGTATGGTGACGTATGTAGCATGAAGCGGAATGCATATTTGGTGATATTTAATGTTTCCTGACTTGTTTTAGCTTTTTAACCATTCTGAGAATTTGCAGCTTATAGTGTTGTCAAATAAAGGGCAACATGGACCATTAGAGGCTGACAAGTGTGACATGACTTATACTGCATTTGAAGGTATGATTTTTTTATGATGCCTGACAAGTTTTAGTTTTTAACCACTTTGAGGAATTGCAGGTATTAAGGTTGCACCCTGCGTACGGCAACACAGACTTTTAGTTGTGGACTTTAAAGTTATGTTTTGAATTGCCTTATATTGAAATGCCATAAGGTTGGTTGTGAGGTAGCAGGTACTTTTGTCTAGTTTGAGGTGTGGGTAGTAGTTGTAACTATAGTAAGTGTCTTGTGTATGATGAGTGGCTCTGATATAGAGTTTGTGGGGTTGCATGGCGGTCATGTAACCAGTGTGACGTGTGTGTGTGTGTGTGTTGACTTGTTCTGGCTAGTCATTATGGATGTGACTAGTGGTAATCTAGTCAAGTGGCTGAGATGAGTCATGATAGCAGTTTCAGAGGAGTCAGGATAGTGATTTGTGAGGCTCAGAGGAGTCATGATAGTAATTTGTGTGGCTCAGAGGAGTCGGGGTAGAGATTTGTGCGGAGCCATTATGGTGAGTGATGATTATTTTTGTTTTTACTTGAAGTGTTGCTTCTGGGGTCGTCCTGGATTAGGTTCTTGGATGGTTCTGGGAGCATGGCAACAGAACATCTTGGTAGTAGGATTACCTGGTTGTTTTTTAGAAGCTATGAGGGCTCAAGGTGACTGGCCAACATCTTGAGGAAGTATGTTGGTATGGTTGACCGGTGCCCTACTGGTTGCCTTGTTGTGAGTGTTGCAATGAATGTTGAGTGCTTGAGGATGAGTCAGGTGAGTGTGTTTTTGAGTTGATTGTAGGTGCCTGTCTCTTTAGTTGCCTTGACATTATGGTCTGGAGTAGTACGTTAGAGATGTTCCTTGTAGGTGTGTAGCGGACTTCGTGCCAGCCCATATAGGTGGCTGTTTGTGCTCAGGTGTGGCAGCGCTGAGGTCTACCAGTGGCAGTGGTGGACGAGAGGTGTCCTGTTTTCCCCAGGTTGTGTATGGTGTGCTGGTTAGTTGCCCAGAGGAGCAGGTTTGTGCACCAGAGGGGCAGGTTTGTGCTTCAGCGTGGCAGGCTGGTTGACCGTTGGTGGTGGATGCGGCGGGTGGAAGGTGATGTGTGAATCTTTTTTGGGAGGATAGAAGTTTTGAAGTTTTGTTGTTTTGTTGGTGGGGTTCCGTTACCGGATTGTTAGTTACCCCTGTTTGTCAAGCTGTTTACCTTCCTGGCTATTTAGAGTGACATGGCAGTGGAGTTGTGCTAGGTTGATTGGATGTCTTGTCTATATGTGAAGTGTTTGTCATCGGGTGAGTTTGTGACAGTAGGGAAGGAGGTGTTGAGGTGCCTTGGGGCCTTGTGATGGTGAGGTGTGATGCTGGTTATAGGTCATGGTGTGTATGTGATTTTAAGGGAAGGAGGTGTTAGGATTAGTCTTCCTTACTCTGGTTTCACCTGTGAATGCTGTATGTATGTGGTGATGTCATTTGTGGAATGTATGAGGTAAGCTTGGAGTGTTTGGGTATGATTCAGTTGTAATCCAGGCAGTTGAGCAATGATAGCCTGGCTGGTGGGAGCCAGTGGGTTTCCCTCATGATTTCCTCCTATCTCCTTATGGACTTGATGAGACCTGATTTGTAACTGAAGAATCGAATAAAACATCTATGAAGTGCACCTGCCACAGTATCCTTTTATGTTTTGATGACTGACAAGCAGTCATAACACTGGGCTTGGATGAGAGATCTCTTCTTGGTGCGACAGAGAGCCGGGATTGCCTTTGGAGCAGGCGGCAGGCCAGTTTGTCAGAGGATGTACCGGAAGCATGCCATTTCCTCTCAGCCACCCTACACTTGCTTTTAAGGGTGACAAGATCTGAGTCGTACCAAGAGTTGCACTTGGTTTTGGGCTTCAAGCGGATCCCCATGACAGGGACAAGAACATCGAGAGTATCAGCTTTAGCAGAGTGGAGCATGGAAAGGGCTGTGTCAGGGTATGAGTCATCCAAGAGGGAACGGGGGTGAGAAAGTGGTGGTGAAAGCCTCAACTGACACACGCTTCATGGGTCGGATAACCAAGAAGGTAGGTGGCAGCACCTGAGTTGGCTTGGCCTGAAGGGTAGAGAGGGTGAGATGGATGGAAAGGAGAAAGTGATCACTCCAGGAAAGGGGAGTGGTGAGAGGGATCGCGAGGGAAAGGTCTGAAGAGATCAGAACATCCAGAGTGTGCCCTGCACAGTGAGTCGGGCCAGAGGAGAGAATAGAGAGTGAGAGAGAGTTGCAGAGGTCACAAAAGATACCAGTGGGAGGATAGGAAGCATCCAGGTGGATGTTGAAGTCTCCAAGAAGGAGGAGTTGAATGGTTGAAATCAGGCGGGAAGAGGAGTGGTCAGTCCACTCAGAGAGGAAGCAGGAGATCTGACCAGGTGGCCGATAGATGGTAGCCACAGTAAGGGAATAGCTAGGAGAGAGAGAGCCTGAAGATGAGGCATTCGAAAGAGGAGTAGGCCTACGAAGGACTAACAGAGTCAGAAATCCACTCAGGAAAGATCAGAGCTACACCCCCTCTGGAGCGGTTGGATCCAGGCGCGGAGAGGATCTTGTAGCCATCGGAGAGGAGAGTGTCAAAGCTTGTGACAGAGCTGTCCGTGAACCATGTCTTGGTGAGGCCGAGGACATCGAGGTCAAGTTCCTCCAGGAGGCGGCAGATGTCAGAGGAGTGTTTTACAACTGAGCGAGAGTAGAGAAGGTTGCTGTACTTGAAAGACCTCCGGGGAGAGGTACTAGTCAGAGGTATGCCCTGCAGAGGTGGTGAAGCAGCCAGAGGGGGGGCAGAAGAGGAAAGAGAAGAGGGCAAGATAGCCAAGGAGGAGACAGCAGGGGAAAGCGAGGAACCCGTGGATGGCAGAGAGGAGACAACAGGAGAAGAAAGGAAATTGATGAGGCTCGGGAAGCGTCTATCAAAGAGAAGGTTGGCTTGAGGGCCTTGGACTAAGACGGTACCATTTGAGTAAACATTAATGATGACCTTAGATGAGTGGAAGGAAGGAGGCCAAGAGGGCCTCCCACCGGGTCCCACCATTAATGGGAGAGCAAGAGAAGGGAGAGAGCACAGAGATCATATGTAGAGTCCATAGGTCTGGCGAGGGAACGACAAAGAGGATGTTAGTGAAAGTTTGCCTGAAGGAGGCCTGGGTTGGAGACCAGGATGTCCTTTTTAAACTTCTTCCTACCAGATTTATTAAGGAGAGCAGGATATTCGATAGAGAAGCACTTAGAAAAGATAGGAGAGACAGAAATCACCATAGGTAGGTATGGAGAAGAGACAAGAGGAAGGGAGTGGGAAAGGGTAGGAGAGAACACTATGGAAGGACACAGGGCAGGGAGCAAGCAGACGAGACAGAGGGAGATGCGACAAGTTCACATTTGGACAAGACAACAGGCGCCTAGATAGTGGTAGAAAGGTTTGCTAGATGAGTGCTTTGCTGGGAGACAAAGTCACAGAACGGCAATACTTTCACAGTGCAATTTTTAAAAACAGGCGAACAACACACCTATGTTTGAGAGTCTTGAATAGTGGGGAAAAGGCCTACATTTCACAATGCAGTTTTCCAATACTTTCACAGTGCAATTTTTAAAAACACAGATAGCAGTGTGTGGGGCAGGCAGCGGTGTGAGTGTGGGCTTCTAGTCCTGGCCAGGGTTGGCCCTGTTGCAAATGTCTGATTATTGGGGACAATATGGAGTGGCCCCTTTTCCTTGGAGCCCCCTGAAAGGGCTGAAATGGATGTGGCCCAGTTGTATTGGGGGGTTGATGGTTCTGTGAGGAAGGCTCACACTTTCATATATTCATATATCAGGCTATATCAGGCTCCCATGTCACAGTGCCCACAGATTTCCAGTATTGCAGATGGGCTTTTGTTGTCCTGCAGTGGTGCCTCAGCACAGGCTGCCTGGCCCCCCCAGTGGGAGATGCACCTCGCTGGCCTTGCTGCTTATGGGCTCCCACCTATTGGGCCGACGCCAGGGCATCCCAGGCTTCTGCGCTACCACCCAGCCGGAGATTGATGGGTCAGGAGAGAGCCCACTAATGTGGACCTGCCACACGTTCCTTACCAGTTCTACCTACAATGCCCACACAGGGCCTTCGACACTGTGGGATGTTCTGACCCACTAGTCTATGCCCTACAACATCACTGTGCGCTGCTTTCATCAAAAACAGAATGGCTGCCAAAAAGCCTTATGTACGCTAAAAATAGCTGAGAAGTGCGCAGTAAAACTGAAAAAATAGGCCGTCAATCCATTTTGCCTATGTCAGTGATAAAACAGGAGACCACACTGCCAAAACCTATCATTGGGCTGCCCACAGAGTGGAATAGAGCTGCTTGAAAAGGCAGTGCTGCATTGCCAGGAAAATCCAGAAGTGCTTAAAATCCGTTTTTCCTTGGCTGTTGAAAGAGCAAAATTATGGTTCCCAAACAGCAGAGAAGATCCAACATCCTTGTGGGGTGTTCACCATCACCTTATTTAAGGAATCCCCATAAGCACAATGTCAGGAAAAACACCTTTCTTCATAAAAAATCCACATTCAAAAGGTGCTTGCATGGGAAAAATATGTCAGAAATGGGCGCAGTACCACCACTCGCCTGTGTCAGAAGCTCTCATTACCTATACTTTCAGTTTAAAACTTGTGTCTTAAATCAAATTGTAGAAAAGAGACTTGCCATCAAAAGCAATATGGGTTGCTACAATTCAATTTCTATGTTTTAAAAAGACTGGAATGAAGAGATTTGTGTGGATATTGGTAGAAAATGTAAATTGTATTTTAGAAAAGCCCAGTTTTAAACAGTGCTTTAAAGTGAATTAATGGCAGCTACACTGGACTTCAAAGACATTCCACAGCTTCTCTCCAAACAAAGGAATGTTCCTCCTGCTCTCTCTCAGGAACTGGCATTGAGTTGTTAAGTGAAGTGGGAGGCGATGTTGGCCTGTTGCTCTGAGTAGGGAAAAAAGGCTCCCTTGACTGAAAGGAAATGCAAATTCGGGCGTCAATAGAAACCAACTGCTGAGGAAGAGAGGCTCAGGTTGCTCTGGCCCAGCCAAACCTTGAAGGCGGAGCTAGACTGATATGTGCATCTGAAATTTCAAGGAAATATCTTTTTGGAAAAAGACTCATAGAAAACTGTGAACAATTTGGAAAAACCTGTGTTTTATAGGTTGCTAATATAAAAATGCTGCTCACAATTGGAAACTACTCTGAACCCTGTGCAATATTCAGTGACCAGACTATCAAAATGTTGATATTGTAGCAATTGTGATCATGCTAGGAATATAAAAGTGTACAGGATTATGCCCAGATGTCTTGCGCCTATATGTGGAAAAATGTGTACAGGTCTGACACTGGGTAACCAACTAAAAGCGCGAAAAACTGTCAGTTTTGAACCGAAACTCTCAAGAAGATGGGACTCGGACGGAGACGTGCTTTATTAAATATGTGATGTGGATATGTATTATTAGCAAGTTGGTGATATTGTAGATATGCTTTCTATGAAAAACAGGGTTTCTGTGTAGAAACAAAGGGGAGTTTTTTCCCTGGATTGTAAATTGCAGCATCACTATGAAACTAGATTTCCTTCTCGAATCAGGAAAGTTGAAATACTTTGACCAATCGGATCCCTAGAGGTTGGGCCTAGTATAATCAGCCTACCCACCCCTTTGGGAAAACATAAATAGGGACTGTTTAGGACCTAGACAGACACACACATACACCCATCAACTGACTTACTGGCGAAGCGCTCTGAAGGAGAACCCAGATCCAAGACTCCAGAACTCTGAAAGCAGAAGGCCCAATCCCAAAGCTGAACCTTTCTCAGCTTGGCCTTTAAAATCTTGCAACCTGATTTTAACCCCAGACCTCCAAGGGGCACATCAAAATTTGAACAGCCTGGCTGTGCTGTTTTCTGCTTCTTGCCAAGAACACTTGCCAGAACCCAGAGATCCAAACCAGTAGAGCAGAGCTGTAACCCAGAACCAACCTGTCAGATCCAGAACCAGAGGCCGTGCAGAGACCAGAGTGCCTTGGTGAGTGCAGAACCAAGCACATGAATCCTGTACGGTGGCTAACAGATTCCAGTCCAAAACCTTTGACCAGATCTCTGATGGGCCTATTCCAAAACCATAGTTGTGAGTATTTAGCATAGAATTGTCCATAGCCAATCTCTTAGCCTTAAGTAATCCTCCTATCCAAACCATTCTATCATATCCAGAACCTCAGTGTAGAATCTCCTTTGCCTTTTCTGAATCTTTCCCTCATCCATATAGTCCTTTGATAATTGTAGTGATAATATCATATTTGCGCTAATATTTTTGCTGAAGAAGGACAAGTGTCTTGGCATGCAAAAGTCAGAGCGGAGGCGCTGCTGTTCTGGTGGCTTTACCGTTGGGTATCTTGCATCTTCATAGCCTACCCTAGCTTTAAGAAATCCTTGTTGGTAATATTCAAAAGCGCATCTTTCATTTGAAAATCTTGACTCTTTTTGAGAAAAATCGACCTTTACTAAAACCTCACCAAACCTTTCAACCGTACATGCTAGAAACGAAATTTAAATGTCAGATCGAAGCTAACATTGCGCTGAAAAGTTTGCCGCGATTCTGCATTTGGCTCAATTTCAACACATGTAAAATAGCTATTTCTTGCATACGACCTCAGCATTCAGTTTCCGATCTGCTAGTCATCCAATCATCATTGCTAGTGTTTACCTGAAGCTATCCAAAGTGGCTCTCACTAGTTTTGAATCCAATTCAGAGAATTAAATCAATTTTTAGTGTTTTTCCTATTCATTCAAAGCCACATTCAAAAGCATTTGACCTGTTTAAAATCATCCTGTTTCTCTCTGCTTGTTGGGGGGAATTGGGATTGAACTTGCATTTGTTGAGTGTGTATATTCCTGAAACCTGTTTTATCTCCTTCCATCTCTGTATTGCATATTAGGGGGGATTGAGTAGTATCAGGGGAAGAAGTGATGACATTGCATTTGATTGAACACACAAAATTATTATTTCTGTGCTGCATTAATTCCCTATCATTGCATTTGACTGAACCCACACAAAGTTTATTCTATGCTACTTTATTCTTCTTATCCATACTCCTATTGATTAAAGAGATTGTTGATTGTCATATCACCCAATTGGTGATCATTGTATAAATATTAATAGTGTGATCTCTAGATCTTGTTCAAATTCATAAAAGTGTGATATATATATATATTGCAAAACAACCTCCTTCTTGGTTCAGTGAGACCGGGGGTATTCAAAGAGAGGCACGTGATATAAGGGTACATCATTCAGAAATAAAAGAACTTTAGACATACAAATATATAATTAAGGATTCTAGCTGGGCATCACCCGCTAGGCATTGACTTAGGTGGAGTGCTGGGTTGAAACCACTTACAACACCTTCTTCCATCCGACTGAAATTCTGCTGCGCTCCGGGTTGCTCAGCTGTGCCGGAGGAGACAGGCAGTGCTCCTCCAGTGTCTGGGCACTTACTCCCGATGTTGGGCGTGATCCCTCCAGAGACCCACCACCAGGCAGCCCGCTCTATTGTCCTGCAACATTCGGTCGGCTGCTGCTGGCCTTCCGAGATCCTGCAGCCGGGGGGTGAGCCCCCCACTGGACGCCCAGCGGCTAATGCCAGGATGAAAGGGCAGGCCGGTCGGCTGCCACCTTCAGCAGCGCCTCTCTGTCAGTGGTATTAGCCACCAAGCACTTCAATCTTCAGTGGCAGGTGCCAAGGCCCAGCCTTGGTGCCGGGTCCTTTTCGGCAATGAAGCTCAAGACGCTCATGTCTTGCTCATCACGATCGCCATTTGGAATCCTGAGCTTGTACATTTTTTAACATGCAAAGACTACTGAAATTGAATTCTGTTTTGGCATCAATCCCAGCAGTGCACTCCTGCGGGAATGCAACATATTTGTTGGTATTTTCTTGGCTCATGTTTGAGAATATCATTTGCTTTACAACAATCATGTGATGTGCTCTGTACACCATCAACCTTTGGTTTGCCATTTTCTGTACTTTAGGTGATTTTGCATATTGCAGCCCTGTAATAGATGTTCTGGTCAATTGTGGAAGAAAACACCACTTTTAGTGATATCTACTGGGAGAACAAGCACTGTCTGTCTTTCAAGACTGGCAAACATTCATCACCATCTCCCTCTCAACCCCCTTCACTACAGCTTGAGCTCTGTACAGTTGGGATATCAGGCCTAAAGTTGCTCTCTCGAACATGATCTGATATGAGGGATATTTTTAGATGTTGTTCTTACCCACTATTCTTTAGGTGCTCCACACCACTCTGGCATACTCACTTTGGTTGCCACGTACGGTTATCCATTGTACAAAACCCATAATGCTGCTACAGAATTCAATTATTGTAACATAATATTTTTTTAAAGGTATTTTTATTGGCATTTTCAAATGTGTATAACACACCCCCTACTCTCCCATCAACCCAGCAAGACAGCGAAGTTCCCTTTTGAAACACCACTCCTCTCGACCTCACACCAATTCCAACGCCCATAATCTTTGTGGACAGAGAAATGTCTTTGAGTCACTGCAAAGGAAAGATAAAACAATGCCCCAATCATCCCCAAATATTTGCAGGCCCCCCTGCACAGAATAGGTCACTCACTCCAGGGCAACAAAGTTCCAAACCTTGGACAGCCAGCCTTGTACATTGGGCACTGCCCCGTTCTTTCATTTTAGGGCCACCAGTAATATTGCTGTTATGCTAAGGTTCATCTAGGCCTTCCTCTGGGCCCTAGTGGGCAAGGTCTCCAAAATACCCCCATCCCAAGCATAGCCTCCTTAATGTCATTGTGGGCCTGTATCCCAAATATTGCTGACATCACCTTCCTTACATATTCCCAGAATGGCAGCAGCTTCCCACATGACCACCATATGTGATCCCAGGTACCCAATGCATCACACCCTCTCCAGCATCTGTTGGATACCACTGGATAACATTTATGAAGTCTTACTGGGATAAGGTGCAATTGCACCATGACCTTCATCCACATTCCACTGATTTGCACCGCCATGGTTAGCCTCGGAATGTACCCCAGAAGTGACCCCACTGCTCCCCTTCTATTACCTGCACCAGGATATTCTCCCATTGTTTCATATAGGGCCATTTCACTATTTGCCTCAGAGTAGAAAATATCCTGTAGAGGTCAGCTACTATGCGAACCTCCCCAGTATTACTTGTTCCATATTTCTCAAAAAGGGTGAGATCCCTCGTTGCTGCCCCCAAGACCCGAGGATTCTTTAGCCAATGCCTAAGTTGAGAATATCTGAACCTCTCATCCAACCCCAAATTAGTCTTGTTAACATTGAGAATATGTTTTAACCTCCTTTCACCCCACCATGTCGCGCAGCACCTGGCACCCTGCCCTTTCCCACTTTCCAAAGGCTCCTGCCTCCTGTCCTGGAGTAAATTGTGGATTTCTAAATATTGGCGTCAACGTGGATGAGAAGGTTGTCAGGCCCACCAGCCTAACCAAGGAGTCCCACGCCTCCCCCACCAGGGCTGTAGTCTGACTCGTATACATGTTCTTGGGCCTGTCCGCCTTTGCACACCATAGTACTTCCTCTTGGGGCCTTTCCAAAACCACCCTGTCCATAGTTTTCTGTGCCTTGTTCCAGTCTGCTCTGAACCATTTCCATACCTCCCTAATATGGGCCGCCAAATAGTAGAGGTAAAAATTCAGGATCCTGAGACACAGGGATATCATTTCACCAAAATGCCTGGAGTAGCGGAAGTGACATCATACGACCCCTGACCTTTTATGACACACAGGAAGTGATGTCATTTGACCCCACCCTGAAGTGACATCATGGGAAGGGATGGAACACAACCTTTCACCCCTTGACAAAACTTAAAGTGACATCACATAACATTGTTCCTTAGTATACTATGAAAAATATAGTTAAGATATCACTGATTCTCCCGCCAAAACAAATCCCCCCTCGAACATCCGGTGCTTCCCTGATATGGGAAAGTAAGGGTTCCAGGTGGATTGCGTACAGAAGCGGGGAGAGCGGGCACCCCTGTTTTGTTCCCCGGTACACCCTTAGCCCTTCAGAGAGCCAGCCATTAATAGCAAGGCGAAGGGTCGGGTACCTTTTTAATTAGCTCTCACCATACTCATGAATATTTCCCCCATGTCCATAGCCCCCATGGTGTGGAAAAGAAATGTCCATTCCACCCGGTCAAAGTCCTTTTCTGTGTCAAGGGCCAAGACCGCTGCCGGGGTGTTAGGCAAGGTGGCTTTTTCTGTAAGGTGGCATACCATGCGTGTGTTATCTGAATAATGGCTATTTTTGATAAACCCGGATTGATCTGATCCGTTCAGTTTGGGGAGTAACCTATCCAGAAGGGACATCAGGACCTTAGTGTATAATTTTGCATTTATGGTAATTAGGGCTATGGGGCGGTATGACCCACACAGTTCCAGATCCTTATTGGACCACTTGGGACTCCTCCATAGATGGGGCAATTCTTCCGGTCCTCCCAAAAGAATTGAACAAGGGTACCAAAATCAGGGTCAGAATGTCCCTGAATGTTTTATCTAAACTGCACAAATAGCCATCTGGCGCTGGGGCCTTACCCATCGGCAGTGACAATACTACAGCTTTCACTTCCTCAGGGGTACTATCCCTGTCCACTTCTTCCCTTTCTTCTGGTGTAATCCTCTGTAGGGGGCATCTCTCCAAATATTCTTTTTGAACCCTCTCCTCTTGTGATTCAGTTGTGTAAAGGCTCCAATAAATTCCATAAAGGCATCCATAATGCCCCCATTTGAGGTGCACTCCCCTCCCCTCCCTGCCTTGCTCTAATCCTTAGTATGGTCCTGGACGCTGCCTTCTTCCTCACCTGTCAAGCCAACAGCCTGTACGCCATGTTGGCTTTAATGTAATATTTTGGCCGCAGGTATAAAATGGGATTGTTCTGCCTTCCTGGTTTGGAGAATCTCAAGTTGGCCCCTAATCAACCTATATTCTTTCCTGATTGCATTACCAGTGTCCTTCTCCATCTTGACCATTACCAGCATAAGCTGGTCCTCAGTTCCTTCTGCATCTTGTGCCTTTCTACCGATCAGTTCCCCCCTCATGGTGGCCTTAAATGCGTCCCATACAATGTGCCCTCCTGTCCCCTCGAGCCGTTAGTCATGAAGAAATCTGCAATCCACCGCCCCAGGTAATCGCAAATCCCCTGGTCCTTAAAGAGGTGTTCGGGGAACTTCCATTTCCAATGTCCCAGCCTCCCCTCCTCCTGTACAGAGAAAGACTAATGGGCGCGTGATCTGATATGGCTATTGCCCGCAGATCTACCTCTCCCATCTGCCCCAAGAGAGTACAGGATACCCACCTATAATACTCAAAAAAGACCTGTGGACGTGGGAGTAGAAGCTATACCCTCTGTCCTCTCCCTTCAATTCTCTCCATGAGCCCGCTAGAGCCAGTCTCCCCATACCCTCCTTTGTCTTCTTAGTTGGGGCCCACTGGCTATGGTATTTCCTCGTGATGCTATCTTTGTCTGGATCCCAGGCAGGCTAAAATCCCCCGTTAGCCTACCCTTCGCAAACTGTTCGAGTTTGGCTATGACGGTCCTCAGGAATCCGTCCTGCCCACTGTTTTGGCATATACTTGTGCCAGTGTACCCCTCTCCATCCCATTTAACATTTGCCATGACATACCTGCCCTCTGAATCCCCTTTAGTCTCTGTAACAAGCAATCCCGGCTGGGTGCGAAAAGCCAAGAGCACTCCGCTACGTTTACCCTTAGCATTGGCCTCAATCAGCTGGGAATAGCCTTTCAACTGACGTTTATGCCAGTCAGATTTCTGAATATGTGTTTCCTGAAGCTCTACCCAATCTGGCCTTTCCCGTCCCAGAAATTGCACCACTTTCGTCTTCTTTACCGGGGAGTTAAGACCCCTTACATTGAGTTATCAACTTAAAGGTAGGCATTTGGCTGTGAGCGTCCTTGCTTTGGTCCCCCTTTCCGTTCAGCTGTCTCTGCCCCCCTAACCCTCCTTCTCCCTCGGCCTTTCCTTCCCCCCTGTTCCTCTCTCCTTAACCCACCCCCCACTCTGGTTGGGCTCAGCCAACCTCTAGCTTCCACCCGAAGGGAACTCGTGCAGGTAGCCGTAGACCCATGACTCGAACCAAGATGGAGCCGGCCCTTCCCCTTATGTTTCATCAGCGTGGTGAAGCCTTTTGAATTTATGGATGAGAACCCTCTGCTCCTTCCTCCTCATCGGGGGGGTTTGCTCGAGCAACACGGGGCACGCTTTTTGGTGCCTTTCCTTGAAAATGTCCACGCCCAACTTTTTCTCCTGAGCGGTTCTCTCCCCGGTCTCCATTTGCGCTGTGGAGACCCCTGCTCCTCCATTTGCAGGACCCTCAGACCTTCCTCACATGTGGTGACTCGATGTTGTTTCCCCTCCCACTCAAACAATAAGCCGTACTTACGCTTGTTGTAGAACTCGCACCACAACCCCCATCTGTCTTCGCTTCACCAGGGTGACTTGGGCTAAGTCCTGAAGTAATTGGAGCTCTGATCCATTGTAGTTCATTGATCTAACCTTTCTGGTGGCCGCCAGCACCTTTTCCTTTTGCCCGGACTGGTCCAAGGCAACTACTACGTCCCTGGGTCTGGCTCCGGGCTCTCCTCTCCTAGGCCCCACTCTGTGTATGCGATCCAGCTCAATTGAAGACCAATCCTCCTCCTCCAGCAGGTCCTCAAACACATGATAACGCCAATGCTCGCAGGCCCTTATCTGCCACCGCCATGCCTAAACCTTTAATTCTAAGATAGGATCTCCTCGATTGGTTCTCTAAATCTTCACTCTCGATCTCCAGGTTCTGCGTAACCCTTGACAGCTTGTCTACCAGCTCATCAATCTTTTGTTTCTCCTCTGCCATGTGTTGTATTGTGTTCTCTACTGCATACACCAGCTCTTCCAGTTTCGTTATGTCACCTTTCACTTCCTGTAGGGAGTGAGAGAGTTTGGCACGCAACAGGCTTAGCTGGGATTGAATGGTTTCTAAATTCTTATCTCCAAAGTCCTGAAAGCACTGGCCGAGGACCTCTTGAGTCACAACTTCATCCTTCATAGGTCCTACAATGTCACAGGGCTCCTCTTGACCGGAGGGTCCCCGGCCCCCCCTCTCCCTCCACCGGGGTATCTTCTTCCCAGCACTAGAGACTTTGCAAGGTACCCTCCTGTGACTTATTCACAGAATTGGGGGCCGTCTGCATGTCCTTCCCCTTGTTTTTGGACATATGTGCAGCTCAGACAGGCAGAGGGGGGGGTCCAGGCCCCTCCTCTCCTCCAATTACCCTGTCGTTCGCCTTGGCTTGCCCTGACCGCTGCCTCAGGGCTGCAGAGTCTCCCTCCATTTGTCTCTTTCAGAGTCCCCCATTCATTGGGGGCCCAGTGTCACTGTTCCCTTCTGCTTCCTTGCCTATACTCTGCTTTGGTCTCCAGCGACTGCTCCTCCTGGCCACAGGCCCTGCAGTCGGACCTCTCTGATATTAGTGGGGTGGGGGGCCTCCCGGTTTGGCTGCACCCTTGTGTTCCTGGACAGGCTTGTCGGGTCCTGTTCTGCTTGCCCTGCATGTCCAAATGACCCGTCGGGCTGGAGTGCCTCCCGCTCCTTGCCTCCAGCACCTCCCTGGGTCGGTGCCCACCTCCTTAGCTTTCCCACAATGCAGGGTTTCTTATTCAATAGGGGCCTTCCCCCGGTGTTGCATCAACGCCTTCCTCAGTGGCCAGCTTGCCCTTGCCTACCCATGTTTGTTCCTCTGTGGGGTTTATGTGGGAGCCCTGGCTCCTCACTCCACTCTCACCATGTCCGAGGGCTCCAGTGGTCTCCCTATGCTCTTTGTGCTCTCACTACAAACTGGGCAGGAGGTTGAGGGGGGGGCGGGGCGCAGGACCCTCACCTTTTGGGTGGTAAGGTTTCTGGGAGAGGTCCAGCTCTACCAGCTTGCCGTTGCACCTACTCCTTGCTCAAAGGGGCCACTGCCAAGTCATTCAGCAGCACTGTCTCACCACAAGACCTCTACTTAAGCAGGGCAATGATGTTTCACAAACCACAGAGGTTTTACCTTTAAGATGTGTAAACAATGATTTTCTACAAATCACAGTTTTCTTTTCTGTCATTCAGTGCTAACACATGTTTCCTTATTCCCAAGTTCTTGCAAGTGTAAGCGCGCAGAAGAAAGCCTCAGACACAATGGTGACATGTTTTTGGATAAAGACTTTCATATAATTAATAAAAAGGTGGGAAAAAGGCCTCTCTATCCCTAATGCTAAGAGGGGTTTCCCTGAATCAAAGGAAACTGGTAAAACTGTCAGGAAGTCAGAAACTAAAAAGTCTGTCACTGTCATGTCCTAAAAGCTACCTTTGTCCTTAACACTAATCTAAGTTAACTGTGCAAGCATAGTCTCTTCTCAAAGTAAAAGAACGTTCTTGGTGTTTTCAATCAACAGAACATTTCCCGGTTTCAGTGGTAATAAAGTGATGCAATACAGGGTCCCCAAAATACAGGATTCCAATGCTAGGGTTGTGCTTCTTTCATCTAGACTTCTTATTATCCTAGGTTACTGGAGCCTCCACAAAATAACTCTCTCTTGCTTCCACAGTTCTTGTAGCATAACAGCTTGGCACCCTCTGCTAGCAAGCGTAGGATTCTTTTTATCAGTTCCAGGGTCCTTCACCCCTTTGTTCTCTGTCTCTCGTATGGTTGTGAGTCCTAGACTCACAAAAGTGGCTTGGCTCTCTCTCCTGCCAAGCCAATGGGTTCTCATGAACTGTATCTCTTTTCTTTCACAGGGCCCCAGATCCTCTTGTCTTAAAACTTGGGTTTTGTATGTGCGTGCAGGTCCCAAAGTGTGTTTTATCTGCTTGGTTCACTCTCCTGCCAAGTATACAACTTATCCAGGGCCCCTGACCCTCTTATTCTAGTTTACTGTTTGGGTGCGGGTCCCTGACCCACACGGCTTTGTTGTATCCCCTTGGTGCACTCCTATGCTAAGTTTATAACTAACTTGGGGTCCCAGACCCTCTTGTTCTCGATCTCTTGTTGGGTGCGAGACCCAGACTCGCACAGCTTCGTTGTATCCACTTAGTTCACTCTCCTGCCAAGTATACAATTCGTTCAGGGTGCCAGACCCTCTGTTTCCAAGTTCGTACTCCTCCCGTTGCTTCCCTGGACCTCATGCACCTCTCAGACACCACAAATACCTGTCTCCTGCCTTCTTACAGGTTACCACGGTTCAGGGGCAGCTGCGTCCCTCCGCGAGGCTCCGGTAGCGTTTGGGCTTCAAACGGGGTATGCAGACCCTTGGAGACAGTTGAGCAGCTTCTGATGGTCAAAATTATCAAAGGCTGCAGAGGGGTCAAGGAGAATGAGAGCACACACCTCTCTGTGGTCCTGCAGCAGTGCAATGCCGTCCATAAGAGCCACCCTTACTGACTCAGTTACCATTTTGGGGTGAAAGCCGTCCTGAAAAGGGTAGAGAAGGTGGTTGGCTCCCAAAAAGGCAGAACGCTGGGGGGTTGCAATTCACTCCAACAGTTTCATGAGGACAGGGAGCAGGGATATAGGGTGATAGTTCTCGACAATAGCAGGATCAAGGTGTGCCTTTTTCAGTAAAGGAAAGATGACTGCGTGTTTAAGAGGCTCTGGAACGTCTCCAGTAGAAAACGAGTGTTGGAGTGCTGCCGTAAATCGAGGAATAACTTTGTGAGAGATAGTTTTAAGGATACAGAGAGGGATAGGATCAGTTTGGGAAGCAGATTTAAGTTTCAGCAAAGCAGCTGAGACTGTAGTTTTGGTCACCGTGTTAAATTTAAAGGCATTGGGGGTGTCTCTTCCAGATAGAAATGGGCAACAGAGGTGTCTGCAGAGACAGACCTATCTGTGTGTATCAGATCCCGAATTTTACAGATTTCTTCCCTAAAAAAGGATGCAATATGGTCACAGTGTGTGTGCGTTTGCAAGATCGGAGGGGGGGGGATGCACAGGAGTCGTCCGTTCCTTGGCCACACGAAACATATGGGCAATAAACCCATCTAGATATGCAGGTTTTAGCCCGCTACCTAGATTGCCTTCAAAAGAGGCTTCATCCTGAGGGCCACAGACTGTTGAGGTCTGTCATGCCACTCCATAATCCGCACATGAATGCAGGCAGTGGCTGACAGGCCCCTGGCAGCCGGAAGAGGTGAAGGCATGGGTGCAAGTGTGTAATAGAGCTTTGGTGAAGGGTCTGCCTTAGAATATGCTAGGAGGGCAGCAGGGTATGTGTGTGGTGGGGAAGTGAATGGAGGGTTCAGGGGAGTGAACCCCCGCCTGATTAAAAATAAATCCTACAAATGTGATGAAAATGGGGGCAGGAGGTTCAGGGGGTAAAACACCCCGCCCCCTGAAATAGACACTGTATTGCATGTTGAGGACCGCTCCAAATAAGCCTAAAAAAAATAAAAACGTGTTTGGTATACGCCTTCAACGGGCGGGATTTGGACATAGAATCATTATCTAAATACCTAGACCAATTTGGTGCAGGCGTTTTCGGCGACGTTTTCCTTTTAACATACACATGTGTTGTGTGTTTGGGGTGGGGGTTTGGGGGTTGGTGGGTGGCAGGGTAAGGTGATGGGGTGGGTTAGATGGGGGCTGGAGGGGAACAGACTGGGTAGTTGAGGGGAGGTGTCGAGGGAAGGGAGAGGGGGAGATTGGGAGGAGTGGGGATGTCCAGGGGTGTCCACCAGATGATAAGAGATGGGACCTAGGGGGAGGGAGGGAGTTTGTGGTGGGAGAGAGATGGATGTGGTTCCAGTGGTGTACCCGAGAGAGTGACGGTGGGAGGGAGGTGGGTGGACAGACGGTGAGAGAGTGCGATTGATTCTTTTCAGATCTCCTGTTGCGCAAAGGTCTTTGCAAAAAGATAGTTTCGAAAAGGATAATTTTACAATTATCCTATACAATGAAATGTAGAATCACTTTTAATGAACGTCTATAGTTAGCAGTACAAAGGTTGAGACACTGTCATAATAATGTGTTTTGATTACAGATGCGAGTTAAAAATAATTTCCATGATTGATTTCTCTTTTCTTTTGCGCGGCTGTAAACATACTGTTTTTTGCCTTGTGTTAATCAAATGAATTAACTAAATATGATTGTTGAAGATTTTGGGACAATTATTTTGCATTGAAAAAGTTTGGAAAGAGTGAAATATGTATTGGCATGGAATAACAGAAAATACTGATTTGTGAGTTATTATTTTACAGGGTATAATGACAGAAAAACTGTTTTAAACATAATCTTTCAAAAGGCATAAAAGAAAAATTAAGTGTAATGTATAATATCTTTGTTATACAAACAGCAATTTATAAAAATTGAAATGATCAAATAAGGGTGATTAATTCTTTGCAAGATTTAGGATCAATCAATATCACCTATTTAAAAGATTATATTACAATTGTATACCCTAGCAGGGCGAAGGACCCCAGAGGTACAAAAAAACGTTATTTAAAAAAAAACGAAAGTAAATCTATTTGGCAACCAAAGTGAGAATCTGGAGCATTTCCATCAATTATATTTTGTGGTATACCAAACCTCCATACTTTCCTTGCGGTAGGTATTAAAAAGATTAATTACTACTTATATTTCAGTGAAGCATATCATTCACGTATTACTTCTGACATAGAACAATTCAGTGCTATTATATTGGGTAATACAAACACCTGTTAATTCAGTTTTTGGAAGATAGAAGAATGTGCATTAATGTGCATTAACTGCTAGAGAAGGACATAATATAATAGCTATTCCGTACACCAGCCTGGGGCTGGGAAGCCAGGAAAAAAGTATGGGTGCTTTAAAAGTACCCCAGTAAGGAAAACATGTGTTCGTTGGTGGCAATGTACATACCAATTTGCTCTTGTGTTGTAGCGGATGCAGATCTCTGAAAGACGTTGTGTCAGTAATCACAGGAAATTGTATATTTCGGTGGGACATTGTGCAGTTTATCATGTTCCCACATTACTATATAACATAATGTCCCCTCAAAAAAACCTTGCAGTTGTTGCCTAAATGTGATACCATTCTCTTCTGACCATAACATGTGAATGTTACATCTTACCCATTTAGTAAGGATACACATTTACACGAACCATAGACTATTTCATTTGGAAACATATTTTTTAAATTACAAATGTGATATGATGAAAAGAAATTCCACATCCCTCTTTTGTTGCCGTTAGCATTAAGAAACACCCTCCAGCCCAAATAGTCCCCTCTTTGTTTCCAAGAGTAGGGACTTGTCTGAAAGGGAACGTGAAAAGTAGCCCAAAATGACACACAGAGGACATGGAGGGAGAGAAATGATGTAGGGATAATGACAGGGAGCTAATGACAGCCGGGAAGGAATCAAGAGAGGATATAAAAAAAGTCAACGGAGGCACTGCACAAACAAATGCCAAAGTCTGGAATCAATGGCCAAAGTAAGGGGAGATTTGTGAACAAATGCAATGCCCAATAACCAGATTATCAACAAGAGGGGCAGAGAAAGAGATGTCTGACCGGGGCTGCTAGTGAAAGTAGACAGTGGACGGGACCTTTGCTAGGGCCTCAGCCCTACACAAAATAAATAAAGAACTAAAACAACAAGCACAGAAAATGTAATAAATTGTGAAGTCAACATTTACAAAAACGAAAATCACACTGACATGATTATAGCTTGAAACCAATCACTTCCGAATAGTCACAGGTCCGGAGAGATATAAGAATGATTTCCAGTCTTTGTACAAGATTCTTTCAAATAGATTTCTAGTTTCAACACCCAAAAGGAAAAGCAGCACTTGGCACATCAGCGTAAAACCTTTCTAAACAGAAAGATTAGAAATGCCCTACGAGAATCTATTTGGAAAATGGAATCTCGTGTTTTATCTAAGGTCAATTGCAAAGAAAATTAAATGGTGAAAGGAATGTTTCCGTATTTTAGCGATGGTTAACTTAACGACAATGAATAAACAAAATGCACACCATTAATGATTGTTCCTTCTTTGTTAAACAAGGCAATCCCTACTATTTCTTTTCCTTCTTTTTCTCCAGCTCTGGAGCCCCCATGATCACACCAATGAGCCTCTTTCTGCTATTCACCCAAACTCTTATATCTTGCCTTTTACTTCCTTTACAGTCTTAGTTTTGGCTCATAGTTGTCTTTACAACACCTAGTGGAGCAAAAACTATTGGTATTAATAGTTGTAGATGATTGATATATATGTCATGCGCCCCTTCTTTGTTAAACAATGGAACCGATGGAGATCGGCCCCCCGTTGCTAGTGCCATCACGTTGGGTTCGTAATCTCTGGTTGCGGTCTAGTCTTTCTTAAGATGGCTGCCGCCGGCGTTATCAACATTCAGTTTCCCTTTGATACTTTGCGTTGCAACTGCTTCGGCTACCCTGTTGTTGTTACGCTCCTATATCATTTCTCTTGGCTCTGCTGAGCCCCCCTTTCCTTTCCTTTCCTCCTCGTTTGATCTCCCTTTGCCTCAGAGCTGCTTCCTTCTGGTCCTTCGTTTCTCCCCTTACTCTTCTCTCTCTCTCCCTCGCAGAGTTCCCTTAGGTCCTCCGCTGTCTTGGCGATCCTCTCGCTAAGGTGTGTCATTCGGATCCTCCTCTGATGCCCCTTCGCCCTATTCTACAGTGCACTCTTTCTGCTGCATACTGCATCAAGACCTACCTGCGGCTGGAGTTCCGCGTCCACGCTAAGAGATCTCTGGAATTCTAAGCAACGGCTGACATATCGGGGTTTTCTGGCAGTTCTGCTTTTTCCCCGCTGGCTATCAGGGATCCGGGGCCACTGGGTTTCCGGAATCTTCGGCAACCATAGTGGCGTTGTTCCGTGGTAGGCCGTATCTTCTAAAAAAAAGGTCGCCCGTCAAGGAGTGGAGCAGGAAGACGAACAAGGACATAACCTCAGGTGAGGAGGAGGGGGAGGAGTCCCTAACAGGGAGTGATCTGGACATAGCAGACAAGCCTGAAAGTTGTGACAATACATGACTACACATCCGCCTTGGTAATGACTGCTATAACTTTAAACTTTACATCTTCCCTTTAGTCACAGCAGGACGTGTATTAGAACAGTTGAGGTGCACTTCACACAAGACAGCTCTGGCATTCCTTATTTGGTTATTTCTCCCATGGTAGTTTACCCAAACAGATGCCCGATACTAGGATGGTAAACTGGCAACAACCTTGCCCTTCAGTCCCCCACCAGCAAAACGTTGCTCATTTAGAATGCATGTGTTGCTGTGAAAACCCATGATAGACCTGACTCTGGAAAAAAGGAAAAAGCTCCCTTTCTGCCAATCAGCATTCATTAAAAAAAATTTTTAAAAAAATCTTTTGACTAGTTGACTGTTGCCGCTTTCTCTTTTTTCACATTCATGTCGATTTTTGACGTGTTTTTCGTCATGAAGCCATTATATTTGTATTTTCTGGGACTCAAAAACCAGTATGTTTTAATATTTCTCTTACGGTATGGTTTATTTTTCAACTGGTTATTTGTATTTTAGTATTCAAATTTTTCTAAATTGTATCCTACCATGCAGCAGATTTTGAAACACTAAAGAAAAAGTAAGTTAAGAGAATAATTATTCTATCTTATTTTCAGTGCTCTTAGCTGCTCTGCCGGAAGCCGCAGTTTGTGTCACCTGCCTAGAGGGAAAGCAAGCAGTTAAGTGTGCTTTTGCGATAAGAATTCTGGAACAGACTTTGTGTTGTCCTCTGCAGACAGAGAACCTGATCACGAGTTGGGCGGTATCCCAGCTGGGATACCGCTCAACTTTATTAGCATTAGCGCCCATCCATCCGGCGGTATTCGAATCACGGGTTGGGCGCTAATTGTTAGTCCCCATTTCCCATGGGAATTTTCAGTGCAATTAACGCGCGGTGATACCGCTGGCAATAATTGCACCAAAAATTGGCATTTTTCTGGCATGCTTATCGCCAGCTCTGAGCTGGTGGTAAACACTCCAGACTCGAGATTGGGCGGACCCTTCAATGCATCAATAAAAATGTTACCACTGCATTTAAAGGCTACTGCCTAACTAGTGATCAGGCCCAGAGAGCGGTGGGTGCCAGGTTGCTTGCCTCAGCTAAGATTACTTCAGCAGACACCTGCAACAAGGTGCCATGTCACTTGGAGCTAGACTAAGGATGTGTGTTTGAGTACGGAAGCAAAAAGCCTAGCCATTCTAGTGGCTTGTTCAGAAATTGTCTACTATATTTATAGCTGCTAATTGACCAGTTGCTTTAGCCTGGTTGTGGGTACTTGCCAATTGGATCAAAAGTGCTACAATGAGTTGTCCGATACGCTGGTACATGTTTTTAACATATTGAGCTGACATAACTTCTTAACTTATATACTATTCTGTACTATGTGCATTTCAGTATAGAACAACCTCAGTCTGTGAACATCTGCTGTTTCTTTTATCATCTAAAACTGAAAAGTTGGAACCACCATTATGTGTTGCTAAGAAATGTGAGCATAATATATATGTATATATAAAATGCAGGTCTAAAGGAAAACCTCCACTCTGCATTTTTTGGCAAATGGAAAATATCATGAGTTGTACAGATTCTCCCAAGTAAGTATGTAATGCTGTAATGTGGCCAAGACAGTTCATAAATGTAAAGACTGTATGTCAACTAAGCCACATACTAAAACAATCTTCACTGTTGGCACCTACTCGCGGAGGAGCAAAGCCAAGCTTTACATCAAAGTCAAGTTATACAATTACGCGTTCTGCCAAAGTGATGCAAAATGTGCTAGATCGCCTTCTGCTACAGGTCATATGGAGATCATAAACAAATTCAGAATACTTAGATCTGGTACCTGCACATTTCTTTTTTCATTTAGGATTTTACCGATCCACAATTTAGCCATTATTTGAAGAAAAAAAAACTCTGTCTATCTGTGTATCCTTCCAGCAAACACATCGCCTAAACTTTCTAATAGACTTTCATTATTAATAACATAATCCTTTGTTTTTTTCAAAAAATGCAAAGGGTTGTAAACGATCTAAAAAAGATGGCAGCTTTATTAATTTAAACCATATTTTGTTTTGGGCTGTACATCCCTTCTTCAGGCGGATCCCGTACAAGTGAATCAGGTCGTCCCATTGTAAGGAAGATAATCCAAGCATGACACGCATGTGAACAGTGTCAGTAAGTTGCACTTTATAAGGAGGGAAGCATGTCATTTTTAGCTTTGATAACTGCTTTCAAGATGGAGATGTGTTACATTCTGAGAGCTTTTCCGAACGTATTTTCAGAACAATTGTCTGTGGGATAAAATGAGGGAAGTGCTCCATGCATGCATCTCAAATGACATGCTGTTGTTTTAATTCTTCAGCTACAAAGGAAAACAAGCATTGCCAGACCCAATAGTCTAGACGTTTGCAGTGGCTTGCTTCATTTTACATTAAGTGAGGTGGTGGGTTAATTGGGTGTGTGGAAATGTATCGAACGTTGTGGAGGTATAATGGTGGTGTTGTAGCATGGAGGTGTGGCGTGGCAGTTTGGGGTGTTGGCAGGGCTGTGGGTTGTTGGCGGTGTTGTTATTGGGTGGGTAATGGAGAGGTGAGGTCCGGTGGGGGTTTTGGGGTGAAGGGGTAGGGGTTGAGGTGGTGATATAGAGTGGTGTGCATGTGTAGAGTGGGGTGGTGGTGGTTGTTAGGCAGAATTGCATGCAGTACCCTCTGGGACCACCACATACAATTAGGACTACAGGTGTAAGCCAAACCAACCTTTGGTATAAGTCTGTACCACACAGGTTTTGGTAGCGAGCTGAGCAGCCAGGCTTATCTCAAGAGTGAACGTGAGCAGTACAAGAGGTTACACAGGTCTTTCAATCACAGTGGTACAAGTAGACACTTATACTCAAGGTTTCTTGGTTAAACACTTATTAATTTATTACGCAATCATTTAGAAAACATTCACTAGAAGGAGGTAGCTTAATAATATATACAAACACACTTCAGTACTGAACCAATGAGTTTCCGAACAAATTAGGCTCCCCTGAAGTAGGAGCAAAATAGCATTTCAGTTACTTTCAATTGGAGTAAAAGGCACAAGTTTAGCAGAATAGATCATAAATACTTTCTTAGGCATTGCAAATGGTTTCAGTTCACAAGAGAACTTCCTTCAGTTCAATAGGCCTAGGCCAAAGTCAATGGACAAGTGCCTTGGATAGGAAAGAGAAGTTCTTGTAGTAAACGGTAAAGTCTTTGCAAAAGTTCTCAGAAGTAGTTTATCCGAAAAAGAATCATATGTTGGGTCACAAGCTGATTAGGCATGCAAGTTGGGAAATTTTCACAAACTTTCACCGCAAGAGGTACGTTTTCTCAAACGGGTTGGCTCAGTACCTCAATATGAAGAACCAAATGCAGCTCAAGACGTTGGTTCCTGGCAGTTCCTGCCGATCTAGCTGTTTCTTAGCCTCAGTTGTGGGGACAAGCAGGAGGACGTCGGAGGACTCCTGCACTGCACGGGATCATTGGAAAATGCTGACAAGATGGAGTCACTTCAGTTCCAGTAGCTGTTATTCAAGCACACAAGCTGGTGTCCCTCTCACTGGTTAATTGTAACCAGCCTTGAGAATGGTATCCAGGCGGCATACAAGTTGATTGGTCCCACCAACTCAAAGGAAGAAGTCGTCTTTGAAGGGGCTTTTCTGTCGAGATGAACTTGGCAATTCGGACCTGCAGCAGGGCTTGACCGGGCAAACCAACGGTCCAGGAGTTGCAACAGCCGTCCTCTTCCAGCTCGTCTTCAGTTCTTTCGTTTCAGTAGTCGACTCTGCTTTCCAGTCCAAGAGACTCGCCTTTTAAACAGTTTTCTCCCGTTCATTCCAGCCTAGCTGTCAATCACCCAGCAGGGTGGCTGTCCTTGACGGACAGTCAGCCAGCCAATCACGCCAGAGTGTATTTGGGTCTCGCACAGGGAGTTTCGGGCACCTCCCTCACTTCCTGCCCACCCCAGACACTCAGAGGCGGTCTTCAGTCCTGATGCTCGTCAAAAATCCACAAACAAAGGGACCAAGCCTGGTTTGGCATTCAGAAACAAACTCTAGAAGGACCTTTGCAAAAAGAAACAGCAAAAAAAGAACGGGACCTGTTTAAACAAAGGGGCTGAAGGCACCATCTTGAAAAAGTTGGCTCCCCTGATTTTTAGCTACCGGTGTTCGCGTCGGGAAAAACCATGGTAGTTTGTTGTAAAACCACTTCCACCAGCCTTTTCAATAGGAAAGGGTAGCATTTGACTCCTACATGAGTATTTAGACACAGGGTATACTATGTAACCCCTCCAGCACTCCATTGTAGGATGGTGTGTGCTCGGTCTAGGAATTTGGAAAGACTAGTAAAGTCAATTTCACTTTACATTCTCTGAGAAACAGTAGTTCATCCCAGAGAAGGTATGTGAACCTGTGGGAAGTCAAAAAGACATCCCTGTGTCACTGCACTGAAGGTGCTGTGTGACACACATGGACAGATGATGCCTATGGAGTTATCTAAAACTCCAAAATCACAGAACACAAGTGTAAAACACACATCAAAATACATGAAGGAGTGGGAAAAAAGGCTCACACTCTTTCCAGGTACAACAATCGAGTCCTCAAAATCCAGTAAAGTTGCTGGGGGTCTCTAAGGTGAAGGGAATTAGCACATTTCTGAGCATTCTCCCTAACAGTGGTGGACTCCTCAAATCAAAATATTCATACCTAGTATCCTGCCTCCTCAAAAGAAGAGTATCTCTTCCTGATGGCGTAGGGCGGTAGGGTTGCAGGATGGGAGTGGGGGTGGGGAATGGGGTGGTGAGAGAGGTTTTGTGGTTGGATTTGGGATTTGGGTGGTGATGGGTTGCCCACAGCTGAATACACCAACCTTGTATTGTGATTCCCCCACAGAAGAATATCACTATCTGATGACATGGGATGATGGGGAAGGTTAATGAGGGGATAGAATGGGTGGTGCAGATGTTCCTAGGAACAAGTGTGCAAGTGAAACCGTTCACTGTACACATGCCATGGAAAGGTTTACCTTGTGTGAACAGTGAATCCTTGTTATCATTACCTTAAGTATGGATGTTGTAGCGGTCCTCCTGGGAAAAGCCTCTCTATTGAATACTTGTTACGCTCACCTGGTATCCACAGGGACGCCACCCAGCCGCGTTACTCGCTGGTATGCTTCTCAGCTTTGCCCTGATGTGGTCTGCGGGGAAGGTTATGCCTGAAAATACAGGTGGACTGTGTTCAAGACTGACCGACTGGGGTAAGTATCCTCCCTCCACCCACGTATGATTTCAGTCCCTCTGGCGCCCTCTCCTCACCTTGTGGTAGAATTAGGCGTGCTCTCCGTCCTGCCTTCTTTGCAGGGGCACGTTGTCTTTCATGGGCGAGTGCAGTCCAGTTACTTCACTGACGCCGGCCCGTTTGATATTGTTCAGGTAAGTCTCATTGCTGTTCTTTAGTTTTGTTGCTATCCTGCATGCCTTTCTTTGTTTAAAATGTCTATTTTTCTCCCTTAGCTATGCAGAGCTTCAGCGCGGCAAACTGGCTTGGTTGAGCCCCGCTGGTAAATGATGGCGCATTAAGAGCGCTATGATGTGGTATGTAAGCGCTATGCGCAGCGCTGCAAAGTCTTGCTTTTGCTAACCTGTGTTTTCCTTCCTTGTAGGTCGCTGTGTTTTTCAGCGCGAGCGGAATGTCCTGAGTGGTGCCAGCTGAGATGCGACCAGCCAGGTAAGCCTTTTGAGCAGTTCGTAATTTGTAAATATCTCTACTGCTTTCTTTAATGTTGCCTCTATCTTCCTCTTTCAGGTCGTTCTGTCCGGGAGGCGTGCAGATTCGAGGAAGCTGTTCTCAGTAGCTGCAAGTGTTTAAAGATGAGGACTGCAGGTAAGATGCTGCTGCTAATGATGTTCCTTTTGTCTCCTTGCAGGTTCTGCTTCTCCGAGGTTCGAGGGAATAGCTGGACACGGTGAGTGTCACTTTGCAAGCTGCAAAGCAATGCAAAGCGTGTTGTCTTGCTCGGGTGTGGTTTAAATAGCCCCAACAAAATAGTCCAGGTAAAGTTAGTCTAGGCTACCACACCCAAAACACTAGACCGCATAGCTTGGTTCTTAGGAACCAAGCCATGTGGATGCCTCCATGTTGGCTGACAATACAATAAGGTAGTTCCCAAGCACATTGTTTTTCATGGTGTATGAGCCTGGCGCCATAGGTGCCTGGACTGGCCCCATGAGGGCTTTTGAAGAGGATGCCAGGCTCTAGAGGCCCGAGTCCTGACTCTACCTGGCCAATGGGTTTGCCAGAGGGGGTTTTGGGCGAGGTTTGTGACAATATTCTAGTCAATTATTTCCCTTGGGTTCTTCTCCTCAAAGTGAGTGGGAGATTTTGCAGAGATCTATTTAGATTTGTCTGGCCATAGAAAACAACATTTGTCATTTGCTAACTGCTGGGTATGTGTAGGAACTCGGGAATTTTTCAACTTTAAGAATGCAGAAAAAATGTAACTTTACTGAAGCATTTTCCCCGAAACATGAATGGATTAAAAAAATAAATCACACAAATTGCTGTTTTTTTAGAGTGTTCGCTCCATATTAATACCATTCATTCAGGGGTTTGCAGCAGCAGTTCATAGTTCAAAATTGTAGAATTTATGTATTTCATTGAATGCATGAACCTATAGGTATAGCTTATTCTAAAGCGCTTGGTAGTCACATTGTTTGATAATTGATTGAATATAAAACTGCCCTGTAGGTCCCACCTGAAAGTTTTTGAATCTTGAACTAGTAAAATATTTTAATACTTTCCAGATAATTGGCAAAGATGTTTCCATCGTGATCTAAAATACGACTTGCCTGCATTTGAAGAAGTATGTTGGTCTCCTGATATTGTATATCCCAGATCCTAGGAATTCATATGACAACAAGCAATTTTGGTCCTATTGCTAGGGCAATGAATGAGGTGGGCAACACTATATAATACATCATTTGAGATTGAGCGTGGGTATAATTAGTCATTTTCAGGGACTTTGGCTAAATGCCTAGTATACTCTGTCTTTATATTTGATACTAGCATGTTTTTACCTGTCACAGGTGTGACATCTATGTATAGTAGGTATATAAAAACACGCCGCTATTTGAATGCAACGTTGTGTCAAAATTTCAAAGCAATAAGTGAAGAACTTTCGGAGATTTAAGATTTTGAACAAAAAAAATTTACATTTTTATTTATATAGATTGGCACCACTTCAAAGACAAAGACCTTTTAGATGATAAGGCTAGCAACTATGGTGGTATCCCCGCTGTGTCCAGCTTAAAAACAGTTCTCTCACATAGCTCACCTACTCTGACTGATTAAACAAAGTGTGGTTGCATAGTCTGTTTCTGTAACACTCACCTGCTATCCACGGGGACGTCACTCAGCCTGTTCTGAACTCTTACGATCTCGAACCCTTCCCTGTAGTCTACTCGACTGGAGACTGGGCCTGAAACACAGGAGTGGTAGAGTTTAACTCCCTATTGTCTCTGTGTGCTTGAACCCCTTCTTCCCCGGGGTCCAACCCTTCCCTTTGATCCACAGCTCACCTTGTTTTCTTGGAAAGTGTGCTCTCCATCCTGCTTTCAGCGCAGGGGCGTGTTGATTGATGCAGGCTCGTTGCTGCCTAGTTACTTCACTGGCAAGAGTCCGAAAGGTAAGTATAATGAGTCTTTTGAACAGTTCTCTAACTTCGTTCCTTTCCTTTCTTAGATGATGGCCGGCGTCCGGGTATGGCGACGTGCTGCTGAGATGAGTAGCGCTGAAGGTGAGTGAGAACGCGATGTGCGATGCAACCGTTTCGTATTTGTATTGAACTGAGTTCTTTTTCTGTGTCTTTTAGGTGCCGCAAACGTTTTCAGCATGGATGCCGGTTATGAAGAAGAAATGCGGTGAGTAAGCGCGGTATGCAGCGCCTCTAGATGTTTCCATGCTAACCTGGAGTGTCTTTTCCCTCTTGCAGATGGATGAGAAGTTCCGGAGACAGAGTTCCCCCAGAGCGGCTGGGATTCAGGTAAGCGTTTGAAGCTCGTACAGTCTTTAAAAATAAGCGGAGATTTGCTGAATGCTTACTAATGCCTTTTTTCTGCTCTTTTCCCTTTTCGTTACTAATGCCTTTTTTCTGCTCTTTTCCCTTTTCCTTAGGAAGCGGCGTGCCAGGATGGGAATGACACCGCCGCAGATACCAGCAGAACAGAAGAAGCGATGAATGATGGGCAGAAGCGCCGCAAGGTAAGGCTGTTCCTAACGGTGTTCTTGTTCTTGCAGGAGCAGAGCGCAGAAGAAAGAAGCAGGCCTACTGGAGACCGATCCGAACACGGTGAGTGTCACGCTGCAGGTGCAGAAAACGCAAAGCATTTTTCTCAGCCTGGGTGTGGCTTAAAATAGTCTCTGGGTTCTGGGAACCGAAATATGTGGGGGCATCCATCTTGTCCCCATCAATGCACTACAAGTCCAATCCCCAATGTTATCCTATGGGAGTGAGTGAGTCTGGTGCCACAAGCGCCAAGTCTGACTCCAAGTGGATCTTTGGAGGGATGG
Organism: Ambystoma mexicanum; assembly: GCF_040938575.1. NCBI lineage: Eukaryota > Metazoa > Chordata > Amphibia > Caudata > Ambystomatidae > Ambystoma > Ambystoma mexicanum. Next base: position 807,244,669 of record NC_090936.1, read on the forward strand.
AGAGGCCCTTGAGGGCCATGTAGGTGATCATGGCCTGGCTCCTGCCTGACATCTTGGAGGGCTGGGGACATGAGGGGCAGGAATCATGACAGCACTCCCCCCCCTCCCCTTCCAAGGCCCCTCTCAAGGTGGCTCTTCTGTCTGGTCCTGGTTTGTTTGGATGGTTTTGATGAAATCGACTAAGCAAGTGAGGTGCATGGATGTACTCACAAGGCTCCCATGTCCTGTCTTGTCGACCATACCCGTTCCAGTCTACTAAGTAGTATAATTTGGATCTGACGTACTTTGAATCCAGGATGTCCTTGACTTCGAATTCTGGCTCCCCGGCAACAACTACTGGCTGCGGTGGCGTTGCTACCCGGATCCCAGGTTGAACAGGTTTAAGGAGAGACACGTGGAACACAGGATGAATCGGCATGTTTCACGGCAAATCTAGTCTGACCGCCACAGGATTTATCACGGAGGTGATGGTGAATGGGCCAAGGTATCTTGGACGGAAAGTTTGGGTTCCTTTAATGGACACGTGTTTAGACGCCAGCCAGACTTTGTCTCCCACTTGGTAGTTTGGGGCCTTTGCTCGGTGTTGATCAGCAAACTTCTTTTGGTGATTCTCAGCTTGAAGTAGGTGTTCAGCTGCCCTTTTAAAGGTTTGAGAAATGGTTGTGTGCAAGCTTTTGACTGCTGGCATTTCCAGGGTTGTAGGAACGTCCAACTCAGAAGTACGTGGGTGCCTGACATAGATGGTATAAAAGGGTGTCTGCCCAGTGCGGTGTGTAGGGAATTATTATAAGCATATTCAGCTATCCTTAATAGGTCGAACCAGCTTCCTTCAGCTTGGTGTAACATGCAACACAGATACTGCTAGAGCGTCTGATTTGTCCTCTCAGTTTGACCATCCATTTGGGGATGGTGACTGGTGGATAGCCGGATGTCGATCTGGGCCATAGAGCATCATTTTCTCCAGAAGTTAGATACAAATTGAGTACCTCGGTCTGAGACCAAAACTGAAGGAAATCCATGGAGCCGTACAATGCCTTCAAGAAATACCTTTGCCAGAGTGGAAGCCTTTGGGAGCCACTTAAGAGGAATGAAATGTGCCATTTTTGAAAATGGGTCCACGACCGCAAGAATAGTGTTAAACCCTTAACTGGTTGGTAAGTCAGTAATAAAATTGAGGGACAACGTGTACCAGGGTGCTGGTGGGATTTCCAATGGTTGTAATAGCCCAGCCGGTTTCTGCTTGGATGGCTTGTTTTGAGCACATACTCCACAAGATAGGATGAATTGATTAATGTCTTTACGCCACGTGGGCCACCAATAATTACGTTGTACCTTGGCTAAGGTTTTAGCGATTCCGGGGTGGCCCTCGATCAAGGAATCATGATAACCGGACATTACTTGTTCTCGTAGTTCTTGGTTTGGTAAGAATAAACGATTCCTGAAGTAGGGCAACTGGTCTTTTATCATGTAATGGTCTCCTTGTGCACTCCACGCTTGTAATTGCTCCGGACTCATCAGGTTTTGGATTTCTTCATGTAATTCTTTCTGAGTTATGGTTGCTGTGATTCCTAGGAGCTTGTCACTTGGGATGATTGCTATTGGGTCAGGGGTCTGATACCCTTGCTCTTCCACGCCCATACGGGAAAGGGCATCGGCCTTCCTGTTTTTCACCCCTGGTCGAAATGTAATCACGTAGTCATATTCAGCCAAAAAAAGAGCCCAACGTAGTTGTCGTGAGGATTGGGCCTTTGCCGTTTTTAGGTACTGGAGGTTCCGGTGGTCAGTTATTACGGTGGTTGTGTGTCTGGCGCCCAAGAGGTAGTGCCACCATGCCTTAAAGGCTGACTTAATGGCCAGGAGTTCTTTGTCTGTGATAGCGTAATTGAGTTCAGGGGGTGTGAATTTACACGACCAGAAGGCAACAGGGTGTAACTGGCCCGTTTTGGTGTCCTTTTGTGAGAGGACGGCTGCCATAGCCATGCTTGAGGCATCCGTTTCCACAAGGTATGGGAGATCAGGGCGAGGGTGGCATAAAATTGGGGCAGATGGGAATCTTGCTTTGAGTTCCTGGAAAGCTTCCTTGGCTTCTGTTGTCCACTGGAATTTTTTGTTGCTTTTCCTTAGCAATGACGTGATGGGATGCACGATTTGCGAAAATCCTGGGATGAACCGGCGGTAGAAGTTTGTAAAACCCAGCATACTTTGAACCCCCTTGAATGAATTTGGGGATGGCCAGTTCAGAATAGCATCTACCTTGTGTACATCCATTCGGATTCCATTCGGGCTGAGAATAAAGCCCAGGAATTCCACCTCGGAGACGTGGAATGAGCACTTTTCGAGCTTGGCGTAGAGCTGGTGTTGACGGAGTTTCTCCAATACGGATCGGTCGTGTTTAACGTGGTCCTGCTTTGATGCGGAATATACTAGAATATCGTCGATGTACACTAGAGCACAGACATCAATCAATTCCCATAGGACATTGTTCATGAAGTATTGAAATGCTGCACGTGCGTTGCAAAGGCCAAAGGGCATTACTTGATATTCGTACAAGCCGTATTTGGTGCGAAAAGCGGTTTTCCATTTGTCCCCCTGTTTTACGCGAACAAGGTGATATGCCACCCTGAGGTCTAGTTTTGTGTAGATTTGGGCATCTTTGACTTGATCAAGCAATTCAGGGATCTGTGGCGGGGGTAGCGTTTTTTACGGTAATCTGGTTCAGTGCGCGATAGTCGATGCACGTTCTCAAGTCCCCCCTCCTTTTTCGGTACGAAGAATAGAGGACTGGCTGCTGGAGACTTCGAAGGACGGATGAACCTGTCTGCTAGGTATTCGTCACGATAGGCCTTCAGGTGCTGGTTTTCTGGTTCTGTGAGTGCGTAAATTCCCACAAGGGATTTGTGTGCCGGATATCAGGTCGATTTGGCAATCGTATGGTCTATGCGGTGGCAGGGTATTAGCCTGTTCTTTCTGAAAGACATCTTGAAAGTCCTGGTATTCACTTGGTAGGGTGCCGATTGCCACAGTCGCAAGCGTGGAGGTTCTGGTGTCTATTGGTTGTTTCTCTTGGCGATAACATGTGTGGGCGCAAGTCTCGGGAAAGGCCAATTCTTTTGCTCGCCAATCGATTAGAGGATTGTGAGCTACCAACCATGGCATTCCCAAAATCAACCAGAACTGTGGTGCCTTAATGAGGTCGAAAATGATAGATTCTTGGTGTCCATCCTGGCACAGAAGGGTTAAAGCTGCAGTGCATTGGGATACTGAACCAGAAGCTATTTCCGTGCCGTCGACAGTGGTAACAGTGTCGGTGGTTGCTTTAGGGCGTAACGGAAGCCCCATCTTTGCCGCAAGCTCCTGGTCGATGTAATTCCCAACGGCTCTACTGTCTATGTACGCTCTTACTGCGTGCATCCGAGATGGTTGTTGGTGATTGATCAAGACCACAGATAGTGCAAAATGGGAGGTCTGTAGTTCACTTTCTTCGCTCGACAAGTGGACCCCTACACTTGCCTGGCTGGGGAGTTTTCCGATTCCTTGATGGTATCTTCCTTGTTCGTGGCCCCTACCGTCCTCCTCAGTGGCTTCACAGGGCACTCTTTAAGGAAATTACCTGACCTTCCACAGTACAGACATAACTGCTGCTGTCTCCTTTTATCCCTTTCCGCTTTAGTCAAGGGGGATCTGACCCCCCCCGATTTGCATTGGTTCTCCTGAACCTTCCGTTGTGCGGGCAATATTGTCCTTTGAATGCACATACATAGGGCGAGGGTCCGGTCTGGTTCGATCTGCTCTTCGGTCCTGTAACCTATGACCCAGTTGAACAACAAGGTCATTGAATTCTGAGCAGTCTTTCGGGGGGTTCACTACATGTGCGATAACATCCTTGAGCTCCCCCCCCGCAACCCCCAATGAAATAACGCGGTTCTCTTCTCCACTGGCCATTCTGCTTCAACTACGAGTCTATTGAACGTGGCTATGTATGTTAATAGGTCTTGATTCCCTTGGCGTAGGGACAGAAGTTCGTTGTCTAATGCCTGCACATTAGTACGACGGGCGAACAGCTTTTCCATCTCCTGCTGAAAGCCCCTGAAGTCATGCAGCAAAGGATCGTCTTGGGCCACAAAGGGTACAGACCAGTCCGGGGCGCTACCACTCAGGTAGGATAGCATAAAAGCGACCCGTGATTGGTCATTCGGAAAGGCTCCTGGTCTACAAAGGAAGTGTAGGCGGCACTGGTTCATGAACGTTGCAAACCTCTTGGCATCCCCCGTAAATCATTTGGGCGGGGCCAAGGGAACTGCCCCAGGAAGGGTTATCTGAACGGGATTGGCTGATGGTGCTGACATCGAGGGCACGCTTCCCGGCAATGGTGCATGCCCTGCTTGTGACTGGAGAAGTGTATTGAACTGAGTTCTTCTTCTGTGTCTTTTAGGTGCCGCAACGTTTTCAGCGTGGATGCCGGTTATGAAGAAGAAATGCAGTGAGTAAGCGCGGTATGCGGCGCCTCTAGATGTTTCCACGCTAACCTGGAGTGTCTTTTCCCTCTTGCAGATGGATGAGCGGTTCCGGAGACAGAGTTCCCCCAGAGCGGCTGTGATTCAGGTAAGCGTTTGAAGCTCGTACAGACTTTAAAAATAAGGGAAAATTTGCTGAATGCTTACTAATGCCCTTTTTCTGTTCTTTTCATTAGGAAGCGGCGTGCCGGGATGGGAATGACACCGCCGAAGGTGCCAGCAGAACAGAAGAAGCGATGAATGATGGGCAGAAGCGCCGCAAGGCTGTTCCTAACGGTATTCTTGTTCTTGCAGGAGCTGAGCGCAGAAGAAAGATGCAGGCCTACTGGAAACCGATCCGAACACGGTGAGTGTCATGCTGCAGGTGCATAAAACACAAAGCATGTTTCTCAGCCTGGGCGTGGCTTAAATAGTCTCTGGGTATCCCAGGTGTCTCTGGCTGAACGACACTCAAAAGACTAGACTGCACATGCATTTCTGGGAACCGAAATATGTGGGGGCATCCATTTTGTCCCCATCAATGCACTACAAGTCCAATCCTCAATGTTATCCTATGGGAGTGAGTGAGTCTGGTGCCACAAGTGCCAAGTCTGACTCCAAGTGGGTCTTTGGAGGGATGGAGAGGCCGTTGAGGGCCATGTAGGTGATTGTGGCCTGCTCCAGCCTGACATCCTGGAGGGCTGGGGACATTAGGGGCAGGAATCATGACAGTTTCCTTGACTTGTGACTGCAGAAGTGATTTTTTTCAATATAACTCATTATTGGCATGCCCATTTTCTGCTTACAAAATGTGTTAAAATATAGCGAAATATTAAAGACACCAAATATTGTGACGGGATGGCCTGCCACAAATTACGACAATGCAGACTGGAAGAAGTTCCAAAGGTGTTTAAAAGTGTTGACTAGCTAACTCCCTGGGGCTTTTCTAGACTTTCCCTAACCTATCCTGCTTAGTATTGTATGCGTGTTTGTAGGGATGGTGCCTTCTTTTGCCGGATATCACGCTTTCTTCTTCCACACACGTTATTACTACACCCTTCACTACACTGGGCTTGTAAGATATTCTCCTCTCTCCGCTCTGCTGTCCCTCCGGTCTCTCACCCCGCCTTTGTACCTCTTCCCTTTCATCTTACTTCCCTTCTTACCACTGCTCTTACTATCAATCTGACCTCCAACTACCCCTCTACTAATAACTCACCTGTTCTACCTTACTCTCATATGATACCTCCTGGCTTCCTCCGCTACAACTACCGCCCCTCCTTTCTTACCACTACGCCTACCACTACTGTTCTTCCACTCCCTTTCCAAACTACCACCAATCTGCTACCACTATTACCTCTCGCCAGCACTACTACCTCTCTACTGTGCCTACCCTCTCTAAGACACTAACATTCACTACTACCAACTACCACCTCCTACTCCCACCACCACTCTTCTACTCCTACAGCTGCTACCACCTCCACTAACACTACTGCCCTGCTACTCCTGCCTTTACTCCTCACCCTCTCCACTCACACACAGATACTCAACAAACCCCCTCTCTCCAATAGCTTCCGCATTCCGGTTGCTCTCCCCTCCTCTGGTCTTCTCAGATATCCTCCACCAACTTCTGTCCTGACCCAACTAACCCACATTTAGTCGCTCACATACACTTACTTAAATATCCCATGCCCTCTCTTGATTAATTACATACCCTGCCAAATCACCTACCTGTTTCCAAGGGGGTGACTTGCTAAGGGCTGGGTAAGGCTTCATAGGAGCTGGCAAGCCCCGCCCCGTTCTTGCTGCATTCCTAACACAGAGCCTGTAATGGCTCCCAGGAGTTATGTATGCCTTCATGCCTCCCTGGGGTCTTTTAATAATGCAGGTCCCTGGTGGTTTAGTGGGGCTCATTTTCCCTGTGCAGGTCACTATGTGGTCTTTGTTTAATAATAGTAGCCGCCCTGGTGGGCTAGTGGACTCCATGTGGACCTGTGCTGTGGTGCTGCTCCGGTTGCATCAGGGTCCTCCCTGGCCCCGCCGCTGACCTCCTTTAGGTAAGGAGGGCTGAGAGGGGGCCAGTCCGCACTCTGGCACTAGTCAGTGTATTGGGGTAGGGCAGGCTCTCCCTCCACCCCCCACTTTGACATGGCCTGAAAGCATGCCCTGTCACAGTTTAGGAATATAACAAGTCCTTCAATGGGAATTGTTGATGTCCAGGGTGGGGAAGGAGGTGATCCAGCTGAGACAGGATTGGGAAGAGGAAGCTGGAGAACCTGTGGATGACGGGCTGTGGAGGAGGCACAGGGATACCACAAAAAAAGTGTCCAGGAACGTGAGATTGCAACAGATCCAGTTATATGTTACCCATAGAGCGTATATGACTCCTCAGAAGATAGCCTAGTTTAAGAATGCAGGAATACAAACACGTCCTAAATGTGGGGAGGTGAATGCGGAACTGGTGCATATTTCTGGGCATGCCCGGAAATAAGGAGATTTTGGAGGGAGGTAGCCCACCTCTTGGCAGTGAATGAGATAAGTCTAGAGGTGGAATCTATGTGGTCGTGCATGATAGGGGGTTCCCTAGGCCTCGTAGATTGAAACACATAAGCAAACTCAAAAGACTTGGCTTACATACTCGCTAAGTGCAGAATTGCCATGAGCCGGAAAGCAAGCAACAGAACGAAAGTAGAAGTCTGGTGGCAGGGTGCGGAAACGGTGATGTGGCGTGAAGCAGTAAATAGAGGGGGAGATGAAGAAGCGGAAACGTTGATAGCCTGGAGGCAACTAGTAGCCACACTGTCTGGGTCTGACCCAGACATGCCTGGAGGACGATGGTTCTTCTGGGGGAGAGGGAAGAGAGGTGCCCTCAGAAAGAGGGGTGGAAGGCGGTGATGAGGGCTAGGCTCGAGATGGGGAGGGGGGTAATGGGGGGGCAGACACATTACGAAATTGCTGGAAGGCATAATTGTTGTTCACTGTCTGGTTTCTTTTTTTCTTTTGTTTTTTGTTGTTGGAAATAATAAAATTGTTTAAAAAAATAAATAAACAAGCCCTTCAATGGGTAACAGACTGATTTTTTTTCTTGAAGGCTATTGTATCAAACAGGACTTTGATAGATAAATGAATACATAGCTTCTGCCATGGTTCCAGCATCAAATCAGCGCATTAGATATTATGCATGGGTTCCATTACAACTTTACATTTTTACAAGTCTGTGTTACATGGTCATCAAGGCTAGCCAACCTCCTGATGGCTAGGCTTCTTGCACATGAGTGGATGCTCTTCTTTTAGCTTCATATGTACAATTATTGGAAGCAATTACCTACAGGGTCTATAGCTGTTCATAATGTTGATATAGAATCTCAAATGCATTTGGGACCCAACTTTTCCCTCTGACCAAATGAAGATTCGATCAAATTGAGGCCCCAGTTTATAGCTACAGATCAGAGGACACTGAAAGCACATTGGCATGGCTGTTCTGAGGAAATGAAGCAGCCCCTAACCATAGAGACAGCCACATCTGGCGCGTGAGTCAACTTTACTTTCTCTACAGCCTGGACATTTCATTCGTTCAAAATCCACAATGAAAATAAAGGGATCTACCTTTGCAGAATAATCCCAGCCCTCCTCCAAATTATGTAGGGTAATCTTGACACACACATTTGAAAAACAGGTGATTTAAATAAAAGTTGGGTCCTTCAATATGTGATATTGCATCTGATTATTTGTTTGACACTGCTGTTAGTGTCAATTCAGTTTGCAGTGTGTGCAAGAACAAATGCTCTTCTTTGTTACTATGATACAAGATTACAATGTAGTCACTCTTTTGTTTTCTTTCCTTAGGCTACTATCCCTTTCAAGAAAAATGATCCTTTGTAATCCTCTTCTTATTGGTGTATTTTGTATTCTCCTGCAGATGAAAGTGGGCTTACTAAGATTTTCTGTGAAACAACTCATAAACTGGTTGATCTGGAGGCATTTCTAGTGGCTGCAAAAGACCATTCCCTGGCTTACATAGGGGTATGCACCCAGTTAGGACAGCTGCTAGAACATCTTACTGAAAAGGAAGTCAAAAGCCCTGGTAGGTCAATGATTATCATTTGTCTGAAATGTTTATTGAATTTTGCTGTTCCGTTAACAGTACATTTCACATGCATAATTGAGGCAATCCGTGCAGGTTCATCAACGTTATGTAATTATGATATAATTGGCTATTTATAACACGCTTAATACCCAGATGTTTCTATGCAGGACCTGGGGATCGAACCTGTGTTGCTCCACGTCGTCTTTGTTCCAAGGAGGGAGCGTTGCCTCTGAGCTATCCTCACAAGACAAGATTCCTCGTTAAGCACATTTTGTCCCTGCTCCCGTAACCTTTCATGTCTAGTTCACCTTGTGTTGCATCTATTGTCATTGCTTTTTGTTGACCGGGATCTGTTGGATCACATTGTCGAAAATACTTTCAGGTCTGTTCCATATTTGGTGGTTACTTATTTAATATTTATTTTTAATTTTTATAATGCACCCACTTGGGTGTCTCATCATAGTGCCTAGGGAAAACAAAACATCACTGATGTATGACATAGTTACAAGTATTAGGAAGCATGTAGTTACACGCCCAAGTAGTTTGCTTAGTTAGTCTGTATCTGAGACGTGAGCTGACAATGGGCTACGTATTGTGGCTGATGCTTTTACAAAGGCCCAATGGATTTCAGAAGTTAGGATGCTTGCAAGTTATTTATATTAGAACACACATTACATGTGAATGTAAGAACACGTCAGGTACACTTTCACAGTGCCAAGGCAGGCAAATTTGAGTTTATCAGGTAATGGCTAAATGAATGATAATCATAAACTCGAGTCTAAGGGCAGTGGACTTGTATAGGAGTCGTGGGGTGAGGGAAGAGTATTTGGTGAATGTACACCAGGGAGTGGATCCCTGCTTCTATCATTCCAATGCAACACTACTACTCCTTTCAATGCCTGTTCTGCAGGCTCTCTATCTCTCCTGGCCTCTCTCTCACTGTGGCCACTATCTACACAAGTGGGCTGACCTCTCCTCCTTGCCTCTACCTCTCAACTTCTCCACCTCTGAGACTTGAACATCCACCTGGATGCTACAAGCCCTTCTTCAGGACTCCTTCACAACCTCTGCGATTCTCACTCTTGCGCTCTCTCTCTCTCTCTCTATTCTTCCCTCTGGCCTGACTCGCGGTGGAGGGCACACCCTGGTTGTTCCGATCGACTCTGATCTCCCCTTCTCTAAACCTCTCACCACTCCTCTCTCTTAAAGTGATCACTTTTTCCTTTCTTCCCACCTTTCTCTTCCCTGCAGGTCAAGTCAACTCCAGCACTGCCACCTACCTTCTTGGTCATCTGACCCATGAAGGGTGTGTCAGTCGAGGCTTTCGCCGCTACTTTCTCTCCTTCTCCTGCATCTTTGGCTGACTCACACCCTGACACAGCCCCCTTTAACCTTCACCTCTCTATCTCTAACACTCTGGATGTCCTTGACCCTGTCATGAGGATCTGCTTGAAGCCCAAATCCAAGTGCAACTCTTGGTACGATTCTGACCTCGCCGCCCTTAAACGCAAGTGTAGGGCAGCAGAGAGGAAGTGGAGAGCATCATGCGCACCCCCTGATAAACTGTCTGGCCGCCTGCTCCAAAGGCAATACAGATTCTCTGTCCTCTCTAAGAAGAGAGCCTACATCCAAGCCTGCATCTCTACGACAGATGGTCAGGTTCCGAGCTGCAACATTGCAGAGCATCCAGCACGAACATGTTCTTCTAACCTAGGAAAGTTGCTCTAGAGCGTTCGAGTGCATGCAGAGGTTTCCAGGTCAACCCCTTCTTACCTCAGACTCAAACTGCTGCTTTTGTTTCTTCATTGAGTCCTTAATAGGATCTCCACCGTTAGTTGGTAACTTGCTGCTTATAAAAGACTAGAGACTTGAAGAAATCTACAGGAACTCTTCGTATTCTGCTGCTTGTCAAAGCTTTGAGCCCTCTCCGAACTGCCGTTTACTAGAGTTATGTTTTTGGACTTAAAAGACTTGCTCTGCGAAGAACCTCTCTCTAGAACCTTGAACCAGACTAGTGTTACTCCAACCCTTTTCCTTCCTTTGAGTGACTTTCGTGTATGTGTTTGCAGAGTAAATATGCTAAGAACCTCTAGTGCGGGTAATTACCGATCATACGATAGAACTGTCTTTTGCCATTCTAACGTTGCAACAAATATAACCGCAAACAAACACAAAAGTGAAAGTGACCTTTGAAGTATAATCTAAAGTATTCCGAGGTGTTCAAGTGTAAACGTATAAGGTATTTAAAGTGATTCTGGTGTAAATAAATATATCATTGTATATAAATTAAAAGTGTAAGTGCTTTGTTTTTTTTTTTAGTCAAAGATTTTATTGATTTTTGTCAGAATCTGCAGAAGCCTCCCCCTGTGTCTCCTCACCTGTGACCTCCGGTGTAAGGGTTAGGTTAGACTCTCTGTCCCTTCTTCTTTCCTTTCTGCGTACTTCTTCACCTTTTTCCGCCTTCTTCCCCTTCCTTCGTTCGTAGAGAAAAGGACGCTCTCCACCCGAGGCCACCTTGACAATGATTTGAGAATCGTCAGGCGGACCCAAGGGAGCTCGCCCCCAAATTCAGGGAAAAAGCCTGGTAAGGCGCAAAAAACCCTGAGCGGAATCAACATGCAGATGTAGATCTTGCTTCGGAAGAAAGGTCCAAATCCTTAACCGGAGTATGCAGTGGACCCAGGTCAGCTACGGCGTAATGGCGTACTAACTGTGACTCCTGGAAGAGGCACAATCCTGGGAGCTCGGAGTTCAATTGGTTCTGAAGGTAGGACAGCCACCTATGCAGGTAAGATATGGGGAGCTGGAGAGTGAAGGCTAACAAAAAAAAGGGGGACGATAGGAAAGTAAGAGAGAAAGAAAGACTGTACCAAAAGGCGAAGCCGGCAAGGTGCAAGAGTGGAGGAAGTAAAGAAAAGAAGAACAGAAGGGAAAATAAACCCCTGAAAGCACAGGAACTAAGGAGGAAGGAAGCGCTGACGTGCGAGGCAGGCAATCAGCGAGAGGGGAAAGAGAGAAGGAAGGCAAAACACGGTACGCGGAAGGACGCGACCGTAGAAAAAAAAGGAATTAGAGTAAATAGTCTTGGCCGTCACGGGGGAAGGCAAACATAGGCAAGAAAGAAGTACGGTAAGGTAAGAGGGCTGAGAGCGTAGGAAACGGAGAAAAAACCACACGGAGAGAGCACCGGGCGGTCCGACGCGGGCAGTTCGAAAGAGTTGCAGCACGTCTGGTAAGGGGGCGTGTCGGCCTATGTAAACAAAAGGCACATTGAACACTAGTATGCTTCTGCTGATTCCGCGGTGGCCTAATGAAGCCGCCATTTATTCCATACTTTCCACGGTTGAACCGTGACAGCATGCCCCCTCTTCAGCAAACTACCACCGGGTTTACCCGGGTGGAGGTGATGAAAGCGCCTGAGTAACCTGGGGGCGTGAATATGCCTCCTGGGTTCCCACGTGCGTTCCTCCACAGGATAACCTTTCCAATGCACTAAATATTGGAGGGTTCCATGCTTGTATCGGGAGTCTACAAGTCTTTCCACCTCGTATTCATCTGGAGGCGGGTTCTTGAAGGTTAGAGGTCGTACCTTCTTGCGGCCGTAAGTGTCTGGCTTGAAGGCTTTTAATAACGAGGTGTGAAATACCGGATGTATCCTCTTGAGACTAGGAGGTAACCTTAAACGAAAGGCCACAGGGTTGATTTGGGATTCAATGAGATACGGACCTATGTACCGGGCAGTGAATTTCCCAGCATGAGTCCACCTAGGAAGAAACTTAGTGGACAACCACACCTTGGTACCTGGAGTCCAGCCGGGGTTAGGTAACCTCTTGCGATCTGCCTGTTTCTTGTATTGAGATCTGCTGGCTTCAAGTTGTAGCTTGGCGTCTCTCTGTATGCATCGTAGGTCTTCCAAGTGTGTATCTACAGAAGGTACGATGGTGGTAGGCAATCCAAAGAAAGGAATGTGTCTGGGATGATACCCATAGGTGAACAGAAATGGACTAACCCCAATAGCGGAATGTCTTGAGTTATTATATGCAAACTCAGCCATAGAGAGGAATGACGGCCATCTCTCTTGTTCGTGGCTACAAAAGCAGCGGAGATACTGTTCTAAGGTGGCATTAAGTCGTTCTGTAAGGCCGTTGCTCTGGGGGTGGTAGCCCGAGGAGAGAGCGCGCTTAATGCCCAATGATTTACACATTGCAGACCAAAACCTTGAGGTAAATTGAGTCCCCCTGTCAGAAATGATACTCTTGGGTAAACCATGTAGTCTGACAACATCCTTCAAGAAGACAGCCGCTGCTTCAGGAGCTGAAGGAAGGCTTGAGAGCGGGGCAAAGTGTGCCAACTTACTCAAAGAGTCCACTGTGACCATAATCGTGGTATAGCCAGAAGATGGCGGTAAATCGACTATAAAGTCAGTCGAGATAAGTTCCCAGGGCTGGGATGGTAACGGTTCTTGTTGAAGTAGGCCTAAAGGCTTGGATGCTGAATATTTATTGGAAGCACATACTGGGCAACTAGCCACGTATTCCTTAACATCCTGATGCATGTTAGGCCACCAGAATTGTCTAGACAAAATGTCTAAGGTAGCGGTACGGCCCTTGTGTCCCGCAGATGGTAGATCGTGACACCAAGACATTGCTTGTATCTGCAGGTCCCTTGCGGGTAGGTACAGCCTACCTTGTAAAAAGTAGAACGGTCCTCTCCTTTCCAGGTCAGTTCGTAGTAAAATTGGATCAGTCGTTACCTTAGTGGCTTGTTCCACTTCCTGCAAAAAGGAATTAACAACTCCAATGAATCTTTTTCCTGATAAGATATGGTCTACCTTCGGCTGACCCCTAGCCTTATCTTCTTCTTCAAGACTTCGGGATAATGCGTCAGCCAATACGTTCTCTTTCCCAGGCAGGTAGGTGATTTCAAAATCATATTGCGAAAAAAATAAGCCCAACGAGCATGTCTAGAATTGCGACACTCCATTTGTTGCAGCACTCGTAAATTACGATGATCCGTGCGTACTTGAAAGGGATGAGTGGATCCTTGAAGCAGGTGTCTCCATTCAATACAAGCTTGACGAATGGCCAAAAGCTCTTTCTCTAACACAGAATAATTTACTTCACTAGGAGTGAGAGTTCGGGAATAGTACGCCACTGGATGCTCCTCGCCATCCTCTCCTTCTTGTAACAGTGCAGCTCCTATTGCTCCTCCGGAGGCATCGGTCTCAACAATAAATGGTAAGGATTGATTAGGTTGGGTCAAAATTGGAGCTGTGGTAAAAGATGCCTTGAGCTGTTGAAAGGCTTGATCAGCCGCCTGACCCCATTCAAACCTTCTTCCCTTCTTTAGCAACAGAGTAATGGGTAGGACTTTGTCAGAGAAGTTGGGAATAAACCTTCTATAGAAGTTAGCGAGACCTAAGAACCGTTGGATGTCCTTCACGGTCTTTGGAACAGGCCATTGCAGCACTGCCTTAACCTTTCCTGGGTCCATCTGTACCCCTTCCCGGGAGAGGATAAAGCCCAAATACGAGATAGAAGATACTTCGAAGACACACTTCTCGGGTTTCACCAACAACTGATGGTCCCTTAATCTTTGTAATGCTTCCGTGACATGTCTTCTGTGTTCAGCCGGAGTGGAGGAGTAGATCAAAATATCATCCAAGTATACCACTACTGAAGAAAACAACAAGTCTGAGAATCAGCCTCATTACGACCCAGGCGGTAAGGGGTTTACGGCAGCGTAAACAGCGCCGACCCTTACCGCCTGATTCCGAGGTCCCTTAGCGCCATGGAGGATTTAACACCTGCTTTTAGCAGGTGTTAAAATCCATGGCGCTAAGGGACCTTGTTGTTAATTACGCCACCGTAATTTACGGTGGCGTAATTAACGCCTTCCCCACTCCCATTATGCCCTATGGGGCAAAAAAGGGAATGGGGAAGGGTAAATGGGGATTGGGGACTTACCGCCCCGCCAACCTCGGAATGGGGCGGTAAGTCCGCCAACCACTATGGCGTAAACGTAGTTTACGCCATGGTGGTAAAGGTACAACCCAGGCGGTAACTTACCGCCTGGGTCGTAATGAGGCCCAATATCTTGTCAACAAAACGTTGAAATATTGCTGGGGCATTAACCAACCCAAAAGGCATCACTCTATACTCGAAATGCCCTAGTGGAGTGCGGAAGGCCGTCTTCCATTCATCGCCCTCTCGGATTCTCAGCAGATGATATGCCCCGCGTAGATCAAGTTAGTAAAGATCCTGGCTCCCTTAACCGCCTCCAACACCTCCTTTATTAAGGGCATGGGATAGCGGTCTCGGATGGTCATGCTATTGGGACCACGGTAGTCAATACAAGGCCTCAACTCAGTGGTTCCCTTCTTGGGTATAAAAAACATGGACGCCCCCGCCGAGGAGTGAGATTCTTGAATAAGTCCATTCTGCAGATTGGCATCGAGATACTCCCTGAGCGCTCTTCTTTCTGGGAGAGACATTGGATACATACGGCCAAACGGTACTGAAGCTCCCGGTCTCAGATCAATATTGCAGTCTTCTGACCGGTGAGGAGGCAAGGAACGAGGTAATCTGTCTTCAAAAATGTCTATAAACTGATGGTAATAAGGGGGAATCGACTGCACCACTGCAGTTGATACGGGTATTGAGAGGCTAGTTGCAAAAGCTGGGTGAGCCAAGGGGAGACAATGCTGCGTACAATAAGTGGAAGCGAATTGGATGGTATTGGCTGACCAATCAATCAGGGGATTGTGGCGACGTAACCATGGGATTCCCAATATCACGGGAAAATGAGCTGCCCTGATGATGTCGAAAGAGAGTTGTTCTTGATGTTGCAAAAGAGACATCTGACCAATATCGGTCTCTTGGGAGACGGGTCCAGAGGATAGCGGGTTGCCATCAACCCCTTCAACAGGCATGGGGTTTTCTTTGAACAGCAGAGGAATTCGGTGTTCCAAGGCCCAATGAGTGTCCATGAAGTTACCTGCGGCTCCGCAGTCTAGCATAGCGAGTGTCTCAATCGGAGGGTCGGCTCCGAAGATCAAAGTGATCAAAAAAACCATTAGGCGATGGTCGTCGGTGGGTACGTTCTCTTGGCTATCTCGGCAGGGACTAGTCCTTCCAGCCCGGATCCTTTCCCTGCTCAGGACCGGGGAGATCCGTTTCCCAACCGTCTGGGCGGAACTTCGGGACAATTTCGAAGCAGGTGTTTAGAGGATCCGCAGTACATGCAGAGCCCCAGATTCTTGCGGCGTTGTCGTTCATCCGGAGTTAAAGGACCTCTTGCGGCCCCAATTTGCATGGGTTCTTCCGGTTGAGTCTTCCCAGGAGGGCTCATAGGTGTCGTTCTGGAGGGAAACTGAATCTTGGTCCTTCGTCTTTCCTGTCTTCTCTCCTGCAGGCGGTATTCTAACTGAAGGGTAAGCGAAACCAGGTCTCTGAAGGAATCAGGTCGGGCCATTCTTGCAAGTTCATCCTTCAATTCTTCATGTAAACCACGGCGAAATAAGGTCTGTTGAGCCAAATCTGGCCAGGCTGCTTCAGTGGCCAATCTACTGAATGAGGAGGCATAAGTTTGGACATCCTGTGACCCCTGTCTGATATCAAGTAGTGCCTCATAGGCAGAGTATTGGACTTCTGCTCGCCCGAACCTGGATCTTAAAAGTTGAGTGAATTGGGAATAGTCATTAATGGCTGGATCTTCTTGAGTGATTAGAGGAGTAGCCCAAGCCAGGGCATTTCCAGTCAAGTTAGTGATTATGAACCCCACCTTGGATCGGTCGGATTCATAAGCCTTGGGGCGAAAGGTAAAATACACTGTGCAAGCATCCAAGAACTCCTTCAATGTCTTGGGATCTCCTTCATACTTCCCAAATGAGAACACGAGGGGGGGTAGATTGCCACGAGTCTCTTCCCTGACGGTTATCTGTTGTTTTAGGGTTTGATTCTCAGCGCGTAGATTCTGGACTTCTGCCTGAAGAACTTGGATGGCGTTGACCATCTCTTGGAATTGTTCAAGGGACGCCATGGGTTTTAAAGGGCGCTGCAAGCTGTCAGAATCTGCAGAAGCCTCCCCCTGTGTCTCCTCACCTGTGACCTCCGGTGTAAGGGTTAGGTTAGACTCTCTGTCCCTTCTTCTTTCCTTTCTGCGTACTTCTTCACCTTTTTCCGCCTTCTTCCCCTTCCTTCGTTCGTAGAGAAAAGGACGCTCTCCACCCGAGGCCACCTTGACAATGATTTGAGAATCGTCAGGCGGACCCAAGGGAGCTCGCCCCCAAATTCAGGGAAAAAGCCTGGTAAGGCGCAAAAAACCCTGAGCGGAATCAACATGCAGATGTAGATCTTGCTTCGGAAGAAAGGTCCAAATCCTTAACCGGAGTATGCAGTGGACCCAGGTCAGCTACGGCGTAATGGAGTACTAACTGTGACTCTTGGAAGAGGCACAATCCTGGGAGCTCGGAGTTCAATTGGTTCTGAAGGTAGGACAGCCACCTATGCAGGTAAGATATGGGGAGCTGGAGAGTGAAGGCTAACAAAAAAAAGGGGGACGATAGGAAAGTAAGAGAGAAAGAAAGACTGTACCAAAAGGCGAAGCCGGCAAGGTGCAAGAGTGGAGGAAGTAAAGAAAAGAAGAACAGAAGGGAAAATAAACCCCTGAAAGCACGGAACTAAGGAGGAAGGAAGCGCTGACGTGCGAGGCAGGCAATCAGCGAGAGGGGAAAGAGAGAAGGAAGGCAAAACACGGTACGCGGAAGGACGCGACCGTAGAAAAAAAAGGAATTAGAGTAAATAGTCTTGGCCGTCACGGGGGAAGGCAAACATAGGCAAGGAAGAAGTACGGTAAGGTAAGAGGGCTGAGAGCGTAGGAAACGGAGAAAAAACCACACGGAGAGAGCACCGGGCGGTCCGACGCGGGCAGTTCGAAAGAGTTGCAGCGCGTCTGGTAAGGGGGCGTGTAGGCCTATGTAAACAAAAGGCACATTGAACACTAGTATGCTGCTGCTGATTCCGCGGTGGCCTAATGAAGCCGCCATTTATTCCATACTTTCCACGGTTGAACCGTGACAATTTTAAACAAAAAACAACATTACACTTATCTCTCTGCAAAACCGGGTAGGGACGTGGGGAAGGAGGGGAAAGTTTGGGGCAATAGCGGAAGGGAAAGAATCGGGTGGACTGGAGGGGAGAGGAACATATGCAAAATCTACATTTCCAGGTACATGTGATAGGATGTGGAGAGAGAGAGACAATCAATCAAGAAACAGAAAACATTCAAAAACTCAACTTCTGGGACCATGGTCCGACAGACCGTCAACTTGACAACAGATGACCTCGTGGCATAGGCTATTCTCAGCAGAGGCGTCTCCCCCACTCTCCCAGGGCAACTCTCAGTCACAGAGGCTGTGGAGCCATTCTTGTCCTTTAGCTAGCCTCTTCCCATCTTCTCCATATTTTGTCCGCTTTCTGTGGGCAACCCCTCGCCGCGTACACTCTATGTTCCATTATAGCGCATATGTCCACATCCGTGACCCACTGTTCAAAGCTTGGCGTACGTTCCGATCCCCACAGTTGCGCAATGTTCCGCCTGAGAACTGCTACCGCAGTCGATCAGAGCAATTTCTCATAACGGGAAAGGTCAGTGTCACTGGAGATCCCCAGGAGAAGGCGTTTTGGGCATCTCTGTATCTCTTTACCTATAACGCTAGACAGTTTATCACAGCATCTCTGCCAGAGCCGCTGTATCTGCTACATTCCCACAAAATATTGAAAAAACTACCTTCTTCACTTCTGCAGCGTAGGCATTGTAAGTCCGAAGATTTGTCCCAGCGGAAGAGAGCCAATCTCGGGTAGTAGGTGCAGTGCAGGATCTTCAGTTGGACCAGTCTAAGTCTAGAGGAAATGGTTGTTTCTTGCGGGTACATCAGGGCCTCCACCCAGTCCTCCGGTTGAAGGGGACCCACATCCCGTTCCCACTTTGCCTTCAAGCTGGTTAGTTCCGGTTGTCTCAAAGGATGTAATCACATTTTACATGGTAGAGGTGACTTTCCGTTCCACCCGGTCCAAAACTATGTTTCTCTCTAATGGGGAGCTTTCCGGCATGTCTCGTGTTATGTGTCTGTGGGTCGTCCAAGCGTGTTTCAGCTGCGTATAGTGGTACCTCTCTGTGTCTGGGAGGGAGAACTTTTCATGCAATGTCTCGAATGGTACCAGGTTGTCCTCGTGAACCACATCTCCTATACTGGCGATTCCTCGCTGGGCCCACTCAGGCCATCTGGGCAGCTTTCTTATTTCGGGAAGAGTGCAGTTGTTCCATAGGGGTTGTGCCAGCATTAGCTTCCCGCCCTATCCTAGGTACTGATGTGTATCTTTCCATATTCTCACTATATGCGTTGCCATATCCGTGTGTGATGTGCGGTTCAGGCCTCCATTCAGATGCTCCAGAGGCGTGGTCGTGGCCTTACAGATAAGACCTTTGATATGTGGGAGGCTTCCGTCTCCGTGGAACATATCATTTACTACCGCCATCTGGCTGGCCCAGTAATATGACTGTATCCTGGACAGTCCAATGCCTCCTTCCCAGATAGACCTTTGGAGCGTGGCGAGAGCAATTCGTGGGTGTCCCCCCCCCCCCCCATAGCAGCTTCCGAAGGGTGCACTCTATTTTGTGAAATTCTCGCTGGTGAATGTATAATGGCACATTTTGCAGGATATATAAGAATTTAGGAAGGGCAATCATTTTGAACAGGGCCGCTCTGCCCATCAGCGTTAATGGCAAGAAGATCCAATGGCGAGTATCTTCTGCAAATCTTGTCATGAGGGGGGAGAGATTCAGGGTTGTGTATTCTGTCAACTGCTTCGTGATACGTATCCCCAGATACTTGAACTGTTCTCTTTCGATCTGGTAAGGGCCAGACGTCAAGTTTGCCGACGAGGTGTCCCCTAGCGGGAAGAGGATGGATTTGGACCAGTTCACTCGCAATCCGCTGAATGCCTCGTATTGCTCTAACAGGTGCATGACTCTGGGACAGGCATTGCTTGGGTCTTTCAGATATATGAGAAGGTTGTCTGCATATAGAGATATTCTGTCTTCCCAGGTCTCGGACCAGCGGAAGCCTTCCCAGGTTGGTGTGTTTCGCAAGAGGATTGCCAGTGGTTCGATGGCGATAGCAAAAATCAACGGGCAGCCCTGTCTCGTGCCCCTCCCCAGATTGAAGAGGTCCGAACGCCAGCCATTAACTCTGGTCCTGGCCACCGGGGATTCGTACAACAGGCGCACCCACTTCATAAAGTTCTCACCGAAGCCCATGCGTTGCATTATGGTCCAGATGGCCTCCCATCTCACCGAGTCGAAGGCCTTCTCGAAGTCAATTGCTAGCAGGGCTAGCGGGCCCTGTATGCTGTTGGCCCTTTCCAGGGCCAAATATAGCCTGTGGAGGTTCATACGTGTTGATCTCTGGGGCATGAAGCCGCACTGGTCCGGATGTATCAGGGTGGGAATAACATGTTGCAGGCGGCCGGCAAGTAATTTCGCCAGAATTTTGGTTTCGCTATTGATGAGTGAGATGGGCCTATATGAGCTGCATCTTTCCTGGGGCTTGCCCGGCTTGGGTATCACTATGATTGTTGCTTCTCGCAGATCTGGTGGGAGAATGCCCTCTTCTAGCGCATGTTGGTACATTTGGAGTAGCTGAGGGGCCACCACATTGGTCCCCACCTTTCGCCATAGCTCAACCGGGAAGCCGTCATGGCACTTAGGATCTCCTCTTCTGTGATCTCCCTCTCCAGCAGTTGCAGTTGCGTTTCCGTTACGGTGGGGATGTTAATTTGGTCCATGATCGTGACGTCCATCTGTGTCGTGGGCTTTCTGTACAACTCAGCATAATAATCCGCGAAGCCTCGACTTATTTCCTGATCGGTCACTCCTGGATTCGGTCCTCCTGTCTCGAGCCTTCGGACATGGCTGCGTCCCTGTTCCCTCCTTTCCAGCCAAGCCAGCATCTTGCCTGCCTTGTCCCCTGTTTCATAAATTCTCGCCCGCATTGCAGTATGCGCTTGTTTCGCATTGTCCATCGCTATGTTTTGCAGCTTTTTCTGTGCCAGTAGCAACGACCGATTCGAGGCCGGTGTGTCCTCAATTATGTGCCTCTCCTCTGCTTGCTTGACCTGTTGTTCGGCCTCAAGACTCTTGCTCCAGTGCTGTCTTTTTTTCGCGGTCGTCCACGATATCAGTTCGCCTCTTAACACCGTCTTGTAGGCCTCACACAGTGTTCCTGGGTTCATTGCCATCTGTGAGTTGAGCTCGAAGTATGTATTGGTCGTCTCCTGTAGCTTGTCCACAAGCGCAGGGTCACCCAGGTAATAGCTATTTAGGCGCCAGCTCGGCGGTGGAATCCGCCTGGATGTTATGAGTGTCAGTTCTAATGGGGAGTGGTTAGAGATGCCCCGGGGGAGAATATCTATTTCTTGCGCCCTATGTAAATCAGTTGCTGGGATGAAGAAATAATCTAGCATGGAGAGCAAGGCATGTGCCCCAGAGTGGAAAGAGTATGCTCTCGTGCCCTGGTGGAGTTCTCTCCACACATCACATAGGCCTAGTGCGTTGGCAAACGTGGCAAGTCTGGTGGGAATATTGGGGTTTCTATTCCTCAAGTGTGATCTATCAAGGGGTACGTTCATGACTTCATTAAAGTCACCTCCCAGGATCATGAGGTTGGATGTGTCGTTTGCGATTAACGGGGCAATGTCAGTAAGCAGCGGCTCAAGCAGGGTAGGGGGTGCATAGGTAGCTATCAGAGCGATGGAGTGATCCCATAGCTTGCCTGTCGCGTACATATATCTGCCGCCTGTGTCATGGGTCACCGACGTGAGGTGGAAGGGGAGGTTTTTGTGTACCAGGATTATGACCCCTCTTGAGCCCATCCCGAAACCTGAGTGAAGTGCTAGCTTGTAGTTTGTGCGTCTAAACAGGGTACAGTCAGTGCCTGCAAGATGGGTCTCAGACAGGAACACTATGTCAGCCCCCCGCCTGTTGAGAAATTGCCGCACCAGCCGACGCTTGACTGCACTGCCCAGCCCATTAACGTTCCAAGTCATGAGCCTCAGTGTTCTGAGAACGTCGCTACTACCACTATGTGATGCCATGGGTGCTCGTGATGCTCACTGCCTGTGTTGCTGCTGACGGTGTTATACGCCAGCTGCAGATACACCCTTAGGCGAACTCTGTTTTATCTAGCCTTATCATCCTATGCGTTTGACGGGTCCTGTCTGTAACTAAACCGAACAAATCCCCAACCCCCCTCCCCATACTCCTCCCAACTAGAAGCATCAGTCGCCCGAACAAAAAACCACTGGTGTCAACTGGACACCTTACATGCGTTTAACTTAACTTCAAGTACAGGTAGCCTCCCCCGGCTTGGATCCCAGGGGGAGAGAGCCCTCTCTTGGGGGGTTTGCTAGGGGGGAATCGCCACGAATAATACCCGTGGAGGGGGCTCTCCTTGCGTCGCGGTCTTGGGGCATACCGCAACCGCATCAGGTAAGTGTGTGTAGCCTACTGTTGCGAAAGTGTGTGTAGATAGAGTAAAACAGTAGCTCAACCTGGGTGACCCAACGGGACCTCGGGCATCCGGCAGGCCTCGGGGCAGTGGTCAGCCTCCCCGCTCTTCCGGTGGGTGCTGCGCTGGTGGTTGGCGGACCTCCCGCTGTTGGTCTGGCGGAGGCCTTCGGCTCCTTCCCCTGTTGTCGCGGGGAGTCGACCAGTCTATGTTTTGTTCAGCCCAGCGCCAAGCCTCCTTGGAATCATTGAAATGGACTGTTGTCCCTTTATGGTAAATCTTGAGTTGCGCAGGGAAGAGCAGGCCATACTTCACCCCCCTTGTTTGCAGTTGTTTTTTGAGGAGTGTCTCGCCTTTTGCACTTCCCTGGTGTAGTCGGGGGAAAAAGGCAATTTTGGAACCGTTGAATGTGACGGTGCCTTTTGCGCGCGCATGCTGCAGTAGGGCATCGCGATCCCTGTAATTTAAGAATTTTGCAATTATCGTGCGTGGAGGTGCACTGGGTGGAGGTCTGCCTGTGGGCACTCTGTGTGCCCTCTCAATGGAGAAGAACTTGGAGAAGGCGTCTGGCTCGTACAGATCAGTCAGCCATTGTTCTAGAAAAAGTTCCATGCAGGAGCCTTCGGCCTTCTCCGGTATACCGAGTATACGCACGTTGTTACGCCTTGATCTGCCCTCTCCATCTTCAATTCTGTCCTCCAGTACCTTTAGTTTGGATGTTACGTTCTGGAGCTGCTGTTGCATATTGTGCATTCTATCCTCTGTGTTGGATATGCAATGTTCCGCTTCCCCGGTGCGTGCTGTTAGCTTTTGAAGGTCGTGTCGGAGGAGGGATATATCCATGCTTATCCCGTCCATTTTCTGCTCCATTGAGGAGCGGGAATCGGCTATCGCGGCCATAATGTCCTTCAGTGAAATTCCCTGGTCCGTTTCCATCTCGTCCGCGGATTGCGGATGGGGGTCTGCCGCCATGGGCGGTTGGATGGTATACTGATCCATCCTGCTTTGTGTGGGAAGTTTCCTCGCCTTGTCCTTCCCCATGGTACCGATATTACTAGCTGCGTATGGGGCTGCATGCTTGGCCTGTCTTGCACGCCGTCGCCGCCTGGAGTGGAGCTCGGGGGGGGGGGGAACACTAGCCTCCAGGAGCAGAGCCCGGGTGGGGAACACTCGGCCACGTTGTCCAGCCGCTCCGGCACCGTCCGTGGCTCACCGGTTTGCCTCACACGCTGGGTCGCACTGGAAGGGTGCCCCTCTCTCTCGAGTAGCAGTGCTGTCGGTGGCGGGTCGCGGCGTCCCACGCGGGTGGATACGCGCTCCGCTCTCACCTCCGCACTGGTTCGCTATAGTCCGCCTGTTGGGAGGGACACCGCCCCGCCGGGACCACTCTCTTCCTCCGATGTCGACTGCGGAACAGTAACAGGCTGGATTCCGATGTCGCATGGACTCACTTCAGGGCGTTCCTCCGTGCGTGCCGGCGGCCATTTTGGAAACTGGATGTCGATCGCCTCAAAACTTCTCGTGGTTGTATTTCTTGGAATCGGCTGCGGTTTCCTCTGCTCTACGCCTCGTTTGTGCCCAAGGGTATCTGACACCCTACGGGGTTGTTATCAGCTCTGATGTCATCGAATTTCAGGCTATTTTATCAGGATATTTGCTGCGGTCGCGGGAGCCAAGGAGACCTAAGTCTTTCTCATCCCGCAGCTAGCCTGTAAATATTTTGTTGATGTGCATTTATAACTGGGTTCAGTGTACTTAACTACAGCTCACATCTTCCTTTTATAATAAGCCTGACTGCTCTGCCACTCTAGAAAGGTCTCTACAAAGACTGAAACTAAGAGTTGGAGATGTACAAACCACTGGGATAGCTTAATAAAGTCCTACTGTGAGTAGGACCTAAGGAAAACTCCCCCAACGCTGGTGTTACAGCTGGTGGGATTTGTATAGGTTGGATTACATTGGCTCCTGGTTGTATTGTACTCAAAGAATCCATTCTCAAGGTCACTATACTGTAAAGTACTAAAACTATATCCACTATGGAAAACTATAAGGCGGAAGCTCTTGTATCTCTTACTGTTGAAAACCTTAAAGAAATGTGTAGATACATGTTTTAGGACTAAAGGAAACAAAGCTGAATTAATCCAAATGTTTTTGAATGACCAAACTGCATGTAGGCCTGTAACTCCTACTTCCAGAATTGATCTAGAAGATAATGATGGTCAAAGTTTAACTCTTGGCCCTCAACTTCCAGAAGATAAGGTAGATGATGATATGGAAGAAAATGTAATTGCTAATCCATCTCCCAATCCTCTGACCTCACCCCTAACATGTCAGCTGAACTGGTTCTGGACATAGAAAAAATGAAAATGCAGCTTGAATTTAGAAAACTGGAGATTCAGTCTGAAATGAGAGAAAAAAGAAATGAGGAAGGAACTGCAACTCAGGAAAACGAGATGCAGCATGAACTAGAGATGACAAGGTTGTCCCTTGATTCCACTTCTGTTGAGTCCTCTTTGCCAGACCACTTCAGAAGCAGGAAGCTTGGTCTCCCCAAAGATTTGTTGAGTTGTATGGTGTGAAAACTGATATTCTTGATTAGCTGAGTACATTTGAATTTACATGTAAAATACAAGGAATTTGTGAAAGTGAGTTTGTTCCATGGGTAATCTCTCGGCTTCATTCAGAATGGCTGTGATGCTGTGATGGAGTTGAATGATGTTGATTGACAAGATTACCAGTTGGTAAAAACTGCTCTCGTAGCCAAGTTTGGGAAGACCTCTTCCCAGTACCTAAAACGGTAAAACGGTTTAGGGACCACAAGAAGAGTAATGGTAACATGTGGGCCACTTGGGTGTGTGAAAGCCTGAAAAACCTAGATGGGTGGATTAAGGGCTACAAGGTAAGCTCTTATGAAGGCATGAGGTGTCTCTTCATGCTAGAAAGTATTTGTCATGCCTGTTCCTCAGAGCTGAGACAGCACCTTGCTGACTCTAAGGAACTGGACCCCAAGAAGATAGCAATAGCTGCTGACTTGTCGGTGGCCAAAAGGGCTAATCACAAGGATTCTGGGGCCCCTTACAAAGAGGATGGGGAAAAGCATAAGATGGATGAGAAAGATCATTCCAAAAGTCCCCCACCAGAAGGGGGCCACAAACATAGCAAGGGCTGCTCCACTATACACAATCTGAGGTCTATGGACTCAGTAAACGAGGGCACAAGAATTAGGGGAGGTCATAGTCTGTACGCATTGTTTGTGGACTTCACGTTTGAATTTTACTTGGTTCCTAGGTAGATGCTTTGGGCTAAACTAGCAGCCAGGGGTTGTCCACCTGTATTATTACCTTTTATAAAATTGCTCCACTCTGACAATACCGTGCAGGTGAGGCTGGACAATGAAGGGACACTATCTAAGCCTATGGTCAGTTCCAGAGGGGTTAAGCAGGGGTGTAGATTGACCCCATTCTTGTTTAATATGTACATAGCTGACCTCCCAGAATATCTTGAGAGTCTGGACACTTGCCCACCCAGGATTGGTTCAGCCTCCCGTTAAATACCTTGCTTATGCCGACAACCTGGTTCTCATGAACGTGACCTTTGCGTGTATGCGAAAGTTAGTAGAGGGGCTGTGGAGCTGTGCATATGAAAACAAGCTAGTCATCAATAGGCAAAAGTCCATGGTTATGTCTTTTACTCAAAAAAGAATAGCGCGCCTGGCCCTACTGATGGAGGACATAGGTGTAGATTCTGCTGAGAGCTATAGGTACCTGGGGGTGGAGCTGGAGAGTAGAAGCTACTATCCTTCATGTCAAGCTACCAGAGAAAGTAAGGCAATGCAACTAACAGCGTTGATTGCTGACTTCAGTAAAAAGTAAAACGTCTGCGGGTTTCAGCCTCCATGGCATTCTGAAGCTGTACAAACAGTGCTTCTGCCGACTGTCCTATATGGCCTATAATCTCTAACCCTGGATGATTTGTCTTGGGTTGCCAGGGCTGAGGCCCACTTTTGGCATTGAAAAATGGGCCTCTGCCGCCCTCGATCCCGATGGAAATCATCTGCCTGGAATTGTGCATTTGCTCAATGATTATCACACTCCTACTGAAACGTGGCCTACTATACTTGAAGACCCTTACCAATCCTCAGTGTGACCTATTAAAATAGTTGGGCTCAGACATGGTAAATAAAGTACAGATGGGGTTTACTAAGTCCACTCTAAGTATTTTCAGCACTCTTGGCTGGGCCCCTGACTGGGAAAGCTGTTACCGGGAACACCGTAAGGTGTTCAAGGGAAGGATGCTGGATTGGGATAGACTAAAGGACCATGCCCACCTGCAGAGCTTGAAGTCTTATGGGTTTACATCCTCTGTTCTATATATCCCTGGGAGAGCGCAGCGTTATCTTGGGTTGTGTCCCTCAAAGAAAATGTCTGCAGGTTTCTGCTGCTTTTCTGCATAAACAGACCGCCTGTTCTGGTAAACACTGGGCCTGCCAAGAAATTGAAACGACTTGAAAGATTCTGCCGGTTGTGCAAAAACCATCATTGCCCTGAAACTGGAAAGCACATATTGACAGATTGTCCCATTATGCTACCCATGATTGAATGCAATTTGGGTCCTTATGTCCACAACTTGCCCTCACTTAGTGAGAGGGCATTTTGGCTTTGGTGTCTGAACACGGAAAACAAGAGCCTGCAGTTGGCCCTCTATCATGTCTGGATATCACTTGAACAGCTGGTGGCGCCTTATGTAGAATCCTGACATGGGACAGGTCATTTCTGCCGATGAGGTCTGTTCAGGAAATTCTGTTGGTGGGTGTGGAACTGTATTTCCAGGATGATTCTCCCTCTTGACTGGCGGCTTGAAATTCCAATTCTGCATGTCTAAACGCTTGCTTTTATGCCTGGAACCTTTGATTGATAAACTATGTATGAATTTCTGTACCCCTGAAATTTTGAATCTTGAATTCTGAATCTTATTCTATATCTCATGTATTTTATACCTTAAGAAGCAAGAGTTTTGAATCTTTTTTTTGTTTTTATCTTGAATCCGGAACTTTGATTTCTGAACCCTCAATCGAACTGTATTTTTATTATTTGTATATTTTATTATTATTATTATTATTTTTATTGTGTTTTTATTTTCCTTTATGTTTAAAGTCTTTGACTGTATCACATTAAAGTATAAAATAACAAGGGTAAATATCCCCCTAAACGACCTTATAGGGCTAGTGAAACCTCTGGGCCCAAACCAGAGGGAGGTTACCAGAAACCCCCATTCCAAAAGACATTTGGGAAGTTGTGGCTTGTGGGTCTGGTGACCATGTGAAAGGAGACCCCAGACATAAGGGTAAGCCTTCAGGGATCCTCTCTGTCAGCTTAGCATTCACACATGGTGTGGATATACCAATGGCAGGGGCTAGCTTTCACCCTTGAGCTGAAGAACCATTGATATTCAGGCTAGAGTTTCTTTAGTATTTCTGGGACTGTGGGAACAACAATACATTGAGGTCCATAATTCCTTCCCTGTAAATACTAAAGAGTATTATAAAGACAGTGTGCTTGTAAATGGTCAGGACACTGCTGCCATTAGAGACACTGGGTCTAGTATAACTGTGGTAGATTAAAGTTTCTTTCAACCTGAGGAAGTTGCTAAGGCTCCAAAAGGCTTAGCAAGTTAGCAGTAGGCCCAGTCCAAATGTGTCAATTACTGCCTGCCATCATTAAATCTAATGAGATGACTGTTAAGATACCTTTAAGTGGTCAGTCAGAAGTGCCAGGAATGATACTGTTGGGCAATTATTTGAATGCCTTAGGTGTAGTCTCCAACACACCCAAAACCCCCTCTAAGAAGAAAAGGAAGTTGACAAGGGAAGCCAGAGAGGCAACCTTAAGAGATCTTCTAACTGGGACCAAGGGGAAACCTAGAGTCTCTACAGGACAAAAGGCCCCCAACCCCAAAACTGCCACAAGGAGAAAGGTTCCTGTAGAAAACCTAGAGGCCACACTTGTGACCCCACCACCAGCTGAGGCTGAGTTTGTGCCAGAAGAATCCCCTGAAGAACCCTCTTTTGATGTTGATGAGGAGTTTGTTTTTTCTATCAATGTACTTTTTTTTTTGTTATTGTGTAAAATAGCTTTAGCTAAAACGGGTGCAAAAAAATTATATTCTGACTGTTTTTACCTAGAGTAAAAAAATGTCATAATTGAATAATCAAATGTCTTTTTACATTAGATAAAAGGATTCAAACGGACGAGTTCATGAACAATAAAAAATCGCATGAAGTTCTGGTGATGTCTCAGGTCATAGATGCTATTGCAAACTATTGTGGCATTAAGCAGGTAAGCTTTTAAAAATGCACAGTGCCATTGCTGTAAGTGTGAAATAAAACAGTTCCTTTAATATACAAGACCAGTGAAATACATTTTCATTTAAAAATTCTGCATCTCACAATATTGGCGTCTCTTGTTACAGGTGGGGTTGCAATTATCATAGTACTCTGATGCAAGTAGCTGCAGGGCAGAGTGAAATCTGAAGGACCCACTCCTAAAGTTCAGCTAGATTATAATATAGTGTTAATTCACACATTCTGGTGCAGGCTTGACCGGTACTGGGCCACTAGCCCAATACTTGGTGGGCCCAGCGAAACGAGTGCCCCAGGAAGACTTATGCCCATTAGCAAGGAAACCCTCCCCGGAACATGTGGCTTAACGTTAGTAGTACCCAACTTGTTGTGTATTGGAGGTTTTCTATGATGGATGGGCGCATGCGATATTGCCCCATTACATCAAAGGAAAGATCAGCCAAACCTAATGTGGCCGCCATGACTATGCAAGAGGTGCTCGGGAGAGAGTCCTTCCTTGCAATCCACAGCAGCCTTTTGAGGGAGGAGGACAGGGGACTGGACTCCATGGAAGTATGGGCGGATTGGGGAAGGAGAAATGCGGGATAGAGGGGAAGCGGAGAGAGATCAGAGCGGGGAGACGGTATACGGGGGAGCAGCATTCTGCTGCCTTTGAACACGGGCTTATACCGATGGACTGAGCCCGGCATTCCAGACCACACATTGGCTGACACCCCTAGCCGGGTGCTAACTCTTTTTAAATCTACTGGCAGTCAGAACCAAAAAATACCTATTATAAAATATCTGTAGAGGAAACCTTGGGAATATGTGTATGTGAGAAAACACATATATGATCCTGAATCCACAAAAAAACCAAACCATGCTTGTAAAAAAAACTTAAAACACAAGATTTATGTTTACTGAGTTTGTTAGAGTGTATGTTAATTTTCTATATATATTTATATTATAGGATGGCTGTCGCCACCCTATATTTAAGGTGAGTCGGACTCCCATATGAAACCCAAAAAAATGAATTGTTAACAAGGCATAAAATAAGCTTAGTAGCATGGCAATTTGCTATGCAATTCTGTAGGTTTCCTCATTAAATTGACACATGTATAGCAAAACTAGCTATTTAAGTTACCCTGTTCACTGAAAGTACAGCTCACCCTGTGATCGTCTCTTGCCCCCAAGGCTCTCTTTTCTATGTGTAAATTCAAAGGGGCTAATCGAGTGAAAGAGTACAGCAGTAATCATCTCCACTCTTAAGTGTGGGAGTGCTAGACAAGATGTTCTGGTTTGCAATATATTGAAAAAGAAAAGAAGTAAATAGTAAATATTGAGCTAACTCTGCTGGGCAAACACCAATATGCGTTAACCTTAAACTCTGCTGGGCAAACACCAATATGCATTACCCTTATTTTTTTTAAAAGACAGTCATACAATTCCATTCCTTAAAAAGGTACGCTCTTAGCATAATGCATAGTTACAGTATTGCTGCTGTAAAACACTGCATTGTCTCCGTGCTTTACAGTAAAGTTTAGTGTATCTACATCTCAGTGTCAATTATATTTAATTTTGTTGAGGACGATGTATCATATTGACAAGTAAACACGTTTGGAAATGTAAAAATGGCAAACCTAGTTCTGTGACATGCTGGTTGCATGCATCTGTGTAACTGTTGCTCAACCCATCGGCTGATCCTATACTGCTTGACATTCTTTCTTATCACTCTGTTGCTTTATACCAGATACACTGAAAGTGAGATGGCTGCAAACAATATTCCACCTAGTTTGGCCAGTTCTCTGCCTGCTACGCCATCCAATGGGCTTAGTCTTGTACTTGCTTTCCTCTTACATAATGAATACACAAAGCTAATTAGATGTTTACATAAAGTAGTGATTAATAGGTCCATCCAGTCTGTGCATGTACAGATATATTGCAATACCATGCACTGTAGTAAGCCTCCAGGGCTTGCTCTGCTCTGCGATTATGATTGACTTATATATTAGCACCTACGGGAGACAGCTGGCCAAACTGTTTGCAGATTCTTTTTTACAGTATCTTTTTGTGTCCATGTATGCAACTAACCTTTTTCATTTTACAGACACTCATCCAGGGCTTGCAAAGTCTACTCATCCATTTGCATAGTCAAGTAGATTTTTGGAAAGGGTACCATTTTCAGGGGATGTTTGGAAATGTTATTTAACATTTACTTTGTTTCCAGTAAATGTCAAATCACTTTCACTGTGCATGGATGGCCCCTGGGTGGCAGCAATGTGCCAAAGAAAGTGGGTTTGTGGGGACATGCACCATTTTCCAGAAGGTGCATTTACATTTGTTGTCATCCGTTGCTATGGGTCTAGTGTATTTCTCTTAGGCACGGTAGGTAAACAGCTACTGGACCTGCAGTTCTAGTAGAATTTTAAAGAATGTGCAAGGCCTGACTCATCTCACGAATGAGTTACTTTAGTGGTACACAAAAATGTTCCCATTTCATGTATTGGGTGCAAACAACTTCTGGTAACACTAGGAATATTAGTGCAACATCTATTGTATGATAAGGCCAATGAACTGGTCTATCGGCAGCTTACATGTAAGTACCATGAAATATTCGAGAGGCGAAGCAATCCTTTTTCACATCTAAAGTGGAATTAGCACGAAACCATTCTAGAGAATTGTTTTCTGTTAAATCTTTTTCCTCTTCAGCTCAGTTCATACCAACATTGGTGCTGACTCAATGTCTATGTGACTCCTTGTCTGAATGTTTTGTCATAAATTGTTGAAATACATGAGTCTATTAGTGCGAAGGGGCATTGCCCCTCTCTTATTACTCCGGCTGAGAAAGTGTCTCTGGTCTCATTTCCCAGAGTTCTCTGTGGAAGATGCATCTTGAGCTGTTAATCCGTTCAAATCAGCTGCCCCCTCTGACCCAGTTCCTCTGGTGATCCTCAGGGATAGTATACCTAGTATTATTCCTTGGGTAACCAAAGGAGTTAACCTTTCCTGTCAGTCCTGTGCCATCCCTCAAGAACTTAAAGAGGGCATGGTTAGCTCTCTTCTCAAAAAACCATCGCTGGATGTCACGGTTTTGGCTAACTATTGTCCTATTTCTCTTCTGCCATTCTTTATGAAGCTTCTGGAATCTTTGGTAGGACCGCTCTTTTCTTAATCTCTCATTTCTTTCACCCCTTTCAGTCAGGGTTTCGACCAGGGTGTGGGACGGAGAGCGTTCTTGTATCTGTTCTTGATGGCCTAGCCATGATGGTGGACCGGGGTGTAGTTTAAGCTTTGATACTGTTAGATATCTCTGCAGCATTTGACACTGTCGACCACTCCATCCTTTGGTCTGACATGGCTGGGGTAGGCCTTTCTGGACCTGTCCTGGCATGGTTTACATCTTTCCCGACTGATGGGCACCAAATACTTTCTTCCTCCCTTTATTTCTTCTTCTCACTCATTTTCTTGTGATGTTCCCCAAGGCTCTGCCTTGTCCCCAATGTTATTTAACATCCTTGTTCAACCTTTGGTGAGTCTCATCCGATCTCACGGTTTCCACAGCTACTCTTATGCTGATGACACTCAAATCCTGGGCCGATTAGATCTTGACCAGGCAAAGATGTTAACGCGCCTCTGCGAGTGGTTGGAGGCCATGAGGAGATGGATGAAGAACAACTGTCTCACACTTAATGGGGATAAAATGGAGATTCTGGTGGTGGGCTCTCCCTAAGTCCCTGCTCTGTGGACTCCTGAGTCTGGGTGTCTTACCTACTCCATGACAGTGGTTGAAACCTATGATTATATCTTTGAGCCATTATCCATGGCCCCTCAGGTTCGCGCAGTTTGGCAAACAGGCCATTTCTTTCGCAAGGTACTTTGCAAGATGCTGCCATTTCTTCCTTTGCACATGCGTCCTTTGGTGTTGGCCTCTATAATCACTAGTCGTATCGACTGTTGCATTGCATTATATCTGGTGCAACCTGCAGGGCTTATACACCGGTTGCAGTTATTTCAGAATCTGGCAGCTCGGGTAGCCACCTCTACCCCTTATGGCTGTCATATTGGTCCGGTTTTGCCAGCCCTTCACTGGCTCCCTGTGGCCAAAAGGATTACATTTAAATGCCATCCCCAGGGGCTGACTACCTGCAGGACAAATGTCTGCCCTATACTCTTGGTTGGATTCTCCTCTCAGGGAGTAGCTGCCTAGTGGCCATTCCTAAATTCCAGCTGTCAAGAGTAGGTGGCCAGGCGTTTTTCAGCGTGGCAGGCAAGCTTTCGAATGACCTGCCGGTTAGTCTTGGGCGTGCTGAGAATCATCTTCATTTTCTGCGGTCTCTTAAAACATTGTTATTCTAGGTCTTGTGTGTTCGATAACTGTTTAATCCTAGTGCCAAGGTACCCTTTTGGGTGGACGTGCGCAGTACAAATTTTGATAAGATAACATAGCTAATCAAATGGGTTTGTTTGCTAATCAAGAACATTTTAATTATCAATCTCTGCTAATCAATTTTTGAAAACTAATTGATGCCTTGTTTAATATCTTTTGACTCATGTGATGGATTTGCCAAAAATTCTGAGGGTATTAACCAATTTGTTTGAATAAAAATGTCTGTATGGATGTTTTGTTCGAACTTGGGTAGTACTGTTTGTTTGCAGCCTAATATACCGAAAATGAGGAACGGGTGCTGCAGGGGCCCACAGCACCCTATGTTTGGTATATTAGGCTTTGGGGATGTTCCCCGCTTCCTTGACATGGGAAGAGGGAGACTTAGGAGAAAAAAAAGACCCTGCAGCGACAACTCCGCCCCACATTTGAGGGATGGAACTGATTCTGCGGGCAGTGAAAGGAGTACCGGCGGCCAGGTAGAAGCTAAGTAGGGGAGGGGGGATTAATATAGGGCTGCTTCCGGGGCATGGGGTTGGGTTTGCTTGACTAAAGGTCAAACAGAGTTGCAGCAGAATCGATTACAATTAATTTTATCGCAAACTGTTTGACTTTCGGTCAAACAGCCCATGTTCATTCTGAAGACACGCAGGCACCCCCAGACTGAAAAATCTTCGAAACATCTGTTAAAAAATAAGAAAGTTATTAGGAAAAAAAAGAATTTTAGCCTACTCCCCTTTCGTTTTCCCATAGACAAAAAATTGTACATTTTTGCTCCATCACACAGCCAAAACGCTGGATGGATTTGCACTAGGTCTAAAACAACTTGGGCACAAAGCCTTGACCTGCAATGCTTTTGTGTTATGGCGTTATTCGGTCCAGTAGATTTTAAAAAACTTAATGGAAAAGGGGGTTCCCATTTCTCCAAAATAGATAGCTATGTCTCAGGCAAATTGCCAAGAATCCAGGTATTTATAAATGTTAACTTATGTTAAAGGATATTTATACCGCGCACTATCACCACCGGAGTGGTCCCCTGGTGCACTTGAATTGAAAGAGCCGCCATCTTTTTTTTCACGCGATGCGAGAGATAGCCGCGGGTATAGCCCAGGGTATCAGAAAATTAAATTTTGGAAAAAAAAGCCATATGCAGGTCTAAAAATATGCAAATTCCATCAGTCTAGAGGTGGGGGAGGAGGCAAGAGGACACCAAGTGAAATTTGAGAGTTGGAGGGTGACTAGGGACAGAGTTTGCAACACAAAGCTTCTCTGTAGCATCGGCTATCGGAAAGAATTGCTGTGGCTACCCGACATCTCAACTGAAGATGTGTCACAGAAACGACGAGTGTTATATGGGGAAGGGGAGAGGGCAGAGGAGGTGATGAGGCCATCGGGGGTAAGGAGGAAGCTGGCATAGGTGTTGTGGGCACTTAGTGAGGGCTTGGGGGAGCAGGAAAGCACTTCTTTCACCACTTTTCCCGATTCCCACGGCTATAAGAAACAGAAACCAACAATGTTATTGCAAGAGCAGAAAAGCATTTATTTCCACTGTTTTTCTCGATAGCCGTGGCTATGACAAACAAAAACAAACAATTTTATTGGGTGATTGTTTACCCGCGGGTATACAGCATGATGTCAGGCGTCCGTAGCCGCGTTAACCTATCACGTCAGTTGATTGGTCGTTTGTTGCTGTACGCAAGGCTATGTAAATATCCCTGAGTATTCACTCATACATTTCTGTGCAATAATCCTATTATTCTGTGGATTTTAGACCACACAATTTTACATGTGTTTCTGATTCTGTGTACTCGCCTCTTCCCTTGTGTCATTTGAACTTTGAAAGGTTGGCAATGTATGTTTTTGAGCTTGGAAAAAATGTATGTGTATCCACGGCTACAGGAGGGTGTGCTCATAGCCGCTTGTGGAATAACTGCATCTATAAAAGATAGTTTAAAAAAAAAAAGTTTGGTACGTATTTCAGCGTTTGCAATTGGTTGGTGTTAGTTTTGCAATTGTGTACTTGCCTGTGATCGGTTGCAGTGAAAATGTGTCGGACAGTTTAGTACTTGTTTACTATAGTCCTCTTTTTGTGACATTGATTTTGGAAAGTATAATAGGCACCATTTTTTAGACTTTTGACATTGACTTTAGAACTCAGTGTGCACATGCTGAGTCTGTGGCTCATGTGAAAGTGTCAGTAAATACTTATATATTTAAAGATTTATTTTCAATGTGTTGTATGTTAGTTTTATTAAGTAATTGTTTTTTAGTTGTTGTTGCAAATTAGATTTTTTATTAAGATTATATGCTGTGTTTACAGATTTTTATTTGGAGATTCAAGAAGATGTGGATGAATTTCCTTCTTGTGGTGCACTGCAAATATATTGGTTTGGTACACTGATCCATGTACAATGTTTGTTGTGTGGAGGGTTCAAGCTTGATCTGAGGTTAAAAGTTTATTTGCTTGCACTTGTCCTAAACTTTCTCTGGAATAAAATCGTATTTCCCACTGTGATTGAATTGTAACATTTGCAGCCCAAAATATGCAGCGATTCAGATCTGGTTTGGGCAGCAGTAGGTGTGGTTGGATTCCGGTGGAGGTCGTGGCAGATATTGCAGTGGAGGTGGATGGTGCAAAGGTTGCTGTGGTGGTATTCAGCTAGTGTGGCACTTCCTGGGACAAACCAATTGTGCCATACAGTGCAAAGACTGTTTAGCTCAGAAGAATCGGGAGCCAGTAAAATGGCAGCTTGTCCATTTGTTGCTCCATTGGAAGGAGTTGTGGCATCAACTGTGACTGGAGGTGTTGATGCAGGAGTTGCAAATGCACGCTGATGAAGGGAATGTGGTCCATGCATCCTCACCTTATGGTGTTGATACGCCCTGTAGTCATCATCAACGTCGTTCCAGTGGACACACACTAGGTGACTTATCAGCACAGATGTGCCCAGGCTCTGGGATTTTGCTAATTGTGCACTGCACCTCCTCAGCCTCCTTTTGGGAACAGTGCTCCTTCACAAGGAGCTCTCAGAAACTGCAAATGTATGCCATGGATTTTCTGAATGCACTTTAGCATGTAAATATTAGATGGTGTATGGGTTTTTTCAATCCATCTTGGATTCTTTCCCAATGACCCAATGATTATTGTATTTTTGTACAAATGTTGTATGAAAGATAGCGCATATGATGTATACTTATGACGATCAAAATTATTTGTGTACAACTGTAATTGTATTTCATAAAGTATGTTCATTTTTTACAGACAGAAAAGTGCAAATTATACCGCATATATTTGACACCTTTTCTACCACCATCGTACCCCTACCGTCTCTTCCCCCATCCATACACCTTACACACACCCTCTCAACCCAGCTTACCCCTAACCTATTGACTCCTACCTATCCACCCCATCGCTACTGATTCTATTCCTGCTTCTGCACTATACTCCCACAATCTGCCGCCGGAGTTGTGATTTGTTTCGGCGCCTAGCTTGCTGGTAACAGCACAGGATTCTACCCCCGCCGGTCCAGGAAGTAAGGTGCCGGAAAAATGGTATTCCCATTCAATATGTAATTCTTTAAAAAACATGTTTTCATAACCACGGCTACAGAAACAACCGATCGATTGGCCGAACCGTATGTTCGGTTAAACTCAGCAATGACTCGAAATCATACCCGCGGCTATGAAATAACCATTTACAGCACAGCACACTTGGTGCTTCGATAGCTGCAGTTATATTTACAGAGATGCCCATATCCGGGGTTTCTGTAGACCAATGGCACATCGGGTATTTTGGCATTTAGCCGTGGCCGTAACTTTCCTGTGGGTAGCCGCGGCTATCAAGTTGACTTTATAAGGCTATAAAGGTGATGTAAACAAATGTGTGATTGGTTGATTGAAGATATATTATGAAACATGTTGCATTGCAGGTTTGTTTACTTTTCATTATATTGGGAGTAACCTGTGTCATTATCAGTTGTGAGGTTGAAGAGTGCATATTGGATATTTGAGTGGATATTTGTGCAACATTTTATTTGTTCAAAAATTGATAGAAAACTGAAAGAAGATGTTGACAATTCTTGCACTGATTCTTCAGGTTCTGAATCTTTTACAGAAGATTGCAGAGAAATAGGTGATTTCGAATTAACAACAAACAATGATGTGGAAGAAATTGGGGAATGATTTTAGAATTTTGGTTTGAGAATGGGGATGTGGGATGTGGTGATGTATAATTTCTGGAGAGTGATTTTTGGTAGGGCTAGAAGATATTTTATTTTTGGGAAAAAGCCTTTAATACAGCATCCAAGGAAAGTGCACAGAGACAAATTGAATTTGTTTTCGAGACCTTCAAATGGACATCATAAGGGAATTGAAGAGTTTGACACATTTTCAGAATAAAAACGTATAATATCAAAGCAGTATTCGAAATGTGCTGAAATACTACACTCAGTGTACTCTGCTGTGAAGGAATCATGAAGCAAGACACAGAGAACAGATTCAAAGCTCAAATAAAATGGTTCATTAACTTAATGTCAGGATAGTTGAAGGCCTAACTTGCCCTATGCTAAGGTGTAATTTCCCTACCTAAAGAAACTAAGGATAGTCTGATTCAAGAAGTTCAACTTCAGTCAGTGTCCACAACCTATACGTGCCCCTCCCAACTAAAGCTAAACAATGTGTAGGGATGTCAGCAACTAAATAAATAGTGTTCCAAATAAAGTTCCCCTTCCCCAAGTTCACAACATTTCCACAAAGTTTCAAAAAGGAATATCGGGTTTCCCTTGCCCAGGATGACAGCACAATTCCAAAAAGAGATCTCAGGACTCCTTTTCCCAAGAAAACAACACCGTTCCCAAAATGAGTCTCATGAATCTCCTCTCCCAAGACAAAAGCTTGCTCAGCTTGCTCTTAAGATCAGTCTCCCACTATTTAAAGCCAGTTCCAGGTCAACGTTATATCTTTTGACAGTTCATGCGGAGCACTTTCTTCTGCCTTACTTTAGCAATCTCTTTCAGGTACTTGCTTTTACTTTTCTGTAGATTTCTTTGGCTTTCACGCATAGGGTAAACCCAGTCTAGGCACAGTTGTATGACCAGAAGGTCCACCCATCACAGGTCACGCAACTGGTCTTCTGTAGCTGCACCTGTGTTCTGATTCACATTCACTTTACTCTCTCATTGTCAGCCTTTTGGCTTTGCCACAACTTGTTTCACTCCAATCTGCAGATTTTGCCACCACAAGTTCAGTTATGCGGTTCACTTTGTGGTGCCCCTTTCCCTTCACCACATTGCTTTCACACTTCTTTGCAGTGTTCCATTCTGCTTTATATTACATTTCATCACACTCTCTCTTAACCTGCAA
This sequence comes from Ambystoma mexicanum, assembly GCF_040938575.1. Classification (NCBI taxonomy): domain Eukaryota; kingdom Metazoa; phylum Chordata; class Amphibia; order Caudata; family Ambystomatidae; genus Ambystoma; species Ambystoma mexicanum. The sequence goes on from NC_090936.1 coordinate 807,282,898, forward strand.
TATATGATATTCGTTTTTCTCACCAACTTGTCATTCGCACATTGGTTTATTCAAAGCTTTCATATGCTCACCAAAAGCTTTCCTTCAGTTCGGTCTTCAATACTGTACAGTACTTGTTCACTCACACTTTGCAGTAATCAACTTTTTAACCATTTACTTTGGTTCACTGTGTCTTGCACCTTAATTCTTGTTAATTCACCATTCTCTTTTTGCCATGTAGCAGCCCCAGGAGTGCACCGGTTTGAGTGATTGCATTTCCTCACCGGTCTTGGGTGTCTCCTCTGGGTGGCTGTCACCTCCTGCTCGGCTCTGCGTACACTTCTTCGGTGCTTGGCGAGCCCAGCTCACAGTTTGCTTCTCTCACTCTGGGTCACCGGCAGCTCACGCTCGCATCCCGCAGACACTGCCGCTGACTTACAATGACTGTATCTCTTCTCCGGCCCACAGCTCTTGATTAATGCACTGACCTGCAAGACTCCCAAAACTGTGGCCTCCGCACTGCCCCTCCTGGGCCAGCGCCACAGTTTCTTGCGGTTCTCGCTGGCGTCCTGATTTCCTGATAGGACCACCCTCGGCTGCATTGTAGTCTACAGGATTTCTCCATGGGCAGGCCTACTAGTCCTGTGCTTAATCTCCGGGAGGCGGACTATATGCTCTACGAGACTTGCGGCCAACGTGACTATTGATGCATTGGATGAGATGGCAGACTAGAGGAGTGCTCTGTGGAGAACAGGACGCCTGGCAAAGCTGCGGTAGGCAACCTAATGCCCGGCCCCTGATGGCGTAATAAGCAGGGCTGGGTGGGCAAGACTGGCACAGTGAAACCTGAGCAAGGTGAGGCACAGGCTGTCCGGCTCGGGTCCTGCAGGATGGATCCTATGTGTGGCCCCTGGGGTCAGGGGTAGTCAACAAGCGGGGGAAAACCAGCCACACAGATGCTGAAGCTGGAAGGGTCCCCACCATTAATGAGCTCCCAATCTGAGAGCTGGTGCATCCCAGACATACCGGCATGCTATTAGGGTTTAAGGAGAAGGGGCAACCATCCCTGGGGCTGAACCGGTGTCAAACAATGGTTAAGGACAAGATTTAAAAAGCGGCCCTACAGAGCAAGATAGACCAATTTGCTGTGGGAGACCCCCAGTCGTACATGATTCATACCCGGAGGACAGTAGACATGGGTGACGGGTCACAAAACCAGCTGATCTCCCTCAACAACGTTATGAATGCCATTGGAGAATCTAGATCGTCCTTGGAAGAAAAGATAGATGGCCTCTCCACAGAAGTGTCCTTCCTATGGCAAGATCTTTGTAACCTGGCCTCCACAGTGGGTGAGACGTAACAAAGGATCTCGGATTCGGAGGATGCCATTAAATTGGAGTAACAACGGTCTGTGGTCACCCAGAAACTAACGCACCTAGAAAACAGAGCAGAGGACAGTTCGGGTCGGGCACTGTGAGAAACCTGACAGTGTCTCCTTGGCTAGTCCCTGGGGATCTGTAATCCACGTGGCCAGGACATGGCCATCGCTATTGGATCCAGGTCCTTGGGGTGGACCAGTGAGAGAGGATCACCTTGATGGGGGGGTCCTTGGGGAGTGGGAGTGGAACACAGACAGGTGAGAGGCAGTATCCTTTCTTTCAACACCTTTTCACCATCCTATCATGTAGGATATTCCAAAACAGTGCCCCCCCCCCCATTTTCCACATGAACACTTTCGCATGACACAAAAGACAAAGGACTAACACCAGAGCCTTTTACCTGATGTGTTCCAATACCAGAGTCAGGCAAAGTCAAGCAATAGACCAGTATCACACACTCCCGACAGCCCTTTCCCTTCACCACAGGGATTAAAGGTGAAGCCCAAGAGCACAATACAAGCAAAACAGACCGCACGACGTAAGGGCTAACTCACCACAGCCGCTCAAGAGGAGGTTAAAGATGTCGAATACCTAGAGGGTGACAAGGAGAGAAGTGATCTTGCCCTTTCCGATCCAGGCCTGTGAAACCTCTGCAAACGGAAACATAAGACTACGAACAAAGGCCAGTGTGTGTTGCTGCAGATGTCTACGGTACACGAGACCCTCTTCTGCTGATTACCAAGCAAGGGAGAGAGGCTTGTCTCTGTGGTACCAACCTTGACTCCAAGGAGGATGAAAGGCAAGCCGCCCATCACAGCCGGTGAGTCGAGGGGAGTTTCGATTAGAAACCGAACTGTGTTGAACGAAAAGTAGCCAAAGGCTAAATTGAACTTTGAAAAGCAAGCAATGCTAGTAACGAAGTAGGGGGAAAACCAGCAACAGAGGGGTTTGGCATCACGTGGGTGCTCACACAGGAAACTCTGGGTGTTTACCCAACGGTAAAGACTACCGTAATCAGAAGGCCTTGGGAAGAGGCAAAGGAAGGCCAAAGTGGTCATACAGGGTTCTTGAAAAATCTGCCTTGCTTGGTATACAGTGGTGCAGCGGGGGACGAGGTATGGAACATGTGGTGGTTGGGAGGTGCGGCAGATGTTGGAACGAAGTTTACCATGGGAATTGGAGGTGCAGGCACTGGCTGTTGAGGCAGAGGAGGGGTTCCTAACCTCTGGTTCCTGGGTCACACAGGAGGCCCTGGTTATGGCACAGGAGGTGTTGAGAAATGTGGCCCTGGACCCAAGACGCTGGGTGTACCTGGCTTTCTTAACTCTGTGACACTACCCTACCTCACAATGCAGCAGGCACTTGAGCTGGAGGCTGATGTTACAGAGGAGGAGGTCTCACTACGGGAACTTCAATTGGGCAAAAACCCCAGACCCGGTAAAGACCTGGAAGTGGCTTGGGGACGCAACTGTCGGACCCATGCATTGACTCTTCCTGCAGAGCAAGGAGGAGGGTCATCTCTCACCAGACCTGAGGAAAGCGCACATAGTGGTTCTAACAAAGCCCAGGAAAGCACCGGTGGACTGTGCCTCATACTGGCCCATATCACTCATTAATGGCGAGGCCAAGATCTTAGCACAGGTTCTGGCAATCGTCTGCTTTGGGCTATAGGGTCACTCATTCACCCAGATCAGTGTGGATTCATGCCTTCCAAGTCCACTCTGATGAATCTGTAACAGGTCCAGTTTGCCATTGAAAACTCCCTGGTGCTGGTCGCTGCAGCAGCCCTTCTCGCGGTTGGCTTTGAGAAAGCATTCAACTCTGTCAATTAGGCATCCCTTTGGGAGATCATGGACTGAATGGGATTTGGTGAGAACATCCTTAAATGGGTGCACTTGCTCTACACCTCCCCTGAGGCTGTGGTGCGAGTCAATGTGGTATCTTCCAAGTGCTTTGCTCTGGGACAGGGGACACGACAGGTGTACCCCTAGCCCCCCTTACTATTCACTTTAGCCATTGAACCGCTGGCTATTAAGTTATGTGCTGCTCTGTAATGGGTGGGTTTCAAATGGCCTTGGGGGAGAAGACAGGGTCTCACTTTTTGCCGACGATCTCTTGATTTATGTGATCGACCCTGCGTCCTCTTTTCGAATGGTGACCAAAACCTTGCTAGAATAACAGCAGTTCTGCAGGCTGAGGGTCAGCTGGTTTAAGTTGGTGCTCTTCCCAATGCAGGAGAAGGGCTGGGCTGTTCCTCACGATTGTCCCTACTTTGTCTCGGCCTCAGGATTTAAATACTTAGCATTCACATGAGCCTGGGTTTGACAGACTTAATTCGACTCAGCCTCAACCCAGTTATAGACAGATTTGCATCAGATACTGTCCACTTGCAAGCTCTCCCACTGACACTAATGGGCAGGGCTGCACTCTTCAAAATGCTCATGCTCCCTCGGTTACTATATGTGCTACAGAACGCCCCATGTCCGATCCCCACATCACTTTTTGCCAAGATAGAGGGTACCCGGCGTAATCTGCTGTGGAGACGGGGGCAACCATGCATTGCCATTAAAATGCTGCAATGTTCGGTATGGAGGAGAGACCTTGGGGCTTCTGTGCCTGCGCATATACTACTGGGCAGCACAACTCGGTGTGGTCAATGACTGGTACATGGGGATTTGCATCTTCCACACAAGACAATTGAAAGGGGATGGATGGGAGAGATGATGTCAAAACAAGTACTCTGTGGGAATGGGCCCAAGGGGAGGGACACCCCCCAAAAGATATATCACACTCTGCAGGCATGGGCCACCTCACATCAATATATAGGCTGGGGGAATAAAACTATGCTGATCAACCTTTGTGGAACAGCACACACCTGCCAGAAATACGCAATTTAGGTCACTTCAAGAATTGGGAAAGACATGGGATAAACGTTTTGGCAGACCTGGTATGGGAGGGACATCTAGCTCTGTTAGAGTCCCTGCAGGCAATACATGGGCTCCCCAGATCTGAACATTACCGGTATATACAGTTGACACACACCATTATGTCCCAATTCCCGGCCCTGGCAGAAGTTCCCAAGTGTTCACCCATAGAAGCCAATATCTTTTCAGACCGCATTGCTGTGAAGATCACGTCCACCCTATTCCAGGTATTGATGGCATTCGGGTCCCTGGAGCTACGCCGGTTTAAGGATAGCTGGGTAGCAGACATCAGTCCACTGGAGCTGGAAGAATAGGTGGAGACACTTATTTTCCCAAGGGAGGTAGAAATAGAGGCCAGGCTCTGCCTTATCCAATACAAGGTACTGCACCGGGTATACCATTCTAGAACGGCCCTAGATTGGTGGGTAGTGATAGATCAGGACAATTGCCTGCAATTTGTGATGGAGGGGGCAAACCTTTTTTCACACATGGTGGGAATATGCACAAATACAGCCATTTTGGGGTAAGTGCCTTATCCGATTGTCTAGGATCCTGGGCTCCCAGGTCCCGAGTTATCCCAAACTGGCACTATTAGGCATATGGGATGAGACAGGGTTTACTAAATATGAATTTTTTTTATATCCACTGCACTGGGGCAAGCTAAAAGGCTTATCGCAACACTATGAGGTTCACCGACCTATCCACGATTGAGCCGGGGTGTGCCCAAGTAGAGAGATGTATGTCCTTAGGCTAATATACAATGCCAGAGGATGCCCGCAAAAGTTCCAAAAAGTGGGGGGCAGGGTGGGAGGGGGTGGGGTGAGGCATGTGGTTGGGTTAATCTTGTTGGGCTCTGGTGCCGCCATCGGTGCGGTCTCCTCTAGCTGTTGTGCCTGCTTTGTCGAGACCAGATCAATTATGCCGTTACATACCGGCATGGTCTTTGGGTTGAGAGCCACGGGTTACTACACGGGTTTAGAGGGCAAAAACTCATTGGTCAGCCTGTAAGGGCAGGGACGCATGGGGTATTTTGGCAGGTCCTGCCTCCACTTGGACTCGATACGTGGATGAACTATGATGTACCGCACTATTGCTTTAACTGCTGTGCCAGGATGTTGTGGACTGTATCCTGCTGTAATGAAAGCAAACAATGGCATGTGTTTGCCTGTTATGTTGTCTTTAAACCAATACAATTGTTATATAAAAAAAGAATGCCAATTAGTAACTCGCCTGGTTAGGACAGATACCCTAGCCTATATTGTGCCAAGTGCCATTGTCTTTTATCCCAAAAAAACTACCAAAACAAAACCAATTAAAACACCATAACAAAAGGAAAAGGGAGGGGGAGGGGAATTAAAGAAGCAGAAAACAGAGGAAAAGCAAAAAGTATTGAAGGCACAAAACTGAAACCACACGTTCAATATATCAGGATTAACAGCAAAAACGGAAATATTCATATTAATATTACCGAAACGCATGACTGCCTTAAGTTATATTCAAACCAATAGGGACTTTTGAATTAAAGTGTAAAATCAATCTGGCTTCTAATCTGCGTAAAGGCAGCTCTCTATTACCCTTACGTGGATGAGGTTTTACATGAGCCAGTCCGATCCATTTCAAAACCCTCCTGCCTTGGTTATGAGATTCTGTAAAGTGAATGGATACCTGGTGATTCTGTTTTTAGAATGGTTTGCTCCTGGATTGGTTCCCGCCATTCTTCTTCCTCGTTGCGGCACTCGAGGAAGTGCCATCACCGGTCGCCTTCCCTGTCCTCCTCGGAGGATGGCGCTGCGAGGAAGGTAGCATGCCCGATGAAGTCATCGACTCCGGAGGAATTGGCTGCCTTTAAGGACCAAATGTTGGCGATATTTCAATCGCAGGGCACGGGTCCAGTCGCGTCTTCTAACGAAGACGGCCAGGATCAGTCTCGTACCGTGGCTCGTACACCTTCGGGCTCAGGTCTGCAATGCGACTCGTATCGGGAGCCTTCGGAGTCCCGTTCGGACAAGGATTCGAAAGGTCGCAAGAGTCGTGCTTCTAGGTCTCAGTCCTCGTCCCCAGCAAGACCGCAGCAACCTACTAAGGGCACGATGAGGGTGTCGACTCGGTCGGCGCTGTGTCCGTCTTACTCGCCGTCAGGGATTTTTGCCCGAAATTTGCCATTGGAGTACCCCGATGTGGTGGATCCTCCTAGGAAGGCTACAGTGAAGTCTGCGAGGCCAGTGTTGGACTCCAAGGCCCTCTTCTGTCCCCAGACCAGGGTTTCAACTCCCTCTGGATGACATATATGAAGAAGAGGAAAGGTCTGATTTTGAGGAACTGGATGTGGCTCCAATTTTTTCTGGAGACAGTCAGTTGGAGGAGTTGAGGCAAACCCTCCATGATGCCAGTGGATTGGACACTTCTCCGGAAGTGGAATTTGGTAGGTCTGAGCCTGGGGCTCATGCTAAGACTTCATACAGGAGGCTCCTGGCTAGGGTCTCAGAGTATCTGGGATGATCCAGTCCTCCTGAAGACTTTGTGCAGGATGATCTTCTAATGGACATCTTAGATCAAGGTCCGTCCTCTGACCCGGTGTTACCATTTCATATCACCTTACAGAAAAGGGTGGCAGCTGTTTGGCAGTCACCGGAATCTCTTCCGGCTGTTAATAAATATTTGACTAAAAAGTACAGCCCTTCCGTTAGCAACCCCAGCTATTTATCCATTCACCCCACTCCTGAGAGTTTGGTGGTTCAGGCAGCCACGCCCACCTCGAGGCAGGCGGCATGCCCTAACATCCCTCCTGATAGGGACAGCAAACGCTTCAACGGTTGGGCTCGAAGGTATTTTCTGCAGGGAGCATGGCATTGAAATCGGCCAACTCCACTTGTGCCTTAGCAAGGTTCTCACACACTCTGTGGAACTGTTTCTTTAGCGGCTGAGCATATTCCTGAGGTGGAAGAAAGGGATGGCTTCCTGGCTCTCGTGCAAGACGGCAAGGATGCTATGTGCGAATCCCTTCAGTCGGGTTTGGATACAGCAGACAGTGCTTGCCGGTCCATGGTTGCGAGCACCATTATACGCAGATTTCCGTGGTTGTGGAAGTCTGGTTTTGCTCCGGATGTGCAAACCTGTCTTCTGAACATGCCCTTTGATGGCGCACATTTGTTTGGCAACAAGGTTGACGAGAGCCTTGAGAGGTTGCAGACCTCGAAGGCTGTGGCAAAATCTTTAAGCGCAGCCATGTGTCAACCTCTGCCTTTTCGTCCTACGGGACAGCATTGGAGTGGAGGTTCTTTTCGCTACTACTCTTCCTTTGGTAGAACGAGAGGGACCACCAGTCAAAGGGGCCAACGAAAAAGTACCTGTGGTGGTCGGGGAAATAGAGGTACAAGAGCCACTCAGGCAGCTGTCTCTTTGCCTTCAGGCACTGCCACAGCCACTTCCAAACAGTCATGAGGCCATGTCCCATGGTTTGCTGATTGCGGGCAGACTGTCTCAGCATATAGAAGGATGGCGAGCCATTACTTCAGATGCATGGATTCTGGATACCATACCCCATGGCTACTGTCTTCCCTTCCTAAAGCGGCCTCAAGAAAAATCCACTGTGGAAACTCTCTTTGGAGCTTCCAGATCCGCTCCTTGCGCAGGAAATCTTAACCCTGCTGGAGAAAGGCGCTATAGAACTAGTGCCTGTAGCGGAAAAAGGGATGGTATTCCCCTTATTTTTTGATCCCCCGGAAAGAAAGGGGATTGAGACCCATCCTGGACTAGCATTGGTTGAACAAACTTCTCAGGAAGGACAAGTTCAAGATGGTTACTCTTTCTCAAGTCCTCCAGGCCCTTCAACTTCAGGATTGGTTGGTGGCACTGGACCGACAGGATGCTTACTTTCATGTGCCGATTCATCCCAAGAACAGAAAGTACCTGACGTTTGCGGCTGGAGACTCGCACTTTCAGTTTCGGGTCCTGCCGTTCAGACTGACCTCCACCCGAGGGTCTTCACCAAGCTAATGGTGGTGGTGGCAGCATACCACAGGCGAGGGGGGATTCACGTCTACCCCTACCTGGACGACTGGCTGGTCCGGGCACGCTTTCCCGAGCAAGCGTTGGATCACCTCGGTCGCATCTGACACCTTCCCAACAACTCCAGTTCATCAGGGCTGTGTTAGACACCTCCCTGGGGAAGTGCTCGCCTCCCAAGGTGAGGGCTCATCACATTGTGCAGATGGTGGACAAGTTTCAACATGCCCAGAGTCTCCCGGCTTTTGAATTCTTAAGGTTGCTCGTCCTCATGGCACTCTGCATTTTTCTGGTGTCAGAGGCCAGGCTGAGGATGAGCTCCCTGCACTGGGTCCTCAAGATGCAGTGGTCGCAGTTCTCAGGCAAGATGTTGGATCCCGTTCAGATTCCCTTCTCGGTCTCACAGGATCTTATGTGGGGGGCCAACGAAGGGAACTTGGTGAAGGGGAAGCCGTTTTGGCAACCATGGCCGGAGGTGACTGTAGTGACAGATGCTTCCCTCACAGGATGGGCGGCTCATGCCGACGACTTGACCGTCCAAACTCCACATCAACCTGTTAGAGCTGAGGGTCATCAGGCCAGCCATGAAGGCTTTTCTGCGAGCTGTACGGGGAAAGAGTGCCCTAATCATGACGGACAACACAGTGGCCATGCATTACCTTAACAAAAAAGGGGTCACTCCCATTGTGAAGAGAGGCAATGCAGCTCTGGTTCTGGACCATCCATAAGGGAATTTTGATCTCAGCAGTTCATCTGGCCGGAGAAGAAAATGCGGCAGCGGACACTCTGAGCAGGCAGAGCACGATCTCTCACGAGTGGGAGTTGGCTCGGGAATTCCTTCAGGAGATCCTCGCCCTTTGGGGAACCCCGCAAGGGATTCTCTTCGCCACCAGCGTCAACCGAAGTGCGAGAGATTCTGCTCAAGGGAATTTCCTCCAAGAGGAGCCTTAGGAGACACGCTCATAGTAGATTGGTCATTCCCACTTGTGTATGCGTTTCCGCCAGTCCCCGTTATTCCTCAAGTGTTGCGGAGGTTACGGAAATTCGGTTCCCACATGATCCTCATTGTTCTGGATTGGGTCAGGAGAGCGTGGTACCCAGACCTTCTAGAAATGTCCATCTGCCCTCCATGCCGTCTTCCCTGCCGAGAGGATCTGCGCTCACGTGAGGGGGGGTCAGGTTCTCCATCCAGGGGTCAAGACTCTCAACCTTCAGCTTGTTATCTGAAAGGTTGAGGTATAAGGATTGGGACCTCCCGCATGACGTGATGGAGGTGTTGCTTTCGGCCAGGAGGCCTGCAACAAAACTCCTGTACCGTTGCAGTTGGTGTAGGTTCTGCGACTGGTGCAGAGGTCACAATGTGGATCCTTTTCAGTGCCCCATTCCTATGGGGTTATCTTTTTTGCTTTCTTTGGCCCACAGGGGCCTTCAAGTTGGTACCATTAAGGGCTACTTGGCGGCGCTGGCTATATTTAAGCGCTCGTCTGAAGACTGTTCTTACTTTAAGATCCCTTTGATTTCTCAATTTCTCAAAGGACTGACTAATGTGTTCCCGCTGTCTCCTTTCCAGGTGCCAGTTTGGGATTTGAATTTGGGGTGCTCTGTTTGAACCTTTGCACTCTTGTCCTGTGAGATTATTGTCCTCCAAGAACGTGTTCTTTCTTGCGGTTACTTCCGCTCGCAGAGTGAGTGAATTGCAGGCACTTTCCTCTAAGCCACCCTTTACTGTGTTCCACAAGGACAGGGTAGTACTTAGGGTACGTCCGTTCTTTCCACCTAAGGTAGTTTCTGAATTTCATTTGAGTCAGAACGTGGTTCTCCCATCTTTCTATCCTCCTCCTCATCCTGGTAAGGAAGAGGAGCGACTCCATCGGTTGGATCCTAGGAGATCTCTGATCTTTTACATTTCTAGGATGTCCAGGGTCAGAGTGGATGATCAACTCTCTGTGGGATATGCTGGACACCGATTGGGCCAGTCTGTTACCCAACAGACCTTGTGCAGGTGGAGTATCCTCACTATTACAGAGTGTTACCGATTGGCGGTTAAGGACCCTCCTGAAGGGTTGCGAGCTCATTCCACTAGGGGCGTGGCTGCTTCCACCGCCCTCCAGAGGGGTGTTCCTATTAGGAATATTTGTGATGCCGCTATGTGGGCTTCGCTTCACACCTTTGTTAAGCATTATTCCCTGGATACAATCCATGGTAAGGATATGGCCTTTGGTAAGGCAGTTCTTTATTCCGCAATCTGATTGGGTTCTCTAAATTCTTTTCCCTCCTCCATTTACTGGTACTGCTTTGGGAGTCTGCCAAAGATGTGGAATACGTTGGAGGAACATCCAGTCGAAAGAACGTTACCAGTTGGTAAGCAACTTGTTCATTTCACTCAATCCGAGAGGTGATGTAATGTGATCAAGTTGTACTGTTCGTTTGGAAGTTTGAAACTTTGAAAGCCATGGAGAATTTGCTGCAATTTCCGCAAGAAAAACAGCCTACCCGTTGATGTATGGTCTCCAAATGGCTGTGGGTGATCATTTCCCCAATACTTTTTCCACGTCAGTACGTGATCTGAGCACTCGGATTCATGCACGTTTTGAGAACTAGATCTTATAATAGGATGTGCCAATGCTTTTTCATCACATTCCAGATTTGGGGTGCTTGTAGAGCAAATAAAGTTATGAATCTAATGTCTTCCAATTCTGGCACTGTTTGTTTTATTTTGATTTCAAAAGATCCTGTCTCAAGAATTAATTTTATTTCGAGAACTCTGTAACGTCCCAGTTGAGTAACCTCTTTGCAAGAATCTAGACTACATGTCATCGCAGATTGTTTCTAGATTTAAAATGTGAATTTTCGGTCTAAGAAATTCGGCATAGGAGATGTTATTGATGGTACTTGCTGGATGATATGACATTTCAGAGTATGGATTTACCAGTTGTTGGTTTACGATATCTCTTTGTTTGAACCAATCCATCAACCACTGAGATTCTCAGATCCAAAAAGTCAATGTTTTTCTCGCTAGCAGTCATATCAAGTTTCAAATTCAGATCATTTGCATTCAAGAAATCATGGAATTGATGTAACTCTTCCATGCTCTCTTGTGTAAGGAACGCATGGAGGCAACAGTAAAGACAGAAACAAGTGATCACAGTTCAAGGGTGTTCATTGAACTTTAAAATTGGTGAGATAAATACCTAACCTAAACCTAAATCTAAGATGGGAACAAGCTACGACCATCAAATAATAACAAGGCAGTCCTAGTGGCATCATGTCAAATAAAAAGGGCCTATACTAAAAAAAAACTATTGGCAATCCTTATCACTAAGTTACAAAAAAGAGTGTGGGATAATGTTCACCAGAAAAGAAAGAAGTGTTCACAAAATCAGGATGGTATGGCATGATCTCCCTTCCCCACTTTTTTAGCACGGGACAAGGTGGGACTTCTAAGCACAGCACACTCCTGGGCCCCTTCAGCACGAGGCTCGCAATCTCTGTTCAACGATACCAGAACTTTCAGGGGTTAAGTCTCTTCTCTTCTGCAAAGTCTCTTGCCTTAGAAGGCCTGGTCGATCAAAACAATAACCAAACAAAAGTTCCTTCGATAATCTTGTACTGTGGCCGATTGCTCTTTGCCCCTTGCATCTCCCTTTGCTGTACTCTGATCCTTCTTGCAACTTAGGCCTCCCTCCGTCTGGTTCACTAGGGCCTTTCAAATGCAGCTTGCAACTACCCACTGAGGACAACCCTCGGCCGGGTTCATTGTTCTCTAAAATGTTCACGGGTGCATTACTCTTCACCCCAACTCGCAGGCATCCCTGAACGGGGTTCACGTTTGCCAAATATACAGTTCACTTGCGTTATCACAATGCAGTATTCACTCTTATTAGCTGTCTCTTTGGCATCCCTTCGTCGGGTTCACATAGCCATCTTTACCACAGCTCATAAGTTTCCCTCAACTCATCAGAAAGCGTGGGTTCCCTTTCCCTAGCTTTCCTTCGGGATCCCTCTGTCGGGTTCACACTTATCTTATTCCTCAATGTTCACAATCTTTCCAAAGAGCGGGGGTTCCCTTCCCCTAGCTTTCTTTTGGCAATGCATCAGAAACTTTCGATTGTACAAGAGATTTGTCACAACCCTTGTAGGACCACTCTGACATCTCATGCCGCCATTTCCTAGTGCCTTCTGGTACTTGTAGTTTCAATGCAAAAGGGGCCAGCAAGAGTCCTTCGAATGAGCACTTCTGCAGCGCTTGACAACTCCACAGCTGGCCCTTCTCTGGGGTTCTTGCAATCATCTAATGTTGCCACTTGCAACCTTGGGCTCAACACAATTCATTTTGCTATCAGCTTCCTCTGACTCACCGATTGTATTGGGTCTGCTGGCTTGGCTTGTTTCTGGAGTCAATGACGTTACCACCATAGCCAGTGAACCTCCCCGCCTGTGCTAGCAATGCGGGAGGGCCCTGTGCACCATTGACATCTGCTACTCCACACGTCAGCTGTACTCCCATCTCTTGTAATTCCCTTTCCGGACACTTCGCGGGTCTGAGTTCAAAAGGACAAAGGCAGTTTGCCCTTCGTCCTTCTAGGTCTCGCAGCCTTTCTTCTCCGCTTGAACCGCTGGTTTGGTGTAGCTGTTTCCTCGTGCGTTCGGCCTTGCTTGTAGTGTGCTCTCATGCTCTGCCTTTTGTCCCTGTGGGGAAGGTAAAGGGCCATCAGGTGTGTGTGATTATTATCAATTGCCTTACTATGCCTAACCCTTGTGTTGGGACATGTCAGGTAAACGGCTCTGGTGTTAGTCTGTTGTCTGTTATGGTGTAGGAAAGAGTTTGTGTTGGAAAAGGGGGCGGGGGTAGAGCTTCCAAATATGATACAGGGTAGGATGGGGAAAATGTGTTACCAGGAAGGGGATACCGTGTCTCAAACTATCATATACCATATATCATGCATAACCTTCGGTGTCCCACTTCCACCCCCTGAAGACCCCTCATCCCGGTTATCCTTCCCCACTGGTCCACCCCCAGGAACCGGATCCAATAGTGATGGCCATGTCCTGGCCACCTGGACGACAGATCTCCGGGGATTAGCGGGTGAGGCACCTTCAAGATCGAAGTGGTCATGCAACGGGTCAAGCTAAACCTTGTGCACATTCTAAAGTCTTTGATAGTTTAATGTACCATGCAATTGGTCCAAGCCCTGCTGAGGGAGATTAATTGAGTGAAAGAAAGGGATCTCAGCCTGCCTGAGGGGCATCCGGGTTCAACCATAAGTCACTCGACAAAGAATTCTCTGACAATGGTTTGAAAGTGATCTAAGCCCGGAAGAGGGGGATCCACCCTGGAACTTTTGAGTTCAAAAGGATCTGAGCCTGCTGAGGAGTTTCCAGGGTGAAAACCCTACTTGAATACAGGTGAAAGGAAAAGAACGTTTACTTATTGTTTTTGTACAGCAGGCCCTCTGGGTCAAGAGACTTGCAAGAAGTAGAGAGGCTTGGACACAGAAGTCCTGAACTGTGGAAATTGAACTGTATCCCCGTACCGCAGAAGCCAGAGTGCGTGCTTTGCTTGAGTGACCCGTCCTTGCCCCGTGCTGAAAACCTGGGGAAGGGAGGCCAACAGCCTGAGCATTCTGACATATCATTTTGTGAACACTTCTTTCTTTTTCATGAACATTACCCCACATTATTTGTAAATTAGTGGTAAGGATTGGCAATCTTTTTTTTAGTATATGCCCTTTTTATTTGTCAAGACTCCAATAGGACTGCATTATTATTATTTGGTGGTCGAAGCTTGCTCCCATCTGTAGATTTAGGTTTAGATAGGCGTTTATCACACCCTTGCGAAAGTTCAATAAACACCATTGAACTGTGGTCACTTGTGTCTGTCTTACTATTGCCACCATGCATTCCTTACAGATCTTTAGGCAGCTTATGGTAACTCCCTCTGTCTCTCAGCAACTTGGAGGCCTCCTGGAAATGGTCCTCATGTTCCCAGATAACCACATTTCCCCCTTCGTGCATGGGTTTAATCACCAATTCAGTTTTTTTTGTCAATTTTTTGAGGCAGCCCATTTCACTGCATCACATGTTAGTAGGGTTCTGGAACCAGTTGATTTTGTCAAGGTCTTTCTTTACACAATGTTCAAATTGTGTTATGATTTTATCACCAACAAAAGGTTGTTGGCTATAAGTTGCCGGGATGACAGAAGAATTCTTAATCAACATGTGATAAATCAAATGATGTGCTCAATGAGGTAGAGTCGCCCTGCAAATCTGTGAGGCATGAAAGGGCTTCCGCATCTCTGACACTCATAACATTGACTAAAGGAATTTTGTCTGTTGGTATTTCATTTCCGAATGCGAAAACTTTCTTCAAACAAAGTTTCTGTTACTCACCGCTCTGGTAGTAGGTGTGGTGTCTTGACTGTCGTGTAGTCAGAAGAGTCCTCTGTCCACAAGTGCCGCACAGAGAGAATCTAAATCACTCTCTGTACATCCTTTGAGGCCACAGGTGGGAGATGATCTTCCGGAACCGTGGACCTCTGGGAACCCCGAACCACTGTAAAGAAATCACCGGTTAAGTAACAAGTCAAACACAGCAATAACAAACCAGACAACAAGGAAGTGGAACGGTCTTACCAAGAAGTGGCCGTGGAGTATCTGCTGCACCTATCGAGGAGGTTCCGGGACCCAGCAAGGCTGTTTCCTTTTGCAGGGCAGTAGATGTCACTGAGCTTCGTGTGCCGGGCCCACCTGCTGCCAGAATCCAGACAAGGAAGCTGAGCGGAACGTAGTACCAAAGGATTAAGGAAGTAGAATTTTCAGAAGGCAGTCCGTGAATCGTAACAAGGAATCCAATGAAGCAAGAGCCAGAAGCCAGGGGAAATCCGATAGCAGTCCGTAGAGTAATCCGAGGTCAGTGTCCAAGTAATCCGAAGGAATAAGTGTAGCGCCGAACAGGTGTCCAAATAAACAGCTGTGAAGCACCGAAGTGTTGCGATGCGGCTGTTTAAATACTGGCGCTGCCTATTACCTTCCGGTCACATGAGTCGCAACCGCATCACGTGAGCGTAACTTAGAAACATGTGAGCGGGAGATGCTGGTCATGTGACGCGGAAGAAGCCGGTCTCGCAATCGCCAAGAGACACGCCAATGGAACGGGCGTCTCTGCGAGTAGGCAGCATGTCGAACCATACGCGGTGGCACATGGGGACTCGGGGAAAGCACAAGTGTGTCCCGGAACCGGGCAAGAGGACGGGATGGGGTGGAGGTGCGAGAAGGAACACTAGGAACACTGAGGGGTGAGTGTGTGACAGATCCCCCACCCAAAGGCCCACGACCCCATGGGCACGAAGGATTGTCCCTATGGAACCGTGCCACCAGGCGGGGGGCATTGACATCAACAGCAGGGACCCAGGACCTTTCCTCCGGGCCATACCCCGACCAGTCCACAAGGTACTGAAGACAACCCCTACAGACACGGGAGCCCAGGATAGCAGAGATCTCGAACACATCCGGGGCGGACAGAGACACCGGAGCCACAGGGGCACGAAGCCGCGTAGGAGCGGGACAGGGCTTGAGTAGGGAGACATGGAATACTGGGTGAAGCCGCCAGGATCCCGGGAGTGCAAGACGATAGGTCACAGGGTTGATAACTCGGGTGACTACATAGGGTCCTACAAAACGAGGCAAAATCTTGTGACAACCCACCAGCCGTAAGTGACGAGTAGACAACCAGACACGGGACCCCACGGAATACAACGGGGCCATCACCCGTTTCCTATCCGCCTGTGCCTTCATGGACCCCTGAGCCTCGACGAGGTGGGTCGAGACCTGCGCGTGGATGGAGGACAGGTCCCTAAAACAATCAGTGGCAGCCGGGTTGACAGGGTAAAACACGGGGGTGCTGACCATACAGGACATAGAAGGGGGAGAAACCCGTGGAGGAATGCACAGCATTGTTGTATGCAAACTCAGCGAGATGCAGCTGTCATAATGCCTACCCCCGGGCATCCGGATCGAGTCCATCAGCCCCGGGAGCAGGCATCCAGATACTCATTAAAACCCCAACAGCCCCGGCTGGGGGCTGTTTGGTTTCAGTCCTGGCGCCTTAGGCGCCAGGCTCTTCATAGAAATCATTCCTGGCGCCATAGGCGCCAGGCTCATAGACTTTACTTACCTTATGCAGACCATGCTGCAAATGAGTCCAAGCCAACGTGAGGCCTGGATGGGACTATTTTATTACAGGTACTATTTTTTACTCGGGTGTGGTTCTGGGGAACTTCTTACCTGGGACTACTTTGCAGGCTATTTAAACCACGCCTGAACAGCAGCTCATGCTTCGTGTTATTCTGCATTCAGCAGCGTAATGCTCACCGTGTCTGCAAGTCAGCATCCAGTCTTCTGCCACGCCCGCCTCGAATCCAGAGCTCCTAGACAAAAGGAAAAGAAAGGAGAAGAGGTTAGATCACGGACATTATTTGATTCCTTACCTGATTCCGGACCCGGCACATCTCCGAGCCTGGAAAGGACATTATTTCAGCATGCGCCGCTTCGCAAGCAGCAGCGCCGCGTTATACTCACCAGTCCACCGCATCTTTCAACTCGGCGCTGCCTCCATCATTTTCTTCGTCGAAACCCAGCACCTGGGGGGAAAACAAAAGGAATAACAAGGTGAGCCGAGAAAAGCGACAAAGACAATCTCTTTGCCACCATAGGCTTACCTGCTTTACCACCGGAGGTGTTATCCTTTTATTTGCTGCATCTTTCTATGCCGCACCTATAAAGGGAGAGAAAACAGCAAGTTAAACTCATGCAACTTTTACCGGACAGTGTTTGGTAATGCAGACTCTTACCTGAACGCCATCAGCTGCCTCCAGGCAATATTCGTTTGGACCCAGCTGCAACCTAACGAGGGAATGGAGCAAGAGTGAACATCGGACATATTGAACTCTTTGAACTTATAGACACTGGAGTCAATATTCCTCCGGAACTCCTCCAGTACCTTCAAACCAGTGAAGTAACTGGTATCTACGCGCCCCTGCATGTCATGCAGGATGGAGAGCTCATCATTTAAAAACATAAGGTGAGGTCACCAAGAGGGGATATCGGACGTGATTAGTGGGGAGAACGAGAACAGTTGGGGGGGGCATTACTAAAGTCCACGGGTGGCTAAATCCCTTTCTCCACTTGCAGGAGAATACTTCTGCGAGTCCAGCAGACAAGATTAGGCGGGCCAGTCCAGACTGTCATCTCTTCACTACGCATCATGTTGGTGGAGACCGCAGCTGTCCGGGTCCGATCGACCCCCCTGTGGGAACCAGGTGAGCGTAACAGCAGTACTCTCAACCAGGATGTTTGCATCTGCAAGGTAAGACAGCGTAGATACTGCTCCAAGGTTTGGTTCGGTCTGGCCGTCCGTCTCGGGGTTATATGCTGAGGAGAAGCGGACATCCATACCAAGTAGTTTGATCAGAGCACGCCAAAAGCGTCACGTAAATTGGGAACCCCTATCCGAGATGAGAACCGAAGGAAGCCCGAAGAGACAGAAAACGTTCTAAAAAAACAGCCTGGCCAGTGTAGGAGCGGAGGGAATGCCCTTGCAGGGAATGAAAAGAGCCATCTTAGAAAAGGAATCAATAACCACCCACAAGGTATCAAAGCCCTGGACCCGGGGCAAATCGGTGACAAAATCCATGGTCAAGGTGTGCCAGGGCCTGGGAGGGACAGGTAAAGGAAGCAGGAGACCCACAGGGCGACCCCTACGATGTTTACATTGTGGGCAAACCGCACAGGTGTTGACATAACATTCCACGTCCCTCCTTAATGGACAGCCACCAGCACCATCTTTTCAGTAACGCCAACGTGCGTTTCTGGACGGGATGTCCATGAACAGGGGCATTGTGGGACATCTCCAAGGCCATGTTGTGGGTATCTGCAGTGGGCAAAAATAGGCGATCTGAAACAAAGGGTAATCCATCATGAATTACAAGATCCCATTCGGACAGTAGGGTGACCCAGCTCCGAACAGCTTCGAGTAAAGGCAAGTTCGGTGTACACAAACAGACTACCTTGCCAACATCCAGAAGAGTATCCGGAAACACCAGCAAGGCCACCCCCCCCAGGGGAACGCAACAATGCATCTGCCTTGCCGTGGGTTAAACCTGAGCGATGCTTGATAACAAAATCATAAGCCGCAAAGAATAAATGCCATCTGACCTTCCTGCTGTTGATACATTTCAAGGATGCTAGATCCTGCAGGTTCTGATGATCTGAATAAACCGTGACCCGGTGCTTAGCACCCAAGAGATGGTGTCGCCAAACACGGAAAGCATCCATGACAGCTAGCAATTCTTTTTCGGTCACAGTGTAGTGGGATTCGGCATCAGTGAATTTGCGTGAGTGAAAGGCCACGGAGTGAAGACGACCGGTGGCAGAGCAGGTCTGTGACAAAACCGCATCCAAGGCGAAGGAAGAGGCGTCAGCCTCCACAATGAACGGTAGTTCTGGGTCCGGGTCTTGTAGGATAGGGGCGGTAGTGAAGGCCGTTTTGAGAGCCTCGAAGGCTCGTTGGTGTGACTCTGTCCACAGTAAGGGAGTGCGAGGACTCGTCAAAGAAGTAAGGGGCGCCACTAGAGACGAGAACCCAGAGATAAAGCGCCTATAGAAATTAGCGAAGCCAAGAAAAGACTGAAGTGCCTTCAGGGTTTTGGGGACCGGCCAGTCCAGCACCGCCCGCACCTTGGATGAATTCATGGCCAACCCCCCGGACGTGATATGAAAACCGAGGAACTCCACAGAATCTGCATGGAACAGGCACTTCTCGGGTTTGGCAAACAAGGAGTGTCTTTGTAGACGAGAAAGCACTTCCCGAAAATGTTGTACGTGATCCTTCATATTCTGGGTAAAAATATCAAAATGTCATCTAGATAGACCACGACAAACACGTCCAGGATATCGGAAAAGATGTATTTCATGAATCTCTGGAACGTGGCCGGTGCATTGCATAGACCGAATGGCATGACCGTATTTTCATACAACCCGTAGCGGGTGCAAAAGGCGGTCTTCCATTCGTCTCCAGGGCGCACACGGACTAGATTGTAAGCACCACAGAGATCCAGTTTAGTGAAGAAAGTTGCGTGTTTGAGGCAGTCTAGCAGAGGTGTGATTAGAGGAATGGGGTAGCGGTCTTTTTTTGCGATGGCATTCAGCCGGCGATAGTCCACGGACGGCCGCAAATCACCCTCTTTTTTGGGGACGAAGAAGATGGGGCTAGCTGCTGGAGAAGTGGAAGGACGTATATAGCCTAGGTGGAGGGACATTTGGATGTAAATCTTCAGGGCTATGTCTTCTGTAGGAGAGAGAGAATAAATCCGGCCCGTGGGAATAGCACTACCTGGAACTAAGTCTATTGGGCAGTCGTAAGAACAGTGTGGAGGAAGTACTTCAGATGAACCACGATCACACACCCCTGTGTAATCCTGGTATTGGGTGGGAACAAGTGTGGAGATCAGTCCTACTATATGTTGTTCTGTTGGGGGAATCGTAGAATCCTCTATGGTCAAGTGAGCCAATGACCCCCAAAGCCTGAGCGGGTGTGTTGTTGCTAGTGGTTGCTGGTAGACAATAGTGTTGACAGAGATCCGATTCGAAGTGCACGGTACCTGCCTTCCAATCAATTAACGGATTGTGCTCCTGGAGCCAAGGTATGCCCAATATTAAGCCAAACTGGGGAATCGAGATGAGATCAAAGCTCAGGGTTTCCTTGTGTATAGCCTGTATGGCCAGGAGCATTGGGGCTGTCTGCTGTTTGATGGGCCCAGAAATCGGAGATGTACCATCGACTGCCTGCACTGGTTCTGGCCTGGTTTTAGTTAGCAGAGGTAGTTTCAGGGTTTGAGCAAGCGCGATATCAATATAATTACCCGTGGCCCCCGAGTAGATGATAATAGTAACCGGGTGTGAGACATCGGGCGCGGGTTGAAGAATAGCCTGTACATGTATGGGCCTGATGCGACCGAATGCAGGAATAGGGTTCGGGGTGTAACAAGGAGCGCTCAACCCAGCCCCCGGTTCTAGGGTCGAGCACTGCGAAAACCCGAAGACTTGAGCTTTGGCCGACGGGGACACTCCTTCACGAAATGCCCAGTTATACTGCAATAATAGCATGCATTGTCCACCCTCCTGCGTTCCATTTCTATGGGTGTGATCGGGCTCCTTATGTCCCCAATCTGCATGGGTTCGTGACTGGTGTTGGAGGCAGCAGGGGTGACAGATGGGTTTGAAATATGAGCAAAACCGGCCTCAGCCCTGCGTTCAGAACGCCTGGCATCCAACTGTAGGGTTAGGTCAACTAAGTCTTGGTAAGAGGTTGGCAAGGAGGGAACAACAGCAAGAGCATCCTTCATACCGTTGTTTAGGCCTCTATAAAACAACAGCCTTTTTACTTTCAGGCCATGAGGTGTCGGCTGCAAGCTGATTGAACTTTGTTATATACTCGATTAAGGACCCTCTCCCTTGTCCCAGTTCCAGGAGTTCCAGATCTTGGGACTGAACCTTGTGACGAGTGTCGAACACCCGGGACATTTCCGTGACCAGTAAATCAAAATCATAAAGTGCTGGGTTATCATTTTCCAGGAGCGGGTTAGCCCAGGCAGCGGCTGTACTAGCTAGATGTGAGAGGGTGAATGCTGCTTTAGTGGTTGAATCTGGAAAGGCTTGGGGCCTACACAAGAAATGCAGTTTGCATTGATTCAAGAAAGTTCTAAACTTACTAGGATCCCCATGAAACCTCTCGGGGGCAACCAATGGAAAAGGAGAGGGGAGTACCACGGGTATGGGATTCGGAGGGGATGGAACAAAAGGCTGGACAGGTTGTGGGGCTGATGAGGCTGGTGAAGCATCCCCAAACTCAGCATCTGGAGGCAGGGGGTGTCTAGTGCTTTGGATATTGTCTAAACGTTGGTGAATGGCAGTGTTTGCTGCGGCCATATTTGCACGTAACACGGATATGGCTTGGACCATAGTGGCCAAGGGGTCATCCACGGCTCCCTCCATTGACTACACGACAGGATGGCTTCACAGTCTGTTGTGGCTTGACTGTCGTGTAGTCAGAAGAGTCCTCTGTCCACAAGTGCTGCACAGAGAGAATCTAAATCACTCTCTGTACAACCTTTGAGGCCACAAGTGGGAGATGATCTTCCGGAACCGTGGACCTCTGGGAACCTCGAACCACTGTAAAGAAAGCACTGGTTAAGTAACAAGCCAAAGACAGCAATAACAAACCAGACAACAAGGAAGTGGAACGGTCTTACCAAGAAGTGGCCGTGCAGTATCTGCTGCACCTATAGAGGATGTTCCGGGACCCAGCAAGGCTGTTTCCTTTTGCAGGCCAGTAGATGTCACTGAGCTGCGTGTGCCGGGCCCACCTGCTGCCAGAGTCCGGACAAGGAAGCTGAACGGAACGTAGTACCAAAGGATTAAGGAAGTAGAATGTTCAGAAGGCAGTCCGTGAATCGTAACAAGGAATCCAATGAAGCAAGAGCCAAAAGCCAGGGGAAATCCAATAGCAGTCCGTAGAGTAATCCGAGGTCAGTGTCCAAGTAATCCAAAGGAATATGTGTAGCACCGAACAGGTGTCCAAATAAACAGCTGTGAAGCACCGAAGTGTTGCGATGTGGCTGTTTAAATACCGGCGCTGCCTATTACCTTCTGGTCACATGAGTCGCAACCGCATCACGTGAGCGTAACTTAGAAACACGTGAGCGGGAGATGCTTGTCATGTGACGCGGAAGAAGCCGGTCTCGCAATCGGCAAGGGACATGCCAATGGTACGGGCGTCTCCGCAAGTAGGCAGCATGTCGAACCATGCGCGGTGGCACATGGGGACTCGGGGAAAGCACAAGTGAGTCCCGGAACCGGGCAAGAGGACGGGATGGGGTGGAGGTGCGAGAACGGGCAGGGGGAATACTAGGAACACTGAGGGGTGAGTGTGTGACAGTAGGTCAGGAATGCTGGATTCTAGGACCTTGGAGACGATAGTAAGACAAGAATCAATGTTCAGCCTCCAATATTCCTGCTCCCCTGAATACGAAGATTCAGGCTTCCTCAAAGAGGGGCTCTTTTCTACAATGTACCTCTCTGCTATTTCGACCTGAACAGGCAGAGTTGTCAATTGGATAAAAGAGCAGCGAGAACAACCACAGCCGAAACCCAATGCTGAAAAGAAATAAGAGAGGATTAGCAGTGTTCAGAAGAACCAGTAATAAAACTCAAACAACAATAGCAGAGAATATACCTAGATATGAGTAGGAGCGGATTCCCCCAGGGATGGAATTTGTCTACAAAGAAAAGTATACCCAATTATGAGATGTAAATAGAAATGATGAGGTTCTATTCATAGAATAACGAAGCAACAGACCTGAGTGGTGGGATATCCAAAGGTTAATGAAGTCCAGCACGTAACAAAAACGACAGGAAAAAATAACAAACAGGTAAGGTTAGTACAGGGAAGATACCCCGGGCGACACGAGGGTCGCACTAGGTCCGGGTTGGTGCAATCTCTAGAAAGCGTCAATATTGCACTTAGAAGTGGTTGAAAACGAGTCTTCCTGAAAGTCCCAAGAGTTCAGCTACCTAGGGCTACCTGGGGAGGTCCAAGTACATTAAGCAGGGGTGGGTCTTGAACAAGTGGAGCAATAGCAAATGGGTGAAACTAGCAGACAATCAATGCACGAAACACCTCAGAGTGTAGAATAGAAGTCTATCGTAGCGTCTGAGGTCTTCCGAGGTGCTCTGCGTGTGGACTGTAAAGGTGGTTGGGCGAGTACACAAAGCAGAGACGTACCGTGTTGTTCCCTGAGGCAAGCGGCTGTAAGCATGCGGAGAGAAGAGACAATCCAATAGCGGTCCGGGTCAGTGCCGTAGAGGAAAACCATGCCAAATCGGAAATGAAATCAATCCAGGAAACGGGCAAGGGTCGGAACCAGGAATTCAATCAGGATAATACAGGTAAGTAAACAAAACGGACGTAACCGTGGCGGCGAGTCAAGCTCAATTAGCAGCAATGAGCCCACGGAAGATGGCAGCTTTTAAGCTGTAAGGGGGCGTGGCCTACAAGCATGTTTACTACGTGCACGGCGAGTCAGCTGACCCGAAAAGCGCCGACTGTTAAACAGGCGCCATGGCAACCTGTAGCAATCCCACAAGGATGTCTGCGAGTGCGCAGCGGCCCGCAGAGGAGCCAATCCCTGCCGAACCGTAACAGTTTCCTGCAAAATGTAAACATGTCGATGAGGGTGTCAACTTGATAGATATTTTGATCAGGACCAATGGATAGACCTAATTCCAGTAAGGTTTGAGTCTGGTGTCAATAGACATTAATTAAATTGACCAATGCATTTGTCGGCAACATTCCTCGAGCAGCTATTTCTTCGATCGCTCTGTGACTGGTTCTGTCTCCATTACTGTTGTCCCCTCCCTCTCCCTCCTTTCTTTCCTCTGCCTCTGTCTGCCGCTTCTGATGTAAAGCCTTTTTCTCTATGAGGATCTTTGAATGTGTCCTTTTCTGTACAGATCATCCTCATTTCTTATAAAAAATCACATGTATTTTTGACATTTGAGGGTGTGGAGACTGAATGTATGGCTTTCTCTTCTACTGAACTTGCATCTGAAGAATCAGATGACAGTTTCTCCAGGGTTAACTGGGATGCTGGTTGGACTTTAGTATAAAGACTAATGGGCGAAACACAGACTACCCCTGTCTCCTGTTTTCACAGACGTACTTAAGTCCCACACTCTATGGCATGTAAATCATCATGTCATATTTAAATCACTTTGGAATCACAGCACTCAGAGTTCTCATCTCAAGATAGACGTTAAATCATTTAAGGGTCGATTCATGGAAATAATGTGCGCTGAAAATTCCCGCGCAGAGGTGCCAAAACGTGCGAATCGCAATAAAAGTGCGAAAATCGCAGTGCAAGTGCGAAAATAGCAGGGAAACCAGCGCACATCGATTCATGGAAGTCCGTGCGCGAGAAAAACATTGGATGTGCGCTAAAAATGTGCACCGCCCACGCTGGCGCACAGGTCATCCAACAGCATGCGCCATGGCCACTGCGAAATCGCACATAGCGCGGCGCACATCACAAAAGTAGGCGGAACACGGGGCGTAACACTCGGAATGGGGAACAACGCGTGAAAATATGGGCGACACGGGGGAAGTACAGTAGGAAAGTGCGCGGAACGCCCACACGCTCGCCTACAACCCTTATTCATGGAATCGAATAGGGCAAACCAGCGCACGGTCAAAGATGCGCACAGGGCCAAACAAGTACGCCACAAGAAAGCAGGTGGTAGCGCCCCTGCGACTGAAAAAATGTGCGCCAAAATGTGCGCTAACAAAAAGCACCCATATACAGCCATGATGAATGGGCCATACAGTGGCCCTCTAGGACAAAGGAGGTGCAAAGGGGCACCGACAAACACGGACACCCGCTGTGTGAAAAATAGCGTGTGCGCGTGTTCCTGGGTGCGTGGGAAGTTCCACACGCGATTGGCCTGGGTACGTATACTTCGGGGTGCGCGGGAAGTTCCACACGCGATTGGCCTGGGTAGGTGTACTTCGGGGTGCGCGGGAAGTTACACACGCGATTGGCCTGGGTACGTGTACTTCGGGGTGCGCGGGAAGTTCCATACGATTTCAGCAGGGTACGTGTATTTCGGTGGTGCCGTGGAATGCTACACGTGATTTGGCCATGTGGGTCCTCCCAGGTGTTCCCTCTACACCCTCCACGGCCCCTGCAGGCAGCCCACACCACAGGGTACACCCCTGCTCATGTCTCACAGGCAACCCATCCACCATGGCCATGCCCACCAGCCAACCCACATGTCACCTTGCACTACTGATCACCAACACATGTCTCCCATCACCCCCACCCCCCAGCAGTGCAGAGGCAGCCTCCACCAGGCCCCCACTCATGTCTCCCATCACCCCCACGCCCCAGCAGTGCAGGGGCAGCCTCCACCAGGCTCCCACCCATGTCCCCCTGCACCCCCACCCCCCAGCAGTGCAGGGGCAGCCTCCACCAGGCCCCCACTCATGTCTCCCATCACCCCACCCCCCAGCAGTGCAGGGGCACCCTCCACCAGGCTCCCACACATGTCCCCCTGCACCCCACCCCCCAGCAGTGCAGGGGCAGCCTCCACCAGGCCCCCACCCATGTCTACCACTCCCCAACCCCCCAGCCACCAGGGGCAGCCTCCACCAGGCCCCCACTCATGTCTCCCATCACCCCCACCCCCCAGCCACCAGGGGCAGCCACCACCAGGCTCCCACACATGTCCCCCTGCACCCCCACCCCCCAGCCACCAGGCGCAGCCTCCACCAGTCCCCCACTCATGTCTCCCATCACCCCCACACCCCTTCAGTGCAGGGACAGCCTCCACCAGGCCCCCACCCATGTCTACCACCACCCCCACCCCCCAGCCACCAGGGGCAGCCTCCACCAGGCCCCCACTCATGTCTCCCATCCCCCCACCCCCCAGCAGTGCAGGGGCAGCCTCCACCAGGCTCCCACACATGTCCCCCTGCACCCCCACCCCCCAGCTACCAGGGGCAGCCTCCACCAGGCCCCCACACATGTCTCCCATCACCCCCCAGCAGTGCAGGGGCAGCCTCCACCAGGCCCCCACTCATGTCTCCCATCACCCCCACCCCCCAGCCACCAGGGGCAGCCTCCACCAGGCCCCCACCCATGTCTACCACCACCCCCAGCCACCAGGGGCAGCCTCCACCAGGCCCCCACTCATGTCTCCCATCACCCCACCCCCCAGCAGTGCAGAGGCAGCCTCCACCAGGCCCCCACCCATGTTTACCACCACCCCCCCCAGCCACCAGGGCAGCCTCCACCAGGCCCCCACTCATGTCTCCCATCACCCCCACCCCCCAGCAGTGCAGGGGCAGCCTCCACCAGGCTCCCACACATGTCCACCTGCACCCCCTCTCACCAGCCACCAGGGGCAGCCTCCACCAGGCCCCCACTCATGTCTCCCATCACCCCCACACCCCAGCAGTGCAGGGGCAGCCTCCACCAGGCCTGCACTCATGTCTCCCATCACCCCCATCCCCCAGCAGTGCAGGGGCAGCCTCCACCAGGCCCCCACTCATGTCCAACTCATGTCTCCCTGCACCCCCACCCCCCAGCAGTGCAGGGGCAGCCTCCACCAGGCTCCCACACATGTCCCCCTGAACCCCCACCCCCCAGCCACCAGTGGCAGCCTCCACCAGGCCCCCACTCATGTCTCCCATCACCCCCACCCCCCAGCAGTGCGGGGGCAGCCTCCACCAGGCCCCCACTCATGTCTCCCATCACCCCCAACCCCCAGCAGTGCAGGGGCACCCTCCACCAGGCTCCCACACATGTCCCCCTGCACCCCCACCCCCCAGCAGTGCAGGGGCATCCTCCACCAGGCCCCCACCCATGTCTACCACCACCCCCACCCCCCAGCCACCAGGGGCAGCCTCCACCAGGCCCCCACTCATGTCTCCCATCACCCCCACCCCCCAGCCACCAGGGGCAGCCACCACCAGGCTCCCACACATGTCCCCCTGAACCCCCACCCCCCAGCCACCAGGGGCATCCTCCACCAGGCCCCCACTCATGTCTCCCATCACCCCCACCCTCCAGCAGTGGAGGGATGCCTCCACCAGGCTCCCACCCATGTCTACCACCACCCCCACCCCCCAGCCACCAGGTGCAGCCTCCACCAGGCCCCACTCATGTCTCCCATCACCCCCACCCCCCAGCAGTGCAGGGGCAGCCTCCACCAGGCTCCCACACATGTGCCCCTGCACCCCCAGCCACCAGGGGCAGCCTCCACCAGGCCCCCACCCATGTCTCCCATCACCCCACCCCTCAGCAGTGCAGGGGCAGCCTCCACCAGGCCCCCACTCATGTTTCCCATCACCCCCACCCCCCAGCCACCAGGGGCAGCCTCCACCAGGCCCCCACCCATGTCTACCACCACCCCCCAGCCACCAGGGGCAGCCTCCACCAGGCCCCCACTCATGTCTCTCATCATCCCCACCCCCCAGCAGTGCAGGGGCAGCCTCCACCAGGCCCCACCCATGTCTACCACCACCCCACCCCCCAGCCACCAGGGGCAGCCTCCATCAGGCCCCCACTCATGTCTCCCATCACTCCCACCCCCCAGCAGTGCAGGGGCAGCCTCCACCAGGCCCCCACACATGTCTCCCATCACCCCCACCCCCCAGCAGTGCAGGGGCAGCCTCCACCAGGCCCCCACTCATGTCTCCCATCACCCCCACCCCCCAGCAGTGCAGGGGCAGCCTCCACCAGGCCCCCAACCATGTCTACCACCACCCCCAACCCCCAGCCACCAGGGACAGCCTCCACCAGGCCCCCAGCCATGTCTCCCATCACCCCAGCCGTGCACGGGCAGCCTCCACCAGGCCCCCACTCATGTCTCCCACCACCCTCAGCCACCAGGGGCAGCATCCACCAGGCCCCCACTCATGTCTCCCATCACCCCCACCCCCCAGCCACCAGGGGCTGCCTCCACCAGGCTCCCACACATGTCCCCCCTGCACCCCCACCCCCCAGCCACCAGGGGCAGCCTCCACCAGGCCCACACCCATGTCTACCACCACCCCCACCCCCCAGCCACCAGGGGCAGCCTCCACCAGGCCCCCACCCATGTCTCCCATCACCCCCACCCCCCAGCCACCAGGGGCAGCCTCCACTAGGCCCCCACCCATGTCTACCACCACCCGCACCCCCCAGCCACCAGGGGCAGCCTCCACCAGGCCCCCACCCATGTCTATCACCACCCCCACCCCCAGCCACCAGGGGCAGCATCCACCAGGCCCCCACCCATGTCTCCCATCACCCCTACCCCCCAGCAGTGCAGGGGCAGCCTCCACCAGGCCCCCACTCATGTCTCCCATCACCCCCACCCCCCAGCAGTGCAGGGGCAGCCTCCACCAGGCCCCCACTCATGTCCAACTCATGTCTCCCTGCATCCCCATCCCCCAGCAGTGCAGGGGCAGCCTCCACCAGGCTCCCACACATGTCCCTCTGCACCCCCACCCCCCAGCCACCAGGGGCAGCCTCCACCAGGCCCCCACTCATGTCTCCCATCACCCCCACCCCCCAGCAGTGCAGGGGCAGCCTCCACCAGGCCCCCACTCATGTCTCCCATCACCCCCATCCCCCAGCAGTGCAGGGGCACCCTCCACCAGGCTACCACACATGTCCCCCTGCACCCCCACCCCCCAGCAGTGCAGGGGCAGCCTCCAACAAGCACCCACCCATGTCTACCACCACCCCACCCCCCAGCCACCAGGGGCAGCCTCCACCAGGCCCCCACTCATGTCTCCCATCACCCCCACCCCCCAGCAGTGCAGGGGCAGCCTCCACCAGGTTCCCACACATGTCCCCCTGCACCCCCACCCCCCAGCCACCAGGGGCAGCATCCACCAGGCACCCACTCATGTCTCCCACCACTCCCAGCCACCAGGGGCAGCCTCCACCAGGCCTCCACTCATGTCTCCCTTCACCCCCACCCCCCAGCCACCAGGGGCAGCCTCCACCAGGCCCCCACCCATGTCTCCCATCACCCCCATCCCCCAGCAGTGCAGGGGCACCCTCCACCAGGCTCCCACACATGTCCCCCTGCACCCCCACCCCCCAGCAGTGCAGGGGCAGCCTCCAACAGGCACCCACCCATGTCTACCACCACCTCACCCCCCAGCCACCAGGGGCAGCCTCTACTAGGCCCCCACTCATGTCTCCCATCACCCCCACCCCCCAGCCACCAGGGGCAGCCACCACCAGGCTCCCACACATGCCCCCCTGCACCCCCACCCCCCAGCCACCAGGGGCAGCCTTCACCAGGCCCCCACTCATTTCTCCAATCACCCCCACCC
Organism: Ambystoma mexicanum; assembly: GCF_040938575.1. Classification (NCBI taxonomy): domain Eukaryota; kingdom Metazoa; phylum Chordata; class Amphibia; order Caudata; family Ambystomatidae; genus Ambystoma; species Ambystoma mexicanum. Next base: position 807,312,129 of record NC_090936.1, read on the forward strand.
CTCAGCAGTGCAGGGGCAGCCTCCACCAGGCCCCCACCCATGTCTACCACCACCCCACCCCCCAGCCACCAGGGGCAGCCTCCACCAGGCCCCCTCTCATGTCTCCCATCACCCCCACCCCCTAGCAGTGCAGGGGCAGCCTCCACCAGGCTCCCACACATGTCCCCCTGCACCCCCACCCCCCAGCCACCAGGGGCAGCCTCCACCAGGCCCCCACTCATGTCTCCCATCACCCCCACACCCCAGCAGTGAAGGGGCAGCCTCCACCAGGCCCCCACTCATGTCTCCCATCACCCCCACCCCCCAGCCACCAGGGGCAGCCTCCACCAGGCCCCCACTCATGTCTCCCATCACCCCCACCCCCCAGCCACCAGGGGCAGCCTCCACCAGGCCCCCACCCATGTCTACCACCACCCCCACCCCCCAGCCACCAGGGGCAGCCTCCACCAGGCCCCCACTCATGTCTCCCATCACCCCCACCCCCAGCCACCAGGGGCAGCCTCCACCAGGCCCCCACTCATGTTTCCCATCACCCCCACCCCCCAGCAGTGCAGGGGCAGCCTCCACCAGGCTCCCACACATGTCCCCCTGCACCCCCCAGCCACCAGGGGCAGCCTCGACCAGGCCCCCACTCATGTCTCCCATCACCCCCACCCCCCAGCAGTGCAGGGGCAGCCTCCACCAGGCCCCCACTCATGTCTCCCATCACCCCCACACCCCAGCAGTGCAGGGGCAGCCTCCACCAGGCCCCCACCCATGTCCAACTCATGTCTCCCTGCACCCCCACCCCCCAGCAGTGCAGGGGCAGCCTCCACCAGGCTCCCACACATGTCCCCCTGCACCCCCACCCCCCAGCCACCAGGGGCAGCCTCCACCAGGCCCCCACTCATGTCTCCCACCACCCCCACCCCCCAGCCACCAGGGGCAGCCGCCACCAGGCCTCCACTCATGTCTCCCATCACCCCCAGCCACCAGGGGCAGCCTCCACCAGGCTCCCACACATGTCCCCCTGCACCCCCACCCCCCAGCCACCCCGGGCAGCCTCCACCAGGCCCCCACTCATGTCTAACATCACCCTCACCCCCCAGCAGTGCAGGGGCAGCCTCCACCAGGCTCCCACACACGTCCCCCTGCACCCCCACCCCCCAGCCACCAGGGGCAGCCTCCACCAGGCCCCCACTCATGTCTCCCATCACCCCCACCCCCCAGCAGTGCAGGGGCAGCCTCCACCAGGCTCCCACACATGTCCCCCTGCACCCCCACACCCCAGCCACCAGGGTCAGCCTCCACCAGGCCCCCACTCATGTCTCCCATCACCCCCAAGCAGTGCAGGGGCAGCCTCCACCAGGCCCCCACACATGTCCCCCTGCACCCCCACCCCCCAGCAGTGCAGGGGCACCCTCCACCAGGCACACACACATGTCCCCCTGCACCCCCACCACCCAGCAGTGCAGGGGCAACCTCCACCAGGCCCCCACCCATGTCTACCACCACCCCCACCCCCCAGCCACCAGGGGCAGCCTCGTCCAGGCCCCCACTAATGTCTCCCATCACCCCCACCCCCAGCCACCAGGGGCAGCCACCACCAGGCTCCCACACATGTCCCCCTGCACCCCCACCCCCCAGCCACCAGGGGCAGCCTCCACCAGGCCCCCACTCATGTCTCCCATCATCCCCACCCCCCAGCAGTGCAGGGGCAGCCTCACCCCCCAGCAGTGCAGGGGCAGCCTCCACCAGGCCCCCACCCATGTTCACCACCACCCCCACCCCCCAGCCACCAGGGGCAGCCTCCACCAGGCCCCCATCCATGTCTCCCATCACCCCCACCCCCCAGCAGTGCAGGGGCAGCCTCCACCAGGCTCCCACTCATGTCTCCCCTCACCCCCACCCCCACCCCCCAGCCACCAGGGGCAGCCTCCACCAGGCCCCCACCATGTCTACCACCACCCCCAACCCCCAGCCACCAGGGGCAGCTTCCACCAGGCCCCCACTCATGTCTCCCATCACCCCCACCCCCCAGCAGTGCAGGGGCAGCCTCCACCAGGCCCCCACCCATGTCTACCACCACCCCCACCCCCCAGCCACCAGGGGCAGCCTCCACCAGGCCCCAACTCATGTCTCCCATCACCCCCACCCCCCAGCAGTGCAGGGGCAGCCTCCACCAGGCCCCAACTCATATCTCCCATTACCCCCACCCCCCAGCAGTGCAGGGGCAGCCTCCACCAGGCCCCCACCCATGTCTACCACCACCCCCACCCCCCAGCCACCAGGGGCAGCCTCCACCAGGCCCCCACCCATGTCCAACTCATGTTTCCCTGCAACCCCACCCCCCAGCAGTGCAGGGGCAGCCTCCACCAGGCTCCCACACATGTCCCCCTGCACCCCCACCCCCCAGCCACCAGGGGCAGCCTCCACCAGGCCCCCCACTCATGTCTCCCATCACCCCCACCCCCCAGCAGTGCAGGGGCAGCCTCCACCAGGCCCCCACTCATGTCTCCCATCACCCCACCCCCCAGCCACCAGGGGCAGGCACCACCAGGCTCCCACACATGTCCCCCTGCACCCCCAGCCACCAGGGGCAGCATCCACCAGGCACCCACTCATGTCTCCCACCACTCCCAGCCACCAGGGGCAGCCTCCACCAGGCCTCCACTCATGTCTCCCTTCACCCCCACCCCCCAGCCACCAGGGGCAGCCTCCACCAGGCCCCCACCCATGTCTCCCATCACCCCCACCCCCCAGCCACCAGGGGCAGCCTCCACCAGGCCCCCACCCATGTCCAACTCATGTTTCCCTGCAACCCCACCCCCCAGCAGTGCAGGGGCAGCCTCCACCAGGCTCCCACACATGTCCCCCTGCACCCCCACCCCCCAGCCACCAGGGGCAGCCTCCACCAGGCCCCCCACTCATGTCTCCCATCACCCCCACCCCCCAGCAGTGCAGGGGCAGCCTCCACCAGGCCCCCACTCATGTCTCCCATCACCCCACCCCCCAGCAGTGCAGGGGCAGCCTCCACCAGGTTCCCACACATGTCCCCCTGCACCCCCACCCCCCAGCCACCAGGGGCTGCATCCACCAGGCACCCACTCATGTCTCCCACCACTCCCAGCCACCAGGGGCAGCCTCCACCAGGCCTCCACTCATGTCTCCCTTCACCCCCACCCCCCAGCCACCAGGGGCAGCCTCCACCAGGCCCCCACCCATGTCTCCCATCACCCCCACCCCCCAGCCACCAGGGGCAGCCTCCACTAGGCCCCCACCCATGTCTACCACCACCCGCACCCCCCAGCCACCAGGGGCAGCCTCCACCAGGCCCCCACCCATGTCTATCACCACCCCCACCCCCCAGCCACCAGGGGCAGCATCCACCAGGCCCCCACCCATGTCTCCCATCACCCCTACCCCCCAGCAGTGCAGGGGCAGCCTCCACCAGGCCCCCACTCATGTCTCCCATCACCCCCACCCCCCAGCAGTGCAGGGGCAGCCTCCACCAGGCCCCCACTCATGTCCAACTCATGTCTCCCTGCATCCCCATCCCCCAGCAGTGCAGGGGCAGCCTCCACCAGGCTCCCACACATGTCCCTCTGCACCCCCACCCCCCAGCCACCAGGGGCAGCCTCCACCAGGCCCCCACTCATGTCTCCCATCACCCCCACCCCCCAGCAGTGCAGGGGCAGCCTCCACCAGGCCCCCACTCATGTCTCCCATCACCCCCATCCCCCAGCAGTGCAGGGGCACCCTCCACCAGGCTACCACACATGTCCCCCTGCACCCCCACCCCCCAGCAGTGCAGGGGCAGCCTCCAACAAGCACCCACCCATGTCTACCACCACCCCACCCCCCAGCCACCAGGGGCAGCCTCCACCAGGCCCCCACTCATGTCTCCCATCACCCCCACCCCCCAGCAGTGCAGGGGCAGCCTCCACCAGGTTCCCACACATGTCCCCCTGCACCCCCACCCCCCAGCCACCAGGGGCTGCATCCACCAGGCACCCACTCATGTCTCCCACCACTCCCAGCCACCAGGGGCAGCCTCCACCAGGCCTCCACTCATGTCTCCCTTCACCCCCACCCCCCAGCCACCAGGGGCAGCCTCCACCAGGCCCCCACTCATGTCTCCCATCACCCCCATCCCCCAGCAGTGCAGGGGCACCCTCCACCAGGCTCCCACACATGTCCCCCTGCACCCCCACCCCCCAGCAGTGCAGGGGCAGCCTCCAACAGGCACCCACCCATGTCTACCACCACCTCACCCCCCAGCCACCAGGGGCAGCCTCTACTAGGCCCCCACTCATGTCTCCCATCACCCCCACCCCCCAGCCACCAGGGGCAGCCACCACCAGGCTCCCACACATGCCCCCCTGCACCCCCACCCCCCAGCCACCAGGGGCAGCCTTCACCAGGCCCCCACTCATTTCTCCAATCACCCCCACCCCTCAGCAGTGCAGGGGCAGCCTCCACCAGGCCCCCACCCATGTCTACCACCACCCCACCCCCCAGCCACCAGGGGCAGCCTCCACCAGGCCCCCTCTCATGTCTCCCATCACCCCCACCCCCTAGCAGTGCAGGGGCAGCCTCCACCAGGCTCCCACACATGTCCCCCTGCACCCCCACCCCCCAGCCACCAGGGGCAGCCTCCACCAGGCCCCCACTCATGTCTCCCATCACCCCCACACCCCAGCAGTGAAGGGGCAGCCCCCACCAGGCCCCCACTCATGTCTCCCATCACCCCCACCCCCCAGCCACCAGGGGCAGCCTCCACCAGGCCCCCACTCATGTCTCCCATCACCCCCACCCCCCAGCCACCAGGGGCAGCCTCCACCAGGCCCCCACCCATGTCTACCACCACCCCCACCCCCCAGCCACCAGGGGCAGCCTCCACCAGGCCCCCACTCATGTCTCCCATCACCCCCACCCCCAGCCACCAGGGGCAGCCTCCACCAGGCCCCCACTCATGTTTCCCATCACCCCCACCCCCCAGCAGTGCAGGGGCAGCCTCCACCAGGCTCCCACACATGTCCCCCTGCACCCCCCAGCCACCAGGGGCAGCCTCGACCAGGCCCCCACTCATGTCTCCCATCACCCCCACCCCCCAGCAGTGCAGGGGCAGCCTCCACCAGGCCCCCACTCATGTCTCCCATCACCCCCACACCCCAGCAGTGCAGGGGCAGCCTCCACCAGGCCCCCACCCATGTCCAACTCATGTCTCCCTGCACCCCCACCCCCCAGCAGTGCAGGGGCAGCCTCCACCAGGCTCCCACACATGTCCCCCTGCACCCCCACCCCCCAGCCACCAGGGGCAGCCTCCACCAGGCCCCCACTCATGTCTCCCACCACCCCCACCCCCCAGCCACCAGGGGCAGCCGCCACCAGGCCTCCACTCATGTCTCCCATCACCCCCAGCCACCAGGGGCAGCCTCCACCAGGCTCCCACACATGTCCCCCTGCACCCCCACCCCCCAGCCACCCCGGGCAGCCTCCACCAGGCCCCCACTCATGTCTAACATCACCCTCACCCCCCAGCAGTGCAGGGGCAGCCTCCACCAGGCTCCCACACACGTCCCCCTGCACCCCCACCCCCCAGCCACCAGGGGCAGCCTCCACCAGGCCCCCACTCATGTCTCCCATCACCCCCACCCCCCAGCAGTGCAGGGGCAGCCTCCACCAGGCTCCCACACATGTCCCCCTGCACCCCCACACCCCAGCCACCAGGGTCAGCCTCCACCAGGCCCCCACTCATGTCTCCCATCACCCCCAAGCAGTGCAGGGGCAGCCTCCACCAGGCCCCCACACATGTCCCCCTGCACCCCCACCCCCCAGCAGTGCAGGGGCACCCTCCACCAGGCACACACACATGTCCCCCTGCACCCCCACCACCCAGCAGTGCAGGGGCAACCTCCACCAGGCCCCCACCCATGTCTACCACCACCCCCACCCCCCAGCCACCAGGGGCAGCCTCCTCCAGGCCCCCACTCATGTCTCCCATCACCCCCACCCCCAGCCACCAGGGGCAGCCACCACCAGGCTCCCACACATGTCCCCCTGCACCCCCACCCCCCAGCCACCAGGGGCAGCCTCCACCAGGCCCCCACTCATGTCTCCCATCATCCCCACCCCCCAGCAGTGCAGGGGCAGCCTCACCCCCCAGCAGTGCAGGGGCAGCCTCCACCAGGCCCCCACCCATGTTCACCACCACCCCCACCCCCCAGCCACCAGGGGCAGCCTCCACCAGGCCCCCATCCATGTCTCCCATCACCCCCACCCCCCAGCAGTGCAGGGGCAGCCTCCACCAGGCTCCCACTCATGTCTCCCCTCACCCCCACCCCCACCCCCCAGCCACCAGGGGCAGCCTCCACCAGGCCCCCACCATGTCTACCACCACCCCCAACCCCCAGCCACCAGGGGCAGCTTCCACCAGGCCCCCACTCATGTCTCCCATCACCCCCACCCCCCAGCAGTGCAGGGGCAGCCTCCACCAGGCCCCCACCCATGTCTACCACCACCCCCACCCCCCAGCCACCAGGGGCAGCCTCCACCAGGCCCCAACTCATGTCTCCCATCACCCCCACCCCCCAGCAGTGCAGGGGCAGCCTCCACCAGGCCCCAACTCATATCTCCCATTACCCCCACCCCCCAGCAGTGCAGGGGCAGCCTCCACCAGGCCCCCACCCATGTCTACCACCACCCCCACCCCCCAGCCACCAGGGGCAGCCTCCACCAGGCCCCCACCCATGTCCAACTCATGTTTCCCTGCAACCCCACCCCCCAGCAGTGCAGGGGCAGCCTCCACCAGGCTCCCACACATGTCCCCCTGCACCCCCACCCCCCAGCCACCAGGGGCAGCCTCCACCAGGCCCCCCACTCATGTCTCCCATCACCCCCACCCCCCAGCAGTGCAGGGGCAGCCTCCACCAGGCCCCCACTCATGTCTCCCATCACCCCACCCCCCAGCCACCAGGGGCAGGCACCACCAGGCTCCCACACATGTCCCCCTGCACCCCCACCCCCCAGCCACCAGGGGCAGCCTCCACCAGGCCCCCACTCATGTCTCCCATCACCCCCACCCCCCAGCAGTGCAGGGGCAGCCTCCACCAGGCCCCCACCCATGTCTACCACCACCCCACAGCCACCAGGGGCAGCCTCCACCAGGCCCCCACTCATGTCTCCCATCACCCCCACCCCCTAGCAGTGCAGGAGTAGCCTCCACCAGGCTCCCACACATTTCCCCCTGCACCCCCACCCCCCAGCCAACAGGGGCAGCCTCCACCAGGCCCCCACTCATGTCTCCCATCACCCCCACCCCCCAGCAGTGCAGGGGCAGCCTCCACCAGCCCCCCACTCATGTCTCCCATCACCCCCACCCCCCAGCAGTGCAGGGGCAGCATCCACCAGGCCCCCACCCATGTCTACCACCACCCCCACCCCCCAGACACCAGGGGCAGCCTCCACCAGGCCCCCACCCATGTCTCCCATCACCCCCACCCCCCAGCAGTGTAGGGGCAGCCTCCACCAGGCCCCCACTCATGTCCAACACATGTCTCCCTGCACCCCCACCCCCCAGCAGTGCAGGGGCAGCCTCCACCAGGCTCCCACACATGTCCCCCTGCACCCCCACCCCCCAGCCACCAGGGGCAGCCTCCGCCAGGCCCCCACTCATGTCTCCCATCACCCCCACCCCCCAGCAGTGCAGGGGCAGCCTCCACCAAGTTCCACACGCGATTGGCCTGGGTACGTGTACTTCGGGGTGCGCGGGAAGTTCCACACACGATTGGCCTGGGTACGTGTACTACGGGGTGCGCGGGAGGTTCCACACGCGACTGGGCCTGTGAGAGTGGGGTACGTGTATTCCAGGGGTGGGCGGGAATATTTACTCGCGACTGGGCCTGGGAGAGCGTGCTACGTGTATTCCTGGGGTGGGCGGGAAGATTCACATGTTCGCCTACGACGTGCCGAAAAATAAATGGTCCAATCCTGAAACACGTACGCCAGCATGAAGCAGGCGTACGTCGACCTGCGCAGCATAAAAGTACGCGCAAACAACAAACCAGCTCATACGCGAGGATGAATATACCGTTCCTAGCAGCAGTGGCCGTGGGTTACCAAAGGAGGAGGAGGAGGAGGATAGTGAGGGCCAGCATTTTCACTCCCAGAACCAGCCTTTTTGGGATGCCTGATGACCAGGTGTATGGGAGGTACAGGTTTCCACCACACATAATACTGGAACTGGTCAGTGAGTGGGAGGATGACCTCACATCACCCACCCTGTGCTCCCAAGCACTCAGCCCCCTGGAGAAGGTCCTCAATGTACTGCACTTCTTGGCCACAGGATCATTTCAGCGGACAAATGCCATAGTGGGTGGGGTGTCACAGGCCACGCAGTCACGCTGCCTACACCAGGTCTTGAACATCATCACTGCACGCCCATCAGTCCATAGGCATATATACCTGCCCAAGACACCTGCAGAAAGGCAGGCTGCCACCCTCGATTTCTACGGTGTGGCACAATTCCCAAAAGTGCTAGGTGTCATTGACTGCACCCATGTGGCACTTCGTCTCCCCAGGGCATCTGAGCACATCTATAGGAACCGCAAGCACTGGCATTCCATCAACGTGCAGGTAGTATGTAATGCTAAGGGAATCATCACCTCAGTATATGCCAACTTTCCAGGGTCCACCCACGACAGCTTCATTTACCGAATGTCTACCCCAAGCCGGGACCTAGAAGGGTGGGCGGCATGGCGATACATGGCTGCTTGGTGAGTATGAATGCCATTGCACATGCATGCATGTCAGATGCAGAGTTATATCACTACCCCACTAATGATACCCATCACCTCCTCACCAGGGGACAGTGCCTACCCTCTGAGCACCCACATGATGACGCCAATTCGGAACCCCATCACGCCTCCAGAGGTAAGATACAACACAGCCCATATTGCAACCCGGGCATAGTGGAGCGCACATTCGGAGTGCTCAAGTCACGCTTTCGCTCCCTTGACCGTTCTGGCGGGCATCTGTTATATGCGCCCCCAGTAGTGTGCAGGATCATAGTGGCAGCATGTGTCCTGCACAATGTTGCAACACGCCGGGGCCTGGCTGTGGACATGGTGGTGCCTCCACATCCCCAACCACATGCACGCCCGCTGCGCATGGGAGGGGAGAGGGCACGGGGTGAGGCAGCCCGTACGCAGCTGGTGGCTAATTACTTCACATAGGAATCACACCCCAGTGGAGTGCACAAAGCCCTGGCACATACCATCTGATAAGCAATGATGACTCGACCTGACAATTAAGACGAACAAAGGCACAGTCAACTGTCGGAACCATAGCAGCCTGAGATTGTGCATGTGGAAGTGTCACAATGTGTGCATCCCTACCTACACAAACACCACCAATGCAGTGTCATCAAAAGACACTTCCATGCTGCAGAAATGAATACCCACTCGCAAAATACTACATGAAAACAGTGCCATATCACCCAACCCCTCCCCAGCACGGCCACACAACACACCATGGCATGTCATGCAATGTGAGAGGAAAGAAATTAATCCCCACAACATGCCCCAAGTGTCACCAGCTACAGTGTCCCTAATGGAAACATGTCCACACATGAAATGCTCACAGTAATGCAGGACCTACCTGATGATGCCAGCCCTCCGAACACTTCCAAGTATACAGTGTTAGCGCCACGCAAGAGTGTAGGTGCACTGCTTACAACATGGACTCCAGTTCCAAGGTGGACCGCATTGTGAAGACATGAGGAATGGACCTGCAAATTAGGAGGATGAGATGGATGCAGAGGCACATATCAATACACCATGCAGTGTACAATACAACAACAATATGCACTATGAATGTATACACAGTATTGACTACAGACTGCCCACACAGCTCATGGGAGTCCAATGTCACCATGTACATCAATGTCACTTGGGCACACCCTTTGCAAGCCCATGGAAACGGGAAGCAGGAGGGGTGTGTGACACAAAAGCCACACAAGGCAACACACTGTCCCAAAAAATAAAATAAAAAAAAATAAAAAAAAAATAAAAAAAAAAAAATGGCCATTAATGGGCCCGGGGGTGGCCACCCAGCACCCAGGAGGTCAGAGGACAGGGTGCACACCAAAACCCACCTGTGTGGATCTTGCGGAAAAAAAAAACACCTCCATGGGCTCATGGCCTACACGGCTACCCTATTGTGGGAGTATCACTGCTGTCGCTCTCCTCACCCTCTGCAGCTGCATCAGGAGGTGGTGGCACTATGGGAGGCAGCCCACGCAAAGCCCTAGTCTGTTCCTCCATGGCTGCAAGCATGCGGGTGTGGTAGGTCTCGTTCTGGAGGATAAGTGTGCGGAGGTCCCCATGCAACAACTCACAGGATGCCCGGACCTCCGCCCTAGTTGCCTGCATCTCAGCTGAGAGCGTACGTGTGAGACGATCCAGCTGCTGTTCTGTCCTTCTGTTTGTTGAAGCCTCAAGCTCAACAAGAGTCGTCCTGAGGTGAAGGAGTTCCACCCTCAGGGCTTCCCTGTGGCCCTGGGACTCTATGGAAATGGCTTCCTGCAGAGTCGCCAGTGCCGCCCGCCTGTCCCTGTCGGACGCCAACATGTCCTCCCTGTGTGACTGGCAGATGGAGTCGGTTGCCAGCTGTAGTCGCTCCATCAGCCTTTTCGGGGGGGACAATGGAAGTGGCCACCCTATCCATGGCCTGAGCCATTATCTCTGATGATGCTGCCTGTTGGGTTTCCATAACGTATATGGATTGCTCCCATGCGTTATTGCCAGGTGGCTGACGGCCACCACAACGGCGGGCACCACACCTGTCTGGGGCAAGGCGAACTGCGCCTTGCTGTGCCGGCACTGCCTGAGGATGCAGGACTGCATTCCCCCTCTGATCTGCTGGCCCAGGAACAGGATCAGATGTCGAGGAGTGTGACCCTGCATCCGTAACCACCAAAGGCGTACCTGCCAACACTGACATCCCCAATGAGGGTTCTAACCCTGGTGCAGGTGGGTCGGACAGAACAGAATCCCTCCCAGGAACACTCACCTGCGACGGCACATAGGTCTCATCATCCGAATCGACACCTGAATACAGCTCGGGGGAGGTGCAGCCAGAGACACCCCTTGAGAGCACGACCTGCAGCAGTTGTGGGTTCTCACCCACCACCACACCACATCCCTCACTGGTGGTCGGTCGGCCCTCAGACCCCTCCTGGGTCTGCACCATCTCCACAACCCCAGTAGTATCAAGTACTTCATCCCCTGCAAAGACATAAAAGAAAACAAATGGAAACAGGCATTAGCACTATAGCACACAATTAGGGCTGAGAGGCTACAGAAACAGTACTTGATTGACACATGTCCCACATGACTAAAACCCTCCCATGCATGCACCGTCACTGCGTGAAGGGGAGGCAGATGGCATACATTGATGACACCAAGATGGAAGATGAACACATTTGCTGCATGCTGCCTAGCAGTGGCATCACACATTGGCCAGTGATTGGCAGGTCAAATACACATGCCATCACACAGATGGCATGTACCCTAGCCATGAAGTGAAGAGGGAGAGGAGGTCACCAGTTTCCTCATGTAATTGATTTTTTTCATTGAAATGGTTCAATTGTTTAACCTGCAGCTGCCAGTCCAAAATGGTCCTATAGCACAGGGACATGTCTAAACTAATCATGTCCAGGAAACTAAGCCAGTCCACTGTACCATAGCCATGTCAGACATGTGACAATAGGACTGAGAAATCCTGAGTAAAAGTGGTGGTATGCAAACAATCTGCCTGAATAAACAGAGGTAAATAAGCAACAATGTTGTGGCAAGATGACACTCCAAGGGCAACTGGCGTGGTGTTGGGCTGGATGTCTAATGTTGGCAGAAGGGATGCTGCTATACCCAAATGCTGGTGCCAAGAATGTATAGGAAGAGGCACATGGGTGACCCAAACCACTCAGGCACACACACCCTCACCTGGCACCCAAACAGAAGCCCTCCCACACACACCATGCACATGGATGACACACACATGCATGTGCACTCACCGGACAATGCCTCTTAATCTGCCAGTTCTCCCACGCCTTGGATCTGTTCCTCCGTGACGTAGGTCCCAGCAACCTGCTCATGTGGAGTGAGTTCTATGTCGTCTGCTGGAGACCCACCTCCAGTCACTTTAGTTGCGGCATGACTTGAGGCCAGCTTATTCTTTGCCCTGCGCTTCAGGTCATTCCAGCGCTTGTAGCATTCATTAGCTGTGCGCCTCACGATTCCAAGGGCACTTATGATGTCCGCAATGGTCTGCCAGTGTGCCTGACGTTGTGCAGGTGTGGTCTTGGATCCTGCAACAATCACCATTTCGCGGTCATGTGTGGACACATACTCTACAAGTGCATTCAGTTCGGCCTCATTGAAGCTGGGCTTCCTTGACGGGCCGGACTGTGTAGCCGTGTCTGGGGCATCAGCCTCTACTGGACGAGCACTCTTCCTCTTCCGCTTGGAAGGTGGTGGGGATCCTGAGTGTCCTACGCCGCTCTGGACACTAGGGGCAGGAGCGTGGGATTGCACACTCAGCATGGGAGTTGGTGCAGGCATTAGCTCAAGTGTGATGGTGTCAGGAGGAATGTCAGCATGATGGACTTGGACCGACACTGTCCTGGCTGGGTGTGTGAGAGGTGGGGTGGATGGAGCCGCAGCTGCCCCTGCAGCCTCCCCAGCCTGCCTACGCGGGGCAGCAGATGACCTAGCTGCCCCTGATCCACGTGGCCTGATGACACCAACGTTCACCGGCGCACGTGGCCTAGACCTGCTGACCTGGAAATCAGCCATGGAGTCACCTTGTGCCAGGTCTGGTTCCACAGTGGGCTGGTCCAACAAGGGCTGAGCATGGATGGTGTCAGCCACGTTAACCTCAACCGGGGGGGCATGGGTGTCCCTGACTGCTCCTCCACACATGGGGGGGCTAGGGGCACCCTGCAAGTCACGGCCACGTCCCCTACCGGATCCACCACAGCCACCACTTGGGGCTCGGCTACCTTTGCCACTCTTACGGCTTGGTCGCCTCCCAGCCATGGCACTGATGTTATTGTGTGTATGGGAGTTGATGTGAACTATTGTCCTGGGCAATTGGGGGTCAAAGGGGTTGGGTACCAGATGGTAATCGTACCCTAGTGCTCTAGCAAGGCTGTATGTCACCCCTGGGGAAAGATGACGGGTCACGCAACGCACAGGCACCCCAAAAAAGGGAAGTAAGGTGCACGCAACCCCTCCTAGACCAAGTGCGTGGAAAAATAAACCTGCACTACGCTGTGGCACCCAGAAACACAAGAATGAACGTATGCGTGTCACACGCAGCCTAGAATGACCTCTGAAGGGGTACGCGACACACGGGGCAAGCACAGATGTTAAATACGTGCGCGACTCACCGTCTGCCAGGAACAAAAGCGTGAAAAATATGCGCGTGTGCGTGTTGGCAACACCCCGCCAAAAGAAGAATTGTACGCTGTCTGAGGAGACAGGACAACAGTAGAAGAGAACGCTGTTTGAGGAAACAGGCCCAGGGAAAAGAGGAAAAGAGAAAAAGCTGTCGGAGGTAACAGGGAGTACGAACTGGAAACGCTGTGAAGTAAATCGCGTGTGAACCGACAAGAAGTACAGATTGCACCCACTCGCTCTCCACGAAAAGCACGTACAAGGAAATGGCGTTCTACACGTACCTTTTATAAACACGGACGCGCATACGCAGTGAGGCCATTTCCACCAATTACGCGCTTTGACACTCGGACGTGTATCTCTTTTTTTTTACACGCGCCATTCTCTACGGCCATGCGTGTGACGTCACAGCTGCGCATGGTGGCCTTTGGGCCAATGAAATCGCATATGCGAGCACACGTGGTAAAACTGCACGTCCGAGTGTCATCGCGTGTAATCGGAGGGAAGTGAGCGTACACGCGATTGGCCTGGGTACGTGTATTTCTGGAGTGCGCAGGAAGTTTCACACGCGATTGGTGGAAATCCACGTGTGCTTGTTTTCAGCTGCATGTATCAGCACTGTGTACATGTGCATGTGTGTGTATTTGACAAGGGTGCAACAGTGATGCAACATGGATGCATGTGACAGCGGGATGTGGAAGCCTGATTGGCAGATGTGACATGGATGCCCATCGCAACACTGCGACAGTTGGCTGAGGTGTACACATGCATGCAAGTGTGGTGGTGTGCGTTCATGTGTAGTGCACTCCCTGTGTTGTATGTGATGTCTGGCTCACCTTTGCCTGCTCATGCTGTTGTATGTGTATGGATGGTGCTGGCAGTTGCGATGTGGCTGTGGTATGGCTCATGTGTGCAAGTTGAAATGACATGTGTGTTGCCGATTGTGATGCCATGTCTGAGGTTTGCCAATGCCACTCATGTGCAACTGTCATGTGTGTATGTGTCCATTGTACAGTGCCCTGATGCCTGTGTTTTATTTCTCCCTGTCTGCAGCGTCAACTGATGAAGAGGGCGGAGAAGGTGCTGTGGAGCACAGCGGCGGGGATCGCACCGCCAGCCGGAGACGCAAGGCCCGGCTCCCCTCCCAGGTTGTGATCTCGTCGGGGAGTGAGGAGTCCGGTGCCGCCTCCCAGGCCGCAGCTGCCGGGGGGAGGTCCAAGAGGCGGAGGTCGGAGTTGGACTCCTCGGCAGCAGAAGGGGCAGCTGGGACCCCACAGGGCCCAACGGGGGAAGATGGGACGGAGTCATCCAGGTTGGTGGGGGGTTTGGTGGAGGAGGAGGCCGTGCAAGCAACAGAGACGGGGTCTGGAGGTGGGGATTCCACTGGTGCTAGTGGTGCAGTGCAGGACCAGGGACAGGAGGCAGCACAGGTCGTTGCGGAGGTGCCTGTGTGCAATCCTGTCCCTGAACCTGTCACTGCATCATCTTGCACCAGCAGGGATGCCTACGTCCAGACCCGTTTTCAGGCAGGGGATGAGCTCACGACAACTGGCCTTCCTCTGCCTGCAGACATGTCTATCCGGGTCCGGGTTGAGCCTGTCCTGACTGTTGTGGCGTTGCGTCAACGGGCCATGCGAGGTGACCTGCAGTCTTTTCATGAGGAGACTGCACGTCATCTCGAATGGCTCGTTGACCGCGTCGGCCTACTGGGACAGGTCACCCAGGCCGGATTCCTCCATTTGATGGGGCTTGCTACGACCCCCTCCTCAACTGAACCCCCTATGCGCCAGTCGTCCTCCTTGCCATCTTCCCACCCATCAGTCACCTGGGTGCCCTGTGGAGCTGCCTCTGACGGTGCGGCCAGGCTGGTGGAGGAAGCATCCCTGCCACAGTCGGGAGTCGGACGTCCAGCAGGGGTGGACACATCAACGACTGCACCCCAGCCAGCAGAGGATATGCAGGGAGCAGGAGGCAGTGCACGGGCAGAGGCGCAGCAGCAGCAACGTGGTGGGAGCCATGATGGCTCGGGGCCTTCCACATCGGAGGGGCAGGCATCGGCCGGAGGGCAGGAGGACCCAGGACGGGAAGTGTCTTCCGTGTGGCAGCGGTTGGGCCACACCATAGATGCGGAGCGGCAGCGGGCAGAAGAGACATGGCTCACGATGGTCAGGGCGGAGAACTCCATGCGGAGGGCCCTGAGGCGTGCCAAGTGCCTCGAGGCAATCCGCAGGGAGTTTGGGGGGAACATGTGGACGGCACTGCGGACCCTCGGGGCCATGGAGGAGGAGCGCCTCTGGGACATTGAGCAGGAGTTCGATGATGCCCTGGCCCGGAACATCCCAAAGTGAGCCGTCGGACTAGCCCGCTGCCCTGGTAAATAGTTCTATAGTTAGTGTTAGGTTTCCTTTGGTTTAGCATTTTTTTTGGACCTTTTGGACAATGGGCCACATTTTTGTATATAGTTATTTTTTTTAGGTAGTGTTATTAGATATGTTTCATTTCTTCGGTTGGGATCATGGACCCTGGATTGTTTATCTGTACATAGTTGACTTTTGGATTTTCAATTTTTATTATGATTTCACCATGGAGCAATGGTTTTCGATTTTATTTTTCCATTGGATTTACTTTTGTGCACTGTGACTTTGGACACCTTTCCTTTGCATTATGATTTGTGGTTTTTGCATTATTTCACGGACCTGCTGTTTTTTTTTTTTTAAATTTCTATTATTGTTTGTTTATTTTTGATTCAATTTATGTTGCTTTTAATACATATTTTTTCTTCAAAGTTCAATGTGTAGTATCATCTCATTGGTTTCATGCATATCATGATATGGGTTTTGACATTCACTGACACCCATTGGGTGTATGTGAGGGACATGTGTTCATTTCCAAACTTGCAATTGGGCTTCTATCATGTTTTTGCCATTTCTAAGTGGGTGGATGCAATACTCGGGTGGGTGTTTGGCATTTGGAGGCTGACCATGAGGGCCAGGGATCTACATTGTGGTGACATGTTGGCTGGGGGACATGAGTGGGGGCCTGGCGGAGGCTGCCCCTGCACTGCTGGGGGGTGGGGGTGATAGCGGACATGAGTGGGGGCCTGGTGGAGGCTGCCCCTGGTGGCTGGGGGGTGGGGGTGCAGGTAGACATGAGTGGGGGCCTGGTGGAGGTGGAGGCTGCCCCTGGTGGCTGGGGGGTGGGGGTGGTGGGAGACATGAGTGGGGGCCTGGTGGAGGCTGCCCCTGGTGGGTGGGGGTGTTAGGGGACATGAGTGGGGGCCTGGTGGAGGCTGCCCCTGCACTGCTGGGGGGTGGGGGTGGTGGTAGACATGGGTGGGGGCCTGGTGGAGGCTGCCCCTGGTGGCTGGGGGGTGGGGGTGGTGGGAGACATGAGTGGGGGCCTGGTGGAGGCTGCCCCTGGTGGGTGGGGGGGGTGATAGGGGACATGAGTGGGGGCCTGGTGGAGGCTGCCCCTGCACTGCTGGGGGGTGGGGGTGATAGGGGACATGAGTGGGGGCCTGGTGGAGGCTGCCCCTGGTGGGTGGGGGGTGGGGGTGATAGGGGACATGAGTGGGGGCCTGGTGGAGGCTGCCCCTGGTGGCTGGGGGTGGGGGTGATGGGGGACATGAGTGGGGGCCTGGTGGAGGCTGCCCCTGCACTGCTGGGGGGTGGGGGTGGTGGTAGACATGGGTGGGGGCCTGGTGGAGGCTGCCCCTGGTGGCTGGGGGGTGGGGGTGCAGGGAGACATGAGTGGGGGCCTGGTGGAGGCCGCCCCTGCACTGCTGGGGGGTTGGGGTGGTGGGAGACATGAGTGGGGTCTGGTGGAGGCTGCCCCAGCACTGCTGGGGGGTGGGGGGGTGGTAGACATGGGTGGGGGCCTGGTGGAGGCTGACCCTGGTGGCTGGGGGTGCAGGGAGACATGATTGGGGGCTTGGTGGAGGCTGCCCCTGCACTGCTGGGGGGTGGGGGTGGTGGGAGACATGAGTGGGGGCCTGGTGAAGGCTGCCCCTGCACTGCTGGGGGGTGGGGGTGGTGGTAGACATGGGTGGGGGCCTGGTGGAGGCTGCTCCTGGTGGCTGGGGAGTGGGGGTGATAGGGGACATGAGTGGGGTCCTGGTGGAGGCTGCCCCAGGTGGCTAGGGGGTGGGGGTGATAGGGGACATGAGTGGGGGCCTGGTGGAGGCTGCCCCTGGTGGCTGGGGGGTGCAGGTGGTGGGAGACATGAGTGGGGGCCTGGTGGAGGCTGCCCCTGGTGGCTGGGGGTGGGGATGGTGGGAGACATGGGTGGGGGCCTGGTGGAGGCTGCCCCTGGTGGCTTGGGGGTGGGGGTGCAGGGAGACATGAGTGGGGGCCTGGTGGAGGCTGCCCCTGGTGGATGGGGGTGGGGGTGGTGGGAGACATGAGTGGGGGCCTGGTGGAGGCTGCCCCTGCACTGCTGGGGGGTGGAGGTGATAGGGCACATGAGTGGGGGCCTGGTGGAGGCTGCCCCTGGTGGCTGGGGGGTGGGGGTGATAGGGGACATGAGTGGGGGCCTGGTGGAGGCTGCCCCTGCACTGCTGGGGGGTGGGGGTGGTGGGAGACATGAGTAGGGGCCTGGTGGAGGCTGCCCCTGCACTGCTGGGGGGTGGGGGTGGTGGTAGAAATGGGTGGGGGCCTGGTGGAGGCTGCCCCTGGTGGCTGGGGGGTGGGGGTGGTGGGAGACATGAGTGGGGGCCTGGTGGAGGCTGCCCCTGGACTTCTGGGGAGTGGGGGTGGTGGGAGACATGAGTGGGGGCCTAGTGGAGGCTGCCCCTGCACTGCTGGGGTGTGGGGGTGATAGGGGACATGAGTGGGGGCCTGGTGGAGGCTGCCCCTGGTGGCTGGGGGTGGGGGTGCAGGGAGACATGAGTGGGGGCCTGGTGGAGGCTGCCCCTGCACTGCTGGGGGGTGGGGGTGATGGGAGACATGAGTGGGGGCCTGGTGGAGGCTGCCCCTGGTGGCTGGGGGTGCAGGGGGACATGCGTTGGTGGGCAGTAGTGCAAGGTGACATGTGGGTTGGCTGGGGGGCATGGCCATGGTGGATGGGGTGCCTGCAGGACATGTGCAGGGTAGGCCCCTGTGGTGTGGGCCACCTGCAGGGGCCGTGGAGGGTGTAGAGGGAACACCTGGGAGGACCCACACGTGCAATTCACGTGTGGTGCTCCCCGCGCACCCCTGTAATACACGTACCCTGATGGAATCGCGTGTGATACTTCCCGCGCACCCCTGAAATACACGTACCCTGCTGATTTTGCGTGTGATACTTCCCGCGCACCCCTGAAATACACGTACCCTGCTGCTTTTGCGTGTGATACTTCCCGTGCACCCCTGGCATACACGTACCCTGGTGTTTTTGCGTGTGATACTTCCCGCGCACCCCTGGAATACGCGTACCCTGATGGAATCGCGTGTGATACTTCCCGCGCACCCCTGAGATACACGTACCCTGCTGCTTTTGCGTGTGATACTTCCCGCGCACCCCTGAAATACACGTACCCTGCTGTTTTTGCGTGTGATACTTCCCGCGCACCCCTGGAATACACGTACCCTGATGGAATCGCGTGTGATACTTCCCGCGCACCCCTGAGATACACGTACCCTGCTGCTTTTGCGTGTGATACTTCCTGCGCACCCCTGAAATACACGTACCCTGCTGCTTTTGCGTGTGATGCTTCCCGCGCACCCCTGAAATACACGTACCCTGCTGCTTTTGCGTGTGTTACTTCCCACGCACCCCTGATGCACACGTACACAGGACAATCGCGTGTGGAACTTCCCGCGAACCACTGAAATACACATTCCCTGCTTGGCGTTTGCTGTTTGCCAGCCCTGTGAACTGGTCCAGGGTTAGCGCAGCCCTTTGTGATTATTTGGGGATTTTGAAGGCTTTTCCTTGCGCGAGGGCGTTCTTGGGGGCGTAACTGGCGCTGCTGCAGGGTCGCTGCGCCACGGCTGGTTTTGGATGCGAAAATCCATGAATACGCTGTGCGTGGAAATCGATTTAGCGCACGCGGCTGGCGCAGACATTCGCACGGGCCGCTGTGCGCCAGCCGCATGCGCCACTTTTGTGCGAATTTCTATGAATTACCCTATTAATTTTTATCAAAAATCATTGTTAACATTTTTTACAAAAAACACATCAAATAGTAAAACATATCGCAAAATGTATACTTCAAAAGGTTATCAGTGAATTATTTGTTCTCTCATCTGCTCTCAGTATTTATTAAAATGATCACAATATCTGCAAAGTCTTTCATTTCAAAATTACAGGAAACAGATGAGATGTTTTTTCAAACTAAAGAGGATTAGGTACAAAGTGGGTAAAAAGCATGGAAAAATAAGAACTCAGAACAGCTGCAAGGGCTGAAAGCAATGATAAATATTAAATGATTTGCTATGGGTGTGGTGAATATCAGCAGCTATGCGGCTCGCTCTGTCCTTGGTTGAGAATGTTGACGTGGATATATGTGATATGGACCCGCCCAGCCACTGCACGTGTTATGTTGGTCAATGCCGCAAGTGCAGGTGTGGTCATAACCTCTGCTACGAAAAGCGAGCAGTGATTGGTTTGTGGGTGTAGCCGCGGATACCCTCTATATTTTCAGGAAACCCCTTTACTTTTCCTCAATACTTTTTGCATCTTAGTTTCTGACACATCTGTGTAACCCTCCAAGAGCTTTCCAAACTTTCAAACTTAATGTTTCCAATCTGTTTTTGCCCTCCCTTACTCCTAAACCTCTTTCCTTTGTCTTGTGTTTTATCTTCATTTATTATTTTCTTTTTAAAATTTCTTTTCATTTTAAGTGGCAAAGTCTTTTTTGTGGTGTCTTTTATTTTATTATTTCGTCTTCCCAGGAGGTGGTCTCTACTGCTTTACCTCCCCGAAAGAAGCAGTGCGGGATGAAGACAACAGCGGACAGCTGAAAATATTTCATGGTACAACACCACCATAGCCAGAAGGAGGTAGAGGACATCATCTACACTTTGTGCCAAAAAACACTGCAGAGAGGTCCAGCATCGCACCATCTCAAACTCTGGGGACTTCGGCGCTAATTCAGCACCTAGTGAGAGTCCACTAGAATGACATTGATGAGCCATACCGGCTAGCTCATTCTAAAAATAAACTAAAGACCCACAGACCCCAGTCAGTATGGCGGCATCTTGGAAACACCCAAGTCCCTACAACATCTTCTGCCCTTCCGGCTACATCACCATCAGGAACAAGTGCATCCTCAGCTGGTACTCTAGAAACACGTTTGTACAGGTGTGTTAAAATGCCATATCATATCATATAATCTAATCGAGGAATCAAAGACTACTACTGAACTTCCTCCACTGCTGCCAGCCCACAATCTGATGCAGTACAAAGATATGTGCTGCATATGTCTCAATTGGGTTGTGGCGGGAGATGCCACCCTACCTGGATGGGTAAGAACCATTTCTAAACACCAGGTCCACTATGACCAGTAGGCATCTTTTTTTATGTGACAATTTTGTTCCCCCTTTTTGTGAAAAATATTAAAGTTAAAAAAATATCCCCCAAAATGTGTCCTTTTTATTAACCCATTGATATGTGTTTGAAACCCTAATGTTCTTCCCTGACCAGTTCCACCCTCCTCCTTTCCTCTTGCCCAAAACAGCCCTTTTCAGGGCCAAGTTTTCAGTTATAAAAGTAGACCAAAAAAAACACAGACTGTATAAATGGATTAGTGATTCTTAGTTGTTCCTTTTAATAAAGTATGTGTTAAAAAAGCAAATTATTTATGTTTTTATTTTAGCTGCGACTATCCTTTATTGAAGCCCGCGAGTACTATTACAGTACCTGTGGCTACAGAATGTTTGTTATGCTATATTACGCACTATTTTGTCTCATAGCCGAGAAAGAATTTAAGAAAATTACATATGTATATATGTGTGTAGTAGGTAGTCCTGAAAAGTTACATTTTTCGATATATTGAGTGTAGTATTTGTGCAAAGCTACTGTAACACTTTAATTGCTTTCTCTTCACCAACAATAAATATAACTGTAAACAATATTTAAAAGTCAAATAAGTATGTAATGTTTTTTGTAAAAATACTTATTTGAGGGAAAGTGGTTGTGGGATTTTATTTCTTTTAGTATTTACACATGATAGATCTTCTTCATCAGCCCGATTGTCTGCATTATTACTATCTACTTTTCGTTTCAGGTCATGTATCACTGATTTCATATAATTTTGAAGATTCATAAAAATGTCTTTTTTTTTCTTTTAAACTATCCATGATTGTATTGGTAGGGAATTCCTCATGTTGCTTAATCCTTCTAGATACTTGAATCACTTCTTCATCTGTTTGAAAATATTTTAAATATTTCAAAACAATTGAAGACATCATTGATTTAAAAGTTCTTTTGCTGGTAGCACAGGCATTGAAAAACAGTTTGTGTATATAGTAAGTGTTTTCATTCAGATAATTTTGGTGACTGTTTTCTTCTTTTACATGGAACGCATATTAACATATACATATGGATTTAGCCTGAGGTACAGTAAAAGTACATAATTATGTCTAATAGCTTCAGTGACATATTTAACTTTCATTACTGTTTATTTTAAAAATGAATGGCATAGTAAAAACGCAATGCTCTTTATTGTTCACTTTGCAAAACAATGTCATCTAAATACCTCAGTGATATATTTTTTACTTTGAAAAGTATTTTGTTTACAATGCTAAGGTATACCTATATTCTGAATGATATTTGTTAGTTATGAATATTTTTATTCACAATTTACATGAACATAAAGAATAAACTTACAGAATTCAGAGTATCATGCACTTTTTTGTGGCTGTTTCTCTTCAGTATCTTCCTTCCTTCAGTATTTCCTCCTCGGTGACTCCTTGTAGTTTTCCATTGTAGGGTGAGAGTAATACAGTGTCTGTCACCTCACGTGTTAGATTGAACAATGGAAAAACATTACTTGATGATAGAAGGTGGGATTCTCTGCATTTACTTTCTGATTGGGTCTTTATTGTTTGTATGGTGTGCAGTTGCCAATAGGACGTCCACTACCACAGCTGCTGTTCAAGCTATAAGACAACTTCATTTTTTTATTGATGTTTATATATAGAAATTAAAGTGGAGGTTCTTTTGTCCGATAACCTTAAGTGTTTTTCCTAAATAGTAAAGTGGTATTTCCCAAGAGAGATGTGTGTTTCAGGAGATTGTGGAGTTAAAGAGGCTTTAGTTATTGTTTTTGCTGGATATTTGAGAAATGGAGGCAATTTCACAAGGAGATTGTCGATATATTATGTGGAATGTCGGATGATGAATCTCATTGCTTAAAAGATTGTGGAGGAATGCAGAATTTTGAGAATGGGACTAAAAGTGATGTTCAGGACATAGGTGATCTATTTTCAAAGCACTGGCTTAGTACGCTTTTCTGGTTCTATAATATTACTTTAGATGGAGTATTTGAAATCAGAGGTATGTGTTCAGGTTGTAGACACACATTTTTGACTGGGAGCACAGGATATTTTGTCTTTGGGAAAAGAAAATGATTTACTCATCTAAGGAAAGAGCACAGAGAAATGTTGCAAGATTTGTTAAATTGTAATAGAAGAGAGAGAGTATTTGTCTGAATTAAAGAATATTTTTAGGTTATATACTGCCATAAAAACATAAAGGCTCTTTTAAGAGCCACCCATAAAAGTTATGAAATATTATTATTATTATTTTTTTATTATTACTTGAATTTAATCAGAAATGATTTTTACAAGATTCTTTGTTGAGCCAGTATAAAAGTTCAATTGAATCTCCACGTCAAACTGAGACAATTTCCAACTTGTATAGTTCGAGCGGGAATTCAATCGTCGAGAGGAGGTTGGGGAGACCATCAAGCTCTAGAGACCACTCAAATTTTCCATACCCTCTTTCGTATGTTGGTTGATCTTTTTCAGTTCTAGGAATATTTTTAGATTATATACTGCCATAAAGACACAAAGGCTCTTTTAAGAGCCACCCATAGAAGTTATTAAATATTATTGAAAATAAAAATGTTCTCTGTTGCCTATTTTTTCTATAGCCGTGGGTACTTTTATGCTTGCGGCTAAAGACCAGCCAATGAAATGTTGCACCCTCTGAGGGACTTCTATAGCTGCGCGTATCAGCAAACCAATGGGACATCGTGTATTTTGGCGGGCTTGTGTAGCCACAGCTGTAACTGATGGCAGAACCACGGCTATTGTAATACACATTTCTGTGCAGTAATCCTATTATTTCATGGATGTTACAGTACACAATTTTAAATTTCTTTCTGCTCCCATGCCCTCAACTGTTCCCTTGTGTCTGTTCCCTTCTGTCATTTGAACTTTGAAACCTTGATAATTTGTGTTTTTGATTATGTAAAAAATGTATGTGTACGCACGGCAAGCAGCCATTCATAACCGCGGCTATCATCAAGCCAACAGAACTTTGTGTAGTTTGGCGGGCTTGTGTAGCCGTGGCTATTAGTATACACATTTCTGTGCATGTTATTTTGGGGATGTTACACCACACAATTTTACTTGTCTTTCTAATTCCATGTCCTGTCCTCTACCCTTGTGCCATTTCAACTTTGAAACCTTTGCAATGTGTGTTTTTGAGTGTATAAAAGATTTACGTGTACCCGCGGCTATAAGGGATTGTTCATAGTCACGGCTATCAAAAA
This sequence comes from Ambystoma mexicanum, assembly GCF_040938575.1. Taxonomy (NCBI): domain Eukaryota; kingdom Metazoa; phylum Chordata; class Amphibia; order Caudata; family Ambystomatidae; genus Ambystoma; species Ambystoma mexicanum. Next base: position 807,336,267 of record NC_090936.1, read on the forward strand.
ATATTTTAAAAAACATGTTTTCTGCATATGTATGTATTAGGTAGTCCTTAAAAGGGCTGTTTTGGGCTACACTGAGTGTAGTAGTTTAGCACATTAGGAGTACTGCTTTGATCTTATCAAGGAACACCACATTTCCTTTATCAGTTAGGTGTACTCCATCATCTCTATAGATTAGACATGTAGAACTGGATGTTGTTGTTGATATTCATAATTGTTTTTGGTCTCTGATAAAATCTGAAACTATCTTACTAATATTTCTCAGTGTTTTTTCAATTATGGAATTAAATCTGGTGGCCCATGTTAGGACTGATTTTCTGTGCTCTGACCTGGTGGACAGATATATAGAAGGTCAATCTAGTATTGTGACAGGGACAACTTTGGCTGTAGCCAAACCAGTTCATGGTAGCAAGGCGAGTGCTCTAGGCTAAGTCTCAGGATGCGGTTAGCTTGTAAGGGGTCCATAATGAGCACACACAGGGAATCAGTCAAGAAACACACTTAGACAAACAGGTATAAAAATACTTACTTATTTATGGCCAAATAACACAGGCAAACATGACTACCAACAGGCAATATTATCACACAACACTAAACATATGATACATATACACAATTACTAGAGTAGGGCAAAATACATATCAAGCCTCTGAAAAGGAAGATACAGATTAGTATTAGCAGTACAGGTCCACAGAGATTCAATGCTTTCTTCAGAAGTCCATCCCTAAGATATATTGGGCCTTGTGCTAAAAAGTTCAACAAAGTTCCATACAGTTTTGTGAAGCTGGAAACAATTAAGGTAGGGTCTGTGGGGTTCAGTGAACAGTTCCAGTGGTTGGGGGACAAGTTAATCTGACTAACAAATGTGTTCCCAACTTCCGGAGGGCCTGTGTGAACAAGTAGTGGCAAAGCCAAAGAAATACAAACGTTTCTAAAAGTTACCAAAACCTTTAAAAGGGAGTTAGGGGAGCAGGTAGGTATTGCTACAACTCACCCCCTTTACTCTGATTCTTCACAAGACTTGGCAGGTCGGTTGAAGAGGGTCCAAGGTCTCATTTCCCACCTTACGCCCCAGCCCTTGATTCCCAGGGGTTGCAGGTTCAAGCAAATCTCCTTTCGGTCTTTAATACTGGTGCACGGTCTTCGAGTTGAAGAATGCAACACAACTCGACTCAGAGCCCCTCTCAGGGTAGGACTGGACGCAGGCAAGCAGTTTTGGATGATGGACACTGATGCAGAGTGACGCAAAGAGATTCAATTGCCACGGTCACACTTTCCCACTTATCTCTGGCCCTTTTGATCTAGGACCATGAAATCTTGCTGACGTAAGTCTTGCTGCACAGGTTGAAGTTCCCCCAAGTTCCAAGCCTCAACTCGGAATGATGACGTCTTCAGCACGTTAGCCAATACTCAGAGCTGTTCAGCCGCTGGGTGCGGTCTAGGGGCACTTCAGAGGACTCTTCTTCGTAGGACTCCAAGTTGACGTTGAGAATGGATGGTCCCTCCACTCTAGGGGTCACAACTCCCTCGCAGGACTGCTGAAGATCACCTGCAAGACGGGGCTCTGCCAGGACAGCAGCAGAAATTGTTTGTCAGGCCTTCTTCCAATGGGTCTCCGGGCTCCTTGCGGGTCTTGCAGCTGGACAGGAGTCTTGGTTCCTTCTTCCAGGATCTCTCCAGAGTGGGTGCAGGGCTCCTGCTCTTATCCTAAAAGCCAAGTAAGAGGAGAAACTCCCACTAGCCAATGACAGATCTGGCCCTCATACACACATCCCAGCAGTGCTCCAATCAGGACTACTGGTGGCAAAACTCATGCATACCACTCAGACACACTGGCACCAGTTTGTAGATTGGGACCAGACAGTCCCAGACCACTTCCTTTCTGCAAACACACATTGCCCTCTAGTAGCCGCCAAAAGCCTCTGCTTTTCTGGGCACTGGAAGTCCATATATGGATTCTCCTGTCCTCACAGGCCAGTGATAAGGCTAAAAGACAAGATGCCCAAAGGACAAGCGAAAAATCTCATGGCATGGCCCTGTTTAACCACTAGCCACAGTTAGTAGCCAAACGTGGTAAACACAGTAAGGCAAAAACGAAATGCACCAAAAAATAAAAAAAAGTCACTGCTGCCACCAGCTTGTCCATTTAGCACACCTTGTGTAACCGAAAACAATCCTGTATTAGTGTTAGTCTAGGGCAAAAAAAAATGTGTAGCCCATTGTACTGCATTGTACAATGATACAAATTACCACACGTGGTAACAAGTTACTAAAAGTAGTAATAAATTAACTGGACTAGGGGAAGCAATGTTTCCCAGTACTGACAGCCTGAAGGACATGCACGTTTCCCAGATGAGCAAAGGCCAGTTTAGTGAAGCTTAAGGCTTCACTGTAAGAAGAGCAGGTCAGATGCAATAATAAAGGCAAAATGTGTGGGGGTCCATAGAAATGGAAAGAAAGGTGCAGTAAAGAGGATCTTTCCTAAAAGTCCACTTACATTTTGTTCAGCGTCAGATTGGAAAAGATAAAGGTGGTGTGAGGAATTTGATTTTGCAAGTCCTGTTTCATCATTAAAGCAAGGAACATACCTCGTACATTACCCAACTCATTACCCCCACAATGAGTCAGTATGACGTCTGGCTGCCTTGTACTTTTCAGACTGAACAACCTAGGAAAAACTTGGGACTACCACATTCTCTGCAATCCAATCCATTTAATTCTAAAATCAGTCAAACCCATGTCCATGTCAATATTTAGTTTCTCACAAAAAGTCTATCTTCAATCAGCCACACAGCTTTACAACCAGCCATGATATTTGTTTCTAAGAAAATGATTCTTAGTTTGAATTTTTACTAACAGTAGGAGTGGTTTATGCATGATGTGTGTGTTGTGGTGTTTGTAATTGATTGGTGTTACTGTTGCAATTGTGTACTTGCCTGTGATGGTTTGCAGTGAACATGTGTCAGCAATTTTACTAGTTTGCAGTCCTGTTTTTGTGCCATTGATTTTTTTAAAGTATCATAGGCAACATTTTAAAGACTTTTGACATTCTGATTGCAGATCTCACACTGTGCAGATATTGAGTCTGTGGCTGATGTGAAGATCTGTGCATCTTTTGGGTTAGTTGGCGAGTGATAGTACATTTCTATTTATTTCATGCTTTATTTGTACTGTGGATTATATCCAGTATATTAAGTTAGTTTATGTTTTTGAGGTAGTAAAGGATATAACTTTAATTTTTAAGTCAGGGTTTTCTGGTTTACTTTTTAGGAGCGTGATCAAGCAGCAGTCCATGTTAAGCTATGGTTATCTGTGACAGAACATTGTTTGCATTGATGAGTTGTTTTCCATTGTTTTGCTGAAGGTTTCATTTTATAATATGCTCTAAATGAGACTTTGGGAAGTTTTTTTTCTATCTTACTTTAATTGTTTAAAACACACTTTTACTGCTCCATATCTAAACAATGTGCGGCAAGAATTGCTAGAAGTTGTTGATTAGGAAAGAAAATCGATTTTTAAGTACTAAGCTGTACATTGAGGTGCATGCTATAAAAACACTGTGAACATTTTTTTTATTTTCACTGGTGCAAGTATACTCCGAGCAGTAGGAATGTGATTTTTATTTTACAATGGTTTTAAAACCACTTTTGGTGTTTTTAATAAAGTTTTGTGTGGTCATTTGAAAATGTGTGTGTTTTAAAAAGAGTTTTTATGCTGCAGTGTATCTGAGAGAAAATAGATTGCGTTCATTAGTTCTTTGTTGATTTTTTTGCTAAGCCCACTGCTTAATTTGTAAAAGAATATGTGTCGGGGCTCAACATTTTTCTTTGGCAGCCAGTAGTGCTTTAAGACATTCCCTCAAGCACTAGTATAAGGTAAATTTCCCTCAACAGAGACTCTCTCAGCATAAGCCATCAAAGTGCAAGCATTCATAGAGAATAGATTGAATCAGCAGTGTAAGCTTCCGTCAAATAGAATAGTTGCAGGCTGGGCCTCGGCAGTGCTTAAACTGCCTTACTGGCAATAGGTGAAGAAAGGGTTCAATACTTTTTAGCTTGGAATCTTTTGAGTTTGGTGGGGTAGTAGAGCAAAATTCATTATCACACACAGAACAGGGACATTGCAGGCAGCAGTACTGCAACTTTCATTGACACAACAACTAGGCACAGCATGTACCACAGCAACATAAGCTTTGCATGTGCAAAAGAACTATGCTTCTCACTTTTTCAAACACACAAGCACACAAAAGGTGAAGATGAGGTTCAGGTCATAATAGGCCACTGTAGAACAATATTTTCCCAAACAGAACAGTACAGAATTGGACAAAGTAGTGCAAGTGAAGGCACGCCCACAAACACTCAAGCCAGAAAAAATACAACCCGCTAGGGAAAAAAGGCCAAGAGATTTTTGCAAGGATAACAAGTTTTAATCACAGAAAAAAATAGGTATGCCAACAAAGAACTCTGCTTCTCAAGAAGGTTCTGCCGAAAAATAGTACAAGCAGAATTACGTCACATATACAGTAAAAACCTGTGTGGCTGGTTGGTGAGACCCTATACATAGGCAGCCTGCTCCATAGGGGATACCAGGCTGCTATTGGTCCCAGTCCCATCCGTCCGTCTTCCATCACGTGGGGTCAACTGGGCTCATCATCTCCAGGGAACCATGGCCGTGTTCGCAATTAGTAACTATGTAAGACAGTGCAACTCTAACATTATGGCATGCACCTGGGAAACTCAGGGACTGGCACAGGGGGAGGCTTAAGATCATGCTGACATTAATTTATTCCACCCTGTAACTTGCATTACAACGTTTCTCATTATGCAATGGGATGGAATGGTTGTGTTCTTTTAGATCTTTTATGACCACCAGGTTTATGGTTGGTGGTCTGAGGTCACCTACTATCGTGGAATTCAGGGGTCTTGGACTAGGGCAGTTGTGGGTGTCATAACCCACGGTGGGCTAGGCGGGGGTTGTAGGTCTGCTTTCGGCCTGGCTGCAATAAACTTGCATTGTGAGGCGCCTGGTATTGTCTTGCGGGGCGCAATACAAAAACCAATATAGATTCCTTCTTGGGATAACACGTATTGTTAACAGTTAAGGAACAAAGAAAAGTTTCTATGGGAGCTAGCAGTTTGGGTCTCTCTATCATCAGCGCTTGGGCCTGTTCAGGTTTCTATATTGGGGTCTGTGTTTACTGTGCCGCCATGCAATGCTGAGTGTTTCCACCATAACTACAAAAATGGCACTTACTTGTATGTGCACACTAAGTCTACGCATTTGTAATATTGAGTTAGTGCAGAGTTTCTTAGCACACCACCCTGACCCTCAGTTCATCACACGTGTAGCAATGCAATTTGCCTTACTCTAAAATGCCTAGGGGGGGTGGGAGAGGTTAATTTCCTTCCCAACAGTCCCCCTTTTCTTTACTTCTACAGTAACAAATTCCTCTGCATATTTGTGCTCATTTTCTCGTCTTACTGTGGCTTCATAAGGTGGAGTTCCTTTTATTGGCATACAATCTCTTCATACTGATCACAAACGTTCTCCTGCCTGTGCATATTCGTCGGGTGTGCAGGTCATATAAATGCACCCCCCATCCCCATCTAGATTTACCCAAACTCATTATTATTTTTAGGGTTGGGGTGGGACAATGATGGTGTGGTACAGGGCTGGACTGGGAACCAAAAGAGGCCCTGGATTTTTTTTTCAAAGTGGCCCCATATTTCGTCGAAGGAGCGTGCATAGCACGCGTGCCCAACACTTCTATGAGGGGATTGCGAGTATCCCCCCAAGAAGATTTTAAATAAAATTAGTCCAAATTAGTACATTTAAACCATGTTATAATCATATATGGATTTTAAAAATTCATGTTTTAAGTAAGTTCATGATCTCATAAAGTATATCTTCAATGATAGATGGAAAAACCACAAGTGCAATATCAGTCTCAATAAACGTCAGAAACATATCAAATAAAGCATGGATTGTAACAAATGTTTTTATTAAGTAACAGAAAACTGTGAAAACTCTAGAATTGTAAAACTGCTAATAATAAATAATAAACATTCTATAGACATCTGTGAAAACTCTAGCACTATAAAACAGCTAAAAATAAATAATATATATACATTTTCAACAGAAATCTGCGAAAACTCTAGAACCGTAAAACAGCTAATAATAAATAATAAATATTCAATATATCTTGTAACATTCTAACTTGAAAGCAAACAGATCAATGGTGACATCACTGCCAACTGACTAAAAGCATCACTTCTCCCTTACCTTCAGCATAAAGGCTTCCAACTGAGATTTTGAAAGATAATTAAATTGAACATATATTTTTTTTATTATTAAATACCACACATCCATGAAAACTGTAGGACTGTGGAGTCGCTAATATTAAATTATAAATATAAAATAATTAACATCTGTTGTAACAAGCTGCCTTTAGTAAGGCAAAACATTGAGCATCAATTTAAGGAATGTGCATAAAGGCTTCCAACTGAGGTATAGTAAGATATTGCATTCATCATGTTATGCATACAGTATTACATAATGTAAACCATGCAAAGCTGTAGAACTGTATAGAAGCCTATATTAAATAATTAACAATCTTTGTAACAAGCTACTTTTGGAGGCCAGATGATTAATGATTTCATCATTGTTAAGTGTCATCAAAGCATCTTTTTCAACTGACATAAGCATGAAGGCTTCCAAATGAGGCTGAGTAAGGGAACTGCGAAGTCTGTTCAAGATGTACTTGAGCTTTGAAAATGACCTTTCACATGCCACCTGAGAGCAGGACAATGTCAGTGTAAGCTTGTAGGCATTAGAAAGTGATCTATAGGCTCTACTGTACATTTTGAATCTTCGTAGCACATTATAGCAACATGCTATACAATTCTTGCACATCTTGCATGTTGTACTTTTGTCTCTGTCCTCAGGATCGTCACCTTCTTCAGTTTGAAAAATGAGATGAAAATGGGCCTCATCTTCTTGTGCATACAGCTCATATTCTTTATCAAGAGACATTTTGAGTCGGTTCCACTTTGATGCAAAATCAAGCAGTTCAGTCTGCAATGTTTCAGTAGATGCTTCTGAATCAAATCGTGTCAGCAAGCTGCTTAGTCGAGCCAGGGCATTACTCGGAAGGTTCTGCAGGATCTCCTGAAAGTTTCTGGGGTCCAAACATGCCAAATCTGCAAAGAGCTGACCATGGGTAGTGAACCGGCTCTGCAGACTTGTAATGATCTTGTCCATTGCAATATTGTACACTTCAACTCGGAATTTATCACTGGGTAACACGATAGGTTCATCCGCTGCAGTTTCACCAGGCATCACCTTCTTTCGACGTACTCGAGGCACTGGGAAGTCTTCTTCGACTACAACTTCACAGTCCCTTTCCTCCAGCTTGTCATTTGCCCAAATTATGAACTTTCTTGTTGCATCCATTATATCACTAAAATTACGACCCTGTGTCTGTAGTCTTTCTATAGTTTCATTTACCATTCGATATGCCTGTAGCACATCCAAACCTTGTGTTTGTAAGTACAGAGATAAAGGAGTGGTATTTTTAAAAATAGATAGATACATCTGAGCAGTCAAAACAGTACGGAATGAAATGAGTGACTTTGCATATGCTTCAGCCTTGTACCTAGTATCGTCATTGAAGCGATCAGATCTGGCTAACTCCAGCATCGTTTCCACAACATCAACAAACATTGCGCGACTTGGGTCATTATATGAACCAAACATTTTAGTAAGTGCTGCATCTTTTGCCCACCATCTTGTTTCCCCAATTACAGATATTGAACGAAATCTATCCTGTTGGCATTTGTCACGCCACACGTTCATGCGGAGGTATGATTCACGAATAAATACACCACATGAATTCAACAGGCCAAACAGCGATATTGCAGGTATAGCCACTTTTGTGACATCCAACATTACTAGATTAAGTACATGTGCATAGCACCACACATGAATTTGGCCTGGGGCTTTGCTGCTCAGCCATTTTGTAAAGCCATTGTACTGCCCTTCCATGTTGGAGGCTCCATCTGTTGAATTACCAACACAGTTTGATACATCAATATCCATTGACTGCAGAACATCACAGACCAGATCACACATAGCTTTCCCAGTGGTTGATGCACAGTTTACTAGAGATATAAGACGCTCATGAACAACATCCGTAATGTATCTAATTACAATAGAGCACTGATCTAAAGCATTTATGTCCTGAGTTGTATCCAGCTGTATTGAGAACATTCTAGCTTCTCTGATTTCTTCAGCAATTCCTTTTTTCAACAATGATGAAATAATATCAATGATGTTGTTAACAGTAGTTTTTGAAATCAGTGTAACCAGGCTGCCACGCCCTTTACTACCCTTTACACGGTCATGTCGGTTTTTACTAAGTTTTCCTACTTCTTCAAGGTGACTTTTTAGTAAAGGATCAAATTTGTTCAGAAGAAGAAGAATTTCCAGAAAATTGCCATGATCCAAACTTTCATCTTCTAAGGTATGGGCTGCTTCAAAAGTTGCCCGATAGCTGAGACCTCTTTTGCCAATCAGTTTAATTGTTTCCACCACACGCTCCAGAATGGCCCGTTTCCTTTTCACTTCCTCTTGTTTTGCAGTTTTTTGTTTTTGAAAGAGACAGCTAAAAATATCAGCATTCTTTGATCTCATAAAGAAAGAGGTCGAACTATTGTTGTGTAGGTTGCTTCGTTCATGCTCATCAATTCTTTGATACATGTGCTTTTCGTCAATGCATCCTTCAATGAAAGCACTTCTGTCTGTGTTTCTGCTAAACGCAAGACACACCATGCAGAAAAAAGCTCTAGCCTTGCATGAATAAGTCAACCACTGCCGCCGTTCCCCATCTTTATGTTGATATAATTTCTTTGTATTGAAATGAATTGGAAGGTCTTCTGGTTGACATGGATGGAATTTTAAAAAGGCAAGTAGGGTTTCTGATGATGGCCTGATAAACCACTGTTTCTCCTCAACATTTTCAGCTGACTCAGCATCAGCCAGTACATCAACATTGTCACACTCTACTTCTTCAGCTTGTACGTCTAGGGAACCTTCAAAAGTTGAAGCCTCTATTTCAGTTCTTTCATCACTCTGTCCTGTACCTCCAGGTTCAGTGTCATTGGTAATTGTGGCAGAACAGCTGCTTTCTGGTCTAGGATCTTCCTGAGAATGGACATGTTTTGTTGACATAAACATGTCACTTACTTTTTGATATTGGCTGGCTTCTTTTTCTAATTTCTTCTTTTTCTTCTCACGCTTTTTCTCAGCTCCTCCTTTAACTTGTTTTCTTTTCCCGTCATCATCTACTTTTTTATCCATGCTGAAATCTTCCAAGATAAAAGAACATTTGTGTAATCAAAAAGCTTCCATGTGTTGGTTACTTTTAACAAAACAAGTATTACAATCAAGTCTGCTATTGGTCAGTCACTCGGGACAACTGTCCTGGCTGGGCTTCGTGCATATACTGTTCTGAATTTGGGTAAGGGAAAGCTGAGTTCAAGCCAAAAGCTGGACAAAGCTCGAAACTTGTAAGTTGTAAGGGCAAGTACAGGTTTTGGACACAGTCTTGATTTGGACATACTGACACAGACTATCCTTAGTTTTCTTTAGGTAGGGAAATCCCAACTTCGTATGCGGCAAGTTAGGCCTAACTCCAACTCACTTTGAAGTAAAAATAAAGCTTGAGATTAGAAAGCTAAATCTGTTGTCTGTGTCTTACTTCATTGTGCCTTCACAGCGCTCAGACAGTTACACACTCATTCATGTACCCACTAACTTACCCAAATATCCATCCACCCACTTATCCCCCCTCTCTATTTTCCCTTCATTTCATCGCATTATTGCAACTCCTATGGGAACTCCTAACAAAGCTATGGGTTTGCCTGCACGATGAGTTACATCTTTATATTAATGTCAAAAATGGCTGGTCAGGACATTTACAAAGAGGTGGATAGCTCAGCGGCAACGTGCTCGCCTTGGAAACAAGACGACGCGGAGCAACACAGGGGCGATCCTCGGGTCCGTGCTTAGAAACCTCTGTGTATTAAGCGTGTTATAAATAACATATCATATCATAACCAGGTCTAACGTATATGCATGTTAGCAAGCATGATCTAAATTGCATGGATGCAATGTTGTGGGCACATACAGTTAAAAATGCTACTTATATAAAGGGAATGTAAAACGTAACTTTAAACTTCTCTGCAAATGATTTTCCCCATGTCTACTGTCAGATCCTACACACACATGATGCTGTCAATTAGCACATTTTTCTGCTGCTTGCCTTGATTATAGAGCAACATCACAATTTTGAAAGGCAATATTGGGCTTTGCTTTCCAAAGAAAAAAACACCCAACCATGGTAATGCTAGGAATCAATATAAATGACAACAATTGGGAGCGTAATGTGATTAGTAACAAGCAAGGTATGTTTGAAAAATGCAAAGGCTTACGGTCAGAAATGTTCACCGGTGTACACCGCAATCTGTGTTTGAGCTGTTGTGACACAGGCACGTGATCAGAAAATGGTGTGACAAGCAGTTACCTCAGACCTCGGGCTGCGGGCATCAACCATGAACGAGAAGCACAGGGGAGGAGACAATCATGGTTGCACGAAATCCTGCGAAGAATTTAAAAAGAAAATGAATGAAGGTTCACTGGTCCAACCCCCTATAAAACATTGTATACATGATGTCACAGTTCACACACACTCTGCAGCACACTTTTCGGCTGTGCACAAACAACAATAAAAACCATACGCTCTCTCATGCAGTGCCTGGAAGAGTTGACTGCGATGAGTGGTTCAGGCCTGTGCTATAGGGGCACCTGATGCAGTGCAGAATTAGTGGGACGTCCACTGCATTGCTGTTTGTCGTTACAACATTTGGCCTTTGCCTACCAACTTCCTAGTTTGGTAAAGTGGGTCACAGTTTGATGAGTTACTTCACCATACAGCTAGTAGTTTTGACTTGTGGTGTTGAATAAATAGTCCTTAAAATGCACATTTTGCATCACATTTTATCAAAAACCTCCCCGTTGGGTACTACTCAAACAGTCAAGACCATTTTATGCCCCGGTCCGACACTGGCTGAGTGCATGAGCGCCAGTGTACAATCACCGCCAGAATGTCAGCCTGCACCCAGAACCTCCAAGTGAGTTTGCTAACTTTGGCAGAGTAGCCTAGATGGGATAGCTCAGTGACCTCGCTCTGGCCCAGTGGGGTGAGGGTTGGTAACTTGGGGAGGGCTGCAGCCTCATGCAGGGATAGATCACACCTCCCTGACTGTGAGAGGTGAGGAAAGGGCTGAGGCCATGACGAGCCAGCCCATACACTTCACCACAAGCAGAGGGTGTTTCTGCTCTCAAACAGCCATCGTGCAGGTGTGCAGGCCTACAGGGCCGGCGGCACACGGGGAGCTTGCAGGTTTTGTGGTTACTTAGAAGATAGATGCAGATTTGTCTAGTCAACTCTGCACTGGGGTCTCCTTAATCGGATTTGTAATGGGTTTTCTGGACGCCATAGAGGATGGAACCACCCACAGGGCAGGATTTGGACCCTGAGCCCCCATGTGAGGTGATGAGCACAATGGCGGGGCACTAGAACTAATGAGATCTGGTGGTGTGTGGAGCGCACAGAAGGATGTACTCGCACAGGAGATCATTTGCATAGGACATATTTCATTATTATGAACTACTGTTTGTTTGCTTATCCATTTGTTGATATTATAATATGTAATAAAAATTATGAAACCAAAACAAAAAAAGTGAATTTTGGAACATAAGAATGACCACCAATTTCTCAAACGTGTCTGTGCTAGTAATTCAAACGTGCATTCCTTCGGAGCATGCAATGCACGCTGGGTATGGTGCTCATTTCCTCTGTCAGAATAGTCACCCTAACAGTAAAATGTGTGCAAAGCATGAGACATATATACAGCTTTGGACAGTTTCATTGTTTAAGTTTGGGCTGTTGAGCAAAGGATGACTTTCCGATGCAGTCTCTGAGAACGTGTGCCAGGCCCGCAGGAAAGACAGTTTTTGCAGGAACACAGCTCCCTTACCGTCACTTCCTCCCTTTTGCAAACTTAGAGAGAAACTGAAACCCACATAATCCAATGTACAATTGAATACCGCGCTCAATGTCCTTTGCGATCATGATGATGCAACATATTCAGTCCTCTTGTTCTCTATTTGCTTGGTCATACTGTACACACTGCTTCAATCATCACAAGCCAAGCCTCCACTTCCATACCAACAACCACCCAGCCATCCCCAGCTCTAATGTCCATCTCTAACCTCACATGACATAAGAAAGCCCACAGGCGATGTAGCCAGGCCTAAATGCGCCTATATCCTGACCTGCAACCCCCTCCTACTTCAGCACGAAGTTTGCTATAGTGCTCTACTGCTGCAATGCACCCCTGTCCTTCTACCCCTGGTGCACACACACACAACTCAGCTGGTTGTGTTACAGCCCCATAACTACGGCACCACACACACCATCACAGACACACATCCATATACACAAACACCAGCACCCTTCGCAGCACCCAGGTGTCCTTCAAGTAGGAACTCATTCAATCTACATCATGCCAGGAAAAGGCGTTATATGGATGTGTCACCGCCCTGGTGGGTAGCAGGCTAATGCACCACGTCTGCGACTCACAGCGCTATGTCTTGAGTCAGTCATTCATTCTCCAGTCTGGTGCAAGGACAGCCTAGTATGTGCTCCAGCGGCAGAGTGCGGGCGCTTAGTGAAGAGGGTGACGGTCCCCTGCCTGCTACATGTCAGACACTGGAAGTCAAGTGCAGCTTATTACTGAGCTGCAATTGCAAACATGCATCCCATAATCCCATAATTATCCAGGCTTTGGGAGTCTGCAGAGTCGGTTTTGTCTACTGCCCAATAACAGGGCTCTGGGGAATTATTTGAAGGCTGGCCAGGCAGCGCAGCAGGTTTACTTTACTGACGAACTCACACCGCACGTTGATCAGGGCACAAGTCAAGGGTACACGTGGGGGGACGGAGTCCACCCACTTTTTTCAGAGGGTGGACTCAGTCCCCCCCAGCTAAAATGAGAAACATTCTTTGAATTTATGCATTAAAGCCGAGGATCGAACTACAGTCGTCAGAGTAGTAGGCTGGACACTTCACCAGTGCACTATATAACTTGATGAAAAATAACAAATAACTAAAGGTAAAATGTCTCATTTCGGTACTGCAAGTCCCAGAAAAACATTCGTATTGCTCCACACATATCTTTTAACGTTTTCAAAAAACACCATTAGAAGAAAAAATCCTCTCTGGGCTTCGTGTGTGTGTTGTTTTTATGAAAGGCAAATGCCATTCGTCCTGTGCAATTTGGCTGGTTTAATGAAATATGCATATTTAACATTGATATGCTATTTATGGCAACGTCACATTCCCTTCCATTTGTTGATGAGTCCCCCCACTTTAATTTTTAGGACTTGACCCCTGACGTTGATGATATGTATCTCGAGTCGAGGTACATATCATCAACGTGCAGTGTGTGTGTCTCGCTTCTTACCTGAGGCTGACAATCCATCGATCTTCGGGCTTGCCGTTGCAGGGCCTCATGCAGCCCGGACCAGCTGCCTGCCTGCAGTGCCTGCTAATGTGTGCACTGCACTCTGTGCCGCAGGCTGGGCTGCAGGCAGGGCAGGGCACGTGCGGTTTCAATCTGGTGCCCCAGCCGAGGAGGCCCTGCGCAGGGGCGGGCCCGGCCCAGCCCAGCTGCTGGGAAGGAAAAAAAAAATGACGGTGCCTCTGCAGGGCACGTGCCATGCGGTTCCAATCTGGTGCCCAGCAGCCAGCCCAGGGGGCCCTGTGCAGGCGCGGGCCCAGCCCAGATGCTGTGAAAAAAAAAATGACGGTGCCTCTGCCTCGGTCAGTGGTGGCAGCCAATTCAAGGCAAACCACCCAGGCGGAGCAGAGAGGACGCGATGTGTAACACATGTATCCTTCCGCTCAAAAAGAGGCCCTACAGGCCAGAGGCCTACCGGGGGATGTCCCGGTGTCCCGGTGGGGCAGTCCAGCCCTGGTGTGGTATAGGTGATCTACTTCATCTCCATAGTAAACAGGGAGCATTTGGGGAATGGCATGATCAGTTTGTACTTCAATTTCTTTTGTATTACGAGGTACTTTTGAAACAGTAATTGAAACCATCATCATTACGCTATTAGGCACTGCTTTGGCAAAACATCGGAGTCCCACTTGGCATGTGCAAAAGATGACCAGGATCCACATGATAACGGGTACCAGCTTCTTCATGATTGCTCCTTACCAGGATGGGGCCCATTCGAATGCGAGGTCGAACCAGTGCCACCCTTGTATTCCTCTTTCTTTCTTCATTCAAATTCCTAGGCCGTGTACTGGTTCGATGATATGAGCTAGTGACCCGTTCTCTGCAACTTCTGGGGGCACGAATGTGCAACATGAATCCCTGATTTTTTTGGCACACGCTTCCTTCCATTGCCGTCAGCATATCGAGGACATAGAGGTTCTGCCTCGTCATCAACCTTAGGGCATGCAGCTCAACCTTTAAGACGTTGAACCTATGCTCGGTGCCGTTTGCCAACTGGACCATTTCCCAGTATACTATCTGCAGCCATTTTGTGTTAGCTGCTGCCTCTATGCTGGGAGGCAAGAGTGAGACAAAAAAAAGTTTCAGCAGAGCTGAACAATCATTATTCTTTAGGTATCTCGCCAAGCAGTGCGGTTGAGTCTTTTGATGGATAGTTTGAATCTCTCTTCTTTCTTCGTAGGTTTTCATATTGGCTCTTCCCGGGTAGGATGTGATATTCTGTTGGGGGCATTGGGTTCTGTTCTTCAAACGCTGGTGAAACTGTTGCGGTTGTGTCAGGTATTGGCCCCCCTTTCAAGTGTTCTTCTGGAACTACTAGTATCGCGTACAGCATGGCCAGCAAACAGTAGCCCCTCCATGATGGTGGTGGGTGCAAGTACGCTTGTTGGCCACAGACCCAGTACTAGTCCATCACTGCTGCTGTCCCCCTTTTTAAGTCTGGAATTAACAATGTCCTGTTGCATCGCTCAACGGAGCCAATAAAGACAGTTCCTTTGCTGTGGAAGAATAGTTCATAACTCTACTATCGGTGCACTTTCACTGTCGTTTCCATCGCTGCAATCCATGTCAATTTTGTGATATGCTCTGTCCATATTTGCGCACATGTCCTTTCCACTAATGTCACCACTTCCTCTTAGTATCCCAAGAAGCCTTCAGCTAGGAAGTTGAGTGTTGTTTCCTGCCATTTGCCGTTTATGTACTTTAGTCCATCAATCACTAAATAGGGTTGTGTAGCTCACGGAATGGCCCAATGGGACGAGGTATAGTTCCTCATATTGTCCGGAGCGTCATGCCAGTGCTCAATGTTTGGCAGGTGGTGCAGTGTATAATCATGTTCATGAGATGGTCTTGAAAGTTTGGTATAAACCAGTCATCTTGTAGGTTTCTCTGCTATGTGCTGTTTGGAGCAGTGGGATGGGTGGTGTAGATGATCGAATGCTATTGCCAGGAGCTCTACAAGCAATACTGCCTTTCCAGTGCACTCCTGTCTCCATAGTAGGTCCGTGGGGGTCTGTTATACCCTCTTTTTGACCATAATTTTTTTTCCTCATTTGGTGCTTTTCCCTACAGTTCAGTTGTTTGATGGGCAGTACTTTGTATGATGTTGATTGCTGATCATGTGATGGTGTAGTGATGATGTATTCTGATATTACTGGGACAAGGAGGTATGCCACCATTTTGGCCGTAGCGTCCATCGATGCATTTCCTAATGATATTTTGTCTGTGTTGCCAGTGCGGGCGTCACACTTTTATCCTTTGCTTTGGGGGTGTCATCCTCTTCACCCTCCTATGTGGCACAGAAGTCTTCGTCTGTGCACGCTTCTGTTAGGAACGTGGCTCTATTAACTGTTTTGCATCATACTACATGAATTTTGTGGGCTTGAGATAATCATCTCATATGCTGATTCTCTCTGTTTCGTATGGATAGACTTCGATCTTTCTAAGATCACAAATACTGAATGCTCCAGGTACAATGTCACTGCGCATTCCATTACAATTGTGGAGCTTTTCCCAATGGCAAATGCATCTGCAGTACGCGCTTGTTCGCATGCAAACTGCCCTTGCATAACTGAATCTAATTTAACGCTGTAGTAGGCCAATGGCTTGTGGCCCATTGTGATTTTCTGTGTTAGCACGGCGGTCATGAGTGTGCCGTTTGAATGTGAGAATATATAGAATTCCTATGTGTAATCTAGGGTGGCAAGAACTGGGGCTGTGGCAATCACTTCTTTCAAATCATTACAATGTCGTACCATGTCTGTTGTTCATTCTAGTTTGTGGTTGCCTTTCTGTGCTTCCTTGAGACCCTGTAGAAGCTGCCTCATGCATGCTGCATAGTCCAGAATCCATGCCCTGCAGTAGTTACACAAATCCCTGGAATTTTTGCATGTCTTTCACTGTAACAGGTTTGGGCGTGGCGCGCACAGATGCTGCTCTGTCTGGTATTATTCTTTTGCCGTTTGCTGAGATCAGTTGTCCTAAGTAGAGCACCTCAAGTTGGCAGTATTGGAGTTTGGTCTTGTCCACCTTGTACTCCTTGCGGGCCTAAGGTGGAAAATGGTAATGCTCACTGTTACTGCAAACCAGTAAGTTGTCTACGTACAATATAACCTTGCTGGGCACATGGATGGAACCTAAGTCTTTGTGTAAAATTCTATTGAATATGCTTGGGCTCTCGCAATACCATTTGGGCAAACAAGTGTGTTCGTTGTGCTTTGTACCATGTGTAAAGGCTGTGAGGTACTGTGAGTCAGGGTGCAAGGGTGTTGAGAAGAAGGCATTCTTTAAATAAACCATGTGAAGTGGGTTGATTCTTTAGGTGTACTACACAAATTGGTGGCAGGGTTTGGAACTACAGGAAATTCTTTCTGTACTACCTCATTCAGTGGGCAGAGATCCTGGCTCATTCTCCAATTGCCCCTCATGGCCTTTTTGACAGGGTATATGTAAGTATTGTATGGTGAGGTAGACGGCACTATTATCCCTTGGTGAAGCAGGGCCTGTATCGTGTCTTTTATTCCTTCTTCCGCCTCCCTTGATAATGGGTACTGTTTTACTCAGGGTATTTCTCCAATATTAAGTGTAATTTGTACTGGGGTCACATCCTTTAGTAGCCCTACATCATGTTGGTTGGCTGTCCAAAATTGTGCTGGCACATACTCTAATTCAGCCTGGATGAAGGGTGGTGGTGCGACAACGGCTATTAGGGGGCACCACACTCTTCTGTACTGCACCATCATCTTTCAGGGAATGCAAATCTCTAGTATTATCTCCCTGTCATTTGTGAGAATCCTGAAGTTGTCTCACCTGCTAGTCCCCTGGGATCTGTCATCCAGGTGGCCAGGACATAGCCCCTTCCTTGTAACACCTTTTCCCCATCCTACCCCATAGGAGATTCAGAGGTTCTACCCTCCCTTTTCGTACACAAACACTTTCTTACACCGTGAAAGACAACAGATTAACACCAAAGCCGTTTACCTGACATGTCCAAACACAAAGGTCAGGCAGAGTCAGGCAATTGACAATTACTACACACACCTGACAGCCCTTTCCCTTCCACACAGGGATAAAAGGCAGAGCAAAGAGCACACTTTGAGCAAGGCTGAACGCACGAGGAAGCAGCTATTCCGCTCCAGCAGTTGAAATGGAGCAGAAAGGCGGCAAGACCTGGAAGGTCGACGAGGAGGGAATTGCCCTCACCCTTTTCAACTCAGACCCGCAAAGCATCTGAAAGGGAAATCCTAAAACCGGAAAGTCCAGCTTGCGTGTGGTGTCACAGGTGTCAACGGCAAACAGGGCCCTCCCGCACTGATAACCAAAGTGCAGAAGAAGCACTTACCACTGTGGTGCTGTCCTTGACTCCCGAGACAAGAAACCCCAACAGTTCAGCACAGCCAGTGAGTCAGAGAGGACTGATAGTAAACCGGACTGTGCTGGACCCAAGGCTGCAGGCGGCAACATTGTTGAACAATGAACTTGTGTATTTGTACCTTACAAGAAACCCCAGTAAAGGTCCAGAGGCAGAGAGGTCCGGTGCAGCGGGGGCTCTCATTTGAAGGACTCTGGCGGGGGCCTTTTCGCATTGTTTTGTTGAAACTATCAGCACCAAGAGGCCTTAGGAGAGGCCGGCGTGAAGTGTCAAAGTGGTCCTACGAGGGTCGAGCAAAACCCTCGTACACTCGAAAGTCTTTGATATATTGAGGAAAACTGAGTAAACTGTGAAATTGGCAAATGTGAACCCGACTGAGGGATGCCTGTGAATTGGGGGTAAACAGTGATATACCCATGAACATTGTGGTGACAAATGTGAACCCGGCTGAGGGATGTCCACAGTGAATAGTTGTTTGAAAAGACATTGAGTTGTTAAGGATTTCAATCAGGTGACACACCTTGGTCTCAGCCTAGTATGTAGCGCACAACTGAGATGCCTTTCTCTTTATTTTATACGGATTCAATTTGAGATGGTACACAACTCGTATCACGCCCCTTTTTCCAAATACCCCAGGTCACAATGGACCATGAACGAGGCAGCAAGATGAATGGAGATCAGGAACGCCGGCGCAGGAAATTCAGGAGAGAGTGTCTCTGTGGAGCTCTGTCATCGACTCTTATTTATAATGCATAGTGACATCATAGAAGTACATGGCTGGGCAGGCTTAACTAAACACGCCTCTAAACCACTGGATTGGTCAGGGGTGCTAGTCCTCGCCTCGCTCTCAGCTGGTTGAATTTCAAGGGCAGGATGCCAGATTTATGATGTGAGTTTTATAATGTTCAAAATCTCCCACAGTTACTTTATCTAAAAGACGATTTTGCCACAAATGGTACATTTATACAGCTGAAGTCTCTTATCAAATTACATAAACAGGTTACCTATTTTATGCCGATCATTCCAGTCCAACTTAGCCATCTGTGAGACGTTGTTTCGCTCTTCTGCCAGTTTTTCACGCTTTTCAGTGAGAATTATATTACTTAAAATTCTATGGGTCTCATTACGAGGTCCGGCGGTAACCTGCTGGTTTTTCCGGCTCGGTTACCGCCGGACTCGTATTACCATTCCGCCTCTGTGATTCCCGGAATTACCGGGGCATTACAACCCCGGTGAACTGGGAATTCCGGAGGCAGAATTCAGTAAATCCCCATTCCCATTGAGTCCCATAGGACTCAATGGGAATGGGGACCATGGAAACACCAGCACCATCTCGTAATGGTGCCAGCGTTTCCACGTCCGCCTGCAGGCGGGTGGTGTTAAACCCGCCAGGTCAGACCTGGCGGGAATGACACCTCCGCCTGCAGGACTCAAGATCACCCAGTATGGAAAGTTTACCGCCACCGTTATTTCCATACCGGGTGACTCGTAATGAGGCCCTATAACTTTATCCATGGGTGTGGAGGAAAGCTTTTGTTGATTTTATCAGGTATGGCTGGCACAGCCTGTCATTCAGGAATAAGATGTAGCACAATGTGAATATGGCACGGCGTGACAAGGTCTTTTTGATAAAAGCAGTTTGGTGAAAACAGGGAAAAATAGCATCACAATGTCATCATTTTAGAGGTGATAGATTCCCTTTTTCAATGGGAATTTTGGGCTTGCAGCAAAGCAGCGCTGCTTTTTCACTCCATTTATTTAAGACAAACAAGAACACACCCTAGTAGCCTTTTTAATGGTGCTTCCTGTTCCATCTTGACCAATGGTGCTTGGTAAAACAGTGCAGCCATCTTTTTGTTGCTGCAAAACTGAGTTTTGGTGCAATGGTGCTCACTGGAGCCAGCGCAGCCATTTTGCTGTTTCTGCTGAAGCGCAGCTTGGTTATGGAGAAATTATGTTCAGTGGGTCAATGTAGCCCACAGAGTCTTTTGAATGTTCTGTTTAGAGTGAAAGGCTGTAGTGATCCCGACTGAGGGAGACTAACACTGAGGGAAGGATCGATGCCTGGCTGAGGGGGTCCAAAGGCGAAGAGTAATCGCCCAACATGAAGATTTATTGAAGACACTTTTTGCTTGTTGTATATGGTCCATCAGGTCTTCTAAGGAAAGAGACTTTGAAGGAAAGAGACTTGGCTCTAGAAGGTCATCGTTTCATTGAAAGAAACTGTAACCTCGTGCTGGCAAGGCACATGGGTGTGCTGTGCTCAGAAGGCCTGCCTTGTCCCGTGCTAAAAACGTGGGGCAGGGAGACCCCAGCCATACCATCCTGACTTATCATTTGGTGAACACTTCTTTCTTTCCTTGTGAACATTATCCCACACTATTTTGTAACTTAGTTTTAAGGATTAGCAATGTTTTTTATTTAGTATAGGCCCTTTTTATTTGACAAGACACCACTAGGACTGCCTCATTATTATTTCATTGTCGTAGCTTGATCCCATCTTAGATTTAGGTTTAGATTAACAGGGTAATTCATGGAAATTCGCACAAAAGTGTCGCACGCGGCTGCGCACAGCGTGCCCGTGCGAATGTCTGCGCCAGCCGCGTGCGATAAAATCAACTTCGGCGCACAGCGTATTCATGGATTCTCGCCTCCAAAAGCAGACGTGGCGCAGAGTGGCGCAGCGACCCTGCAGCAGCGCCAGTTACGCCCCCAAGAACGCCCTAGCGCAAGGAAAAGCCATCAAGATCGCAAAATCATCGCAAAGGGCTGCGCCAACCCTGTACCAGTTTACCGGACTGGCAAACAGCAAACGCAAAGCGGGGAACGTGTATTACGGGTGTTGGGAACACGCGTGCGCAAGAAGTTTCACACGCGATCGGGCCTGGGGGAGCGTGTGCGTGTATTTCAGGAGTGCGCGAGAAGTTCCACACGCGATTGGCCTGGGCGCATGTAGTTCAGAGGTGCGCGAGAAGTTTCACACGCGATCGGGCCTGGGGGAGCGTGTGCGTGTATTTCAGGGGTGCGCGAGAATTTCCACACGCGATCGGGCCTGGGGGAGCGTGTGCGTGTATTTCAGAGGTGCGCGAGAAGTTCCACACGCGATTGGCCTGTGTGCGTGTATTTCAGGGGTGCGCGAGAAGTTCCACACGCGATCGGGCCTGGGGGAGCGTGTGCGTGTATTTCAGAGGTGCGCAAGAAGTTCCACACGCGATTTCAGCAGGGTACGTGTATTTCAGGGGTGCGCGAGAAGTTTCACACGCGATTGGCCTGTGTGCGTGTATTTCAGGGGTGCGCGAGAAGTTCCACACGCGATCGGGCCTGGGGGAGCGTGTGCGTGTATTCCAGAGGTGCGCGCGAAGTTTCACACGCGATTTCAGCAGGGTATGTGTATTTCAGGGGTGCGCGAGAAGTTTCACACGCGATTTCAGCAGGGTACGTGTATTTCAGGGGTGCGCGCGAAGTTTCACACGCAATTTCAGCAGGGTACGTGTATTTCAGGGGTGCGCGAGAAATTTCACACGCGATTTCAGCAGGGTACGTGTATTTCAGGAGTGCCGGTGAGTCCTACATGTGATTTGGCAGTGTGGGTCCTCCCAGGTGTTCCCTGTACACCCTCCACGGCCCCTGCAGGCAGCCCACACCACAGGGGACTACCCTGCATCCCTGGTCATGTCCCGCAGGCAGCCCACCCAACATGGGCATGCCCCCCAGCAAAGGCACATGTCTCCTTGCACTACTGATCACCAACTCATGTCCCCTTGCACCCCCACCCCCAGCATTGCGGGGCACCTGCCAGCAGGCCCCCACTCATGTCCCACTCATGTCCCCCTGCACCCCCACCCCCCAGCATTGCGGGGCACCTGCCAGCAGGGTCCCATTCATGTCCGCCTGCACCCCCACCCCCCAGCATTGCGGGGCACCTGCCAGCAGGCCCCCACTCATGTCCCACTCATGTCCCCCTGCACCCCCACCCCCCAGCATTGCGGGGCACCTGCCAGCAGGCCCCCACACATGTCCCCCAGCCAACATGTCATCACAATCTAGATCCCTGGCCCTTATGGTCAGCCTCCAAATGCCAAACACCCACCCGAGTATTGCATCCACCCACTTAGAAATGGCAATGACATGATAGAACCCCAATTGCAAGTTTGGAAATGAACACATGTCCCTCACATACACCCAATGGGTGTCAGTGAATCTCAAAACCCATATCATGATATGCATGATACCAATGAGATGATACTACACATTGAAGTTTGATGAAAAAAATGTATTAAAAACATCATAAATGGAATTAAAAATAAACAAATGACAATGGGAATCAAAAACCAAAAGCAGCATGTCCGTAAAATAATTAAAAACGACAAATCATAATCCAAAGGAAAGGTGTCCAAAGTCACAGTTCAAGAAAGTAAATCCAAGGTAAAAACAAAACCGAAAACCATCGCTCCATGGGTAAATCCAAAAAAAAAAAAAGAAATCCAACAGTCAACTATATACAGATAAACAAACCAGGGTCCATGATCCCAACTGAAGAAATGAAACCTACATAAAAATACTACCTAATAAAAAAACTATATACAAAAATGTGGTCCATTGTCCAAAAGGTCCAAAATAAATAAAAAAGCAAAGGAAACCTAACACTAACTACATAACTATTTACAAGGGCAGCGGGCTAGTCCGACGGCTCACTGGTTGTTGACATGGGCCAGGGCATCATCGAACTCCTGTTCAATGGCTTGGAGGCGGGCATGTTCCCTGGCCCCGAGGTCTCGCAGGGATAATGCAGTGTCCAGCTCCAACTCCCTGCGAAGACCCTCGAGGCACTCAGCCCGCCTCAGCGCCCTCCGCAAGGAGTCCTCCGCCCTGACCATTGTGAGCCGTTCCTCCTCTGCCCGCTGCCGCTCCGCACCTATCTGCTGGCCCAACTGCTCCCACACGGAAGCCACTCCCATTCCAGGGTTCTCCTGCCCTCCGGCCGATGCCTGCACCCTGATGTTGATGGCCCCGAGCCATGATGCCTCCCATGTCGAGCCTGCCGCTGCCTCCGACGCAACTGCCTGTGCCAGCACGACGGCATCCAGGCTGATGGAATCCACCGACGCCGTCGTGCACGTGCCCTGCCCGATGATGCCGTCACATCCTCCATGTGCTGGGGTCCAGTTGCCGGTGTGTCAACCCCTGCTGGACCTCCGACTCCCGACTGTGGCAGGGATGGGATCCCCACCGAGGTGGCTGCATTGGTCGGGCCAGGTCCACAGGGGGCCCTGGTGGCATCAGGGCCGGAAGACGGCATGGAGTACGACTGGCGCATAGCCTCCACAGAGGAGGAGAGGGTTGCCAGAGTGCCCGACACATGTACGAGACCCCCGACCATGACCGCTCCCACTGGGCCACGTTGGCACGGTGCTCTTCGTGATGACGTGCGTGCTCCCCCCGGGAAGCACGCACCTCATCACGAATGACAGCCGTGCACAACGCGACACCAATCAGGACCTTCTCCATACAGCCAGGGGTCCCCTCGTCCGCAGGTGGAGGGGAGTCAGATGACATGGACATCCCCCCTACCTGCGGACGGGCCTGGGATGGGGCATCCCTGCTGGTGCATGGTGGTGCAGTTACAGTGTCAGGGACAGTGACATGCACAGGCACCTCCACGGCGACCTGTGCTGCCTCCTGCCCCTGCCCCTGGACTGCACCACTTGCACCAGCAGGGATGCCCCCACCAGGCCCCATGTGTGGCTCAGTAGCGGCCTCCTCCTCCTCTGTGGAAACCACCAACCTGGATGGCTCCACACCGTCTTCTGCCGTTGCAGGCCCCTGTGGGGACTCACCCACCCCTTCCGCTGCAGCCGTGGGGGCATACCCGCCGCTTAGCTCCACAGCGCCGTCTCCGCCCTCTTCTTCACTTTGCGCTGTGTAGAGGGAGACATAGAACACAAGCATCAGGGTACTGTACAATGGTCCCTTAGACAGGAAGCAATAGCAGATGAGTGGCACTGTCAAAGATCACTTCCATCATGTCCCTCCACAACACATGGGTCAGTGCAGGCAAAACACATGCAGTAACAGGCATGGTGCATGCTATGGACATAAGCAAACATGTCCAAGGGACTCTTGAAGCATACAATGTTGTTTTTGGACTCACATGCATCATGGGTCATGCCTATCACATGCACACACTTCAACGTACTTTCATCCATCTGGACTCGTACACCCCAGACACAGTGGATGCAAGGATAACTAGGCTGCATCAGTGAATCTGAACATTGTCACAGACATGTGTCATGCATCCATGGCATTCACAAATCACAGACACGCAGGTCAGAAACACAGACATGGACACCATACATGTACATGGCATCAGCACCCATCCCTCACACCCACCCATGTGCAGGAACAGAGACTGGCATGCTCTCATGTGTCCTTTCCGCATAGGGCTCCCCATGTTGCATTTAAACACATACACCAACCTTGTGCTTCACACATTACTGGTCTCACATGCATGACCATGATGTCCGTGCACACACACACGTGTACATGGCCTATGTCACACATACAGGCAAGTATCAGACAACCAGCACACTGCAACATGCCCTGTCTCACACAGCAATTCTTGGCCACTTACCGCTCAACTCCAGACGGGTCTGCCTCTCAAGGATCTGGGCATGGAGCGCTGGGCGTACACGTTCCAGGACCCTCAGCTGGATTGTACTCATGCAGCCCCGGCCCCCCTCCACGAGGCGCCGGGCATTTATGAGGGTCCTGGACCTCAAGTCCTCCCAGCGCTTCTTGACTTGCTTGATGTTGCGGGTTGCCACCCCCTCCGCGTTGATGGCAACCACAAAGTCGTCCCAGATCATGTCCCGTCCTTCCTTGTCGGCGCGTGGTGATCCGAAGAGGGCATCATAATGCCCCAGGACAAGCTCCACCAGGACACCAACTTCCTTCTGACTGAAGCTGGTGGCCCTCTGCCCCTCTGGCTGGGCGTCGCCAGTGGTCTCGGATGGTGTTTGCCCCGACATGGCGACCCCCGAGGCAGGCGTGGGTGGGCAACTGGGTCCTGGGGCTGGGCTGTGGAGCGATGGTATCCCAGTCGGAAGTGTTCTGTTCCAGCAGGGGTGGACACAGCAACTGGACCCCTGCAGATGGCTGATGTGCAGGCACCAAATGGCAGGGCACGGTGGCAGCAGGCAGGCAGGCAGGCAGCAGCAGATGGCTCGTGGGAGGCTGCTCGGGGCTCTGGGGGGCAGTAATTTGGCCTTTTGGGCAGGAGCGTGGTCTTCCGTGTGCTTACGCATGGCCAGCTTGATACGGAGTGATTTGGCACGTGAAAATTCTGCACGTCAGCGTGTAATTCGAGGAAAGGCCCTTAGCATACGCAATTCCATTGGACCAAAGGCCCTTAGCGCGTATGCGCGTCTGTGATGTATCGCGCACGGGCGTTGCTTTTCGTGGGGTGCGGTGCATGTGTTTTGCAGGCGTTGGGGTTCACACGCTATTACTTCACAGCGGGTGGGTGTTGGCTATGCGTTCTTCTACACTCAAGGCAGACGGTGAGTGGTACCCTGCTCCCCCAGGCCCGATCACGTGTAAAACCACCCGCGAGCCCCTGAAATACACGTACCCCGCTCCCCCAGGCCCGATCGCGTGTGAAACTTCTCGCGCACCTCTGAACTACACGCGCCCAGGCCAATCGCGTGTGGAACTTCTCGCGCACCCCTGAAATACATGCACACGCTCCCCCAGGCCCAATCGCGTGTGAAACTTCTCGCGCACCTCTGAAATACACGCGCCCAGGCCAATCGCGTGTGAAACTTCTCGCGCACCTCTGAAATACACGCACACGCTCCCCCAGGCCTGATCGCGTGTGGAACTTCTCGCGCACCCCTGAAATATACGCACACGCTCCCCCAGGCCCGATCGCGTGTGGAACTTCTCGCGCACCTCTGAAATACACGCGCCCAGGCCAATCACGTGTGGAACTTCTCGCGCACCCCTGAAATACACGCACACGCTCCCCCAGGCCCGATCGCGTGTGAAACTTCTCGCGCACCTCTGAAATACACGCACACGCTCCCCCAGGCCCGATCTCGCGCGTGTAGAACTTTGGCGCATATTTTTTGCCTGCGCAGGGACGCTACCGCCTGCTTTCGTGTGGCGGACATGTATGGGCCTGTGTGCGTCTTTGGCCGTGCGCTGTTTTTCCCTATTCCATTCTATGAATACGTGTTGTAGGCGAGCGTGTGGCCGTTCCTCCTGTACTTCCCCCGTGACGCCCACATTTTCACGAGTTGTTCCCCATTCTGCGTGTAACGCCCCGTGTTACCCCTACTTTTGTTATGTGCGCCGCGCTATGTGCGAATTCGCTGTGGCCTTATCGTACGGCGTTCGATGACCTGTGCGCCAGCGTGCGCCGCACACTTTTTCAGCGCACATCCAATATTTTTCTCCCGCACGGACTTCCATGAATCGATGTGCGCTGGTTTCCCTGCGATTTTCGCACTTGCACTGCGATTTTCGGTCTTTCACTGCGAATCGCACATTTTCGCACGCTTGTGCCGAAATTTTCGGCACACATTAATTCCATGAATCGGCCTATTAGTGTTTTTTCTCACCCATTATACAGTTTAGTAAACGCCCTTGAACTGTGATCACTTGTGTCTCTTTACTGTTGCCACCATGAGTTCCTTATACATTGTCATTGTCCTCGAAATGTTTTGCATCTGTCACTTCCTTAAGGGGTACGGTGGGATCCATGTACAATAGAGTACACCACTGGCACCCTTCTCTCTCTGTTCTGAGGACAACTGCTCTTTTTGCAGATACTAGCAACCCTTGTAAGTCTAGGCACAGTATTGTACCTGCTACCAATTCTGGGGACACCACAGGGCAGAAGATGAAATCAGTTGGCACTCTCCAGCATACTTTTGCAATTTGTGGCACTGCTTCTACAAGCACTGTTATGCCATACATGAACATGTCTGGGTCGATGGGTATTCCTCGCACTACTACCTCATGTGCCATGGCGTGTATTATGACCATCGCTTTCATTGCGTACATCCCTGGCGTGGCCAGGCAATGCTGTGATCAGTAAATGAGATTGTCATGTTCAATTTGCTGAGCAGATCCCTGCCGAGAAAGTTGACAGGAGAACTCTCAGAATATCGTAGGGGAGCGCGTGCTATCTTTCCCCCCACCTTTATATCCAAATCTAGAAATAGCCCCATTGAAACCCTGCGTGTCAAGAGTTTTGCCAGTAAACGCGAAGTCCCCTTTGCTGATGCATTATTTCTGAGCGACCGAATCAACCATAAAACTGAATTGCTTGTTTCCTATCTCTGCCCCCACCATGGGTTTCTCTTCTGGGTTGAGGGTCATCGACAGGACCGGACATGCAAGTGCTCTCTGTGGGCTGTCCTAGTCGGGGTAGATATGTATCTCCGGAAATGAGAAGAGGTTGCCCCCACCACTGCTGTGTTCTGGAACAGGGCTACTGTGCCACTAGACATACCATTAAAGGGGTTCATGTTTCCTGCCTGCTGGAATTTGTTGTGAGGCACATATTGTTTCATTGTCTGCTTTGGTTGTTGCTTTGTGGGAGGGCCTGGTATATGTGGGGGCAGCTGCGTCAATGGCTCGTGTATTTCATAGGGTACAGAGGTCATCCTGGGAGTCAGCCCCTGAGTTGTCCCTTGAGGGGGCATAGCATCATTTTGTTGGCCATAACTGTAACCCATCCCTTGTCTGCTTCTACACTCTCTTGAGAAGTGTCCCACAACATTGCCCCATTCCTCCAAATCCCCCACCCCTTGATCCTCAGAACCCACCTCTTCCTCGTTGCTGTCCTCCTTGCCACTAAATGGCGGGGTATTGTGTGTTCCCGCCCCACTGTCCTTGTCCTCCTTCTGACCATACCATTGCTATTCTGGCATTCCTCCATAGCTACTTTAGCTAGTTTGTTTTGAACTAGTTTCACTTCCTCTGCTTGTCGCCTTTGAGTCGTTTCTCTGTCGCATTCTTTTATTCGTCTACAATGGTGTATTATTATGCTCTGTATTTGAGGCCATCCCTCCGCTTCAACACCCACAATTTTGTCTTGTGCCTTCTGCACTTCCTTGGGTATGCCTTGTTTAATAATAAAATAGAAGAAGGCTATTGCTTGGTCCCATGCGTTACATGTCTCTGTTCTCCACATCTTTTGAACCTTAAAAATAAATTGAGTGGCGTCTGCGTCATCACGCATAGTACAATGCATGATAGATTGCAAGTCGTGTGGGTCAGGAAATGCTCTCCGCAGCGCATCCCATATTTTTGCTTGAATCTTATTAAAAGAGGCTTGTCATGTGTATCATGTCCCAGGGTTACTCCCGAGAACCCCGCTTCTAGCCGCACATCAGCAGCCTGATCTCCGATAGTAGCTACGATAGGCTTTTGATGTATCCTACTGCTAGGGCACTCCCGCCGTTTGCTTTTTCAACACATAGATCCATTTGCCCGTGCCTGCCGTAAGAGCAGACAGCGCTTTTATAAGATTGTTTTTGTCCATATGTACCCACTGCACATTGTGAGGCCTGCTGGTCACCTTGTGTATGAGAGGCATTTGCAGCCATGCTTTGTTCCCTTCACTCCTTTACCCTGCCACCGCCATCCGGCCAAACCTACTACTTAACATCCTATCCCATAAACCATCCACCCTAGGAGTTCGTTCCGGTACCTGTTCTGCTTCCTCATCTGCGTTATCCTGAAACTCGTCGAATGTACTCCACCCGTCAGCATTGTCATAACCGAAGCTGTCAGCCCATTTGCTTCCTTCTGCCACCTTTTCCACATGCATGTTTTTATGGGTGAATTATCTACCCCGAATAGGAAATCCCCTGCTTTCCATCCATCTGGTGCCTGTTCTACCGGTCTGTCAGCTTTTAATTCGTTTTGCACTGTTCGTAGTCTATTTAATTCTTGTCATGACCCTTACCCCTGGCCCTCACTGGCAAGTCAGCCTTCAAGTTAGGGCCAGGTCAAAGGCCTGAAAACCTCATCCAACACTCTTGGAATCAGTCCTGGCACCTTTGGCGCCAGGCTCATAGCCATCATGAAGACCAACATTAGAATGGGACTATTTACTTGGGAGGTTCAGACAACATGGAGGCACACACATAGCTCAGTTACAAGGAACTGAGCTATGCGGTCTAGTCTTTTGGATGTAGCAGGCCTGGGACTACTTTACCGGACTACTTTGGATGTGGCAGGCCTGGGACTATTTTACCTGGACTACTTTACCTGAGACACCCAAACAGCAGAACATGCTTTGCGTTATTCTGCTGTGGGCAGCGTAACACTCACTGTGTTCAGTTCTTTGATGCCAGCTTACCTGAAACCAGGGACCTGCAGAGAGAGAAAGAACACTACAAAACTTACCTCGAATAGTATCCTGCTTCAATCCATCGCCGACTTCAGTTCCACTCACCTGAAGGTACAAACTCCATCATCCGGCACTGCATGCATCCTGGAATACCATAACCTGGAAACAGGAGAAAGAAGGAAAGCATTAGTAAGCATTTACTCACGCTTCGTCCCGAACGAAGAAAGCAACACAATTATTACCTGGGTAGTCATCTCCTGGTCAGTATCATTGCTGGAACATCACGGCACTCGGCGAGGAACATCGCGACCTTCAAGGAGAGAAAAGACACAGGTTAGCAATATAAAAGGCGAAACAGCGCTGCACATCACGCATTACTCACCGGACAGCATCACGCACACTGCGCTTTCGCCTACCGGCCCATGCTCATCTTCAAACTGCATGACAACACGAAAATACCTTTCCATACATAAAGGAAAGAAGCAAGACATTATTATTCGAACTAGGAGGAACATAAGAACTGCATATAAAGACTGTAAAGCAGCAAACCTACAAAGTCGCAGCAGGCCTGGATTCCCACAGGGGGGCTTGCACCAGTGAAGTAACTTGGTCGCTGCTCGCCCCCCACATCTACGCGCCTCTGCCACTAGGAGCAGGACGGAGAATCAACCTTTTACAATATTAAGGTGAGGAGAAGGCTCAAGGGGGAGGAAGGAGTTGAGGCCAAGGGAAGTGGGAAAACATAAAGACAATCTGGTATTGAATCCAGCTCTCCTATATTGCAGACCCATCTTTAATCAGAGGCCTTACCAAGGGACCGGGAGAGGGTTTGAGAGGGCAAATCATTCAACCAGGGCTGGGTGGCATCCCCGTGGATACCAGGTGAGCGTAACATTCTGCTATTGCTGAGGCTAGTGCCACCTCTAAATCTCTAAATCTCTTTTATTAACATCGGCATGTCCCGGGGTGTCCGGAGGGCACAGATATGGTGGCGGTGGAGCTGTCGCTGCTGTGGTCACAGCTGTTGTTGCTGTGGACACATAGGTCGGGTAGCCTACCACGGGGCGAGATGCAAGTGGGTATATCCCTGCATGTTCTGTCGTTGCCCCGCCCTCTCTTCCTGGGCACTCGCCCTTGCTACCATCCTCTCCCTTACACTCTTCAGTGTCCTCAAACATCCTCCAGAGATCTAGTATTTCCTTCCGTCTTAGTAATTGTTTTGCCTTATAGTTGGCTTTTAGAAGAACTGACATATGTTCTAGCATGTCTTTACTGTGGGATCACTGCTTTGGCCACGTGCGGGGCATCCCCCCTCCTCTTCGCTATGTCACCCACTGCCTATGCTACTTCTCAATTCAATTCTGTCCCGATATAGCGGTTTCTGAGGGAACTTGGCCCATTTAAATTTAATAGAAAAGATATTATGCACATCATTGTTAAACTTAATAACTCTAGGGCCCCTGGCCCCAACGGCCCCAAAATGACCCCATCACCTGGTCTAATATTTTAACATCGCTATATAAAAAGGTATGCCGAGAAAAGTCGATCCCTGACTCCTGGTCCATGTCTATATTGATACCCGTGTATAAAGCAGGCTCGCGTCAACTACCGATAAATTATCGTATTTTATCGATACTTGACACTACAAGTAAAACCTTTGCCTCTATTGTACTGTGACACTTGCAATCTTGGGCTGACGCCAACCAAATTCTCCACCCATTTCAATCTGGCTTCCAGTCCGAATGTTCCACTATTGACAACATCCGTCTTCTTGACGCTATTATGACTAAGGTAAACTAAATCCAATTTGTCAATATATGTAACCTATGTTGATTTTAGTAGTGCCTTTGACCGGGTCAACCGCAATAAATTATGGGAAATATTGTGCCACTTTCAATGACCTCAATGGTTGTTGGAAATTATAGTCAAATTTCACCAAAATAATACGGTTTGCGTCAGCCTTGATAACGAGGGCGCACTAACTAAACCCATTAAAATAAATAGAGGAGTTAAACAGGGTTGTTAGCAGCTCTGCTCTTTAACATTTACACTACAGCATTAATACGACGACTTGCGAGTCGGGCTCATTGTCCTGCGAGGTTTGCCAAGATTAAGATTACTGCATTATTGTATGCAGACGACCGTGTGGTGGTTGATCACACAATAGCCGGTATGAAAGCCATATTAGACGAGCTTGGTGTGTTTGCAATTGAACATGGCATGACAATCAATTTGAAAAAAAAAAACAGAACCATGTGCATTTCGTCCAAGAACGTGAATAGACCCATTATGAATATCAGCTGGGGTGTGATTGATTACACCGAGGTCTACAAATATCTTGAAGTGGAAATGGACTTTAAACAAGGATACCTCTCCTTAATATAGTCTAAGATTAAGAGAGCCAGACTAATTACACTTATGACTCACAAACATGGAACGCAATATGCTGGCTTTTCTCTTAAGGGTATCCTAATGTTATATCGACATTGGTTTGTTCCTGCAGTGACATACGGCTTAGAGGCTCTTATAATTGAAAACCTTTTATGGTTGGACAAAATAGAAAGTTATTTTTGGCGTTTCATATTGGGTGTTCCCTCGTTGTGCCCTATGCAATATATAAGAGCTGAGTTTGGTTTAATATCTCTGAAAGCCTTAGTGATTCTTCAGAGAGATCTTTTGCCCCTCAGGGCTTTGTGTCATCCCTCCAGTGAGTTGCTCTGTGAAATTGGCCAAAATGTTATAATTCTAAGATCGGGAACTGTTTCTATAAATTCTCACAATGCCATGTGCAGAAAGTCTTATTTAAGTAAGAACTGGTCAATTGAGCGATCAATTTGTGGCAGATATAAGGGAATAAAAAAGTCATTTAAGAAGAAATCCTGTATGAAAGACTGGGAAGCCACTATCAATCACCTAAGTGGCCTTAAAAATTATTCTTTTCTTGAAGGTATTGTGTATAGCTTCTGTACCCCACACCTGTATTTGTTAAAGTGTCCTAGTCCTGATGTGCGGAGATTTCGACTTCTGATGCGTACTAACCAATTACCTATAAGGGCCACTCATGGTTCACAATGGAAACTTTCTCATGACCAACGGATGTTTCGTATCTGTAAAGTGGCAGTCACATCAGTGACAGTGTAACATGTGCTTCCATTATGTCCAAAATTGGAGGCCCTTTACACGGCTCGTTACTGTCGTTATTATCACCACTCTGAATGGGTAGCGACTACCCACTTCTGGAACATGTCTTAATTCTTCCTCTGAAGTTTTGATTATCGCATTATACAATGTTTGGACTGTGGTACAGCGTTTGTTTGAGTCCTTTAGTGGCAAATGATATGTAAACAAATGGCGAATGGGTGATAATGTTTGGAATAATTTATTCTAACTACAATGAAGTGATTAAATTAAAAAACAGCCAAATGTCTTAACATGAAAATCATAGTAATTTTCATCTTATATTAATTAGAAGTCTTGTATATTAGTACTGATATGTATATTTATACATGATGAATTTTATCGTTTTTTTCTTCTGTTGTTAATGATTGTAAATCTATTTTTGTATGTAGTGTTGTAAAAGTTCTTTATGGACTAAAATACAACAATAAATAAATAAATAGTGGTAGTGCCCTTCACATATACTCGATCAGTGATTCTCCTCCAATGTTGGGGGTGGTTGTGCCTCCACTGCCCTTACGCTTGTACTAATGCGCTGCACACAGTGTTACAGGGTTATCAAAAAACACAACCAATTTACACTCCTTCCCATTTGGTCAAATTTTTTAAAAAATGACCTTCTTCCCTCCCCCTTCCTTCTCTTCGCACAATTGCTCACACACTACACACACTCAAATATACCAGAAATTACACAATGCCCCTCCTGGACCTCAACCCTACACAATAAAACAGGCTAAAATCAAAAACTAAAATAACCATAACTACTATTTCCGTGCACTCTAATTATGCGGCCTCCTATATATTTCCTTTTTTCTCCATTATACAGTATGAGTGGTGTCACATCCTTCCCTCACTCAGGGAGGCTCCCTAATATTCCATTATTATTTCCCTATTATTCTCCTCAAAAAATGTATAATACCAAAAAACAAAGCAATCCACATATTTGCCACACCTGCAATTTCATCTAACCACTACTTATCTCTTGAAAGGCTATACTCACGTGCACACCCAAACTCCTCCGTCACAAGTTCCAACAACACCGATCTGCACTTTTCCTCAGAGCCGCGCCCCGCTCCAAAGGGCAGACAGGAATTCTGCAAAGACGGCCCCTGTATGGCCGCTGGGAAGTACGTGTTTTGGGGACTGGTCACTGTAGGTGGGCACTGCCCCTTCAGAGAGGCTGCCTGGACCCCTCCGCGTGTATGGGGTGATGGGATCATGTCAGGGTCATCAAATGAAGGCACGCCCACAAATGCTCATGCCAGAAAAAATACAACCCGCTAGGGAAAAAAGGCCAAGTGATTCGTACAAGGATAACAAGTTTTAATCACACAAAAAAATAGGTAGACGGGCAAAGAAATCTGCTGCTCAAGAACCTTCAGCTGAAATAGTACAAGCAGAATTTTATAAGGAAACACATTGCCACTAATGATGTCACATATACAGTAAAAACCTGCGGGGCTGGTTGGTGAAACCCTATGCATGGACGGCCTACTCCATAGGGGTTACCAGGCTGCTATTGGGCTCACCCCGTCTGTCTTCCATCCGTCTGCTTGGCTCATCTACAGGGAACCAAGACCGTGTTCGCAATTAGTAACTATGTAAGACAATGCTACTCTATCATTATGGCATGCACCTGGGAAACTCGGGGACTGGCACAGGGGCAGGCTTAAGATCATGCTTCACCTAGTCCATATCGCACTCTTCGCACCCAGGGCTTCGACCTTCGCTTCAAACTATAATTTAATCTACCCTGTACCTTGTATTTAAAAGGTCTGTCATTATGCAATAAGGTGGAATGGTCGTATTCTTTTAGATCTTTTATGACCGCTGGGTTTATGGTTGGTGGCCTGAGGTTAGCTACTTTCGTGGAATTCAGGGGTCTTGGACTGGGGCAGTTTTTGGGTGTCATAACTCATGGTAGGCAGGGTGAGGGTTGGAAGTCTGCTTTTGGCCTGACTGCAATAAACATGCATTATGAGGCGGCAGGTACTTTCTCGCAGCCTTGCAGGGCGCATTCCTTCTTGGGATAACACGTATTGGCAACAGTTATAGAAGAAAGGAAAGTTTCTATGGGAGCTTGCAGTGTGTGTCTCTCTATCATCAGTGATTGGGCCTGTGGGTCTGTGTTTACCACCCAGCCATGAAGGGCCTAATGTTTCAACCATAACTACAAAAATGGCGCTCAAATATATGATATGTGCGCACTAAGTCTATGCATTTGTAATATTTAATTTGTGTATGGTTTCTTAGCAAGCCCCCCCTGCCACCTGGTACATCGCAAGTGTAGTTATCGAATTCGCCTTACTCTAAAGCACCTAGGTGGGTGGGAGAGGTTCTTTTCCTTCCCAACACAAGCTTGTACAAATAGAGCACATTAACATGGTTAGTACAAGTGAATGTTGCCCTCACAACCATGTCGCTATGGACTGTCATGTTGCAAGGTTTCCTTGCACAGAACAAGTCACTGTCGGCCATAGTATGAAGACATTCCTACAATTAGAAATTAGCCCTGTGTAACAAAAAAGAAAAGGGGCAAAGGAGGAGCATAGGTTTGTGCAAGCAGAATACAGGCCCAAACTCTTAGAAGTAGCTGATAAGAAAGCACGTACTTCAGCCTCACACAATGCATAATTCAGAAGTGTCGGGAGTGCCAGTGCTCAGCCCTGCCTATATGAAATCTATGGAATAACAAAACCCTTAAAATTCAAGGAAAAAAACTTCAGTTGCAGACACCTTAACTTCACGTTCCCTGTTGCGCAGCCTATGACTGCATTATCATCACTAATTACATTACAGCAGTAACCGCACTAAGCATGGCCTTCAGCCATGGTCAGTGGGCATGGCCAAATATATATTACCGCATTAATGGGCCACTAGTCATGGCCTATGACCATGGACACTGGCCACAACCTGCGACTGTGCCCACTGTCTATTCTATCCAGTAGATGGGCCACTAGCCATGGCCTTTGACCATGGCCAGTGGCTACAGCCTTCGGCCATGCCCACTGTCACTAACCAGCCACTAGCCATGGCCAGTGCCTTGTATATTTTAAAACGCTAACGGGCCACT
This sequence comes from Ambystoma mexicanum, assembly GCF_040938575.1. Classification (NCBI taxonomy): domain Eukaryota; kingdom Metazoa; phylum Chordata; class Amphibia; order Caudata; family Ambystomatidae; genus Ambystoma; species Ambystoma mexicanum. Next base: position 807,371,891 of record NC_090936.1, read on the forward strand.
CACCATGGCTTTCGCACTTGGCCAGTGGGCATCGACTTCAGCTGTGTGCACTGTATATTTTACAACATTAACCAGTCATTAGCCATGGCCTTTGGCCATGCCGACTGTATATTGTAACATATTAATAGGCCACTAGCCATGGCCTTTAGGCATGGCCAGTGTCTACAGCTTTCTACCTTGCCCACAGTATATTTTCAAACCGGCCATGCCCACTATATATTTTACATGATGGCCAGTGACCACAGCCTTCGTCATGGCCAAGTCCACGGCCTAAGTTGTTATTAAGATAATCAACGTTTTTATGAGATCACTTATAAACAATGTTCTGTCTAATGCCATTATTGATGTAATCTTTTATATACAATGTAATTGATGTTGTCACCAGTGATGTCATCAGTGATCTCATAGAACATGTAATTAGTGATGTCTTCAGTGATATCATTGTGGTCATAGGCTGCGCAACAGGGGGTGTGAAGTTAAGGTGGTTTGTGCTGAATTTCAGGGGTTTTCGCCCCTGCAACTAATGTTTTTTTTTAAATATATATGTGTGTGTGTGTGTGTGTGTGTGTGTATTTATTGTTCTATATATATTTATATGGTTGCCTATAATTGTGTGCACTTGTGTTTTTTAATGGAAGAGTATTTACAGTACACTGGCCTAGAATAAAAAAAAATACTTGCGCTAAAAGGGAACTTATAGTTTAGACATGGTTTGTTTTGCCTTTATTTAATAAGTTCTCTTAACACGACGATAAAGCAAGGCTATATATAAAATCGTTAAATGAAGCCGAATTTATTCACACTAATACCATGGTTTATTCATGCACTTTTACAATCCTTTTTTTTTCCATTCAAGGCTAATGATGTCCAATATATTACAAACTGCACTTTACTTTGAAAGTGGGTGTTTCATAAACACTTATCGTGTTTTTCAAACCTGTAAACCCTTAAAAGTGCGTTATCAATCTATAGGAGATGTTCATTTGTTTATTATGGAGGGTTCTTTATAATGTTTAAAGAACATAACACAAGCCTTTTTTATTGCAAAACAGAAAGCGATGAAAGCACAACACATGCTTTACTGCTGTGAATCTACTTTTGGTTATGAACTTTTGTTGTGCTAGGCCACCAAAGAAGTAATCTGCTTCCGTTTTATTTACCCCATAGGTGTTGCCTATTTTAAATATTCTAACCTGTACCAAGGTCATTATGCAGACTTGATACCTTCTCTAGTTCCTTGCAGATCTTTCCTGCCCTGTTTTAGTTGTTAATTTTAAATGTCAAAACATTGTAAATTCACTCTTATTTTCACTCTTATTGTCTGATAAATGAGGCTGTCATAATGAACGGGTAATACGTGCGAATGTCGGAAACGAAGCACTGGTTTCTGAAATACATAAGTGTTCTCTTTTTTTTGAATATGTAAAGTGTTAGCTCTCGCAAAACTGGCCCATTTTCACTATTCCCCTGTTTTCAATTATGAAAATGTTAGGTAGAACTGGTAGATGTGGAGTGACACATGGAAGGTGATCGGTTATTTTCGCAAAATTAGAAAATGTTAGGTGGTATCGCACATAGCGCGTGCCAATAGGAAAATATGAAATGCTATGTGCATTATTTAGGCAATATGCCCCGAGACTGCTGGCCATTACCGCATAAGGTAATGCCCCAGGGGGCCCTTAGTTAACGAAGGCCCCAGGGGCTTTACCTATGCGGTAATGGCTCACAGTTGAGGGGCATATTGCCATTAGTAACGCAGCGTGTAAGACCAGAGTACTAATGTTTTTTTTTCCTGGCTGCAAGACGCGTTGCATTTCGCAGCCAAAATAAAAAAAAGTTCCAAAAGTATAAAATATTTCTGCCACGGACAGAAAAAGTCTTTTCTCTTTCCGCAGCGGCCATAGTAAACAAAGAAAATGGCCGCCATGGAAGGGGAGAAGGGACTATGTGCAGTTCCTTCACCCTTTCCATGATGGCCTGGAAAAAAAAAAGAAAAACGAAGACCGGTGTCAGGGATGCGCACGGATGTGAGTGGGCTTACCGTGAGGTAAGGCTCGCAAATGCCCCAATCGGTGCGTTTGTTTGCCTCAAAATAAGCCGTGCCAGGCTCTAATTGTATTTACAGGATTGTACTTGTGGCTATACGAATTGGATAACTGTACATATTCTGAGATGTAAAAGCTATGGGTAAGGGTAACCACAAATGATTCCGCCCGAGATCAGAGGTTTGGCATTCATCAAGTAAAAGCCTATGTATTAAGAAATGACTCCACTTAGTGAATGAGAAGGTGCTAGAAATTTCCATGGGGGTAGTCCTTGTTCAGTAACGCCAAACCGTTGGTGAACCATTTTTAGCCACTCTGTATGCATATACGTTGCATCCTGACATTGGGCCTCCGAAGACAGACACAGTACAAATGGACATTGTGGTACAAAAGCCGTAGGACAGAGACAGAAGAAATTTTAGGGCAAAGTCTAGCTCAATGTATTATATCTAATTATTGTTATTGAGTTAAATTTTATTCGGAAGTAACATTCCATAAAAGTTATAAAATCTGCCATTGCGTATACAAGGATTAAAATCATAAAACTAAGGTAAAATACATCTTCTCTTAACAATTTGTTAATTTGTGCACAAGTCTTAGGAGAGACGTCCACAGATTTTACACTTTTACATAAATATTCTTCCACGATCAGTAATGTCATACCCCTGTTATGGATGCATGGTTTTAAATTTCATCTCCTTATCGCATTATATTGGGGACAGATGAAGAAAAAATGCTGCAGAGTTTCCATCAGGGAGGAGCATAAGGGGCACATCGGAGATCCATTTATATCCCTTTTGGCTGTTGCTATAGGAAGCAGTACGTTTCCGAGACGCAAGTTGCGCTTCTGGGGATCATCTACAAAATAAAAATACTCCTCCATCATAAACGCTTCTTCACACAACAGATACCAATATCCCATGGACAAATCTAAACACTATGTTGCATATTCGCCCCTAATTCGGCTGATTAATTGATCCCTCTCTCGCTCGGCTCTCTGGTTCCTCCCTGGTTTCTTATTTCTCTTTTTTGTTTGTCGCTTTGGTGTGCTCTGAGGCCCACAGGAATACAGCGCCTTATTTATTTATTGGTCATTCGTTAGGCACTTATAGGGCGACAGGGTGGGGGCAGGGGAGGTAGACCAGGAATTACAACAGAGATAAATAATTGAATTAATAGTGCAAACAAAAAGTGAGACTAACAGGGAGGGGAGACAAATCTACTATGCCTTGTGAGTTCATTAAGAATTAAAATAAATCATGTGGCACTCACCTCACCAAATGCACACCCACGAATTATAACTTGCCTATGGATCGTGGTTAATCAGAAAAAGAGACAACCGGGCTATACTCCGCTGTGCTGACCATTTATTAAGTCAATGGGTTTCATTATGGGTCCGGCGGTTGCCGCCGGAGCAATAATTATTTACCGGCACCTGACTTCCCAGTAACACCGGGGGAATACAACCCTGGTGACCCAGGAAGTCAGGCGCCGGTAAATTGTAAGTCCCCATTCCCATAGAGTGTAGACCACGGAAGCACCTGCACCGTTGTTAACGGTGCCGGTGCTTCCGTGATGGCTTTGCCTACCGTGACTGCTGTGCCCGGCAGGGTCAGACCTGTCAGGCACAGCGGCTCCGGCAGGCAAACCCATAGTGTGCCGGTTCGGAAACAACGATGCCGGTCATCTTACCAGCAATGTTGTTTCCGGACCGGCACTGTTATAATGAGGCCCAAGGTCTTATAAACTAGGGTTAGTTCAACTATTAGATTGTGCATGTAAGCAGCATGGGATCAGAATAATGGCTCTAAGCCCTAACAAGCCTTGTAACAAAATGTAACATAAGATATCTACCCTATGCACTATGCACCTATTGACAGACTGGTAAAATATCAGAAATACTTCTTGAATAAATCTTAATTGAGATTATAGTAATTCTTTAATATCCAATCATCATTATGAATCAGCCATCGCCAACACGTGTTTCGACCTAACAAATATTGGCCTTCCTCAGGGCTTTGACATCATAATTGAGTTACAAATTAAACATCAAAAAACAAAATCAAAATAAACAAAAATACAGACCAGAAAACAGGCCAGCGATGTGTCACATGGAATGGGAGAAGGTAAAATAATACATGGTTAATATTTGTTTGTGATCGCCTTTTGTGCTACTATTGTAACAGGGTTTGAGGCATGATTTATTTCCTAATAGAGGCCAATGTACTGTAAATGCACTTCAATTAAAAAACACAAGCGTCTGGAGCATGACTGCCAATACTGCCCTAGAGGCAGTGTTGAGGACATTGGGAGGGCCCCAGTTTCGGTCTCTGTTTGCCTGGTACCACTGTCACCCAATGCTGACTGTACCCCAATCTGGCCAGAATTCAGTTTCTTTTCATACAGGACCTCCTGCCCCAGAAGGTTGTGCAGAGGAGAGGACTTGCCGCGCTCTGGAGAATGAACCCATCGGCTCTGTCGAGGAGAGGAAAACATCTACATCAGTCTTCCAAGGCATTTCACTTCTGAGATGATTCCAGGGAGATCGTCACCTCTCCCAAGGGGGAGGCACCCCCCCTTTAGGACTACGGAGGGGAGCCTACTATACCTACCAACCCATAGGGGACAGGTTAAGCGGTATCCCTATGTAGGCGACTTCCCCTTAAAGGATTGAAACTCCAACAGGGGCATACGTCACTATCCCACTGCCCACAGGCATTAACAGCTTTGTAGAGTATGGAGGGGTTGGTTTTTGCGATGAACATGTACAACCTTTACTATTGGCAGAACTTTCTTCTGACCTTCGGTATGCTCCATTTTCTGTGAAGACTAAGGAGAGATGAGTGAACCAACCCACAGGAGGAGCACCCCTGGAACAGCCATTCACAGAGGAGGCTGAACAGGCCAGCAGAGCTAAACCCCTGCATAAAGACCAAAGGAGGTGTGGCCAGAGAGAGCAGGCTAACACCAGTGTTGGCCTGCGACACGCACCTGGATCAGCTCCAAGAAGTGTTGAGAACGAGGGAGAAGACCCTCAGTAGGCCAAAGCAGAGCCAAATTGAAAAGTTGCATAAGCAACTGTATACTGACTGAGCTACGAGAACGATGGGGAAGAGTCCTGAGAGGGCAACACAGAGCCCAGCTGAAAAGGTGAATAATCAACTTCATGGTGACAGGAGAGCCGACTCAACTCAGCGCCTCTCCCTTGGTGCACAGCTCGAGGATATCCAGTATGTAGAGGCTCCAGTGGAAACGAAGGTGGGGGACAGAGAACCAAAGGAGAAGCATACCCTAGAGGAGGGAAGTGAGAAAGGAAAGAGCCCAGAGCACACCGAAACTGAGCAAGCCCCATAAGGTGTATTGGGAGTTGGAGCCCCAGAGTTTGGAGAGCATGAATACACTCCAGAGTGGGTAGTGAGAAGAAGTAGTTCCTCAGAGTAGGGAGAGAACAAGAAAATCCTAGAGTAAGGAATGAGAAGGAGAAGAGCCCCAGAGTGGGAAAAGGCTGAAAAACCCCCACAGTAGGGGGGAAGAAAGGCTGAAGGAATCCCAAAGTGTGAAGAGAATGAGGGAGGCCTGGGCTGGAACATCTTGATAGCGTTCAATTACTCAAAGAACTGTCAATCCTGAACTTAAACTGTGGGCAAAGGCCTTTACTAAAAAGGGACAGGGTTGCGGTTAGAAGGCAGCAGTCCACCCTTACAGAGTAATAGTTCTACAAAGACTTTTTGTTTCTTGTGTTGGTTTCTTTTGGAAGATGGGTAAAGTTGGTTAGGTTAGAGTAGTATTCTGAACAGAGAATTTTGTTAATGTACATATATCCTGACAAGCACCCTTTGGACTTTCTTTAATAGAATAGGGCTGGAGCTTTTAGGGAAATATTAGGTGAACTTGATAAAAAATAGAACCCTTAAAAAAAGCCTCAGTGTCTGAGTCCTGATTCTCACTTGCCACACCGCCTATTCTAGACTCAACACATCTCTGCATTGGCATCATACATCCAGAAGCTTCAGTTAAGAGACAGCGTTCCATGCTATGTGTCAGAAGGGGGTGAGGCTACTAAGCGTTTTTGTAACTTGGCACGGCTGTCACAGTCCCAGGGGAAACCAGAAAGGTAGATTGGCCTGAGAAAACAGGTGATCAAGGGAACCAATGGGGAAAGTTGAACAATGAAAACAAAGGCAGTCAGCAGTATAAAAACCCTCACAAGACTCAGACAGGATGAGGTGTTGGGTATGGTCAGATGGGGCAGAGGTGGATAAGGAGACCAGGTGGAAGAAGGATAGTAGACCTGAGCCATTCTGAGATTGTGGTGGAGTATGTTACAAATGAGATGTAGTTTGTGAGAGAAAGTGGTACCTGATTGAGAGATAGTGGCTGCTAGAGAGTAAATGTTTTTGGACTGTGTGGTGGGTGTTAGGTTTAATGTAGCAGGATCAGTGTGTGTTAGCAAGGAGGTACATTGAATGAGTGAAAGAAGTGAATGAAAGTGGGAGATTAGAGTGGGCTGAGTAGAGTAGAGTAGAGCAGAGAGAGGAGCCCGTAGGGTGTAGAGGAGCTGGGAGTAGAGCCAGAAAGGGAAAAGAAGAGAAGGGTGAGGAAAGAAGGGAGAGACAGTGTTGACATTAGAGAGATAAAAGAGAGTGGGCAAATGACCAGAAGGAGCAAGGTAGGAAGAGAAAGAGATAGAGAAATAAAGGAATTGTAACATCAAGGAAAGGAACCAGAGGAGGTAGTGAGCAGGGCGAGTGGAACTGGTCAAATGGAAAGGCACCAGAACATTAAAAAACGACTTGCATATTATTCCCAGGGAAAGGTTAGGACAGGTTATCACCTAGGACATTTCCTGGGAGGAAGATAGAAATGGCTAAGGCCTTAAGGCCCTCATCTTAGTCAGAACATTCGAGAGTTGGTGTTGCCTGTCATTAGTATTCAACCTGGAGTTTAGGCACGCCTGTGTTAGGGAGGTTGGACACCCAGGGTAGACGAGAGAGTGACCGCCCTTAGTGTGCCACAGTTCAGTGTGTTGCCATAAAGTAATCACATCATCTGCAGAGTTTGAAATAAAACCACTTGAACCTATCTATGTTGGTTGGATAGTCTTAAAGCCATCAGTGACACTATGTAGTAATCTATACCTGATGGTGGTATGTGTTTCTGAATTAAAGTACTGCCAAGAAGCCAAGTAGGACCAACACGAGACCCACTCAGAGATATGGTTCAAGCTATTTTTATTATGGTAGTTACAGGTTTGGGAAGTGAGAAGTAGTTGGGCACCACCTTGTATTTCAAAATCAAGTTTGTAAATGTATTCAAGTTAAATCAAGTTCCTTATGATAATCGGAACACAGTGGTAAAACTCTAGGCACTAGAGTGTAAAGTACAAAAATAAATCCCAAAGTTGCTCTTGGAATAACCATGTGTTCTCGCTATGCCCTACTAGAGCTGTACATCTCAATACAGATGTATAACAAATGTATATTCAATCATGAATGTTCAAATTCACTCTCATGTCCATATCAGATATTGGCCCTCATTACAAGATTGGCAGTAACCTGCCGTTGCTACCGGCAGGTTGCTGCCAACCCTGTAACAACTTTACCACCGCTTGACATCTCATTGCTACAGGGATATCAAAAGCAACGATGGTACAGTAAGTTCCCATTCCCATGTGGGAACCCTGAATCACCAGCACCGTTAGTACTGGTGCCTCAGTGAAAACCATGGTAGTAGGTGTCTGAATTCCCAGCAGGACAGGCCTGCCGGTAGTTCAGAACCCCACCCGACAAACACAGAGTGAGCTGGTCTGGAAAAGGTGGTGGTAACATGTTACCAGCACCTTTATTTCCGGACCGGCTAACTCCTAATGATGCCCATTGTCTTCATAAAACAAATGTATTTAGTGAAGCAATATTCATATAGGAGTCTATTGTGGCCAATGCATTTCGGACTTGGTCCGTCTCCATGGCTAGACCCATATTTCAATCAATCAAAAGGTTATAAAAACAGTAAAAACAATAAGGGGGAAGACAAAACAAAGTTAGTGATTAGTACATAGTCAAATACCCCAAGCCTTCAACAGTTTATAACACAAGCCAACAGTAAAGAAAGAAAGGAAAAAATTGGCTGTGAAGGAGCAGCATCGCAGGTTTTTGTTTTTGTTTCTGAGCGTTTCAGCTTGCAGTGTTTTAAGTATATAGTACAGGGGGGTGGTCCTGTCCTCAAACATTAGTACTGCAATGGATAGTTGTAGTAATAGTTTAAACACATCTCCATATTCAGGTTTAATACATCTATGTACGTATGTATCATTGGAGGAAAGTACAAATCCCAATCCTGGCCTTATAGCAGACCTTATTTTTAGGCCTTATAGCAGACCCTATTTTTAGGTTCCTTTCAAGCACAGTGCTGTGTTAAGGCTATGTGTGACTAGGACAGGTTGTCCAATATGATGTAATACTTGGCAACTCCACAATACAACACAACACAGCACCAGTATAGTCGTGTGCAGTTAACACACTATACTCACTTTGTTAATGTACGGTCTTTTCTTTCCTTGATTTGCTGGTACATTTCTATAAAAAGTCACCTTTGTATGCTGCACTGTATGGACTAAAAACGGGTGCTATTGAGTGACCACCTGTCACCACAGAACATGTCCTGTGATTTAAATATGCATTTTAATATTTGAAATACATGTACTTGTGTTCTAGATAACTCACCAAGTGGGAGACAAGGTTTATTCGACTTTCCTTTTCATGTTCAAAACATTCTTCACATGTTTTATTTATTGTTTGTACTTACATTGAGTTCTCTATGTTTGCAACTTGCGACCTAATTAATAAAGGTCCATTATATTTTTTCTTCTCCAGGATTGGGATTTGTACTTTCCTCCAATGATACATACGTACATAGATGTATTAAACCTGAATATGGAGATGTGTTTAAACTATTACTACAACTATCCATTGTAGTACTAATGTTTGCGGACAGGACCACCCCCCCTGTACTATATATTTATCTAGCCTTCATGTCCTGCCCGACTACAGGCCTTCCATCATGTTACAAATGCAGTGTTTTAAGAGCATGCAGAGTTCTTTGTTACTGCTGCCCCGCCATGAGCAACCAAGCACATAACTGCAGGTAATTTTGGTAACAATATTTTAGAAAAAAACTGCCTTTCCCGAATTTTAAGCTGTGCTCCCCTATGTTTCGGAGTACATACATGAGAGCTCAGCAGCTCCTTTCATCAAGTTTAGCATTCAATATTCATATGTTTTCTTTGTACGGGCTCAACAGCCCCTTCCATCAAGTTCGGCATTCAATATTCCTTTGGTTCAATTACATGGGCTCAACAAGAAACCATCTGCTGACCCATCCTGCCCTGCTAATTATTGCCCAAATCTCCATCACTCCCTTCCTGGGCAAGCTCCTGGGGAAACTTGCCATCTCTCAGCTTAATCTCCACACTGAATCTGCTGGTTGTCTTCATGACCATCATTCTGGCTTCAGAGCTGCCAGAAGCACGGAAACTGCTCTCCTGAACATCTTTGAAGACCTGCTCTCCAACCTTGACTCTACCACCCCCTGTGTCCTCATCTTGCTTGATCTCTCTTCTGCCTTCGACACGGTCAACCATGCCATCCTGCTCAACCGTTTCCGTGATAACCTGGGTATCACTGGTCAGGCCCTGACCGACCCTCCCAGGTCCAACTTGGGTCCTTCCGCTCCGCTATCTTTTTCTCTACCTGTGGTGTTCCCCAGGGCTCTCCCTGGCTGTTCAATCAATACCTGGTACTCTGTGTCCACCGCATTGCCGCTCTCTGCTCTAACTTTCAGTGCTATGCGGATGACACCCAGCTCATTTTCAGGCTACCTTCTGCCACCTCCTCTCCTTCCCTAATTTCTGACTGTCTGTCTGCTATCCAGGAGTGGTGTGCCACCAATGACCTCTGTCTTAATGCCAGTAAGACTGAGATTCTCCTCATCGGCACACCTGCGCCTTCCTTTCCTGTAGCTCTCTGGCCGGGCTCTCTTGGTCCCCTTCCTGCTCCACCTGCAAGGCTAGAAACCTTGGGGCCATCTTCAACTCCACACTATCCTTCTCTCTTCACATCTCTGACATCTCTAAGAAGTCACACTACCAGCTGCACCTCCTCACACCTCCTCAGAGGTATTCTTCCTTTCCTCTCCTTTCCCCAGAAGCTCACTGTCTCCAGAGCTCTGGTTCTCTCTAGAGTGGCTTACTGCAACAGCCTCTTTCTAGATCTGCCTGCCTCTACTCTCCGCCCCTTGCAACTTATCCGGAACAGGACTGCAAGACTTGTCCTTGGCCTCAAGCCCAGGGATCGTATCTCTCCAGGTCTGAAATCTATGCACTGGCTCCCAGTGGCTGCGAGGATTAAGTTCAAAACCCTATGCATTGTCCACAAGGCCTTCTGGGGCACGGGGCCTCAATACCTTCAACTCTCTCTTCCTAAATATCTTCCTTCTCGAGCCCTTCGCTCATCCACCTCCAACTACCTCAGGGTCAGTCGCTTCTCCAAGCAACAAGTTGGTGGTAGATCTCTTTCTTCGGCTGGGGCCTCCCTCTGGAACAGCCTCCCTGCCTCCCTTAAACTCGAGGAGAACCATCTCCGGTTCCGGAAATGCCTGAAAACCTTTCTCTTTGATTCTGCATTCTCTCCTCCTCTCTACTCTGACCTCCTGGCTGTTACCGGATCCGCACTGGATTACGTGGACACCCTCTGATCTCGGGCCAAGGGCCCTCCCCCACCAGTCTCACACCTGCACCGCCTGCCTGGCAACCCCCGCACTTGGGGACTGTTTCTGTATCTCTACAGTCCCCCTACCAGCACTTGACACCCGATGTCTGCAGTTACCTTGCACTTGCCACTTGCTGGCTGTTACTTATACTTTTTGTTATCTGTTCCCATGTACTGCACAGTCCCTTTCCCCCATCCCACGCACTTGTGCGATCTGATTGATACCTAGCCTAGTAGGATCGTTGTCTGTACTCCCTCTGTTCCCCCTCCCTTGCCTCGTCGCACCTTGAAACACTTGTATATAGTCGCATTATTAATGCCATATCATATCCAAACAGCCCCTCGGAGCGTCCCGGAGTTCCCAGTTACTTTGAGAGCCTTACTGGATTGCTGCTGTTGCGCTCGGCAGCCCCCCCCCCCCCCACACGGGAGAATCAACTTGTTAGCAGCTTCCTTCCAATTATGCCGGCCTTCGTGCTGGCCTCTGCCTCTGCTCCTCAGCGACTTCTGCTCTCTGCCTTTCTCCACAAGAATTCCCGGCCCTTTTCGGTCTGCTCGGCAGGACTCCCGGGATCTTCAGCATGCACCTTAACGTCTCGGCTTCCCGCCCCACAGCACAGCAAAAACTGTTCCTGTTCTGCTCCTGCATGACATGCACCTCTCACACTTCTGGCACCTCTCATTGGGCTTCTCTGACTTCCACATTTTATAATCTTTCATTAATAATGGGCTGCGGGTGAAACCTATGGGCCTGTGGGCATTTGGCACGTTAGAAGATTTGAATAAATAAAATAAATGAAAATTTCCAATTACCTGACTTTGGTTAAGCCCGTTATTGTGACCTTTCTTCTTCGTCACAGTACCAGAGTGGTGTTGACAATAGGAAATATGCACTGCTCCTAGTTGCATATTCTTCTTCTCAGTACTTAAAGGAAATAGATAGGGGTGATAGAATGAGATTGATAATATCCCATGAAGGCTAAGGGAGGGGATTTCCTCTTCTTCGTCACAATAATAGCGTGATATTTGGTAATAAGAAGATTCTGTGTCTTAATACATGCTATGAAGACTGAGGGGACTTTGGGTAGGTCACTGTTAATGAATGGGATACCATGTCTCTGGTCCAAGGGCTGTCCTTAGGATAGGAAATTGGCATTGGTTCTTTCACTCTGGTACCCTCAGTAAATGAGGTTAACAGAAAGAAAAGATTGCTTCTCACAGTAGTTTGATATTAGAGGGACGGGAGAATAAATCTGGGTTATAGTTAGAAAAAGGGGTTTTACATTTTCTTGCTTTCCTCCAAGCGTGAGTGTTTTACGGAAGGACTTGGGGTAGGGGAGGACATGCTTGATGATATCCTATGACAGAAGAGGGGTGGTAGGATAGATCGGGATTAGAAAAAGGGGGAATTGCAGATCTCATCTTTGGGCATCCCACTTCCATTCTTTAAAGACCCTGCATCCCAGTAGTACCCTTTCGTAGACTCAGCCCCGGGGTCGGGATCTGGCAATTTTGCCTTTCGTTTGGTTACCTGGTCGGTTTTAAGGGGGCTAAATGTGAGAATGTCATCAGATTTCTCACACTGCTCACAGGTATTTTGCTTCAGTGGCTCCTGGCGATCCAGCAATCTACTTCTCTTGGACCGCTGACGCTCGCACCACTTGGAAAAAGAGCTTCCTTTACTCTGGAGGGTCTCTGGTGCTCGCCAGCTGCTGGAGACAGCCACCCGAGACAGCCTTGGAATGAAGAAAGCTTTCCACACATTTGCTTCCCACTGTGCAGCCTCTGCAAAACAGGTATCCAGAGAAGAGAGAAAGCTTCCCTCTTTCACACTTCCCACTGCACGACCTCTGCTGTCAAGGCTTCTGAAGGCAAAGAGTCTCCCAGGACTGGCTTTTGTTCTCTGCTCAACAGTGGTCCCAGCGTTTTCTCCCTCTGCCAGGGTCTGCTTCTGCTACTTACACTGCTATCCATGCTCACTAATGGCCTGCACCTGAGGGGGCCTTTTAAGCCTCCCAGTTTTCTTAGTTGTGGGTCACTTCTACTAATAAGTTGACCACTTTTACAGTTTTGTTTCTCTTTAGCCCTCTTCTTTGTCCCCCTACTTAGGGAATTATGAAACTTGAAGTCCCTAATGACCAAATTTGTTTTTCTCACTTCTTCTTTTTTGCAATAAGCCATGAGAAGGTTGTGGCCTCAGGGGAAGTTGAACCAGGGGGTGTCACATCCCTCATGAGCTGCTTCGCCCATCATGGGATCCTCCTGCAGAACACCACTGCCAGGGTGGGGATCAGAAAGCATCTGCCTTTCTCTTGCCACATGAGAAGGGTCCCAGGCCAGGTTTTCTGGTGGAATCATCACTTATTCATCCCATTGCCCAGCAAAGTGAGAACACTGCTCAGGATACCATCCTGGCCGCTATTGGGGGCATACACAGAGGCATGCATAAACAGCTGTTGTTCATTTCTAGCTCTGACAAATAGATATCAGCCTTCCTTGTCTCCCATTGTGTGTAAGACCTGCACATTTAGGGAACCCTTAAATTCCACAAGAAACCCACTCGTTTTCCTCTGGATCTTAGCCCGATATACACATGAGTAGTGAGAAAGCTGCCCCACTGCTTGGTCCTGTTTCCTAATGTGTGTCTCCTGCAATAATAGTATGGCTACCTTTTCCCTCTTCAAAAACATTCCTAGCTTTTTCCTTATGACCAGTGTGTTCATCCTCTAACATGATATGTTATGAGGTTAAAAGACATCACTGTACTTCCTGCATCCTGTCCCTAAACTGCCCCCTCCTCAGTTGTGCACCCCCCTCCTCTCTGAACCTCCCCAACAATCAAACCATAACCCCCCCACCGAATCCCAACCACCCGGGTCGAATCACTAATCTGTAGGATCCCAGAGATTTGCGCTCCCCAGATATGACCCTGTTGAACACCCAAGTTATAATACACTGTGGGAGTCCAACTCCTCCCAACCCCTCAGAAACCAATTTGGCCCCATATCAACCACCTGCCATCCTTGAGCCCCCGGGCCACCAACAGCCACAAAACCATTTACGAACTTCCTCTTCCTTGGTCCTTTTAGCCATTCCTCCGACCTAGCGGAAGAACCCATTCATCTTAAAAACACTTCCTGTGAAATTGGATAGCACCCAAACCTCCATAGCCCGCAAAACCACCCTTGATTTACGCAGTCATGCTGCACCATCGCTCCCTCTGTCCTTCCTCAGAACGAGTTCCCACTCCCAGCACTGTCTACTCACCCCCATTTGGATTGCTGGGCAGCTTCGAACTTGTGCCCTCGTCCGCGAACTATAGGATTCTTTACCCTTCCTCCATCATTGTGATTCGCTGTTGTCTGCTGTCCCACCTGAATAGTAGTCACTTTGAAGCAATGCCATCCTGCCTTCTTACCACTTCCCCAGTACATCCAAGAAGGTATCAGGTTTGTTTCCATCAAAGTACTGGCTTTATTATACATGACTTTAACTAACTATACCAAATTTAACATCTCCAGAAAGTGTTCACTCTGATGTCAGGTCAACAAGTAACTGTATCAAAACTAGTCTCATTTATCCTTTAGTCTCCATAAACACTGCCGCTATTGACCTAGGTTTTTGGAACGCCAGGTCTCTATGCAACAAATCCACTGCGGTCTTAGACATATTTCTAAGATTACATTTTAATTTTCTATGTATCACATAAACTTGGAATTCGCCTCACAATACAACTGTTGCTGCCTCTCTGACTAAATCTTTGACTTCTTTCGACCATGTGCCCTGTTCCACTAGTCGCAGTGGGGGCACTGGCATACTCTATCGTTCCTGTTTCTCTCTTATTCCTTCCCCAGTTGCTATTCCATCCTACTCCTCCTTTAAATTTACTTATAAAATCTTTGCTAAACCTCTTTGTTTTATTCATTATTGTCGCTCGTCGTCCTGATCCAGACGGCTCTTTTTATGAAGACATTGACCATCTTTTCACATTTTGCCTCGCCCCACTCCTGTCATACTACTTTTCAACTTTAATCTTCACTTATCTTCCACACATTCCACTATACCTTTTCTCTCCGTTCTTGATTTCCACTTTCTTTCGCCTCTTGCAACTCCCCCATCACACATATGTGGTTCCTCTCTTGATTTAATTTTCCTCTCAACTTTCACTGCCTCTCCAGTGCTAGCTTTACCTATCTATCGCTCGGACCATTAGCTACTCTGTGTCACTACTTTCCTCAACCTCTCAGAACTGTCCTGTTCTCTCTCTCCTAACAACATTCTTTCGACAAGATTTACAAAGGTTCTTTACAAAGGTTTAATACTACTTGTACCTCTGCCCTCCCTTCTTCTTCACTCTTATCCGCCCTCAATGCTGATGAGACGGCTTCTGTTATTTCCTCATCTCTTTCTTCCTCTCTAGATCAGCTCTATCCTCTGTCCGCCTTTCAACCTACTCAGAAACCATCTCAACCTTGGCTATCCCCTCATCTTCGCTCCATGAGTCACTTACTTTGTCAACTTGAAAGGCGCTGGCTGCAATCTAAATCGACACCTGATCATTCTTCCTACTTTTCCTATCATGTTCTCTATGATAAATGTCTACTTTCTGCTAAGCGTGCTTATTTCTCTGATCTTCTGCACACTCAATCCACCCACCCTAGGAGTCTTTTCCAAACGTTTGCACAACTTCTTTCTCCTCTGACCCTTGACTATTCTCTTAACTCCACGTTGTCTGCCTCTGACTTTGCTCATTTCGTCTCTTCGAAAGTCCTTTCCCTTCGTCAGGATATCGAAGCTTCTCTTCCAACAAGCACATCGCCTCCTCCTACATATGTTCCTCTTGCTTTCATTTCTCATTTTGCTCCAGTTTCCAATGCTGATGTTCTTAGTCTACTAGCCAAAGCTCACCCTACTGCCTCTCCCACTGACCCAATTACTTCTGCACTCATCCCCAAGGTCTATCCTCTTCTTGTACCTTATCTTGTCTCTTTCTTTAACATCTGTCTGTCTGCATCTATTTTTCAGCATCTTTTAAACATGCATCTATTATTCCTATCCTAAAGAAATCCACAGCCAATCCCTTGATTGTTTCTAATTTCCATCCTATTTCTCTTATATCATATCTTTCTAAACGTTTAGAACATCTTGTTTACTCCCAGATCTCCTTATTTGTCACTATTCTTCTCTTCTTCCTTGATTTCAGTCTGGTTTTTGTCCCCTTCAGTCTACAGAAACTGCCTTGATCTCTGTGTTAAACTCTCACTCTTTTGACTCGTTGCTCTAAGCACTCCTCTTTTCTTGTTCTACTTGATCTATCTGCTGCTTTCAACACTGTGAATCACTCCCTACTCTTGGCGTCACTTTCTTCATTTGGTCTCAAAGGTCCTCTTCTGTCCTGGTTCAACTCCTATCTGACCAACCAAACCTTCTATGTCTCTTGGGCGGGCAAGACCTCTACATATTTCTCGTTCGATCACAGGGTGCCCTGAGGGTCGGTTCTAGGCCCCTTTCTCTTTTCTTTATACACATCACTCTCACTGCTATTATCTCCTCCTTTGGCCTATCACATAATTTCTACGCAGATGACACTCAACTATTCCTATCCTTTTCCTCTTTTTCCCCGGACATTCACCACACTCTCACAGCCTGTCTTGTCGCTATTAATTCCTGACTGTCCTCTCATTTTCTCACGCTTAATGCAGGGAAGACTGAGGTACTGTTCCTCCCAGCAACCACTCTTCCTTCTCCTCTTCCACCTCCTTCTATGTCCTTCCCTCCTTCTAAACTCCCAATTTCAACCACGTAATCTTGGTCTTCACTTTGACTCAAATCTTTCCTTTTCTTATCATATCTCCCTTACTTGTCGTTCCTGTCTCTTTCATCTTCACAACATCTGCAAAGCTCATCCATTTCTCACCTTCCAAGCATCCATACTTTTAATATCCTTGCTGATCTTATCTCGACTTTTCTATTGTTCTACCACTCTTTTTGGTCTTCCCAGATCTCGCTTTTCCCCCTTAATATCAGTCTTCAACTCTTCTCTCCGTCTATTGTGTTCTTCTTCCCTATCGGGACTCTATCTCCTCTTCTCTTGCAACACTTGATTAGCTGCCCTTCCACTCTCAAATCAAATTTAACTTTCTTCGTCTTGTTTTCAAATCTCTCTATGGTCTTGCTTCTAACTTCCTTACTGTACTTGTATCTTTCTATATTCCTTCTTGCTCTTTCATTCTTCTTCCCACTTTAGACTCCTGGTTCCTCGCCCTCCTTGTGCTCAGTCTCGTTTTTGATCATTTGAACTTCTTGCTCCTCTCTACTGGAATGCTCTCCCACGTTCTCTTCGTTCCATCACTGTCTATTCTCTTTTCCGTGGTTCTCTAAAAACATACCTACTTCAACACTCCTGAGTGTTTGTCCTCTGGATTTAACTGCCTACTAATTTTATTGTACTGTGTATCAATTTTTTGTTCAGCGCTTTGGTTTAAGGCGCTCTCTAAAAGACAAATAAATTACAAAATACAAATAGTCCAAATGCGAATGTCCATCTGTATGTCACATTTTTCATTGTCAAAATTGTGATGCATGATCCCATCGCTCTCCTCTATTTTAGAGTAAATTGTGGAAGATCTTGAATGGTCTCCCTTTGACGGTCTGATGTCATGGCAGCCAGTGGTCTGGCCTCAGGTTTGTATCTTTTTGGGCCCACCCTGTAGATTCTGTCTATGCCAATCTCTTTGCTTGGCAGATCAGTGACCAGTCCCCTGAAGCAGTGCTGAGCTGTGTCCTTAAGATCCTTGTCTGCAATATCTTCAGGAAGACCTTTAATACTGATATTCAATCTTCGTGATCTATTTTCCAGATCCTCACACTGGATCTCCAGGTTTTGTGAGAGTTACCAGGTGATCCAAGGCTTTTTGGCATCATCCGACAGGTACTGCAGGACCTGTTCTGTGGTATCCATTCTCTCCTCCAGTTGCCCAATTTCTGCTTTCAGTTGCCTGGTGGATTGCTTGATCTGTTCTTATAATGCAGTAAACTGGTGCAGAAAAGATGTTGTAATTCTTTCCTGGAAGTGCTTCAGGTATTGGACTAGTTCTTCCTTACTTGCCGCCACCTTGCCTGCAGCAGCGCTGAGCAGCTGCGCCCCGGGGGACCATGGTCTTTCCGTTTCTCCTGCTCCTGCAGTGTTCTGTCTCCAACACCTTTGAAACCCCCTTCCAGGGGCTTGGGCACCGGGGGCTCTGGAGGGGTATCACTCGACTTCCCTGTACTGCCTTTGTTTTTGGACACAGTGTCAGCCGGGCCCCAGCCAGTCACGCACCTCCCTGGGGCTCTCCTACTGCCTGTGGAGTACTCTCCTCGCTCGCCAAGTCTCACACCACTCCTGGATAGTCCTCTACAGCTCACCACATGTCCAGTGCCAATCTTTGCTTCATCACTTGAGATCCTCCTTTAACCTGAATTCACACACCAATCAGGGTAGAGCGTCTTCTCCTCTCATTTGAGCTCACTGTGCAAGACCTCTATTTTCTATTGAGTGCCCTGGGTAGTCTTTAGTTGCCCGGAATAGAGGATGCGACCTACAGAGCCCCAGCTTTGCCCCTGTGCACCAGCCTTCTCCTGCTGCAGCAATGTCCCAGAGTATTCTGGGCCTCCGTGCCCGCTTGACTGCGGGATCCGAGTCGCTGCCGATACTCCACTCTGGCCTTGTCCGCCTCTGCTGAAACAAGTCACAGGGTGTGCACACCGCACTTCCTAGCCTCCCTCTTATCCATCTGACTGCTGCTACATGTTTAATTGTGTGCGCGTGGAGGGTAGGCCAGGCTTCGGCCGCGATCTCCGGCACCCTGTGCTTGAAGCCTCATGTCGCCAGAGTGGCCGCCTGTTACGCTCACCTGGTATCCATGGGGATGCCACCCAGCCAGTTGGTCATTGGTGCCCTTCCCAATAATTCCCTGGTGTGGTCTCGGTGTCGATGGGATTCCGCCTGGAAATTAAGACTATATTAGGACTGGGCAACCAAGGTAAGTTTTCCCCCACCTCCGTTGTGTTTCCAGCCCCTCCAGGTTCTCTTCTCACCTGGTTGTCGGAATCGGTGGGCTCTCCGTCCTGCTCTCTGGGCAGGGGCGCGTTGTCTTTTGTGGGCGCGGGCGGTCCAGTTACTTCACTGACTGCTGCCCTTGTAGTGTCTTTCAGGTAGGTCTTATTGCGATTGATGGCGTCATAATTCTTGCATGCCTTTTCTCTGTTCTAAATGTCTCTTTTTTTATCTCCCTAGGAGTGCGGAGTGTCCGCTTGTAGAACTGGATATGCTGTTTCTATGATGCGGTAAGGAGGCGCTTTGCGTAGCGCTGCAATGTCTTGTTCTCACTCACCTGTGCTTTTCTCTTTTCGTAGGTCGCGGTGAGTTTCCAGCGCAGATGGAGTTCTGGAGCTATGCCGGCCGAAAAGCAACTAACCAGGTAAGTCTTTAAGTGCTTTGTGGTTGTAATGTCTCCACTACCTCCTTTAATGATGTCTTCCTCCTTTTCTCAGGTCCTTCGATCCGGGCGCTGAACTCCACCAACAGAGCTGCTCAGGAACTGTGAGCAGTGAAGGATGATGAATACAGGTAAGATTCTGCTGCTAACGATGTTCTTGGTTTTTCTGCAGGTCCGGAATTCACCAGGCTCGTGAGAAAGCTGGACACGGTGAGCGTCACGTTGCTAGAAGCAAAGTAACGTGAAGCGTGTTATCTTGTTCGGGTGTGGTTTAAATAGGCACTGTAAAGTAGTCCAGGTAAAGTAGTCCCTAGGCCACCACACCCAAAACACTAGACCGCATAGCTTGGTTCTAGGAATCGAGCTATGTGGATGCCTCCATGTTGGCTGAAAGCCTAAATAAAGTAGTTCCTCAAGCAGATATCTTTCCTTACTGATGAGCCTGGCACCAAAGGTGCCAGGACTGGCCCCAAGAGGGCCTGAGAAGTGGATGCCAGACCTTATTAGTGATCTGAGCCCTGATTCTACCTGGCCAATGGGCTTGCAGTGGGGATCAGGGCTGAGGGTCATGACACGCCTGGATGCAGGCCCCGGAGACTCTACGCTCTGTAGAACACGGCGCGGCACGTGCCTATGTGTCACTTCCTCACCTTTCACTGCTCTGCTGTCCTGCACTACTGGGTGTCCGCCACTACTGTGGAGGTGTATAGTGGCCTGGAGGTGAAAAGTCCAGTAACTTTATTGTGGCCTCGAAGGAGAGCACTGACATTAAATCCACTCCCCTTGGGCAGCCATCTTCGGGAAAGTGTCTTTTCGCTGATTACCTGCATCTACTTTCCAAAGTTCCAACATAATGTTCCGAAGTGTAAAAGAAACCAACTAAGTTCTACTAGTTAAAGGGGATCTGCCCTTCCCCTGTATTTCTCTGTTTTCAATGTTCTTAACTTTCAAATGACTATACTTCACGATCACAAGTGGTATGACTCGTCCCCTGAGTTTCCTCCTATTTACACATTTCATCAACTCAAGATCTATGATTTCTTTTTTAATTTCCTTTTGGGTTATACAATTCCACCATCAAAAGGGGTATGATCCTTCACTTGAGATTTTCACAGTTTCACAATTCATAGGCTCAAGGAATAGGTCTCTGCCCCTGAGCTTTCTTATCTTTTCCACAGTTCAGATTTCGTAGTTCTGCAATTCTCAGCTTCCAGGGTTATGCTTTGTGAGAAACCTGAAGGTGTTTCGCTAGCTCCCGGGGATCTGTCATCCAGGTGTCCAGGACACGGCCATCACTATTGGATCCTGTTCGTGGGGGTGGACCAGTGTGGGAGGATCACCTGGGTGAGGTGTCTTCGGGGAGTGGAATTGGGACACTGAAGGGTGAGACGCAGTACCCCCTTCCTTACGACACCTTTTCCCCATCCTACTCTATAGGATATCTAGAAACTCAGCCCCCCCCTTTCTTGACGCAAACACTTTCTCACAGACTGATTACAATGAAAGACAACGGACTAACACCAGAGCTGTATACCCAACATGTCCCAACACAAGGATCAGGCAGAATCAGTCAATTGCTGATAATTACACACACCTGACTTCCCTTCTGTTTCCACATAGGGATAAAAAGCAAAGCACAAAAGCATGCTCTGAGCAAGGCCAAATGCATGAGGAAGCAGCTATTCCATGACGGCAGTTCAAATGAAGGAGAAAGGTAGCAAGACCTGAAAGGATAATGAGGAGGGAATTGTGCTTGCTCCTTTCAACCACGACCCGCAGAGCCTGCGAGAAGGGAAACATAAACCGGGAATTGCAGCTGGCGAATGGTGCAAAGGATGTCAGAGGTACATGGGACCCTCCCGCACTGATAGCCGGGGCTGGGAGAAGCGGTTGCTATTGTGGTACCGTCCTTGACTCCAGAGGCAGGAGATGCCAACAGAGTTTGGCACCGCCGGTGAGTTGGAAAGAGCTGATAATAGCTCAGACTGTGTTGGGCTCAAGGTTGTGAAGAGCAACATTGTATGAAGAAAGAAGACTAATGTACAAAGGTCTTTTTGAAAGCCAAATTGATATCAGAGTTAGAGGGGTCCGACGCCACATGGGCACTCATTCGAAGGACTCTGACTGGTGCGCCGCTCCTGAACAAGGAGAATGTGTTGAATAGAGAAATCGAAGTGGTCCTGCAGCAGGTTATGTTAAATCCTGTGCATAGTCAAAAGTCTTCAGTTGTAGAAACTGTAAGTACCAAGAGGCCTTAGGGGAGGCTGGCATAAGGTGTCAAAGTGGTCATACGAGGGTGAAGCTAAAACCCTTGTACAGTCGAAATTCTTTGGCACGTTTTGGAGGCAAATGTGAACTCGACTGAGGGATGCCTGCGAATTAGGGTGAGCAGTAATACACCCGTGAACATTGTGACGACAAGTATGAACCCGACTGAGGGATGTCCACAGTGTGTGGTTGGTCTGATCCAGACTGAGGGAGGCTAACGTTGAGAGAAGGATCAGAGTCCGGCTGAGGGGGATCTAAGGGCGAAGAGTAATCACCCAACATGAAGATTAATAGAAGGAACTTTTTGCTTTGTTGTTAATGGAAAATCAGGCCCTCTGAAGGAAGAGACTTTGCATGAAAGAGACTTGGACACAGAAGGTCCTGATATTGAGAAAAGGAACTGTAACCTGAAGCACAGGAGTGTACTACGCTCAAGCGTCCCGCCTTGTCCCGTGCTAAAAAAGTGGGGAAGGGAGACCCCGGCCATAACATCCTGATTTATCATTTTGTGAACACTTCTTTCTTTTCTTGTGAACATTATCCCACACTCTTTTGTAGCATAGCAGTAAGGATATGAAACTTGTGTATGAAACTTTTAATTGAGCTTAAACATGTTAATACTTTGTAAGAATGTAGGAATGAATCAAGCAAATTGGATCAGAAAATCGTACAAATGATTGTGACGGGTGCCTGCCCCAAAGAACCACTCTGGGGACTAGCATAAGTTACAACAGTGCTTATTGTAGATGTTCCAACAATCAAAATGGCTGTCTGTTCTTAAAAGGGATCTTTAAAGCCTACTGAGTTCTTGAGATGTTTGGGCACTAGGGCCCAACCCTTTAACTCACCTGCCCTGGCCTTTACCTCCTCCCTAGCCTAGGCATCCGTAACAGGGATATTGGTTCTACTGAACGGTGCCACCTGTCTGTGAGATCCCCTGACTGGGACTAATGATGTTTTCCCCAATACGATGGCTAACTGATTCCTTGGGGGGGGCTTCTAGTTTTTCCCTGACCCTGTTCTTTTTGTGTTCTTAGGGGGTTAGGAGTGGTGCCTCCTTCCACACATGGTCGCTCGCTCTACTTTCACACACATTCTCACCTGACCCTCCTCTGCACTTTGTCACAAGATGTTCTCCCCTCACCGTCTGCTGTCCCTCGCCTCTCACACTCTGCATTCCTACCTCCACCTTTGATTTTACTTCTCTTCCTCCTCAATTTCTCTATTTATTACTGTCGCTGACACTTACCTCTTATGTTAGCTTCTCCTCTACCCCGCCTCCAATGCTACCTCGTTGCCTCTACTATACCTCAGATGCTACTACTACTTCATTTTTAACAACACTCCTTATTCCACTAGGCTATCTCACTGGTCCAACCTCTATACTGCTACTACTACCACCTCTCGCTACTTCTGCTCTCTCTCTAGTGCCACTTTGTTAATACCACTACTACTCTACTACCTCTTCTCCCTTGAGTCTTACTAGTCATTACTAACAATACTGCTACTTGCTTTCTCTCACTCTAACTACTACTCTGCTGCTCTCACTACCACCACTCCCAATTACCACTACCTCCTCTCTACTCCAATCCTACTGCTAGTGCACTCGCTCCTTCCGCTCACACACAAACTCTCCACAGTCCCCTTCTCTCCAATAGCCTTGCGCACTCCTTTTGCACTTGCCTCTCGGACATCCTTCTCCACCTGCTGTCCTCGCCCAACGAAACCACACCTAATAACCCATACACATCTTCTTAAATTCCCAATCCCCTCTCAGTATTGGTCCATTTATTGTATCCAATAACTTGACTTACTCTCGGGGGTTGTGACGGAGGAAGGGTTTGGGAAGCTTTGCAAAGTTCATAAGGTGCCTGTAAGCCCCACTTCCTTCCATGACCCTGCCACATTCCTTGCAGATAAACTGCTATACTTTGCAGGGGACTGGTTGCCCTGACTATTATGGCCATCTTGGAGGCCCCTCTTCAATATTGCAATCCCTGGTGGGCTAGTGGGGGTTTGTAGACGTACATCCTTCTTAGAGGCCTTTGTTTATTATACAGTTTCCCTGGTGGTTTACTGGGTTGGTATGGCCTCCTTGGAGTCCCCTTTTTATTATGTGAATCTCTGGTAGTGGAGTGGGGTTTCCTGTATGCTCGGACTCCAGCGGATAATGCCAGCTGGAGCTGCACTCATCTCCCCCTGCGGCGACCGATATTGTCTCAGCCGCGGCATCCAGGGACGTAGGGTTGCCACGCCCTAGCCCTGCCGCTACTGGCGTGGTGGAGGCACCCCATGGCGTTGCACTGAAGGTTGTTATGTGGCTCAGCCTGGCTGCAGCTCACCCTGTCAACAGTGTTGGTCCCTGCGGTTCTCTTCACCGGCGTCCTACATGGTGGTTGCTCCCCTGGATCCTCCTGCAGCACCAGCTCTGCGTCTTGCGGCACCGATGCGCCATCACACTTGCACTCAAAGGGGTGTTTGGTTTAGGTCCCCTCCTTCCCCTGACAGGGGACTTGATAGCAGCACTGTGACATGATGCAGATAGAGTATGTATAAAACACTCATGTGCTTGTATTCTGAATGCGGTGAATGTGGAAACCGGTGGCATTTTACTTTAGGTCTGTGAGTATACATGAGCCTCTGATGGTGCAGAATTGCAATCAACAATGTGGCAGGGATGTAGAAACCACAGCCATGATAAGAGATGGTGGTGCGGACTAAATACTGATTGGTTGGTGTGCTTGATTGCCCTTAAAGCTTATCAGAATACATTAATCTACCATCCAATGTGCAGGTACTCCTATTTGCATGCCCCACTTTGGATCATAATGCCGTTTTAGCTGTCTGGGATTCAGAATAGCAATCATATGATTGCTGAGCCTGCAGTTTGGATACCATTAGGGTATGATGGAAAACTCCCCAGGAGGTGGTGATCTGCGTCACGTCGGTGTGCTGAGCAGTATTACATTAAGCTCAGATAGTTCTGTAAAGCCATGCGTCCAGGATGCACTTTTAGGAAATCCATTTTTAATGTAACCAACTAAATGTATCATACTGACTTTTCTTTTTGTGTAAACGTATATAAAAACCTTGAGGTTTCTGTGCTTGGGGCAGTGGGGCTCAATTTTGGGACGAGGATAGTAAGTCTGTTTCCTGACCTATTTCTGCACAGCTCTATGGAAGAAAAGCTTGGTACTGCTTTTGCTGCCCGTCTCCCTTATTGGACTGACTGGTGATGAACTATGAGTTTCTGTGAGTTTCTTCATGGTTCAAATGCCAGCTGTGGTGAGTCAGACGAAGGGCACGGACTCTCTGAGGACATGGTATACAATATTTTATTAAAGTAAACTATAAGGCCTAACTTTCCCTATAACTATGGGTGGTCCCTGCCTATCTTACTAAGGTGCTCGTTTTGTCAGTCATGAATGTCCAAAGAAATAAGTCTGCTATCCAAAACTACCCTAGCTGACACTACCACTAGAAACTAACTAACATAGGGAAGGAGAAGGACTCCCTTCTCCTGAGGGTACTTCTAGTACCAGTCTTTGTTTCCTTTCAATATGCAATCCTTAAATGGTCTGTGACTTCTTGCATCAATCTCTTTAGTTCATCAATTGGACAACAGGGGTTTCTCTCTTCTTTAGTGCTTCCTTTTGAAAATCTTTCATAAACTTTATATTATTGGCTTTTTATCTCAATATCTCCTTCTTAGGTATTATTGCTCTGGTGGGCTTTCCCTCCTGAATTATTACAGTTCAATTGTTTTTGGTCTACTTGACCTTGCTTGTTGCTCAATTGCCTAGTTCCTCTAAATTCTGGCCCGTATATTACTTTCTCTGTGGTATTCTATTTGTCTTGTATAGAATGTTGGGTTACTTTGCCCTTATCCCAGTGTATTTTTATCCACTGGTATTCTCTCTCATTAATCAGCTGCATTCCCTTAACTCACAATGCTGGCAGTTCATTTGTTTCCAGCTTAACTCTGTTTCATAGCCTCTACTGAGACGAGTTTCTTGTGCGGTATAATGATTCCTCTGGGGCCTCCCGGGTTTCCCATTCTCCCTCTTACCTTTGTTCTTGAAAGAGATCGTCTTTGAGAGCTCTTTTCCTCAGGGATCTGTGATCTGGTCGTGGACCGCCAATTCCTTCTTCTCTCTGGCGTTGTATTCTTTAGCTTCCCCGCTGTATCCCGGCAATTCGCTGTGCGCTTGGGAACCCTGTGAACCTTTATTGCCAGTGGCATCAGCGATGGTTTGTGGACTTGCTGTCCACCACAGATTTGCCTTGGTGGACTTGCCACCACCTTTTCATGGGCTCCTGTTCTGTAGGGTTCTCGTGGTTCAGGTTTGCTGCAACTCTGGTGTCCCGTTCTGCAATCTCGTGTGAGTCTGAAACTCACAGGCTTCCTGGACTTTGTCCTTACCAGGTATTACATGCACAGCATCCCATGGCAATACCACCAGTGATAATAGCATTACTGCTACTCGGTTTGGCATTATTAGCGCCGGAGTAGCAGTTGGGTGGTTATTGCCCATTCCCCATTGGGTCCAAAGGACCCAATGGAGTCGGTGTGCTATTACCGCCGGCAATAATAGTGCAAAAAAGGGCCAAAATGGCTAGTAAGTGCACATTTTTACCTCCAGCTTTTTACTGGAGGTAAAACTCCAATTTACCGCCCAACCCATAATAGGGCCAGCCCTTAAATGCAGCGGTAATAGTGTTACTGCCGCATTTAAGGGCTCCCGCCCAACTCGTGATGAGGCCCTGTGTATGCACGTCTCTCTGTGTGCATGTCTCCCCAGGTACATTTCAGTAGATCGTGTATACTGATTTAAAGGGACATGTTATTTTTCCTTAAGATAACGATATCTATTTGGAGTTTCTTCGTCCCAGTCTTGATACTTCGTAGTTTCAGGTGTTCTTAATCATCACATGCAAGCCACAATATTTGTTACTTTAGGGAGCTCCTTACAGGAACGGGGGGTTCTCTCCTGGCGAGGTCCCACTTGTCTCTACCCCTAGGGAGGGTATTGCAGAGCGGGCTCCCCTCTCTAACCTCACGTGGAGGCTAATTCCTTTCGATTCGTCACACAGCTCATCACAATTGTTTTGTGCAAATCCACTCAGCAGGTTTTCTGTAGATGAGAGAAAATATTCCCTTTAGAAATTTGAATGGTAAATGCCACTTTTGGACTCCCTACAACTTTGGGCCTCCTGGACAGAACTCCATGAGGATTTTCCCCAAAAGTATACCCTCTTTGCAACTGTTTGTGCTGATATATTGAACATTGGTGTAAGCATCTCAAAATTGCCTCTTCATGCACTTGATGTGAACATGTGGTTCAAATGGCTAAGTAACCTGCTGTTGATTATATAGTGTACTTTATGTTTGTAACAATTTGTTTCTCCCACTAGGTGATTGACCTTGGCTCTGGAAAGGGCTATCTGAGCTCATTCTTGTCGATGCATTATGATCTAACGGTTTATGGGATTGATTCTTCTAGCACCAACACCCATGGAGCTACCGAGAGGAACAGGAAATTGAAAAAATACTGGAAAGTTTATAGAACTCGGGCCAGAGCAGATTCCAGGGACCATGTGTCCGAAATGGAAAGCAAAACAATGGCATTGCCGGACAGCATGGAATGTAAAGAAAGTATCAATGGAAATCCTTTAAGTAAAAACATCATTGATTCAGCCCAACCTCA
This sequence comes from Ambystoma mexicanum, assembly GCF_040938575.1. Classification (NCBI taxonomy): domain Eukaryota; kingdom Metazoa; phylum Chordata; class Amphibia; order Caudata; family Ambystomatidae; genus Ambystoma; species Ambystoma mexicanum. The sequence goes on from NC_090936.1 coordinate 807,399,157, forward strand.
AATAAACATCGATTTGTCTCCGGTGGACTCTTCTGGTGCCTTCCTGGACCAAGCCTTGTTGGGTTCTAGTGAATCAAGCAACCTTGAATTTATTGTACAATCAGGGACAAGCGAGGTTCTTGACAGTGAGTTCCCTTTCGTAAACATCCTGCCCATCGATGCTGTGGAAGTTGTAACATCCCCAAAAGGTTTCCAGAGGGTTCTTTCTGAGGAGGAAAAGGAGCGCAGAAAAATGGCAAACATGAAGGCCAAAGCAAACAGGTTAAAAGAGTCAAGTATGTATTTGCCTGTGACATCATACATCACTGCGGAAACTGAACTACATGATGTTATTTCTGATCTAGAGGTACGTATATTGTTTTAACTGGTTTTATTTTTTGCAATGTCCTTTAGTTTTGAGCGGCCCTTTGTAGAAATCTACATCACATCCTTGCAAGTAAACTTTGCCATATGTAATTGTCATGTTTTTGATACAATGCTACTGTTTTCCTTTGTACTAAATTAAAAAAGATGTGTTTGATTTTATTTACACATAATTGTAAATATAGAACAATGAGTAACATTACAGTAAACTAATTGCAAAGTGAGGGTTTTGAGAAGAAATGCAAAGCCACAAAGGTAAGATGTTTTAATACACCTTATAACCAGCCTCCCTCTTTTTTACCCCAGTATAATTGCCTATTTAAATGACATTAAATCTCGGGAGGATAGCTCAGGGGCAACTTGGTCGCTTTGGAAACAGGACGACACAGAGAAACACAGGTTCAATCCCCGGGTCCGCGCTTAGAAACATGTGGGTATTAAGCGCGTTATAAATAACCTATTATATCATATCTCATAATTCTCCCTTGTAGCATTTTATGACACCACACACATTCTGGGACAGGGGAGGTTGGGGCACACAATGTATGACCCAAACCTACAGTCGGCATATGTCAAACATCTTCTGCCTGTGCAGTAGAATACATCCTGAAAAGAATACCAAGCATCGCCAGGTGCATTCAACAGTTATGGATACAGTTATGGATACACATTGCAGAACAAAGGAAAATGTACGCACGTCAACATTGAACAAAAATATGTCCCCCCCTTAGTCTTACTACAGTTTCTATAACAGAGACTCCTATTGTCTGTTTGTGCATCTTCACTCTACTTGCTACAGTATCTTCATCACCTTGCACTGCAATATCCACCTGTCAACAAACACCAGAGATGTTGTGTACATAGCTCATTTCCTTTCCAATATTTCATGTGTATCACAAAACTTTGCTCCAATGCTTGGCTGGGAGGTATTGCCTAAGACATCAAGCCCAGTGATGGTCACCTCGTTTACATAAGAATGGCACACAAACTGATGATGTGGAAATGTAGTTTGATGAACACACAGTAGAGAAGTAGTCAGAAGTAGCCTCATATACCATACCGTGCTCGGCTTGTGACTCTTGCTGATGACACACAGCAGAGGGGACGGTAATGTCCACACAAACCTCACCACAGACGAGGGGAAGTTGAGAAAGCCATCCTCTCACAAGCTGCATGCACATCATTGCCTAGAAGGGGTCCCAGTTTAAGGGCAACAGGGCGCTGGCACATGGACTTGCAAACCCTATGCCCACAATCTCCAAAGCATTCAAAACATTTCTAAACACAGCAAGAGGGACGCTCAAAAACGTAGAGGGATAATGAAATAAGGTGAGACATATAGGTACGAGGTGTGATCATAAAACCATAACTAACCCTCCGTGCTGGGCCTAATTAGACAATGGTCAAACCAAACACAGAACTCATTGGGACACCCAAGACCACTACCACAATATAGAATGTGGTAGGAAATTGCCTAGGTGAGAGGAAGTTAGCAGGGCATTCCGGAAAAGTGGTGGATTGATGGAAAGTGGTGGGCTAAGAGAGAGTGATGGATAAGAGTAGCTTACTGGACAATTTGACTTGGTGCTTGACCCTGCAAGAATAACACCTTGTAGGGATCCAGTATACTTACAAGCCTGTTGAAGGCTGCAGCACGATTATGGCAAGGGTAAAGGAACCAGAGTAGCAGAAGAAATACCACCAGTTGCTTTGGGCTATATCCAAGACCCAGTTGCAAGTCAGTGGGCCTGTGAACCTGATAGGAACCACACATCTCTAGCCTGCTTGGGCCTATATCCAATGCCCAGTTGCAAGGCAGTTTGCCTGTTAGAGAGCCGATCAGAACCAGTAAAGACCACAGGTGACAAGGGCCTGTGGTAGATTCATAGGTTGCAAAGGAGAATCAAGAGCCCCTAGAAGGCTCTTGACTACCGAGGCAACTGTGAAGCCATCCTAATGTACGACACAGACAAGAGATAGCAAGTTGAACAAAAGAATATTTATTAGCATAAATGCCAGGATGGTTGAAGCCCTAACTTGCTCCATGCTAAGGTGGGTTTTCCCTACTTAACTAAAACTAAGGAAAGTCTGAGTCAAAGAGTTCAACTGAAAAGTCTGTCTGTGTCCAAAACCTATCCTTGCCCTCACAACTATAATAAACCAATGTGTAGTGTTGTAATAATAAACAGTCTTCCAGCTCGTAGCTTTTCTTTCAGCGCCCTTCCCCCAAGTATAAATACAGTTCCACAAAAAGCTTCAGAGTTGTCCTTTGTTTGAAGTTCAAGAATATATAGTCTGGAAACAATCCTTGGGGTTCCTTTCCCCAAGTGCAAAACCATCAAAGTTCAAAGCACAAAATAAAGAGTTATGAAGTTTCAGGATTTCCTTTTCCCGGACTTATTTTTCACCATAGTTCACAACTCAAAAGAAAGGACAAAGAAGTATCACGGTTCCCTTCCCCAAGACTTGTATTCCATTACAGTTCAAAACACACAAAAGAAAAGGGCCTTGACTTTCTTCATCCACTCTTTGACCATGCAAGTTTACTTCCTTTCTTAAAGTCATTCTTAGGATTCCATTTAATTTCTTAGCATTCTGTGATTGATTTAATCTTGAAAGTCAGTTGTTTCCAAAATGCAGTATGCAGTGAGTTTTAATGATTACACAGGTCCTTTCACTGCTAAAGGCAACCTGTAGTATTTTCTGCTTAATCATTAAGTTCTTATTCAATTCAGTGCACTCCGAGTATTAATTAGGCACACGCTCTTCCCAATACTCTGAGACCTTCAAAACCGCTCCGCTTTAAGAAATTTGATCAATCCGATACAAAGTATTTCCTGTTCTTCAAAATTCAACAATGGAAAAAGGCTAGGAGCAGTGACCTTCGAAAACATGCCTTCGTAATGCACGCGACCACTCCGCTGCTAGCTACAAAGTATTCCAGCCAAATAAACTGTTCAATCACTGTCGCTTCGTGCACCAGATTTCTTATTGTACATTAACTCACCGGCCCCTTTTGATGCTGTCCTCACAGTGCCATGCACGCAATCTGCAGCCTCTGCTGCTTGGGGTCCAAACTCTGTCCCTCAGACACCCCTGAGCTGGCTTCTCAGCAACAGGGAACAAGCACTTTAGTTGAAATGGAAAAGGGCAGCTTTTCCACCCGACTCCCTTTTCTGCTGCCCGTCCGGTCCACAGAGCTCTTGCTCCCACGCTGGGCTGTTTCAGGTCACCTCTCCCTGCAGTCATCAACGTCTTGGTGTGCTGTGCACCTCAGACCTTCTCACGGCAGTTCCCATCAGTGGCTAGCCTCTCTTCCAACAAGGTTCTGTGTCTGTGACACCGGTTTCCCTGCTGCTGCTCTTCTTGTTACTTTTTCCTCCTCCTTTTATACACCTGCAGCTCCCTAAACAGTTGGGTTGCAGGTGTGTTCTCTCAATCAGCCTTTAAAACACAAAAATTGGGGGAGTGTCCCAAAGACAGCAGTGGAGCGGGACTACTAGACTCAAACACAATAATGTCCAACCTGCTGATAAAGTAATTTGAATGCTAATGAAGATAATGATTTAAATGTGGAGTGTGTCAATAGCGAAATCACTCAAAAAAGTAATTTGATGGCTAGGTCAAACTTTAAAAGCAATCAAGATGGTATTGAAGCTAAGAAGGAGAACAACATTTATGTTAACGAGTATTGTGTTACAAAAAAGAGAGGGTCTACATTTAGACCAAAAAATAAATGAAAAATGCATATGTGATCAATGAAAACATTGTGACACTTATGAGACAACAAAGCATGTACGTAAAAAAAACATTGAACAAACAGAATAGGTCATTTGATAGTAAGAAAAACTTAATAACAATATCTACATCATACTAGAATGCAAAAAAGTTTTTTTAAAACTTCAAATCATAAGAAATATGTATCTCCACTCTAGTTGTAGTAAATATTCAATTAAGGACTTTATACAGGTCTGCCAACGTGTAGGTGTCTTAACATAATTTTTTGACACGCAAAATACTGACAGACATCAGGGACACGTTTCAGAAAATAAGCCACCTGTCTGGCATTTAACTTCCAAAATGTGCCTTCCTCAGGGGGAAAAAGAGACAACAACTGAACCCTGTGGGGAAGCAGACAAAAGATATTTTGATATTTGGTAAAAATACATAATGCTCTATGGTTTTGGTACTGAGTTCAATCAAGATTGCTTGCAAAGTGAGTTTAAGCCAAAAAAAAGGGGGCAAAATATGCCATACAATCTGACTGTAGTTCGAATTAGAATGGCCAGATGAGGAGCTTACCGAAATTAAACGGGGCAGAACATCTGAGGCAATAGGCCAGAAATTATCTCAGCAGCGGGACAACATCACAGAAGGTGTGGCAGTAAGAGCAGCCACTGTGAAAAATAATTGAATATGGACTTTTTAGTTAAGAAACAGTTCAGAGCGCTTTAAGTCTTTCTGTTTGTTAAAAATTCCATCAGGTCAAATGTAAGTAGCCTACCTGACTGTGCTTTTTTCAGAAAGGTGAGAGCAAACTTTGCCGGATTCGATCATTTTTTGCAAAAGTTCGCAAGGCTCTTGACTTCCGTGTTGCTGACCTTAGAAAAAAAATATAATAGTAAACAAAAGAGGTGCATGAAAAAACATGCGTGTGCCATTATGGACTATTGGGTTGAGAATAAAGTGAATGAAAATAAGAAAATGAAGTAAAAAGAGTTAATTAACGAATGAACAAAGCTGTAAGGTAGTTTAGATCTGCCTACCTTAAATTTGTATTTGGAATGCAAATGAGTTCACTTTAAATGATGTTAGGACCCGGTTGTCGTGGAATGAGTATTTAATGGAAAGTAGGAGACAGCGGTCTGTGAGACTCATGCCTCTGTATTGGTTAATTCATTCTGAAATGGGCAACTAACAGGGAAAAAAACATCGCGTTTTAGAAACGAAATTGCAAAATCCGCTGTCGGGTTTCACAATAATACTGTTTTCCCTCTTACCTCGTTTCAGCGTTCATAGTTGCTTGGTTACGGGACGCGACTGAATCAGTCTGTTTGCCCGTGCTCCGATAAGTTTTATGGTGCACAGGTTTTAGAAAAGAAAAAAATGGTTAAAGGGGGCTTGATTAGTGGCCACCTCTGATTGTGCGGCATGAAAGTCGCGCTATAATTGGTTAGTGTGAGACGTGCCTTCCAATGTCTGTTAATTGGTTGGTTGATGTGGGCCAACCTCACTTTGCTGCCATTGATTAATGGGAGACGTGCCTTTCAACGTCTACTTGTGGATGAGGAAAAAAAACTCACTACACTGCCGTGACATTCGCTGCTGACGTGTGTCTGAAGCAGCCATGCGGCTTCTACAACCGTAGGTATGAGCCTGATATTGATTTATTTAAGAAGGCATATGCAAGACACGCGTACAATTGTAATCAAAGGGCGCGTGGTCTTGCTTATTGTAAATATTGATGTGGTCCAGAAAGCGCGTACATTACTAAACGCGCTGAGAGGTGTCCTAACGAAGGGGGAGTCGTGAGAAAGAAAAAGAGCAAAGCTACAGAGCACTTAAAATGCAAATTTGGATTTGGATTAGTATGCCTATTTGCCTGAAAGACCCCTGAAAGTGGATTTGAAAACGTTTTTGCATTCTAGTATGATGTAGATATTGTTATTATAAGTTTTTCCTACTATCAAATTACCTATTCTCTTGTTTGTTCAATGTTCTTTTTACGTACATGCTTTGTTGTCTCATAAGTGTCAAAATGTTTTCATTGATCACATGTGCATTTTCCATTTATTTTTTGGTCTAAATGTAGACTCTCTCTTTTTTGTAACACAATACTCGTTAAAATAAATGTTGTTCTCCTTCTTCGCTTCAATACCATCTTGATTGCTTTTAAAGTTTGACCTAGCCATCAAATTACTTTTTTGAATGATTTCGCTATTGACACACTCCACATTTAAATCATTATCTTCATTAGCATTCAAATTACTTTATCAGCAGGTTGGACATTATTGTGTTTGACTCTCAATCAGCCTTGCCTGACCCTGATTAGGAGGACATGCCTGGCCTTCCCACCACTTTGCATGCATCTTCTTCATCCCAGTACCAAAGTGGTGTGAGTGTATGGTGTTCATTATTCTTAGTTGCCTCTTCCTCGTCTCATTATTACCAAATGCCCCACATGTTTAATTGAAGGGCGCTGACTTGCGCTAACGCATAAAAGTCGGCGGAGGGTTAGGTATGTCATCATTAGGAAAAGGGGATACCATGTCTCGCCAGAGGTAATCCCACTCTCAGTCCCCAACGACCCTCAACCCAGGTGATCCTCCCTCGCTTCTCCGCCCCCACGGTCAGGATCCAAAAGCAATGGCCTTTCCCTGACCACCTGTACACAGGATCCAAGGGATTTACGAGTAAGAAGACCCTCTCAAAGGACCCAAGAACCTGTGGTAGGCTCCTGTCCAGAAGCGTGACACTTGGCTCAGCTTAATAATTACAGCAGCCCAAAAAGCATCCAGTTGGGGGAAGGAGAAAATCCTAACAAGGTGCATTGAGGGTATTGCAAGAGCAAAGTGGACTGGAAGCACAAGATCCTTTCCTGGTAGAAGAGTGAAGGTGTCTCAAGTACGGACTCCAGGCGAGCAACAGATGTGAAAACAAGACAGGAAAGAAGCATTTTGGGAGCCTTTAAACACCCTGAGGCGGTGAGTGCCTTTCAGGGGGTGACATACTCTTGTGACCTTTTTGGCTAGAATAGGGAGTTGTACATGGGACTGAGGACATTAGGTCATCTTACAATAGACATATGCAAGAACGGACCATTTCAGAGTTATATAATGCAGCCATACTTCTTTTCCCCCTCCTGAGGTTTGTTTGTTTGTTTATTCATTTATATGGCGCACCAGACCAGAAGGTATGAGGGCGCAGGCGTAACAAGGATATTCTCAGCTTAGTTACATTACTGTACATTAATTTACAAAGTGTACATAGGTTAATACAGTTGCGAAGGAAGCAGTGAAGTACAATTACAATTTATACATATTTACAACATTTACAATAGAGATGTCAGTTATTGGTCTTTGTTCTTTAACCACTGGATGTAATTACGTCTAAAGTGGTGGTAGGTTTGTGGTGTTCTTACGGAAGGTGGTAAGAAATTCCAATGTTGGGCTGCTTTCACCTGGAAGCTGTTGCCACCCATTTTCATTCGCTTGAATCTAGGGACGGAGAGCAGGTTGGCATTGCTATTCCTAGTGTGTCTATTAGCAGTGTATCTAGTTATTCTGTCGGCTAGGTAACGGGGGGGGCTGCATTGTTGAGGCATTTGTGAGTTAGGGAGGCTACCTTGAGCAGAATTTTGTCGGTGGTAGTGAGCCAGTTGTGGGTTCTCCTAATATTAGAGATGTGTTCTCTCTTAGGGAAACTGAGCGCTGCTCTGAGAGCATTATTTTATAGGATCTGGATTTTATTGATAACCTGTTTATTGGCACCTACATATAGGGTGTTGCAGTAATCCAGTTTAGATAGTACAAGGGCTCTGGCTAGAGTAATGCAGCTCTGGGTAGATAGGAAGGGTTTGGCAGATCTTATAAGCTTGCATGTGTAAGCTGTGCTTGAGAACATAGAGCTGACCTGTTTATGTAAGGAGAGGGTAGAGTCAAGGTAAATACCAAGGGTTTTCACTTCCTTGGCTACCTTGATGGAGTTGCCATCTCTGGTGAAACTGATGTAGTTATGGTCCAATGTGTTTAGGTTAGTGGTGGAGCCCAGGATGATGAGTTCAGTCTTGTCATCATTCAGACGTAGACTATGGGAAGCCATCCATGCCTGGATGATGAGGTACACCTTGTTCACCAAGGCCAAATCCGTGTTGTAATCTCCTTTCAGCGGGATGAGGATCTGGGTATCATCGGCATAGTTAGTGTAGGTGATACCCAGACCGTCGAGATCGTCAAAAAGGGGCTTAGTGAACACGTTGTACAGTGTGGGGAGACGCATGACCCCTGAGGGACCCCACATGTGATGGGGTCAGCAGAAGCCAAAGTGGAAAAGACACGCATGGATCTATTACTCAGGAATGACTTAATCCCGCCAATGGCTTCTTGGGAGAAGTGGGCAGCCGAGTCTAAGTGTTTGCATAGGATTTTGTGATCAACAAGATCGAATACTGCCGAGAGGTCCAGGAGAAGCAGTAAGGCAGTTTTCCCATTATCTCTCAAAGTGTCAATTTGGGCATTGAGATCAGTAAGAGCAGTTTCTGTCCCGTGATGGGGTTTAAAGCCTGATTGCCGGATACCTAGGAGATGGTTTTGTTCAAGGTATTTTTGTATTTGTTGATAGGCTGTCTTGTCTACGATTTTGAGCAGGAAGGGGACGGTTGTGATGGGTCTGTAATTCGTGGGTATAGCGGGTTCGAGGGAAGGTTTTTTTTAGTAAGGGGAGGACCCAGGATTCTTTGAGGGTGTTGGGGATGGTACCTGATGAGAAGGAGGCATTGATGAGGTTGGTAATGAATGGTGAAGGTCTCTTGCCGCATCTTTGATGATTTGTGATGGGCAAAGGTCGCCTTGGCAATTTGATGGTTTAAGGCTGAGTATGATTTTTTCCACTTCTAGCGTGGAAACTTTGGAAAAGCTGAAGCGAGTGAGTGGGTTGGGGGTGGGGTGCTGATGAGTGGGGCACAGGGGGGTGTTAGTAAAGTTAGAGGAGTTGGTTAGTGCCTCTTTCTTGTTGTTAATTTTGATTTGAAGGCCTGCAACTTTATCGGAGAGGGCATTTTGGAAACTGGTGCACCATTGTTTATATTTCATGTAGATGTCTGCAGCTAAAATAGGTGATTCCAGCTCTTTTAAGATGGTAAACAGTTCTTTAGTACTGGATTTGGCTTGTAGTTTTCTCTGGTTGTACGATTCTTGTTTGGCAAGGATAATTTCTTTTTTATAAGTGGAAGCTATTTTGTTAAGGATCAACTTGTTGATGTCTGTGGGGGATTGTCTCCAAATGTGTTCCTTTTTACGTTTCTCTAATCTGAGAGCTTTTAGGTGGGCAGAGAACCAGGTGTTCAGGTGTTTTATCGGCTTACATTTTCTCAGTTTTAGCGGTGCGATAGCGTCTAAGGCTAAGCGCATACTATTGTTATTAACTTTCAACAAGGTGGTGGGGGTTGGAGTTGGCTGAGAGTTGGTTCAAGGTTGGGAGAATGAGGGGGATGAGTTTTTCCACAGTTATGTTTTTCTTACTTCTCATCGGGATAGCTATGGCTAATGAGTTATTAGTGATGGGGTTTGATGCTTCAAGTGTAAAAGTGAGGAGATGGTGGTCAGTCCATGGTTGCGGGGTGATGGCGGTAATGGAAGCCCCGCAGATATGGTCTGCTATCCAGTCAAGGGTTCTCCCTTTGTTGTGGGTGGGGGTGGACACTCTTTGGGTGAAGCCTAATTCTAGCAAGGTATTGTTGATGGCGGTCGCTTGGGGGTCTTTAGGGTCATTGAAGCTAAGGTTAAAATCTCCTAGGAGAAGGCTCTGGGAGGTATTTTTTTTAATTGTTAGACAGGATAGAATTGAGATCTTCCTCGAAGGAACCTAAAGGTCCTGGAGGTCTGTAAAGTAAGTGGATAGTAATGGTTTGGGAGTTGGCGGAGGGGAGCTTAGCTGTAAGAGATTCACACGATGGGTTATGGTTGGTGGTGTCAAGTTTAAGATTGAGGTGCGTTTTGGCGATTATGGCGAGGCCTCCGCCTCTAGATTCTGTTCTGTCTGCTCGGAAGATGGTAAAATCCCCAGGGATGGCTAACGTGAGAGCTGGCCCAGCGGCTGCATGAAGCCAGGAGTCAGTGATGGCTAGGAAGTCTAGTTCTCTGTCAGAATGAGGTCTGCTATATCTGTAGCATGTGCTACTACAGATCGTGCATTAATTAGTGCGCCTCTTATAGGCAGGGTGGTGGTTTTACTACCAGTAGGTGTGGTGGTTAATTTACAAGCCTTATGCTTAGTTGTAGTATTAGTTCGGCTAAGCTTAGGTAGGTCTGTGAAATTGTTGGTAGGGGTCACCACGAGTGATGGCAGGGAACAGTTGGTCAGTTTAGTCTGGATAGTATCCCTTGCTCTAGGCTCATATATTTTGGGTAGTCTGGCGCGTAGTTTGGAGTTTCTGGCAGAGAGGCTGCATAGCGTAGAAGGGTACATGGTAAGTGGGGTAAGTGGGGAGGTGGTGCCTATGTACGTCGGGCTGGGGGGGGCTGAGATGACTAGATACGTGGATGAGGTGAAGAATGACTCTCATCAGTGCTGAGTAGATACCTGATAGGTACATTCTGGTGGGTATAGGTGAGGAGCAACGGACAGGTGTGTACTAGCTGCTGGTTACTAGATGGGCCTGCGTGAGGCAGAGTAATAGGTTGCACGATACAGTAGTCAAGTGCAATAGTTAAGTAGATTTTCAGGTACCGATTAAGGTATCAAGGTTTGACTGGAATCGAAGTTCCTGAAAGCTGCAAAAATCACACTAGATTGCATTGAGTAAAATGGGGGCAGTGTTTCACCTAAATTCGAAAATCATAGAAACAGCAAAAATCACATGGGTTTACATATCACTTGGTTACCCATGAAGAGCAAGTTTGGGTAGGGGGCTCAGTGTTAGAGTAATACATGTTCTGCGTAGAGTGCCTGATTCAAAGTTAATTGAAGTTATAGTGGGCAAGTATGGCTTATAGCGTTTAGCAAGAGTTACCTCTAATAGACTGTCCAGCATGCAGCACTCTCTGTAGGCACAAGGGCAGGGGGTCAGGCCCTGGGCTCTGGTCAGCTCGGGACAGTCTCAGGACAGTTGCTAGTCTTGCCCTCAGGGCCTTTCCAGGAAGGGCCGGCTTATGCCTTCCGGCGTCAGATTGGAGGATAATTAGGCTGCAAGAGCGAATCATCAGGCGGCTTTCGTCTGATGAGGAAGTAAGGTGCAGGACATATTCAAATGGCCCGGGCGGCCATCTTAAAGTAGATTAAGCTTGTGTGCTGCAATGGCGGTGGCACAGCTAGATAGGTAGTTGCAGCTTAAGCTGGATTGCACAACTGGCGAAGTGTGTGCATTTCCTTTGCATCGTTATGAAAGTAATAATGCTGCTGGTGGTTACCGCGCCTAACGCGCTAAGAGTAACCAAGTAAAAACAGGCTACTGAAAGCTTGCTAAACCTAATGCCCTACCTTAGTGCGAACCTGCACTTGCAAGACAAGTGAAGCCCACAACTCCCTCTTTGGTGAAGTTGCGGGAAGGGTTTGGAGGAGGGAGTAGTGTCATTGAAAGACGCAGGCAGGTAGTAAGGGAAGAGAGAGAGAAACATTGTGGGGACAGAGGAGGAAAATGTAGGGTGAAGGACAGAAGATAGGTAGAGTTGGAAGAAGGTGAGTAGTGATAAGCGAATAGCAGAGAGAGAAAAGGATAGGAACATGTCAACGAGGCAGAGTTCTGTGAGCGGTCAGAAATGCGAGGCGGACAACTTGATAAAGGTTTTTCACAAGAAGTCATTTTATTAAATAGAAAGGGTGTTATAAATGCCTAGCTTTTCCTAACCTAATGTGGATTTCCCTGCCTAAAGGAAAACAATCTAATACACAAGATTATCTATCCCTCACACTCATACATCCAACTAAAGCAATTCAGGTATTCATATGGCTGTTAAAGTTCAACAAAACAATAATTAGAACCAAATTTCCTTCCAATAGTCAGATTCTACTTCAGAAGGTAACACACAAACGTTCCTTCACTTATGCATATTTTCACTTGCCGTTGTAATTGTCTTGGAAGCAAGTAGAGTTCATCATACATCCAATGAGTAGTTCAATAGGTTTTCTCGTCTCTTGAGAAAGCCAACTACTGCACACTCCTTCAGTATATACAACAATGTTTCATCAGGATGAGTTTTGCACAGTTCATCAAACAAATAGGTGGTATTACCAATTTCTGTCCACCAGAACCTTACCTCACAATAGAGTACTTCATTGTCTTTTTACTAGTTCACTAACCTGCCAGCACTACCACTAACAATCCAATTCCTGGTGTACTCTGCTGGCAGGATGAATCTTCTACCACTGCTCTAAGTGCTCTGCTGTGTGATTCTTCATTATACACAACAGAGTTTTTGTTAGGATGATTTCTGCACAGTTTTTCAAACACATTGGTTGCGTTGCCACTTTCTTGTTGCGCCTGGATTGGTTTTCTGCATCTTCCTGTTTGGCTTCTTACGCCTCACATCTGGATTCAAGTGCTTTGAGTCTGTCTGCCCCCTCTCCGATCTCAAAGTTCTGTTCGTACAGGGTGGTCTCGATTTCTTCCGTTCGAGCTTCAGTTTCCCCCACCCGCTTGTCGAGCATTGAGATCTTGCTCCTTATCTCTGCGGTTCCTTTTTGACATTCCTTGGTGAGAGCTGATAAGAGGTCTTGCAAGTCTGATTTTGTGACTGATTGAGTCGGCATGTCGGTGCTATTTTCAGGCAGGATACTTGTTGACCCGCTGTCAGTGCGCTCGCCTCTTTTTGCTTTTTCGCCCATAGGTGGTGTTAATAATGCTGTGATGTCTGTTTGCTTGGTTGATTTGAGGGTTTTTGACATTATGTTGCAATATCTTCTTTCTAGTTTCGGGGGGGATGAGATTGTGCAGTTGGTGCCCCCACCTTTGCTTGCGTAATACAGAACCCAGCACCCACTGGGAATGGGAGGCCCCGGGAACCCCACAGGTTGTTGGCTTCTGTGTACTGGGGAGTCTAGTCTGGAGCACCTGATGGATATTATGGGGGGAGGGAGCAGAGTTTATGTGCCCCCTAAGGCGCCAGAGACCCTCTCAACTGCTGAAGTCTTAGTTGTGAGATCGGGTGGGGAGCTGCCGGGCTTGGTGGTACGCAGGAGGACCAGTGTGATATGTAGCTTCCTGGCCCACTAGGATCGCCCGGAGGTTGCTGAGAGGCCGGGATGCCGACTGAGTCGCGGGACCCCAGTGAGTGACTTGGTGCAGATTGTAGCCGGGCGGACCCGATGCGTGTGGCTGCTTGGTTCCTCTAAATGTCGAGATTTTCGCTTGAGTGTGTCTCCAGGGTCCCAGTGAGCTGGAGGTTCGGAGGCCTGCGGGACACTGGCTGCCTGAGGGGGCCCACCAAGAGGTGCAGCAGGAGCCTCCTTACCTTGCGCTGGGGCCTGACTGCTCTGTTGAGTTGGCCGCTGCTGGGGGGAATCAGGAGTACCCTGGATGTGGGGCAGGAAGCTCCAGCTCGTCCGCATGTGGAAGGAGCCTGCACTTGGCCGTGGCTCTCCCGGCGGGGCGAGCCTCTCGCCGCAGGCTGGACCGAGGTGCTGCACAGTTTTTCACGGGTGCTACTGCGGGTGATAAATGGAGTCTTCAGCAACTCGGCCACTGCTGTGGTTACCTTCACGCCCCCCAGGCCGAGGGGGATTTTCGTACGTGGACTATCACCCTGATGCGGCTGGCCCCAATGCCGGATGGTGGGGGAGCTGGTGAGGGAGTGCCGCACAGGTCGGGCCGCTCTTGAATCTAAAGATTGGCTTGACACGGCACAAGGGTTTGGATAGTGCCCCAGAGTTCTGCAGAGTAGGAGGGAAGAGCGATTAGGTGGCTGGGTTTGAATCCCCCCAGTCTTGTTGATGCTTGCCTAGATCGTGGGATCAGGGGTGGCGAGGGTGACAGGCATTGCTCCGGAGGAGGCGGAGGGGCGCTCACCTCCCTGTGAACCCACTGCTTGCACTGGTGATCCTTAGGAACTGCTGGTCTAGGGTTCCGGGTTACTCGTGTTGCAGGGTGGGGCACCACGCCGCCCAGGGGGCCCCATTTATGCTGTTTTTTGCCGCTGCTGTTGGGTTGCTTAGGCGGGAAGAGAGCTTGTGTGCGGGCGGGTTGTGAGCGCTGGTTCAGTTGCTCACTGAAGCCCTTTCAAGCCGGAGAGCGGGAATATAAGTCTGCTTCGGAGAGGAGTGGAGATGTAAGGGGCGTCCGCTGTATTGCACCAGGGAGAGGGTTGTGTGGCTATCTCATTGTGGGATGATGCGCCTAGTGCGTTGTGCCTTTGCTGCTTTTGCTGTTGTCGTACGGCTGTAGAGGTGGGCAGAGAAGGTTTTGTGTGGGTGGGCAGTGAGCGCTGGTGCTGATGCTCTCTGGAGCCCCTTTGCACTGGAGGAAGGGAACGGCAGTCCGCCTCAGGAAGGGGTGGGAATGTGAGGGTCATCCACTGTGAAGTACCAAAAGACTGGGTATGCTGGGACAGCCAGCGTCAAAGAAGGATTAAGACTGGGGAGTAGTCTGCCATTTTGTTGCCGGGTCATACGCCGTGGTCCCCTCAGCTTCGGATCAGCCGAATTCGCCGTTCTAGGTGCTATAGGGAGTCGAGAGCTGATCAAAACATGCCACCACGTTTAAGCTACGGCATAAGTCGCGTATGAGTGTTGAAATGCAGTTTTCACCAGGGTATTGCAGATGGCAGCGTGGCACCAGCCGGGAGCTCTCACAGAGCCGCTCCGATCGCCATGGCTCCAAGCCACGCCCCCCACGTTGCCACTTTCTTTCCATCACAACCTTACATCACAATGGAGTACCTCAATGTCTTTTTCCTGACTCACTAATCTACCAGGACTACCACGAACAATCAATTTCCTGGTGTACTCTCCTGGCAGGATGAATCTTCTACCACTACTATCAGTACTCTGCAATGTAGGTTACTTCAAAATATTGGTAAAGTCTTTGACTTGCACCAACAATATAATTCACAACTTCTTCCATAAGACTGTAACACCCATTGGTGCTGTTTGCTCCAACAGTTGATTGGCCACATGCAATGGAGGTTATGTTCCTCTCCCCCTTGACTTCCTTCCTAAGGAGGGCAACCTTATTACCCACTCTGGGTTTCTAATATCACATCTGGTAATGAATAATTCAAGTGTCTCTCTCCTAGAGAGTTGTTTCCCCTTCTCCTTCTAATGACCTTGCCTTGGCTGAGGCAATGCTAGTTGTTATCTGATTTTTGTGTTTCCTCCTCTTTGCTTTGGCAACAGTGGTTAGAGTTCTGTTCTAATTCAGTCTCCTCTTTACTTTGCCAATGGTGGTCACTCTGCGGGTTTAGAATTTACCCATCCTTTCTTGGGCAATGATAATTACAGCCTTTGTTAAATATGACTCCTTCTTTACTTAGAAAATGACAGTTACAAACTTTCTTGTTTCAGTTACTTTTAGCATGTGTATTGTGCCAAAATAGCTTTTTATCATTTGTTCGGTATTCAGAAGGTACGTAAGCGGCTGGCGGTTCACAACAGAGCGCCTCGGGGTCACCTGTGCAAGGCCAACTCAACTGTCTCTCACTGCCTGTCTAAGTGTCCTGCTGCTGCCACTTCTTCATCTCTCACCAGACTTGGATTGTCTGACAGCTCTGGTTGCCGCTGAATGCCTTGCGCCTTCCTCAACAGGATCGTCTGTTGTTCCTGTCGTGTCTGTGCTTGTCCAATCACCAGAGACAAACCTGCTGTGCGGAGAGCTCCTCTCTCCCACAAGGCAGCCTGCAACCACAACACTTCCCACTGTGTGACCTCTGCAGTCCAGGCTCTTTCTGCTTATGACCCTCTCAGCACCATTAACTGTCAAAGGCTCAGTGGTTGTCTCGCCGTCTTCGCTCTGCCCCGCTGCACACACGGCCAAGTAAAACCACTTCTACTGCGGCTACTGCTACACCCCTCCATTCTCTGCATCTGCACCCGAGGGGGATTTAAATAATCCAAATTCCCGCTCATGTGGAGATTGTTTAGGACACTAGGCTGCGCGTGCATTGCAGTTCTGTGCCTCTCAGGTCCTCTTCATTGTTCCAGTACCTCTGGGATTATGGGACTTGAAGTCCCCACTATCTTCATTCTTTATTTAATCACATTTTTCAGTTTTAGTTAACTAACTTTGGGCCTCATCACGAGTTGGGCGGTATCCCAGTGGTATTATTGCTGGGATACTGCCGGGGCTAATAGCGTTACAGCCAAACCCCCCAGCACTATTAGCGCCAGATCACAGGTTTGGGGGAACAGTAATTCCCCATTCCCCATTGGGCCCATTTGGGAATTCCCCATTCCCCATTGGGCCCAATGGGGAATTTTCGGTGCCACTACCATCGGCGATATTAATGCACGGTAAGTGTGCCGATAATCGGCAAATTCCCGGCGCATTAACCCCCAGCACAGAGCTGTGGGGGGAGAGCTCATAGAGGGTGGCCAGAGTGAAGGGAGAACAGAGGGAACAGGAGTCCTGATAGGAAGAATCTCAGTCTTGCTGGCATTGACACAGAGATCATTGGAGGGAGGTGCACCAAGACTGGATGGTGGACAGGCAATCAGGAATGAGAGAGGAAGTTGGAAGAGATGCAGATGGTAGTCTGAAGAAGAGTTGGGTGTCATCTGCATAACACTGGAAGTGCAGGGAGAAAGTGGTGAGCAAGATAGGGGAGATAGATGTTAAAGAGTCAGTGATGAAGGAGGTCAACCCGTCCAGTGCCCACTCCGAGATACCAAGGGTATTATGGAGCGCTTTATGTGGATGGAGTGGTTGACTGTGTCAAAAAAAGAGGAGAGATAGAGTAGAATGAGAACAGCGGGTGAGTTGGAGTCAAGAGATGCGAGCAACCCACTTATGTTCTGCCCTGCAGCATCACTGCGTTCCGGCGGTGCCAGAATTATCAAAATGGCTGCAAAACCCCTCTGCGCGCCAAAACCTATGGAAATCGCGTTTTACAACATGAAAAGATGGCTGCCAAATCTACCATGCATGTTGTCAGTGGTGGAACTGAGATCTCACTCCTGAAACATGTCACTGGGCTGCCCAACAAGTAAAAATGGAGCCTGCATGAAAAGCAGTGCTTTGCTGAAAGAAATCCAAAATCTTGTTTTTAAATCTTTTTCTTGGTTGCTGAAACTGCAGAATGCTGGTACAAAACACCATCAAACATCCAATATTCTTGCTGGGTGCTAAAAGTCACTAAGTCACTTAGTTCAAGAAGTCATTATGAACATACAATGTCCTGGAAAGCTGAATTTGTCATCAAAACATTCACAGCAAAAATGTGCCTGCCTGTGAAATCTGTCAAAATCTGGGCGCAGTGCTCGTGGCCGCCTGTATGACAGCTGTTAGTAGATTGCATTAAAACTGGAAACTTGTACCACTGAAATCTAATATCTGAAATCTAAGTGACCTGTTATTGAGAGTAACCTAGGTTGTAACTATTTAAATCCCATGGTTTAGAATCTGGAATCAGTGTTCTAGCTGCTTGTTTTGAAATTGCAAGTTTGTTTTAAACCAAGAAAAAAATGTAACAAAATGACATTGAATTTAAGCCTGCCTAAAGCAATTTAACCACCCCCAACAGCTTACCCCACAGAGGTCAGGCATCTCCCCTCTGCTCACTCCACCAGGAAATCACACCTCTGTGATGATTGGATTAGGAGAGGAGAATTTGGTCTGCCAGAGAAGAAGACAATGGACTTCCTCCAGTCAAAGGAAGGCTAAGTGTGAAGAGTCGTAAATGGCCCGGGCCTCTGGAGGAAATGGGAGGAGACTGCTTCTAACTGCAGAGAGCCAGAAGGAGGCGGAGACAAACAGCCGTTTGGGGCTGGACATTCACAAAGAAACATTTTGTTAAAGACATATAACTCACCACTTAAAATTGTTTAAGTTGCAAAAATCACATATTTGTGTATCTAAATCACATATTTGTGTATCTAAATTCTGACTGTACATTTTAAGAGGCAGCAAAACCATGGGACATGTTCTAGAAGGAAATGGCGGAAAAGGTGGTTTTACACCAAATGTATTTGTGCCAGAAGTATGAAACGTTATACCCTTATGCCCATGTTTAATGCGCATATTTGTACAAAAGTTCGGAGAAACTGGACATTGTGTTCCAGACAAAAAGGGCAACATTTTGTCAAAAGCAGACACAAGATCCCACAGCGATGAGGCTTGGAGGATTATCTGCTGCACAAAATATGTAATCTATATATGTTATTGTTATAAAGATGGCACACATGTAAATATGTATTGTACCAAAAGTAGATTTTATGTTCAAGGGACAAGGGGAGGATTCTCTGACTCTTAAACCCACATCATCATGGTGACACCCTGTTTTCTTCTCCAATCAAGCGAGAGTAGAGACTCCAGCCAATCGCCTGCCTAAGGGGTCGTGCATAGGATAATCCAGCAAACACACCCCTTTATTATAAGCATAAATAGAGATAGCTGAGGGCTTAGAATGACACACAGATTCACCCACTAACCGATTTCTGGCGGAGCACCCTGCGAGAGGACCATCCACTTTCCTTGCTCCAGACTCCAGAAACTTGGCAAGCAGAAAGGCCCATTCCATTAGTTGAACCATTTTCAACTAGGCCTTGAATTTCCAGAACCAGAAAGAACCCCAGAAACCTAAGGGGAACCAAAGAAACAGCCGGGCTGTGCTGTAACTGCTTGCCTGCTATATAATTATCTTCAGAACCAAGAAGGGCAGATTAAACCCAATCCTGTGCCGTGCCGATCCTGTCCAGTCCTGTCGTGCGGTGACCAGAGCGCCTTGTTGATTGCAGACCCAGTCCAGTCCGGTGTGCCCAGCAGTCTGTCCCAGAACCAGAATCCCTGACCAGAATCCCTGACGGTTCCGTTTGAAACCCATATAGTGAGTATCTATAGACGGGACTGTGTCACTAGCATATGTACTCTCCATAGTCCAAGCCCTATCTAAACCCATCCTCTCTTGTATTTAGAACCTGATTTTGTTAGGAGTAGTTTGAATTGTCAGAACTTTCATTGCGCTGAGTTTCTCTCATTTGTTTTCTAAAATCATAAATCAATAGTGTTGTGAATAAATAAATTGAATCCCAGAAAGAAATTGATTATCCACCACGTGAAGGGTCCCTGCCCAGGATTGATGGAGATTCATGTGTGGCATTCTCTTTTTCTATAGTCATAACCTAGTGTAAACGAAATCCCATTTGTCTTTGAAAAGCACATCCCTGTTTTCCCATTCTTGTGCCTATCTGAAACAAACAAACCCCACTAAAACGTCCATAACTTAAAGATTTCAACTTCTGCTTGTAGCTAACATCCTCAGCTTTCCATACAACCTAAGACCGCATTCCAAATCCATATAGTTCTCCCGCGATGGCGATTACCGCGCGCGGAAAAGTTTGCCGCAAATTTTCGTTTTGGCCAAATATTACACATGTAAAACAGCTTTTGATTGCACCAACCTCAATTTTAAGTTTTCACATTGCTTATTAGTATCAAATCATTGCTAGTGTTTGTCTGCAGCTATCTAAAGCGGCTCCCATTAGAATTTGAACATTTTCAGCAATTTAAACCATATTTAGGGTTCTACCCAATCCATTCTCAGATAACTTTAAAACCATTTTGACAGTTTGCCAATCGGTTCTATTTCTCTCTTGTGTGTTGCTGGGGAGAAATTGGGATTGACATTTTGTTTGAATTCTGCATTCCTGAATACCCGCTCTCTCTCCTCCTATCTCTTTACATTGCCAGTTGGGGGGGTTGAGGGATGTGCAGGGGAAAATAGTAACCACATTGCTATTTGATTTGAACACTCACAAAAGTATTATTTCTGTGCGGAATTCTTTTGCTCACAATTACTCCTTGTGATTAAAGAGATTGCTTAGTGTTACATCACCCCATTGGTGATTATTGTATATCCATTAAACATAGTGTGATTATATTGTGAACTACATAAATAAATATTTTAACTTTGCAAAGCAGCCCGATTCCTGTTTCAGGAATCGGGGGGGTTCCAGGAGAGGGGCGTGATATGAGTGGTACATCGTTCAGAATAAAAGAACTTTTAGACACAAGATAAATAAGGATTTCATTTGCGCATTACATGCTAGGCGTTGACTTAGGTGAAGTGCCGGATTGAAATCACTTACATTCCCATGGAAGAGAGTGATCGGGATGGGGTGGTAGTTAGCCAGACACGAGAGGTCGGCAGAAGGCTTTTTCTGGAAGGGAGTGCCTGAGGGAAGAGGAGAAAGAACCAGTGGCAAGAGAGTGAATACATAAATAAGCGAGTGCAGGGGTAAGGGAGCCAATGTTGTTCTTAATAGTTCTGGAAGAATAGGGGGAGACCTGTCTGGAAGAGACCATCATAGAGCAGATAACTAGTGACCTTGTCCGAAGTGGTAAGAGAGAAGGAGGAAAGGGTGGATGAGGCAGGAGGAGGGGCAGAGGATTGCAGGGGGATGGAAGGAGGGGGAGGGGAAGAGAGAGAATTTAGGATGTCCTGAATTTAAGCAGTGAAGTGGGTCGCCAGTGCAGTGCAGAGGGCCTGGGAGGGAAGAGGCGAGGTGGAGAATGCAGCTGGATTGGCTAGTTCCTTGCAGATGTTAGAGTGGAGCCATGTTGTTAGAAGCTCCAGAGATGCAGGCCTGGATGTGAGCCCTCTTCTCTGAGTGAATGGACAGACGATATTGCCTTTGGTGAAGGTGACAGGCCAGTTTATCAGAGGATGAGCTTGAGGTCTGCCACTTCCGTTCAGCAGCTCTGCACTTGCGTTTCAGGGCTGCTAGATCATAATCGTACCAAGTGTTACGCTTGGTGACAGTTTCAGATGGATCCTCATGACAGGCACAAGAATATCGAGATTGTTAGTGATAGCAAGATGGAGGTTGTTGAGAGCAGAGTCAATAGTTGAGTCTGTAGTGGGCGGATGGGGGAGATGAAAGTGGAAGCGAATGCAGCAGCTGACACTAATTTCATCTGGCAGATGTCTGCAAATGAGGCAGGCAGAGCTGGGGGAGGTTCGATCAGAGGGCCAAGTGGTGTCCCAGTTTGGAGGAGAGGAGGGAGTGGTCAGACCAGGAGAGAGGGGTGGAGAGAGGGGTAGAAAGCAAACGATCAGTATGGATGAAGGCATCAAGATTGTGTTCAGCCGAGTGGGTAGGACGAGAGGGGAGAATAGAGAGGGAGAGACATGCATAGGTCATGGAAGAAAGTGGAGGCCGTGATTGAAGAATCAAGGTGGATGTTAAAGTCACTGAGAAGAAAGAGTTTAGAGGTGGAACGCAGAAGAGAGGAGGAGAAATCGGCCCATTCTGAAAGGAAAGAAGAGATGGGGTCCGGGGGTCTGTAGATAGTGGCAATTGTCAGACAGCAAGTAGGAGAGATGCCAAGCTTGCAGACCAGGCTTTCAAAGGAGGAGTAGGGCTGGGTGGGTGGGGAGAAGAACAGACCTACTCAGGCAAGATCAAGGCTACTCCACTGCCAGCTCGTTTGGAACGAGGCTTCGAGATGATCTTGTAGCCATCAGGGAGAAGGGAGTCAAAAGAAGTTACTGTGGTGGCATTGAACCATGTCTCGGAGAGAGTGAGGATGTCGAGATCAAAGTCTTCAAGGATGAGGCAGATGTTGGAAGAATGTTTGATAGCGGAACAAGCATTAATTGTAGCTAAGATAAGCCGGTCACCACCCTTGAAGGTTTTCCGAGGTGGGGTACAGGGGTGTCTGAGTGGTGACAGAGGGCTGAGAGAGAGGATGGAGGGATAGCAGGAGCAGGAAGGAAGTTGAAGAGTGATGGCAGGTGGCGGTCAAAGAGGAGGAGATTGGGTTTAGGACCCTGAGCCATGATAGTGCCATTGTGATAGACATTAACGATGGACCTCGAGGATGAGAAGCCCACCAATAGAACATCCTATCTAGTGCCACTATTAATGGATGAGGAAGAGGAAGGGGAGAGAGTGGAGATCAGATGCAGAGTCCAAAGGTCTGGAGAGGGGACAGAAAATAGGATCTCAGTGACAATTTGTCTGGAAGTAGCGCTGACACAGGTGTCTGCGATAAGTAAGCCAGTATTAGAGGAAAGGAGATCGTTCTTGAACTTTTTTCTTCCAGACGTCGTGAGAGATGGAGGATAGGTAATAGCAAATCAGTTGCAGTTGATGGGAGAGATGGAGTCATGTAGGTGGTAGAGAGAGAAGTAAAGGGATAGGCACAGACAGTGAACAGGCATGAGCGACTCACCCCGTGGCCTAGTAGCCGAAAATAGCGGATAATTTAATAATTACACCTAGATTTGAATTTGCCAAAGAGCACTAAAAATGCACAACATGGAGGTTGCAGCAATTTAAAAAGCACACCTAGATGTGAATTTGCCAAAGAACTCTAAAAAAGCACAAATGGAGGTTGCAGCAATTTAATTAGCACCCCTAGATTTGAATTTTCCAAGGAGCACTAAAAAAGCACAAAAAGGAGGTTACAGCAGTTTAAAAAAGCACACCTAGTTTTGAATTTGCCATGGTCACTATGGGGGGCAAAGATGTTTAAGTCGCTCTTAGGGAGGAAACATAGTTTAGGCTCAAGTAGGCATTAGAAAGCAGGATATAAGTGAGAAGTAAAGGGATTAGCCATGTGAAGTGGGCAGGAGGAGGAGGCAGTTAGTAGTGAGATGGAAGGTTTTGGTCCAGGGACAGGTGGTCCGGTGCGCTTACCGGTGCTGAATGGTGGCACATTGTTCAAGGATCCAGTATGCAGCGAAGATAGAAAAGTTCAGTGTGGGCTTGAAAGGTACAGGAGTGGCGACAAGAAGGGTGGGCTTCCTTCAGCTCCGGACAGGTCCAGACAGGGGCAGTGGGCTCCCGGTAGGCCAGAAGTCTCCAGATGCAGAAAATCCAGAGCGTGCTATGTGGTGGCCATAGCAACACTCTGAAGAAGAGTGCGGCCGCCATTTTTAATTGGTGAAGATAATGCCTTGATCATGCCACGTATGCCGCCTAGTGTGCTTTTTCTCGTTACAATGCAGGAACAATATAAGAGAAATCCAGGCAGTGGTATGCCAGTAAATGTAGATGGTTTAGATGGTCAACGAGGGAAAAGTCAATGCGACTGGGGGGCCGCAAGGCTTACCTCATAATATGCTTGTAATGCGCTCACCTTCCAAAATGGAAAGCCTGATGTTGTAGGAGGGCGGGGAAAGCTAGGGCAGGTCAGCCACCACCACCCTATAGGAGGCAGAAGAATAAAGGTCCAGACAGGGGCCTTTGAGTGGGCCCAGTAATCCAGAAGTCTCCAGATGCAGCCAATCCAGAGCATTCTATGTGGTGGCCATAGCAAGGCTCAGACAAGGAGTGCCGGCCGCCATTTTAAATTGGTGAAGATAATGTCTTGATCATGCTGAGGATGCAGTCTTGTGTACTTTTTTTCATTACAATGTGGCCACAAGCAGGAAAACATAAGAGAAATCCAGGCAGTGGCAAGGTAGTAAATGTAAATGGCTTAGATGGTCAACGAAGCAAAAGTCAATGCGAGTGGGGGCCCGGAGGCCTTACCTCGTAATGCGCTCGTAATGTGCTCAGCCACCGAAATGGAAAGCCCAATGTGGTAGGAGGTTGGGGGGAGAGAGGGCAGGTCACCCACCATCACCCGTGAGGAGGAAGAAAGGTGCTGGAGAGACCCTTGGTCGGTAGTTTTGCTCGATACATTCCCGTAGGATTATAGAAAATATAAGTGCAAGCAGGCCCTTGGTATGAAGTTTGGCTCCAAGATTTCCAAATGAGTAAGATCTGCAAAGATGGGCATCTCTTGGTAGCATAGTGCATATCTGGAGGAAGTAATGATCAAGCTCAGCCATTGCATTGATTCATAAGTGGTATTAGTGCTTGGGTTATGAGTCTAGCACAGTCGGTCCAAATAATTGGAGACAGATATCCCTTGGCCTCATAGTGTAACGTATACCTAGTCGAGGAAGGCAATGAAACAGCTCCGTCATGGCGAAGGTAAATAAGTGCTGCTATAATTTCCAGATGGGTAAGGTTAGCGAGGGTGGGCATCATTGATAGCGTAGTGCATATCTGGAGCGGGTGATGATCAAGGTTAGTCTTGATGTAGGTACATAAGTGCTATTATTGCTTGGGTTACGAGTCTAGTACAGTTGATCCAGAGAATTGGAGATAGATTTCCCTTGGCCTCAGTACGTAGTGTATGCCTGGTGGAGGGAGGCAATTATTCAACTCTGTCATGGTGTCGGTACATAAGTGCTACTACGATTCGTGTTTCACGTCTAGGGCACTGGCTCTAGATAGTTGGCGGTAGATATTTCCTGGACAGAGAGCATATTTAGGGGCCCATAAAAATGGGTTACCAAGCCATTTCTTGGACGTGGTGGTAAGTAAGCAGCCAGGCAGGTCCCTTGAGTTTTAGGGGAAGAGACAGGATTTGAGTGCCTTCCGGAAAGCAATGTGATTTTGGTTATGTCTGATGTTTGGAGACAGTGAGTTCCACAAAGTTGGCGCCAGGGTGGAGTAGGCGGTCCCTCCGATCTTGGCTGAATTTGACATGGAGGCCCCTAGGAGGAGGTCTGTGCTTGACCTTTGGGTACGAATTGGGTGGTAAGGCGTAATTTCTTCTTGTAGGTATTTGCGGCCTGCTTTGTGCACTGCTCGTGAGTAATGCACAGGATTTTGAAGGTGGCTCTACGTTCCAATTGGGAGCCAGTGTAGAATGTGGAGAGCTGGTGAGATGTGGTCCCTTCGTCCCAGTGCGAGAAGCAGTCTGACAGCCGAGTTTTGGACTCTTTGGAGTTTGTATAGTTAGTCGGCCGGTGAACCCAGGTAGGGTAAGTGAGGTAAGGGAAGATGCATTTCAGAAGCCTATGTTGGAAATGACAGGATTTGGATGCATTGTTGATGTGTTGAGACAGAGTTAGGTCTGAGTCCATTGTGCAGCTGAGGTTTTGAACAGTGATGGGTTGGGGGTTATCTATAATGAACCTTCGAGGGGATTGGGTCCTCCGATGTATTCCATATCTATGACAGTAATCACCACAGCTGTGCTGCTTCGTAAAATCTTTCGGCGTCTGCGTCCTGCGTCGATGACGTCGATACGCTGTCCTCGAGGGCCTCCGTCGAGCCGACGTCACCGAATGTTATAAGTAGGACGCACAACGCCTGTAGCCTCAGTTCCGTTTTTTCCGCGAATGTGTTCGCTTCGGAGATCTCGGCGCGCCTTGACTCTTCTGAGTTCTGTTCTTTTTCAGTTCCTCGAACCTGTTTGTGAATATCTAGGATGTACTTCTTTTCTTCTACCCCGCGGCCGGGTTTTAAGAACTGTCGGGAATGCGGGTCCGAGATGTCTTTGACGGATTTGCACGCCGCTTGCCTCTGGTGCCTCGGTGGGGACCACGATATGGATGACTGTGTGGTCTGCCAGTCACTTACTTCGAAGGCCTTGCGGGAGCGTAAGAAGAAGCTTTCTGTAGGTAAGGTGGCTAAACCCCGGAAGTCGAAGTTCACCGGCCTTTCGACTGACTATTCGAGGGGCGATTCTCAACATCGTCGTCGTTGGTCCGAGGGGTCTCAGTCCCGGAGTAGGTTCCGCCATTCCTCCGCCTCTTCGAGCCACTCACGGAAGCGCCGTCACCGGTCGCCTTCCCTGTCCTCGTCCGAGGACTCTGCCTGTCGGCGGGTTGCTTGTCCCAACAAGCATTCCACTCCTGCCGAATGGGAATCCTTTCGGCAGGAGATGATGGTGATTTTTCAGTCACAGGGCTCCGGTCCATCCGCGCCATCGTAAAACG
The DNA here is from genome assembly GCF_040938575.1 of Ambystoma mexicanum. Classification (NCBI taxonomy): domain Eukaryota; kingdom Metazoa; phylum Chordata; class Amphibia; order Caudata; family Ambystomatidae; genus Ambystoma; species Ambystoma mexicanum. Next base: position 807,425,109 of record NC_090936.1, read on the forward strand.
CCGGCCGTGACCATACTAGAGACACCACTGGCACACCTTCGGGCTCCAGTGGTCGTCGCGATCACCGGGCGCCTTCGAGGTCCCGGTCGGACAAGGTTGGTCGCTCTAGACATGCCTGTTCTAGGTCCCGGTCCTCGACGCCCTCGAGACCGTCGGAGCCTGTGAAGTCTTCGAAGAAGACATCGACGCCTGCGGCGTTGAGGTCATCGAGGGACTCTCTCGAGGCTCCGCCTCCGAGGAAGCCATCGGCGCCCAGGCTGTAGAAGGACACGCTCAGGGCTCCGCCCTCGAGGACTGTGTCAAAGCTGTCGGCGCCACGATCGATGTCGACGCCGATTCCATCGACGCCCTCAACGCCTTTTGAGGCCGTTTTGTCGGAGGTACCCCGTGGCACGGTGGAACCCCCTAGAAAGGCTCTGGCCAAGGCTAAAAATGTCTTTGTCCCTTTTTCTGTGCCCTCATTCCAGTCTCTGGATTATATTTCTGAGGTGGATGAAGGGTCTGAGGAAGGTATGGTTCCTGAGGAGGTACCTGATGAGATTTTGTCTGGGCATAGCCAGATTGAAGACCTGCGGCAGTCATTGCACAAAGCCAGTGGTCTGGACACCTCTCCGGAGGTGGAGTTGTGTAGGCCTGAAATTCAGTCCCTGCTGGAGAAAGGCACCATAGAACTGGTTCCTGTAGCGGAGAGGAACAAAGGATGGTATTCCCCTTATTTTTGGATTTCAAAGAAAGTCCTCGTACCGGCGCCTTATGTCGAGGGTAAGGGAATACTCGGGGTGGTCTGCCCCAACAGTGGATTTTCTGCAGGATGACCTGACCGATATCCTCGACCAAGGTCCACCAACTGACCCGGTACTGCCATTCCATATGGCCTTGCAAAGAAGGGTGGCGGTGACTTGGACTGCCTCGGAAAGTCTCCCGGCAGTGAGCAAGTCTTTGCCGCAAAAATACCGTCCAGCCAGTAGCGACCCCTGCTACTTGACCACGCACCCCACTCCGGAGAGTTTGGTGGTGCAGGCCGCTACGGCCCCAGCAAAACAGGCGTTGTACCCTACCATCCCTCCTGATAGGGACGACAAGTGTTTTGATGGCTGGGCAAAGAAAGTGTTTTCTTCAGGGGGTTTGGCTTTGCAGGCAGCCAACTCTGTGTGTGCCTTGTCACGTTTCACGCACATTCTGTGGAACTCTATTTCGTTAGCGGCTGATCATATTCCCGAAGGGGAGGAACGGGATGGTTTTCTTGCCATGGTGCAGGATGGCAAGGATGCCATGTGTGAGTCTGTTCAGTCAGGTCTGGACATGGCAGACTGTGTCAGCCGGGCAATGGCGGCAAGCACCTTAATATGCAGGTTTGTGTGGTTGCGGAAGTCGGAGTTTGCTCCTGATGTGCAAGCCCGGCCCCTCTACATGCCCTTTGATGGTGAACATCTTTTTGGCAGCAAGGCTGACGAGAGCCTTGAGAGGTTGCAGACCTCCAAAGCTGCAGCAAAGTCGTCGAGTGCTGCAGTTCACCAACCTCCGCCTTTTAGTCCTAGGGGACAGCAATGGAGGAGAGGTTCCTTTCGATATTACTCATCGTTTAGTAGATCGAGAGGAGCTGCAAATCGAACGGGCCACCATAGCAGTGCCAGAGGTGGAAAACAGGGTATTCGAGGTGCCAAGGGCGCTCGGGCAGTTGCCTCTTTACCCTCAGGCAATGCCGCAGCCGCTTCAGCTCAGTCATGAGGCCATGTCCCATGGTTCGCCGGTTGGGAGAAGGCTGGTGCAGGATCTTGTAGAATGGCGTGCCATTACTTCAGATGTGTGGGTTCTGGAGATCATAGCCCACGGCTACTGTCTTCCTTTCCGGCAGAGGCCTCATGACAATCCACCCGGGAATCTCTCTTTGAAGAGTCCGGATCCGCTCCTTGTGCAGGAAATTCAGTCCCTGCTGGAGAAAGGCACCATAGAACTGGTTCCTGTAGCGGAGAGGAACAAAGGATGGTATTCCCCTTATTTTTGGATTTCGAAGAAAGACGAGGGATTGAGACCCATCATGGACTTGCGCGGTTTGAACAAGCTCCTCAGGAAGGACAAGTTCAAGATGGTTGCTCTCTCTCAGGTCCTCCAGGCCCTTCAACTTCAGGACTGGTTGGTGTCTCTCAACCTCAGGGATGCTTACTGTCATGTGCCGATCCATCCCAAGCACAAGAAATACCTGAGGTTCGCGGTTGGCGACGCGCACTTTCAGTTTCGGGTCCTGCCGTTCGGATTGACCTCCGGCCGAGGGTTTTCACCAAGCTCATGGTGGTGGTGGCAGCATATCTCAGGAAAGGGGGGATTCACGTCTACCCCTACCTGGATGATTGGTTGATCAGGGCACGCTCTCCCGAGCAAGCCCTGGATCATCTGTCCGTCACCTGCCACTCCCTTCACAAGCTGGGCTTCTCCCTCAACTTAAAGAAGTCCCACTTGATGCCAACTCAGCGGCTCCAGTACATCGGAGCAGTGCTCGGCACATCCCTGGGGCAGTGTTTTCCTCCCCAGGTGAGGGCTCTTCACATTCAGCAGATGGTACACAAGTTTCAACGTGCCCAGAGTCTCCCGGTGTTTGAGTTCTTGAGGCTGCTCAGCATCATGGCATCCTGCATTCTTCTGGTGCCAGAGGCCCGGTTGCGGATGGGATCGCTGCAATGGGCTCTCAAGATGCAGTGGTCACAGTCCTCCGGCAGGATGTCGGACCCCGTTCAGGTGTCGCCCTCAGTTGCTCAGGACCTTCTGTAGTGGGCAGACGAAGGCACTCTGATGAGGGGGCTCCATTTTGGCTACCCTGGCCAGAGGTGACGATCGTGACGGACGTATCCCTCACGGGTTGGGGAGCTCATGCCAACGAGTTGACAGTCAGCGGTCTTTGGTCTCCGTCAGAGTCCAGACTCATATCAATCTGTTGGAGCTGAGGGCCGTCAGGCTTGCTCTGAAGGCTTTTCTGCCGAATGTGCGAAGAAAGAATGTCCTGATTCTGACAGACAACACGGTGGCCATGCACTACCTCAACAAAAAGGGGGGGCAGGGTCACTTCCTCTGTGCAGGGAGGCAATGCACCTCTGATTCTGGGCCATCCAGCAGGGAATTTTGATCTCGGCAGTTCATCTGGCCGGAGACGAAAACGAGACAGCGGATGCTCTGAGCAGGCAGAGCGCGATCTCTCACGAGTGGGAGTTGGCTCAGGACATTCTCCTGGAGATCTTCGACCTTTGGTGGACCCCTCAAGTGGATCTCTTTGCCTCCAGTGTAAACCGGAAGTGCAAAAGGTTCTGCTCTTGGGAATTTCCTCCAAGAGGAGCCTTAGGAGACGCGTTCGTGGTGGAGTGGTCCTTCCCACTGCTGTACGCGTTTCCTCCAGTCCCTCTCATCCCGCAAGTAGTGTTGCAGAGGTTACGGAGGTTTGGTTCCCGGATGATCCTCATTGGTCCGGCATGGGCCCGGAGAACATGGTACCCGGACCTTCTTGATTTGTCCATCTGCCCTCCATGTCTTCTTCCCAACCAAGACGATCTGCTCTCACGGGAGGGGGGTCAGGTTCTCCATCCAGAGGTCAGATCTCTCAACCTTCACGCTTGGCTTCTGAAAGGTTGCAGTATAAGGCTTGGGACCTCACTGAAGATGTGATGGAGGTGTTGCTTTCGCCCAGACGGCCGGCAACAAAGTCCCTGTACCGTTGCCATTGGAGAAAGTTCTGCGACTGGTGCAGGGTTAAGAATGTGGATCCTTTTTCATGTGACATTCCTGTGGTTCTGTCTTTTTTGCTTTCTTTAGCCCACAAGGGCTTGCAAGTGGGTACCATTAAAGGTTACCTGGCGGCGCTGTCCATATTTAAGCGCTCGTCTGAGGAGTGTTCTTATTTTAAAATCCCTTTACTTTCTCAGTTTCTGAAAGGGCTCACTAATGTGTTCCCTCCGTCACCTTTCCAGATGCCTGGTTGGGATTTGAACCTTGTTCTCAAGTTTCTAATGGGTGCTCCATTTGAGCCTTTACATTCTTGTCCTTTGAGGCTGTTAACCCTGAAAACGGTATTTTTAGTTGCGGTCACTTCTGCTCGCAGAGTGAGTGAGTTACAGGCACTTTCAGTTAAGCCACCCTTCACTGTGTTTCATAAGGACAGGGTTGTCCTTAGAGTTCGGCCTTCCTTTCTTCCGAAAGTGGTGTCAGAATTTCATTTAAGCCAGAAGGTCATTCTTCCAGCATTTTATCCTCCTCCGCGTCCTGGTAAGGACGAGGAGAGGCTCCATAGGTTAGATCCTAGGAAAGCTTTAAGTTTCTACATTTCACGCATGTCCCGGGTCAGGGTGGATGATCAGCTCTTTATAGGTTACGCTGGAAGGCATTTGGGACAAGCTGTTACTAAGCAGACTTTGTCTAGATGGATTATCTTGGCAATTTCTGAATGTTACCGCTTGGCGGGTAAGACCCTCCGGTAGGCATACGGGCCAATTCTACTAGGGGTATGGCTGCCTCTACTGCCCTGCAGAGGGGTGTTCCTATTCATAACATCTGGGATGCAGCCACTTGGGCTTTCGGTCCATACTTTTGTACGACACTACTCCCTAGATTCTATCTATGGGCAGGATTTGGCCTTTGGCAAGGCGGTCCTTTACTCTGCAATTTGAATGGGCATTCTAAATTTCTTTATTCTAAATTCTTTTTCCCTCCTCCATACGTTGGTACTGCTTTGGGAGTCTGTCATAGATACGGAATACGTCGGAGGACCGAATCCCCTCGAAGAATAAGTTACTCTCTTACCTAGTAATGTTCTTTCGATGGGATGGTCCGACGACATATTCCATATCGCTCCCTCCCTGCCTACGCAGCTACAGAATTTCTTATGCGATTGTAGCTTACGTTTCCGCAAGGTTTTCTGTGGTCATACTGGCAGGAGATTGGTGCCACATGTTCTGGGGGAAAAAACTACAACTGAGGCTAAGGGCGTCGTGCTTCCTACTTATAACATCCGGTGACGTCGGGTCAACGTAGGCCCTCGAGGACAGCGTATCGACGTCATCGACGCAGGACGCAGACGCCGAAAGATTTTCCAAAGCAGCACAGCTGTGGTGATTACTGTCATAGATATGGAATACGTCGTCAGACCATCCCATCGAAAGAACGTTACCAGGTAAGAGAGTAACTTGTTCTTCTACTATTGGTTCTTTCACAACTAATAACTCCTCCTAGATACATCCTTCTACGAATGATAAATTTCAATCTAACATGCCATTAGTTGACACTCTACTACAGTAGTTGATAAAAGAACATAGATTGATTGGTCAGTTATTTGTTCATCTGTCCTCTGGCACTTTTATGTGGTGCCAAGGTACGTGGTGGTTAAGGAGGGATGGGAAAACCGCTATCATCCAGTTTCAAGGAAATGCTCCCTTCTTGTTCTGAGGCATGAGGCCTTATCTGCCAGTCTTAGTGACCTTGGCGTTCCATCTCTATGTCTTGGTGTACTAAGGAAATTTGGGCAAATGACTATTGTTTCGATCACGTGGTAAGGAACCACTGTTCAGAACTCATTTTTGTCGATTCATAGGATTTTCTGCTGTCCTAAGGTGTGTGTGTTTTCCTTCATTAGTACCCCGGCGAGAGACAATCAGAATGCAACAAGCATTCTGATTGGCTCTCGCCAGGTCCCTACCCGGCCGGGAATCCCTCCGTCGGGATTCCACGGCCTTTGTCCCCGGCGAGGGGCGTGGTAGCCCCTCAGCCAATGAGGAGGCTCGAAGCGGGGCCATCCCCGCTCCGAGCCTCCCCACGGCTAAGAGGCTGCCTTCGCCCCCCACCGGGGACTCGGGCAAGCCTTTTTTTTTTTTTTTCGTCCCACTCCCGCCCTCCCAACCCCACTTACCTTTTTTTATCCTTTTTCGGGAGCGGACGCGCTGGGAACACTTCTGTTCCCAGCGCGTCCGCTCCCATTGGCCGCCATGGAAAGGGAAAACGGACTCCGTTTTCCCTTTCCATGGCGGCGGCCATTTTCTTGGTCGTTTTTTTTTCTGTCCCAAAACGCTGCAGCGTTTCAACGCCGCAGCGTTTCGGGACAGAAAAGAATTGCTTTTAGTACCCCGGTCACGCAAATTTTGCGGGCCGGGATACTAATAGCAATAGAACCTGAGCGGCGGTGGCATTACCGAATCTGGTAATGCCCCGGGGCCTTCAGAAATGCCCTCGCTTCGCTTGGGTCCTTACCTATGGGCCCTGGGGCATTACCTGAGTCGGTAATGCCTCCGCCGCTCGGGTTCTGTTGCTTAAGTAGCCACTCGGGGTGCTGTGTATCCATTCGTTATGGGATCAAGTGGCACGGTAGCTACTTGCACCTGGCATTCAAGGATATTTCTATTTCTCACTGCTACCAATTGAAACTAATTAACTTTAATAATTGTTAAGTGGCATGGTCAGTGGTTCACCCCTTTTCCTCTAATCGTGAGAGGGATGACGAACATCAAGAGACAGGGTAGATCTAATCATAGCAGTTCCTTACTGGGTGAGAAGAAGGTGGCCAACCAGACCTTCATATTGTGACAGGGATATTGCACAATTCTTCACTTTGAATGAGAATGTTCTGGTGCCACTATGATGTGTCAAGATGTAGTATTCAGAATTGAGGTCTTGCAGGGTTTGATCTAAAGAATGGCGGTACTTCTGCTCTCTCGTTAGCACGTTAGTGTTCTTGTGTTTTGCATACAGCCATTCCTTATTCTCTGCCAGTGTATTCTGTAACCTTTCCCTACCTATCCATCTCTATACTACTTGTGTAACCCTGTCTGGGTATTCTGCAACCTTTCCCGGCTTCTATGAATGCAAATTACTTCTCTCCCTACTTGTGTCACAAAACCTATTCTATTTTTCATGGCGGCTGCCGGACCATTGATAGTTCACTGAACTTTTATCAGCTTGTACTTTTGTTCATACTCCAGAACGGGTGGGGGCATGGCCAGACCCTGAGCAACTGTCATCTGCACCATCACACTAGCGGTGGGGTCCATCAGCCAGCCCCTATTCCAGCGGCCTGAAGAGGGACATGCAGTTCGCTATGCTGCAGTCCAGCATAGACTAGACACTCACCCAGACCCAGAATCCAAAACTCCGGAACCCAAGCCTGCATTACTGATTTTCCATAAACTAGAGAAAGCCTGCAAGGCAGAGCCATGGTGTGGCAGGCAAAGAGTGGAGCTCCCAAAGGAAGGGACAAGCCAATCTCAAGATTCACACACATAGTTAAGGCGGTCCCCAGGGGTGTTGTCGGACAACTCCTCTCCTTTCCAAATAACACACCTCAATCCCCTTTCACAAGGGTGAGGATGGAAGGTGGGTCAAACACCATACAGCCTTTTGCATACTTAGTTCCACAGTTTGGGTGTTTGGAGCAGGAGCTTGCAGGAGTTTGGAGGAATATACAGAAAATGGACCTCGATGGTGAGGTTGGAAAGATACCACTAACAGATTATTTCAATACAAATATAAATGTATTACAAAATACAACAAAATACTAAAACACTTCGATAATGAAGGTAATCACATATTTGACATCCAGTTCATTCCACCATTCATACACATACTAGCAATCACACAACCAATGTTAACTCAAACAGTACTTAAGGTCAACTCTTGCGTAGAGCCCATTTTATACAACCACAAAGTATTTTACTTTTTCACACCCATGTCACCTAACAGTGTGTATTTCTGTACAATAGCAACCCGAGCTTATTGACATTGTCTACATATGTTTCAGTCGGCAAATAGGGCTTTCAAATTCAGCCTGACATAGTTCTGACCTTCTTCAGGACATTGGTGAGGCATGTGTCTTGCCTCACACTTCTAACACAATCCGGTGTAAGATGTCTTACAACAGTTACTCTCCAGTTGGAACTAATGGGGGTAGCACAAACTCAGGACATAATCCTCAGTGCTCCAGAGATACAAAATCAGAGACGCATCTAGCAGTTCACCGAAGACTGCCGATAGTCTTGAAAGTCCACCTTCTAGTTTGGCTCTTTTGTCAAATCTGCTAATCGTGAATTGGATGTCAACAAGGCGATTCCTTAGTCCAGCTGACATCTAATATTTACTGATAGCAGATGGCAAAAAATGTCCCACGCACAGGTGCATTCTGAAAACAACTAGAACACTAATTGAGCTTGACGCTCCTTCTGCTTGCTCTGCATCGTTTCCTTCTTCCTCCTCGTCCCATTACTTGGGTTTTTATGGTAGATGGAGTCCATTGATGTTAACTGATTCAGATTACCTGCAAAATCACTTTCAATGGTTCCAAATGACAAACCAGTTCTATATGTAGGGGAATTGGAACAGGAAAAGGTATTCTTGGAATTTTTACGTTTTGGAACAGGGATGGAAGTTTGGCCTAAAGAGTTTTAGGAAAAGGCTTCTCTATTTTCCCTAAACTGGGGTATAGATGCATGGCAGTTGGCCATTAGGGAATTGGGTATCAAGGGGTTTTCTTCATGGGCAAATGGGGGATACCATGTCTCATCCATTGAAGCCATGACATCTCCCCAGAGGCTGTCTCCTCCCATGTGATCCTCCCTCATATAGCCGCACCTATGGTCAGGATCAGGTTGCGGCTGCTGTCCCCTGGCCACATGGGAGGAGTTTACCATTGGGGAATCTGTGATGACTCCATTTGTTTCATCACACCTGATTTTCAGATTTCACTATTGATTCTGTTCCGTCATCAACCACACCTGTACCGCCATTTTGGAATCTGCTGGAAGTAGACATGGTGGTATGTGGGCCCCACTTTGTAAGCCTGATGCCTGCAGCAATCTCTGGATAAGAATCGAGAAACTCTGGCACTATGCCAGTGTTGTCATTCTGGGGTGGGCAGTGACCGGGGGCCCGAGTCCATTCTTCACTCGTCCACAAGCAAGCATGTGGTTCCGCAGTGCTTTGGTTACTAAGTACTTTTGAATTTCTAAGTCCATATGTACACCTCCAGGACATTATCTTGGTACTGCTCACATAAGTGCATTGCACACTTCTTGCCACTTAATTTTAATAGTGAATAAGGGTATTTGCAGGGATATCATTTCACCAAAATGCAAGGGGTAGTGAAAGTGACATCCCACGACCCTTGACCTCTGATGACATTAACGGAAGTGATCTCATTTGACCCCACCCCGAAGTGACATCACGGGAAGCGATGGAACACGACCTTTCACCCCTTGACAAAACAGGAAGTGGCAGCACATAGCATTGTTCCTAAGTACACTACGAAAAATATTGTTATAATGTCACTGTAATGTGATTACAGTTCATACAAGAATGAATCACCATATGTATCATTAATATCAGTGTGTATAGGCCCATATTACCAAATTACTGTGAATGCAAGCAGACGTTCAAGTTCAAATGATAATGATGCGTAATTATATTGCACTTGCGCTTAAGCGCTTTGTATAGAACAAATATATATCACCCAACCTGTGTTGGTACTCATTTATCAACCTCAGAAGGATGAATGTCTGAGTTGGACTTGCCGGAATTTGGAACTGCAACCTGCAGATCACACACACATCGCAGCAGCAAGTACTCAACCCACTGAGCTACGGCTATACCTATCTTACCGGCTATAGTAAAATGACCAATTACTTGTCATAAGGCAAATGACACTTTGAATTGGATAACATTAAACTGATAACTAAGAATTAACAGCAGGCCAGTTCATCTGCAGGTCTGGTGCAAAGTTGGCCACATGTCAAGCCTGCACGGATCGACTTTGTAGGCTTCAGATGTGGGCAAAATACATTCCATTGGCAGGGTTCATAGCAGTGCATGAAAGAACTTAGAGTAGCGCAGGGAAAGCAGCGCACTCACACGGCATCCCGTACTCTCAGCACCCGTTACCTCATACATGCAAACAAACATCCTGAACAGCATACCAGGGAGATAGGAAAGATAGACACATTATAACAAAGCATTAATTGTGGCACAATGAAATCAAGGGCCACTTTATGTGCTTTTGGTCAAACATTTCTACACTGTACACAAGCTTTTAGGCACAAGGATTTTGTCAAGTGACCGAGGACACCGAGATGTAATGTCTTGTGATGATCGTTACAGAGACCACGACAGAAATAAATCCTATAACTGCAACTTGCGAAAAGCAAAATACATAGACCGAAATGGATGCTTATTCTACTCGAAATATTTTTGGGACGTTTTTCTCTGCATTGGGCATTTTAGGTGTTGAAGAACAGACTAAATCAGTGACTCACCACCAGAAGTGTGCCTGAAGGAAACCTTTAATGAGTCTTGAGATTATTGTATATAATTACAGAAAGACTAATTATGTGTTACTCCTATTCTTTCTTGTTTAGGGTCACTGCTTAAAGTGTTGCATTTGTGGAACCCCTGTTTTTGTTTGAGGCCTGAACAAGAAACCAGCCACTCCAGAAAGAAAGAGCCACATGGCGCTGGTCACAGCCCAGGAGCTTCGATTTAAAAAAAATAAAAAATGTTTTATTTTTTGATTTAGTGGTAGCAAGGGAGACCTCAGGGGGCGCAGGTCTGACGCCTGCCGACCCACCAAATGACGTCCCTGGGTCTTTGTTTCTGTAATCCTTCAGGGAACATTTTATACCAAGGGGTGGGCTGGGGAACAAAAGAGGCCCTGGAACTAATCTTCAAAGTAGCCTCATATTACACATTTTCAGCAAGCCTAACACGTTTCTTATTATACAATTTGGAAATAAAACACGTTACAAAAGAGGGCCAAGGTGCAGAGGTCTACCGGGAAATCTCCAGAGTTCCCTATAGGCCAGTCCACCCCTGTTTATACCTATCCTTGATAGATGTGATGTTCCAACCATGAGTAATTCAAGTAAGAGCAGGCTGCATTCTGATGGCAGCTTTTATTAAAAATAAATACTAGAAATCATATTGCTGCCGTATGCAGCTTTTTTTTCTGAATGTCACATGGCCCATTTTGTAGCGATTCAAGCTGTTCTCGACATAATACTAATGTCCTAGTTGTTGCCACGTCTGAAACGGATTAGAAAAAATATATACTTGGGATGAAAACTGGAACTGTATGTTGGTAAACATGGGAGAGCATTTTTCATCAAAAGGGTAACATTCAGAATACAATTATCCAGATGGTGGCAACGTCTGTTCAACCATGGAAAATCTTAATTTTTCTTAGTACAGCTGGTCTTCAGATCAAGATAGCAACACTCTCAAAAGTAGTACATTCTGCAATTCAATTGTACATTTGCCATCTTTTTGGAGTTGCATAAACTTTCTAATTGTTTAACATGCTTTCCTTGGGTATACATCCATCAGTATTTTTATGATAAAGGTGTGTTAATACACTTATTTGGACCAGTTGTTTTGTAATAAAGCGTCATTGGGACATGTTGAATATTTCTTGCGTGCTTTAAACGGTATCTAGTCTTTTTACTGAGCAATTTTCACAGCAGATTTTGTAACCGCAATTTTTGTACTGATTTTATGCCGCAAAATGCAGGAGGGGAGTTTGGGTGATGTAATATGGGATGGGAGAGGGTGGGGGAAAGTCAGCGTCTCCCCCATCATATGCAGCAAGGAAATAGGTAAAATATTGCAGTAAAAAATACTGCTGTAAATTTCCCTGGCAAAAACACATGCAACTGCTGTAAACTACTTTAGAGTTTTATTGCTAGTTTGTGGGGGTCCTACTGTCGGAACAATTGCTTCAAGGCTACCAAGGGGAGATCGTAAGGCAGAAGGAGAGCGGATGGGGTCAGGCAACTGTTTATTAACAGCCTTAATAGAATACCCATCAGCGTCCTTTGTATTATGGACCGATTCATGATGGACCTTTTTGCGGCAACGCGAGACCCGTTGTTTTTTGTGTCATCTCGGCTTGATTTATTTTTTCCTGTTCGCCTACATGCCCAAAAGAGAAACTAAGTGCAGCTCTCCACTCTCTCCATGGTGTGGCAGTAAAATAAAACTGTGCTGCCCACATGCACGTTTTTGTTTGACCATATGGGGACGTAAGGGGATGTGTTAACGTTCATCTACACTTCTGCCGTTTTAACATACATGGCGTTCGCAAGTGAATACGACATGGTCCTCCAAATGAGGAGCATTTGTGAGGGCTGGATTATAATAATACCTCTGCCAACGCCTATTTGGAATTGGTCGTGTATTTTTCTATTACAGAACTACAGAATTAAAATAAGCAGACTTCTTTATTAAAATATGTGCTTAAACTCTTAATATTATAATAGTATTGGACTAATCTTGCATTTTGGTTGTGTCATGTGGCAGACATTGATCAACAATAAGCACAGGAAATGGGATTAATACAGCTTTTATTTAAAATGTGTACAGGTTGGACCAAAATAACAAGACGATTTGAGCCTGACTTAAAACAAAGGTGTCGGTGTGGTTATTCTGCATTGTGAGGTAACACCCAGGAAATATCTTACTACAAGACAGTGCCTCTCTGTAAAGTAGATGCATTGTAACTGTGACAGCATCAGAGATCTGTCCCTGTCAGGCGGGGCACATTTCTGCCTGGGGTGGGAGGCCTACCAGAGATAAAAACAGAGCCAGTTCTTCCCCAGACGTAGGGTGTGGACGTTGAGGGCCCCAGTTACTGGCCCTTCCCCCTGTGCCTGGTTGTATGACAACAGTACCACTGTCTACCACCACATTCCTGAACAACACCATTCTGGTCAGTGTCTTTCTTCTTTTCAGGACCCTCTACCTCACCAGCAGCAAGGACACGAGCAGCAAACACCCCGATAGAGATCCCTGGTTACATCAAGAAGCAGCAGCAGGGATCGAGTCCTCAGCTATGCTACCCGCTCTGGAGAAGACAACATGCCGAGCCAGAGCGCGTGACACTCTTCTACAATCCACCTACCACTAACAAGTCTGTGCCGGCAGAACACTAGCACAAGTCCGCGCATAGAGTGCCAGGTGAGACTAAGAAAAATGTGGACAGCAGGGTGGCACCCTCCCCAATTAGGCACGCCTGAGAGTCCTTCCACCCTCCCCAATTAGGCACGCCTGAGAGTCCTTACACAAACCTAGACATTGATTGTAGTGGGCCGCCATGGAAGAGGAATGAGGGACAGAACAGCCAGCAGTTGGCCAGGGGAACCAGGTGAGGAAATGAATTGATGTAGGGGGTACGGGCAGAATAAAAGGGATGGGAGGAAACAGGGAGGTGTTTTTTGGGGCGAGTTCGAGGGAGGTGCATGTGAACCAAGAGACCAGCTGTAGAAAGTACAGTGCAGGGAAGCATGGAGAAGATTTATTGGATGAGTGTGGAAGGTGAAGTACTGGCTGGTGGGATACAGTGATACTGGAGTTTCAGTATTTGCAACTGGTGTGTGAGTGTTAGTAGTGGTGGGGGAGCGGAAGTGAAAGGAAGGGCACTGAATGATTGAAAGGAGTGAAAGAAGAGTGACTGGAGGGAGAAGGCGTGTGTGGACTAGAGTGTAGCGTGAGGATCAGGTCATAGAATGTCATAGTAGTGGAGAGAAAGAAGTAGTAGTGGTGTGGAGAGAGAGGTAGTAGTATTGTGGAGATTACAGTAGTTGGCTTTACCTGCCTTCTTCTGTACCTGCTGGTTTGAAAAGAAATGGCAAGTCTCCAGTCTGCTGGTTAGTGGACAAGATACATGGAAACAGCTGACCCAAGAGGTGTGTTACCGGAGGAAAACTCCTTAGGGAAAAAACCTCCAGAATTCCAGGAAGGTGTTAGGAATAATAACAGGGTCCTGGACTGGAGTTTAACCAGTGGCAACAGGATCCAAGATTGGTATCCTTAAAGGAGAATAACCCAGGAACAAAGCATCCTCAAAGAGCAGTAGAAGGAGACTGTAAGAACTGCAAGCAAGAGCAGCTAGGAGTAGGGGCAATGGTAAACAGGAGCACAGATGCAGGCAGAGAGGGAAGAACAGAAGACAAGGATGCAAGAGATGGAGCGTCAGAGTTCCGGAAGACAAAATTGAGTGTTACGACATGGGGAGCTCTGGTCTCATCGGCAGATAAGACTGCAACAACGGTGTACATGCAGGACGTAATGGGCAGCAGTGGCCATCTTGAAAAAGGCTAGCATGCTGCTGCTATTCCTCTTGCATGCCCAAGCAGCCTCCATTGTGGCCAGTGGAAGCTGCAGGTGCGGCAGAGCCTGACAGGAGAGAGGGGTAGAAGTGGTGGGGAGAGAGAGAGAGTAGTTGTAGTGTGGAGAGGGGAGTAACAGTGGTGGGGATAGAGGAGTATTTGCAGTGTGGAGTAGGGATGTGAGATGGGGAAACAGCAGTAATGAGGCTCAGAGAGGAGAGGCAGTAGAGCAAAGAAAGAGAGTCGTAGGGAGTAAGATTAAAGGGAGGAGGTGAGTCATAGAAAGACCAGAGGGTCCGACGAGGAAGCAGTTTGAAAAGAGAGGGGGAAGACAGTGGGTTGAGTAAGAAGGGATGGGAATTGTAGGAAGAAAAAGGGAGAGTGACCGTAAGATCCAGAGAGAAGAGTAGATGGATGTTTAATGTGAGAAACTTGAGGGTATTTTCACTCCTACTCCCCTTGGATCCTCTGCGCAGGTGGCCAGGGAAAGGTCATCGCTCTTGGATCCTGACCCTGGGGGTGGAGAAGCGAGGGAGGATCACTGGGGTGCAGGGTCCTTGAAGAGCGAGAGTGGGGTACCCTTAGGTGAGACATGGTATCCCCCTTTCTCTTGTGACAGATACAGCCTAACTGTCCCCTGACTTTGGGAGCGTGGCTACATGGCCGCGGGAAAAGGACGAGTCTCTGGTGAGCACCTGCCGATCCTTCATTGATCCTGTGAAGAAACCGTGTCTAATGTCAGCTGTGTACAGCCAACGCATATCCATGGATGTATGAATAGTGGGTACACACAGCAGGCGTAATTGTGGACGGATTAGCCAAACAAGAAACAAACGGCGAGAAGTGGAAGTCCCGAGGAGCCCGACCTGAGGAAGATACAAAATGGCGCCTGGCGAGAACAAAAGGATGAGCAGCAGAATCGATGCATTGCACTGAGGGGTGCGGAATAAACACACACAGCAGTGGGCCCTGCCCGCCCATGGTAAAGCGGATAGTGCACTAACAAGACTGTGGCCAAAAGAGCAGCTGCTGGACAGCGAGAGCCTGCAAGTGTGCACCTGCCAAGGACAACGAAACGCGGGTGCGGGTAGCAGACCAGATGGACACATTTGTGTGACAGAGGGGCGGACGTGACACCACCAGCATCGCAGAGGGCCGCAACAGTGAGGATTGTGCTCGCCACCCCAAGAGAGGCACCCGGGCGAAAGGAAAGGCGGAGCTCATAGCATAGCCCCAACAGCACGACAACAGAGGCATTGGGAATGGCAAGGTCCGGAGCACCTCCCTGCTGAAGGGAGAGAGACACTGCCGGCGGCGAGACGCTGGGACCGGCACAACAAAGGCGTTATACTCGCCATAATTCATGGACATGGCGGGTGTGTCTTCCAGCTTTGTCGCTCGCCCGACCCCACCATGAAGCACTGGCATGCATGGAGAGCGCCATAGCATATAGCATCGGACCCATGCGGGTCCACAATAGGTGAGCGGATCAAGCACGCAGCACCTACGGCCCACATTTGGAGGGTGTCGGAGGGGCAGCAGCAGGACGGCGAACATCAAAAGTACGGGCGGAGCGCCCGGGGGGCGCAGTGAACGAAATTCAGGTGCTGTAGATACAGTTGAGGCAGCACGCAACATTGTAACAGTGCTGCAGAAGCTATTGAAAGGTGACGGAAGGCGGGCCCTGCACCTTATAGCGCAGTTGGCCGCACCATAAGAGAAACAGTGCGAAAAGCAGGCGCGTGTGGGTCTAATATGGCCACTTCATTACGGCAGCAGCCACAAATGGTCCGTCAGGGCCACCCACGGAGACAATAACAGAAAGAGCCATAACTGAAACTGCACTGGACAGCCGGACCAAATACGATCCAAAACGCCCCTAGTGGACGCCACATGAAAGCATTGGGGTCCAGGATGCCACATCATTAAACAACATCAGTAGGCTGATGGAGGAGGTGAGGGCACATCACCAGACTTAGCCCGGAGGCACAATACCCCAGGACAAGACGCATAAGAGCACACCACCACACGCTGGCATCCTTATATTCCAGTGGAACGAGCCTGGCAGTGCTAACCACGTCGGACAGCGCAACAACCGCACCTAACGGCGCAGACAAAACAATGCAAGTGTGACAACCGCAGCCCCACCTCGAGAGAAGCAGCCAAGGACATATCGCTGTACTACACACCTGGATGAGGGAGTTGGGCACAGAGGGGGCGGCGGGCTGGCTGCGCACACAAGAGGGGCAGCTGCAGAAGCGGCCTGGATGGTGTAGCGACAAGGCGCATTGGAGGATAACCAAAGGGGCATTTCGGGCCACATAAAAGCAGACTTCCACACCGCAGGCTACACAATAACCCACAATAGTACCAATACAGGCCCTTGAACGCACAGATGGTAATGGGACTTAACCAGAGCCCGGACAAGAAGACAAGGAGGAAGAGCGGTGGCCGAAGACGTGGGAGGACATAACCCATTCGAGAAACAGCCTTAACAGTATACAAGCCTTCCACCACAGCCCACCTCGAGCATCATAGTTGAGAACGGACTGGCCCCGAGGTGCCGAAGATCACACCCCTGGGGTCCCGGAGGGAAGCATACGGCAATGCTGAGATGGCGAACAAACCGGCCAAGGCAAAGGGTAAACAACCCACGCTTGAAGAATACGCGAGAACACCGCAGATGGCAGAAGGGGCTTGGAGCAAAGAGAAGAACCCCGCCCCAGACACCGTCACAGCGAGCAAAGACCAGCAGATTCTGGAAGCGATTGCGGACCTGAAACTAGCATGGGAAACCAAATTGGAATTGGCCATGGTCGAACTGAAGGCAGCACTGGAACTTAGCGTTGGCGCAGTACAGGAAGAAGAGGTGAATCTCCTAAGGCAGGACGTGAGAACGCTTGCAGAACATACAGGCGAACTGGAAAAGGAAATGGCCCCCAACACAGCTGCATGTGCATCTCACAAATCAGAGATCCATATCCTAGAACAACGTGTGAGCAATTTGGAAAACAGGGCAGAGGAGGCGGAGGGACGAGCCCGGTGAAACAATGTACACATCGTGGGACTCCCGGAGGGAGCGGAGGGATTGAATCCCACAGATTATATTGAAACAATGCTGTTGCAAGAAATAACAGGAGGGGTGCTAACCCAGGGATTTGCGGTGGAACGAGCGCACAGGGCCCTGACAATGAGGCCCCCGCCTTGCACCCCCCCTCCCCTCGAGACCAATAATTGCCAAAATCCTTAACTATCGAGATAGGGAGAAATTATTGGAACACTTTCGGAAAGGAGGCATGATACAAAGGGCATCGGTGAGTATCACAGCTTATCCAGACTATACACTGCTGGTACAAAGACGTTGTATGAACTATGGTGCAGTAAAGAGAAGATTGCAGGGAGCAGGCTACAAGTATATTCTGATATACCCAGCCAAACTGAAGGTGTACCACAGAAATGGAGCACTGTTCTTCGACACCCCAGAGGATGAGTCGGAGTGGCTGGACACACAGAACTGCCAATTTGAAACTGGTATCCAGAAGGAAGATGGCGCAGATAAGTAAAACAGTGGCTGCGGTGCCC
The DNA here is from genome assembly GCF_040938575.1 of Ambystoma mexicanum. Taxonomy (NCBI): domain Eukaryota; kingdom Metazoa; phylum Chordata; class Amphibia; order Caudata; family Ambystomatidae; genus Ambystoma; species Ambystoma mexicanum. The sequence goes on from NC_090936.1 coordinate 807,442,805, forward strand.
TTGGTGCAACAGATTCAGAAACTGGGACTAGAATATAAGACAGGGCAAAGACAGCTGGGAGATATACAACATGGGCTGCATAGATACAAATGCTTTAGCACCACGATATAGCGCAAAAATGCAGGAGTCTTATGGAACGAGTTTTCACACCCCCAAGAACAGATTAGTTAGGTTACTGTTAGATCGGTAACACCCTGCTGGGTTCCTTATTTCGGCATACCGAGATAGGGCCAAATTCAGGGGAGCCTGAGATCCAGGGATGGAGCTGGGCACCAGTTGGGGACGGGCAGGGAGGAGGGAGAGGAGGGAATGTGTGCAGTGAATATAGTTGGGGAAGAGGGGGTGGGGGGAGTTATTTGGGGGGTTAGCCGGGGAGTTGTAGTTGAAAAGGGAAAGGGAGGGAGCCCACACTTATGCCAAACGAGAAGGGAGGGAGACGGGACAGAACATGGACGGCAATGGGAGGTCTTAGAATAATACCGTGGAATGTGAGAGGCCTCAACAGCTATCTGAAAAGGAACAAAGTAATGATGTACCTAAGAAGGCAAAAAGTAGACATAGCGTTACTGCAGGAAACCCACCTTACCAAAGAGAAACTAGAGGTGGTAAAAAAAAAGTGGAGAGGGACCACCATGGGAGCGACATATTCAGCCTATGCCAGGGGGTGTGGTTACCTGTGTGGCACCGCATGTGCCATTCTAGTTGCTTCAGGCCAAGGCCAAGCCAGACAAGAGGATGATAACGATACAAGGGTTGTTGGAGAACAGAGAACTGAGTATTATAAATACCTATGCCCCCAATCACGAAATGGCAGCCTACTTTAGGAAACTATACAGCAAAGTTAGCCCCCACATGGGAGATGCGATCATATGGGGAGGGGACTTTAACTGCACGCTATGTCCCAAAATGGACAGGTCCGATACGAAACTAGATAACCCCCCCCACCCCTCCCCAGCAAAAGCACTACAGGCCCTGCTGAGAGACTTCGAGCTAGAGGACGTATGGAGACAGCAACATCCGGAAGGCAGGCAATACTCTCACTACGCTGCCCCACATAACCTATACACGAGACTAGACTATTTGTTTGTCACCTCAGACCTCGTGGGGGAAATGTCGAGCGCAGAATACAAGGCAAGAACATTGTTGGATCACTCCCCCCCTGGTCCTGGACTGGAGACATCAACCCCCAGAACAAAAATTCCGACATGGAGGCTTAGAGTGGAGGCCTTGTAGGACTCAGTATTTCGAGAGGACCTAAGGGAGGAGATCATTGGGTATTTTGACACTAATACAGGTAGTGTGAAGTCAGAAGAAACCCTATGTGAGGCATTCAAGGTGGTAGTGAGAGGGGTGGCCATATCCAAATCTAAAGGGCTACTAGGGGGCATAGAGCAGGAGCTACAAGAGACAGAAAAGAAACTAGAAGAAATAATGCACAGAGGAGGCACTTCACAGGAGGATGCCGAACAAGTGTGCCAACTACAACAAGCTAGCGCGGCACTCTGGGAAAGACTATGCAAGCTGAACTATAGAAAATATATTGAAAGGTAACAGGCAGGTGGGGACAAACCGGGGAGGCTGCTTGCATGGTTATATAAAAACGAGACACCAAGACAGATAATTAGGGAGATAATAGGAGAAGAAGGCCAGATCTGGAACACCCAAGAGGGGGTGAACGAGGGGTTCCTTAGGTTCTATAAATGCCTCTATGAAGACACGGGGGAGGTAGCAGAGCGGGGAAACTCAGGAGATACTGCAAGACAAAGGATTGCCCAAACTAAACGAGGAAGAAAGGGATGACCTGCAGGCCTCAATCACGATAGAGGAACTAGAGACAGTAGTACTGCATCTACCCACTAGCAAAGCCCCGGGGTCGGACAGGCTCCCCAATGAATTCTACAAAACTTATAGACAAGAAGTGCTCCCCCTGCTGTTGGCTATGTTAAACAAGGCATACGAGAGGGGGAGGTTGCCGAATCCCTAAAGGAGGCGGTGATCATTCCGCTCCTTAAACCCGGCAAGCCGAGCACGGAATGTGGGTCGTACTGACCCCTATCTATGCTAAATCAGGATAGCAAAATCCTCACAGCAGTGCTGGCAAATAGACTCAAAAGGGTAATTAACAAACTCATACACCCTGACCAAACTGGCTACATCCCGGGCAGGAATATAACCGACAACCACAGGAGACGCCACCACATCATAGAACAGACAGAGGGCGACCTTAGCGAAATGGCGATAGTCTCGCTGGACGCCATAAACGACTCAGTGAGATGGCCTTGGATGACGGCAGCTTTGAAAGAATACAGGATGGGACCAGAGTATTGGAGGTGGGTGAAGATAGTATACAGCTCCCCAATAGCTAGGGTCAAAACGGGCAAAATAATTTCAGACAAATTGCAACTCGGCAGAGGCACAAGACAGGGATGCCTTTGATCCCACATGCTATATATCCTGGCATTAGAACCATTAGCAATCTGCCTCAGACAGCAGGATGGGGAAATCGGGATCCACACAAAGGGGGACCACACTTGATATCATTGTATGCTGACGATATGTTGCTATATCTGCGCTTCTCAGAGGAAAACTTGCGGTACGTCCTGGAAGTGATTGAACATTATGCGACCCTTTCGGGCATAGCAGTAAACCCCAAAAAGTCAAGCATGTTCCCACTGGGGAGATATAGGGGGGTGCCACAGGGGAACCTACCTATCCTGCAGATACCCTGGCAGACTAGGACAATTAAATACTTGGGGATTAATGTACACCACACGATTGCAGACAAATTTAAACACAACATAGAGAGGGCAGTGTCAGGAATCGAGAACAGCATGAGGTTCTGGGCGAAGCTCCCCCTGGCCATGGTAGGTAGGGTGGCTTTTCTCAAGATGGTGGTCCTATCCTGGCTGTTACACTTCTTTATGAATATCCCATATCTGCTCCCCAAACGCTTTTTTATGAAACTCCAGAGCTTATGCAGGGGCTTCATATGGCATAACACCAGAAATAGAGTGGCCCTATGGAAACTACAGAATCCATATGACAACGGGGGTATAAACCTGCCGAACTTCGAGATGTACCACTTAGCGGGGCACCTCCAGTACGTGGCCAGATGGCTGTCGGAGGTAGAAACGGCAGAAGCCAGATTGCTAAGTAAGGACTGTGCCCCATTCTTTTTAAATGAACTGATATGGCTACCCAAATCAAAAGTGCAAGGACGAGTGAGATTGCTGGAATTAGGTTGGAAAATATGGCGCAAAGTGTGCTAGGTAGTGGGAAACCCAACCCCATGCTCCCCGCAGATACCACTTGTGGCGCTATGCGGAGAGGATGAGAAAATGATAAAAGGGATCCGTAAATTCTGGGAACCGGTGGGCCTCGTGACCCTGGGAGACATATGGCAAGAGGGGGAGGTATCGGAGTTCCAAAAGATAAGGGAGGAAACCGGAGTACACATAGGTCAACACATCACATACATCCGAATCATCAAACGAGTGGGAGAAAAGTGGCCCGAGATAGTACTATCAGAACAACCCAATATGATTATTGAAACGATGTACGATATCTCGGAGGATGGGCACGAAATATCCCGAATTTACGAACTATTGATGTCCAGAGTGGGCAAGGAGCTGCTCCAACTGAGGAGGGGCTGGGAGGAGGAGGTGGGAGAACCTATGCAGGACGGACAATGGGAAGGAGCCCAGAGATATCATAACAAGGTATCCCGGAATGCGAGGCTGCAACAGATCCAGTTATATGTTACCCACAGGGCATACATGACCCCCAGTAGAATTGCGAGGTTCGGAAGTGCAGTGACACAGAAATTCCCCAAGTGCGGGGAGGTGGATGCCGGGAAGATTCACATGTTCTCGGCGTGCCCGGAGGTGGGGAGATTCTGGGAGGATGTCAAATAACGCCTGTCCCAAAAGGGGATCAAACTAAGGGTGGATTCAGTATGGGCATGCATGCTGGGGGGATTTACTAGACCACGCAACCTAAAGCATATCAGCAAACTGAAAGACCTGGCCTACATCCTGGCCAAACAGAGAATTGCCATGAGCTGGAAGGCAGCCCAAAGACCTAGATTAGAGGTGTGGTCGAATGACCTTTTTAAGTGGGCAGAAGCGGAGACGGTGGCATGGTATGAAGCAGTCGGCAGGGGAGGGGAAGAGGAAGCGTGCCCCTTGATAGCATGGAAACAAATGGTGGCTAAGATGTCGAGACTCTCCAATGTCGGTTCTAGTGAAGACGATACGTCTGGTAATAGTGAAGGAGACAACCCCTGAGAAATGAATCCAGCGGCATTGAAGTGGCGCTCGAGTTAATGGGGAGGCAGGGAAGGGGGAGGACTCTAACGTGAAACATGTTGATGTACCATTAAGCAGCAAGTATATGAAAATGTCCTATATGTTGGTTAAGTTTGTTGTGTTGTTTTTCAAGAATAATAAAAATTGTTTAAAAAAAAAACTCTCCCCTGAGTTCTATGAGTTATTGTCGACCAATTTTCCCCATTCTCTCTCATACAAGGCCTGACAGTACTGACACGAAGAAGAGGCAACTGAGAGTGATGAAGGGACAAAGAAGATCCCTGTAAGGAACTGTAAGAGTCAGGCATGTCCCTCTAATCATGGTCAGGCAGGGCCAATTAGGTGTTCACACCTGCAGGCAGTCAAGGGGCTGAAGGTGTATATAAAGAAAGAGAAAGAGCAACAGAGAGCGACAGAGAGACCTGAGAGCCGAGGAGCAGCTGGAGACTCACGTGGAGAGGCAGCAGTGGTGGTCTAGGAGGAAGAACCAAGATGCTGGCAAGAGACCCAGAGGACTCGCAGGACCCGAAGTGGATGGGCTCTGTCATTTACCCGAGCCTCCAAAGCTCGGCACAAGCAGCAGGAGCTGCTGAAGAGTGCAGATCCCTGATGACCCGGTCTGCATCTCAAAACGAGCATCGGAGGTGCTGGCGTGAAAGAGAAGCTGTGTAATGATCGAGTGAAGCTCTCACTGGTGGGTTTCCCTTCTTCTGGGGCAGAAGGGAAGCCATGGGAACCATCGGGCAAGCTTAAAGAAGGCCTGTGAGTGTTGGAGGGACGCTCCAGCATTGAGAAGCTGCTAACGGATCTCCAGTGAGTAATGGTCCATGAAATTTAACAATTGAGCACATATTGAATACCAAACTATACGAAACATGAAAGAAAAACAATGTTTTGATTGCGGAACTATATGAAAACCTAACATTGAGTCAAGCAAAGTATTGAAGATCGAACTCACTCATAGTTTGACTTGAAAGCAAACAACTTTACAATTCAAACTGAACATTATCAAGCAATATAAAACTATTTTGAACTGAAAGTGAACCATAATGAATTTAGGTTGCAATGAATGATACAAACTGAATGCAGTGTGGCAAATCTAGAACTTGACAAGGGGTGTGTGATACATGGTGGCAGAGGAATAAAAGAGTGCACCCTAAATCCAAGAGGTCAATACAAGGAGTCAAGTGAAAGGGATTTAGTGTATAGAAGCCAGAGCCAGGAAACATGAGTATTGGCTGAGGCATCCAGGAATCCTGGTTGCGTGACCTGTGATGGGTGGACTGTGTGGTCTGACATCTTTGCCTAGACAGAGAACACAAAATGGTGAGAAGCAAAGGACACCATGAAGTAAGCCCACCAAAACCACTGTAACACTTTAAAAGAATGAAACAAGTGAAGTATTGGGGAAGGGAATACTGAGACGAGGTATTACACTTGTTTCCTTGGGAACGAAGTCCCGAGATCTTTTCTTTTTTAGGTTGTGCAACTTAAAGCTTAGGGGAGGGAACCCCAAGGATTTATTTGAAACCATAACACCTTGAACTGAAGAAGGTAAAACTTTTAGACATTTTTGTTGAAGGAATTGTCATATCTCTGTGTAGAACTTTCATATGTTTGGGGAAGGGGATCTGAAAGAAAGCTGTGAGATGGAAGAAGCTCAGAACTTTACGATGAAAACTGTTTCTTTTGACTTTGATATCCCTACACATTTATTGGTTATAGTTGTGAGGTCAAGGATCGTTTTTGGACAGAGGCGGACTACTAATTCTAACTCTTTAACACAGAGTTTTCTTAGTTTTGTTCAGGTAGGGAAATCCCACCATAGCCTAGGTCAAGTTAGGCTTTCAACCATCCTGGCATTTGAGTTGATAAATATATTTTGTTTGAATTTTAAATCTGTTGTCTGTGTCCTTCTTCACAATGCCTTCACAGTAAGGAGAAGAGTAAAAGGGTCAGAGTTTGCCATCACCACCAGCCAGATAGGCTTTAGACCGAAAGGTTTACTAATCTGTAAGTGACCATCCTGGGGTTGATGGAAGCCTGAGTTAGAAAGGGAGCACCTGGCTCTAGATTAGATAGTGATGGATGTCCCTAAGAAAAGCTCCTGACATTTGAAGAAATAACAACCCTTAAACTGTCTTTGAGAGTTGATGTTTTCTGTGGCACAATAGAAAGTTCCCCCCGTTCTTTCTCAAACCAGGACCAGATTTCTCCTGGAAAATCAATCCAAAAGTTCAGTAAGTATATTGTCTTGGCTTTAGGGGTCTCTTGAGCCCTTCTTGCAATCCATCTCATTGTGAGGTTCTGGGGGCTTGCCATGCTCTCTTTCCCCCACGGTTCTCAGCGTCTACACCTTGGTTCTCACTTCTGGGTTTTAAGGGTTCCCGAACCCTGTTTCACACAGATAATTCTGTCTTCACAATTTAATTCCCCCCTACCCTGGTTTCATCCCGAGATTGGGCTGTGTTTAGTTGATTCTAAGTGGTGTTGTCAGTGGCTGGGCTTACACTATTTCTTTGCACCAGAGTATGACAGGAGGCTGCTATAGGGTTCTCATAATGTCCCTCACTGCCGCTTTCTCTCAGGGTCCTGCTCTTCCAGCCATCTGCCCTAATATCTTTCTTCCCCGGCATCTTGCCTCAAGTCTCAAGCCCAAAAAGCTTTGCACTAGGTTGTCTGTCTTGATCAATGTACCCCTTTTGGACCTAGATTCTGCCACCTCCTCTTTTTCACATCACGCTTTTCTTCCATAATCCTTTAATGTGCCTCTGTGATGGATTGCCATCTGGCAAGGTGTAAACGTCCTGGCTTTTTAAATTTTTTATTAAATTAATACAATTGTACAAGTATTTCCATCTCAGGAAATTAAATCTGCTAATCAGAATACCCTTTCATACTTTCCATGCCAAAGGCAAAGTGTACCCCTGTGCCCTCCTACATCAGTAGCCTGGTCTGCAGTGCCCTTTCCAGTGTCACAGAGCAGCTTTAGACGTCACATGTCCCCATTTGACAGTTGCAGTGACAGCCAAGTCTCTGCAGCGCAGGGGCTGCTTTTTAGATATGTACCCTTGCTTCAAAACCCCACAATTATGAGTTGTGATGAATCTAGGGAATTCTTCTCCTCTCCCAAAGAAGCACAACCCTGATTGGGACTGGTGTGGTGAGTCCGCTAAGCTGAACACCCGCTAGCGTACAGGGCAAGCGTGATCCCACTGGGGGTCACCCCCTTATGGGACAGGCAGTCCCTCAACCGAAATATGTCATCCTCCCTTGTGTCATGAAACTAATACTTTTGTTGGTTATGTGGGAGTTGAACTGTGTAATAACGTCCTACACTAATGGCTGGTGTGTCCCTTTGTTTTGATTACAAAAAAACATCAGGTAGGTGTCATAAACCAGCCAGCATGCTTTCCTGTTGAGCAGAGGCTTCATTCTATATTTGTTAAAGTTAGGCTTATTGTGTTGACAATAGTAGGGACAGTAATTAGGTTAGAATAGGTTTTCTGAACAGCAGATTTTATTTACTTTGTAGTGAATCCTGAGTAGCACTCATTTAGACTACTTCCTTTTCTTTAGAACTAGGGCCAATAACCTTAAGTACCAAATAGGTTTTTGATGTTCTAATGAAGAACCTTTTGACTGAAAATTCCACCTTGTCCGTCTCCTGATTCTGACTTACCACTGACTCTGCTATCCTGGTGGCACTTTAAACTTAATATGAGCTATACCAGAGTTAGGATATGATATTTTATTTGTAGCACGCTCATACACAGGTGTTTCAGAGCGCAACAAGGCAAGGGAGGGGAAACAAGGGAGGACACAAACAACGATCTTACTAGGCCCAGTGACATTGAGAACGTGCAAGTGCAGGGTAGAGGGAAGGGGGAAGTGCGAGGGGGACGAGTGCTGAACATGTGATAGAGCAGCAAATAGTAGTGCGGCCAGCAGGTGGTAAATGCGAGAATAAGGTGTAGATAACAGGGTTTGATGAGTGCTGGAAGGGGACTGTAGGGTTGCAGATACAGACCCAAGTGCGGGGGTTGCCAGGAGGCAGTGCAGGTGTGTGACTGGGAGGGAAGGGATCTGGGCCCGAAATCAGAGGGTAACCAGGTGCCCGGTGCCAAAGCAGACAGATTAGCAAGGAAGAGGAAGAGCGAAGGCAGAAGCAAAGCGGAAGGTCTTGAGGTGCTTCCGGAACTGAAGATGGTTCTCAAGTTTCAGAGAGGCAGGGAGGCTGTTCCAGAGGGAGGGCCCAGCCAAAGAAAGGGATCTACCCCCAACTCGTTGCTTGGAGAAGCGACTGACCCTGAGGGAGTTAGAGGTGAAGGAGCGAAGAGCTTGAGTAGGAATGTATTTGCAGAGGGAGAGTTGAAGGTATTGTGGACCCAGGCCCCAGAAGGCCTTGTGGACAATGCAAAGGGTCTTGAATTTATTCCGTGCAGCCACTGGGAGCCAATGAAGAGATTTCAAGGCTGGGTAGATACGATCCCAAGGCTTGAGGCCAAGGACAAGGTTGCAGTCCTGTTCTGGATGAGCTGTAGAGGACGGAGCGTGGATGCAGGCAGATTTAGAAAGAGACTGTTGCAATACTCCAGCCTAGAGAGAACCAGACCTCTAGAGACAGTGAGCTTCTGGGGGAAGGAGAGGAAAGGAAGAATACCTCTGAGTAGGTGCAATTGGTAGTTAGACTTTTTTGAGACGTCAGAGATGTGAAGAGAAACGGAAAGAGTGGAGTCAAAGATGACCCTGAGGTTCTTCGCCTCGCAAGTGGGAGCAGGGAGAGGGCCAAGGGAAGCAGACCAGAGAGTGATAGGAAAGGAATGTGCAGGTGTGCCGATGAGGATCTCTGTTTTACTGGCATTCAGGCAGAGGTCGTTGGCGGCACCCCACTCCTGGATGCAGACAGTCGAGATGAGAGAGGGAGAAGAGGTGGCAGAGGGGGGCCTGAAAAGAAGTTGGGTGTCATCCGCATAGCATTGAAAGTTTGAGTAGAGAGCAGCAATGCAGTGGGCGAGCAGTGCCAGGTATTGGTTGAAGAGCTAGGGAGAGGTTGGACCCCTGGAAAACACCACAGGTAGAAAGTGAGATAGAAGAAAGGAAGGACACAAGTTGGAACTGGGAGGGTCGATTGGAGAGGAAAGAGGTCAGCCAGGCCAGGGCCTGATCAGTGAGGCCCAGATTATCACTGAGGCAATTGAGCAGGATCACATGGTTGACTGTGTTAAAGGCAGAAGAAAGATCAAGTAGGGTGAGGACAGATCGGATATAAGAATCAAGGTTGGATATCAGGTCTTCACGGATGTTCAGGAGAGCAGTTTCCGTGCTTCTGGCAGCTCTAAAGCCAGACTGATGGTCGTGGAGACAACCAACAGAATCAATGTGAAGATTAAGATGGGAGATGGCCAGCTTTTCCAGGAGTTTGCCCAGGAAAGGAGTGATAGAGATCGTGCGATAGTTAGCCGGGCAAGAGGCGTTGGGTTTCAGTTTTTTTTAGAAGAGGGTGCACAAGAGAGTGCTTCAGAGGTGAGGGGAAGGCTCCAGAGGCAAAGGAGCGGTTGCAGAAGTCGGCCAGAGCAGGAGGTCAATGTGGTCCTTGATGGTCTTGGATGAACATGGAAGACCTGTTTTGACGAGACTTTCATAGATCGGACTTGTCTGTAAATCTCATCAGGGGAGAACAGAGGAAAAGATGAGAAAGAGGGAGGAGAGGCAGCTTCAGGGGGGCCAGAGGTATTGGAGAGAGAAGGGGGAGGAGGACGAGAGGACGAGAGGGTGGACACAATGTCCTGTTTTTTTTAGATGAAATGAGAGACAAGGGCCGTGCGGAGGGCCCGGGAGGCAACAGGAGAGGTAGAGACTGCAGCAGGGTTGGCCAGCTCCTTGCAGATTTGAAAGAGTTTGGCTGATTTTTTAGCTGTCGCAGGGATGCAGGCTTGGATATGGTCGCTCTTCTTGGTGCGGACAAGGAGCTGGTATTGCCTTTGGAGCAGGCGGCAGGCCAGTTTGTCAGCCAGTTTGTCAGAGGATGCACAAGAAGCCTGCCATTTTCTCTCAGCCACCCTAAACTTGCGTTTAAGGGTAACTAGGTCAGAGTCGTACCAAGAGTTGCACTTGCCTTTGGGCTTCAAGCGGATCGTCATGACAGGGGCAAGAACATCAACAGTATCAGAGATAGAAGAGTAGAGCATGGAAAGGGCTGTGTCTGGATGTGAGTCAGCAAGAGGTGGATGAGGGGGAGAGAAAGCGGTAACAAAAGCCTTGACTGATACACGCTTCATGGGTCGGATGACCAAGAAGGTAGGTGGCAGTGTTGGAGTTGACTTGGCCTGAGGGGTAGAGAAGGAGAGATGGGAAGAAAAGGAGAGCGTGATCACTCCAGGAGAGAGGAGTGGTCAGAGGGATAGAGAGGGGGAGGTCTGAAGAGATCAGAGCATCCAGAGTGTGACCTGCAGTGTGAGTTGGGCCAGAGGGGAGAATTGAAAGAGAGAGAGAGATGCAAAGCTCGCAAAAGAGTCCAGAGGAGGGACAGGAAGCATCCAGAGGGATGTTGAAATCCCCAAGAAGGAGGAGTTGAGTGGGCGAGGCCAGGAGGGAGGAGGAGAGGTCAGCCCACTCAGAGAGGAAGGAGGGAATCTCACCAGGTTGCTGATAGATGGTAGGCACAGTGAGACAGTGGCCAGGAGAGAGAGAGAAAGCCTGCAGACAAGGCATTCAAAAGAGGAGTAGGCCTGCATAGGAATGACAGTGGCAGGGATCCACCGCAGGAAGATCAAGGCTACACCATCTCCGGAACGATTGGGTCTGGGCGCAGAGAGGATCTTGTAGCCATCAGGGAGGAGAGTGGCAGAGCTGGCCATGACCGAGGACATTTAGGTTGAGTTCTTCCAGGAGGCGGCAGATGTCAGAGGATTGTTTGACAGCTGAGCGAGAGTTGAGAGTAACAATATGGAGAAGGTTGCCAGCCTTGAAAGAATTCCGGGGAGGGGTACAAAGCAGAGGTATGCCCTGCGGATGTGCAGAAGGAGCCAGAGGGGGAGCAGAAGAGGAAGAAGGAGAGGACAAGGTAGTGAAGGGGGAGTTAGAGGGGGGAGGCAAGGAAGCTGAACAAGGGAGAGACGGGACAGCAGGAGAAGAAAGGAAATTGATGAGGCATGCGAAGCATCTGTCAAAGAGGTGAACGTTGGCCTGAGGGCCTTGAACCATGACGGTGCCATTAAAGTAGACATTAATGATTACCTTAGAGAAGTGGAAGTGGTTCGGGAGTGCCTTCCACTGGGGTGCAGCGATTAATGGGTGAAGAAAAGAAGGGAGAGAGCACAGAGACTATGAGCAGTTCAGAGGTCCGGCGAAAGAACGACAAAGAGGATGTCGGTGAAGGTCTGTCTGGAAGAAGCGCTGGAGTAGGTGTCGGCGATAGGGGGACTAGAGTTAGAGGCCAAGATATCCTTTTTGAACTTCTTCCTACCAGACTTAGTGAGAAGGGTAGGATAGTCAATGGAGAAACAGTTAGCAAAAATAGGGGAGAGAGTGACATACGTGTTGTGGAGGAGGGGGAAGAAAAGAGAGAGTAGTGAAGGGAGGGTGGGGGGGGAGACATGATGTGGGGAAAAAGCAGGATGGGGTAGCGCAGGGTGGTCACTGGGCACAGCTAAATCCAAAATAGCAGCAAATGGTACAAACAGCTAATTTCAAGATAGCAGCGAATGATACAAACAGTTCATTTCAAGATAGCAGCGAATGGTTTAAACAGCTAATTTCAAAATAGCAGTGAATGGTACAAACAGCTAATTTCAAAATAGCAGCAAATGGTACAAACAGCTCATTCCAAATTAGCAATGAATGGTACAAACAGCTAATTTCAAAATAGCAGCAAATGGTACAAACATCTAATTTCAAGATAGCAGCGAATGGTCAAGATAGCAGCGAATGGTCAAACAGCTAATTTAAAAAAAGTAGCAAATGGTACAAAGCTATTTTCAAAATAGCAGCAAATGGTACTAAACACAGTCCAGTCACAGCCAATAAAACAGAGTAGTGGAGGGAGGGTGGGGGGAGACAGGATGTAGGGAAAAAGCAGGATTGGGTAGCACAGGGTGGTCACTGGGCACAGCTAAATCCAAAATAGCAGCAAATGGTACAAACGGCTGAATCCAAAATATGGTACTAAATGCAGTCCAGTCGAAGGCAATGAGCAAGGGAGCAAGGGTGAGATGGGGCAAAGGTGGAAAAAGTCAGGGGTGTGGAGTGTCGGGTTAGGGGTGACTAACCCATAGTTGCAGAGGCAATAGTGTCGTGGTAGATCAGGGTTGGTGGAATAAGGTATGGTGAATGGTATTTCTCAAAATGATTAACAGTGTGAAAAACCAGAGGGTGTTTCACTGCCTAGACCCAGGGGATCCCTTGCTCAGTTGGCCAGGGCATCGCCGTCGCCTTTGGATCCAGCCCCTGGGGGTGGACAAGTGTTGGAAGATCACCTGATTGAGGGGTCCTCGGTGGGAGTGAGGGAGGATGGTGAGACATGGTATCCCCCTTTCAAATACCCCATTCCACCCTATTTTATAGCATATTACAACTTCCCAGATCCCCCCCCTTTCCTACATAAACACTGAGCCGAGGAAGAGGAGGTCTGAGGCAGGAAGGAGTACCACTCCTGCAATACATTGGACATGTCCCACTAATATGATCAGGCTGGTTCAGGCACTTGATCTTAATTACAAACACCTGGTACCTTTTAGCTATCCCCACATGGTTAAAAGGTGGAACACTGAGATGCAAGGCGAGCAAAGCGATCCACAAGAAGGAGCAGTTCTTCCAGGGCAACGGCCAACCAGACGGAGCAGAGCAACAGGCCAAGGGACGGAACCGAGGTAAGGAGAAACCTTGGACACCCCAGCGAGAGATTGTTACCTCTGAAGGGCCTTGAATGTTGTGCAAGGAAGCCTAGCTAAAGAGGAGAGAAAAACCTTGTTTGCATCTCAGGGATACCAGCCATCCTCCCGGGTGAACGGCGGAGTTGGGGAGGTGCAGCAGCAGTTGTGGTATCAGCCTTCACTTCAGGATTAAAGCCACGAAAGACGAAAAGGAATTAACACAGCTGGTGAGTTGATGAAAGCGGTTGTAGGTCAAAGGATCAAAAAACAAAAGGATTGAATTTTTTTTTTTAACATTTTTTTCTTTTGAGGGGGTTCCCCCCCACCCCTGTTTTTGTGGCAAAAGCCCCTTTTTTAACTATACGAAAACCAAAAAAAAAGATATAATAAAAAAAAAAAATGGATCCTTTTGTTTTCGGCCCTATTGCATCGATCCTTTTACATTCGATCCTTTTACATTCGATCCTTTAACTGGACAGCGATGAAAGCAATGAAAGTCCGATCTGTGTTCAATGAAACTTGACGGCAACAGTATCCGATGAATGAAGGTTGTGCGTGCGCCGATAAGACGCGAGAGAAAGCAAAGCATTTGTTAAGAACATTGCAAGTACCCCTGGAAGAAAATTGGTGATGGAAGGTCTATATGGTAAGGCTCTTAAGGCAGTTGCCCAGATGAGGAACTTTAACTTCAAATATGGAAAGTTTTTTATTATTCCTTTGTTAAAGTTTTATAAAGCCAAAATTGTCCCCATGCTAATTTATGGTATTGAAATTTATCATAGCCTATTGGATGAGGATTTTAATCATCTAGAAGGTTTTTTTTATGGAAGAGAGTATTAAACTTACCTCAGGCCATACCAGTCAGTGTTATTAGATTCAAATTGAACTTGTTATCTATGGAAGCCCAAATTGTATGGAAGAGAATCTTGTTATGTTCTGAGTTTAAAGTTCGCCCTGAGAATACATTGCTTAAGGATTTTAAAGAAGGAACAGATCGATTGGGAAATATTTTGGTAAGTAAAACTGGGGATAAATTGCAAGAGTGGGGATTAAATAGGGATCTATTAATGGAAAACCCCGGAGTATATAAGCAAAGACTATAACATACAGACTGGTGGAGAACACCAGATATAGTGGGTGGATACGAGAGGTATAAGAATTTGATATTGGGGCATAAAAAATTGTGAGTTTGCACACAATATTTGTGCAAATTTCCTTCAAGAAAAATTGGCTGTACATTGCTCAGGTTCAGGTTGGACATTTTACCCACAAGGCTTAGTGTTACTGCACCCACCACTAACATCCAAATCCAAATGTACTTTTCAAACTTGCCGTGCTCGTGCATTCTACTGAAAGTCAAACTTAGCTGTTCTTGTGCATTCTTCTGAAAGTCAAACTTAGCTGTGCTTGTGCATTCTACAGAAAGTTGAACTTAGCTGTGCTTGTGAATTCTTCTCAAGGTCAATCTGTGCTGTTTTTGTTTGTTGTTTGGTTTGCTCTTTGGTCTGAAGTCAAATGTTGCTGTACATTGCTAACTTCTCTGTACGTTGTTTGTAACTGTTGCCTCCCTGTAACTTGCCGGTCCAGTGACTTAACCGCTCTCTTTTGTTCCACACCTACCTGCCTCGCCTGCTTCTTCCCCCCTTTCCTCGCTACCACTCCCATGGCGCTTTCTGTTTCTCCTATCTTTTCCAGCTGCTTCTCTATTGACTATCCTTCCCTTCTCACTAAGTCTGGTAGGAAGAAGTTCAAAAAGCATATCTTGGCCTCCAACCCTGGTCTTCCTATCCCTGACACCTATTCCAACGCTTCCTCCACTGACATTCTCTTTGTCGTTCCTTCGCCAGATCTATGGACTCTTCCTATGATCTCTGTGCTCTGTCCTGTCTCCTCCTCTCCCATTAATGGTGGCACTCGCTGGGAAGTTCTGATGGCTTCCTTCGGCTCCTCTAAAGTCATCATTAATGTCTACCTTAATGGCACCGTCATGGTCCAAGGTCCCCAAGGTCCCCAGGCAAAATCTCCTCCTCTTTGATTGGCTCTTCCCTCTCCTCATCCATTTCCTTTCATCTCCAGCTGTCCCCTCCTCTTCTCCCTTGGCTACCCTGCCCTCCCTCTCCTCCTCCGCCCCACCTAGGGCTCTTTCTCTTCTGCAGGGCGCACCTCTGATCTGTGCCCCTC
Source organism: Ambystoma mexicanum (assembly GCF_040938575.1). NCBI lineage: Eukaryota > Metazoa > Chordata > Amphibia > Caudata > Ambystomatidae > Ambystoma > Ambystoma mexicanum. The sequence continues at coordinate 807,458,166 of NC_090936.1, forward strand.
CCCGGAAGGTTTTTAAGGCTGGCAACCTTCTTCATCTTGCCACTCTCAACTCTTGCTCTGCTGTCAAACACTCCTCTGACATCTGCCACCTCCTTGAAAAACTTGACCTTGATGTCCTTGGTCTTACTGAGACATGGTTCACGGCCAGCTCTGTCACAGGCTTTAACACTCTCCTCCCTGATGACTACACGATCCTCTCTGCACCCAGATCCTCCCGGTCAGGTGGGGGTGTAGCCCTGATCTTTTCTGAGTGGATTCCCACTCAGACCTACTCCTCTTCTGAATGCCTTGTCTGCAGGCTATCTCTCTCTCTCCTAGCCATTGCCTTACCGTGGCTACTATCTACTGCCTTCCTGGTCAAATCACCTAATTTCTCTGAGTGGGCATACCTCTCCTCCTCCCTCCTGGCCTCTACCACGCAACTCCTCCTCCTTGTTGACCTCAATATCCATTTAGACCCTCCTTATTCCTCCTCTGTACTCTTCCGTGACCTCTGTGACTCCCTCTCCCTTTCTATCTTCCCCTCTGGCCCGACTCACTCTGCAGAGCACACACTTGATGTCTTGATCTCCTCTGACCTCCCCCTCTCCATCCCTCTGACCACTCCTCTCTCCTGGAACGATCATTCCTTCCTCTCCTCTCACCCTCTCTTCCCCCAGGTCAAGCCTGCCCCAACACTGCCACCTACCTTCTCGGACTTCTGGCCCATGAAACGTGTGTCAGTTGAGACGTTCACCACCACCTTCTCTCCCCCCTCCACCTCTGGCTGACTCACATCCAGACATCTGCTCTACTCTTCTATTTCTGATACTCTTGATGCTCTTGCCCCTGTCATGAGGATCCATTTGCAGTCCAAAGCCAAGTGCAATTACTGGTATGACTCTGACCTAGTTAACACTTAAAGGTAAGTGTAGCGCAGCCGAGAGGAAATAGAGGGCTTCTTGTTCATCCTCTGACAAACAGGCCTGTGGCCTGCTCCAAAGGCAATACCGACTCTCTGTCCACACCAAGAAGAGAGCACAATTCAAGCCCGTGTCTCTGCAGCATCTAACAACTTGGCAAAACTCTTTAAAATCTGCAAGGATCTGGCCAACCCTGCTGCAGTCTCTACCCTTCCTGTCACCTCCAAGGCTCTTTGCAATGCCCTTGCCTCTCACTTTATCTCAAAAACCCAGGACACCCTGTCCACCCTAGCCTGCCCTCCCCCTCCCCCTCCTCTCCCCTCTCCTTCTGTGCATGCTGACCCTCCTTCTGACACTCACCCACCCTCTTTCTCGTCCTTTCCTCTTTTCTCAAAACAGGTTCATCCCTGTTCCTCTAGAATCATCAAAGACCACATTGATAGCCTCACTCTGGCCCTTGACGATTTCTGAAACCACTCCTTTGCCTCAGGAGCCTTCCCCTCCCCTCTGAAGCACTCCATTGTGCATCCTCTTCCCAAGAAACCCGCAGCTGATCCTTCTTGTCCGGCTAACTATAGCCCAATTTCCATTACTCCTTTTCTGGGCAAACTCCTGAAAAAGCTGGCCATCTCTCACCTTAACCTTCATTCTGATTCTATTGCTTGTCTCCGCGATCATCAGTTTGTCTTTAGAGCTGCCAGTAGCAGGAAACTGCTCTCCTGATCATCTGTGAAGATCTGCTCTCCAAACTTGACTGTAACATTCCATCTGTCCTCATCCTACTCGATCTCTCTTCTGACTTCGACACGTGCAACCATAACATCCTGCTCAACGGTCTCCGTGACAACCTGGGTATCACTGACCAGGCTCTGATCTGGCTGACCTCTTTCCTCTCTGATCAGACCCTCCCAGGTCGAAATTGGGTCCTTTCGATCATCTATCTCCCTTTCGACCCGTGGTGTTCCCCAGATGTTTAACCGCTCGCCCTGGCTTTTCAACCAATACCTGGCAACTCTCGCCCACTGCATTGCCATTTTCTGCTCCAATTTCCAGTTCTACACTGATGACACTCAACTAATTTTCAGGCTTCTCTCGGCCACCTCCTCTCCCTCTCTCATCTCTGATTGCCTAACTGCCATTCAGGATTGGTGTGCCACCAAAAATCTTTGCCTGAATGCCAGGAAGACAGAGGTCCTCCTCATCGGCACACCTTCACCCTCCTTTTCCCTCACTCTCTGGTCGGCCTCCCTTGGCCCTCCTCCTACCCCCACCTGTGTGGCTAAGAACCTCAGGGTCATGTTTGATTCCACATTTTCCTTCTCTGCTCACATCTCTGATGTCTCTAAAAAGTCAAAGTTCCTACTGATTCTCCTCAGAGGTACTCTGCCTTTCCTCTCCTCCCCCCATATGCTCACTGTTTCCCGAGCCCTGGTTCTCTCTAGGTTGGACTATTGTAACAGCCTCTTTATAAATCTACCTGCCTCTACTCTCAGCCCTTTTCAGCTAATCCTGAACAGGACTGCAAGACTTGTCTTTGTACTCAGGCCCTGGGATCGTATCTCTCCAGCCTTGAAATCTATCCATTGGCTCTCAGTGGATGCAAGGATTAAATTCAAAACCCTCTGCATGGTCCACAAGGCTTTCTGGGGCCTGGGTCCAAAATACCTTCAGCTATCCCTCTGTAAATACCTCTCCTCTCAAGCTCTTCGCTCCTCTACCTCCAACTCCCTCAGGGTCAGTCGTTTTTCAAAGAAACGAGCTGGGGGTCGATCTGTCTTCAGCTGGGGCCTCCCTCCGGAACAGCCTCCCTGCCACTCTGAAACTTGAGGAGAACCATCTCTGGTTCCAGAAGCACCTCATGACCTTACACTTTGCTTCTGCCTTCGCTCCTCCTCTCCCCTGCTGATCTGTTCTCTCTTGGCACTGTGCACCTGGCCTACCCTCTGTTTTACGGGCCCAGGTACATGCTCACCCTGACACCCACCCGCACTGCCTCCGGGCCATCCCTTGCACTGGGGTCTGTCTCTGTAAACATACTGCCCCCCCTCCCCCTTTTTTCCTGCACTTATCAGACATACCATGTCTGCTTCCTTAAACCCAGCACTTGCCACTTGCTGGCTACACTACCACTGTTTGTTGCCTTTTATATTTTTATTATTTTGCCGTTTTTACTGTTGCTCTGCACTTTCCACTTCTCCCCCCCTCTCATTCACTTTTCCCCTTTCAGTATCCCATGCACTTGCACGTTCTCAATGTAACTGGGCCTAGATCATTGTTTTTGTTCTCCCTTGTTCCCCTCCCTTGCCTTGTCGCGCTCTGAAACACTTGTGCACGAGCGTGAAACAAATGAAAAATCAATATCAATATCAACTAGGACAATTTTAATTTGGGATGGAGGATTGTCACTCTGGTAGATGCAGATTCTGTTCTAAAGAGAAAGAAACGCACCAGCATCTCCTTCTGTATTGTGAAGCCCTAATTTCCCAACGTATTGCTTGTTTCAGTAAACTTACCCATCGATATGGACAAAACACAGGAAAAGTTATTTGGGATTTGTGGTGGTCAAAAATGCCATATCAGCTGAGCGAGTTCCAATTTTAACTATGATTAATTTGGTAAAGACCTGACAAGGCACGTTGGGATGGGGAAATGTAGAATTACATATGGAGTATGTTAAAGGATCGATGAATTGCTGGTATATGTTTTTAGGAATTGTATGTGTTTTGTGGGGAGAAGTGTATTTTAATGTATTGACATTTTAAATTGTATTTTATGCAATTGATAGGATTTTGTGTAAGGTTTTAATGTGGTTTTAAAACTGAATGCACTTAAATAAAAATAAAGAACTGTAAATTAAAGATACAAAGTAAAAGATTGGTCCGTCGAAAGAAGATTGCCCAATCAAAAGTCTCTGTAAAATGCCTGATGCTGTAGAAGCAGCTGTAAGAGGGAGAAACTGAGATGCAAGATTTGAACTGTTAGGTTTGATCCCGGCAGAGGGAAACCTGGATGTGAGGGGGGTATCTTTGAACTTTGAAATATGTACTGTGCTTGAAACTACATTTGCCAAGAGGCCTTGGTTTAGGAGATAAAAAGTGAGGTTTGAGGAAAGAAGTTCGAAGTGGTCATGCTGAGGTAAGAGCAAAAGCCTCGTAGTTTTGAAAGTCTTCAACAGTGGAAGGAAAGTGATCGGAGGTTGGAGCTCAACAGAGGGAAGCCTATGAAAGTGTGATTTAAGCTTGGGAAAGGGAAGCCCGACAAATTGTGATTGAAAGGGTTGAGCCCGGCAGAGGGAAACCTGTACTGAATTGTGGTAACCAGAAGGTAACAAACATTTGTTGAACTGTATTACAAGCTAAAAGGTGACCTGGGCTGGAGTGAGAGAAAGCCGAGAGGTCCAGCGGATAAACTAGTGACTTTTCGTGGAAGGTCAAGTGGGCCCTGTTCCACAAAACAAACTGCATGCTTGTGTCCGAAGCAAGAGTGTGTTGTGTGGTCCAAGTGTGCCACTTTACCCCGTGCCACAAAACGTTGGGAAGGGAGTCTACTCAGCCATACTGACATTTGTTTTAAACACTGATTTTCCTTTTTTTCATTATACATTCCCTTTACACATTTATCACGGGTGCCTGATCTACTAGTCAACAGGGATCTCTCTCTCAGGTGGCACAGGCAAGTTGATCTCCTTTGGATCCAGACCTTGGGGGTGGACCAGTGCAGGAGCATCACCTGGGTGAAGGGTCTTCAGGGAGTGGTGGTTAGGCGACCAATGATGATACGTGGTAATCCCCCTTTCCCGCACACCTGACCCATCCTATTTCATAGGATTCTCCAATGTCCAACTCCCCGACCCCCTTTTACACAACCAGTGCGACGAGGAAGAGGGCGACTGAGAGTAAAAAGGCTAACCCTTACATATCTCGTTTGACATGTCCCACTATTTGGGTCAGGCAAAGTCAGGCACTTGACTTGAAGTGCATACACCTGATGCCAGTTAGCTCTCCTCACATGGATAAAAGGCGGAACATAGAGACACACTCTGAGCAAGGTGGAACAAGAGCGAGAGCCGAACATCCGGGGCGAAGGCAGACCTACTGGAGCAGAGCGACAGATTGAGGGATGAAAGCAAAGGGTAGAGAACCCCAGAAGTTCCCCGCAGGAGGTTGCTGCCTCCAAAAGGGTGTGAAAGACATGTGGAGAAGGCCAAATCCCAGACAAGAAGACTGCATTGAGTTTCAAGGACGCCAGCGACCCGCCTGGCTGAACAACAGAATTGCGGAAGCGAGGCCAAGCCTGTAGTACTAACCTTTGCTCGTGAAACTGAAAAAGACAAGAAAGAAATACAAATAGCCGGTGAGTTGGCAAGTGATTTGAAAGACCAGCGTGTGTTAAAAAAAAGATCAAAGTTAAAACAATATATTGCATAATTGAAGGCTGTACGCGGGTGGAAGAAACTTAAAGAAAGGCAGACCTGTGATGAACTTTGAATTATCGATTGCTGTGAAACCAGCGATACTGAGTAGTGTAGTGGTCCGAAGACAGAAAGTAGTCCATTTGAATGTCTCAGTGAAAGGTGAAATGTTTTGTTATAAAGCGAGAAACTGAATGAACTACAAAAAGCAAAGTGATCAAAATGAATCCTGAGAAAACGTGAAGTAAAAAGGTGAACGTGCAACTTGTGTGCTTATGACAACGAACTACCCAGACCAAGAGACACTGGGGCAACTAACATAAGAGTGTGAGCTGTGAGGAAAGTCAAAATGGTCCTGCAGAGGGCTATAGTAAAAGCCACGCACATTTGAAAGTCTTCGACATTAGGAAAAGGTCCAAGCCCGACTGAGGGAGACCTACCAGAACGTTGTGATTTGAAAGTTCTGAACCCGACTGAAGGAGCCCGGCATGAACTTTTTGTTTAACCGAGTTTTGAAAGCTGAAAAGAGAGACTTTAACGTTGAAGGCCAGGCGGGCCTCAATCCACGTTTTGAACTGTATTTGTTTTGAGAACCTGAGCCAGAGTGTCATCCTGTCTGCGGAGACCGCCTTACTCCGTGCTGTCCAACGTAGGTAGGAGAGCTGACTCAGTCACATTTATTCTTTGTTCTAACACTGACTTTCCTTTGCACACATATTCCCCTTTATACACTTTTGGTACAAGAGATAGGGCAGGCATTATTAGGCTTTGTTAGTATAGGTCATTTTGATTCGACAGACTCAACTAGGACTATTTTATGTATTATTTGATGTTCGAGGCTACTCCCATCCTAACTATAGAGCAAAGTAGGAGTTTTTCCAAACCCCAAAAATTGAGTACAAATTTTACAAATTGTACCTATTGAGTCAGTGTGATACTTGTGATACCATGCTCTTTTATAGATGCAAGATTTGAACTGTTAAGTTAGATCCCTGCAGCGGGAAACCTGGATGTAAGAGATGCCTTTTGTACTGTTAGGTTTGATCCTGTAGAGGGAAACCTAGATGTGGGAGATATCTTTGAACTTTGAAATAAGTACTGTGCTCGAAACTACATTTACCAAGAGTAAATTACCGGACTGGCCCTATTGTATATTAGCACTGTTATAGGGCTGTTGTATTGGTATCTCCATCATTTGCAGTTTGGGTTGCGCAACGAGACAGAGGTGACACCACCTTCATTGTTCATTGTTCTAATTCTAGTAGTCTTGAGGTAACTACTAGTCCCTCTAGTTTGCAGCAGCCCTCATTCCACTATAATTTCATAGACTTTCTCTTGTGGTTTTTCTTGACCACCATTTTTGTAGCACCAGCGCCTCCTACACACGGCATACCTCGGTCTAGTTCCTACATTTACCAAGAGGCCTTGGTTTAGGAGAGAAAAAGTGACATTTGTGGAAAGAAGGTTGAAGTGGTCATGCAGAGGTAAGCGCAAAAGCCTTGCAGTTTCGAAAGTCTTCGACAGTGGAAGGTAAGTGAAAGGAGGCTTGAGCCCGATGGATGGAAGACTATGAAAGTGTGTTTGGAGCTTGGGGATGGGAACCCCCACAAATTGTGATTGAAAGGTTCGAGCCCGGCGGAGGGAAACCTGTACTGAATTGTGGTAACCAGAAGGAAACAAACTTTTGTTGAAATGTATTACAAGCTAAAATGTGACCTGGGCTGTAGGGAGAGAAAGCCGATAGGCCCAGCAGATAAACAAGTGACTTTTCGTGGAAGGCCAAGTGTGCCCTGGTCTATGAAACAAACTGCATCCTTGTGTCTGAAGTCAGACTGTGTTGCAAGGTCCAAGTGTACCACCTTACCCCATGTTACAACACGTGGGGAAGGGAGTTTACTCCACCATACTGAAATTTCTTTTGAACACTGATTTCCCTTTTTTGCATTATACATTCCTGTTAGACATTTATTGTATTCGAAAGAGGGCAGGCATTATGTTTATTGCTATAGGCCATTTTATTTTGACTAAGGCCTGGCTAGGTCTTTATTTTCTTTTTGTTTGATGGTCGAGAATACTCCCATCTTATTTATAGGGCAAGATAGGAGTTTTCAAACCCCTACTAAAACATCAATAAAGGTTTTGAAACTTTTTTTTTTTTTTTAAATTTAAATTTTTATTTTCACAGTAAGCAAACATAAATAAATGAACAGCAGTCCATGAAATTCACACATATCAACCAAGTGAAAGCAAAGTAATCAATTCGCCATAAACAATCCAAACATATAAACATCAAAAATAGAACAAGAAGGAAGAAAGGAAAAGAAGAAAAAGAAACAGAAAAGGAAGAAAGAGAATAAGAGCGTAGGAGTAGAAGACATAAACCAAAAATTTCAATGCAAAATACTATACCTCAGACAAAAGGGCATTACAAAAACCATCACACAAACTATAGGTATTATACAGATTATGAGTGTTCAAGGGTAAGTACATAATACCCCAGATCAAAGATCAGGTTTATCCATATGCATCAAGAAAGCAGCTCCAAATGTCCCAAAATTTTTCAATGTCACCAGTGAGTTTGTAAATGGCTTTTTCATATGTTGAAACAGTAAGTAGCTCCTCCACCCAGTCATCAATGTTAAATGAAGTACTTGATTTCCATGACCTCAATATGAATTTTTTAGCAACCATGCATGCACGAAGCAACCAAACTCTCTTACCAAAGTCAATTTCCTCCAGAGAAGAGTCATCACCCAAAATCAGTAATGAAGCATTCATGGGGATTGTGACATCTAAGACCAGACTCAACCTCTCCCGAACCTTATCCCAGAATTGCATCGTCTTGGGACAGGACCAAATCAAATGACTCAGAGATCCTCTCGAACATTTACACTTCCAGCAAAGATTGTTGTCTAAAAGTCGTCTCCTGAATAGTTTCTCCGGCGTCCAATAGGCCCTGAACAACAACTTAGTTTGAGAAGCTCTGAGGGACCAATCCAAACTTACCAAACAAGTGTTTTCACAGCACCTCCGCCAACATCTGAAGTTAACATCTTCCCCCAATTCCTCCGCCCAAATTGCAGGCAATCTCGGATCACCCTTCCGAGTAGCTTTTATAATTCCATACATGGTAGAAGCAGGGTGTGAGGCACTCAAGAATACAGATAGAGCTGTCCAAGCAGGACTTTGACCAGTCAATTGTGGCATCTCAACACAAGCTGAAATAATAATCTTCAGTTTCCTATATTCAGCAAACGAGCATTCTGACATGTCATACATCTGGCCAAGCTGAGCGTACGTCAACCAGTTGTCCCCCTCAAACAAATCTCCAATATATTTGATGCCAGCCACAAACCATTCCACCCAAAACAGAGGTTTACCCTGATATTTCAAGGCTGGATTATTCCATATGGAGGCATCTGGGTGTAAATATGGGTCAGCACTCACACGATTCGAGAGCTCACACCAGCAGTCTCGCAAGAATGAAGTAAGAGAGCTGACTTTTTTTGATTTGTTCTTCTGAGTAGTCAGCAACGCTTTCTGGTCCAATTGGGAAACAGCACTGCATTCCCAGGATAAGAGGTCAGAATGTTCAGACTGTACATCTCCAGAGTCAATAACTCTGCACAAATGACGAGTGGAAAACGACAAATGGTAGTCTGAGAAATTAGGCAAGTTCATTCCACCCAATTTCAATGGGAGTTGAAGCTTCCAAATTGCGAGCCTCGGAGGTTTCCCATTCCAAATAAAGTTCTGCATAATCCTATTGATCTCTTTAAAGATGTTTCCAGGTATCTTAATTGGGAGCATGCTTAACAAATAATTTATCCGAGGTGCCAGGTCATTTTCAAACAGTTGATTCTGCCCCAGGTCGACAATTTCAAAAGACTCCACCTCACCAAATCCGATCTAAGAATCGGAAGGATCCAAGAAAAATTAATGGCTGGCAACTTCACTATATCCGCTCCAATCCATATTCCAAGATACTTCAACTTTTCAGCACACCACCTGAATTGAAACTGAACACATGTATGTCTTTGACACAACCCATTGACAGGCAGGATCTCTGATTTGCTCCAATTAATCTTATATCCTGACACCAAGGAAAAGGATTGAATATCTTGCATTAAATACGAAATACCAACAGCTGGGTCTTGCAGGGCAATCAGCAAATCGTCAGCATACAACCAAACCAAATTATCCCGACCATTTCCAATAACAGGTAGAAGACGTACGTCTGCCCGCAAGCTCACTGCAAGTGGTTCCATAGATAAAATAAATAAGAGAGGTGAAAGAGGGCAACCCTGCCTTGTACCACGATGAAGCTCAAATGGATCAGAGATAAGTCCATTCGTCAGCACACTTGCAGAGGTATTATTGTATAACAGTTTAACCCAACGCTGGAAATCGTGTCCAAAGTTCATTTTCCCCAAGCATGCGAACAAAAAGTTCCATTCAACACGATCAAATGCCTTTTCAGCATCTAGGGAGATGACCGCACTGGCAACTGGTTGACTATGGCCCTTCTCAATTGTCAATAGCAGGCGTCTCATGTTATCCGCCACTGCCCTACCAGAGACAAAACCTACCTGGTTCTCATGCACCAGAGTTGAAATGACCTTATTCAGGCGAACAGCCAGGATTTTGGCCAATATTTTGCAGTCACAGTTGATCAGACTGATCGGCCGATAATTCTCGCACCTTGTAGCAGATCTGTCTTTCTTTCTCAGCACCGTAATTAATGCATGTCTCATTGTATCTGGTAGGGAACCAGACTCAAAGGCATCATTAAGAACATCACACAGAAGCTGTAGTGCGGAATCAGGGAGGGCTTTATAAAATTCATTAGGGAGACCATCAGTGCCAGGTGATTTACCCACTGACATTCTTGAAATTGCATGTTGAACATCATCCATTTCCACTTTCCCTTCCAAACCTGCCGCCTCATCCGCCGTCAGACGAGAGAGAACATGAGAATCAAGGAAGCTGTCAATATCTCCATCTGCACAGGGTGTTCCAGCCTCCAGATGTCAGCCAAGTTGAACTCCCTCATTAAATTCTCCAAGGAACGTCTACACCTGTGCGGGGTTCTAGTACAATCCCCATTTGATCGATCTAAAGCAGAGTCCAAGACCTGATTAAAATCACCTCCAACTACGATCGAGTCCATATTAAAACCTTGAAGCATTTGAGCCACTTCATGAAAAAAGATCGGATCATCCAAATTTGGTGCATATAGATTGCATAGCAGAATGTCCACACCTTGAACCCTCACCAGAACACAAATAATCCGTCCTTCTTTGTCTCCTTTGCTTGTGATGACTGATATAGGCAGGTTCTTTCGGATAAGAATAGAAACTCCTCTTCTGCTAGATGAGTAATTCGAGAAGTAAGTATCCCCTACCCATCCTCTTTTCAATTTTTCAGCTTCAGGGTCTTCCAAATGCGTCTCCTGGAGGAATGCAATGTCACAAGAGCTTGAACGCAGGTGAGATAGAATTTTAGTCCTTTTCACCACATTGTTGAGTCCATTAACATTCCACGAGACAATATTTAGATGATCCACAATTTTAGTACCCATGGCACAATTCAAGTTACGAGACATGTTATAGCATATGCAATTACAGTCAAAGAACAGAATAGGAAGATAGAACAGAAAAAAGAAAAGAAAAGAAAGATAAAAGGTTAAGCACATGCCCAGAAGGGGCAGTAAACCACTAGAATATACTAACAACGGTAACAAGTAGATGGCACACTGTACAGGTACAGCAGCAAGGTAACTAAAGGTATAATGTCGCAAAACACCAAACTTTCAGTAAATTCCAAACCCAAGTCCCCACCCCCCACCCAAAATTCCTACACAATGTATAAAAAACTATAACAACACAATGTCCGTGTACAACATGGACAACCCAACCATAGTAAAGAAGCAGAGCATAAACCATTACCAATCCTCTGACTAACCCCTCCCACAAATTATTACAGCATGGCCACTACAGTCAGCAACAGAATAAAGAGTCCAAGTCAACCCCAACAGAACTATATGGCAGGAAAGCTACTATGCACAAAAGACATATTCATCCGCATTCGAGTCGAGCAGGCACACCTTCCTGTCCTGAACCACAAGTTCTCTCCCCCGCCGAAGTCAACCTAAAATGGCGTTTAGCTAGTCATGTACTATGCTCCCGTTCACATTGTAATCTCTTTTGTAGTTGACCAGACACACCCGACTGCCCGACACAATTGTGGAAAAAAGTCCAAATACCCCAGTGAGACAAGAATGTATGACCCAAAAAGGAAGATGGAGGGCCCCAATACACCAAGGCAGAGGTAATTGGTAATTGAGAACACGTGTAATACTCATACATCCCGGCGTACTGCAATAGTTCTTTCATAGACGCCATATACATATCGGGTACATTAACCAAATGGACCATAATGTCCTATCCCTTCCAATATCCTGCAATCATACAGAAAGCCTACCAGATCAGCAAAGACACAGAATGCAGGAACCAGACATAAACCCACTTGAATTCTATCCACAGAACTGAGGCAAACATAAAATTAACCTAACTTTTTATCATCGGATGGCTTATTCAGCAACTGGGTTTCCATCAATCATTACGCATACCTTCATGCACCCAGTAATAAGCACCACACCTTGGCAGAACCAACACAATGGCCACGTCTAAATCACATAGACAAACACCTCTTACCCTTAGCAGGTCCACTACCATCAAAGATCTTTAACTTGCTCTTTACGAAATCTGGGCATAGCTCCCTATAGGCAGGATGTCACGTGAATGCACTGTTGATAACGTTTCGAATTGAGCATGCAGGAAAATGAATTATATCTGAAAACGTCTGGCACAGATGCACACTAAAAGTTCAAAACCATGTCAATTCCGCCACAGCACTCACCACTAGGCGCAAAAATACAGGTCATGCTAGATCCGACAGCACTGTACACGAGATATAGTTTTTGAAACTTGCAGCTCTTGTGTCAGTGTCTACTTGTGATACCATGCCTCCCTCACACAAGCCACATCAAATTGGCATCACACATGTGCCCTCCCTGTGAGCCCAGTTCAGCCATGAAAGGGTTATGTGTATGCCCCCACCTATGCTGCAATTGATGCTCTCAGTAGGACTGTAGCCCTTGGGATTGCCTCGTTGTTACTATTTGAGTGCATATAGCAACCTCCCCAAAGAGGCAGCCACTCTACAGGAACTGTCCTGAGAATAGGAATCAAAGGCACACCCTTTCACAAAAGGAGTAGGCTCACACCAGAGTGCTGCATAACAAAAGGGCTTTTGATTCTATTGAGAGGGGTTGGAGGGGGTGGTCAGGGCCTCGATTCTATTGAGAGGGGTTGGAGGGGGTGGTCAGGGCATTGTAGACAGAGGGAGTTCCTTACAGCTGGAGGGAGTTTCCACCATCTTGCTTTTCTCTGACTCTACCTCTCCTTCCTGTCCACTCCGCTTCCTGTAACACAAAGCACTTTGGGTATTATGTCAGGAGGCAAATCCCATTTGTCTCAAGGGCAGGGATTGAACCCCCAAAGCGGGCTTGCTTTTTTCCAATCACCTGTAGAATTGTTCCTTTAAATGGAGGGGTGTCCCGCTCCTTCATAGATACACGTTGGAACAAAAACCTAAGAAATAATTTTGTTGGCTTTCCAAAGCCCTTTGCCATTGAGGTGAAGACTAAGGCAGAGGTGAGCCATGTTCGCTACCCATCCTGAGGGCACTTTGTGGGGGATCCTGTTGCTGGAACAAGACCTGCATGTCTACCAGTTGCACTTCTGCCCAGGACCTCATTGTGGTGAAGGACATCTGGAAGTGTGCACCAGTCTCACTTGCTTTGGGAGCCCCGAAAACAAGGACTACACTCGTCCCTGAGACCCCTGAGAGGGACTCACAGCACCTGAACACCAAAACATCAATGATTCCTTCATTTACTGCCATTAAACTTTGAAACTCATCAATTTCTTTGGCTTGAACTGCATGTTCGAACTTGTTTGCTGCTGCCCTGCACTTGCTGAGCGTGTTGTTGGCTCTGCTCAAACTGTGCACTCTTTGTTCCATCTACTGCCTTCGAACCACTGCTCACCCACCATCATCTTCCCTGACGATCTTCATCACCAGTTGAGCTGACCCCGGTGGAGCATTAAGCCTCATTCATCGGACGCTGCATCGAACCGCACTGCGCATCCAGTCTCCAGCATCTTTGCTGCCAGCTTGTACATCGAGCCAACCCTGGAGGCCCTCCCGATCCACAACCCCTCAAGCGCTTCATTCAATGGACCACATAGAACAACCCATCCAGTCACCAGAATCTTAACAGTTGAAACAACTGTCGAACTGATCCTGGTGTCCTTCATGATCTGCACTTCTTCAAGCATTGCCTTTGAACCGCAACAAGCTCCTGTTAAACCCTTGCTCAACACCGCTCCCTGCCTAAAACACTGGGACCATCGCACTCAAGTTGCTTCGAACTTCAGCTTCTCATGCACAGAACAATGCATTTTTCTTTCCATTACAAGATGCCTGCTTTAATGGCTTGCATCGCACGAGATGCATTTTGCTCCGCGCCTTGCCATCAATGTTCAACCTTCCATTCTAATATATATTTAAATCATTCTGGCTGGCAATTGAGCTTCATTTTTGATGTGTTCATAGTTTTATCCAAGCTGCAAAATGCACAGACATCTCCATGGCAGCTTTCTTTTGGTAAAACTGCGCTAAAGTACCTCAGTAATGTAAACCTAGAGCAAACCCATCAAGAGAGGAGCAAATTCAAGTTCTCCCATATCTCCCTAGACGACATGAACTCTGTACTTTCCACCATCAGATGTACGGTCTACTCTGAAAATATTTTGCCTCCCAAGCTTTTACTGGACAACGCCAGAATCTTTGCCCCTTATCTTCGTAGAATGGTGAATGCCTCATTCAGAGACAACAGGGTCCCTTCTGCAATTAAAACAGTAACTGTTTCACCTATTGTCAAAAAACCTGGACTAGATCAACATGACCCTTCCAACCTCTGCCCAATAACGAAATGTAACTTTCTCCTAAAAATCTTAGACAAAGTTGCTACTATCCACCTCAAGAGTGTTAAGATGGATTTCTGAACTCTGACCTGGGGGGCAGAGGTTCAGAAGGCCAGCCTAGTTTCTTGGAACAGGGTAACCTCTGGACAAGCCAGACCAATCAGGGTAGCGATGGCGGCGGTCAAGACTAAGTCTCAAGAGGGGTGAGGGTTACGGAAAGACCTCAATGAGCACACAAAGCAAGGACACTTACAAATTACTCCAGACAGGTGTTATATTAAAAATATAGACACATTTATTACAAGGCCTTTGTAACATCGACCATAGCAAAGAATCACAATAATACTAAAGTAAACCAACACATCACATTCAATACAATATATATACAAGACCGAGGGGTCTAAGGAGTTATGAGCACGTAATATGTAGACCACCTAGATTGGGAGGAAAATAGGCAGTGCATGTAATCATTAGACCCCGTTCAACATCAGAAATACACCTAACAAGGAGGAGGTCCGAGCCCTACGAAGCGAGGAGCCTTGTGCTCAAAAGTACCTGCACGCGCTGGTGCCAATGGATAAAGTAGGGTCTCTTCAAGGGTATCGGGCAGTTCAGGAAGGTGAATGAAGCGATGCAGAACAAGTCCCCACTACTCAAGCAAGGTCTCCACTTGTGGGCAGAGGCAGGGTGAGAGTGCAGGATAGAGTTGCTATTTCGCAACAGCGGTAGAAAAGAAATGGGCTCCTGCACGAGGGGCCACCGGTTGGGGTACGGACTACTCACCGGTCCCCGACACAGGTAGACCCAGACTTCTCCAGTTCAGTTCACGTTGCTGGCAGGTTCAGCTGCGATGATCAGGACGTCTCGACACGTGTAGATTCTGTGTAGCAGGATGCAGGGTCGAAGGTGTCCCAAATGCAGCGGATGTGCACAGGTTGTTACCGCAGCAGGGCAACACGGCAACCGCATTTACTCTGGTCCGGGCGCACTCGTCTCACTTCAGACCTGGGAATGCCAAGTGTATGAATTTCGGTGTGAGGGTGCCGTGGACGCAGAGCAAGCAGTAGACCAAGTTTCGAGGGCTTCCCCGAAACGGCGGCGGTGACAGAGCAAAGCGTCCTGCGTAAGCTGGTCAGCCCACTGGTTGGCCCAGGGACACTTCCGAAGAGGCTTACTTGCAGGGTTTGATGAAGGTGCTGGGAATAGTTGATCCCACTATTCCAATGGGTCGAAGCGCCTTCTCATACCTTCTCGGATGATCAGATGCAGAGGGGTCTCGCAGGACGACAGCAGTTCAGGGTGTCAAACCTTCAGCGGGTCACCAGCGGTTCCTCGACTCAGCTTCTTGTTGCAGGATACTTGGCTCCTTATCCCTCGTTTGGTGTGAACTCAGGAGATCGACCTGGTAGTGGTGTTTTTAGCCTCCTCTTATCCAAAGTTCCCTTCGCACACAACGGAGAGGACCCAATGGGAGATCTGCTCACAAACACTCACACCATACGTGGACCTATCACGGACCACGGTGGTCCCAGGCATTCAGGACACTCCAGACTCTCTGGCACCCAGGATGTGTATTGGGAACAGACATCCCAGCTCACATCCTGGAGGCATACCCACAAGGCATGGAAATTGACCGCACCCATTTCGCCTTTCTGCTCCTCTGGCTTCGACCCCTGACCTGAAAATCTCCAAATTGAGAATAATTCCCAGGGGTTTGGCCATCCCATTTGCAGCAGTTTCCTGTCACTGGCATCCACAGTGGCTGCTGAAAAACCTGTGAAGCAATCGCTTTTTGAAACAGTTAGGAAATATTCTCTCCCCAATGCTCTCCTCCCAGAGACCTCCATGGGACACCTCCACCCTGCTCGGGCCCCTCAGCCCGGAGGCAAGCAAAGCCCTATGCCCCACCTCCCCCGCCCCTTTATTCATTTATATGGGGAAACCGATCAGTCCGCAAAACCACCGACCCTGAGAGACCATGACTCTCTTTGTGAACTTCCTGCACTGTTAAAATTGCACACAAAGCAAAGTGCGGCCAGGACACCCTTCCTCCTTATGTTCTGTAATGGCCTTTTGGTTACTTGTACAAAATGCCCAGGATGAACCGAGGGCAGCAGTCGCCCTTCTGCCATTTCTGTAACGTTTCACTTGTGCACCTTTGCATTCACAGCAAATGGCTTCCCAGGTGTGGCTAGCACCCCAAAATGCCCATGCCATGAGGCCCTCGTCTGTCCCCCATTCTTACAGCTCTCTGGCCCCCGAGGTCAGGAAACACCACACATGGAATGCCCCTTCCTGGGGAAAGC
Organism: Ambystoma mexicanum; assembly: GCF_040938575.1. Taxonomy (NCBI): domain Eukaryota; kingdom Metazoa; phylum Chordata; class Amphibia; order Caudata; family Ambystomatidae; genus Ambystoma; species Ambystoma mexicanum. The sequence goes on from NC_090936.1 coordinate 807,474,838, forward strand.
TGCCACCCTTGCATCCCTTGAAGGAAGAACCTGAAAGAAATTAAACCAGTCTTCATTAATTATAGAATTACCTTTTTTATAACACTTGCATTATTTATTTAGAACATATAAAGTACAACAATGGAATAGGTGCCACTTAACACAAAAGCCGTTTGAAAAGAGGCCTTGGAAAAATGCTAACACAATAAAACGGCTAGAAAAGGAGATTTCAATCTGAATTTCCCTTAGTGGCCCCTGTTTATACCCATCAATCAAAGAATACTTCATTAACCATGTTTAGTTCAACTATCTAATCCTCAATCAGTGAATTATTTTGACACCATAAACGTATTCAGATATTAACCACATCAACATTTTTCTATGTTTCTCTTAGCATATGTGACATGCTATCTTTTCCCCTGCCGTTTGCAAAGAAACAAGATTTAGAAATCCGTATAGAACGGGTTCATGCAATTAAGATAGAAGCTTTATTAAAATGTGATGAGACCACCAACCTTTTCGGATGTCTGATACTTCTCGAGTGGCCATTCAACAGTAGACGATATTCAAAATGGATGTAAACCATGGTCTCCTTAAAATCCTTTGAAATGTCAGTGGGGCCAAAAGCAAGAACTGAAGAGGCTTTTAAAGAGTCAATCGAAGAGTTACATTTGAGTAAGAAAATTATACATGTCCTCGGAAGGAAGTAGTGCGCAATCAAAGGGATAGAAAAAGGTTGTACTGTGATTGCTTATTTTTCCTCATCCTAATGGTGTTTCTGTAATGGAGTATTATTAAGAGCAGGTTTGTTCTATGGAACGAGCTGGGAAATGTCTTGTAGCTCACAATTGTATCATAAAACATAGCCTCTTGATAATGGAGACAAATGGGATATGGGTCCCGCTGATACCTGTAGTTTTCACCTTCAGATCGAGCCCTCAAGCTTCCTATGGAGGTTGTCGGAGCTGGCACATAAATCCTGAGGAAGCCTGTCCCTCAGATTTGATGCCTGAACAAAGAGGTGGTTTTAATCCAGTACCAATGTTCTGTGTTTGTTAGCCTTCATTCTCAGATGCCCTGTCACAAGAACGTTGCATGATTAGATGCTATTTTTAATCTTCAACGAAAGACTATTGATATGTATCAATGTAATAATTGTTGCTGAAGAGAACTTGACCACGTAATTTTTCAACGAAGTATTTTCTTTCCCAGTCCTTTGTTTTTCAAAATGTTAGTATACACATAGTAAATATTCTTACAAAAACCCTCGAAAACAAAGTTTCAAAAACAAAAGCTTTGACAAGCTATATTTAACATGCAAAAATGCATTTCTTTCGAAACCAATCCATCAACAACAGACATGGACTGGTTTCAATTGAAATGCACTTTCACGTGTTAAAAGTAGCATTTCAATGATATTTTTGTAACTTTAAAACGTTATATGGAGCTGTCCAGTGCTGAAATTTCAGCACTGGCCAGCCCCTTGTAACGTTTTAAAGTTTGTGTGTATATTGGAGGGGTTCCCCCCAAACTCCACGCCAGCCCCCCAACCCTAACCCAAGCCCCAACCCTAACCCTAACCCTAGCCATGGCCCCAACCATAACCCTAACGCTAATGTAACCCTTAAACTAACCCCAACCCCAACCCTAACCCTATTTTAACACTTAAACTAACTATAGCCCCAACCCTAGCCCCAACCCCTAAACTAACCCAAACCCCAACCCTAACCATATTTTAACACTTAAACTAATCACAGCCCCAACCCTAACCCTAGCCCCAACCCTAACCCTAATTTAACCCCTAAACTAACCCAAGCCCCAAACCCTAACCCTGGCCCCAGCCCTGCACTAATACTTAACATTCGATATGATAGTCGAATTCTTTTTTTAAAAAGGACTATTCGAAAAAATGACTTTTCGAAAGAAAGTATTCTCAAAATGTGTATTCGAAAGTTTAGGTTTTGAAAAAATGACGGGATACCATGGCCGTTACCATGGCCGTTACCATGGCCGTTATCTGTGTATGAGTACTCTCTGTCATGCAATCCTGCAACAGTTTCAGTGTTTGCGCATTCTTTACTCGTCATTAGTTATTTCTTAATGCACGTTTCTCTTTCACTCCATTTAAATATTTAAAACGTATCATGTTGGCAGGTGTCAGGAGAGAGGCAGCTACTGTAGCCCCCTACTTCTTCTGGTGTGTAATTGATCACTGAATTAAAATGCATCAGTGTGATTCCGAATCATTTTAGAACAGAACGTTCACCTATAAGTTATTAACCTATATCTTATTGTAATTCAGGAAACATGATCATGTTACCACAACACAGCTTTCCTTACATTGGCTTCGTGCAAGGAATTGGATCATCTTCAAAAGCATGTGCCTTGTCCGCAAAAGCCTCCAATATCCTAACTCCACCTCATTAGCTTCCAAATGCAGCCTCTACTGTCCCACCCACCTTCTTAAATCTACCCAAGACAGGAAAATGAACTATCCCAAGACATTGGCAAGAAAGGCAAGGCAGCCGTACCTTTTTGGTTCATGCGTCCAAAATGTGAATCTCTTCCAGAATCACTCTGCAGAGAACATAATCTACTGGTCTTCCTGAAACATCATAACATCTATCTTTTTCACTTAATTGATCCTGTCCTTGATTTCTGGCCTGTGTTGACCGAATCCGTTAAGCTCTATAGCTTCAAGATACTTTCCCGGTACTTTATTTCACTTTATACAACTCTTACCATAACATTAACATGACCATATAAAGTATTTGTAGGAGAAAAGACCAAACCCAATAAGCCTTGGATACTAGCAGCTCACTAATTAGGTCGATCAAGACCCTGGAAATTAATCAAGACATGTACGTCATACATTTCACGATACAATGTTGTGAAAAAACATTTTAGTCAACAATAGTATATATACAGAGGCACAGAGGTGAATAGATCCAAAAGGCCAATTCATTTCGGATCAGATTTCCATCATAAGGGTCAAACTGTCACACAAGATAGAAAGCATGTGTGCAGGTAAAAACAAAATGGATCATCCTGATGAATGGACATATTCCAGATTTGGTCTTTTCTCCGATGTACTTGTACCCGGCAGTGCAGACTCTGGGTTCTATGACTCTCCTACATTTACAGTGGTGGTGCCCTCACCCTGGCTCTCGGATATAGTGTTTGTCCTTTTGAGATGTTTTGAAGTGAAATAGGCTTTGCGTTATATGTTTTCCTAAAGTGTTCAGAGTGTGTCTTAGTAGAGCTGGTGAGAGAAATCTCAGTTAGTGGATCATAGTGCTTGATACCTATAGCTTAACCTTTTTCTGTAGAACAACAAATATTGTTTGGGGGGGGGGTGGCCCTGGGAACGCTCTACTGCAAGATGTAAGGTACACAAACGATCTGATGATATTAGGACACAAGTTAAAAACATGACTTCAAAAAAGGGCTTTGTGTAATTCTACCCTTCTCAGCCCTTGTAGTCCATCATTTACAAGTGTACAACACTAAAGCCCATTGTGTGCTGTCACAGATTGGACATTTGGAACCAAGTGATACTCCAAGGCCAGATACTCTGAGTTCAAGATTTTGATTAGAGACTGTATATAGGGGTGGGCCAACTTCAATATAAACAGGAACTTCTCCAAAAAAATTACAAAAAATAGGACGGCCTTATTCCACAAATATCCATTATGTCGACTTTCCCAATCTCACAGTGAGTAGTCAGGGTTTCAAATCTCAACCGTCACCGTTTCAAAGTCCCAGAGGATTTACCTAACTCCTCTATACAGGTTCTCGAGGATGTATGCAACTCTTCTTCTGCTCCTTTCAGCATAGGTGCAGATTTTCCAGGGTCCCATATCCCAAGACTAAGCCAGTCCTTGGTGTTCTGCAGGACATCTGGGTTCTCTAACAGATGGTGACGGGGCATCTAACATATGAGCAGAAATCCCTACTATCTTTCTTTCCTGACTCTGTTCACCCCACCCCACCTCATCTCTAAATTGTCACTAGGTTCCCTGACCCCCACGCTCAAGCCTCATCCCACCTGTTAGCACTGCTTAGGGCCTAACCTGCCCCTCTGGAAACTCCTACCTCTAGCTGACTAGCCTGCTTCTGGGTCTTCGCCTCTCCGCTTCTCTTTTCAATACGCTAATGAAGTCTGGATCTCTTTTCTCTAGTGCTTTCTTTTTTCTTTTCGCCGACCCCTGTCCAATCTGGTTCACTCCCTTCATCTGAACACCTATCATCCTCATTCTCCTCTTTCTCACCTACCTCCTCCTGCTTATCTTTCACTGTGTCTTACTACCACCTTGGCCTGATGTCACCGCCTTACACAACACTCCCTCCAGGCTCCTAATGTTGCTCCTTCCGTCAACTCAACTCCATGATTTAGTCCTTCCTTCCTTCCTTTCTTTTGCTGTTGTCTCCACCTGCCACTGTACTCCTAGTTTTACTTCTTCCCTCCTTTCCCCTGTTCCTAATACTTTCTTCCACACTACCCCTGGTTTTGCTCCCCAGGTTCCCACAGCTGCCGTCTACTCCATTCCTGGGTTTGCTCCGCTCCCCCTTTCCTCTGTTTCTACCGCCACCTTAAATTCCACCCCTTTTACTTCCTCCTTCTTTCCCTCCCGTTTAACTCACCACTTTCTTGTCTTCTGTAGAGATCACCTGTTTCTCTCTCTTGCTGCCCCTTCTCCAGCTCCCCTCTAGTCTCCAAAGTCTCTGCAGCACCTCTCATCTCCAGCAGTCTTCCCTCCCCATCCTTCTCCAAGCAGGAGCCGCCTGCTCCTGTCAGCCACCATAATCCACTGGGATGTCTGGGTTATATACTAACAGGCCCCCTCCCCCTTATTGGAACTAGGGCTGATGGTTTTCACCTGTGTGCCTAGAGAATGTGAGGGTTGTGAGAGGTTAGGCTCTCTCCTTTCCTAATCGTCCCATTGAGGCAGGAGGGGCTCATTTAAACCTATAAGAGCCCTCGTGGCCATTTTGAAACTCTGTTTGCATGGAGAGGATGCACAAGTCGCCTGTGTACGGTGTTAGTGTTTGAACCCTGGGACCGGTTTTCTGATCGCTGGACTTAATTCTAGTTCTTGGATCCGGTTTGAGTTTTGTTTCTGTTGGGACATTATGGTAAAAGCATTTTTCTTTAACTGGCTTCGATAGGTACCCGGCTGAGTTCCAGGCAGGAAACTTCGTCAAAGTAGCATTCAAAACTAATGGAAAGAAAATACATTTAAATGTACCTCACACAGTATACATGCACACGCATGCATACATAACCTGCAGGCTGCATATGAAGGAATGGTGCACCAGGGACAGTACAGACAGTATTATTGTAGGCTGTGCTCATGGGAGTCTGCCGTTATTTTTGAGTTTATATAAAAACCTGACCAATATGTCATCTACCTCCAATTTAAGGATTGTGCTTCATTTCTTTTCCCCAATTTCTGTATTGCATGCCTTCTGGTTACTTTCGGAAAGCTTATGCAATTGGTGTTATGCGTGTTTGTTATTGTGCATATATAGTTTTGTTTAGTGCCCTTATGCCCACGGGCCTATATCGGTGCTAAATAAATTAATATATATTTTTAAACCTTTCAGTTATGTCGAACCAATACTTTAGAACGTGTTTGACTCGAAATAAACTTGTTTCATATGGATTATATGCATGTTTGACTCGTTTCGTGCTGCTTTGTGATGCTACAAAGAGCTTTGTTACCCCGCATTAATTGTTTACATTTTTAATGAAAATCCTTCAAACGTTTAACAATTATGTTTTTAGAGTGTGGTTTTTGCCTTACAAAATATGTCTGTTGTCTCCTGCAGGATTCCATAATGGTAGGTCTACATACGTGTGGAGACCTTGCTCCAAACACACTTCGCATTTTTGCAGCGAAACCTGAAATCAAGGCTGTCTGCAGTGTAGGCTGCTGCTACCATCTCTTATCAGAAGAATTTGAAACCCAAGCTGAAGGTGAGAACGTTTCCTTAAATTAAACTTGATTTCAACATAATAGTTTCAAGTGGCTTAGTCCCGCTTGTGTTATTGTGGTACACTTATGTAAGTGTTTTGTCAAGTGCCAGCATGCTACTATAGGTCGCTTCACAGCACTAAAGGAACAAGCAGTTGAGCGATAGAAGAAAGAAATACCTATAATGGTACCCGAATATACATAATTACTTCTTGGAAATCCTCGTTTGACTAATTTAGCATATTTGTAAGAGTTTCTGAATCTGTGGTACGAGTGCCATTTTGCACCTATTTCGGTAGCCCCTCCGCCTGCTCTGCCTGTCGTCCTGCTATTTATTAACTCTGTGATGCATTGATGTTTCTCTTCTACCACTAGTGTCTACTTCCCATGATGGGGACTAGGTGTGCTTGCCATCATGCGACCTGACCGCAAATGGTAGAAGAAAGGGCAGTGACTAAGCCGGCTTTCAGAGCCCGCTTCAACGGATCTCCGTAGACTACAGTCCAACAAGCTTAAGAGTGCCATTACACAAGCCGCTCAAAAGCCATGGCTAAAGTCCCTGCAGTCTTTCCCTCTGCAATGGAATCCGTTTCCACTGCTTTGTTGTTTCTCCTCAGCAGTCAAGTGACTGCTTCCCGTGCTGGTGACTGGGTGGGCTGGCAGTCAGTGTACCCGACTGCATATGGAGGAAGTGAGACCCAGCTCCTACACCTCCTAAATTCGTCATTTGATGTCTTGACCCAGGCATCCTCTAAACGGATTTCCTTTATTGAGCTCGCTGTTTGCATCATCATATCATTGTGTTTCTTAAAACATTTAAGTATCTGCGATTGCCGCGTAATTGTAGTGTAAAATAGCCTTCGTTGGTCTTTACACTACCTCTCCCTACTTAGGTTTTTCAACAAAGGCCATACCCTTTACCCCAGTGAACTTAACGGCTCCTAAATGTTCAATTTTACACTGTCCTTCTGCTGTAGCGAATGCCTCTGCCATTTTTGAAATAATTAACCTTCATGATTTTGACGCCATAAGATACCTCATATCCCCTCTTGTATCTATCAGTCCGCCTAGGTATGCTACTTTGACAGCTGACTTTACAGCAACATTTGGTGTGGTGTTGACAGTTATATTTAGCAATCCTGGCAATGTGTTTTAATAAATGTCTCTTTATTAGCAGAATAAGAACTTGTCATCAGTATCATTTTGTTTTTCTTCTTCCTGTACTTGTATGTTCACTTATTTGATCAATTACCGGGTAAAAATGAGCATTGGTCTGGTAGAAGTGTAGTAAAGCCAATCGTTTTGGCATTTGTGGTTGTTTTTTGCATTTTCCATGTAAAGACAACTATGCATTAGATATGATATGATATGATAGTTTATTTATATAGCGCCTATACACAATGTGTTTCAAAGCGCTTCCAGACAAGGGAGGGAACAAGGGAAAAAACGAGGACATTCCTACAGGCCATGAACAGTAAGGATGTGAAATTAACTATCGTACTCGGCCTGACGACGTTTCGGATAGTCCAAGAGCTAAGACATAGATAAGGAAGGGAGGGGGAGAGTGGGAAGGAAATGGAAACAGACAGACGACTACGGTAATAGGCCTGACAACATTTCTGGTAGAGCCGGAAAAAAAACAAGAGGTGAAGGAGAGGGGTGCAGAAAGGTAGGGGAGGAACAAAACAAGCGACTATCATATTAGGCCTGACGACATTTCAGATAGTGCTGGAGGGGGTGGGGGAGGAAAAAACCAGTAAGGGGAGGGAAGAGGAGACAGACGAGGTTGCTATCATACTAGGTCCAGGGACAATTCTGATAGAGTAAGTGCATAGAAGAAAGTAAGGGGAGGAGATAGGAAAAGGGAGAAGGGAAAGGAGGAGAGAACAGAGAGTTAGCAGTCAAAAGAGTGGAGAAGCAAGAGGGGAGAGTGAATACAATTGCAGAAGTCAGTAGTAACACATAATGTTGCGAGCCAGGATACAAGATGAAGATGGGAAAAGCATGATTCAGGGCCAACATGAGTAAAAGATGCAAACGAAGTACAGCATGAGAGTTGAGAAAGGGTGACGCACCATGAATGAATGAAGTCCATAAAAGTAAAATCCAGCATTGTCCACAAGACGGTGATGGTGAAACCAGAATGTATCAGGACAGACTCCTGCAGAAGTAGGCTTGAGTGGGGTGAGGGGGGAGCAGGGTAGAAGAATCAAGCAAAACAGGCAACATCTGTGTGCGAGAATGGGGGGACACAAGGGAACATCATATGTGGGCTCTACTTAGCCAGACATTCCAAACATGTTTGAAAATTATTACTTATATCAAAAAACATTAGTAATAGACATAGTGTACGAAGTATTTTTACTATGTGTACTTCTAATGTTACATGTCAGCAAACACTATGTTTGGAAATCAAGATAAGCATGGTGAAATTAAGGATGATCTAGTGTGGCTGGGTAGGGTGAGCTAAGTTGTGAGGTAGTAGGTAGGGGTGGGCGAGGTTAGCATGGATGAGATGGCATTATTGCAGATAGGCAGGGGTAAGCTAGGGTGAGCGGGTGAATAGGTGGAGATAAGCAGGGTGGTCTGGATATGGACGGGTGGGTAGACAAAGATGATGTACAAAATGTGGTCATAGAGGGGGGTGGTGTACTGTGGGCATCAGCTGGACCAGGCAGAGGTGAGCTAGTATTAACATTTATGTAGCACACCAATACACTTTTGTAGACTCTGAGTTGCAAAAAGGAAAGGGTTAGGGAAGTAAAACGGTTAGAATAATTTCTCAGCAATTGTGAGGACAGCTGAATCCTCCAATAAAGTCTAGATAAACCTTTCCCAGCAGTACCAGTATACAACCAGCTACAACCTATGAGGGACAAACGGTATCAAAGACAATGGATTTAGAAGAATGCCTTTAGGGAGCCAGGACAGCCAAAGTCATATGGACACAGTCTACGAATCTGATGCACTTCTTGGACAAAAGTCTTGCACAAAGTTGGAGAGTTCAGAAAAATCACTTGTAGGGTCACAAGCTGTTATACTTGTGAGAAGGGAGTTGAAATCAACTTGGAAAAGGTAAGCCACTGCAATTCCCCAGTGAGAAAAGCGCAGCTAAAGGCAATAAGCTAAGTACCCCAAGCCTAAACAGTACCTCTGGTTAGAAAAAGAGTGGTCCAGCTGGAATCCGTCTTGCTACAGCGATGCAGACCCTGGTTCCTGATCCTAATTCGTGGGGACAAGACGGAGGATGTCTGGAGGGTTACTGCGACAGTACTCGGGAATGTCATTGGTAGCTACGGCCTCTTTTCGGTTCAGCAGCACTTCGCGTTTTCAGCGCTTAGCAAACAGCACTGATGCAGATCTCGGGTACCGGTTGGACTTCCTTTGCTCCCTCGGTCCTGTACTCTGGTGAGGGGACTCTGGATCTGGAGGCCCTGCTTCTGGAGGGTCCTTACGAGGCTTCTGGAGCTTCCAGCTGGATTCGTTCCGTGGCAGACATTGCACTTGACTATGGACACGCGACCCCGGGCATTGGGCTCTCACAGCAACGGAGAGGTACAGCAAGTCGGGGATTGTAGTCTAGTGAAGTTTGTCTCGGGGTGAGTTGGTCCCACTAACCCAAGGGGAGAAGTCGTTGTGTCCCAAGCTTCTCTGCCGAGGTGAAAAATGAGGTCAGCACAGCAGCAGGGCTTCACCAGGAGTTTCAAAGGTCCAGGAGGTTGCAGCAAGCTTCGATCACGGTTTCTTCATCAGGTGTTTCCTCGAGTGGTCGACTGTAGTCCCAAAACCCTCGCTTTTTAAGCAGGTTTCTCCCATTCATGCACAGCCTAGGCTGTCAATCACACAGCAGGGTGGCTGTTCTGCAAGGACAGCCAGCCAGCCAATCAGGACTAATTGTATACAGGTATTCCTAGAGATAAAGAACAGGGGCGTTTCGGGGCCCTCCCTTACATCCTGTCCTTCCAGATAAACTGGAGCCAGAGGCGGGCTTAAGGGCTGAATCCGCCAAAGGCAGAACAAACAAAGGGCTTAAACCTATCTCAACGCAAAACCCAAGAAAGACCTCACAAACAGAAAAAGGCGAAAAAAGAAGAGGGGGGCCATTTTGACAAAATGGTCACCCATGGGTGCTGTACTGTAGCTGAGGGTTCAGCCTGTGGTAGAAAAGCACAATTGTAGGAAAAAGTAAACCATTGTCATAAGCCATTTAAAGTAGTGAGGGTAACATAAAAATGTTACATGAGAAGGTAGGAAAAGGCCCTATTATGTAACCCCCAGGCACTCCACATAAGATGTGTGCTGGACCCACCAAGGGAAAAGGTAAGTAAAGTCAATTTCACTTTACTCATTTTGGGAACTGTAGTTCACCCAAGAAAAGGTATTTAAACCTTAAGAGAAACCTAAAGGATTTCTCAGGGACACTGCACTGAAGGTGCTGTGTGTCACCATACAAAAAGCAGATGCCTATGGAGTTTGTCAGACTCCAAAAACAGTGAAAACAGAAAATCGGCTGTTGTGTGTGGCAAGTAGGAGGAACTTCTCTTTAACTACAGCCAAATCCCTGCATACACTGTTGTTCACAATAACAGTGCTCATGCCTCCCTGCTACTTCTTGGTTTGTGTGCGGTTATTATAGAGTACAGTGGTTTTTATTCACATTCATTGCCTGGAATGATTTTTCTTCTCTGACATCTTTGTTACATTTTCAACAGGACATGATGCACATGTAGTCGAAGATTGGCTTTAGCCATCTTTCGACATCTTTAATTTGCATGTTACGAGCAAGGGCTACATTAGTGCAGCTGCCACACAATGACCGCACTGTAACACACAGTTACAGCATACCATAACAAGTGCCATGCGTGTTCAAAACACCAAGCTTTGGTTCTGCACAGCTGAGTGCACTTTCCTTACGGATTTGTGTAAAATAAAGTGGGGTTTTTCAACTTAACCGTTAGAATAACATTTCATTATCCAGGACAACCTTCAGTGCGTCAGCACGTGCAGCTCTCCCTCAGCTGCACACAATGCCAGCCACTGCTGTAAATGAAAGAATAAGCTTGATGTCCTTTGGCGTGACAGACACAATTCTATTGTGTATTCAGCATTTTTGGGGGGCTGGCGATCTCATTCTTTGACTTTCTGTCACCTCATAGTCACTCAATTGAGTACCTCCAAGTTCCAGCCTCCAGCTCAGTCCGTCACACTCAGCAGTGAATGTTCTCAGTCCAGTGATAGAACGGTACCAAAAAAGTAGTGGAACTGTGACTCTGTCGGGAGACAGAGCAGGAAGGAAAGGAGCAACGTGCAACACCTTTTTCAATGGTCGCAATCATGCAAGTTGACAGCCAATTGAAATGTAGAAATAGATCTCAGTCTAGCTGTAACTGATATCCGGTGGTAAAGTGGAGACGTGTGCTTTAACTTCATAAAGAACAGTGCCAGAATTGTGAAAATGGTTGCACAGAAAGTAGTGGAGCTGTAAGCAGTAAAAGTAATGTAACACTGCTCCTGACCGTCCCTGCTCACTTTGACCACTGGCTCAGTCACAATCATGACAGCTCATGATCGCGATTGTGGTAATTCTCCCATCAGGCCCGGCTCTAGCAGGGGGGCCAGCCCCCCCCCCCCCAGCCCAAGGCCACCCTCTGGCACCCCCTTGAAAAGAATGCCATGCCAGTGGTGTTAAACACCACTGGGAGCCAAGGGAGTAGGAGGTTGGGGGCGGGGGGGGTGGATGTCAATCTAAACATGCAATACCAACCTTAGACATCATTCTGCGAGGCTGAACTGCAGCAGGCCCAGCTAGGATCTGTTTGCTTTCCCAAGACAATGATTTATGCCCCACAGCCATGAACGCACAAATGATCAGGGAGATGAAGGGCCATTCACATCTCCAAGTGAGGTAGAACACTTATTCAAGCAGGCGGCCTACAACTATTTTCTCAAACCTAAAATCCCAATGTTGGTTTCTGTAATTTAAATAATGTTCATCGTTTGTGGGAATGTAGTGTTTTTTCACATCATGCTTAATAAAATGGTTAACTATATCGAACAATAAATGACAGGTGATGTTGCTTGAACACAGATTTCTGCAGAAGGTGCATCATCTGACTGGGGGCCCTCACACATGTCATTCAAAGTATATATTCTGCTGCATTCATTGCTTGAGTATAAGTGAAACGATAAGGTTGGTAGTAACACAAATTCAATTCTGGAGGGGAGAGTATAGTAAAATCAAAAAGTGATAGATGCAAGGGTTTGAATCCAACATTACCACTACTGTTGCTCTGCACAACATGCCATGCCATAATTCTGTAGTATGTCTGTGCATTACAGAAGGAGACAAGCCATTAGCCAATGACTCTTGGTGCTGCCACCAAAAGGTGCAGTTCAATCTGGCTTTTCACATTATTGACAGGGCCAAGGTTGATTTGCAAACAAAGTTATGGCCAGAGCAATGGCAGTGGTTATAATTGATTCAGAGACTTTTGCCTATTAGGTGCAAGCCAGAACGCATGCAGTGGAACACGGATAGGATGGAGATTTTTTGTGAGGGGAAATACACATCCTATGGGTGTGTATGGTTATTCACTGACCCAGTGACTAGCCAGGGCTATGTTAAAGCCTATGGCATTACCACCTGCCACTTGCCACCAAAACATAATCTTTCTGGAACTCTTTGAGCTAGCTCTTTTACAAAGCAACACAAAACGTGCTGCTGTATAGAGCCTTCCAGTGTTATATCTAAGCGTTCTTTTGAGTGTTTAATTACTTAATTGCCTATGCAAATGAGGTTCTGCTGTAATACAAATCACTTCATGTGTTTCATCAGCCAGTTGATTTTATAAGCAATATCTTTGTCAATGTCTCTGTTCCTTGCACTGAAGTCCTGTCTTAAACAAGCAATCGCAACGTTAACAGTTTTGGCTTGTGCATAGGTATTAGACAGACATTTGCCAGTCATGCCATCATATGCCCAGAGACTTGCACCATTTTACAGCTGTTTCCCTCTTATGTGCTGGGTAGTGCCCTTAATGAAGTTCCTGGCAAATGCCTACCCATGTTTAATCAAAAGCCCAAGCTGTTGGCTTTGCCAATGCATGTTGACTTCAGTTTGTCCCCTTAAGTGAACGTGCATATGCCCAGATGTGTGTGCCTTGCTTGCTATGCCAAGGGAGTCAAGCTGCACCTGACTGAGTTGGTCCAACTAGGCCCTAACTGAAAATGATACGGCTAGGGTGGCAATTATGGACTAGTTTCAGATATTCTCATGCGTACTTACCAGTGGGGATCCAACATGAATGTTTGTCTGTGTAGAAGCCTAGTCTTCTCTGCCAGAACGTTTCATGATTGAAACTGCTAAGTACTGACTTGATAACCTCATACCTTTTGAGTAATTTAACAGTTTGCATTCAAACAGAATACATCATGTGTATTGTGGGCCTTGATTGGAAAGTATGATGTTATTCCTGGTTGCTGGGTGTTTAAAGCTTGCCAGAAATTAAACATGAACACCTGTAAAATAAAACGAGAGAAAAGCGTTTCCTATAACGTTGAGGGCAAAGTATAAAAGGTGTACATCTTTTCAAATTAAAAACCAGTATTGAAATATTTCCTAAAGAGTGCAATCAGAGGTGGATTTAACATTTGGACAAGGGACAAATGCCCATGCCCCCCTGCTCTGCCTCTTCAATCTCAAATCAAACAGCCAGGGCTGCACAGGCTCTCCCAGTGAGGTCTTATCTTTTTAATGTGTCTCGGAGGCAAATTATTTCAACAGGAAGCGATTAGGGATGAAAAAAGGTAACCGGCAGTGACCATTGCTATGGCACTATTTTCTTTAAATTATATATGGTTTTAACAAGCTATTTAAGTGTGATTGTTGGGTGATTAGAAATTAAGGGGCTACAGAACGATCTTTGTGAAACAATGACCTTGTCATGAATTTCATTTCACTTTGTGTCTGATGAGATTTTGTGGAACTTTTCATTAATTTCTATGCTTGAGCTTGTAGGCTTCCATTCAGGATGGGGAAAATAAAGCTACAATCCTAGGGGGCTTTTTTCAAGTCAAGCAGCGTGAAAAAGGTAGCGCTAAATGCATTTATCAACACTTTATATGAGCTATAGGATTTTGTATGTTTTGGCAGGCGAAGTTGGAGAACAGATCGGATTTAACAAAGTCCCTCTGCCAAATCCGATTGGGTCTCCACCAGCATATGTTTTTATGTTGTCAGAAAACCAATAGTTTCCTATGGGATCCGCGTGACCTTTATACCTGGTAAAAGCAGGAAGATTCCAAAGGAATCCATTGTGGATGGCTCTCACAATCATTAATTGTGGAAGTGATTTACACTTTTCCAGACACGTAGTGGAAAAGTGAAGAGCAAAGGTCATTTTCACCTCTGTTTTACTCTTTACTTTTCCAGTACTTGGTGTAAACAATTAAAATTAATGACTGGCCCCTTTTGCAAACAGTGCAAACAGGAGTTGTACCTGCCTTAGCAATTTAGGATGAAAAAGAAATCCCCCCTTACCATTTTCATCAACACATTTCTATAATGATGAATATGAATACATTGTCATGTTGATTTATCATGTGACTTGTACATTTTTAAAATAATCTGTCTCAAATTGAGTATTATTTTAGTAATTCAAAACCAAACTTCAACATATATGTGTACCAACTTGAGCTTAGAAGATGCATGGTTAAGCATCTAAATGTTAGGCTAGGCTCAAATTCTGGCTTTACCACTTGACCGAAGTATGTGCTCCTGGACAAATTATGTAATTTCACTATGCCTTACCTGGTAAAATAAGGTTCCCCTGGAAGTGCTTCAGTATGCATTATAAGCTCTTCCAACAAGCCTCACTCATGGTTTAATATTTGGACAACTCTGGCATTAGGACCCACCAAGAACACACACATCTTTCTTTGAAAATATCAGGCCACATATTGAAAACAATGGTGTAATTCAATACCAAATTAAAGTAAACACATCAAACAAAAAGCCAACATGGAAAATTGCATATTATAACCAGTATGTAAACAGTATGTACCAGACAATGATGTACAGGGGCATGGTAGGGGAGCAGCACCCTCTCCTCCCTACTCCGCCCCACCAGGACCGGAACCAAGAGCCGGGAAAGCCCTTAACCTGGACTGTCTGCCTCCTGATACAGCTCTCCCAGCCCCAGCACTCTCTCCTATATGCAAGCACTCCCTTGGGCCCTCAAATTAATTAAAATATGCTGCAAAAATGCAACAAAAAATCAAAGGTGTTTAAAATGTAATTTAGTAAGAAACAAAATCTCCTATTCCTTGCTTCAGTATTCCGGGGTGGGAGGTGTCTATCTTTCACAACAAGTACACACACAGCGCCCACCCTGAAACTGCCTCTGGTGAAGCATAACCAGGCCCATCAAACCAAAGGCTGCCTGTAACTGTTCTGACCCATCAGTTTTGACATTGCCTGACACACCCGCCTGATATTACCAGAAATGAGCCTGCATTTTCCAAGAATGGCAACCTGACAGCGATCCAGCCCAACACAGTAGCGTGACTGCCCCCTTAACAGCCTGATTTATCAATCAACCACATCAGTATGGCATTGGTCAGATATATCAGCCGAACACATTGGACAGCACACCAAAAAGACACGGTCCAATACAGCGGCCCAACACACCAACCTGCTGGGTCTCAACACCCACATACACGCCACTACCCCTAACATTGAGTATCTCGTGTTCGCCCCGACTAATGTAGAACTTATGAACTTCCTGACGTTTCTTCCGTCCATCACCTCTAAACCCATCACTTTTTTCAACATTTTCCATATTTGCATACTTCAGCTTATTGCAGGGGTCTCATGCTGCACCATAGTAGGCATGGAGAGCCCACCCACACATTTTTATTTCTAGTATTGGAATAGTGGTCCTGCATTTACAATTCAAGCAAACACTCAAAACCTACTAGTACTAGAATGCAAAGCATAACACCAGGACTGGGTGAGCCACCCACAGAGGACATGGGACCACTTGTGATCTCCCAACTCATAGAAGACTTAAACAGAGTATCTTTCACAGGGGGTTGTTTGAAAGACAAGTGGACGGTTTGGAGCATAGGGGGTTCTTATTTACAAAAGGGCAGCTGTTGAAAGCTCAATATAATTGAAAAAACAATAAAAACAGGTTTATGATAGAGCAAAGAATATTTAGCATGTCTGAAACCCCCCTCGAGAGATTAGTTTGTTACATGAAAAACAAGCACTACACGCACACAATGATATGCTTACCGTAAGTTGGAATATAATGCACAAAGCATCAAGCATATAAATGGTCCATTTTAATAACATTCATAATATTTTGAGTCATATGCCGGTCGCACTGTTGCTGAGAATGGGCAAGTGTGATGTCACATGTACCGTATAAGATTCCTCACTTTGTCTATTACCAAGTTGAGCGAAGCCACCGTTCCATCCTTAAACCTTCCCGGAAGGAAAGCATGGAATACTAGTCACACAGTGTAACGTTGATGGGTCCTCTTCTTTAACATGGCGCTGAATGGAAACCCAGTACTAGGAGCGGTATGGAATATGGCGTGGAAAGAAGAGATGCAATGGACTGCAGAACAAGATTAACAGAGATACTTTGCTTATCTGGCACGGTGGTGTATTGCCAGGCCTGTGAACTAGGCAACCGTGCTTTGAGTCCTGAGGACGGTGAAAATTCTAATGTAAAGAAAAACAGTCAACTTTTTTAAGTTTACAGGTGCCTCTAAAATACAGAGGGGGCTGGCTTCCACCTTCTGAAAAAAAGTGAGTGAATGCCGTCCACCCACGTGTACCCTCGTTTTGAGCCCTCGAGTGGAGGTATATGGAATGGTGTTTATGGGAGCTGAAGGAAGGTGACTGGGGGGGGGGTTGAATGGATATATTAGAAAGAGGAGAGCAGATTGGATCGGAAGAGAGGTAGATTGATGTTGCAACATTTTCCTTGCTTCTTCTTTTGTTGCGTACTTTTTTTTTTATAGAGGGGTGTACATTTATTTTTCCAGATCTGCGAAGAAATGTTTTCCTGTATCACGGATCTTGGAAATCTGGATCTATCTGTCCCACAACCTATAGAATTTAGGCCCCCCTGATCACAAACCTGGCCCACCCAGATGAAAATTCCTGGAGCCGGGCCTCTCTCCCATATGTGTACAAAGGTGAACTGCTTCATGGCAGCACAGCTAACCATCATGCCGTGATCCACAAAGAGTGCGTTCGTCTCTTCCATCAGCGTGTGCCTCGTCGTTTTCTCTTTCTGATTGGGAGGCCTCAGACGATCCTGATTGGTCAGACAACAAACATCACTGTGCCAGGTGATAGTGCAAGGTTTAAACCAAATACAATAATAGTCAACTGCCATTGTAGATGGGATGTCATTTTGTTACCTTAACAAAGAGTGTTTTTTGCGGCATGTGGAAATGAAAGGTTCTGTAATGTGAGGTGCTGCAGTATGTTTAATATCATTCTCTCACTCAGTGTATACAAAATGTAATGTAATGTAAATGTAGAAAATCACCCTCATTATGTAAATCTAAAACCTATAAGAAAGCAGGGGGAACCAAAAAGCACCAATCTTTGGGAACGTAAGAATGACCACAGAATGTTATATTTGAAATATGTCTGATACTGATTCAATCATCAAGCCCTTTTGAGCATGTAATGCACACCTAGCTCTCCGCTCATTCCATTAGTCACAACACTTGTCATTACATGACATGTCTCCAAACCACATGGCTCATTTGGACAGCATCAGCTGTTGGCCTGGGCTGTTCTGTCTGAGCAGGAGCTTGCAACGCTATCCTTCATCTGCCCATGCTTACTTTGAAGCTCCTGAAGCAACTTCGCGTACAGAGGAGTTTATATCAGACCACGGCACTGCTTTTTAACAGTGCGTGGTTGATAGGGGGGGCTCCAGACTCTGTGAAGCAGCACAGCGGTAGAATGATCACTGCCACTGGTGGGCAGAGGTGTGGACATCAGAATGAGCAGTACCCAGGCCCACCATGCAGCAGTCAGTGACCGGCTCTTGCTGTCAACTCCCCATCAGAGGAGGAGGAAAAGGGACCTCTTTGTTCATGTTCTGCTGGGTTCCTTTTTAAGGACTAAAATTCAGGAACTGCAGTTATTCTGTGAACATGGAATCCGTGTTGTCCCATGAATGCCAACAAGTGGAGAGGATCCACCCCACGCTTTTTGGTACAATTACTGAGACATTTGAAGAAGCAAAACTCCATCAGGATAATAGACCCTCTTGTTGGGCCTTTTTTCAAATTTTTGAGGATCTAGAGAAATTCAGGTTCTGCCATCCATTCTCATCCTTAACATCATGGAGTATACACAAGTATTTCAAGGCGCGACGAGGCAAAGGAGGGGGGAACAGAGGGAGGACAGACAACGATCTTACTAGGCCAAGTGACATTGAGATCGCGCACGTGCAGGGGAGGGGGGAAGGGGAAAAGTGCAGGGGGGTGGGCAGTGCATAGGATAACAGTAAAATAAATAAACACCATGAATAAAAAGTGCCGCCACTTGGTGGCAAGTGCAAGGGTAAGGACAGACATCAAGGTGTCAAGTGCTGGTAGGGGCTGTATGGATACAGAAACAGTCGCCAAGTGCAGAGGTTGCCAGGGGGGCAGTGCAGGCATGCAACTGGCGGGGAGGGGACCTGGGCCCACGATCAGAGGGTAGCCAGGTAAACCAGTGCAGTTTCAGTCAGGAAATCAACAGGGAAGAGGAAGAGATAAAGCAGAAGCAAAGAGGAAGGTCTTGAGGTGCTTCCAGAACCAGAGATGGTTCTCCTCAAGTTTCAGAGAGGCAGGGAAGCTGTTCCAGAGGGAGGCCCCAGCAGAAAAAAAGGGCTCTACCACCAACTTGTTGCTTGGAGAAGCGACTGACCCTGAGGGAGCTGGAGGCAGATGAGTGAAGAGCTTGAGAAGGAAGATATTTAGGTAGAGAGAGTCAGATATTGAGGCCCCAGACCCCAGAAGGCCTTGTGGACAATGTAGAGGGTTTTGAACTTAACCCTCGCCACCACTGGGAGCCAGTGCAGAGAATTCAGTCCTGGAGAGATACAATCCCTGGGGTTGAGGCTAAGGACAAGTCTCACAGTCCTGTTTTGGATGGGTTGCAGAGGGCAGAGAGTAGAGGCAGGTAGATTTAGAAAGAGGCTGTTGAAGTAGTCCAGCCTAGAGAGAACTAGAGCTCTGGAGACGGAGAGCTTCTCGGGGAAGGAGAGGAAAGGAAGAATACCTCTGAGGAGGTGCAGCTGGTAGTGTAACTTCTTAGAAACGTCAGAGATGTGAGGAGAGAAGGAGAGTGCAGAGTCGAAGATGACCCCAAGGTTTATAGCCTCACAGGTGGGAGCGGGAAGTGGGCCAAGAGAGCCGGCGAGAGAGTGACAGGAAAGGTGTGCCCATGACGCGAATCTCTGTTTTACTGGCATTAAGGCAGAGATCATTGGCAGCACATCCTCCTGGATAGCAGACCGTCAAAGGTGAGAGATCATGAAGAGGTGGCGGAAAGGAGCCTGATAATGAGTTAAGTGTCATCCACATAGCACTGAAAGTTGGGGCAGAGAGCAGCAATGCAGTGGCCAAGAAGTGCCAGGTGTTGGTTGAACAGCCAGAGAGAGTAGCTAGACCCCTCGGGAACAGCACAGGTAGAGATACAGATAGGGGAGAGGAAGGACCCAAGTTGGCCATACACAAGAATCTGTTGTCATTGCCAGCATCTTGCTTCTCCTCCTATTTCTTTAGGCCTCTTCTTAGGACATGGTCATTCTTTCAGTGTGATAGTTTTTGTGTCTCCTTTTTGTGGGCCGTCCGTTATGTATTGTATAGCCTGATCTTTTTTCCAATAATTGTCCATCATGTCAAGTGTTTTTATATAGCTATCTTCATAGGGGAATGTTGTTTTGGACATTCATCTCAAGGTTGTCGTCCTCCCTTGGAACCATCTTCGGGTAGTACACATCAACAGGTATATAAGGCATTGTGATCTTGCTGCTGGTATTTCAGTTGCCACAAATGTTCTGGAGGCACTCATAGCATAGGGGATTAGAGAGCAAACGTAGCAGCTCTCCCCAGTGGTTTGTTTACCACATATACTCAAGCAGTATTCGTGAGATAAAGATCAACCCCTCCTATATCTACAGCAGGACTGCGTCTACCCATCTTTACCTGTCCAGCAGTGTTCATCTCGCCACCTGACATGGTAGTTCCACCTGCCGTTATTGGGATTGTGTTAGTAGGGGTTACGGCTTTATTCTCTATAACAAATTACATTCACCAAAATATAAGGGCAAAAATACCAAATGAAAAGAAGACACAAGACACAATTAGCAGGCTTTTAATAATGGTAACCATCACTTTCTCCGCTTCAGAATCTTGTGTAGCTTTGAAGATGTTTATCTACCGGCTGCAATGTGCTAGAAATGTATTATTTTGTTAGTACTTCATTAATCTAAGCTCCGCAAACGTGATGTGTCATTGCAAGGAGAAATAATTGTTCCCATACTGTGCATATTCTAGGATCACGAAGTACTGCAAGTACCGAAGGATTTCCTCTATTCAGTTGTGAGTATGTTTGGGACAAGTTGACCAGGAAAACACAGAAAAATACACTAGGATGGCGTCTCCTTGTATGGTTAGCTCTCCTAACTAAGTGGACAAATAGGCCTTGGAAGGTCGCAGAGGAGGGTCTTGGGCTAGCATGGGATAACATAGCAATAACATTTGCCACTTTCATGATGAATGCTATCAATGTGCGGAAAGAAAAATAATAAACAGACAGTGAACCCTCACTCTGGATGTATAAGAAGTCCTTTCCCTATCTCTCTTGCTTGAGAGTAAGTAATCATGGCTTGGCCTCTGCTGGGCTGTGATGCTCCTAGTTGGTGTCTTTGTTCTCTGCTTGTGGAATGTTGGCCCTTTTGCTGTCGATGCTAGGAGAGGCCGCTGCTTGACAGGGTTTAATGTCGCCAGTATCATTCCAGACCTTTTTATTTTGTAGTTTTACTGCTCGATCTGTTATTTCCCCCACAACATGAGGTCCTGTAAAACTGTGGCTTGAATCAATTGCGGGTAAAATTTCACAAAAGGACTCTGTCTCCTGGATAAAATTGCGGAGTTTTACACGTTCCTCATTTGCTTCTGTTTTTTTTCTTTTCTTCTTTTGCTTTGGGCCTCTCCCGTTGTCCCTGCAGTTGGCGAAAATAAAAGAGGCACTAGCGATCAAGGAAGCCGTGGACTCATACATTTCCTGTTCTAATACATCAGAAATGTTTTCCACATCCAACAATGCCCTAGTGGGAGGAGCCAGGGGAAGTCTCATCCGCTGCCTGGTTACCAACTCATGTGGGGTTAAATGGTGGTCAAGCCCTAGTTTGTTGTGCAATGCACAAACCTATTATTATTATTATTACGAATAAGGCCAAAGGTAAACAATGTAACAAACTCTTATTTAGTGTTTTCTTTATTTTAGCTGTGCTTTCTTTGAGCAGTCTGTTGAGGCATATGGGTGATAATCATGAAACATAGGGCCGTTGTCAGACCGCAAGACCTCACACACGCCCCATTGTGGGAACATTTCCCAAACCAGGTATTTTGCAGCTCTGATGGCATCAGGATGGGAACAGGGACCAGCTTCGACCCATCGGGAAAATGTGCACACAACCACTTTCATGTAGCGGTAGCACTGGCATACTTGGAGCATGTCCACATAGACGACATGAAGGTGTTGGAATGGACTTATTGGGCGAGGTATGGCTGCTCTGACGACCCTTCATCTGTGACTGCTTGAATTGTTTACACAAAGTGCAATTAGTCATAAATTCTTCCACATGTTCTGCCAAATTAGGACAGAACCAATCTTCTCCAATATGGGTAGGATGGTGCAACTGTGTTAGTGCAGTGTGCAATAATGACAATGGCATTACTACTTTCCCTTTGTTGTTTTGCCGCCATAGGGTGTCTGTCAGAGATACTGAGCATCTCATTTTCGTCCACAACTCCTTCTCCTTGGGTGCTGCTCTTTGCAATTCCATAATTTGTGTCACAGGTAATGTGTTATACCCCGCCTTCCATACCATTGTTCATATATGGTTACGCACTGGGGATGAAGCATCCATTTCCCAAATGTCCCTGAAATAAGCGGCACGCTTTGCTTCCGTGTCCGCTGCCTCATTGCCCCTATAGATGGGATCCTCCTCCCTCGTGTGGGCCTGACATTTGCTACTGCCATGCACAGTGGAAACTGAAGCACCTCTATTAGTTTGCCCAGTAGGAGTGCGTGTTGTACCGGTGACCCATCAGCACAGCGGATCCCCCTCCTCAGCCAACATGACAGCCCAGAATTCACTTTGGATGTCATGTAGGCTGAATCTGAATAAACTGTCACTTCCTTGTTTTTGCTATGTTCCAGTGCCAATATTCAAACTACTAGCTCTGCAGCATGCGCTGAAAAATGTGATGGTAAACATGCACTCACTATTACCTCTGTTGTCCCGTCTTCTCTTAACCTCACCACCGCCGCCCCAGTATGTCTTTCTCCTGACATCTGGTCAACTGTTGACAACTAGTCAATATAAAGTATGTCTCCCCCCTCAAGTACATTCTCCTGTACTTTCGGGATTTTGTCATGGTTTTCTATGTTGGCGGTGCAGTTGTATATGTAGTCGTCCTCCTCTATGAGTTTGGTGACGAATGTCGCTGGGTTGTCAAGTCGGCATCTCACTATCTTGAGAGCTGGGTTTGACATTTGCACCTAATACCCCAAAGCTCTCTGTGTTTTCAATGTACTTTTGGGCCTTTCAAGTATTGCGCAGAGAGCGTACTCCACTAAAATAGTGGTGCTGCATCCCATGGTAATACTCACTGACTTCTCCATTGAAAATGCAGCAGCGGCTAGTGCCTGCTCACAAGCGTAGTGTCCACTCATCTATTTCCTGCTGTAGTATGCTAATGGTTTATGCCCTATGGTTGTCTTCTATGTCAGTACTGCAGTCATTACTACCCCATTGGAGTGCGAGAAGAAGAATTCATTTTGAAAGTCTGTGATCCCTAACACTGGAGCTGTGCATATTGCTATCTTCAGCTCTTCAAATGCCTGTCATTTCTCCTGTCCAGTGTAAGGTACCCTCCCCTCCCTGTGCTTCTTTCAGTGCGCTTAGTGCCTGAAAGCCTAATGTAAGCGCTATAGGTGAATACCCATGCTCTGCAGTAATGACATATTCCTAAAAACTGCTGCATGTGTCTAATAGTCGTGGGTTTTGAAGTCTTACAAATTGCTTCTGCTCTTTCTGGTGTCACTTTCTGCCCGTCTTGCGATATTAGTTGTCCAATGTACAATACTTCTTTTTGGTAATATTGTAATGTGGCTTTGTCCATCTTGTACCCTTTTTCTGCTAGCACAGTCAACTTGTGGATGGAGTCATTTTGTACATTGTGTTTCTGTTTTGCTGAAAATCAAGATGTCCTCTACGTACTGTATAACACCACTTTCTAACTGTACATTTCCTAAGTCCATTTGGAGAACCCTGTTGAATATGGAAGGGGATCGCAGTACCCTTGGGGAAGTCTTGTGTGTTTCCACTTCTTATTTCTATATAGGAACCATGTTAAGTCTTGTGAGACCGGATGAAGTGGCATAGAGAAGAAAGCTTTCTTCAAATCTGTAACCGTGTAGCAGGTTGCTTCCATAGAAATGCTGCACAAAATTGTTGCTGGATTCGGAACTAAAGGAAACTCTGCCTAAACAATGTGGTTCAGTGGGCGCAAGTCCTGTAGAAAACGCCACAATCCCCATCTTGCCTTTTTCACAGGATACACCTCTGTGTTACACAGTGACACTGATGGTATTAAGATGCCTTGCTTTACTAGGGAAGCAATTGTCACGTAGATGCCCTTGTCTGCCTCCCTCGACATGGGATATTGTTTAGCTCTTGGCAAAATTGCTCCTGGCTTAAGTTTTATCTTCACTGTTCCTATTCCCTTCAGAAGCCCCACGTTATAGGGATTTGTGGTCCATAGGACACTGGGGACCTTTGCCAGGTCTACATCGAGAAATGGCGGCGGTGCTTGTAGCATCATTGATATTTTCTGTGGTACTTCCCTGTAATGTATCTGCACCCAGTATGTAATGCTAATGCCAAACATTACCTTGTGATCTGGCCGGTTGTCTTTGAACAGTTCTTTGTCTGTTAAAATAGTTAACCTGTATCCTTCTCCTGCCACAATGACAGACCTACATGCTCGTCCAGTGTCATCGGTCCCATGTACTGTTATTCTGTCGTCTCCCACTATTACTGACTCCAATTCTAGTGGTATTACCATTCCCTCTTTCTAGTCTAATGGTAACCCTGGTCTGAACATGTACTCATTTGGAAGGCACCACAGTTTTCTCTGTATTCCCAGGAGCCATGCTATTGTCGCTTCAGCTCCATACTGAAATAGTTCTTTATCGGTTGGCAGCCCCATCTGTACTGTGCGTCAGCAATAAGCTTTAATAATTTCCCTCACATTTAGGAGGTGAATCCCAGGTGTGGAACACACTCTCCCCTTTGCCAGTAAATGAGATGGTCATATTAGGTTTACTCATGATATCTCTCTCAATTATGTTAACTGGTGTCTATCAGGAATACAATAAGGGTAGAGCTAGGTCATGCTCCCCTGTAGTAAGTGTAAGACCATCTGTAAAGGGAACCAATTCTGTTGCCCCAGAAAACCCCTGTGCATTTATGGCATTGCCTGACATTCTGTACCTCCCCTCCCGGATGCAGGATCTAGTGTCCCCTGTGTCTACAAGAAAGTAGAAAGTCTTGTCACCTATCATCACTCCTATACGTGGGTACTCTGTTGGGTTTGGTGTAATCGATAGGAAGGAACACATAAGATTTGTCTGTGGGCTGTCCTATTGAGGGTTTAATGACATTTCGGCCCCTGTGAATGGGTTGTCCCCCACCACAGTAGACGTCCCTACTTTCGAAATGGGAGCCATTCCCATGGAGTCTGTGCTCATCAGTGTCATGTTGCCTTGCTGAGCAGAATATGGTTGCTGTGTACCATTGTCCATCTGTGGTAAATGTGGTGCCTGTGGGTATGGTTGTGCTGGTGTCTGCATCTGTGGTGTCTTGAGTCATGGGTTGGTATGTCTGAGGGTATGCGTTTGGTGACTGCCCTTGTCATCGTTTCTGGTCCTGGGCATAGTACTCAGTCTGTTTCCCCTGATATGTTGGCTGATATGCATTCCCCCATTCTGCTGCATTCCCCCTCTGTTGCTGCACAGCCTAGAGATGTGCCCTATTCGTCCGCATACCCAGCACTTTGGTGGTTCGCTCATTTGCCTCAGATACCCCCCAGAGAAAACCTCTGTGCCTTTTTGTATTGGGTGCCCGAACCTGTGACCCCTAGACGGCCCCCCTTTTCCTCTGAACCTGTGATGCACAGCTACCTGCCCCATTAAACCTCCTCCCATGCGCATTAATGCATACTGCGTTTGTGGTGCATTTTGCCCTCCCGCACTTGTTAACGCTGCCCCTTCCATGGTATATTTTGACAATTTCTTCTGCACTAACTTTGCCTCCTCCTGCTTTCTTTCCTCATGCTTCTTTCTCGTGTTTTCTTGCATTAGCCTGCAATAGTGTACTATGGTGAGTTGAATTTCTGACCATGGTTTTGCTTCCATCCCCACTAACTTCTTGAGTTGCTTTTGTACCTGCTCTGGCAACCCTTGACATAACATATGATAGAAGAATCCCACTGTCTTGTCCCATGGTTCTTGCATTTAAAGTCTCAATTTCTCTTGAATAGCCTGAATATACTGTAAGGGGTTTTCGCCTTGCCCCATTTTGTGTGCCATGATCGCGCTGATGTCTGAGGTGTCCGGGTACTGCACCCATAGAGAATGACATATAGCTGCTCGGTAGTTGTTAAATGGAAAACCATCAGGCATCGTGTTCTGGGCAGCTACTCCTGGGGAGCCGGCCCTTTTCCATATGACATCAGCAACCTCTCAGAGAATCGCTGAATGAAAACTGTTCATGTCCATCTGTGCTAATGTCTTACGTGCTGTTAGTCCCCATTGGATAGGCCAGTGGCAATGTGTTCGCCTTGGAAGCAAGACGACACGAAGCAACACAGGTTTGATGCCCAGTCCGCACTTAGAAACCTCCGGGTGTTTAAGCACGTTATAAATCCGCAACTAAGACAAAAAAAACAATTATGCAACTAAAAAAGAAACAATTCCTGTAACAGCACCTCGATGCCCGCAGGCTGTGTGAGCGCTTTAAAATGCAAATAAATAAGTAAATATTTATAGTCTTTCCATCTCATAAATCCATTTCCCCACTCCTGCAGTCAGCGAGGGTATCTTACACCTCAAGTTCTTAGTCTCGCTGTTGCCTTGGTATGTACTTAGGTCGCCCCTTTCCCTTCTCCATTAAGGGGAACTGGGAGACTGGATGGGGGATTGAACTGACAGTGTCTTTGGTGGCGGTGAACGCCCCAGCTAATTCTCCCCTCCTGTGTGCTGGAAGGTCTCTGAGCCTCTGCGTATATGGGGTAATGCTATATATGTTGCACTATACAGCCCTAGAATGATATCCTCTCTCATTCTTGTCCCCCCGGAATCCACCTGTGTCTTTGTCTAATCCCCCAAACCATGTCTCAGTCTGTGCTTTTGTCTATACTCCCTCGGGCTACTATACTATACTAGCCCTAGTCCTTTGTCCTCACTCTCTCCGAAGTCATCATCCAACTCTGTATCTCTGCCGTCACTGTCAATATTGTCTTGGAAGCTTAGTCATCTTAATACTGTGCTTCTCTGCTGCCCTCCTTCTATGTCAATTACACTCCCACAGTTCCCCCTCACGGAGGACCCGGTATTGCTTTTATCTTGCAGCGTAGCTGCCCAACTGTAGCTTCTCCCTCGGCCTTGTTCTACTTGCTCTTCCCTCATCACATTATCATCAAAACGTGCTAAACCCAACTTTACTCTTACTTCTCTCATAGCATGTTGTTCATCTTCTTTACACCGTTGCTGTTTTAACAGCTGCTCTATTTCTAACTTCCTCTTTTCCCTATTCATCTTTACTTGTCTTTCTCTTTCTTCGTCTTCCCTTTTCCTCGCTATTTCCTCAAGCTCTTGATGCCTCCTTATCTCCCGTTGTTCACACTCTCGCGCTTCTGCCTTTCCCTTTTGTACCCTTTCATGTTCTTCCTTTTCCTATTTCTCTCATCTGTTTACCTCTTCCATTATTTCTGCCCATTCCCTTGCTTCTCCCATGTCCTTGCAGCCTATTGCTTTGTTGGTTGGTCCTCCCGCTTCTCCTGCTGTCTTCCCATCTAATTTAAGCAATATTTGTCATCCCACTCACTCATTTGATGCTATATTCTCCAGTCCTTCCTGTCCCCCCCTCTGTTCCCAGGTCGTTCTCTTTGATGTGTGTTTGGATCTCGCTGCGGTTTTTGCCACCTGCGCTTTACGTTCCTGCAGCTGTTTGTCTGGACTGGTTTTGCCCCTCTCTTCTGCTGTATGGTGGAGGTGCAAATATCAGGTTTGTGTACCCCACTGCAGCTCTCAATTCCCTTGCTGGATATAATCCCTGCACCCATGCTGTTGCCCGTTCGCTCTCATGTTTAGAAGGAGTGGGGGCGGGAACCGCAGGATTTTTGTCCGAGGCCTCCTGTTGGCTCAACATCCATTGATGCCGTGCCACATCCCCACGTCGTCCTGGAACATGTTGCATAATTCAAATATCGCCATTTGTTTGCTCAATTTCATCTTGTATATGTGCATAATGGTTGCTGCACATATTTGGAGAAGCTCCCGCCCTTTGGCCATGGCTTAGGGAGTTTATCTTCTCTTCTTCGTGTACATTCTGCGCTATATTTACAAATGTTGAGCTTACATCATGGAAGTGACTGGCACATATGCTGTAGGGGTGTGCCCCCCACATTACTTCCACAATACATTATTCTTAATACTTACTTGACCCCAACTAGGGGCTTTCGACAACTCCGCTGGTATTATACAAATCATTTTTTTCTTTATGTTAACTTAAACATTTTTAGATAACAAATTCATTCACAAGGTCTGATGCCTCTCTGGCTCTCAACCAATACTTTGGGAGTGCTCCATGCACCTCCCTTCTGCAACCCTTCTTAGGCGCACCCACCAGTCTCACACATGCACCTTCCGTGCACCGGCTCACAAACACCAACACTCTTCCAAACTTGAATCATCAAACCCTTTGCACCTCCTTGTGCTTGCCATGTCCTATACGCAAACCTCACTGGTGACATCACCTCTATAATGTGTAAGTGATGAACAAAAAAGAATCACTGATACCCGCCCACTCACAGCACTTCCCAAAACATTTCCCAATGACACTGGTACCTTGACAATTACAAAAAAACATATATCCACGGCCGCCTTCCTGCCTAAAAGGAGATACCAATATTTTACGTGTTCAATCTATACCTACAGCATCGCCTTGTATATACAACACGTCTGCAAGACTTAACCAGAAGAACACCTTCTGCGGTTCTAGCTAGCCTCACTTGGTAAGCCCTATACACGTGGATATCATCATGCGTGACCCAGCTACAATGCCCAATCCACAGGAAATCCAATATTTGCATAACTTCTGTCATCCGTACATTTAAGTCAATGGTCTAAGCTAATTGCCTCAACCAATCTTCTCAAGATATAATGTTTCCTAACCACAAACAATTTACATCTATCTCCACTCCTTGCTCAACAATACTTAACAACACTCAACAGTACTCAACACCACGCCACACCCAACATCTTTTCACTGATGCTGCTCGGCCACCGGCTCTCCCCAAAGCTGTCACTCCGCCCTTCTGGTCTGCTAGGATTCTCACGGACTGCAGGCAGGATTTTCTCCCAGGTGGCTCCTGATGGCCTCTGCACGGGATGCACCTCTTTGTGGTCCTCGCGTTCTGTGGGCTACCCAACAGCCCTCCAGGCGTTGCGACAGAAAAGGTGGCTCCATGCCAAATGAAAGTAGCGAACCATCTTCTGCTACCAATTTGTAAAGGTATACCAGAGGACCGGGGTTTACGCTACACAGTCAATGCTCAGCAGAGTGCTCAGGGCGCAATTAACCTTCCCCCAGCAATGACTCATTACTCGGCCAAGTGCAAGTTAGAACTGTCCTTTATTTTCCAAACATACAGGGATCATAAAGGAAAAACAGAATTCTCCAGCAATTACAGCACCTGTGCTTGTGTCGCGTGTTTTTATTACACAATACTGTCACAATAGCTAATCTCTCCCTAAAAACGTAAGAGCCTATTCTATTGGGTGGCTCAGGTGGTATTACCTTTGGAAGTAACCTATATGAGTGGCCTAACTGGTCCTTCCATTTCAGATGGATTGTTGCACAGTTGCAGCATGGCCATTGGCCCTTGTCCAATACACACCACCCCAGGATTTGGGCTCCCTGATTCACTGGAGCGGGTACCCCCCGGCCTTGGACTCTGCTCTGTTCCCAACACTCAGTGTACCTTCTCAAGGTAATGAGAAGGACTGTGTCCCAATTGTTGCCACTGGTATAGCCACCTAGCCTGGGGAGTGCCTGCAGGTTGCAATGTTCGTTGGGCAACACATGTAACAATTCTGTCTGTTGTCACTTGGAACCGCTTCTCTTCCCACCACGGGTAAAGGGCTATTGTTCGGCTTGGCTCAGTCACGTGGGTGAGGACCGCAAAACTGAGCTTTTCGGTCTGCAATTAGTGAGGATTTATTCTGTTACTTTGCAGGTGGCTCCCTGCCCAGGGAGCCAGGAATGTTCCACCCGCCCTTGTCCTTGGCTGCGAGCACTGGCCCTTTGCTTCAGGCTGCAGAATCTGCATTTCTTTGTTCCTTATTCTGAGGCCTGAGGCTTCATGCAAATTCACTACAGTAATTCTATGGTTTCTCTCTCTCAGTAGCAGCGGCTTGGTCCCGAAAGCTTGCTTTTGTAAATTTGGTGGAAATCCGTCCAGTAGTTTTTTTTTAAAACAACCAAAAAGTAGGTCTAAAATAATTTGTGATATTTATGTCTGCTCCGCGGACACATTTCCCTGTTCGCTCTGCGGACAGGACACCGATTGGCTAATCGGCTTACGTCATGTCCGCGGACAACTGGTGTGTTCGATGATTGGCTGGGTTGAAGGCTGGGTTGAAGCGTGAGGTGCGTCATATTGTTTTGATGCGCCATCGCGGATAGCGCAACGACAAACAGGGGAAAAATACAGCTGTGCGGAGTGCATTGGTGTGTAAGAGTGCTTGGGCAGGGTGGGGGACTAAGAGATGGGTCAAATGCTGTATTTGTTTAGGTGGCAGGTGCCCCTGATGTGTTCATCATGTCCGTGGTCACCGCGGCTGTCCGCGGACATAAAAAATACAGTTAAAATGTTTGATTCTATGGGTGTGTTATACTGCGGTGGTTGTGGCCAGGGCCACAACCACTGCATTATAACACACCCATAGAATCAAACATCCATCAAATATCCACAAATCTACAGTTTGTGTACTGTTTGATTTGTATAGTTTGTATGTGAAGTTTTGGCTACGTCATGTAATTAAGATTGTA
Source organism: Ambystoma mexicanum (assembly GCF_040938575.1). Taxonomy (NCBI): domain Eukaryota; kingdom Metazoa; phylum Chordata; class Amphibia; order Caudata; family Ambystomatidae; genus Ambystoma; species Ambystoma mexicanum. The sequence continues at coordinate 807,505,448 of NC_090936.1, forward strand.
GAGTTTGGTAACAAGCACTGCAGTATAACATGTCCATGGAAGTAAACATTTTGGGCTGTGGTGTATGGTTAGATGTTTGCTTCAATGGTTGTGTTATGGAGCAGTATTTGTGAGTTGAATTATTATATACTTATTGTTTGAATTTTTGTGATTGGATATATGTTTTCATGACTTGGGTAACGAGCAGATATTCTTTTTCAATTTCTGTGATAAAAGAAAAGATCATGCTAGTGTAGGTAGTTCATAATGAGTTATTGCATTGCATAATAGACATTTCTGCATTATTTCGACCCTCATATTTAGTAGTTTACAAACCAGTGTACTGTGCAATTTGCTCAGTTTCTGTGTTTGTTTCTTAAATCATTGTGTCTGTGGGAAAATAAATCCATGCTGGATTAAAAAAAAACTTTTTTGTTATGGTACAATATATTTCTTTCTTTGTTTTCAGTGTTTATTTGTTGTTTCTGGCTAATTTTCTATCTGTTGGCGTGTTGCAGATTGTTAGATACCTGTTGGCGTATTCTAACTGGTTATAGATTTTTATTTATATTTTCAAGTTACTCATCTATTTGTTGGGTTGTTGCAGATTTCTGGGGCTGTTACATAACTGTTGGCGTATTCTAACTGTTTATAGTTTTCTAATTGAAGTTTCATAAATGTTTATGTACAGATTAGTTATTAAATTTTGGTTTTAAGAATATTAAATAAGCGTTGGTACTATCATTACATTCAAACCATCCACAATTCTTTTTTATATATATAGTGTAGTGATCTGCATTGGTTGTGGCTCCTTTGTGGTAGATTATACCTATTGTTGTGAAGGTTTTATTACCAAGTTATACTTGACCATGTGTGAATCCAGTCAGCTTGCAGTTGTTTTTGGTACCATCTGCGTTGTAACGTAGAAGCATTAGTACTACGTATTTATTATGTGTTTGTATTTGTAAGGTGGAGCGATTATCTGAATTGCAGGTAGTACATAATCTGCGATTGTTTGCATTTTGTACAAGTTGCTGAAATGGAACGGATTCACAGTTAGGTAGGGATACATACACAAAGCGTTCATTAGGGATTTTTTTCCTGCGCCACATTGTTGCAGAGAGTGCATGTATGTTTCCACATGTATGAGATCTATAAGATTTCATTCATAGGTATGTCTTTGTTTTCCAGTACTTGTAGTAAGTACATTAGAAATTCCTGTGGAACTTCTGTGAGTTTATAGTGAATTTCACCATTCCAGCACTGTAGTCCAATTCTTGTCTTATTCCATGAACACTGTAGGTGTTGTCAGGATTGTTGCTTGCATTTCTATGAAGGACTAACATTTGCAAACACAATTGGTCTGTCCTGTGTAAGTAAATGTTGTCAACAATTGGTGGCAATTGGAATAGAATATTTATTGCTACATTTGCATAGCAGTTTACACCAGTTATATTTGAAAAATTGAATGGACCAGATAGTTCTGTTTCCAAGCCATTTCTTCGGAGTGTGTGTTGCTTCTTTGAAGAAGTACCTGAGTTACTTTGAGTAGTAGATTATTCTTTGGTTGTAGTAATTGATGAAGTATTAACTTCTTTTACTCTCTTTGGAGGATTTGCAGTGAGATCCTGTTGCTTTTCTGTTTGAAGTAGTTTTCTTTTACAACGTTTTGCTTTTTGTGGAACAGGTTAGGTTTTTAGATGGGGGTGTACAGTGAACATAGTCTATTGTATTCTAAAATGCAAGGAATATCAGCGTTTACTTTACTTGCATCAAAGTTGATTAGAAATAGACTGTCAAGTGTACGTAAGCGTGATAGTGCTACGTAGCTCATGCCTTCTTTAAAGACTGTTCCCAATATCGATCAATGCTTTATCTAGGGTAAGACCTTGTGATTTGTGAATGGTGACTGCATAGGCTAGAGTTGGAGAAAATTGCTCTCTGCATACATACATATCGTTGAAAAGAAGGAATCAAGCGGTTGAGCGTCCTATCCTTTTAACTTCTGATAGTTTGTCAAAGAGAATATTGACAAACTGAATGATTTTGTCACGTGGATATGTTTGAAAGTCAACAACTGTACAAAGTGCTCCACTAACTAGTCCTTGCTCCATGTCAAGGTTATGTTTAAGCATTACTCTACAGTTTAAAGATATTTTTAATATTTTCTCCAAACCAGCTATGTTGGAGATAGAATTTTCTTTGGTATTTAGTCTTGTTGTGGCTTGTTGACACATGGGTAGTGTCATACCATATCCGTCTAGTTTGTCTGTGGAGCAAATTTCAATTATTGGTTGCATTTCTTTTTTCAACATTGTTTCATTGAATTTTGGACAGCTTGCAAGAGTTGTCATCAAGGACATACAATTGACATTTTTGTGTGCTAATTTTTCCATGACATCAGTAGCACATGAGTTATGGCCATACAGTGCCTGGATGTGCCGGGTTTTTAATATTGATTGTGCTTCTTAAGGTAGTACACCAACACTAATACTTTTTAAAATGTTGACGTATGTGAGGTCTGCAGACTGGCACGTTTTCTGTTAATTCTCTGTATTGGAAATGTTGCCTATGCTGCCATCAGTTTTTTGGCAGAGTTTGTGTCCTAAGGTTTTAAAAAGAGGTTCACCTTTCACTGGTGTCAATTGAAGAAGACCTCCAAAAACAATAATGTGTTTTCCTCCAAATAGCTCTTCATAGTCTGTTTTGAGTACTTCTTGTAATCTGAGGTGAATCAAAGCCAACATTAGGTTGGAGACTATGCTCACTTAATCTATTAGTAGGATTTTCATTTGTTTTAACACTCTGTGTAGTTCCATTGCAGCTTCTGTAGAAAGTTTGTAATATTCTAATTTGTTTTGGTGTTCTAGTGGAAGGAGTAGTAATCGGTGTAAAGTGACACCGCCTATGTTGTAGGAAGCTAAACTGTGGGGGAAGTTACAACAGCTGACAGTTTGTTGTTTGTCAATTGTTGAAGGAATTTGCTGATGATTTTGATTAAGAATGTTTTGCCTGAACCAGCTTGACCACTGATGTATAGTAGTATAGGTATGTCATTTTGGCAGGTACATTCTTTATTTTCATGTTGTACACCATGTGCAATTTCTTTTGTTACTTCTTGAAAAATGCTACACTGCTCATTGTTCAGTTTTGATTGCAGTACAGTTAAGTCTTCTGTATCTTCTTCATAGTGACACATGGGGCCTCATTATAACCCTGGCGCTCCCGGATTGAAGGGGGCCGGTACGGGACCGCCCCCTTCAATCCGGGAGTGCTGATTACGAGCTTCCCATCGCGGGACCCGGATTGCATGCCTGGTAACACCAGGCATGCTTTCCGGGTCCCGCGAGGGGAAGAGGGAGGCAATAACGGGCAAGTTGTACTCTGCCGGTTATTACCTCCCTCCCCATTCCCATTGAGCCCTATGGGGGCTCAAATGGGGATGGGTTACTGCATGGAGGATTTACCGGGTCCTCCTATCTCGGAGTAACCCGGTAAGTCCCCATTACAGGAACCCGGTAATGGAGCCCGGAATGGAGGCAGCCATGGAGCTAATAGCTCCATGGCTACCTCCATTCTTGTAATGAGGCCCATGGTGTTTTCTACTTCTGTCATAGCTAATTCTGCCTCATTTGCTATTAGTGGCTGTCCCAGTGGTTCTTGTCTTCCTGTTACAGAAGGTTGACTGCTGTCGGGAGTGTCCTTATCTAGTTGGGCCTGGAGTTCTTCTTCGTGTTGCTGTTCATTGTGCAACATGGTTTTGTACTGTGTAAAGTTTACATTGGTTATAGTGCTTTCATTTGCTTTGAAAGCATCTTCATAGGAGTCATAGATATCTAGTAACTCTTCTTCCTTTCTCCATGGTTTATAAAGTTGTAGCAGGGACGTGTAATATAGTTCTTTATGTTGAGGAGTTTTTAGTGACAATTTGATATGATTAATTAAGCTTCGTTTGGTAAGTTTCACTAAGCTGCCTTCACAATTTGTTACTCTGTATCTACCTTTGTTTTCATTTGGTTTTATATTATTTTTGTATGTGAAGTTTTGGGCTATGTGGTATAGACGCATTGTTTCCAAAGCGGTACTCCTGTTTGGGTAGTATGTGTCTAATAAATTGTTTTCAAAATGTCTTGGCTGTTGGGGATCATTTTTGGCTATTGTTTCTATGTCGTCGTATGATTTGAAAACTCTTTTTCTAGATTTAGCAGGACCAAGACTTAGCCATACTATATTTTCAGATTTTCCATACAAAGCAATACCGGTTAAACAGTCTGGAGCTTCATAGCAGCCACATTCTCTATGAGAGAACATTTTTATGCCTAAACTGTACAATTTCTGAGACAGTGTTTTGTCCGATGATAGGTCATTCCAGAAGTCTTGAAGCTCTGTTTTTTCTCCTTTGGTTAAATAGGCCGTAACATATCGTGCAACTGCAGTGGAATTGTCTGCAATGTACTGCACATCTATGTTTGCATTCCATAAGAGGGCAATGATTGCATTGTAATCATTGATATATTTTGCTTCTTCTGTTCTTTTTATGTAATGTGTGTTCTTTGGTGATTTACCTTTAACACTATGTCTAACTGAAGACATGAAATTGTTTACTTGACCTGTTGCTGTAACTGGTCTAGGGAAACCAAAGCAGCATTTGGTGGAGTATTTCCATTTGTTTTTGTATTTGCGATGGTAATATTTCCCACATTTGTGTCTTTGAAATTGTAAAATGTGTGCATGCAGATCACTATTTGTTGCTTCTGAAGGAATTTCACAAGTGACATATTTTTTGATAAACTGTAAAACAGTGGCATCACTGTCTTGACCAAATTTAGGAGCATCTTTAATCCATAAAAGCATGTGGATATGTGGTGCTCCTCTGGCTTGGTATTCTTTTCTCCAAAAGGAGTGTTGCACTTCTCCGAGGGGAGGAACTGTTTTGTTACAAATAAAGTGTAGCATAGAAATGAAGCGATGATGGAAATATCTTGAAACATTAACAGGATCTAGAGAGCAGAGTTCTCCAGGTGTTAGTATATCTATGTTTGTTTTGTTTTTGTTTGATATGCATAGGAAATCATGTAAATCTAACCATGCATATTCTGCACAACTTAATGTATCAAACCAAGTGGGTGGGCCAAGGTTTCTTATTATAAAACGTACATCTCCATGACGTTGCAACCAGTACTCTTTAGTGCCACACATGTTTGCTAACCGATTTGTAATGCTTGATTGTAAAACCTCATCTTTTTCTTGCACTTTTTGTTGTAATTGCGTAGCTGACTCAGTTTGACATAATTTGAAAATGCGTACCTGATTTCAATGTGTCTGCAACTTGCTAGTTCACTTTCAAAGAGTAGGTGGAATATGTATTCCGCATTATGTCTAAATCTGGGTTCTTCAGAATACATTTGTAATGAGCGGTATTCTGATGCTGTTATCTGAGTGGGTCGATCATTGTACCTTCCTCCTTTCCCAGTAGGAAATAGTAGAGGAAAAGCACATGCTTCTATACTTTTTTCCCATATGCTGATTGGTGATCCTTTGGTTTGTCGCATTTGGTATGTTTCTAGTGCATCATCTATGGTGTCTATAGAGTGTAATGGATGAATTCTATAATGGTCTAAAATATTGGATACTGTAGCAGGATCAGAAGTTCAATTTGACCAGTTTCTGGTGACTCTTGAATTATTTCAGTGGTTCCCTTCAGGTTTTCTTCAATAGTAATTTCTTTGTAGTATTCATTATTGTCTTTTAGATATTGTAAGCCTTGTCTAACTTTATGGAAGTCTACTAGTTGTTGACAATTTTTTTTGTCTTTTGTAGGTACACCATTTACTAAGACAATAAAAGATTGCTCTATTGGACGTGGTACTCCTAGAGTGTGTACATTTTCTTTCAGATCTAATGGTAAATAAACTACTTTGCCACGAATGCCTTTCACTAATTCTGAAGGAGGTAATTTTGCTGTTTTTGGTTGAAGGCCTATTATTGCTTGAAATGGATGCACTGTTTGAATTATGTTGCTCTCATATAATTTGAGTTGTTGCAAGGGTTTTGGTAGTGGGAATAGTTCCTTGAAACACTTGTGTATAGGTGCGTTACAAATGCCATATCATATCATATCAGGTGATTTGTGATAGCACGTGATGGAGTTTGGTTGTTTTCAAGTTTTGCATTGCAGTAACTGCAAAGTATTAAGGGGTCATTTATTTCGTTTTTGTTTTCTGCTATGAGGTAGAGAGCTAATTCAATTTATGCTTCACCGGAGCACACGACCACGGCTTGTTCACGATGGCGCCCTTTAGCATCAAGTTCTGAAGAGCATGGCTCCGATCCAGACCGCCTTTGGAAACGTTATTACAACTGACTCTCAGACTCTCATAGCAACATCGGGGTTGTGACGACAGATTCTAGGATTTTATTGGAGACTGCGATACTATGATTTTCTGCAGTACCTAAAGGATTGCTTACCGAAACTAAGAGACGGTGTGGCCTGGATATTCCTTCTTGTAGTAACTCCAAGAGACTATGGACCTATATCTCCATGAATTGTCCATTAAGAATTACTAATTTAGACTCCACACTATCTGAGACAACCTTCGTTTTTTCAAGCTCCGATAGCTACCATCTCAACTTGGGCCGGGAGCAATTTTCACCCCCCCCCCACACATCTACCCCTGAAGAGGTTCCTATTGCTAACTCAAAGGACGACAGGAATGAAACATGTTGGGCTTTTTTTACAGACACTACTATAAAGTGTTTGCTGTAGGAACAGTACTCCTTGGATGCACTTTAGATACTCTTTGACTAGGGCATCAAGATTTAGAGACACCCAACAAAGAAGGTCTCAATTTATACACTTTGTGTGGTTTTTTGTTTTTTCGAAGCTGAAGATTGTATTTGTTGAAAACTGTATAACTATTTTCATATGTATTTATGCACTTGGAGTTCTCAATGTACTTAAGAGATACAGTTTTACTATGCACATTGCGCTTTATTAGCCATTCGGCAATTAGCACTCAGCACTTTACTTGGGAAGCACTAGTCACTTTGTTAGTTTTTATATGTTAGATTTTAGATGTTAATCTATATGTAATTTGTTTTAATATTGAATGTCTTTTTATTAAAATGTGTTTATTAATTGTATTCAACCATGAAGTCAGGTTGTATTTTCCTTTGACTTCCATTCTCTACTGTCTCAGAATCACCATATAGTGTGATTCGTCGAATGATCTAGTTAATAGTGTGTCCACATCCATCCCCAGCGCGGGAGCCCTATTTTTGTTGCGCTTTTGATATAAGATGTCAGGTTTGCTCCTCTGCAGCCTACAGCCACACCTGATTTCCGTCCAGTTTTCTTTAGAGAGCTAACTCAAACCATTTAGAATCTTAATTGTCTTCTATTTTGTATGTTGCATCTACAGTTTTTGTGCTACTTTTACAAAAATTTCTGCGGCAACACACACACACACACACATGGTCTGGTACTTCAGCGGATGTACTTTTAAATTTTAGTATTTCTTTTTTGTATGTGTGTAGTAGAAAGTTGCCATTTGTAGAATTGTTCCTAGTCTGTTGTAAAGCTGGCTTTCACTTCCAAAATGTTTTCTCTGGATATGCTCTATTTCTTCGCGTAGGTCTTTGGCTGTACCATGTAGAAGATTGTTATATAAATTGCCTAATATTAAAGCTGGACTTTTGGCATAGTACAGTGTATGGACTAGATGTCTTATAGTTGAATGATGTGTTGATATCATTTTGATATGATGGAAAGTGCTTTTACAATTAGGTCCTGAAATGCAGGCTAATGAATGGCCTTGTAATCCTGTGTATTTGCGCACTGGACAGGTATCCATATTTTGTAGAAGTTTCATTTTGAATTTTTCTTTGCCTTTTACATATTGATTGAGGAACTGGCGTAAAGATTTGAAAGATTTTTTGTCAATGTTACACATTGACGTGCACGGCCATTTGTACACTGGATGTTTTGGTTCAGTCGGATGGAGAGGTGATACTGAGGTTTCTGGGGACATTTTTGTAAGCAGCATTTCTTGTTCTGTTATGGTATTATTAAGTTTTTCCTAACCTCATCCACTGCTATGTATGGCAATTGTGCGTGTTTGCTTTTGTTTATATGCTTCTTCATTGAAATATGGTTCTGTGCTCGTGATGTGACTCCATTCACCTCCACAGATATTTAAGAAGTGATTTTTGTTGACATTCCGTTTATTGAGAAGTCTTTTTTGTAGTTTAGCAGTTCGTTTTGTTAGTGGTTTCATTCTGTTTAACACTAAAATAAATAACTTCCTTTTGAGAAGAATTGCACTGTGTATGAGAGCTTTAAGATTAATTTTCTACGGTAGGTTTTAAGGGTTGTGCATGATTTCTCTCCTGTTTTTATAAGATTCTGAAGGACTATGTGGCGGAACATTTTTTGTATAATACTTTTTTTGGTATGGTTACTTGCCACTATATCAATATTTATAGGACCAGTGTTAGCAGTAGTGGTAGCTGAATTCTTGTTAATCACTTTCTGTTTCGTTTTACATTTTGAAAGAGAAGGCAAAGTTTTTGTACTGGAAGCTTGCTTTGTTTCGCTTAATGACTCTATTAGATCATTTGTTTGAAATTTTTGTACAAATTCTGCTAGAGATGGATGCTTATTTTGGACACTTTTATTTTCATTTGCTCTACTTCTGCATTGCTTTCTATGGACTTGCTTTTTGGTAGGCATTCTTTGGGGTCTTTTGAAAAAAAAGAAGGTATGGGTTGGGCTGTTCTGCAATGTATGTGTGCTGTGTGCTTAAGTGTCTGAGTATGATGGTAAGGATGTATGTGTGTGGTGGTGGGTGATTGTGCATTGGGCAGCTACAACTAGTTGGGAAGGCTATTCTTGTATTTGTGTGTTACTATACTGGGGTTCAGATGACAGTACAAAGTAAGCTAGTGGTGAGGAGAAGCACACTAACACTAAATCTAATGGTATAGAATTAAAACAGTTCTTTGTTCTGCAATACTAACAGTCTAGGGGCTGATTTATGGAATTTGTGCGCCAAATAACATGGATTTGTTTGCCATTCTGCCTGCAAATCCCTGTTTAACAAATGGGGATTTGTGGGCAAAATTGTGCACAAATCCCCATTGTTCGGCACACAAATTCCATGAATCAAACCCACAGTGTGTTTGAGTAACAGTAAGAATATTATGGTAGTATTGTACTTACTAATTTTTTTGTTTGGAATGAACAGGTTTCTTCTGAGTTGTTGTTTGTACTTCAGATGCTGCTGCTTTTCAGGAGAGTGATCTTCACTGCAATTGTAAAAGAAAGAAGTTAGTAATTTTGTGTGTTTATAGCACTGATGTTAATTTAGACATTGATTTTTATGTTTTTGTAGTAGTATTGTTGTTTGATAACTGAACATAGTGTGTGCATGCAGTTTCCTTTGACGGTGCAGCCTTCATATTTTACTTACAATATGTTAGTTCAACATGCTTTGCAAATGAGTATAATACTAAGTGTATGAAACTCACTTAGTTTCTTAAGGCTGTGTTATTGGATGTTAGGAGATAGAAGAAATAATGATATACTTATTTTGCAATTTATATAAGGTGAATGGCAGAAACTGTATAGAAAAGCATGGAATGTATGCATTTGTGAAGGTGTGGGTAATAAAGAAGAAGGATGTGATGTACAGGCAGTGGTGTTATTTTGGCTGGGAGCTTTTCAATGATGGTGTCTATCTGTGTGAGTGTATAAAGATGCATGAACTTATCCTGGCTGTGTGTAATTTTATAATACACTACTAAGTGTTTTTCTACAATTATACTGTTATTGCTCCCATCTTTTAATATTATAATTGTTTAGATAGCTGTGTGTGTAAAAAAAAAAGAATTTAGATAGCAGACTGGTTTGGAAGTGGCAGTTTATTATAGCAGACGGGAAAAATAATAGTACGTTCATTTTATAGGTTATACAAGTTTAGTGGCAGTTACTCTGTTTATATGCATTTGTAAGAGTTGAACATTTACTCTGCATAAAATATGCATACCTGTAGTTTGTATTCATGCATGTGGCTATGCATGCAGGCAGCTGCAAGTAGAAATCCAGGAGACTTGTACAGTAGTGTTTGTAGTAGGTGCTTTCTGATGATATGAGACTTGTACTCAGAGTGATCAACAGTACATTTGAAGTGCTGAACTATGATGATGGAGTTAGATGTAGAGGTCTTGGATGTGATTGGTGGATGGTTGTGTGACTGCTTAGCTGTATCCAATGATGGAATGGCACAGAGAGTGAAGTGGAAATGGTAGAAGTGCTGCCTAAGAGTTACGCGCTGCACGGACACTGCGGCTGTCCGTGGACAGGGCGTACCACATCCAGGGTTTTCCAGCAAATCCAGCATGGAAAGGGGACTGTAGGGATTAGCCAATCGGGTGTTGAGGTTGTGGATTTTTTGTTGAAAGAGGCTGTGTTTAGTGAAGATGGCAGAGGTGGAGAAAGTCAGGGTGTTGGTGGTTGGAGATATGTTTGTGCATGGTTTACAGCAGTATGCTCAATGCAGCCATGTGGCAAACAATTTTGATGTTAATGGAGTGGAGGTGGTGTGGAGCACTGTGCCTGATTGCAATGTACAGGGAATTGTACAAGTTTGTGGCTATATGGGCAGGATGAACAGTCCCCATGTGGTAGTTTTGCACTGTGGTGCTTTGCATTTGGGCTATGTCAGTGCCCTTACTTTGTTGGCAGATTTGGAACACTTGGTTCAAGCATAATGAACATCCTTCCAAATGCCAAAGTTATTTTTTCTGGATTAGTACCTAGCGCAATATGGGACAATAGTTCTGTTTTTTTTGTCCTCAGCAAAACATTGCTAGGTGTGCAATCAACTGAGGCATGTTTGCTTTGATGCTTAGAGCTGGTATGTTTTTCTGTAATAATGAGAATATTGATTCCAGTAATGGTGTTTATTTTAAAGAAGATGCCATTTCTTTATATTTTATGGGAAATGCCATACTGTTTTGTAATGTAAGGGTTGCTTTGGAGAAGCTTATGTGAAGATTTTAGGAGTAAAGCTAGAAAAAAAAATCCCCCAAAATAAATAAATAAATAACAGGTGTCTGTCAAGTATCTGCAAAAAAAATGGCTCTTTTCAGAGGCAACCTCAAATGGGAATTAGGGCACACTATTTAAATTTAAATTCATCATGCTCAAATTTTCGATATGTCCGCGGACATGGCAGTTGTCTGCGGACACCGCGTATTACATACAGGGATTTTATGGTGGATAGGTATGCAAATGAGAATGAGTAGAGCAGGGGATTGGTCAATAACATTTACTGGGTGTGTTATGTAAGGAGGGAGTTTGTCAGAAAGACTTTTTCCTGAAAGAAGAACAGATAGCTATGGCTGTGTGTTTTAGAAAACAGATTATCTGGATTTTGGGAGACTCATGGCTATATTGGTTGGAGGTGCATGCAGAACGCTGCGGAGTAGCTCCAGATCTTGGATTCCCTCATGTGGAAGTGCACTGGCATGGATTGCGTGGAATGAAGTGGCTGGACTTGGTACCGCTATGTGCTACTTTGGAGACACAGCATCATCCAGACATAATTATAATTCATTGTGGCCGGAACAGTTTAGGACATGTGTCTGGAATTTCTTTGCAATTTGCAAAGAAAGAAGGACTTGGGAAGGTCATGGACATCTTTCCAAATTCCCAAGTAGTTTTTTCTCATATTGCACAGAGACAAATGTGGCTACCTTCTTCTTCATTTGGTCCACAGATGGAGAATGCCAGGGGCAATGTCAATAAGGCTGTTTGTGCCTTTTTAAGAAATGTTGGCATGTTCTCTTTTCACAATGAAAATATTATGTTTCGTGGCACATACGTTTTTCGCAGAGATGGAGTCCATCTTACTTATGCTGGCAATCAGATTTTTCTGAGAAATTTACAAAATGCATTGCGACCTTTTGTTGGAATTACAGCCATCCATTTTGCAGTAAGTTTTGACCATTTGAAGTTTTTCAAACACAAAAAAACACCACCAAAAGGCTCTTTTCAGAGCCACCACTTCCTCCATAGAAAAGTGCAATGGTTATGATAGGGCAGCACCCCAAAATGTTATATGTCTGCAAACTGTCCCTGGACTTCTAAAAAATGCACAGGGCCCTGCTCCATTTTTTTGCGGCTTCTATTTTTAAACTGTGAAAGGCAGCTCAGAAAAAAAGCCTTTTTTTGGGGGGTTTCTTGTTTTATATTTTTTTTTGGTTTTGTTTAACATGACACACAAGGAAAGGAGGGTAAGGAAGGGTCACCAACCACGGGGATAAGAAAGGGCAGGTGGAGAGAGGAAGATGTAGGGTGGGCCTTATTCAGGTAGTGGGCAGACCTCGTTCTCCGTGACCGCAGTCTCAAAAGCACTCCGAAGATTCTCTCCTCTGCAGAGTACTGCGTCACAGTACATACACAATATTGTGACCCTCGAAAGGTAAGGGTCAACAGCATCATGAATGACCTGTGAGGCAGCTGGAGGGATGCGCTGTCCCACATGAGTGTCTCTTGTGGTGACAGGAGCGAAAATGGAGGATGTTGTAGAGGAACTCAACCTACTACTTTTATCACAAGGTACAACCTTGTGAATAGCCCCACCGTGGAACGACCTTAGGTGTTGCTTCACTAATGTCATACCAAAGCTGTACGAACCAGGCCTCCCACGACTCAGCACCATGTGGCACTGATTGCAGGTGACCTTATTCGCACGTGCTTTTGGCACTCCACTAAGAGTGGTAAACAACCACCACACCCAAGACTCACGGCGAGTGCTGGTATTAGGGACTTCCACTACCTCATCCTCTTCATCCTCTTCATCCTCCTCCTCTAGATCCTCACGCCTGTTCCCCTCTGCAGGCCTTTGGGGAGGTGGAGGTGGTGGAGGGGGTGGGGGTGGTGCTGAGGCAGAAGTAGCACCAGTTGGATCAGCAGCAACCATGGATGCCATGAGGTTAGATGATGGAAAAGCAGCAAGAGCAGCAAGAGCAGCAAAAGCTGAAAAAGCAAGTCAATCTGCAGTAGTAGAAAGACAGAATGAGGATGAGCTCTGGGGTGTGCCCTTTTATAGGCGTGCTGGTGCGCGCTTTGCAGACAGCTGCGCTGTTCGTGGACAGATCGAACACCCCAAAAAGGCTCAAAAAGTTCCAAATAGTATGTAGAACGCCAGAGGCATTGTCTGGGACATGTGCAATGGTGAATTTCTACTGTAAAATACTTTGGATTGTCCAGAAAGGTACTTTTAAAATGTTCGGGGACCATGATAGTGTCCGCAAATCAGGACACATGCTCAGCGTGGGTGCGGTCACATGATGATGTCGCGGATACATTCGCGAATGGGACGGCTGTCCACAGGACACTAAATGCACAGGAACGGTCGTGCGCATGCGCGCGGGTGTTCTACGGACATTGTTCGGGTCATCAAACTAATTAAAAGTGTGACACACGTACAACGGACAGTTCGGACAGGCACGATGTTCGTAGGACCTATGGGTGTGGTGTGCATGTGCGTAGATGTTCTACGGACAGTACGGACACTCCCATTATTATCACGAACAGTACGGACAGGTATAGTGTCCTGCGGACACCTCCATTTTGGTTAATTGCAGACATTCTGGACACCGAGTGTGTTCTAAAAACAGTTCCATCTTGCTTGCGGACAGTACTGACAGGTATAGTGTCCTTTGGACACCTCCATTTTGGTTAATTGGGGACATTCCGGACACCAAGTGTGTTCTATGAACAGTTCCATCTTGCTTGCGGACAGTACGGACAGGGGTTTGGAGAGGATGGCTGGGAGGGGATGAAGGGATGGAAGTCTCATCATAACGTTTTTCTAGGTACTGAGGGTTTGGGGATAGTTGACTGGGACATGTAGAGGGGGAACAGGTGCATGTTGGACAATGATATTGATTTTTTTTCTTGTATGTGGTCCTCCACAAAATGTTTTAAAAGATTGACGTTTTCCATAAGCATATCCATTTTTTGTTCCATGCGCTGCAGAGCATTTTCTAATGTCTCTTTTGCTATATTATTTTCACTGTTTGTATGGTCTGTTAAAAAAAAATGTGTTAAGTACACAAAGTAGTGATAATAAATTTGCTTATATAGAGCAGTATCTACCATTAGTATCACTGTCTTCAGTCATTTCCTCACGTGGGAAATATTCTTCAAGACATTCCAAAGTACTGGACATTTTTGTGTAAAAAAATATATATATTACTTTTAGTGTACCTAATACAGAAAGTTTAGAAATATACAAGAAAGCTTGGGGCGCTGTTGCGAATGGCTGCCTGAGAGGAAAGCTCCGGCCCGTAAACCATCCGATTCTTAAATTTATCCTTTCAAGGGCCACCTAGCCGCCTCAAAAAACACACACAAACGGCAGCGGAGGACTTGCAGCATCACCCTGTCAATGCTGCAAGTCCACAAGAAAATTACGGCAGGCCGGGGGCGGGGCACCAACTGCAGGCCGAGTGGGGGAATGGTCGCACTGCACGGCTGAACATCAGTAAGCCCGGCGTGGCGCGGGAAGTTGGCCCAGCGAGCACCGCACACCATCCGGAGACTACCCCAGGCGTGTACCCTCGGAGAAGACCAGGAGGGACGGCTGAGGTGGCAGGTGTCTGCTCTCCCCATTGAACGTGCCGATCCAGAAAAGGAGAGCTGCCATGGCTGGGCACTGCGAGACAGGCCCACTGAAGCCGCGCAACCCTACACTCGAGCCACAAACACGACCATTGGAGGGGCGCGGACCCATGACCTGAGTGGAACCCTGGTGACCGGAGCTGCCGCAGCCCTGCACAGCATAGATCGCTGCTACACAATGGCGATCCCTACCACGGTCATTTGAGTCTTGTGGGAGGCCTGCGGTGAGGGGCCTGTGGTGGTGTGGGGTACGTGTAGGGGCCTGCGGTGAGCCGCCCCCACATGCACCAGTTCAGAGGTAGGAAGTTGCGCAGCGACCCCTCCATAAAGTGATCCGACTGCTCCATCCCGCATGCGCTCTGCACACTGGGAGCCAGCTAAACAAGCGGTGGGCGACCTACCCTGGACCCAAACACTCTAAAGATCTGCACTGCCCATCATCAGTGATACAGAGGTGAACCGCCTAGATCAACCACAGGCTACGATACAGACCACTCAAGGGGGCCACATAAATCCTTCTCTTGGGTGCGGGTGGATCGCGCCCTCCAGCTCCGGATGGACACGTAACGCAATTGGCAGGCGGTACACGCACTGCAAACGCCATTGGGCATTACTCTGAATGGATAAGCACTTACCTATTGCAGACTCTGGCAGTTGACCACTAACGTACACCTGTAAATTGATATAGGAAATACCAAACTTCAACAGCCGGCAGATCCCACATAAATACCTATACCGGTGATCTAAATACGCAGCCCAGCCATAACAACTAGAACTCCAGCACAACCCTGGCACCACTATATCATTGAGACTGCTGGTTAAGACTACCCCACAGAACAGAGCTACGTGGGAGAACACAAGCCACTCGGCCCACCATATGGGCCGCCGCACCAAGAAAACAGGCCCAATGGACTCTTTTGCCCGCTGGGGTGGGCACCAAGAAAACAGGCCCAATGGACTCTTTTGCCCGCTGCCAGCCTCAGGGGTCGACCACACCATCACAAAAACCAATGACCAGCTAACCAGAGACCCTAGGGGACGAGAGAGAAGACCGATTAATGACCATGGTTCAGAACAGCTTCCTTGCAGTCAACGTTAAATTAGACGACATTGTGGCAACAATCGGCACCCTGAAGGCAAGGTAGACAAGGAGAGCACAAGCATTATGGATGCGGAAAACAGGATCAGTACAAATGAAGACTCGATAACACAGCACAGCCGAGACATCGCTCAGCTGAAAGGGGACCTCCAAAAGACTCTAAATAAATGTGAGGACCTCGAAACATCTGCCTAGTCGGGGTGGCAGAAACCTTTGGTATTCGTTCCATGGAACGCCAGGTGTAAACCCTTCTGAAAACCCTTTTGCGCACTGACTCCTTTTCAGACCACTTCCTGGTGGAGCGAGCCCACCGCACCCTGGCACCTACCCCTAGACCCGCAGCACCGCCCCGTACGATAATAGCCTGTCTCCTCAACTACAGGGACAGGGACGCGATCCTGAGAGTATCCAGGGAAAAACGCACTCTACACTACGAGAACAGCAGAATACATATATACCCAGACTTCTCAACCAACGTTCAAACACTAAGAAGGTCCTACGAACCAGTTAAGAGACAACTGAGACTACGTCATATCTCCTATGTGCTCATCTTCCCAGCAAAGATGAGAATTCAACACGGGGGCAGAGCGCATTTCTTTGAAAATCCCATGCATATGTTGAAGCCTCCATCCCTCTGCCCCCCAGAGATCGATCAAAAAACCAGAATCAGCCACCACAGCCTGTCGAGGAACTAGACGACCCTGCCGGCTGACGGACAAGCCGTTCGTATTATATCCTTTATAAAGTTCAAAACCCGAGGGTGGTGGTGTGGCCCTGACCACCATTTGTTTGAAGCAAGGCCATGAGCCCCTTCGAACGGCAGCCATGTGAGTACAGCTTGCACCCCAGGAGAATTCCAAGAGTTATGGTTAAATGGATACATCATCTTGTTGGGGTTGATGATGCGGATGGGGGAGGGAAGGGGAATCGAGAAAGGGTTACCCCAGGCAGTTGGCCAGGACTGTTTGGGGACGTTACAACTTCAAAATCAGGGAGCTGTTCTATGGCGGGAGCCCCGCACTGCGCAGAGATGCGGCAACGCAACGGACAAACAAACGACTCCAGATATGGCTACGACACAGGCTAACAAAGGCTTAAATATTAAACTACTATCCTGGTATATCCGAGGGCTTAACAACCAGTTCAAAGCCAGGAAGATCGCAGCCTATATAACATGACATAACCCTCATATTCTTCTTATACAAGAAACACATGCATTGGGTAATATTAACACCAAAATCCTGCCACGATGGGGTCCTCACAGATATTATACAGAATACTCAGCCCAATCTAGGGGAGTTCTTACGCTTATACATCCCAAGCTATGCTTCAAACATCACTCTAGTAAGATAGCCCCACAAGGTAGATATGCACTGGTTTGGGGGAATTAGCGGGGCGTCAGATAGTAATAATTAACACGTATGGACCTAACGTAGATGGCCCTGAATTCTACTGTACATTACTAGATATGTTGTCCACATCGGGAGAGCCACAAGTAATTTGGGGAGGAGATTTCAATACAATACTCGATCAAACCTTAGACCACTCTTGGGCCACCCCTAGGGCACCCTCCAAAGCCGCACTAGTCCTGAAACAAATAATGGAACAAACAGACACAATTGACGCATGGCGTACACCATACCCATACGAGAGGAAATTCACTTTCTACTCGTCCGTGCATGATTCCCATTCACGTATAGACTACTGGCTTATCAGCTCATCCCTGTCTCAAACGGTTTCTGGCTGCGAAATACATCCCCGCACTCTATCAGACCACTCCCCGATAACGCTTGATATCAACCTAAGTGATACCCCATCACCAGCTAGAAGATGGAGGATGCCCCCCACAATCCTTAGCGACCCCCCATGTATGTGAAACCCTTCATACTGAAATTGAGGAATTTCTTGAACTTAATGAGCGGTCGGTAAGCAGCTATGCTACTCTGTGGGAGGCATTCAAGGTCTGGATCTGGGGAGCTATCCTGGGCAAGTCCACCGGTATGCTGAAATCCGTCCGAAGGGAACGGGGCATAACCGAAGCTAAAATAGATACCCTACAAACCAAATACAGTGCCACACTTAACAAGGAAACCTTATCGAATATCCACATCACACTAAAGGAGTTTAACAAACTGGCCAATAGGGAGGTCCTGTACATGACTGCCCCGGTTAAGGCCCGCAGATATGGGGAAAGCAATAAGGCCGGTAAATTCTTAGCCAACATGCTCAAAGCCGATAAACACCACACTCCTATCCCCAGTATACAGACAGCTCTAGGAACAACGGTTAATAAAGAACAGGGCATCAATTCCACATTTGTTGACTTCTATTCCTCCTTATACTCTAACCATGATGTAAAGTCCAGGGAAGACGCAATAAGGTACCTAGACAACCTAGACCTCCCAACACTAACACCCGAGACACGGAACATACTCGACCAGCCCATCACAGTTGAGGAACTTGCTGCAGCTATCAAATCATTATCCTCTGGTCGGGCCCCCGGATCAGACGGCCTGGGTTCTGAATTATATAAAGAATTTCAGGATAAATTAACCCCTTTACTTTTGAAAGTGGGGGAGGAAGCTATGGATCGAGGCGCCCTCCTGGAGTCAATGCATGAAGCAATTATCACAGTCCTCCTGAAACCCTGCAGACCAGCACAGGACATGGACTCTCATAGACCCCTATCCCTAATAAACACTGACGCGAAGATCTTTGCTAAAGTGCTGGCCACCAGACTTCTCCCGTATATGCCAATCCTGGTACACCCCGACCAGGCCGGCTTTATTCCAACTAGATCCACGCCCTGAAACTAAGGCGTTTATTTGGTGTAATGGCACAGATTGACCCGGGGCGAGGGCGGCTATCGTGGCTCTGGATGCCGAAAAGGCCTTCGACTCGGTTTCCTGGGCATATCTCTTTCTGGTGCTTGAGCGGTTCGGTCTTGGTCAGATGTGTTTGGTTATTATATACAGGGCCATCAGCCAGAGTTCTGACCAACAACACTTTGTCCCCCACATTCCTGTTACACAGAGGAACCCAACAGGGCTTCCCCTTTTCTCCCATCCTATTTGCACTCACCATAGAACCAATGGCTGAATATATCCAGAAGAATCACTCACACAGAGGACTCAGGATGACCGGTCCCCCACAGATCATATCAATGTACGCAGATGACACCCTATTGTATGTCCGAAACCCGCAGGAGAATGTACAGCATATAATGACAGATATACACACATTTTCAGACTATTCTGGATACAAAATCAACGTCCCAAAGTCCGAAATATTCCCACTGACCCCAAACACTGGAGACCTTTCTGGGATAAGGGGGTTTAAGCCTGCTCCTATCCAGGTACGCTATCTGGGAATTATGGTAACCAGGGATAAACAAACATTATATACACAAAACCACGGGGAGCTACTACTAAACCTGACAACCAAGTTCCAATTGTGGACAAACCTTCCATTATCCCTATATGGTCGAGTGGCACTACTTAAAATGGTTGGTACTTCCCAAACTCCTATACTACTTTAACAACATCCCGATCTGGCCCGGCAAGACCTTCTTTACAAAACTCCAGTCACTTGCCACTTCATCGGAAAGACAGCCAGGCTAGGGTGGGCTAAAATGGTGGAACCGTTTTTGCAGGGTGGTATTTCCGCCCCTGACTTTGAACTATATTATTTAGCAGCACAGGCACAATTTGCGAAACACTGGTTCGACCCAGAGGACACAGCTACCCACATACTCCTGGAAAAACATGCTGCCCGACCCAATGACATATGTTCCGTTATTTTCAACTCTACTTACAAAGACACCTGCCCATTTGACCCGGTACGTACCACCATACATGCCTGGTCCAGGATATATAAGAGAATTGGCCTAGAGACCCCATAGGTCCCCTTGTGGAATTTCCCTACCATAGCCCCCACCTTCGACAGGGCTCTCCAGCAATCATGGGACCCAGACAAACTCTTCAAAATGCAGGACATGTTCCCGGATGGCACATTCTGTTAATTTGCAGACTTTATCTGCGTGGGCGCGGGCCAGCTTAAACGTTTTCAATTCCACCTAATGAGGGCTGTGTTCAATGCTAGTTGACCAACATTCCCACTGGAACCCCCGACGCATGAATGTATGTCAACCTCCGGAACCTCGGTAGGTTTATCAATGATGTTAACTACCTCCTTGGCTTCCTCCTCACCTGAGTCTTCTGGCGAAGTGTCGTGGCGGAATACCTTTTTTCCAGTCTTCTTTTTTCTTGAGAAGAGGTATGGTCGTCCGCGGTGGGAAGCCACCCTGATTCCCTGCCAAGCAGGGAAGCAAGAGGCTTCCTTCCCGCAGGGACCGGGTAAAGAGGGAAAAAAGCGGATGCTTAAAAAAACCCTCGGAGAACAAAGTCACGATCCTGTAGCTTTTAGTGAGCGAAGTGCAGCAATTCAGTAGACCCGATGTAAGAAACAGAATGGCTGGATCGAGGGTCTTGAGCAGGCGATGGAAAGCGAAGCAGGTCCTTGGAAGAATCCAGTAGTGAAAAATGAAGAAGGGGAGGTCAAGGGGCACAGAGAAAACCAGAAAGTGGCGGAGCGCCAGGGAAGGGAAAGAAACAAAGAAGGCGAACGGCGAAGTGACGCCGACTGGAGATCAAAGGGTAGCAAAGTTGGAACGAGGAAAAACACAACGGAGCAAGCAACTCGGAAAGAAACAAAGTTGCAACGCACCGAACCCGGAAGTGGGCGGTGCTTAAATAGTGAAGCCGGGAAATTGAAAAGGAAAGACTAGAGCGGCAACCTGGGAAAGGAACAGGGAAAAGCAATGGATGACCTAATGGCGCCGCCAACGCCAGGCGTTCCATAGCCTCCACCGGCGACTAGACGCCGGCGGCATGACAGTATGCCCCCTTCCAATGGGATACCTCCCCGGCTTGCCTGGGAAGAGATGGTGAAACCTCTGAACTAAAGACGGGGCATGGACATGGGAGACAGGTTCCCAGGAATCCTCAGAATGGGGGTAACCTTTCCAATGGATGAGGTATTCCAGGCGCCCACCCCGAAAGCGGGAGTCCAATATGGAGGCCACCTCGTACTCTTCCGGGGGTAGAGTAACCGGAGACGGAACAGCCGGAATGGAGCGGTGATAGGGATCTGGCTTAAACTCCCTCAAGAGAGAGGAATGAAAAACAGGGTGTAAGCGGTTCATGTGTTTGGGCAAAGAAAGCCGATAGGCAACTGGGTTGATCCTACGCAGGATGGGAAACGGGCCCAGGAATCTGGGAGACAACTTAGAGGGGTGAAGCCAACGTGGGAGGTATTTAGTGGATAACCACACTTTGGTTCCCTTCTGCCAAGTGGGGGAAGGCAAGCGCTTGGGGTTAGTCTGGTTACAATAGCGCTGACTACTTGCCCGAAGACTATTGATGGCAGTCATATGGGCTTCTTGCAAAGAGAGGAGAAGGGAGTCTACAGAAGGGACCGTAGAAGGGACAAGAGAAAAGGAAGGAGTGAAACTGGGATGATACCCATAAGAACAGTAGAAAGGGCTAAGACCAGTGGCACTGTGAACAGCGTTATTGTAGGCAAACTCTGCAGTCGAGAGTAAACTAACCCAATTGTCCTGCTGGTTGTTGGTGAAGCAACGTAGATATTGCTCAAGAGTAGCGTTTGTCCTTTCTGTTTGTCCATTGGTCTGGGGATAGAAACCAGACGATAGTGCACGCTCAATCCCCAGTCTCTTACAAAGTTCTCTCCAGAAGTGTGACGTATATTGGGATCCTCTGTCTGAGATGATCTTACTGGGGATTCCATGTAAACGGAAGATCTCTCTTGCAAACACGGTTGCCATCTCTGCTGCCGTGGGTAACCCAGCCAAGGGTGTAAAGTGGGCCATTTTAGAGAAACAATCGACCGTGACCATGTTACAGGAACATCCCTCTGAAGCGGGCAGTTCTACGATGAAATCTGTGGAGATAATACTCCAGGGTCTCTTCGGTACCTCACTCTGCTGTAGGTAACCAATGGGTCGTTGGGTAGAATGCTTGGATCTACAGCAGACGGGGCAAGAGCGGACATACAAGTCCACCTCTTTCGACATATCTGGCCACCAAAAACTCCGCCGAAGAAGTTCCAGAGTGTTCTTCGCCCCTCGTGTGACCAGCCACAAGATCGTCGTGACACCATCCTAGTGCGGTGCGTCGAGTCTGGGAATCAGGTAGGTAGAGACGATGTTTCTTGAATCCCAGGCCATCCTGTATGGAGATGTCATCTGAGTGAGGAATGGTATGAGAAATTCCCTCAGATCGTGTGCCTTTACGTACCTTCTCCAAAAAGGCATCTACGGTATATATGAATCTTACATCAGTTAGCAGTAAACTGGGAAGTTCCCTGTTCGCTACACCGGAACCTGGCCTCCGAGAGAGTGCATCTGCTAGAATATTCTTAGATCCCGGGAGATAGGTCAATAGAAAGTCATACTGGGAGAAGAAATGGGCCCAACGGGCCTGACGTGAATTGACGCACTCCATACTTTGTAGGACTTTGAGGTTCTTGTGATCCGTCCTTATTTCAAAAGGGTGTGTTCCTCCCTGTAGTAGATGACGCCATTCTTCGCAAGCCGTCTTCATGGCCAAAAGTTCCTTCTCAATAACAGAGTAATGTGATTGACTTTCATTCAAAGTTTTGGAAAGATAGGCTATTGGGTATTCAAGACCAGCATGTTCCTGTAAGAGGACTGCACCCAAGGCAGCCGACGAGGCATCGGTCTCAACAATGAATCTTAATCCTTGGTCGGGTTGCCGAAGGATGGGTGCAGAACAAAACTTCTCCTTTAACAATAAGAAGGCTTGATCAGCGTCTTGAGTCCAGGAAAAGGGTTTGGACGTCTTCTTGAGTAGACTAGTAATAGGGAGAACCGTCTCCGAGAATCCCTGTATGAATTTGCGATAGAAATTCGCAAGCCCAAGGAACCTTTGGATGTCCTTAACAGATTCCGGAGTAGGCCAATGCAAAATAGCTTCGGTCTTAGCTGGATCCATGCGGATGCCTTCCGCAGAAAGAATAAACCCAAGGTAGATCACCTGAGAAACTCCAAAGACACACTTCTCTATATTGGCCTTGAGATGGTGGTCCTGTAGCCTTTTGAGAACTTGAATGAGATGAGTGCTATGGATCTGTGCGGTTTTTGAGAATATCAAGATATCATCAAGGTAGATTATGACACTGTGAAAAAGAAGATCAGAGAATGTTCTGTCCATAAAACGTTGAAAGATAGATGGAGCATTAACCAAACCGAACGGCATTACTCGATACTCGTAATGACCGAACGGAGTCCGGAACGCAGTCTTCCATTCGTCCCCAGGATGGATGCGTAAAAGATGGTAGGCTCTTCGAAGGTCGATCTTAGTGAAGATCCGTGCTCCCTGCACCGCCTCTAGGATATCCTTCATGAGAGGCATGGGATAACGGTCCCTTACTGTAACTTGATTTGGGCCCCGGTAATCAATACACGGTCTTAATTCATCTGTACCTTTTTTCGGAACAAAAAACAAAGATGCCCCCGCAGGCGAATGGGAATGTTGAATGAGACCGTGTTGTAAATTTGAGTCCAGGTAGTCCTTGAGAACTCTCTTCTCCTTGAGTGAAAGAGAAAACATGCGGCCAAACGGAACCACTGCATTGGGAACCAAGGTGATATGGCAATCTTCGGGTCGATGTGGGGGTAGTTCTTGAGGACCTTCTCCCTCAAAGACCTCCGGATAATGAAGACACTCCTTAGGAATATTGTTCACGGATCGAACATAAGTCAGGGCAATAGGGTCTGGAAGAGTATGGATAGTTGCAGCCACGGATTGTATTGAGCAAGACTTCTTGCAAAAGCTAGAAGAAAAAGACAGTTGGTTCTTGGTCCAATCAATCGTAGGGTTATGTTTCCGGAGCCAGGAAACCCCCAGGATGACAGGGAAGTGAGCAGCTCGAATCAAGTCGAATTGGATGGTCTCAGTATGATGGAGAATCTTCATGATCATGGGTGCGGTGGCATGAGTGATAAGACCGGAGCTTAGCGGTGTACCATCAACGCCCTCAACCTTTTGATCTTCCTCCTTCTCCAGACGACTGATACCGGTCTTGTCAGCCCAGACGACGTCCATAAAACATCCAGCTGCTCCGCAGTCTAATAGAGCTAGGACCTCGAATGTCTGATGTAGGTGGTTCAACTGGACTGCAATGACCATGAGCCGATTGTCTTCGGAGGAGTTGATGGTAGGTGTTATGGACAAAGAGACATAGGGACCAGGATAGCCCCCTTGGTAACTGGTCCCTACTAGTTCCGAGGTATGGCGTTTCCCGACCTGCGGGGAGGTACGTCCGAACAGTCCCTCAGAACATGGGTGTTGGAACCGCAGTACATGCATAGATTGAGGTCTCTACGCCGCTTCCGTTCTTCGGGGGCAAGCGGTCCCCTGGTAGCTCCGATCTGCATGGGCTCGTCTCTTACCGAACCCGAGGGAACGGAAAATGACGTAGCCGGGTTAGAGGTAACGGGAAAACCACGTTGTCTCCGCCGCTCAGACCGTCTTCCCGATAACCGAAAGTCAAGTTGGAGTACCGTGGCCCAAAGCTCGTGAGTGTAGAAGGGCGGCTAACCCTAGCAAGTTCATCCTTAAGGTCTTCTCTGAGACCTCGACGAAAGATTGTGTATTGGGCAGTCTATTGCCAACCCGCATCAGCCGCCACCCTTTTAAATCGGGAAATATAAGACAAAAGGTCCATGCTTCCCTGACGGATATCTAGTAGCTGTTCACTGGCTACTAATGTAGTCTCTTGTTGTTCAAACGCAAGTTTGAACTGGGCGGTAAATCCAGCATAATCCTGAAGAAGAGGACTGGCACTGGTTACCAAAGGGGCTGCCCAAGCCAGGGCATTCCCGGTCAAATTGGAAATGAGGAACCCTATGCGGGCTTGGTCTGAGGCGTAAGACTGAGGTCTAAATGTGAAATAGATCACGCAAGCCTCCATAAATTCCTTAAATTTGTTAGGTGTTCCGTCGTATTTGCCACAGGATAGTGGCATAGGAGGGAGATCACTGCGTGACTGCTCAAAGCGGTCCAACCTCTGTCTAAGGGTAGTGTTCTCCGTCTTTACTGCCTGTAACTCTTGAGTGAGGTTATGTACAGCAGTTAGCAGTTCTTGCACCTGCTCAGGTGAGGCCATGGTTCTTAACTGTTGGCGTTGCAAACTGTCAACCTCCGGAACCTCGGTAGGTTTATCAATGATGTTAACTACCTCCTTGGCTTCCTCCTCACCTGAGTCTTCTGGCGAAGTGTCGTGGCGGAATACCTTTTTTCCAGTCTTCTTTTTTCTTGAGAAGAGGTATGGTCGTCCGCGGTGGGAAGCCACCCTGATTCCCTGCCAAGCAGGGAAGCAAGAGGCTTCCTTCCCGCAGGGACCGGGTAAAGAGGGAAAAAAGCAGATGCTTAAAAAAAACCCTCGGAGAACAAAGTCACGATCCTGTAGCTTTTAGTGAGCGAAGTGCAGCAATTCAGTAGACCCCATGTAAGAAACAGAATGGCTGGATCGAGGGTCTTGAGCAGGCGATGGAAAGCGAAGCAGGTCCTTGGAAGAATCCAGTAGTGAAAAATGAAGGAGAAGGGGAGGTCAAGGGGCACAGAGAAAACCAGAAAGTGGCGGAGCGCCAGGGAAGGGAAAGAAACAAAGAAGGCGAACGGCGAAGTGACGCCGACTGGAGATCAAAGGGTAGCAAAGTTGGAACGAGGAAAAACACAACGGAGCAAGCAACTCGGAAAGAAACAAAGTTGCAACGCACCGAACCCGGAAGT
This sequence comes from Ambystoma mexicanum, assembly GCF_040938575.1. Lineage (NCBI taxonomy): Eukaryota > Metazoa > Chordata > Amphibia > Caudata > Ambystomatidae > Ambystoma > Ambystoma mexicanum. The sequence continues at coordinate 807,531,054 of NC_090936.1, forward strand.
GGGCGGTGCTTAAATAGTGAAGGCGGGAAATTGAAAAGGAAAGACTAGAGCGGCAACCTGGGAAAGGAACAGGGAAAAGCAATGGATGACCTAATGGCGCCGCCAACGCCAGGCGTTCCATAGCCTCCACTGGCGACTAGACGCCGGCGGCATGACAATGTATCAGAGCCATGGTGTCCGCGGATGGTCATGGCAAGGGGGTCTCAATGCTATATTCCCTGGTGCAGGCACACTCCACTTCATGCAACACTATTAGAGACCTGGGAACGTAATACGCTCACTGTGATTGACGACACCAAGTGGACCCACTATTGTCAACTTGCCAAAACTGTCTCGATGAACTCGGGGCTGCGACTGATACAATTCAAAATTTTAAATCAACTGCACTACTCCCCAGCCAGATTAGCCAAATTCGTAGAAGACTGTACAGGATCCTTTCCAAAATGCGACGCCCCAGGCGCTGGGGCTTACCACATGTACTGGTCATGTCCTTTGATCATAGAGTTCTGGCAGGAGGTGGCGGAGCTCCTTGAGGAAATCCTGTCGATCCCAGCGACCCCATGCCCCCTAAAATACTTGTTTGGGGACATTGGTAAGGTGAAAGAAACCACAAGGCGATTGTTTAATATTTCATGTGTCATCGCCAAACAGTGTCCTGAAGTGTTGGAAATCCTCAGCGAGACTAGCTCGAGCTGACTTCCTGAAAGACTAATGTATGGTAAATGACAATGAGGAACTCTTTGTACTGTCGGTCCCAACACCCTGCCGGCCCAAGGATATATGGTCACAACTGCAGCTTTATCTATGTAATCTGCTACCCGAGGCTAATATAACGCCTCCACCCTCCCCATGATTTAATGTATCTATAACCTTGGTTTGTATATACATGTGTCAGAATTATGCCTGAGTCTTAATGTAATGTATGTATAATGGCCCACTGTTAAAAAAGAAATATATAAGAAAAATTAAGTTTACTTACTAGTTTCTGGTAAGGTTTGTTGTTCCTGTTGTGTAGATCTACTGTTGCTTCTTGCTGTGCAGTTTCTGTGAGGTAATTATGTTGGAGGCATATCTTTTTTGTTTTCGTATATTCCATTTTAGTACATGTGCTATTTAAATGGATGTTTGATGTGTTACAAATAGGGTCCACTTCTTATTTATTATTACATATAATGTGTTTATGTGCTGCTTTTTGAACTTGTTCAGTGTTTATATGGCATGCTAGAACAATCTAAGATACCCCCTGAGTTTTTGGGTACTGTTGATGTTGTCCGCGTCCATCCACGGACATAGACACAGTCCGCGGACATCAAAATCATTAGCAAGGGGTTCAGTATATTCTATGTTACATGTATATAAAGTAATGAAATACTGGTAAACATCTATCAAATTCACACAATGTATATGCATATTCAGTAAAAAAACTTTGATAAAGGGAGGTTATGGTTAAGTTGCATTATTAAAAACCTATGAAATTCAGTAAAAAACATTGTTAAAGGGACGTTATGGTTAAGTTGCGCTACTAAAAACCTATGAAATTCAGTAAAAAAACGTTGTTAAAGGGACGTTATGTTTCCAAGTAAAACCGAAAACCCCCTGAAATTCGCTAGTTATGGTAAGCGAAGCACCCATAACTCGCGGCACCACCGTGCATTGCTAAGACTTACACCCAGGACATCAAAGATGACATCACAAATGTCATTGATGACATCACTGATGACATCACATGTGCATTTACTTTTCATGAAAAGTCTGTACAAGGGATTCTTATTATAATGTTGACAGAAAAGTGTCAAGGATCATTGGAATAAATATCATGAGCTATGTAGTGCATTAAGCAATGCATTGATATAAATAGCATTCTATTATGAAGTTCTTTACAGTATAGTAAGCTACTCATGTATAAACATTAGCATTGTGTGCAGCATACATGATGGAGGTGCTATATTCATATTCTTCCCATGTTGAATAGCGAAATGATAAATGCTTTCTTATTAGAGTGTTGCGTACTGTGCAACATGTAATAAGTAGCTAATAAAACCCACTTACTACATAATTTCATTATTACATACAAAACACAAAGACACAACCAAACATACAAATATGAGTATATACATGGAAAGTGAAATACACAAAAAAGCAGCAGTAGAACCAGAAAGTGTTCATAACCTAACTGATTATCTTTATGCACAGAAATGATTGCTCTGCTTCAAACCTACTACTTCCCTATGTATACCTACCATATGATGTAACTGCACCCTAAAGAAAGTAATGCGAACACAAATATGAGCATATCCAGAGAAAGTACAGTAATAAAAAAACTGTAGAACAATAAGAAAGTGGTGATAACCTTACTGATTGTCTTCATACACAGAAAGCATTGCTGTCTTTCAAGTGTGTATTTTTCTTATGTATATGTTTCAATGCTGTGAGTGGACCCTAGGTGAATTATTGTAAGAGCATATTCGAAGTATAAGTCTACAAATATAGTACTTTTTGAATTTTTTGTTCCTAACATTACTCACCAAGATATATCACTAAAGGAAAAAAGAGCGAGTCAGACATGTGATGTCATCAGTGATGTCATCAATGAAATTTGTGATGTCATCTTTGATGTCCTGGGTGTTAGTCTTAGCAATGCACGGTGGTGGTGCGAGTTATGGTTGCTTAGCTTACCATAACTAGCGAATTTCAGTGGGTTTTCGGTTTTACTTGGAACCATAACGTCCCTTTAACAGCGTTTTTTTGCTGAATTTCATAGGTTTTTAGTAGCGCAACTTAACCATAATGTCCCTTTAACAAAGTTTTTTTACTGAATATATATATATATATATTACATGGCCTGCGGTAGCGGCCATGTAGTTATGGTTAAGTTGCTCATCTCATAGGAAGAACACTTTTTGGGTGGCTTATAACTTCGCTCCCCCTGGACGAATCCACACCAAACTTTGCAAAAAAAATGATATGGCCCCCTCTGATTTTTTTTGCAAGGTTTGGTGAAGTTTGGTCCAGGGGGGGCAAAGTTATAGGGAGGGTCCCAAAATTTCTTTTTTTGCCATAGACTGAATGGGGAAAAAACTACAGCCCAAACCGCTGGGCGGATTTTCACCATTTTTGCGGCAGGAGCAGCGCTTGGTCCCAAAAGCATGCTTTTATAAATTTGGTGAAAATCCGTCTAGTTGTTTTTTAAAAAATGACCAAAAAGTAGGTCACAAAAAATGTGTGATATCTATGTCCACTCTGTGGACACACTTCCCTGTTCGGTCCGGGGACAGGACACCGATTAGTTAATCGGCTTGTTTCATGTCCACGGACGTACAATGTGTTAGCTGATTGGCTGGGTTAAAGCGTGAGGTGCGTTGTATTGTTTTGATGCGTCTGCCATCTTGGATCTGCGGACATCAGTGGACAGCGCGGTGACGATCGGGGGGAAATGCAACTTTGGGGACTGTGTTGGTGTGTAAGAGTGCTTGGGGAGGGTGGGGGAGTAATAGATGAGTCAAATGCTGTATTTGTTTAGGTGGCAGTTGCCCCTGATGTGTTCATGTCCGTGGTCACTGCGGCTGTCTGCGGACATATAAAATGCACTACTGGCTATTTTACTTTAGTATGACCTTGGTTTTGGGTTGTTAGTAAGTGTTGATTGTATTTAATATTCTGTATAAGTAGCCAATATAGCACAGTTAAAATGTTTGATTCTATGGGTGTGTTATGCTGCGGTGGTTGTGGCCAGGGCCTAGAGTCTTGAGTGTACCCAAGACTGTAGGCCCTAGTCACAACCACTGCAGCATAACACACCCATAGAATGAAACATCCATCAAATATCCACAAATCTACAGTTTGTGTACTGTTTGATTTGTATAGTTTGTATGTGAAGTTTTGGCTGCGTCATGCAATTAAGATTGTAGAGTTTGGTAACAAGCACTGCAGTATAACATATCCATGGAAGTACACATTTTGGATTGTGTTGTATGGTTAGATGTTTGCTTCAATGGTTGTGCTATGGAGCAGTATTTGTGAGTTTAATTATTATATACTTTCTGTTTGATTTTTTTGTGATTGAATATATTTTTTCCATGACTTGGGTAACTGGAGCAGATGTTGTTTTTCCATTTCTGTGATAAAAGAAAAGATCATGTTAGTGTAGGTAGTTCGTAATAAGTTATTGCATTGCATAATATACATTTCTGCATTATTCCGACCCTCATATTTAGTAGTTTACAAACCAGTGTAATATGCAGTTTGCTCAGTTTCTGTGTTTGTTTAATAAATAATTTGGTCTGTGGGAAAAAAAAATCCATGCTGGATTAAAAAAAACTTTTTCGTTATGGTACAATATATTTCTTTATTTGTTTCCAGTGTTTATTTGTTGTTTCTGGCTAATGTTCTATCTGTTGGCTTGTTGCAGATGTTTTGGGGCAGTTAGATACCTGTTGGCGTATTCTAACTGTTTATAGTTTTCTAATTGAAGTTTTGTTAATGTTTATGCACAGATTAGTTATTAAATTTTGGTTTTAAGAATATGAAATAGGCATTTATAAGTGTTGCTGGTAATCTCTGCTTTAGAGTAATGGTACTATCATTACATTCGAACCATCCACAATTCTTTTTTATGTATGCAGTGTAGTGACCTGCATCGGTTGTGGCTCCTGCGTGGTAGATTATACCTATTGCTGTGAAGGTTTTCTTACCAAATGATACTTGCCCATGTGTGAATCCAGTCAGCTTGCAGTTGTTTTTGGTACCATCTGCATTGTAACGTAAAAGCATTAGTATTACGTATTTACTATGTGTTTGTATTTGTAAGGTGGAACAATTATCTGAATTGCAGGTAGTACATAATCTGCCATGGTTTGCATTTTGTACAAGTTGCTGAAATGGAATGGATTCACAGTTAGGTATTGATACATACACGAAGCGTTCATTAGGGATTTGTTCCTGTGCCACATGGTTGCAGAGAGTGCATGTATGTTTCCACAAGTATGAAATCTGGAAGATTTAATTTATAGGTATGTTTTTGTTTCCCAGTACTTGTAGTAAGTACATTAGAAATTCTTGTGGATCTTCTTGTGAGTTTATAGAGAATTTCACCATTCCAGCACAGTAGTCTAATTCTTGTCTTATTTCATGGACACTGTATTTGTTATCAGGATTGTTGGTTGCATTTCTATGAACGACTAACGTTTGCAAACACAATTGGTCTGCATTGTGTAAGTAAATGTTGTCAATAATTGGTGGCAATTGGAATAGAATATTTATTGCTACATTTGCGTAGCAATTTACACCAGTTATATTTGAAAATTTGAATGGACCAGATAGTTCTGTGTCCAAGTCATTTCTTCGGGGTGTGTGTTGCTTCTTTGAAGAAGTATCTGAGTTACTTTGCGTAGTAGATTCTTCTTTGGTTGTAGTAATTGAGGAAGTATTAGCTTCTTTTACTCTCTTTGGAGGATTTGCAGTGAGATCCTGTTGCATTTCTGTTTGAAGTAGTTTTCTTTTACAACGTTTTGCTTTTTGTGGAACAGGATAGGTTTTTAGATGGGGGTGTACAGTGAACGTAGTCTATTGTATTCTAAAATGCAAGGAATATCAGCATTTACTTTACTTGCATCACAGTTGATTAGAAATAGACTGTCAGGTGTACGTAAGCGTGATAGTGTTATGTAGCTCATGCCTTCTTTAAAGACTGTGTTCCCAATATCTATCAATGCTTTATCTAGGGTAAGACCTTGTGATTTGTGAATGGTGACTGCATATGCTATATTTAGAGAACATTGTTCTCTGCGTACATACATGTCTTTGAAAAGAAGGAATCGGGCTGTTGAGCGTCCTATCCTTTTAACTTCTTATAGTTTGTCAAAGAGAATATTGACAAACTGAATGTTGTTGTCACATGGGTATATTTGAAAGCCAACAACTGTACCAAGTGCTCCATTAACTAGTCCTTGCTCCACATCAAGGTTACGTTTAAGCATGATTCTACAGTTTAAAGATAATTTTAATATTTTCTCCAAACCAGCTTTGTTGGAGATAGAATTTTCTAAGGTATTTAGTCTTGATGTGGCTTGTTGACACAGGGGTATTGTCATACCATGTACGTTCAGTTTGTTTGTGGAGCAAATTTCAATTATTGGTTGCATTTCTTTTTCAACATTGTTTCATTGAATTTTGAACAGCTTGCAAGTGTTGGCATCAAGGACATACAATTGACATTTTTGTGTGCTAAATTTTCCATGACATCAGTAGCACATGAGTTATGGCATGGATGTGCCGGGTTTTTAATATTGATTGTGCTTCTTGAGATAGTACACCAACTCTAATACTTTTTAAAATGTTGGCATATGTGAGGTCTGCAGACTGGTGCATGTTTTATGTTAATTCTCTGTATAGGAAATGTTGCCAAAGGTTGACATTTCCTATGCTGCCCAACCGGCAGAGTTTGTGCCCTAAGGTTTTAAAAATAGGTTCACCTTTCACTGGTGTCAATTGAAGAAGCTCTCTGAAAACAATAATGTGTTTTGCTCCAATGAGCTCTTCGTAGTCTGTTTTGAGTACCATGCTCACTTCATCTATTAGTAGCATTTTCATTTGTTTCAAAACTCTGCGTAGTTCCATTGCAGCTTCTGTAGAAAGTTTGTAATAATCTAATTTGTTTTGGTGTTCTACTGAAAGGAGTAGTAATCAGTGTAAAGTGACACCACCTATGTTGTAGGCAGCTAAACCTGTGGGGGCAGTTACAACAGCTGACAGTTTGTTGTTTGTCACTTGTTGAAGGAACTTGCTGATGATTTCGATTAAGAATGTTTTTCCTGAACCAGCTTGACCACTGACGTGTAGTAGTATAGGTTTGTAATTTTGGCAGGTACACTTTTTATTTTCAACATGTGCAATATCTTTCGTTACTGCTTGAAAAATGCTATGCTGCTCATTGTTCAGTTTTGATTTCAGTACAGTTAAGTCTTCTGTATCTTCTTCATAGTGACACATGGGGCCTCATTACGACCTCGGCGGTAGCCATGCCGCTATTGGCAACATGGCTGCTGCCGAAATCGCGTCCGGGTCCTCAGAATGAGGAATTACTTGGCCATTCCGAGTTCGGAAGGCCCGGTAATTCCTCCCTCCAAGGACCCGGACCCGCTCCTTCCCCATTCCCATTTCAGCCCCAATAGGGCTGAATGGGAATGGGAGAGGGAGCAAACAACAGGCCATTACGAGATGGCCCGTTGTTTGCTCCCTCTTCCCCTCACGGGACCCGGTAAGCACGCCTGGTTTGACCAGGCGTTGCTTCCTGGGTCCCGCGAGGGGACCTCGTAATGAGGCGGTACAGGGTAAACGGCGCCGGCTCCTTTTATTGCACCGTTTATCCCATACCGCCAGGGTCGTAATGAGGCCCATGGTGTTTTCTACTTCTGTCATAGCTAATTTTGCCTCATTTGCTATTAGTGACTGTCCCAGTGGTTCTTGGCTTCCTGTTACAGAAGGTTGACTACTGTCGGGAGTGTCCTTATCTAGTTGGGCCTGGAGTTCTTCTTCATGTTGCTGTTCATTGTGCAACATTGTTTTGTACTGTGTAAAGTTTACATCTGTTATAGTGCTTTCATTTGCTTTGAAAGTGTCTTCATAGGAGCCATAGATATCTAGTAACTCTTCTTTTCTTCATGGTTTAAAAAGTTGTAGCAGGGACATGCAATATAGTTCTTTATGTTGAGGAGTTTTTAGTGACAATTTCATATGATTAATTAAGCTTCGTTTGGTAAGTTTCACTAAGCTGCCTTCACAATTTGTCACTCTGTATCTACCTGGTTTTATATTATTTTTTTATGTGAAGTTTTGGGCTATGTGGTATAGACACATGGTTTCCAAAGTGGTACTCCTGTTTGGGTAGTATGTGTCTAATGAATTGTTTTTCAAAATGTCTTGGCTGTTGGGATCATTTTTGGCTATTGTTTCTATGTCCTCGTATGATTTGAGAACTCTTTTTTCTAGATTTAGCAGGACCAAGACTTAGCCATACTATATTTTCAGATTTTCCATACAAAGCAGTACCGGTTAAATGATCTGCAGCCTCATAGCAACCACATTCTCTATGAGAAAGCATTTTTATGCCTAAGCTGTACAATTTCTGAGACAGTGTTTTGTCCGATGATAGGTCATTCCAGAGGTCTTGAAGCTCTGTTTTTTCTGCTTTGGGTAAGTAGGCTGTCACATATCATGCAACTGCAGTGGAATTGTCTGAAATGTACTGCACATCTCGTTTGCATTCCATAAGAGGGCAATTATTGCATTGTAATCATTGATATATTTTGCTTCTTCTGTTGTTTTTATGTAATATGTGTTCTTAGGTGATTTACCTTTAACACTATGGGCCTCATTACATGGTAGGCGGAGGACCATGGTGCTATAAGCACCTTGGTCCATGCCGGTAAAATACCGGCACCGCCTTGGTGGAAAGGGGAATTACCGCCCTATTCCAAGGTTGGCGGGGCGGTAATTCCCCCTTCCCCCATTGCCCTTCCCCATTCCCATTTTTGCCCCATAGGGCTCTATGGGAACGGGGAAGGCGCTAATTAGGGTGCCGCAAATTGCGGTACCGTAATTAGCACCCTGGTCCCTTTACGGGTTGGTTTTTAATGCCTGCTAAACAGATTCAGAAATATGTGCTCTTCTGGGAATGCTTAGGGCAGCCCTAAGTGCATTATTTTGGAGGACTTGTATTCTATTGATGATTTGTTTGTTTGCCCCTATGTAGAGGGCATTACAATAATCTAGTTTTGATAGGATGAGGGCTCTGGATAGGATTAGGCAACTGTCGTCTGATAGGAATTGTTTCCCGGCTCGTATTAATTTACATGTATAGGCCGTGGATGAGGCCAGGGAATTCACCTGTTTGTTGAAGGATAGGGTCGAGTCGAGGTAGAAACCTAGGGTTTTTACTTCTCTGGCGACCTTGATAGTGTTCCCATTGATAATAAATGCCGAGTAATTTGGGTTGAGTTTTGCGATGCGAGCTGTGGGGCCCAGGATGATGAGCTCCGTTTTATCATTGTTCAAACATAGGCCATGGTTGGCCATGCATGCTTGAACGATGCTATAGACTCTGTTCACCAGAGCCAGATCTTCCACACAATCCCCAGTAAGTGTTAGGAGAATCTGGGTATCGTCTGCGTAGTTGGTGTAGGTGATACCCAGATTGTCAAGATCGTCAAAGAGTGGCTTGGTGAAGATGTTGTAGAGTGTTGGCGAGACGCATGATCCCTGGGGCACTCCACAGGTAATGGGTATCGGGTCTGCTGCCACCGAGGGGGAGAACACCCTCATAGTCCTGTCACTAAGGAAAGACTGTATCCAGACTATAGCCTCCCCTTAGAAGTGAACCGCAGAGTCCAAGTGATTACATAGGACTCTATGGTCCACCAGGTCGAAGGCTGAGAGGTCTAGTAGGAGGAGAAGTTCTAATTTTCCTTCGTCTCAGAGTGAATCTATTTGGGCATTTAAATCGAGAAGGGAGGTCTCTGTGCCATGTTGAGGTCGGAAACCAGATTGGCGAGCGCCAAGGAGATAGTTTACCTCAAGGAAGTTCTGAATTTGGGTGTATGCTACCTTGTCTAGTATTTTTAGTAAGAAAGGCACAGTGGTGATGGGCCTGTAATTAGTGGGAATGTTGGGGTCCAGAGTTTGGTTTTTCAGAAGGGGGAGTACCCAGGATTCCTTTAGGTTGCGCGGGGTGGTGCCGGTGGTAAAGGAGGCATTAATAAGTTTGGTGATGAAGGGAGCTAAATCTCTAGCAGCGTCCTTGATCAGTTGTGCTGGGCATTGGTCGCCTTTGCAATTGGATGGTTTAAGTGTGAGAATGGTTTTCTCTACCTCGATCACTGAGACCTTAGAGAAGTTGAATTGGGTGAATTCTTTGGGTTTCGATGTAGGTGTTTTGTTCAGTGGAATTTGGGTTTGGGCTGATAGTGAGGCTTTCTTTAGAGCGATTTTAGTTTGGAGGTTAGCCACTTTGTTGGTTAGTTCCAACTGAATGTCTGTACACCAAGTTTTGTCTTTAATAGAGTCATCCTGTACTGGAATTGGGGTTTCCAATTCTTTTAGAATGGAGAAGAGCTCCTTCATACTGGAGTTGGATTGGTTAATCCTGTTGTTATACGTTTCTTGTTTGGCCAAGATGATATACTTTTTGTATTGTGTTGAGATATTTATTAGATTGGTTTTATTTTCTGCAGTAGGGTGTAGGTTCCATACCGTTTCGCATTTTCTTTCCTGTAATCTCAGGTTTTTTAGGTGGGGTGTAAACCAAGAGTTAAGATGCTTTTTCGGTTTACTGTTCCTAAGTTTAAGCGGAGCAATTCTGTCGAGAGCAGTGGTCATAGCATTATTGAATTCCTCCACTAGAGAGCCTGGGTCAGTATGGTCTGGTAAGGAATTAAGAATAGGTAGGATATGGGGCAGGATATTGTCTGCTGTGATATTTTTCTTGTTTCTAGTTAATGTAGGTGCGGCGAAGGGGGGTGTTGGTGCAGTCGGTCTTTTAGTATTGAGAGTAAAGAAGATTAGGTGGTGGTCAGTCCATATTTGGGGGGAGATGGATGTAATGGAGAGGTTGCAATTGTGACTGGCAATCCAATCGAGAGTTCTCCCTTTGGTATGGATGGGCATATTCACTTTCTGTGTGAAACCTAGTTCCGTTAGGATGTGGTTACGGAAGTCGCCTGGTGATCATTGATATCATTGTGCCCTAGGTTAAAGTCTCCTAGCACTAGGTTTTGTGAGGAGTTTTTTAGCTTCTCTGAAATAATAGTGGTAATATCTTCATTGAAGGTGCTGATTGGGCCTGGAGGTCTGTAGAGGAGATGGATATTTAATGTTTGAGAGTTGGCGGTGGGTAATTTAATGGAGAGAGACTCGCAAGATTTAAGGTTAGGTGTAGAGGTGATTCTCATGGAGAGATTAGCTTTGGCGATGATCGCTATTCCTCCACCTCGTGCATCTAGTCTGTCAGCTCTAAGGATAGTGCAGTTGTCTGGGACTGCCAGCGTAACTGTTGCTGGAACTGGTCTAGGGAAACCAAAGCTGCATTTGCTTAGTATTTCCCTTTGTTTTTGTATTTACAACGACAATATTTCCCACTTTTGTGTCTTTGAAATTGTAAAATTTGTGCATGAAGATCACTATTTGTTTTTTGTGAAGGAATTTCACAAGTGACATATTTTTCGATAAAGTGTAAAAGAGTGGCATCACTGTCTTGACCAAATTTAGGAGCATCTTTAATCCATAAAAGCATGTGGATATGTGGATATGTGGTGCTCCTCTGGCTTGGTATTCTTTTCTCCAAAAGAAGTGTTGCACTTCTCCGAGGGGAGGAACAGTTTTATTACAAATAAAGTGTAGCATAGCAATGAAGCGATGATGGAAATATCTTGAAACATTAACAAGATCTAGAGAGCAGAGTTCTCCAGGTGTTAGTATATCTATGTTTGTTTTGTTTTTGTTTGATATGCATAGGAAATCATGTAAATCTTCCCATGCATATTCTGCACAACTTAATGTAACAAACCAAGTGGGTGGGCCAAGGTTTCTTATCATACAACGTACATCTCTGTGACGTTGGAGCCAGTATTCTTTTGTACCATGCATGTTTGCTAACAGATTTGTAATGCTTGATTGTAGAACCTCATCTGTTCGCTGCCTCTTCCGCCTCTGATTTACCTTCTGTTCAGCCTTTTTTCCTTATCCGTATCGCTGGTCTCCCATCCTTGGGTACTTTATTCAGACTGTATTAGAATTGCCTTCCTGTGCAGCCTTCAGTGGTTGCCTTCTGTGGATCATTGGAGACCAACCCCAAGGAAGTCCATCACCGGAGACCAAACCCAAGGAATTCCATTGTTACAGACAAGTGTCCACTTAACAAAACTTTCTTTCACACGCAAAGCAGAAGATCTTTCTACAAGTTCTTCACAACTCCAACGGCATCACAGTCTTCACCTCCTACCAGGGTTTTGACGCCACAACTGGCTTTTTCCCTGAGAGATTTTTTGGGAGCTTGCTCCTCGGGGTTCCCCGTGAGCCTGAGTCCTCACAGGTCACGGTGGCCTCCGAGGGAGCTTTCCCTTATTTGCACGTTAAGAAAGAAAGGAAGCCTAGGAAACTAAGAAAACAAGGAGAAAGAAGGATTTCAACGAGACTTTTTGAAGACTCAGGTGAGGAGAGGGAATGGGGATGTAATCTAGTTCCTGACAATATGCTGATTGGTGATCCTTTGGTTTGTCGCATTTGGTACGTTTCTAGTGCATAATCTATGGTGTCTTTAGAGTGTAATGGATGAATTGTATAATGGTCTAAAATATTGGATACTGTAGCAGGATCTAGAAGTTCAAATTGACCAGTTTCTGGTGACTCTTGAATTATTTCAGTGGTTTCCCTCAGGCTTTCTTCAATATTCATTTATTTGTAGTATTCATTATTGTCTTTTAGATATTGAAAGGCTTGTCTAACTTTATATGTAAGTCTACGAGTTGTTGCCAAATTTCTTTGTCTTTTGTAGGTACACCATTCACTAAGACAATTAAAGATTGATCTATTGGACGTTGCACTCCCAGAGTGTGTACATTTTCTTTCAGATCTAATGGTAAATAAACTACTTTGCCACAAATGCCTTTCACTAATTCTAAGGGAGGTAATTTTGCTGTTTTTGGTTGAATGTGTATTATTGCTTGAAATGGGTGCACTGTTTGAATAATGATGCTCTCATATAAATTGAGCTGTTGGAAGGGTTTTGGTAGTGGGAATAATTCCAAGTTATTTGTGATAGCATGTGAAGAAGTTTGGTTGTTGTCAAGTTTTGCAGTGCAGTAACTGCAAAGTATTAAGGGGTCATTTATTTCATATTTGTTTTCCGCTATAATGTAGAGAGCTAATTGAAACCATTTGAATCTTTATTGTCTTCTATTTTGTATGTTATGTCTACAGTTTTTGTGCTACTTTTATAAAAAGTTCTGCGGCAACACACACACACACACATGGTTTGGTACTTCAGCGCATTTTAGTATTTCTTTCTTGTATGTGTGTAGTAGAAGGTTGCCATTTGTAGAATTGTTCCTAGTCTGTTGTAAAGATTTTGCATTTTGTAAGTGGCTTTCACTTCCAAAATATTTTCTCTGGATATGCTCTGTTTCTTCGAGTAGGTCTTTGGCTGTACCATGTAGAAGATTGTTATTTAAATTGCCTAATGCTAAAGCTGGACTTTTAGCATAGGACAGTTTATCAACTAGATTTCTTATAGTTGAAAGATGTGTTGATATCAGTTTGATATGATGGAAGATGCTTTTGCAAATAGGTCCTGAAATGCAGGCTAATGAATGTCCTTATAGTCCTGTGTATTTGCACTCTGGACAGGTATCCATATTTTGTAGTAGTTTCATTTTGAATTTGTCTTTGCCTTTCACATACTGATTGAGGAACTGGTGTAAAGATTTGAAAGATTTTTTGTCAATGTTACACATTGACGTGCATGGCCATTTGTACACTGGATGTTTTGGTTCAGTCGGATGGAGAGGTGATACTAAGGTTTCTGGGGACATTTTTGTAAGCATCATTTCTTGTTCCATTATGGTATTATTAAGTTGTTCATACCCTCGTCCACTGCTATGTATGGCAATTGTGTGTGTTTGCTTTTGTTTGCATGCTTCTTCATTGGAATATGGTTCTGTGCTCGTGGTGTGACTCCATTCACCTCCATAGATATTTAAGAAGTTTTTTCAAAGGGATTGGTTCCTCCAACATATTCCACATCTATGACAGGTAATCACCACAGCTGTGCTGCTTCTGAAAATGTTCTGCGTCCTGCGTCGATGACGTCGATACGCTGTCCTCGACAGCCTCTGTCGAGCCGACGTTATTAGTAGGACACACGACGCCCCTAGCCTCAGTTTCATTTTTTCTGCGAATGTGTTCGCTTCGGAGATCTCGGCGTGCCTCGGTTCTTCTGTTACTTCTGTCGGTTCTTCGAACTTGGTGTTTGTGAAGATATCATGTCTTCGTCTTCTTCTACCCCGCGGTCGGGATTCAAGAAGTGTCGGGATTGCGGTTCCAAGATGTAACTTACGGACCCACACGACGTCTGCCTCTGGTGCCTCGGGGAGGACCATGCCACCGATGACTGTGATGATTGCCAGTCGTTAACGTCGAAGGCCTTGTGGGAGCGGAAGAAGAAGCTTACTGTAGGTAGGGTTTCCAAACCCCAGAAGTCGAAATCCACTGGGCTTTCGACCAACGATTCGAGGGGCGACTCTCTGCGTCGTCAGTGTAAATCCAGGGAGTCTCGATCCCGGAGTGGTTCCCGCCATTCCGTCAACGGTCGCCTTCCCCGTCCTCGTCCGAGGACTCCGCCAGACGGCGGGTTGCTTGTCTCAACAAGCATTACTCTACTGCGGAATGGGATGCATTTCATATGGCGTTGATGGCGATTTTCCAATCGCAGGGCTCCATTCTGTCCGCCCCTTCGAAAGAATCTGGCAGGAAATGTGCTGGGGACACCGCTCGCACGTCTTCGGGCTCGGGTGGTCTGCGCGATCATCGGGAGGTTTCGCGGTCCCAGTCGGACAAGGTGGATCGCTCTAGCCATGCCCGCTCCAGGTCCCGGTCCTCGACGCCCTCGAGACCGGCGGAACCTGTGAGGTTTTCTAAGAAGACGTCGGTGCCATTGGCGCCATGTACGTCGAGGGACTCTCTTGAGGCTCTGCCTCCGAGGAAGTCGTCGGCGCCGAGGCCATCAAAGGACACACTCAGGGCACCACCCTCGAGGCCTGTGTCGAAGCCATCGCGCCACGCTCGACGTCGACGCCGATTCCGTCAAAGCCCTCTATGCCTTTTGTGGGGGTTTTACCGGAGGTGCCCTGTGCATCGGTGGAAACTCTGAGGAAGGCCCTGAAGGAGTTAGTGAGGCCTGTATTTGAACCTTTTTCTGTGCCCTCATCCAGGGATTTAATCCAACCTCTGGATTATATCTCTGAGGTGGATGAAGGGTCTGAGTAAGGTTTGGTACCTGATGAGGTTCCTGATGACCTGTTATCTGGTCGCCAGTGGTCTTGATACCTCCCCGGAGGTAGAGTTTGGCAGGCCTGAGCCTGGTACACATGCTGAATCTTTGTACAGGCGCCTCATGTCGAGGGTGACGGAGTACTTGGGGTGGTCTGCGCCACCAGTGGATTTTCTGCAGGATGACCCGACAGATATCCTTGACCAAGGTACACCCACTGACCCGGTGCTGCCATTTCATATGGCTTTAAAGAGAATGGTGGTGGCGGCTTGAACTGTTCCGGAGAGCCTGCCGGCAGTGAGCACGTCGTTGCCGAAAAAATACCATCCAGCCAGTAGCGACCCCTGCTACTTGATGACGCACCCCACTCCGGAGAGTTTGGTGGTGCAGGCGGCTATGGCCCCGGCGAAGCAGGCGTCGTACCCTACCAACCCTCCTGATAGGGACGACAAACGTTTTGATGGCTGGGCGAAGAAAGTGTTTTCTTCAGGCGTTATGGCTTTACAGGCAGCCAACTCCGTGTGTGCCTTAGCACGTTTCACTCACACTCTGTGGAATTGTGTGTCTTTGGCGGCTGAACATATTCCTGAAGGGGAGGAATGAGATGGTTTTCTTGCCCTCGTTCAGGATGGCAAGGATTCCATGTGTGAATCCGTTCAGTCGGGTCTGGACATGGCACACTGTGTCAGCCGGTCCATGGCAGTGAGCACCGTGATGCCCAGATTTGCGCGGTTGCAGAAGTCGGGGTTTGCCGCTGACGTACGAGCCCGGCTTCTCAACATGCCCTTTGATGGTGTCCATCTTTTTGGCAGCAAGGCTGACGAGAGCCTTGAGAGGTTGAAGACCTCAAAGGCTGCAGCAAAGTCGTTGAGCGTTGCAGTTCACCAGCCTCTGCCTTTTCGGCCTAGGGGACAGCAATGGAGGGGAGGTTCCTTCAATACTACTCGTCTTCAGTAGATCGAGGGGAGTGGCCAGTCAAAGGGGTCAACGTAGGAGTACCAGAGGTGGAAAACAGGGTACTCGAGGTGCCAAGGCCGCTCGAGCAGTTTCCTCTTTGCCCTCAGGTACTGCCGCAGCCACTTCAGCTCAGTCATGAGGCCCGGTCCCATGGTTTGCCGGTTGGGGGAAGGCTGGCGCAGCATCTTATAGAATGGCAAGCCATTACTTCAGATGTGTGGGTTCTGGAGATCATAGCCCACGGCTACTGTCTTCCTTTCTGGCAGAGGCCTCACAACAATCCACCAGGAAATCTCTTTTTGAAGAGTCCGGACCTGCTCCTTGCGCAGGAAATCAAATCCCTGCTGGAGAAAGGCGCCATAGAACTGGTGCCTGTAGCGGAGAGGAACAAGGGATGGTATTCCCCATATTTTTTGATCCCGAAAAAAGACGGGGGATTGAGACCCATCATGGACTTGCATGGTTTGAACAAGCTCCTCAGGAAGGACAAGTTCAAGATGGTTACTCTCTCTCAAGTCCTCCAGACCCTTCAACTTCAGGACTGGTTGGTCTCTCTTGACTTCAACGACGCTTACTTTCATGTGCCGATTCATCCCAAGCACAAGAAGTACCTGAGGTTCACGGTTGGCAACTCACACTTTCCGAATGGCAGGACCCGAAACTGATTGACCTCTGCCCAAGGGTCTTCACCAAGCTCATGGTGGTGGCAGCATATCTCAGGAAAGGGGGGATTCATGTCTATCCCTACCTGGACGATAGGTGGATCAGGGTGCGCTCTCCCGAGCAAGTCCTGAATCATCTGTCAATCACCTACCACTCCCTTCACAGGTTGGGCTTCTCCCTCAACTTAAAGAAGTCCCACTTAACACCTACCCAGTGGCTCCAGTACATCGGAGCAGTGCTCGACACATCCCTGGGGCTGTGTTTTTCTCCCCAGTTTAGGGATCATCACATTCTGCAGATGGTGAACAAGTTTTAACATGCCCAGAGTCTCCCGGCGTTCGAGTTCTTGAGGTTGCTCGGCCTCATGGCATCATGCAATCGCCTGGTGCCAGAGGCCAGGCTGTGGATGAGATCTCTGCAGTGGGCTCTCAAGATACAGTGGTCACAGTCCTCCGGCAGGATGTCGGATCCCGTTCAGGTGCTGCCCTCGGTTGCCCAGGATCTGGATCTTCTATGGTGGGCCGTCGAAGGCAATCTGATGAAGAGGGCTCCATTTTGGCTACCCTGGCCGGAGGTGACGATCGTGACGGATGCATCCCTCATGGGGTGGGGATCTCATGCCAACGAGTTGACAGTCAACGGTCGTTGGTCTCCGTCAGAGTCCAGACACCATATCAATGTGTTGGAGCTGAGGGCCGTCAGTCTAGCCCTGAAGTTTTTTCTGTCATCTGTGCGGGGGAAGAATGTCCTGATTCTGACAGATAATACAGTGGCCATGCACTACCTCAACAAAAAGGGGGGGCAGGGTCTCTCCCTCTGTGCAGAGAGGCGATGCAGCTCTGGTTCTGGGCCATCCAGCAAGAAATTTCGATCTTGGCAGTTCATCTGGCTGGAGACGAAAACGCAGTGGCGGACGCTCGGAGCAGGCAGAGCACGGTCTCTCATGAGTGGGAGCTGGCTCAGGAGATTCTCCTGGAGATCTTCGCCCTTTGAGGGACCCCACAAGTGGATCTCTTTGTCACCAGTGTCAACCAGAAGCGCGAAAGATTCTGCTCGTGGGAATTTCCTCCAAGAGGACCTTTAGGGGACGCGTTCGTAGTGGAGTGGTCATTCCCACTGCTGTACGTGTTTCCTCCAGTCCCTGTCATTCCGCAAGTGCTGCAGAGGTTACGGAGGTTCGGTTCCCGAATGATCCTCATTGCTCCGGCATGGGCCAGGAGAACGTGATAACCCAGACCTTCTCGACATGTCCATCTGCCCTCCACGCCGTCTTCCCTACTGAGACAAACTGCTCTCACGGGAGGGGGGACAGGTTCTACATCCAGAGGTCAAGTCCCTCAACCTTCATGCTTGGCTTCTGAAAGGTTGAGGTATAAGGATTGGGACCACCCTGAAGACTTGATGGAGGTGTTGCTTTCGGCTAGAAGGCCTGCAACGAAGTCCCTGTACCGTTGCCATTGGAGGAAGTTCTGCAACTGGTGCAGGATTAAGAATGTGGATCCTTTTTCATGTGACATTTTTTGTCTTTTTTGCTTTCGTTAGCCCACTAGGGCCTGCAAGTGGGTACCATTAAAGGTTATCTGGTGGCGCTGTCCGCATTTAAGTGCTTGTCTGAGGAATGTTCTTATTTTAAAATTCCTTTCATTTCTAAGTTTCCGAAAGGGCTCACTAATGTGTTCCCACAGTCACCTTTCCTGGTGCCCGGTTGGGATTTGCACCTGGTTCTAAAAATTCCTAATGGGATCTCCGTTTGAGCCTTTACATTCTTTGAGACTGTTGAACTTGAAAACTGTGTTTTTAGTTGCGGTCACTTCCGCTCGCAGTGTGAGTGAGTTGCAGGCACTTTTTGTTAAGCCACCCTTCACAGTGTTCCATAAAGAAAGGGTTGTCCTTAGGGTCCGTCCTTCTTTTCTTCTGAAAGTGGTGTCGGAATTTCATTTAAGCCAGAAGGTCATTCTTCCGGCATTCTATCCTCCTCCGCATCCTGGGAAGGAAGAGGAGAGGCTCCATAGGTTGGATCCTAGGAGAGCTTTAAGTTTTTACATCTCACACATGTCCCGGGTCAGAGTGGACGATCAGCTCTTTGTAGGCTACGCTGGAAGGAGTTTGGGACAAGCTGTTACTAAACAGACTTTGTCTAGATGGATTATCTTGACAATTTCTGAATGTTACCGCTTGGCTTGTATGGATCCTCCGATAGGCTTACGGGCCAATTCTACTAGCGGTGTGGCTGCCTCTACTGCCCTGCAGATGGGTGTTGCCATTCGTAACATTTGTGAAGCAGCCACATGGGCTTCTGTCCATACTTTTGTAAAACGCTATTCCCTGGATTCTATCCATGGGCAAGATTTGGCCTTTGGCAAGGCGGTCCTCTATTCTGCAATTTAATTGGGCATTCTAAAATTTGAAATTCTTTTCCCACCTCCTTATGTTGGTACTGCTTTGGGAGTCTGTCATAGATGTGGAATACGTCGGAGTAACGAATCCCTTCGAAGAACAAGTTACTTTCTTACCTGGTAACGTTCTTTCAATGGGATGTTCCGACGACGTATTCCACATCGTACCCTCCCAGCCTGCCCTCTACAGAATTTCTTGTGCGATTGCAACTTCCGTTTCCGCAAGGCTTTCTGTAGTCATACTGGCAAAAGATTGGTGCCACACGTTCTGAGAAAAAACTACAACTGGGGGTACGGGCGTTGTGCATCCTACTTATAACATCCGGTGATGTCGGCTCAACAAAGGCCCTCGAGGACAGCGTATCGACATCATCGACGCAGGATGCAGACGCCGAAAATTTTCCAAAGCAGCACAGCTGTGGTGATTACCAGTCATAGATGTGGAATACGTCGTCGGAACATCCCATCGAAAGAACGTTACCAGGTAAGAAAGTAACTTGTTCTTTGTTGACATTCTGTTTATTGAGAAGTCTTTTTTGTAGTTTAGTAGTTAGTTTTGTTAGTGGTTTCATTCTGTTTACCACTAAAATAAATAACTTCCTTTTGAGAAGGATTGCACTGTGTATGAGAGCTTCGAAGATTAATTTTCTACGGTAGGTTTTAATGGTTGTGCATGATTTCTCTCCTGTTTTTATAAGATTCTGAAAGACTCTGTGGCGGAACATTTTGTGTAAAATACTTAATTTTGGTATGGTTACTTGCCACTACATCAGGATTTATAGGAGCAGTGTTAGCAGTAGTGGTAGTTGAATTCTTGTTAATCACTTTCTGTTTAATTTTAGATTTTGAAAGAGAAGGCAACGTTTTTGTACTAGAAGCTTGTTTTGTTTCGTTTACTGACTCTATTAGATCTTTTGTTTGAACTTTTTGTACAAATTCTGCTAGAGATGGATGCTTATTTTGGACACTTTTATTTTCATTTGTTCTACTTCTGCGTTCCTTTCTACGGACTTGCTTTTTGGTAGGCATTCTTTGGAGTCTGTTGAAAAAAAAAGAAGGTATGGGTTGGGCTGTTTTGCAATGTATGTGTTCTGTGTGCATGAGTGTCTGAGTATGATGCTAAAGATGTATGTGGAGGTGTGTGAATGTGCAATGGGTAGCTACAACTAGTTGGGAAGGCTATTCTTGTATTTGAGTGTTACTATACTTGGGTTCAGATGACAATACAAAGTAAGCTAGTGGTGAGGAGAAGCACTAATACTAAATCTAATGGTATAGAATTAAAACAGTTCTTTGTTCTGCAATACTAACATTCTAGGGGCTGATATATGGAATTTTTGTGCCGAAAAACAGGGATTTGTGTGCCATTCTGCCCGCAAATCCCTGTTTAACAAATGGGGATTTGTGGGCAGAATGGCGCACAATACCCGTTTTTTGGTGCACAAATTCCATGAATCAACCCCACAGTGTGTTTGAGTAACAGTTAGAACATTATGGTAGTATTGTACTTACTTTTCATGTTTGGAATGAGCAGGTTTCTTCTGAGTTGTTGTTTGTACTTCAGATGCTGGTGCCTTTCAGGAGAGTGGTCTTCACTGCAATTGTAAAAGAAAGAAGTTAGTAATTGTGTGTGTTTATAGCACTGTTGTTAATTAAGACGTTGATTTTTATGTTTTTGTAGTAGTATTGTTGTTTGCTAACTGAACATAGTGTGTGCATGCAGTTTCCTTTGACTATGTGCAGCCTTTATATTTTACTTACAATTTGTTAGTTCAACATGCTTTGCAAATGAGTATAATACTAAGCGTATGAAACTCACTTGGTTTCTTACGGCTGTGTTATTGGATGTTAGGAGATAGAAGAAATAATGATATACTTATTTTGCTATTTTTGTAGGGTAAATGGCAGAAACTGTATTGAAAAGCATGGAATGTATGAATTTGTGAAGGTGTTGGTAATAAAGCCGAAGGATGTGTTGTACAGGCAGTGGTGTTATTTCAGCTGAGAGCTTTTCAATGAAAGTGTCTATCTGTGTGAGTGTATAAAGATGCATGAACTTATCCTGGCTGTGTGTAATTTTATAATACACTACTAAGTGTTTTTCTACAATTATACTGTTATTTCCCCCATCTTTTAATATTAAATTAGACTTTTTTAGATAGCTGTGTGTGTAAAAAAAAAAAGAATTTAGATAGCAGACAGGTTTGGAAGTGACAGTTGATTATAGCAGATGGGAAAAATAACAGTAAGTTTATTTTATAGGTTATACAGATTAAGTGGCAGTTACTCTGTTCATATGCATTTATAAGAGTTGTACTTGTACTGTGCATAAAATATGCATACCTGTAGTTTGTATTCATGCATGTGGATATGCATGCAGCTGCAAGTAGAAATCTTGAAAACTTGTACAGTAGTTTTTGTAGTAGGTGCTTTCCAATAATATGAGACTTGTACTCAGAGTGATCAACGGTACATTTAAAGTGCTGAACTATGATGGTGGAGTTAGATGTAGAGGTATTGGATGTGATTGGTGAATGGGTGTGTGACTGCTTATCTGTATTCAATGAGGGAATGGTACAGAGAATGAAGTGGAAATGTTAGAAGGGCTGTCTAAGAGTTACGCGCTCTGTCCGCGCACATGGTTTTCCAGCAAATCCAGCATGGAAAGGGGACTGTAGGGATTAGCAAATCAGGTGTTGAGGTTGTAGATTTGTGTTGAAAGAGGTTGTGTGTAGTGAAGATGGCAGAGGTAGAGAAAGTCAGGGTGTTGGTGGTTGGAGATATGTTTGTGCATGGTTTACAGCAGTATGCTCAATGCAGGAATGTGGCAAACAATTTTGATGTTAAAGGAGTGGAGGTGGTGTGGAGCACTGTGCCTGATTGCAATGTACAGGGAATTGTACAAGTTTGTGAAGCTATGGGTAGGATGAACATTCCCCATGTGGTCGTTTTGCACTGTGGTGCTTTGCGTTTGGGCTATGTCAGTGCCCCTACTTTGTTGGCAGATTTGGAACATATGGTTCAAGCATTAATGAATATCCTTCCAAATGCCAAAGTTATTTTTTCTGGTTTAGTACCTAGGGTTATATGGGACAATAGTTCTGTTTTTTGTCCTCAGCAAAACATTGCTAGGTGTGCAATCAACCGAGGCATGTTTGCTTTCATGCTTAGAGCTGGTATGTTCTTCTATAATAATGAGAATATTGATTCCAGTAATGTTGTTTATTTTAAAGAAGATGGCATTTCTTTATCTTTTATGGGAAATGCCATGCTGATTTGGAACGCAAGGGTTGCTTTCGAGAAGCTTATGTGAAGATTTTAGGAGTAAAGTAAGAAAAAACCCCCCAAAAAATACAAAATATCAAGTGTCTGTCAAGCATCTGCATAACCCCCCAAAAAAGGCTCTTTTCAGAGCCAACCTCAAAGTGGAAATGGGGTACACTATTTGAATTTTCATTCCCCACGTTCAGATTTTTCGATTTGTCTGCAGACACCGCGGTTGTCCGTGGACAGCACGTATTACATACAGGGATTTTGGGCTGGAGAGGCATGCAAATGAGAATGAGTAGAGCAAGGGATTGGTCAATAAAGTTTACTGGGTGTGTTGTGTACGGAGAGGTTGTCAGAAAGTCTTTTTCCTGAGAGAAGAACAGATAGCTATGGCTGTGTGTTTCAGAAAACAGATTATCTGGATTTTGGGAGACTCATGGATACATTGTTTGGAGGTGCATGCAGAACGCTCTGGAGTAGCTGCACATCTTGGATTCCCTCATGTGGAAGTGGACTGGCATGGAGTGCGTGTAATGAAGTGGCTGGACTAGGTACCTCTCTGTGCTACTTTGGAGACACAGCATCATCTCGAAATAATTATAATTCATTGTGGAGGGAACAGTTTAGGACATGTGTCTGGAATCTCTTTGCAATTTGTAATGAAAGGAGGACTTGGGAAGGTCATGGACATGTTTCCAAATTCCCAAGTAATTTTTTCTTGTATTGCGTAGAGACAAATGTGGCTGTGTTCTTCTTCATTTGGTCCACAAATGGAGAAAGCGAGTGTCGCGATCACCTGATTCCCACGGAGGCGCAGGTCTGGCTTCGAGTGCTGATGCTTCTTCAATGGTGAAGCACAGGACTCTGAAGATGGACAGGTAGGGCCCTTCTACTCTGGCTTCTCTGGCTCGTAGGAATATTCCCCTGTGCGTGAAAAGGGAGTATTACCTACTGACGGAATAATGCTCAAGCCTCCCACTTCCTTCCAACCCTCCACGATACCCTTCCACGATTCCCCGTGAAGTCTCACCTTAGGGTCTGGAAGGATGAGTTCTCTATCCTGCTTCTGATGCAGGGGCGCGTTGAAACCCAGTTACTTCACTGGATTGAGGTTTGATGGAAGTTCAAATAAGTTGACTATTCAGGTAAGGCGCTGTAAGAGTTCTGTTGCAAGTTCAAAAGTTCAAGCTTAATAATAATGTTCATTGTCTTATTGCAGCAAGCGCTAACGCTTACGTCTTTTTCCCCTTAGGGGCCGGGATTCGGAATGCCGGAGATATGGCGCCGACCCGAAGTGAAACGTGCAATTCCAATAAATGACAGGTAAGTTCTGGATGAGCGTTCGGGTAATGTCTTTGCATTCGCTCATTCAATGTCTTTGTCTTTTTTCCCCATAGGGGCCGGGGTCCGGAATGCCAGGAAGCGGCAGGACCCGAAATGAAATGGGAATGACCCAACTGGTAAGTCTGAGAAGGAAACTGAGCTTTTCCTATTCCCTTCCTTCTCTCACCTTGTGTTCTTGTCCTTTTCTCTCTAGGCACTGGGAAGTGGCTGTTGATCCGGATGATCGCTGCTGAAGATGGAGGTGCCCAGGAAAGGTGAGTGAAATGCAGCGCTGCAGCGATCGAAACGAAATGCTTTTAAAAATGATGTCTTCCCTTTCAGGATCGTCGGTGTGATGTCTCCGTGATACAGCTTTAGCAGGTAAGGTCTTCTTTCTCTCCAATTCTCGCTTATCTCCCTTTGCAGGTGACCCAGGATGCTGACAGGCGTGGCTGAAGTCCAGATGCAGGAGCTGACACGGTGAGCGTCCAGCTGCGAGGAGCAGAACAACGCGAAGCAAGAGTTGCTGATCGGGCGTGGTTTAAATAGCTTTGGTAGAAGTTCCAGGTATGTATCCTTCCACCGATCAGGTATGTATCCTTCCCCGACCACACCCAGGTGGAAAGTAGTCCCACAGGTAAAGTAGTTCCATTCAGGCCTCAAGAGGGCCTGGATGTAGCAGCATGGTCTGCATCAGGTAAGTGCACATTGAAACACTTGAACACATGTCTAGCTTTATGAGCCTGGCGCCTAAGGCGCCAGGACAGGGGTCCAACATGAGCCTGGCGCCTAAGGCGCCAGGACTGTGTCCAAAGGGCCCACACTTGGGCCCGCTGGCAGTTCCCTGGGGGGAATGATGCCTGCCTCTGGGGTTGCTGGGTCGGACTCGGCTCCTTCGAGGTAGGCATCATGACAGCGAGGCACAATGTCAATAAGGCTGTTTGTGCCTTTTTAAGAGATGTCGGCATGTCCTCTTTTCATAATGAAAATATTATGTTTCGTAGCACATACATTTTTCACAGAGATGGAGTCCATTTTAGCTGAGGCAAGGGTTAGCCAAAACCCCAGATAGGCTGTAAGAAACGGTACTGCAAGCAGGGGTACACAAAATCATAACCCAGGGCTGCGTGAGAGCAATTATAAGCCCAGGAGGGGTGAGAGAAACCAGGTTTTAGTTCGGGCTTCCAGAAACCATACCCCCCCAAGGCAGGGTGTCCATTGCTATACCCCCAGGTGGGATGCACAGAACCATACCTGAGGGTGGGGTGAGAAAAGAGAAGTGAAATCCTCAGCAGGATGATCGAAACCAGACCTCTGGGTGGGCTAAGGGACACGATACCCCATGGTGGTGTTAAGGTGAGAATCGCGGGAAAGTTGCGTACCTGAATACCTGGTTGATCTCGACGGGGCAGCCAGACTGACGAGAAGAATTGGTGACACAAGCAACCAGCCTCTCCTCCACCCAGAATGGGTACTGGGTAGAAGACGGACCGATTCCCAACGCCACAAGCTGCTCTCTCCTGGTTTCAGTGACGTCGGGACTGTGCGAGCACAGACAGGAGAAGTTGAAGGAGCGAATCCTTGAGGTGACGAGGCTCCAGAGTTCAAAGAAGTCAGGGGCGAACTCCTGGAGAATGGCACTGGATGCTATGGTGATTGAGAGTCCAAAGAAGAGGGAGCCGTACTCCAGAAGCTGGCACTGGATGTTGTAGAGGTTGAGAGTCCAAAGGAGAGGGAGCCTTACAACCGAAGCTGGCACTGGATGCTGTGGTGATTGAGAGTCCAAAAGAGAGGGAGCCGTACTCCCGAAGCTGCACTGGATGCTGTGGTAATGAGAGTCCAAAAGAGAGGGAGCCGTACTCCTGAAGCTGGCACTGGATGCTGGGGTAATGAGAGTCCAAAGGAAAAGGAGCAAGCACCAAGAAAGGCACTGGCAGTAAACCACTAGGTACAGGCTGGGCCAGGGAGGAGAGAAGAAACAAAGGCAGGCAGGGAGCACTGGGCAGGCTAAGGGAGAGGAACCAGGAAAGAGAAGGGAAACCAAACAGGGACCAGTTAGGGAAGGAGAAATGCTGGCTAAGGACCACAACCAACCCAAGGGGAAAAACCCTGAAGGAAGCAGGAAAGGAGGGGAAGGAAATCCCCAGGCAGAAGAAAAGGGCAAGGCAAACGCTGGAAAAACAAGGGAGAGCGAGTACACGATCCGGAACAGAACGCGTTGAGACGCGATCTGCTCCCGATCCTCTCTCTCCCTTTATGGGCCGCCGGCGCCCGCGAGGCCTGGTACGCAAGCCTGATTGTAGCCGGGCGCCGGCTGACCCAGAGCGAGGCTTGAGCAGCAAGCTGCTCCAATCCTGGGCAACCGCTCCACGGCGTACGCGCGGGACCGTGACCGCGGTCTCCCGTGCATGCGCCAAGGAGCTTCAGCCCAGGTCCCCGGAGCTCTCCCTCCGGCGCCTCCCCAAGCGCGAAAGCGTGAATAGAGGCGCCAGGAAGGAAGAGCGTGAGTAGCGAACCCCGGTCTCCCGGTAAGCGTGACACTATACCCCCTCCCAGGAAGGCCCAGAGCCCCAGGTTTCCAAGGAAACCGGCGATAGAACTCACGCACAAGGCGCGGAGCGTGCACATGCCGAGAAGTGTAACGCTCACCTGATTCCCGTAGAGGCGCCGGTCTTGACTGGGCGTATACCGTATCTTCAAAGGTGATGTGTAACACACGGCTGGCTCTTTGGGCTGGACCTCTGTGCACTGTATGTCTGGCTCGAAGGGTAAGATGTCTTAGGTAAGTGAACGCCGTGCTCTCCATCTGCCTCGAGGCAGGGTGCTGTAACCAGTTTCTTCACTGGATAAGGGGAGCAGGCCTCTTGACTTCAGAGGACTGCTGTCCGTCGTTTACTGCACGAACGGTAAGTTTCGAGTAATTCTAATGTCTTTAAAGTCTTTAGTAATGATGTCTCTTGTTTTGCAGGGTTCCGGCGATGGCGGATGGCGGGCTGAAGTGAGTTGAAGATGGAGCCCGTGTGATGAGTAGAAGCGCCTGGAAGCACGTAAGTAAGCGCTTGTTGCCTGCTTCACGATGCGCTCTAACTGTCTTTTTATTTTGCAGGTACAAGTTTGGGGCGGCTGCAGGGTGCCGGAATACCCACTGGGTTAGATGTGGAAAGGAGTAATGGCACGTGAGTATTAAAGTTCCCCAATGTCTTTAAACGCACCTTGTTTTGTCTTTCAGATGCGGGATGCAGCGCCGAAGGCCTCCGGAGCGTGCAAAGAGTTGGTAAGCTTTTGTATTTCAGATGCCGGAATGCAGTGTGAAGACTTCCGGAGCGCACGAAGAGTAGGTAAGCCTTTGTCTTTCAGATGCCGGAATGCAGCTCGAGGCGCTGGTGACAGCCGATGGACCAGGTAAGTGAAGAGCTGTCACTGAAGACCGTAATGCTAACCTGTTCTTTCTTGTCTTTATAGGTGTTGCTGAAGACTGGATTCAGAATGGTAAGCCTTTTTCCTTAGGCCCAGGATCAGATGCAGAAGACACGATGAGCGTTCTGCTGCTGAGGATGCAGAATAACGCAAAGCAAGATTCATCCATCGGGTGTGGTTTAAATAGCCTCCTGTAGTGCTTAGGTGTCTCCTTCCACAGCCACGCCTAGGTAAGAAGAGTTCCTGCTTTCCAGAAGAGTTCCAGTGTTCTGAATCTAGGGAGTGGCTCCTGCCCCACCCAACAGGAAAAGTAGTTCCAAACAGAAGAGGATCAGAGACTCAACTAGCAGGCAAGTAAGCAGCATGGTCTGCTGCAGGTAAGTCCACCCAAGCATTATGAGCCCGGCGCTTCCAGCGCTGGGACTGGGCATATTTATGAGCCTGGTGCCACTGGCGCCAGGACTGGGTCCAAAAGGTCTCAATTGGGACTGGTTGGCACTCGGAACCTGGGTTATGGATCTGCTTCCAAGGGAGTTGGGAAAACCCTGACCTTTTGGAAGCAGAGATCATGACAGTACCCCCCCTCAAGGCCCCTCCCAAACCGGGCTTCTCCGGGGGTTTTGGCTTGTCAGGAAATGTTCGGTGAAATCTTTTGATTAGGCGAGGAGCGTGGACATATTCAGCAGGTTCCCAGGATCTCTCTTGGGGGCCGTAGCCTTTCCAGTCAATTAGGTAGAATAGTTTAGATTTGGAGATCTTGGAGTCCAGAATGCTTTTGACTTCAAACTCGAGTTTTCCATCAACTAGGATAGGTTTTGGAGATTTGGTTAGTCGGGTTTGAGGTTGCACGGGTTTTAATAGAGAGACGTGGAAGACCGGATGTATCTTCATGTGCGGGGGCAAGTCCAACTTGACCGCTACTGGGTTTACTATGGTAGTGATGGAATAGGGACCAAGGTATCTTGGGTTGAATGTGCGTGGCCCTTTTAGAGGTAGATATTTGGTGGATAACCAGACTTGATCCCCTACTTAATATTGAGGGGCTTCCTTCCGATGTTGATCTGCTCCTTTCTTGTATTGTTCTTTAGCCCTTTGAAGGTGAGAAACAGCTTCCTTAAAGGCTTGGGTGATTGCAGAATGCAGGTAGTCTACTGCTGGTGTTTCAAGATCTTGGAGGGGATCCAACTCCGAGGTTCGAGGGTGACTGCCGTACAAAAGAAAAAACGGGGTTTTCCCAGTTCCCGAATGGACAGAGTTATTGTAGGCATATTCGGCTATCCAAAGGATGTCTTTCCAAGTTTTTTCAGTTTGTTGCAGCATGCAGCGTAAATACTGTTCCAGAGTTTGATTGGTCCTCTCGGTTTGTCCGTCGGTCTGAGGGTGGTGACTGGTCGATAGTCTCACATCAATTTGAGCCGACCGACAGCAACTTGGCCAAAAATGAGAAATAAATTGACTACCTCGATCCGAAATTAGAACCGAAGGAAAACCGTGCAGTCGGACGATGTTTTCGAGAAATTCTCGGGCCAGAGTTGCTGCTGTTGGCAAGCCTTTGAGCGGAATGAAATGCGCCATCTTGGAGAATAAGTCCAGGATTACTAGAATCGTATCGTATCCGGAGCATGGAGGTAGATCGGTGATAACGTCCATAGAAAGCGTATGCCAAGGGCGAGGTGGGATGTCAATAGGGCGTAAGAGGCCTGCTGGTCTTTCCTTTTGACTCTTGTTTTGGGCGCATACTCCACAAGACATTATAAAGTCTCTGATATCTTTTTTCCAAGACGGCCACCAGAAGTAGCGCTTGATCTTTTCTAAGGTCTTGGCCATACCGGGATGTCCTTCCATTAAAGAATTGTGATAACAAGAGATTACTTTTTTCTGTAAATCTGTGCTGGGTAGGTATAATCGTTCTTGGAAATACAATAAGTTGTCCTTTACTGCAAAGTCCTTTCCCTGCAGATGCCAATTCTGTATGTCTGCTGGAGTTACAAGTTGCCTGGCTTTATCCTTAACTTCCTCTATGGATTCTGTGGCGATTACACCCAGAATTCTTTGTTCGGGAATGATTGGTACAGGTTTAGGGTTGATCAAGTGTTCTTCCACTCCCATCCGAGAAAGGGCATCAGCTTTACCGTTTTTTGTACCAGGGTGATAGGTAATTATGAAGTCAAACTCGGCAAAGAATAATGCCCAACGGAGTTGTCTAGAGGATTGGGATTTTGCGGTTTTCAAATATTGCAGGTTTCGGTGATCCGTAATCACAGTAACGGTGTGTCGGGCCCCCAGCAGATAATGCTGCCAAGCCTTAAAGGCAGACTTGATAGCCAGAAGTTCCTTGTCAGTAATCGTGTAATTGATTTCAGGAGGCGAGAATTTGCGGGACCAAAATGCCACGGGATGCAACTGATTGGTTACCGGGTCCTTTTGTGATAGAACTGCCCCCATGGCAAGGCTTGAGGCATCAGTTTCCACGATGTAGGGGAGTTCGGGGCGAGGGTGTTTTAAGATTGGTGCAGAGATAAATTTAGTCTTCAAATCCTGGAAAGCTTGTTCCGCCTCAGTAGACCATTCAAAACGTTTGTTTTTCTTTAACAAGGTAGTGATGGGCTGGACTATTCGAGAGAATTCGGGGATAAACCTGCGGTAAAAGTTAGCGAAGCCTAACATGCTTTGCACACCTTTTACGGAGGATGGTGATGGCCATTTGAGAACTGCATCGACCTTCTTTGAATCCATACGCACTCCGCCAGGTGATAATATGAATCCCAAGAATTCAACTTCAGTCACGTTGAAAACACATTTTTCCAACTTAGCGAAAAGTTTGTGTTGACGCAATCTTTCGAGGACCATTTTCACGTGTTTCCGATGTTCAGATTCCGATGAAGAATAAACGAGGATGTCGTCAATGTAAACAACAACACACACATCTATGAGCTCTCTGAGGACATCGTTCATAAAATATTGAAAGGCGGCCGGGGCATTACAAAGTCCGAAGGGCATGACCTGATATTCAAATAGCCCATACTTGGTGCGGAAGGCCGTCTTCCATTCATCGGCCTCTTTTACTCGTACCAAGTGGTAAGCTCCTCTAAGATCCAGCTTTGTATATATGCATGCTTTTCTGACTTGGTCCAGGAGTTCAGGGATCAAAGGTAACGGATATCTATTCTTAACGGTGATCTGGTTCAGGGAGCGATAATCTATACAAGTTCTAAGGTCTCCTTCCTTTTTTGGAACGAAGAACAAAGCTGAAGAAGCAGGGGACTTGGAAGGACGAATAAACCCATTTGCCAGGTATTGATCCAGGTATTGTCGAAGGTGAAGGTTCTCAGGCTCGTTGAGGGCATAAATTCTACTACAAGGAGGAGTAGATCCAGGTATCAGGTCGATCTGGCAGTCATAAGACCTATGAGGAGGTAGAGAGTTAGCCTGATCCTTCCGGAAAACATCTTGGTATTCTAGGTATTCGGGAGGTAACTGGGGAGTCTCTGAAGAAATTGCTGCCAGTGCAACACCAGGTGGAGGGTGACAAGTAGAGACACATTCTGGAAACTGAACCGTTCTTGCTCGCCAATCGATCAGAGGATTGTGTTTCTCTAAACAAGGTATTCCTAGAATAATCTGAAACTGAGGGGCCTTGATCACATCGAACAGGATCTTCTCATGGTGTCCATCTTGACTTACTAGCGTCACTTCTTGAGTGGTATGCGTTACTGGCCCGGAGGCTATCTCCGTACCATCCACCGTAGTAATGACGTCCTTTACAGCCTTGGGACAAAGAGTTAGATTCATCCTCAAAACCATTTCATGATCCACATAATTGCCGATGGCACTGCTGTCGACGTAAGCTTCAATTGCATGTAGTCGATCCGGATTATCAGGGCTAATGAGGACCATAGGTATCACGAAATGCGAGGTCACGGAACTGGTTTTCACGCTCGGCAAGAGGACCTCTATTCTTGTCGGGCGAGGTCGTTTCCCTGCTCAGAGTTTGTAACTTTGGTAACTGCAGCTCCTACTGCCTTCTTGGCCGGTTTCACCGGACAGTCTCGAAGAAAGTGCCCTGAGTTTCCGCAATAGAGGCATAATTGCAACTGTTTTCTCCTTTCCCGCTCCTTTTGTGTTAGAGGACCTTTCAGACCCCCTATTTGCATGGGTTCCCCGGAGTCTACTCCTTTGGAAGGAGTTGGCGGTTTGGAAAATACTCGAGCATCAAACTTGGAACGATCGGCCTTCCTGTTCTGCAGTCTGTGATCTATTTGAACGACTAAGTCTATATAGTCCGAACAATCTTGTGGGGGATTCACTACTTGGGCTAACACATCTTTGAGCTCTCCGCGTAGACCTCTATAAAACAGCGTAATCCTTTTGTCCTCAGGCCAGTGAGTTTCCACTATCAGTCTGTTGAAAGACGCAATATAAGCCAAAAGGTCTTGATTACCTTGTCGCAACGAAAGAAGCTCATTGTCCAAGGCCTGCCCCTGTGAATGTCTTGCGAACAGTTTTTCCATACTGAGCTGAAAAGCTTGAAAATCATGGAGGACCGGAGCATCTTGATTTACTAGAGGGATCGACCAGTCTGCCGCATTGCCAATAAGGTACGAAAGCACGAAAGCTACTTTAGCTTGATCAGTTGGAAAGGCTGCTGGCCGGCATAAGAAATGCAACCGGCACTGATTGATAAATACTGCAAACCTCTTTGGGTCACCAGAAAATCGTTCGGGCGGAGCCAGAGGTACATTCCCAGGTAGGTTGATCTGCACTGGGTTCATAGAGGATGTAGAAGGAAGATTTCCCCCAGATGCGGGTAACGGGGTCTGTCCGGCTTTTGACTGTAGCAATTGTCTAGCGAGATCATCTGTTCGCTCCTTGGAAATAATCAGTTCCCTTCTTAGAGCGTTCGTTTCCTGACGGGCTGCATGCACTTCTGCCCTTAGTTCCCCAAGTAACTGGGCTAGCTGGTCGGTATCTGAGGTTTCCATAGCGCCTGGACGGGAGTTTTGTGGTAGGCTTTGCGTTCTGTAACGCTCACCTGATTCCCGTAGAGGCGCCGGTCTTGACTGGGCGTATACCGTATCTTCAAAGGTGATGTGTAACACACGGCTGGCTCTTTGGGCTGGATCTCTGTGCACTGTATGTCTGGCTCGAAGGGTAAGATGTCTTAGGTAAGTGAACGCCGTGCTCTCCATCTGCCTCGAGGCAGGGTGCTGTAACCAGTTTCTTCACTGGATAAGGGGAGCAGGCCTCTTGACTTCAGAGGACTGCTGTCCATCGTTTACTGCACGAACTGTAAGTTTCGAGTAATTCTAATGTCTTTAAAGTCTTTAGTAATGATGTCTCTTGTTTTGCAGGGTTCCGGCGATGGCGGATGGCAGGCTGAAGTGAGTTGAAGATGGAGCCCGTGTGATGAATAGAAGCGCCTGGAAGCACGTAAGTAAGCGCTTGTTGCCTGCTTCACGATGCGCTCTAACTGTCTTTTTATTTTGCAGGTACAAGTTCGGGGCGGCTGCAGGGTGCCGGAATACCCACTGGGTTAGATGTGGAAAGGAGTAATGGCACGTGAGTATTAAAGTTCCCCAATGTCTTTAAACGCACCTTGTTTTGTCTTTCAGATGCGGGATGCAGCGCCGAAGGCCTCCGGAGCGTGCGAAGAGTTGGTAAGCTTTAGTCTTTCAGATGCCGGAATGCAGTGTGAAGACTTCCGGAGCGCACGAAGAGTAGGTAAGCCTTTGTCTTTCAGATGCCGGAATGCAGCGCGAGGCGCTGGTGACAGCCGATGGACCAGGTAAGTGAAGAGCTGTCACTGAAGACCGTAATGCTAACCTGTTCTTTCTTGTCTTTATAGGTGTTGCTGAAGACTGGATTCAGAATGGTAAGCCTTTTTCTTTAGGCCCAGGATCAGATGCAGAAGACACGATGAGCGTTCTGCTGCTGAGGATGCAGAATAACGCAAAGCAAGATTCATCCATCGGGTGTGGTTTAAATAGCCTCCTGTAGTGCTTAGGTGTCTCCTTCCACAGCCACGCCTAGGTAAGAAGAGTTCCTGCTTTCCAGAAGAGTTCCAGTGTTCTGAATCTAGGGAGTGGCTCCTGCCCCACCCAACAGGAAAAGTAGTTCCAAACAGAAGAGGATCAGAGACTCAACTGGCAGGCAAGTAAGCAGCATGGTCTGCTGCAGTTAAGTCCACCCACGCATTATGAGCCCGGCGCTTCCAGCGCTGGGACTGGGCATATTTATGAGCCTGGTGCCACTGGCGCCAGGACTGGGTCCAAAAGATCCCAATTGGGACTGGTTGGCACTGGGAACCTGGGTTATGGATCTGCTTCCAAGGGAGTTGGGAAAACCCTGACCTCTTGGAAGCAGAGATCATGACAAGAAGGTTCCCAAGTGCGATCACAGGCCGGGTACCCCTTCCAATCCACCAAAAAATGGAGCACCCCCCTGCGTTAGCGGGCATCACAAATCTCCTGAACCTCGAATTCTGGGACCCCCTGTACCAGAACAGGGGCTGGACAAGTACCGGCATGACCATAGGGATCCCCCACATAGGGCTTCAAAAGGGAAACATGAAAAACAGGATGAATATGCCATGAATGGGGCAGATGGAGACGAAAAGCCACAGAGGACAGGTGTTTGGTAATTTTAAATGGGCCAAAGTACCGGGGAGCCAATTTAACAGGTAAGTTGCGAAGAGGCAGATTCCTAGAGGACAGCCACCTCCTACGGTCAGCCTGGGACTTCATATGGTCTTGGGCAGCCTTCAATGAGTTGCGTGCCAGTTCATGATGCCGTTGGATTGCTGAAATCAAGGCATCAGCGGAAGGAACCGTACTGGTCGGTACAGGGTGGAAAGGTATTAATTTCGGATGTTGACCCTTTGAGCAATAAAAAGGACTGGTCCCGATGGAAGAATGAATGGAAATATTGAAGGACACCTCGGCTAGATCTAGATAAGCCATCCAATTGGTCTGCGTGGCATTTGCAAAACTACGGAGGTATGCTTCCAGTGTCTGATTCGTTCTCTCCGTGAGACCATTGGATTGTGGATGATAACCTGAGCTTAGGGCTCTGCGAATACCAAGGTGGCCACAAACTTTACTTCAGAAGGAAGAGAGGAACTGAGCCCCTCGGTCAGAGATGATCTTCTCAGGAAGGCCATGTAAACGATAGATTTCATGTAGAAAAGCTGTGGCCATCTGGACAGCAGTAGGTATTTTCTTGAAAGGAATGAAATGGGCATACTTCGTAAAACAGTCCACAACGACCATAATACAAGTGTGCCCTTCAGAGGGAGGTAGGTCGACAATCAAGTCGGTGGCGATGGTGTGCCAAGAGTATGGCGGCAATTCAGTATCTGAAAGCAACCCCAAAGGATGTTGTCTGGGAACCTTGGATTGAGCACAGATTGGACAGGCCTGTACATATTTCCGAACCTCCCCAGCCCAGCCAGGCCACCAAAATTGTCACGATAGCAATTCTTGTGTTGCTCGAATCCCTCAATGGCCTCCAGTGGGGGAATCATGGACGCCGTGCAAAATGCCATCACGAATCTCCCCCTCTGGGATGTACAGTCTTCTCCGAAAGAATAAAAGGCCATGATTTTCGGATATTGAGGGCCGTTGGAGCAAAACCGACCTCTAAGAATCAGTCCGGGTAGCGTCTGGTATCGACTGTAAGAGTGGTGATAAAGTCGATAGAAAATGATGAGAAGAGATCAGTGGTTGAGTCCGACTGGAGTTGCCCTCTTCCTTCTCTATCTCCAAGGACCGAGACAAGGCTTCAGCTCTTAAATTCGAAGATCCGGGGATGTAAGTAATATGAAACACAAACGGAGAAAAGAAGAAGGCCCACCGAGCCTGTCGTGGTGTCCGACATTGCAAGGAGCACAAGTACTGCAGGTTGCGGTGATCAGTACGGACCTCAATAGAGAAGCGGGCTCCCAACAGGTGATGTCTCCATTCCTCAAACGCGGTCTTGATAGCCAACAGTTCCTTCTCAATAACTGCATAGTTCCTCTCACTAGGATTCAGCTTACGAGAGAAGTAGGCCACTGGATGTTCAACCGACGTAGCGGGATCCTTCTGCAAAAGTACAGCCCCGACAGCAAAGTCCGAAGCGTCCGCTTCAACGATGAAGGGCAAGTCGAACTGTGGGTGGCGTAGGATCGGAGCGGCCATAAAGGCTGACTTCAAGGTGTCAAAAGCTTGCGTGGCAGAAGAGTCCCACAGGAAAGCAATCTTGCTGCTAGTCAGTCTAGTGAGAGGTGCCGAGATCTGAGAGAAACGAGGAATAAATTGCCTGTAAAAGTTTGCGAATCCCAAAAAGCGTTGCAAGGACCTTACATCATGAGGCTGTTTCCACTCTTGAGTAGCCTGGACCTTCTTGGAATCCATCTCAATACCAGCCTGACAGAGCACGAATCCTAGGAACTCTATCCTCGATTGATGAAAGGAACACTTCTCTGCCTTGGCAAACAGATGATTGCGGAATAGCCGATTGAGGACCTCTCGTACATGACTTATGTGTTCCTCCCTCGATCTGAAGAAGATTAATATATCATCCAGATAAATCCAGACAGAGATTCCAATTACGTCTCCGAAGATGTGATCCATGAGTCGTTGGAAAACCGCAGGGGCATTGCACAGGCCAAAAGGCATCACCCTGTATTCAAAGTGCCCAAATGGTGTCTTAAATGCTGTCTTCCATTCATCTCCACTCTTGATGCGGACCAGATGATAGGCCCCTCGAAGATCAAGCTTAGTAAAAATCTGAGCCTGATGTAGGGTCTCTAGAATACTACGAATCAAAGGTAGTGGGTACCGGTCCTTAATGGTAATATTGTTTAATTGCCGGAAATCTACACAGGGTCTCAAAGTGCCTTCTTTCTTTTTTACAAAAAATAGAGGAAATCCTGCGGATGACTTGGATGGTACGATGTATCCCTTACTCAAACAGTCTGATAAGTAATCCTGTAGCACTCGTCTCTCTTCCCGGGACAAAGCATACAGTCTGCCATGGGGAATCTCTACACCAGGAGACAGTTCTATGGCACAATCCAACGACCGATGAGGTGGCAGGGGTATGTTACCTGGTTCGGCAAAAACCTGTTCAAAGTCGGCATATTCAGGAGGAATCTGTAATGCGGAACAAAGTCTGGCCCCCTTGCCACGAAGTTCCAAGTCTGTCGAAGAAACCGGAGTCTGGACTGGCAGGCTGCATTTCGGGGTGCAAGATGTGGAGGAGAAGGTCAAGGTGTGTGTCCTCCAATTAATAACTGGGTTGTGATGCTGGAGCCAAGGTAACCCCAAGACCAACTTGTAGGTGGGTGACCTGATAACATCCAGAGCAAGCTCCTCCACGTGATCGGCGATCCGAAGATTTAGTCCTACAGTGTGCAAACGAACCGGTCCAGAAGATAAAGGAGTACCGTCGATAACCTCCACAGGAAGGGCAGAGTGTCTGGGCAGAAGGGGAATCTTGTTGATGTTTGCAAAAGTTTCATCGATGTAATTGCCAGACACTCCACTATCCAACAGCCCAAAAACTTCAAGCGTCAGACCGGGCAGTTGGATCTGGACCTTCAAAGTTAGTAAAATAGCTGGTTGCATGGGAAGAAGAATCGAGCAAGAGGTGGAAAGGTCTGGAAAAGGGGTGAGACCTGTCGTTGCCTCTCCTCCACACGACAGGTCCTCTAGTTTCCCAACTTCTTCTTCTGAGGTCGTAAAGGACACGTTCCCAAGTAGTGCCCGGCTGCACCACAGTAAAGACATAGGCGTAAAGTTCTTCTTCGCCTCCTTTCCTCGTCAGATAACGGCCCTCTCGCAGCTCCCAACTGCATAGGTTCGGGTCCAGATTCTTTTGACCCAAAAGCCCCGGCGGGAAGACTGGCTGTTCTGGGACCGACTTTCTCCAGCCAACGTCTCTCAGACTTTCGTTCAGCTCATCTCTGGTCAATACGAAGCACCTGATTGATTAAGAGTTGGAGACTCTCAGGTTCGGGGATGTGAAGTAGCTCGTCCTTGTATTCCTCCCTCAGCCCCCGGCGAAACAGGGTCTTCTGCGTGATTTCAGGCCATTGTGAATCTGTAGCCAGCAGGCGGAAGCGACTGATGTGTGTTATTATGTCGGAACTGCCCTGCTTGATGTCCATCAACTGATTCTGCGCAGCGGCTGCCAGGTTGGGTGTCTGAAAGACCTCCAGGAATGCCTTCTCAAAAGCAGCAAAATCATTCAATATGGGGCTGTTAGTAGCCA
This sequence comes from Ambystoma mexicanum, assembly GCF_040938575.1. Lineage (NCBI taxonomy): Eukaryota > Metazoa > Chordata > Amphibia > Caudata > Ambystomatidae > Ambystoma > Ambystoma mexicanum. The sequence goes on from NC_090936.1 coordinate 807,568,371, forward strand.
CAAAAGGTGTTGCCCAGGCTAGGGCATTCCCAGTTAGGTTTCCTAAAATATATCCGATCTTGGCCTTATCATTATTGAAATAGGTCGACCTGAAGAGAAAATGGATACGGCAGTGGTTGCAGAATTCCGCCACTCGACGTGGGTCTCCATCGAACCTGATTGGGGCAGTATGGGCCAAAGAACTCTCAGCCTGCGGAGCACTCCCTGTCCCCTGAGTTACCATTTGGCGTAAGACTTGGTTTTCTTGATGTAAGGCAGTCATCTCCGCTCTGAGGGCTTGCAACTCATTCCGCAGGTCCTGTTTGTCTTCCATTTCCAAATCGGAAGGTAGGCGTCTCAATCTGTTAAGGTGAGAATCGCGGGAAAGTTGTGTACCTGAATACCTGGTTGATCTCGACGGGGCAGCCAGACTGACGAGAAGAATTGGTGACACAAGCAACCAGCCTCTCCTCCACCCAGAATGGGTACTGGGTAGAAGATGGACCGATTCCCAACGCCACAAGCTGCTCTCTCCTGGTTTCAGTGACGTGGGGACTGTGCGAGCACCGACAGGAGAAGTTGAAGGAGCAAATCCTTGAAGTGGCGAGGCTCCAGAGTTCAAAGAAGTCCGGGGCGAACTCCTGGAGAATTGCACTGGATGCTGTGGTGATTGAGAGTCCAAAGAAGAGGGAGCCGTACTCCAGAAGCTGGCACTGGATGTTGTAGAGGTTGAGAGTCCAAAGGAGAGGGAGCCTTACTCCCGAAGCTGGCACTGGATGCTGTGGTGATTGAGAGTCCAAAAGAGAGGGAGCCGTACTCCCGAAGCTGGCACTGGATGCTGTGGTAATGAGAGTCCAAAAGAGAGGGAGCCGTACTCCCGAAGCTGGCACTGGATGCTGTGGTAATGAGAGTCCAAAGGAAAAGGAGCAAGCACCAAGAAAGGCACTGGCAGTAAACCACTAGGTACAGGCTGGGCCAGGGAGGAGAGAAGAGACAAAGGCAGGCAGGGAGCACTGGGCAGGCTAAGGGAGAGGAACCAGGAAAGAGAAGGGAAACCAAACAGGGACCAGTTAGGGAAGGAGAAATGCTGGCTGAGGACCACAACCAACCCAAGGGGAAAACCCCTGAAGGCAGCAGGAAAGGAGGGGAAGGAAATCCCCAGGCAGAAGAAAAGGGCAAGGCAAACGCTGGAAAAACAAGGGAGAGCGAGTACACGATCCGGAACAGAACGTGTTGAGACGCGATCTGCTCCCGATCCTCTCTCTCCCTTTATGGGCCGCCCAAGCCCGCGAGGCCTGGAACGCAAGCCTGATTGTAGCCGGGCGCCGGCGGACCCAGAGCGAGGCTTGAGCAGCAAGCTGCTCCAATCCTGGGCAACCGCTCCACGGCGCACGCGCGGGACCGTGACCGCGGTCTCCCCCGCATGCGCTGAGGAGCTGCAGCCCAGGTCCCCGGAGCTCTCCCTCCGGCGCCTCCCCAAGTGCGAAAGCGCGAATAGAGGCGCCAGGAAGGAAGAGCGTGAGTAGCAAACCCCGGTCTCCCGGTAAGCGTGACAGGTGGGGACCAGAAGGTATACCCGAAGAGTGGGTGAAAAGAACCAAACCCTGAGACCTCCTGAATTCCCAGGATATCTTCTCGGGCTAGAAAGCCTGTGGCTCACCTTGGAAAAAATACCAGGAGCAACATCTTTGCTGAAGGTGGAGAGAAAAGGACATGGATCAAACATACCCTACACGAAAGGAAACAGAAAGAGAGACACTTACTGATTTTTGTTCAAGACATGTAAAAGAAAGACTGACTCGAACTGACACTCCAGCTTAGACTTTGAGGATAAGGGCAAACCACCCTACTGAGAGACATGCACACGGGTGGGGGTCAGAAACCAACCACCATGCCAGTGCATAGGCCAAGGGCCTGCCTTTAATTATGTTGAGTTATTTATTTCTTTGTAATAGTGGTAGGGACAGAGAGTAGGTTAGGATAGGTTTAGACAGAGGACTTTTAAGGTTTGTATTGACATCCTGACTAGCACCCTTTTGAGATCTTTTCTTTAGGATAGAATATTTGATGTTGGGGTAGTACAGGCTCTTTGGTGAGAAATAAAAAGAAATCACTCACAACACCTCCTTGTCTTTCTCCTAATTGTGACTTAGCACAGTTTCAGATGTTCTCAATGTTGGTGAAACCCTCTTTGTGACCCATGGTGTCGTACAAACCCAATCTTTTTACGTGTAAAATGTATATCCTTTAATCAGTGAGCTGCAGCTCTTTTATGCCCCCGAACTGTAAATATATGTTTATGGTCACACCGTATATACAAGAAAACCAAAACGTGATTGATGGAAATGCTTGAGTCTACTTCTAATTCACTAGGCGTTCAGGTAACATTCCCTTTTGGATAGTCTGTTTGATGATAATCAGACTACTAGTTATCAGACTACAGCATTCCGTAGCCACTACAGTTGGGAAATAGTTTTTTGGGAGGCATTGGTTAATACGATAAAAAAGAAAAACAATGTAATGTGATATAGTGTGGGAAAGGTAAAAGATGGGTTGTAGCTAAACTAAAAAAACATGGTGCTTCTCTTTCTGTCTTTCTGTGCAGTGGAAAACTGAGTCCATGTAGCTTTTAGGTTTGTTTGCTACTGCCATTAGGATTAGATAAGGCCACCATCTGCACAGAAGTGAATAGTTTACATTTGGGACTTTACAAATCACAATTTATTGAACAATTCCACACATTGGCCTAGTGATTGATAATATGTTTCTTGCTTGGATTAATTTTACGTGTGTTGGATATCACGAAATGTACCTCAACAAGACTGACTTTAAGCCAAGCTACTATGATAATTTGGTCTACACTTGATCTTATGATCTACTGGGTGCTAGAAGCATGCATACAAATAACAATGCAATTGTAGTGAGGGGCAGCATATGAATATTGAATAATAAAAGCAAAAGGAACAAACCCTCTCGAACACCCCAGGGACCACAAAACTGGTGCATTAGACACGGTGGGTAGCAGTGCATCACATTTTAGAGGCCAGAGTCAATTGAAAGCAGAACCACACCACACCATGAGAATGGCAGCAAGATTTCTTTGGTAGTCAGAGGGACGGAATCTTGTTGATTGGTCTATGTTTTGAGCGATTCAATATTGCTGTTATTAGCACCCTGGAGGGGGAGCCAGCCAATCTGATTGCCAAGTATGCAGGCTTGAAACCCTGGTGCAAGTCTGCATTCCATGACACCTTACGCCCACCCCCCCTGCTGCCATCGTCCCCCCACCCTCTGTCACTTTATTTTTTTCTTCAACCCCCACACAGCCCTGCTTAACTTATTTTGGCGATGGCATTTGCCACCGCCGCATACGCTCCTTATCCTTGTTCCTGCAGGCCGCCATGGAAAGGGAAGAGTGGCTCTCCACTAAGACCTGCTTGCCTTTCCATTTTGGAAAAGGATTTTCCTTCGTACAACGGGATGCCACGCATGTCCCATTGTACGAAGAAAAATCCTTTTTTTAGCACCCTGGGTTATGCTTAATCCCCCATTCCAATTACTGGAATGGGGGATGACGCCATACTAAATTCCAGATCTAGATTTCTAGGGCAGCCATCACAACCGACTTGGTTCTTCATCCTGGTAAAAAAGAATTTGAAAATCTTTGTGTTGTGAAAAGCCTTTAGGTGCTAATCAATGGCTTGCTCCAATAGGTTTGCAGTGAAATATTCCTGCAACTAGCTACCTTTGTCAACAAGAGTAGTTTGTTTCTAAAGAGGGAGGACTTCTACGTGTTTGAGTGCAGAAGATATAGATTCTGTCAGCAATGCAGCATTGGTGAACAAATAGGGGCGAGGACCCAAATGCACATATAGTTCTCTGATTGATTGTCGGAAATATAATTTTATGTAAAAAATCATAAGAAGGATTTCTCAATTAAAGGGTGTTCAACTACTCAATAGTTATAGGGGCACATTTAGAATATTAATATATTAAGAGTAGCAGAGACGTATGTTTCTTCATAAACTTGTCCAGAGTTACAATCAGGACTGTTTGGATTGTTGGCTCGGATTGTTGCTGCTTTAGTAGAAACATGGACGGAAAGCATTTTGTATGTGGTGGCAATTCACTTTCTCACTGAACAAAGTATTTTATTAATCAATTTAAAAGATTTACTTTTCTTGTTCGGCTATGTTCCAAGAGGTGTGAGTCTCCTGCTGCTTTCCTCTCCGTTCACCTTCTTTCATCATGTCCCAGGCTCCTTTGGTCTTGCAGAATTCTTTCTGTGAGTAGGCACAAGTCTTCGGTTGAGCACGGTTTCCCAGCTTTTTACTGATTACTTGTCTCAATAGAGCCACCTTTCCCGGTGTTACGTTCCTCACACGTGCACCATAAAATGATGACGGACACAGGCTTCCACATCTAACTCCTTTAATCAACAGCTTTCAACTAACTTCCCCTTTGTTCCCCTCCCCTTCCCTTTCCCTCCTCAGCTCCCTACCCCGTTCCCTCGGTCCTTCCCCTTTAAAGGAGCAGGGTCCAATTAGCCCATAACATCCCCCTTGTTTATCACGAGAGTTTGTGGCCTACATCTGTTCGATGAGGCAGGGAGGTCTGCGTATGGTTCGCTGTGGCCGACCGTGCGGATCTCCGGCCTCCTCATCTGGCGCTTTTGGCAGGGATCCTTAGGCGGTTCTGTCCGGGGTTCCTCTTTGTCTACTTCTTTGTCCATCATGGGCGTCTCTTCGTCGGGATCCTCTTGCAACCGCTTGCAGAAGAATTAGGTGTTCCTGCTTAACTCTCCACTTTCTCCCACAGCCATAATCATTGGTCCCTTGACTTCAGTGACCATGAGTGGTTCGGGCCTGTATCTGGAGTCGATTTTCCTTTGTTGGTTTTGTCTGATCAGCACAACCTCACCCACTGGGATTTGTAGTTCTTTGGCCTTCCCCTTTCGATCCGTCCATTCTTTGGCTTTCCTCCTCTTCTCAACCTCCCGTTCCCTGATCTCAGTGTCTTTGTCAGGGGTGTAATCTTCCAGTTGTGGTAGTCGGGTCCGTGGTTTATACTTTATCATGAGTTCTGCCGGGGTTCAACCAGTTGTCTCATGGGGGGTATTTCTGTAGCTCCTCAGCATCTGAGATATGGCCAGGGGAATGGACACTAGATCTGTGGCTGCTTTCTGGCGTGTTCGTTTTATGGTCGCCATAAATCGCTCCACTATGCCATTGGCCTGCGGCCACAGTGGCGTTTTCCTTTGCTGGTGGAATCCTAGGTGCGCTGTGAACTTCCTGAATTCTTGGCCCTGGAATTGTGGACATTTATCCATCTTTACGATGTTGGGGACACCTCATTCACTGAATAGCTCATCTACTACGGCCACTACCTGGTGGAGTGCTGTGGATAGGACCTGCTTCACCAGGAGAAAGCGAGAGTACTCGTCAATGGCCACCAGTAGATGGCCTGTTTCTTCCAGGGGCCCGTAAAACTCCATTGCCACCCTTTGCCAGGGTCCTTCGGGTAGTGGGACTGTTTTTAGCTGGCTTGGGGGTCTGCTTGCTGCTGTTACTTGGCATGGTGGGCAGTGTTTTAGCATGTTCTCGACTATTGTGTCCATATACGGGAAGCACACCTGGTTCTGCATAATCTTCTTCGTGTTGGCTATACCCCTGTGTCCTTCATGCGCAATAATGGCTAGGGCTTTCCAGAGGCTCTTGGGGGCCACTAATCGATTCCCTCTCAGGAGTGTCCCCTGGTCAGTTGTGGCCAGTTCTCTCTGTATCCTTGCCATTCTCTGCAGGTCTCTCCTGTCCACCTCCCTGTTTTCAAAGCATTCTGTGGTCACGTGTCGCTTTCTGTTGGTACTCGTGAGTTGGATGGTGGCCTGTATGGTGGGGTCGGTTCTACTCTTTTCAGTGAAAAGATCCTTTATAATGGCGGGTGTAAGGGCATTGAGGGATAGGTATGAGATGTATGACTCAGCCTCGATCTGCATATTGTTGTCTGGTGCACTTTCGGGGTGACTTGACAAGTAGTCTGCGGGGTTGGCTTCACCTCCTGGCTTGTGAACGATGGTGTAGTCGTATTCTTGTAATTGAATACCCCACCGTTGTATCCGTAGTAGCATCTTGATTTTGGGATTCCTTGGTGGTCTGCTTGGTGGTCTGTTATGAAGACAAATGTTATCCCAATGATGAAGTGGTGAAACTTCTCACACTCCCAGACCGCAGCCAGGGTCTTGCGTTCCACCTAGGAATATGCTCGCCTGATGGGGGTGAGTGCTGTGCTGGCGTACGCTACTACACGCATGTCGGTCTTTCGGCTTGGGTTGGTCTGGGCTACGATGGCACCTAGTCCGACTGGGCTGGCGTCAACTGTAATTTCTGTATCCCACTCACGGTCGAGTATGCCAGTTGGCGGTTGTTGGCCAGTTCCTTATTAATGGTGCAGAAGGCGTTCTGACAGCCTTCGTCCCATGTAAAGGGAAGGTCTTTCTTGAGGAGGTGTCTGAGTTGGCTGGTTAACCGTACGTATTGTGGTAGGTACACTGCACAGTATCCATTCATCCCCAGGAAGGATCGTAGTTCTGTCACATCCTTACGGGCCCCCAGATTAATGATGGCACTGATTTTGTCAGGGTCTGCCCTGATTCCTTGGTCAGAAAAGTTATGTCCGAAGAAACACAGGCTGTGTTTGTTGACAGTGCACTTCAGGTTTTTGAGGGTGAGGCTTGCTTCATGGAGAATAGTGCACACCTGTCTCAGAGCATCGTTGTGGTGTTCCTGGGGGATGCCGAATAGTAAGATATTGTCACTGTAGTTGAATACATTGGTGACTGGTGCTATCAGCCTGCATATTGTTTCCTGGAATATCTTGGCCGCCGAAGATATTCCGAAGTTGAGCCGCTTGTAGCGGAATGAGCCTTCGTGTGTTGTGAAGAGATTATAGGCCTCGAGGCAGGGTCGATGACCAGCTGGTGGTACCCCTCGTTCAGATCTAACTTCGAGAACCAGGTGGCTTGGTTGAGTCTTAACAGCATGTCCTCAATGTTAGTCCCAGGATGCCTCTCCCTCTGGATTTCGGTATTAGGAATCCTCAAATCTACACAGAGATGTAGGCATCCATCTGACTTGGGAACTACCACCAAGGGGGACACCCACGGGGTGGGTCCGTCGACTCTTTTGATAATGTCATTGTCCAGCAACAGTTGTAATTCGTGCGTCACTCTAGCCTGCAGATGGAATCATATTCTCTGGGGGTGATGTGGTACGGGTCGTACCGTGGGATCAGTGTGGAGTCGGTTGACAGTGTCCTTTAGCATGCCTACCCCCTTGAAGAGGTTAGGGAACATTGTTTTCAGTTCATCAATGTTCAATGCCCTTTGAGATAGGGTCCGTAAGGTTTGGGTCTGTGGTGGGATACCCTGGATCATTTCTGACTGATCGTATTGAATATTGATGAGTTGTAAAGTGGTGGCTGTTTTGCAGCTGAGGAGACATTTCCCGGTCACGGGGCTATATATGACATGAATCGTGATGGGGTAGTGTCGTCCTCTGTGTACCAGGTCGCAGAAGAATTGTCCTTTGAACTGTAGTGGCAGTGTCGCACCCCTTTGGAAGATGTGAGCTTGGGACGGTTGTAGCGGGTAGGTGTCCGCCATGGTCTCAAATGTTTTTTCATTCATCACGTTGATGGTGGCACCTGTATCAATGAGGAACGGTATGTGGAGTCCACCGAAGTGCACTGTGACTTTTGGAGACGCACTATCATCATAGGTGTCGTATATGAGCCAGACATATTCCCTGCTGTACTGGTCATATTTGTAATATGGTTCTGCACCTGGTGGCTCTTCTACTACCAGAGGATTTTCAGATCGGTCATCTGTGGAGAATTCTCGTCCGGGTTGTTGGTCTTCCACGTGGCAGGGCTGTGTGCGGAAGAGGTGCTCTGGTGTGTCGAAGACTCTGTCAGGCATGTCGACCTGTACGTTTTCTATGGCTCGTATGAACCCAGGGTGTGTTGCGTGTAGTGCTATGTTTCAATTGAGGTTGGTCCTCACACTGTCTCTCTCTGGGTACAGCCGTGGGTTGGGTGGCTTCGATGGGTCATACTTCCTGGCGGTAGTCGATTGTGGGGGCGTTCTCTATGCCGGTAGTGACGGCGCCTTTTCCCGGCACATTATTTGGCAATGGTTTTCCTGGCCACACCTCATGCTCATTTGGCCGATGGCGGGGCACTGGTCTTTGTGTGGAAATTCGAACCAGCATCTGTAGCATTGCATTTCTACTTGAGCTTGGCGGTTGGTGGTCCACATGTCCCGGCGGGATATTATACCCAGATGCTGGGCCTGCCCTTGTGGGTTAGAGACTATGGCGGCAACCGTGTCCATTTTCTTCATGTTTTCTGTATTTGCTGCTTGGGCATTTGTAAACTCTTGCTAGGTCTGCTGCGATCTCTTGCAGCGGGAGGGGTTTCATTAGCAGGTGTTTCCTGAACTGCAATGACACACACCCTTCTATCACCCTTAGTCTGATGGCTTTGAAGTTTGCAAAGTCGCAGTATGTTATTTTTCTCTGGAGACGCAGTATGAATTATCTGATCATCTCATGAGACGCCTGGGCGCACTGATTGAACGTATATCGCTCTTAGTCTCTATTGGGCATGACTACCAGTCGTCTGTTGATTTCGGTGGTGAGGAGTTGGTAGGTGGACTTTTCTTGTATAGGTATAGTCTTAATAATGCTTTTCATCTCCTTCCCTACAAGGTTGGTGAAGATGTCTAATTTGTTGGGTGCGTCCTGGTTCCCTACCACTCTCATAAATTCTTCTAACTCATCCATCCACTCCTGCCATCTCTGGCCTTGGTCTTCTTGTGGTTCCAAGGTGAAAGGGTTTGGGCGGCGTAGGAAAGTCACTGGGTTTGTGGGGGCCACTCCTGCCATGATTTGTGTAGGTGTGTCAGCTGCTCCTGCTTGGGACATGTTCACCATCTCCTGGTGTGTTTGTTGGAGGTGGTTGGCCGGAGGCTGTTACTTCATTGTCAGTCTGCCTGGCAACTATGCACTCTTGGGGTTTTCAGCGCCTGCTGGCTCTGTTGGCACTGTGTTTGTGCTTTCTGGGTGCGTGCATCATGGTTTACAGTCCCGGGTGTCCTATGCACGTGATGCCGTGTTCTGTGCACCCTCTCAGCGCCGGGGGTGCGCTCAGCATGCACGGTGTAATGATTCTGGGGCGCGTTTGGTACCCCTTTTCTTTTTTTGCTGCTGTAACCTTCTTTAAGTGCTGCACGTGTGTCGATGGCGTGGCTGAAATGGGGCTTCGTACTGTGGGTGATGTGGGGCCTTATGATACGTGTCCAGTTAGGCTTGGGCATGTGTCCTCACCGAGTCTGCAGGGGGCTGCTCAGTTTATAGTGCCATAGTCCTTTGGCCCTCGCCCCCACGGTTGAAATGTATGTGTTAAATAGGGCCTGTGTTGGATTGGGCACATGGTCTCTGTGGGGCACGTGCTATCGTTGGGACTGCAGGGGGGGGGCGCTCGACTTATGCTGCCGTGGTCCATTCACCAGCTGTCTCTCTTCCACATTGTTCCTTACCTTGGATGCAGCGAGCTCGATCCGCCTCCTCTTTGCTGACGTGTGTCAGGTGGGCGACTGGTGTCTGCGATCCTCCAGTCCTCTTCACCGGCACGGCTGCTTCTTTCCTCGTCGGTCGGCTTCCTCCAGCAGTCTTCTCCCTCTCTCCGATCACCGTACAGCTGGTGCTCCTCTTCACACGGCCGCGCAGCCCTCCTTGCTGCTGGCTGTTGCGAGGCTGTCGACCACGTCCGCTGGTCGGCCTCGTCACTTAACGGGCTGGCTACCTTTTCTGGCTGCCTCTTGAGACTCGCTACACCTGGGCTGCAGTGGTCGTCCTCCTCTCCGCGTCTCCTTCTCTGTGAGACAGCGGGCGTGGGCCTTGGCTAGTCGCCAGTTGTTACGTTCCTCACACGTGCACCATAAAATGATGGACACAGGCTTCCTTGTCTAACTCCTTTAATCAACAGCTTTCAACTAACTTCCCCTTTGTTCCCCATCCCTTCCCCATCCCTCCCCTGCTCCCTCCCCCGTTCCCATGGTCCGTCCCCTTTAAAGGAGCATGGTCCAATTAGCCCAAACACCCGGCAAGAAATTCAAATAATGTTGCACTGGTACAGTCCCTTTTCGACAGCTGCTGGATCTTTGGATTAGTCGCTCAACGCACATTTCAGATGACCTTCCAGCCTTTTACTTACATAGCAATTGTTTCTTTGGTCAAACTTTTTCATCACATGTCTCTTTATACTTTCACTCCATGAACAGTTGCAGAGTCTTTGAATACTTTGAGAGTTCATAGGAGTTTGTTGTTGAGCAGTGTTTTTATGTCGCCACTGTTCTTTGGACAGCATTTCTCAACCGACACAAAGTTACTCTTTCGGTTCTTCATGGACTAGTGCTGGGTTTTTGGACCTTATGTACCAGAATGCTGTTCAAATGACTATTCACTAGTGTAGTCCTTGACCCTGCTTCTTTGATCCACATGCATTATCAGGCAGTCAAATTACTCGTCAGTCCTTAGAGTGTTTCTGTTTTTTTGAAGTATATGTACCATCCTGCACTTCAAAATATCCCTTTATCCTCTTACAATGTATCACTGTCTCAGGGGACTACCCCTCACTGCATGTGCTTCAAATGACTTTTCATTGCTAGATGACTGCATGGACTCCTCACTTTCCTCCTTAGCAGGCTTGGGGTCTCTCTTCTTTCACCATCGGCTGGCATCTTAGGCTGTCACCTCCCACCTCCCTTTTGGTCCATGGACTTCACTCGCTCTCCCTTGGTTGGTGTTCTCTTGACACCCCTTCTCTCTCATCTTCCAGTTTTGCCTCTGTCTCACTATCTTACTTGCTCTGTGTCTGAAGCTCTATATGTGATACCTTCCAGGTTTCTACCATTTATACTCTTCTTGGTGCCGCTGTCACACCAGTGTTGACAATCTCTTTTGTTGCTCTGCTACTCCATGCCTCTCCTAAATTCCTCAACTCTCTCTCACCACTTTATCTTGCCGTGATGGCATCTGTGTCTTCCACCCTCATGGTGGTTCCTTGCCTGGCGTCTCTCCTCGCAGTGAATCAGTCACTTGCGGTCAGGCATGTTGGAACTCACCTAGCTTTTATCCACATAGTTGCAAACACAGAAGCCTATAGCAGTTCCCCCACTGCTCTGGCAGTGTTTCTCCTCCTTCCAGTGAGTCATCTGCTCTCAAGCCCTTCATGGAAACTTCCTTCTTCCTGTTCTTTCTCTATTGACTCGGCAGCTGCTCTGCAGCTCTAGTCATGTGAAACTAAAAGGGAAAACGGATGTCTTCAACTTTCCTACTAAATGCTCTGATGGCAGTGTTTCACCACATAAATTAGGGTTAACCTTGACATGGAAATTAGGTGTTTAAACTGATTACCTCTAAAATGGGTTCCAAATATTGTGCAAACAATAAAGGCGATAATTGAAATCATTGGTGCGATCCTCGTGTTACTGAAAAGGAAGATGTGAATATGCCATTCATTAAAAAACAAGCCTTTGTTTTTATAGCAATTCAGCCGATGTTATGAATGTGGGTCCGAAGTCATGCCATTTAACGCTGCACTAACATGATTCCAATCCATGTTTTGGAATGCTTTTTGAATATCTAATACAATTGCTTAAACAGCATTCACTGATGTATGATCTAGTGCAGTAATATCAGTGAGAAGTCTTGAATTGGAAGAAGACACTCTACGTAAATCATTTTGGCTTTGTAAATGGACCATTGTGCATAAGTCATTTGATGCGTTCTTTGTCCTGTGCTTGTTAATCATTCCCGTATGAGCGTGGCAGCAGTGGTGCCACATTCTGCCTGTCCCTGTGACTGTGTCGCTACTTTTCATGGCGGTGTGTTGCATAGTTGCCTTATTAACTGTTGTCACTATTTGCCAGACGTTTGTTCCTGCTGAAACTTCCTCCCCATTTCTTATTCAGATCTTTCAAATAATTAATTTACTGTCCTACGCTTTATGCATCATCTCTTTCAGGCTGGGATTCCGGCATCCAGAGGCCTTTTCTTTATTTTTTGTCATAAAAATTGAGCATTGTCTGGTTCGTCATACTTTCTTGGGTCTTTCATCAAATTCACATCTTGCTGCCACAAAGTGGGATGCCCTCCCGGCTGCCAGGTCTGACCTGGCGGACGGAACAGGACCCGCCCGCAAACTTTGACAGAAACATCGGCACTGCTGCACACAGTGCCAGTGCATCCGTCCTCCCCATTCCCATTGAATCCAATGGGACAGGAATGGGAATGGGGAGTTTCTTTTTCCGGCGCCTGGCTGTAGGGCCCGCCGGGGCTGTAATACCACGGTGATTCCCCATTGACAGGTGCTGAAAAAAAACATGACTCTGGCGGCATCCTGCCGTTTTTGCCGGCACGGCTACCACCGGAGTCATAATGACGCCGAAATGATTATCTTTAAATGAGTAATGTAAGTTATATGTTCTCATCCTCAGTGTCCTCTTCAGTTTGTGCATGTGGAAAATGGTCAAATATTCATTGGCCAACTGTGCCATATGTTCTAACACATTTTTGATTCCCCCTCTTCTTTCAAAAATGGGGTTGGTACATGAAGTGTGTACAGTTTGTCTGGAGTTTCTTTTACTCCATATTTGCACCCAGGTTTCATTAGCGTGGCCTCATGGTGCTGTCAGGTCGTCTTCGTATGTTTCTGTTGGCCAACTGCAGCTGTTGTACATTCTTGGACACTCGCAGGCAGGTGACGTCTGCTCTACCTTCCCACTATGGATGCAGGAGAAGCAAGCACCCATTATAACGTTCACTCACAAATGCAATGACACGCAATTTTATGTTGGAAGAAAGACAGCTGCACTGAATCCAAGACGCAAGATAAATAGTACAAGATTCGTTTCTTGCTTGTGTATGTGTGCGAGTCACTGCAATATCACTATGTTGTTCTATGCAGCCTTTTCCCACCCATCGGACAACCTTAGCTTTTGCATTGCACTGACCTATCTCTGGAATTACGGGTACAATTTGTGTCCTGCAATCTAGTCACATAAAGTTCTTCTCTTCAGCTGCGCTGGATTAAATCATGCACTCTATTTGTTCCATATAAGTGGGTTAATAATGTGTTATATTAAGGCATGAACACTTACGCAGCTCGAGTTATTAGTTCCAGATTAAGTTCCCAATTGCTGTTACAGCATGCAATACATCTGCACAGACGGCTCAGTCTTAAGCCATTATGTTCCTTTTCAAGAATTATGCAGTGTCCCAAAATGTTCGCCTTGTTCCAATGATACTTCAGCCTCGGATTTCTGATATGAATTGCCAGCTTCATATTAGACAAATGAAATACTTTGCAGTCTTTCCACAATTAAGCGTGTGCTTTTTTTCCTTACTAAAACCAAGTGTGCCTTTGTCATGGATCGCTAAAGCACTCTGCGCTCTTCTTTGCCGACTAAAATCAAAAGTTGCCAAACTGTGGATTGTAAAAGTCATGGCCCTTTTTCAATGATTAGAAATGGTTCTGGATAGCGCATAACTCCTCGTGTGTGCCATGACGAATCAGCTCGCCTGCCACTGGATAGGCCAACCAGCTTATAGCGATTTTCAGCCCACATCAAAAAAAGTGCAAAATGTTTCATTTTAAGTTTGGGCTATTAGGTGGTGCTTTAATGCCAGCTACAAGCCGAAATTATTGCGTTAGAGTACAGGTAGGAGCGAGATGACATGTGAGAAGGGACACGCAGCATGTGGGTGTTCGGTTATTTACCCACACATTGACTACCTAAGGCCACAGTATATCTCTGGCCCTTCCCACCCACTACTTGCCCCTCCCTACCCAAAATACATCCTCCTGAGATCACTTTGAGCTCACCATAGTAACATGAAGCTTTAGCCTGGAAGTTATTTCTAAGCACTCTCCTTAGAGTTAATGGCTTAATTGCAGCTGTAAATGGCGACCAGTGTAATAATACAAATCTCTTAACCAAGTTTTCCTTCACCCAATTGAATTATATATCCTCCTTGCACGGATGTCCTGTTAAAAGCAAGCACAGACAAAGCAAACAGTTTTGACTTGAGGTATTGTAGGCCTTTTCCAGGCACTGCCATGATATGCCAAGTTAACCACTTCATTTTCCAGCTGTTGCAGTATTATCGTTAGGTATTATCATTATATCACTGCTTAACAAATGTTGATCCCATGTATATGCTTGCTATCCCATATAGGATATAGACGCAAAAGTCCAACTGTTGTATTTGCCAATGCTTGTTAAATGTCCTGCAACATCTAGCATTTGACCCATTTGCTACTCATTATAATTAGTCTGATCGTCAAATTCATGCCAGTGCCTGCTACTCACTGCCAACAACACCAGCGTCCGAAGCCCCCACACAGCATTTTTTTGAAGGAACTCCCTTTGTGGGAGATTGTTTCCAAGAAAGCAGAAAATAAGGGTGTCCATGAGCTGTGGAACCCTCGCATTCCCTGCACACTCAAATTTCTGTCAAAAGACAGGCAATAAATGAGAGAGTTTCAATGTGTTAATTCACAATAATTTGGATTTATACAATTATGGAATTGCTTACTCTGTATTAAGTGATCAATTTCAGTCAATGGGTGAGAAGGAGCATTTCTGTCAATTATTCTGATAGTATAAGAGATTGTTTCCAAACCAGAGGCTCTATAAGGACACTAGAAATGAAATTCTGTACGGTTATTAGCTACCTAAAACCCTAAAACTATTTTTACTAAGCATAAATGCTGCAGACTATGCAGATTTGTGCTGCAATATTTCCTTTTCCTTGTGACAAAATGTGGAAACCATTGCTGCAATATCCTGGAGGAGGGAGGGTCTGACTGGAAATGGTTCTCTCTGAAGTTTCTTGATTGAAAAGCAGTGAATGCCAATGGCTGTGATTCACCATGAAGTCTGGCCAAAACAGCCACGATTGACCATGAAACGTGGCCACTCAAATCTTGTGTGACTAGGTGGGAATTCGGGAAGTTGATTCTGCTGTGCTGGTTTTAGTAGTTGCCTTTTCCAAATCCTCCTGAAAATGATTACTTGCGGAGGTGACACACCCTCAAACTGGAGAAAAATCAAGTTACGAGACTTTGCTACCTGTGACACTATGTCAGTGACATATGGTCTGAGCTGACCTTGTGGCATCTTCTATGTAGGACAAACCACCTGAAGGGTTAAAGTGAGAAAAACCAATATCAGAACTAAGAATACACGCTCACCAGTAGCCAGACATTTCACAGAACACTGTCATACGGTGGCCCAAATTGAGGTCTATTGTATTAGAGGTAGTACATAGATCCAATAGAGGTGGGGATTTATCCAAGAAACTCAGCCAGAGAGAATTGTATCGGATTGACAAACTGGACAGTTTAAGTCCCAATTGTATGAATGAACATTTCCACCTAGGTGCTTTCTTGTAAATTGCATATAAAATACTACATCAGAGGATTGCGTACCACAGAGTAGATTAGGTAGAATCTGTGTATCCACAAATCCTTTAATAAACTTGCTTGAAATTCACATTCATATCCGACACCTGAGGGAACCAATTTGATTGAGCAAACATAATGTTCCAACATCAAGCAGTAGAGTGGGGTATGACAGAATGACCATTTTAAATGTATAATGTATGCATAGAATACAGAATATTATCGATTCCCTAATACTGAATGTGTTATGAAAGGCACAGACCACAAAGTGTATAGATTGTGAGCGGACAACATCACTACACATCATTTACCTAGAGTGGGCATACATAGTTACGTGCCGAGATACTGTAATGAGATGCATTCTTCTCATATTCTATCCTATGAACTTATAAACGTGAACCTCAGCGTATTTATCCACTATACCAAACATCATATATATTTTCTTGAACTGTATTCTGATTTTACCATTATTACAATGGTGACACCAGTACTTAACGCATCCACTGTACCAAACATCAGACACCATTTCTTGAATGCCATTTCGCTTTTACCATTATCACAATGGGGACACCAGTGCCTTATACCTTTACTTAACGCATTGCTGCAGATGCATTTGTTTACATAGGTCGTTACCACGTCATGACACTTACACATTATGATGCGTCTTAAATACTGGCCATCTTTGTTTATGGTCTTCTGACTGGGAACACAGAGGACGCAATATTGCATGAAGTTAGGAGAAAACACCATGGTGACTGTAAGTATGCATGCTATTGAGGATTCTGACAAGTAGGAAGACCCTATAATAGCTATTCCACATTTTATCTTAGGATCACACTAAAAACACATGCGTACTGATATAAGCTGCCAGACACACGCTGCCAAACGCTGCCACAAGCCGCCAAACATCACGGGTCAGAGACAGACGCGACAGGGGTGAGCGCGGTTATGGTCCACCACTCACCCTCTAATAACATTAGAGGCATTGTTCAACAAGAGCAGTCATGATATGGAATATCTTTACTCATTTAAGTCCACTGAGTATAGCACTGCATTGAATGGGGCTGGTGACACTATTATTAGAGGACAGACACAATATCTTCAATCATTAAGATCTAAACCGCTGGACCCACACCAGGTAAATAATGAACGATGGGCCATGACAGATGCAATCCAGTCAACTAAAATGTTATGAATATACATGAATACAACTGCTAAGCAAAAATATGCTGTTCTCTCCATTGTCTCTTACTAGATTTTTTTTAATGCTGTTAAAGCGGAAGGACATGATACATGATATATTGCAAACTAGGGCTCCTGAGGAAGGGACACTAGTACCAAAACGCATAGAGCATAGATCCATTAAACTTAATGGGACTCCATGAAATTGTTTTGATTCATATGAAGATCATTGATTATGACAATAATTGATTTTTGAAAAATGTATTTAAAAAGAATTGGATTTCCAATAATAATTGGTTTAAAAAATATTGGGTGCAATTGAATTCCTTGATGAAAACAACAGTTTACAACCATAAATATTGATTGACTACTCATTCAAATAAGGAGTGCAGGGAACGTGTGTTCCACACATTTTGGACACCGGTTTTCTAGATGAGGTATAGCCTGTGGCCATGAGCAGTGGCCAGATTGTCCAGACAAGCTGGGCAATCTGGCTACTGGCTAAGACCACGAGGGACCAGCAATGGAGTTAAAGTGGGCGTGGCGACCAGGTACCGGCTATGTGGTAACGTTTTTCGAAAATGGGATATGTTTGAATGGCAAAAAAAATCTACTCGTGGGTACAGGTTGAAGTGCTGGATGGGATTGCAGCAAATATGCACGAGGAGGGTCAGCAAGAACTTGAAAGCATGGTTTTGCAAATATGTCCTGTGTGTTATGTTTTTCAAAAGTGTAAAATGTACGTACATAACACAGTGATATAACACTGGTGTCTGGGCAATGGGCATGGCCGTCAGCAAGGAGAAATGTGTACTGTAATTTGCTTATTGGGGCATGTGGCAGGTTGAAGCAGTAGGTTTGAATGGGAAAAAATATTCTGCTTGCGGTTACAGCCTCAAGTGGGGGACTAGATTACAGCAAAACTGCGCGGCGAGCATTAGCAAGGACCTGAAAGCATGTATGGAAATATGTCTTGTGTTTTATATTTCAAAAGTGTAAGTATGTAAGTAGAAAAACGAGTGATATACATTTGGTGTCTGGGTAGTGGGCCTGGCAGTTGACAAATGCAAATGTGTGCTCTGATTTGCTTGTTGGGGAATGTGGCATGGCCGAAGCCTATGCCCCATGGATTTGGAGACTGGCCATGGCTGCAAGCCATGAGCACTGACCATTGGTTACATCATTAGGGTATAATGGACACTGAGCTAGGATGCAGGGTAGGTGCAGTGAATAATAGGGGTGGTTTGGTTTGGCTGGGGTCATGGTGGAGCCTTATGGTGTAGGCAATTGAACAATGTTTTCCATCACCAGCATGCACTACTAATGACAGAAATAAGTATGCGTTGCAAAAAATATGTTTCTTAAAGGAGGTTTATAGTTCTTTCATATATATGAAAAGAGGAATTATTAACAACTTACAGTGATGTAACACCATGAAACATTTTCCCTTATAAAAACCTATTCAATTGACAGAAAAACCTTTGTTAAAGGGATGTTACGGTTAAGATGCATCCTACCCTTGGTACTCCTCTCCTCTAGCAGTTAGCCAGTGGCGTCCCACCTTGGCATCCGTAATGCAGATGCAAAGGATTTGTAGAAGATTGTTAAGTGGCAGATGGTGTATGGAAGCTTAATATGGTCATAGGGTTATATGAACAGTTTTTGTAAGTGATTGTGAATGGATGTGTGACTGTTTGAAAGCAGGCATTGAGGGAGTGTTACTAATATAACATTAAAAAGGGTAGAAGGGCTGCCCGATGCGATGGTCCGCACAGGCCATCCGGGTCGTTTAATGATCCATGGCCTAGAAAGGGGACTCTGGAAACCATGGATAGTTATAGGGGTCCATCGATTATGGTCCTTATTGTCTGCTAGAGAAACATTTTTCTCTAGTATACAATTGGCTGACTCCCCAGCCCAGGGTGCTAATGGACAATCAGGTGGCTATGAACACGGGCTTCAACCGCCGGTACAAGCCATGGTTCCAAGCCGCCTGACGGCTGGCTCTCCCTGCCGCCATGGCCCCCAAACCCCCACCCTCCACCGCTGCCACATTCGCTCCTTCTCTTCACTCCTGTAGGCCACCATGGAAAGGGAAGATGGGCTCCATATGAAGCCCCACCTTCCCTTTCCATGTCGGCCATCTTGGAAAAGGATTTTACTTCCTGCAGCGGGACGCCACGTGTGTTCCGCTGTCTTTTTTTTTTTGCACGTCGGTTTACCACTTTGGCAATTCGGGGTGCTAATGTCTTCCATCCCCTGTTGCAGGGGCTGGACAGGGGAGAATGGGGCACCATTCTCCCCCTCGTTATCCACCTTTGCTTCACTTGGGCCGATAAATTCGGCTGCCAGGTTGTCATCCCCTGTTCCAGCCTTATTTCCATTAGCATAATGCTAATGGAAATGTTGGAGAAGCTTATTGAGTCTATCTAGTTTATTGAGAAATATAAAGTAGATGGGATCTATAAGATTATTTCTTTAAGTTCTATTTTTTATCTGTGGAAGGTGGTTCCTAAAGGAACCTTTTTAAAAAAAAATAATGTGTTCAGGAGAGGACAGAAAGTAAGGTGGGGAGAGAAATGAGGGAAGAGGCACCAACGACAAATATGGAGGGGCAGGTGGACAGGGGAAGATGTTGTGCATGTGTTACATCTAAGGTAGGGGGCAGTGTTTCTCATGCTCCTTTATTACAGCTTCAAAACCAGTTCCAAATTGCTCCTCCCTGCAAAGTGGTGTGTTGCAGTAGATACACAGAGTACTGTTGTCTTGGAAAGACATGGATCAACGGCCTCTGTTATCGGTTGCAAGGTAACTGGTAGGATTTTGTGTCCTCAGAAGTAGGCTGTGTGGTTACAATATTGGTTGAGGAAGATGAGGTGGAGAAAGACAGCCTACTACTTGCTAAGAATGGAAAAGCCTTTCTCAGAGCATTGTGGTGGTTGTACTTGGTGTGGCGGCGCATGGAGGTGGTCCCGTAGGAGTACTGTCTAGATAGTCCACGACTGAGTACAGCATTGCTCTCAGTGCATTTCACTTTGGTAGCTTAAGTCTTTGGTACATTTCCAACAGTGGTAAGGTACTGCCACACCCACGATTCTCTCTGAGTGCTAGAGGTAGACATTTCCTCTACCTCATCCTCTTGGTCCTCTTCATTGTCTATGGAAGTGCTGCACTTTTCTTTGTTGTGTACGTCATCCAGCTGGTGGTGGTGGCTCTTGGGGAGAAGGGAAGGGAATAGCTGGTGCAATTTGTAAGATAAATAGCAGCTTTGCTAATATTCTTCCAAGTATGTGTTCTGTGCTAGATTGGTCATGGATAATGAGTAAGAATAGGTGTGGGGGGGCGTGGCTAGGCGGACATGCAGTAGGTCACATTCCCAGCTGTTCCTGCTGATCCACAACTGATCCTGGCTATCATGGGAGCTACAACGAGCGTAGGCGCCGGTTGAGACAACACAGATATAATTAGAGTGCAGTAAATAGCCAGGCTCCAATTTCAGCATTGCAGGGGTGACTGCTACAAAGATCTAGCCGAGCAAAGTTCTCGATTGAGACTGCAAACGTGGATGCAAGATGGCAGCATCCCGGGAACAAAGGACTGTGCGGGTGGAATAAGCTGTGACGCGAGATGGCTGCTGTGAGGGACAACAGTGATCCATGACTGCCCAGTCGAGAGCTGCATGAGGCTGTGTGTGGATAGTGAGTGACAGAATCGGAAGCCAAGGGTTTGAGACGCAAAGTGACTGTGGAGATTCAGATGCCCGCGCTGTATGGCAGGTGAACCACCACCCAAAGGAAGGCCCAGACTGTTGCCAACGGCTTAGGGACTATGGTACAGCTGCTGTCCCTGACCGTCTGTCGGGGTGCCGTAAACCGGGCCACTGAGGGCCCATTGTAAGGAGAATGAGGCGTGGACAGCGGGCCAGTACTTTAGGAGCGCAATAATGGGCGAGACTCCAGAAAGGCCCTCCCCTACTGGAACATTTAATTAAGCCGGCGGTACGCGCATAAAATTAAACATTATTAATAGTGGGGCTAGACTGCAGCAGAAGCAGACCCCTGCCGCGGCGAGACGGCGGACCAAAGAGGGAGCTGGCCCGCTCGTTACACTGAGGTGGACCACAGGGAAAGCTGGCCCAAGAAGTGCATTAGAGGTAAAGAAGCACAAAGGAGGAAAGATCGGACTGCAGAGGAACCAGGTCTGTGACTATTTACTTGTAACACTGGTTGCGAACTGTGAACTGAACCAGGGACTTTGCAGTAGTAATTTCAATGCAAATTTAACACTGACACAGCTGGGTAATCATGGTTGGCAAATGTACACAAGGATTCCTACAATAAAGAGCAATAAAGATGGCAACACCATGCCCAGAAACATTATTCAGGTAGTGGGGTGTAAAATATCATCAGCCAGACACAGCAACAATTTATAGGCCCAGTATGGCACTCAGGCCTGATCAATAGCACAAGAGTGCACATGTAACATACAAATAAGTGCCTGACAACAGTGGACTAGACCAGATGAGCAAAAGCATAACCCAGCCCCGACTATCCTCAACACGAAAAGAAGTGCAACCATGGTCCGGCGGCCACTTGCAGCAAAGGAAGTGTGCAGGGATCGGTGAAGTCACCATAGGCAATGACCATAAACAAGAGCAATATCAATTTAGATGGCCACATGTCCCCTGTCCCAGTGATCCCACAGAGCAACATTTTCCGATCCCGATCGTAGACGGGCAGCCCCATAGCCGTAAGTGTGCATTCTGTACACTTGTAAGGGCCTGGTGCAGGACATACCAGACACCAAGGAACTAAAGAAATCACCAGACACTCAGTCCATCAACAGTAGGATGACCAGACTGCAGAAAGCCTGTAGTTGGACTCTGGAAACGGGCAATATCTCCTGTTGGCAGCCTGCTAAGCCAAAATGAAGTGGAACAATACAGTGCAGACCCACCCAGCAAGATCCAAGCCCCTATGGTGAAGACACAGTAAACCATACCCATCAAATACGCTGCTGCATTCCAGTGCGCAATCGATGGGATAGAAGCAACAACCGCCTGTAAGAACTGACCGGCAAGCAGGGGAATCAGCACGTCTTGGTGACGCAACCAGTGCTGAGGAACAAGGTGCAACGGACCATGGTGTCTACAACTCAAAAAGGCAAAGGGAAGCAGCTAACTTTTTTAGGCGTGCACAAAAACGGCGCTCCCAGTGGAAAGCGCCGCCCAGGCAACTCCACCACCTGAAAGGGAGCATATGCTTGAGAAAGCAGATCAACAGATCCTAGAAGCCATAACATCTCTGAAAGAGTCTCTCTGGGCCAAAATAGACGCCATGAGCTTTGATGTGAACTTATTATGACAAGATGTGGGGGCACTTGCTGAACGCATGGGAACACTCGAAAAGACAGTACAGAGAATACAAGCGGTCTAAAGGACACCTCCAAAGAAGTCAGGGTACTGCAACAACAGGTGCGCAACCTGGAAGACAGCAAGAAATCAGTCCAGGCGCCCTCACTCAAGGCTTCACTGCCGAAAGGGCACACAGGTCGTTGATGAGGAACCCACCGCCAGGAGCCCCACCGAGGCCAATAAAAGCCCGGATATTGAGCTACCGAGATAGGGAAAATATCTTTGAATACTTCCGCAAAAAAGGGACGATCCAACGGGCATCTGCCACAATAACTGCAAACCCAGATTACACCTCACAGGTGCAGAAGCAGTGGATGAACTACATATCAGTGAAAAAAAGACTATGTGTGGCCAATCTGAAGTACATATTGCCATACTCAGCTAGAATGAAAGTGATTCACAAAGGTCGCGCAATTTTCGTTGATAACCCTGAAGACGCATGTGAATGGATGGACACGCAGGATTTGCCAACTGGAGCAGAGGCTGGTCCAAGTAGCGACGAGTAGACGCACTTAGGAGACCATGACCACTACAATGCAATAAAGGTCTATAAGTACAGGACTCGACAGCAGTAAAATCCACCAGATGGACGCCTCAGGAAAAACGAGAGTTGCCAAAATGTAGGAGCCAACAACATGGTGCCTATTTGAGATTGCACCACGCAGGAGCGTCCTACACCTAAGATTGGATTTGTTTGTTCAGATACTAACAGTTACCTATCCGCCTACTGCGCCCCACGTACGAGGACAAGACCCTGGAACGGGGGTGAGAAGTGGGGATGCCTGAGCACAAGGAACTGAGCTGGGCAATTGTTGGGAAAGGGAAGGGCAGGGGAGTTCTGGTAGTTAGTTGGAAGTTAGCCTATGAAACCACATTGTATGTGCTATATTTGAACATAGAAACATTGATGCATGTTAGAATGTTTAAGTGTGATGGGGGAAATTAGAATAGTATCATGGAATGTCAGGGGCCTCAACCATTATATTAAACGTAATAGAATTATGACCTACTTAAAGCGTCAGAAAATTGACATTGCGCTCCTGCAAGAAACTCACCTTACAAAAGAGAAACAGAGCACACTTGCAAAAGAAATGGTGAGGAACGAAGCTGGGCTGATCATACTCTGCTTATTCTAGGGGTGTAGTAATATGGGTGGCACCGTCGGTACCTTTGAGGGTGCTCAAGACCTTCCGTGATAAAGAGGGCAGAATGTTTGCATTGCCAGGTCGGGTTGAACACAGAGAATTTTGTATTATGAACACGTACGCCAGAAACCAAGATATGGCAGCTTATTTCTGCACGTTGTACCCACTAATAAACCCACACAGAGATGGTAGATTGATATGGGGCGTAGACTTTAATTGTATGCTCAACCCTATACTGGACAGATCAGACGACAAATGCAGGCACCCCACCCCCTCTGCTAAAGCCCTGTCCACATTGTTGCAAACATTTAAATTTACAGACATATGGCAAACTCTTCACCCACAAGCCCGAGGATACTCGCACTACATACGCCCCAAGACCTGTACACTAGATTGGATTATATTTTTATGGGAGAAGAAACTCTGGGGAATTAGAGGAAGCAGAATATAAAGCACGGGTGCTATCAAATCACGCCCTGTTGATGGTTACATGGCAAGTTACCGCCCCCCACCTGAGAACACGTATCCTAACATGGAGACTTAGGAGCAAGTCTCTGAGGGATAAAGCATTCCGGGAACATTTCGGGAACCTTTAAGGGAAGGGGTACAGGATTATTTCACACATAACACCGGAAGTGTGGAGTTAGCGGCCACGTTATGTCCTTCAAAGTGGTGATCAGGGGAAATGCAATCATTAAAGTGAACGGGGTTCGATCCGCAATAGAGAATGACTTACGTAAGATGGAATTAAAATTAAAAGCCATGAACTTTCAGAGAGATAGTATCCAGTGGGAGTGCCCAAGAGGCTGGTGGCGTCCAGCAGGAGTGTTTAGTACACTGGGACAGATTAGGTAAGCTGAGTTATAGGAAATATGTGGAAAGGCAACACGCCAAAGGAGACAAACTGGGTTTCATGATTCTTAGCAGACCCAGCAGAAGGCAGGGCAGGTTCACCCATACTAGCAGGGTGTTAAGACTATCACCCCACACCAGTAGCATTGGCAGGATCTGGGCATTAAGGGTAGCTGGCTGGCATGGGCAGCAGTGCAGTAAGGTTGAAAGACTACACCAAGATGGTGGCCATTTCGAACCAGTGAATGGCATCCAAGATGGCCCTCTTATGGCCCATTTTAATAACATCCCTGGTGGTCTAGTGATTCAGGGTGCATCACAGGGCGTGGTTTTCTAAACTGGGCCGCACCCCGTGGTTTGTGTTTTTTCCTGCTACATGAAGAGCAGTGCAACGCTTCTCTCCTGTTTCAGTGCAGAATTGCCAGCACGTTTACAGCAGCGGAGTACTCCTGTTGGATCTCCGGTCTGCTTCAACTTACCAGTTTCATCTCCTGCTGTCTCTGATCCCCTTTAAGCCATTGCCGGATGCCTGAAAGAGAGAGGAAAAACACAGGTTAGAACATTGCTGTGAATCGCAGCCTGCGCCAGAGACTGCTTACCTCATTACTTTTCTGCCGCATTTCTAACGTGGCTGCTATCCCGCTCCAGAGACTGCGTACCTTATTACTTTTCAGCCGCATCCCCAAATCAACTGCTATTCCACTCCAGAGACTGCTTACCTTATTACTTTTCGGCCGTATTTCCAAAGCGACTGCTATTGCTCAGTTCCTGCCACATTCGGTAGGGTAACGGCACCTGAGAAAGGAAAACAAGACATTAAAGGTTATTCAACGAAGCCTGAACATTATGCAGCGGTGCTATAATGAACACAGCTCAACCATATGCAGCACACGGTTCATGCTTAAAGGAGCTGCCTGAACTCATAGACTCACGCTTCACAGCGCAATCTCCAACCACTCTTCCTAAGATGTGCAACTTGCCTGCATCTCGTATGTCACAGACGGTCTGGACCACATCAGTCCAGTGAAGTAACTGGATCCGGTGCTGGAGTCTGCACGCTGGGACTTGCCGTCGGTCAAGATGGATTTCTAAACTTTTACCTGGTGGGCAGAAGTTCAGAAGAACAGCCTAGTTTCTTGGAACAGAGTAACCTCTGGACAAGCCAGACCAATCAAATTACCTTTGACAGGCGGTCAAGACTAAGGGCCTCATTACACGGATGGCGGTAAGGATTTACCGGTACTGGTAAAATACCGGTACCGGTAAATCCTTACCGCCTTACCACGAGGTCCCTTTGTGGGTTGGGGGATTTGCTTTTTGCAGGCGTTAAAATCCAACCCGCTAAGGGACCTCGGAGCTAATTACGGCACCGCAAAATTGCGGTGCCGTAATTAGCGCCTTCCCCATTCCCATAGAGCCCTATGGGGCAGAAATGGGAATGGGGAAGGGCAATGGTGGAAGGGGGATTTACCGCCCCTCCAACCTTGGAATGGGGCGGTAAATCCCCTTTCCGCCAAGGCGGTGCCGGTATTTTACCTGCATGAGCAATGGCGCTAATAGCGCCATGGCTCACCGCCTACCGTGTAATGAGGCCCTAAGTCTCAGGAGGGATGAAGGTGACTGAAAGACCTCAATGAGCACACAGAGCAAGGACACTTACAAATTACTCCAGGCAGGTGTTGTATTAACAAGGCCTTTGTAACATAGACCATAGCAAAAGAATCACAGTACTACTAAGTAAACCAACACATCACAATCCATACATCTTATATACAAGACCATTGGAATTCAAAGGGTTAATTGCACAAATATGTCGACAACCTAGAGGGGAAGGAAACAGGCAGTGCAGGTAATCTTTAGGCCTTTTCGACATCGACAATACACCTAAGAGGCAGTCCAAGCCCTAAGAAGAGGGGAGCCTTGTGCTCAATAGTACATGCAATGCAAGCGCACGCAGTTGTTCCAATGGGCAAAATGGGGTCTCTTCAGGGGTCTCTAGCAGCTCAGGAAGGTGGGTGAGGCGATGAAGAATAGGTTCCCGCTATTCAAGAAGGACCTCCACTTGAAGGCAGAGGCAGTTCGAGAGTTCGGGATGGAGTTGCTAATTCGCAGTAACAGTGGAAAGGAGAGGGGCCCCTCGGGATGGAGTGTCATGATGCCTACCCCCGGAGCACCAGGCCAGGCCCAGCACCCCCGGAAGCAGCCCCTTATAGGGGCTCTTTGGAAAGGCGCCAGGCTCATGTTGGACATCAGTCCTGGCGCCATAGGCGCCAGGCTCATAAAGGGAGGTGTTTTGTGCACTTACCTGATGCAGACCATGCTGCACGCTTCAGGCCTCCCTGAGACCTGAAAGGGACTATTTTTTCACAGGGACTATTTTTTCACTCGGGCGTGGCCAGGGAAGGATACATACCTAGTTGGGGAAGGATACATACATGGGACTTCTTTGGAGGCTATTTAAGCCACGCCAAGACAGCAGCTCATGCTTCGCGTTGTTCTGCTTCCTGCAGCTTAACGCTCACCGTGTCTGTTCCTGCTCCTGGTCTCCAGCCATGCCCGCCTCGAACCTGGAAGACCTGCAAGGAAGGAAGAGAAGAGAAAGGTGAAACTTCTTACCTGCATCCGGAATCTTCTCGCCAGCATCCCTGAGGAAAGACTTCCATTTAAAAGCATTGCGTTGCTCGCTGCAGCGCCACGCTTCACTTACCTGTCCTCGAGACATCTCCCGGCTCCATTGCGGCTGTCAGCATCGGACGCCACATCTCTGCACCTAGGGGAGAGAGGAAGAAACAAAAGGTGAGCAGAAGGAACACAGAAGGAAAGCCTGATTAACAGCCATAATACTTACCGGCTTTTCTTCCACATTTCGGGTCGGCGCCGCCCCGTTGGCAGGTACCGTACCCCGGCCCCTATGGGGAAAGGACAAGAGACATTTCTGGGGAATGATAAGGACATTTGGAGGCATCGCCCTCATCAATACTCACCTCGGCAGTTTAACCCCTCGACGCATCGCTCAGGAAAGTCAAGTGGATTTTGCCAGCGCCATTCTGAAAACCAGTGAAGTAACTGGACGAACGCACGCCCCTGCACCAGAAGCAGGATGGAGAGTTCATCCTTCCAAACCATAAGGTGAGCTTAAACCGGGGTTTGGAGGAAGTTAGAGAGGAACGAGTAGGGAAAGGGGGGAGCTAGCACACTATTCTGCAGACTGGTAATCCCCTTTCTCATCTGCAGAAGGATATTCCTATGGGCCAGGCAAGCACGATTTGGAGGTCCTGTCCAATCGGTGTTCCGGGTCCTGCACATCACGCTAGAAGAGGCCAAAGCAATCCAGACTTGACCAGCGCCCCCGTGGGAACCAGGTGAGCGTTACATGGAGTTGCTATTTCGCAGTAGCAGTGGAAAGGAGAGGGGCCCCCAGGTGCCACTTGTGCGTAAAAAAGGGCCCTTGCGCTAGGGGCCACCGGTTGGGGTATTGAGTACTCACCGGTCCCCGATGCAAGAGGGCCCAAACTTCGGCAGGTCAGTCCACTTCGCTTGCAGGTTCGAATGCGGCAAAAAGGACGTCTCGGCACCTTTTAGTTCCTGAGATACAGCGATTATCCCCAAACAGGACAGTGGCAATTTCTCAGCTCTGGATGGATGAATCGACCCAGTTTCACTGTAGCAGGCTTCAGGGGCAAGAGGGTCCCAAAAGCAGCGGAATTGCAAAGGACGTTGCCGCGGCAGGGCAACAGGGTAAACGCGTTTACTCTGGTCCTGGCGCACTCATCTCACCTCAGACCTGGGAACGCCAAGTGTACGAAATTCAATGTGAGGGTGCCTTGATCATAGAGCAAGCAGTATACCAAGTTCCGAGGGCCTCCTCGAAACGAACGACGGCGGGGATAGAGCAAAGGTCCTGCGTAAGCTGGTCAGCCCACTGGTTGTCCCAGGGACACTTCCAAGAAAGCTTACTTGCAGGTTTTGGTGAAGGTGCAGAGAATAGTGGGTCCCACTATTCCAATGGATCAAAGCGCCTTCGCAGACCTTCTAGGACGATCAGATGCAGAGGGGCCCCAGGAGACGACAGCGGTTGAAGCGTGCCAAACCTTCCAGCGGGTCACCAGCGGTTCCTCGACTCTGCTTCGTAGTTGCAGGATACTTGGATCCTAGCCTTCAGTGAGAACTCAGGAGATCGACATGGTAGTGGTGTTTCCAGCCTCCTCTTATCCAAAGTTCCCTTTGTGCCAAAACGGAGAGGACCCAATGGGAGATCTGCTCACAAACACACACTCCATACGTGGACCAATCAGACCACGGTGGTCTCAGGCATTCAGGGTACTCCAGACTCTCTGGCACCCAGCATGTGCATTGGGATCAGACATCCCAGCCCACATCCTGGAGGCACACACACAAGGCATGCAGAAGCAAGCAAAAGCATTGCGTTTTGCGGGAAAATGAATGACCAAATAAGGACTGACCCGGGTCGACTCAACCTGGGGAAGGTGAAGGGGCAAGATGGCCAAAGGACAGGACAAAGAACCTCGTGGCACGCCATTTTGGAGCTAGGCCACCTATTCGTGCCAAAAGTGGTTAACGCGTTTAACATGGCAGGAAAGGGTTAAAATCATGTCAAACGATAGCTGCCACCAGTCCTGTCCATGACACATCTGTACAGTTCATAAAAAGTCCAGTGAGAGTTTCTAGGGCCTTTGGAAATGGCTAGAGACCCAAGTGTGCTGTATGGTAAAATACATTGCACACTTGTTACATGTTGCACAAAAGCTGCAACATGAGGAAAGGACTAAGGGAAACAAAGTCTCCCAGTACTGACTGTCTTAAGAGCATGTCAGTTTCCCCATAAAAAGTGAGCAAAAGCCCAGAGGAGTGCAGCTGAAGGCTGTGCTTCTCTGGCAAATCAGTCAGTGGTGTTAAACAGCAGCAAAAAGTTTGGGGGTTGACATATAGAGTGAAAATTACATACAATAATGAAATCTTTCATAGCACCATCATATCTAGAGGTGAGCCAGTGTCCCTGCCAGCCAGCAGCTGTTGGGGAGGAATCAAGGTTGGGGGGGGGCATACTGAAATCATACTTAAGTGTCCCTTATTTGCCTGTAAATTACTCAGTGGCCCAGTTACCAGTCCATACAGCAGCCATCATAACCACCTCAGTCAAGAGTGGAAACCAACCCCAAACCACTTCCCCCTCGCACCATGCACAGGGCCAACGTGCCACTCTGCGAAGTCGGTGTAGGAAGGAGTGTTTTGGACTATCATCACGACTGGTCACGGGAGGGGAGCCACACACATAGTCGATTGCTGAAGACGGACGCCCCCGCAGGACACCTGAAGGTAAGCTTTACACCAGGATGCTTGCTAGCCTATTTGTACAAAAGCTAAACGGAGCGTGGCGTGATTTGGGCAGTCACAGCTAAGAATGGGGAGATCTGTGAGACACAACACGACATGAACAAATGTTTTTATAATTTCTATAAAACACTATACGGGGAGACATTGGAAACCCAGGAGTCAGAGATAGAAGACGCCTTAGCGTTGATAGATCTTCCAAACTAGATGGAGAAGAGGCGTACAGGCTCGAAGCCCCCATAACCAAAGAGGAGCTGGAACAGATCATAAGAGAATTACCATCAGGTAAGGCTATCATGCCCTCATTGTTGGCAATGCTGAATGAAGAATTAGATAAAGGCATTTTGCCGCTGTCGTTAAGAGAGTCAATTATAGTCCCATTACTGAAGCCTAACAAACACGATACCGATTGCGGCTCTTACAGACCCCTCTCACTGCTCAACTAAGACGGAAAGATACTGACGGCACTGATGGCTAACAGGTTAAAACTAGTAATTCACAAACTCATACATCCAGACCAATCAGGTTATGTCCCAAATAGGAATATCACATGTAATTTAAGACATTTGCACCATGTCATAGACCAAATCCAAGACTGCACCCAGCTTATGGCAGTAACCTCGCTAGATGCAGTCAAGGCATTTGACTCAGTCAGGTGGCCTTGGCTACTAGCGGTGTTGAAAAGTTTCGGTATAGGCCCCACATATATCAAATGAGTAAAGCTACTATACAGCAACCCAGTGGCGAGAGTCAAAACAGGCTCCATTATAATCAGAGCAATGGAGGTAGACAGGGCTGCCCTTGTTCCTGTATGTTATTTATATTGTCCTTGAAGCTGCTGGCGGTATATCTACAGAAAGAATACCATGAGGCCAGCATCAGAATACTGGGCAGCGCACACCTGATATCCCTGTATGCGGATGACATGCTTCTTTGCCTACAACAACCGGAGTCCAATTTACAATACATATTAGATGTGTTTGAGCGCTATGCAGACATTTCTGGGATTACAATAATTGCACAGAAGTCAAGTTTGTTCCTCCTCGCAGGGTACAAGGGGAGAACCAGGGGCGGGTTACCAGAGTTACCGATTAAATGGGAAATTGACACATTCAGATACCACGAGTAGACAATTTCCACGACCCTAAATTAGAACATGCACAGAACATGTTAAAGGCGGTGAATAAAATAGAGCACTCCATGAAATTTTGGGCCAAGCTGTCGCTTTCATTAATGGGAAGGGCTGCATTGTTGAAAATGATTAGTGCTTCCAAGGCTGCTTCATTATTTTACAAATTTTTCATTTAATATTCCCAAAGCCTTCTTTAAGACACTGAACACTACCTGCCGGTGCTTCCAATGGCACAACACGAGGTGTAAGATGTCGCTCGAGAATTTACAGAGGCCATACGAACAGGGAGGGATAAAAGTGGCAGACTGTGATGCTGGAAATGCATTGGAGGGACAGGGCCTCCGTATCCCTGTCCTTTACTGCTTTTTATCGTGTGTTCTGTCATGTTTTCCGCACAGGAGTTCAGGTGGGACTCCTGGCGGTGCAGCTCTCTTTCTTTTGGTTTGGTGAACGGACCCATGGGATACCCTTATGGCACCCATGGGTGGGGGTACAACCCTGTGCCCCTAGTGTATGTTTTTGGGCACCTGTGGGTGGCCCGCAGAGCAGGGTATGGGCTGGTGGCAGCTCCATGCTGAATTTGACAGGTGCGCAGAGTGCTCCATTATGGGATACCCCGGCCCTGCCATTGGGATCAGTTGATTCCTGATGGAAAACAAGATGGCCTGGAGGCCTCTTGCTTTCTATTTCCCCATTACCTTGCTTTCCCAAAGTCCTGGGAAGCCCTGACTCTGTCCCTTCCCCCGACTGGCTGTTGGGTGGAAATGCCATATATGGTGCTGTTGTGAAGGTCCGGCCAGACTAGCTGGAGCCTTCCCGATGATGTATGTTGTGGGTACCTCCTGTGGGTGGGACCCGGGTGAATAGAGTGCGTGACGAATATGCATTCTGTGTTTTGGATGTCTAGTATCTGGTGGTTGACACGATGACTGAGACAGCCCTGCCCGAAACCGGTATGAATGCAGCTTGGAGTGTTGAATGGCTCGGTACTTGTCCCAATACACATAACTTGTTATGAGTGTCTGGAGAGAAGTGAATGGCCTGAATACCTTGTGTGCCTGATTGGCTGCCTGCCTGCATGAATGCCCTTAGTCGTGATTGGATGCTTAAGTGTGACCCAGCGGAATGAATGGGAGATCAACAGTATATCTGGGGACCTCTCACTGCTAGGAATTGTGTTTAGAAGCTGAAGTCCACTACGACGAGTAACTGGAGTAACTGACGCTTGACCTTGAAGCCTTGCTGGATGAGAAGAATTGCTGTTGCTCTCCTTCACAATCTGAAAGCTGCTGTGCCTCCAAGGACTGACCCAGAGAGGACCTGGTAAGGCGCCCTCTTCCCAAGCTACGAGGGACCATCGTGCACAGCTGATCTTTGCCAAAGCTCCCTGGTAGACCTTCGACAGGCTGCCGACCCGAGAAAGGGACTGCTGCGGAATCCCAAAGAGAAGCATTCGGACTGTTGTCCGCCACTGTCGACGACCGCCGGCGCCGACCGGAGCCGCCGCTCCCATTTGCCTAAGAACTTCCATTGATCATCGGACGCTCTCGTCTGCATCGTCGCCCGCTTGTCTCCCACTGGAGAAGGCCTGACCGTGGACGTGCCGAGGAGCATCCACCGGTGGGTTTCCCGCCACCTAAAGACCACAGAGACGCTGACGACTCAACGCCATTGTTGGGCCACAGTTCTTCATCATCTCTTTGTGGTCCAGAACTATCGTCACCGAGGTGCCCTGCACGCCTCCTCCTTGTAGGACGCCAACTCTCTGTCATCGACAAGCACTGCTAGGAACGAAGCTGCGGCCATAGTTCAACCTGTTCACCATCGGACGTTCGACGACCCGTGACTCCCGCCCTAAAGGGAGGGCACTCAAGAAGGGCCGTCGATTCCCTGATACCGAACGCCGAGGTCCTCGACACCTCTCGACGATCCGTGGCTCCTGCCTGAAAGGGAGTCACTCAATAAGGATCGGTCCACGCATCGTCAGAGACCTCTACTCCACCAGGTACATTGGGCGGGGTAAAGCCTTAATAGGAGGAAGTAAGACTATCGGACAATATATGGACTGGGCTTGTGCTATAAATCTTTATTTACAGGTTGTCCAGGTGGGGGGATCTCCACACAGAACTGTGACTAGTGGTAGGGGTCAGCATTCTGCCTATTGTTTAAACCATCTTATGTTCCTGCCTATCTCTATTGCTGGTCTCCTCGTTATTAATCTGTGTGACATTTTAACCGTACAGTTTATGCACTTTAATGAGATTGGATAACATTAGTGGTACCACTTTAGAACTGTATATATTTATCATTATTGACTTCCGAGTGCAAAGTGCGTTATTGTGATTGTGTACTTACCTTTGAATATTAATTATATAAAGACTGTGTTTTCAGTAATACAGTGTGTGGACATTCCTTTGTGGGGGTTCGGGGACTACACTGTACTTAAGAACCAGCCTGCATCACCTCCTGAGAAGCTAGGCCTTGATTGCTCGACCACGTACCAATAATAGAGAATCTTGGCTGGGGTCCTCTGTGCCTCTCCTCTACCATATAGAGAGCGGAAGTACAGACACCCCCTACCGGTCTTTACACAGACTTTGAGGGGTACTTTGTAGCATGCCAACTACAGTTTGCCACGTACTGGCTGTCAGACGGACAGACCCAAGACACTAATCTACTACAACCAGCTTGCACCCGATTCTTCTTAAGAGATTGGGCCTCATAACGAGTCAGGCGGTAACCTGCCAGTTTTTCCAGCTCGGTTACCGCCGGACTCGTATTACCATTCCGCGTCCGTGATTCCTGGAATTACCGGGGCATTACAACCCCCTCCAAGGTTGGAATGGCCCGGTAATTCCCCATTCAGGGAACACGGACCGGTATGCGGTAAGGGGGTAGCCATGGCGCTAAAATCGCCATGGCTACCTCCAACCTCGTAATGACCCCCTATATATCAAAGTATTTATAAATTGTATATCGATGGATCATATTTAGCAAATAAACAATTGCAGTTCCAGCAATGGTATTTTTTAATATGGTAAAATATTTGCTTTCATTTAAGGCAATTTGGATATTTTGTTCTTGTGCCACACAATGGATATTGTTCTACTTCGCTCTGTATGGTGTGACTGGTTGCCCGGGTCTTTTGAACTGGCATAGCATGTTTTGTAAGAGCTTGCGTCTGTTTCTCGAGTGAAAGCCAATCACCCCACTTGTACTGAAATGTGGGTGTCCCATAAATGCAGAAAATGAGATGCTTTCGTTATGATGTATTGTTTTAAACGTGCATGTTATCCTTAATGTTTGCACAACGCCTAGGAAATTGCGATCGGAATCTGCTGACTCGTTGCGTTCCTTCCTTGGCTCCTTTGTTTTGGCCAGGTCCTAATGTGACCACTAATGTGAAGGCGGCCACTGGAGGTTGCATGTGGTTTGTGTCGTGGTTACCTCCTAAGTGGCTTTATTTTGGTAACCTTTTTTGTAATTGAATAGCTGGGGCCGAGAGAGCAGTGGTTGCAGCTGCTGAGCAGCGTTTGGTGCCATATCACGTTATTCTCTTCTGTGCCTCTGACCCCAGGTTGTGGGAAGTGCCTGAGTAATAATATGGCGAGTTCTCGCCGTGTTTGGCCATTCGTTCCTCAGTTACCTCACACCGACAGCTGCATCTGATCGCAAGTCAGCCGAGTGTTTAGCAGTTCTGGCTCGGCACTTGGCTTTGCCTAGGGTTATTCCGCTGCTGCGGCTGCCCAGAAGTGCTTAGGGATGGAGCTGTAACATATTTCTCCTCTCTTTGCCTGCCTTCATTTGCACTTCGTTATTCTTTGTGTGACAAACTGGTTACAAGTGTTCACGCGTTTTGGATTTATAGAGCTCCGATCCTATATTCGTAACATAAACAAAATGAATGTTTAATCCACGCGAGGGATCGCCGGATGGAAACGACTTTCATTTACAGTATTGCTTTACTCCCAGCAGTGACACGGAGGCCTGTACAGATGGCAGCCAGCACTGTCTGCCAGACACAAAGCGTCCAAACAACCGACTGGGCTGTGTTACAGACTTACAGTAAAGGCCTCCTTCATGCTTAGCCCTCAATAGATTATTTTGATTCTCTATACCAGTGCTTTTTATTTTGCAAACTGTAATAGTGCATGATGCTATGCTATGCTATGAGTAAAAAAAAAATAAAAAAAAAGCACGTGTGATCTTACCAGTAATTGCCTTTGGTTCAACGGATATTTGTACACAAATGTATTGTTAAGATACATTTTGTACTAAGTAACGCATTTCATCAAACCCAATGTCTGGATAGTGTTTATAAGCATTTCCATTAATTGCTGGTGATTTAATTGGGGAGCTGTGTTTGTGTTACGAGAAGACGTTGCTTTGGTTTGGTACCCATTGCATGGAAATGTTTGTTTGGGCTTTGTTTTCCTTTCCTTGTTATTTTCCCCGTTGGATCCAACCCCGAGCTCATGGCAGAATTCCCGGGACACTGCATACATAATGGCGTAACATGACAGCTGTCTTTCGAAGATCGCAGGCCTACAAGCGATGATAACGAACCACTCTGAGGGCCTTCGTTGTATTTACTTATTCATTTATTCGGATGCATAAATTCTATCGCCAAAGCGCTGCACAGTCATTTCAGTAAAGGGGGGGGGGGGGGAAACACATGGTAACATGATAAAAAGGCCTTCAAAGCGAAGCTAGGTTTTCTGTGAGGCAGCAGATGAAAGATGAAATGTGAGTGTCGAGCAGAAAGGCATAAGGGTTGGTGCTGACCGCAAAGGAAAACTGGACCCTGATGTGAATTTGCAAACCTCCATTTCTTTAAGTTCACATGTGATCTTGACCTTAACGGATGCATCCCCCCAGTTCACGACTCCTGCCATATTTCCTTGAACGTTATGTATACGGCCCTTTCTTACTAGTCTATGTAAAATATCCCCATGCATTGTACCTACTAACAGCCACATAACTGTGACCTACCATATACACCTTGCTATGTACAGGGCTCGGTTGCTCCTCATGGCTCAGGTGGTGCTTTAAACAAAAATATTTAAAAAAAAGAAATGAAAAGTTTTTTCATTGAAGGAGAAAGGGTATCCATAACCGAAGTTTGGAAAAGAACATCCCCGACTCTATACACTTTAAGCAAAGCAACTTGCCCAGATGCAATAATAAATAAGTTGTTTTAAAAATGTTGTTGCTCCATATCATCGCAGAATAGCAAATATTGTGGAAGTGTTCACTGAGAAAAAAACTCCAGACATCAATGCAGTCAGCTCTGTGAGGTGAGGTGGGAGAGATGCGATGGTCTAGTATCCCGGAAGTACCAACTATAATACCATGAGCCAAAATGTAGACACCCATCAGTGGCCTAAATATAGGTGAATATCTAGAGCAAACGGCTCTCCAAAAGAAAATCAATCACCGATGGCGCTCTGGCAAAGCGAGCAAGATGGTCGCATCCACCTAAACACTTAAGAGTCACCTAAACTGTTCTAGCACCTAATGATATGGCATATGCAGTGCTGAATTTGGTTGGCAATGCGGTACGAACATTTGGAGGGACGCCCTGGTGAAACTTTCAGGGACAGGGGTGCAGCAGTACCATGGTAACACTTGTGATGGCGTTCAGGCCCCATGCGCTTCAGGGTAATCTGGGAGGCTAGCGGGCTGTAACTTGCACGCTCTTCGTGATCTCTATATTAGCCGGCATGGCAGAGAGGGGGATGGCTATCTGGTGTGACTTCTGCTCTGGTGGAAATGCCTGCCATAATAGCGCTCCCTCTGCCCTGCTCTTGTCTCGATGGACTGATTTGGCTCTGTGACCATACAGCCTCTATTAGGTGGTCTGAGTGTTCCCTGGGAAGGGTCCAGAGAGGTGGTGTCTGAGGGGAGAGGTACATATTCTGTGTGGAGGTTGTGGTTGATCTTGGAAAGCAGTACAAATCGGATTTATGCTGCCCTGAGACACCTCATCCCATCAGATTTGGGGACACAAAGTAGGTAGGTGATTTAATAATTCTCTCTTTATATATGCTTCCCCTGCCCGCGTTTTCTCTACCTGCATTTGAGGGATGGAACTGCTGCTGGTACCCTGTGAAAATTACTCTGACACACCTTTGAGAACGTATCCGGTCTGAAGTGTGCATAAAACACATTACCCCAGGCTCATCTGCAGATTCAGGCTCAATTTGGTGTTGCGCCCTGCATTGACTGAGAGAAAATGACACAAGGCACACATAAAAAACACGGGAGCATGGATACATTTGCAAAATCTACACCAAAAACACAAGGCCAGAATTGCAGCACCTTGGAAGAGTTGACTCCCAGACCACTACAGAATCCACTGAACTGGAAAAAATACTGGCAGGCATGAACAAGGTTTTTTTGTCTTTGACTCTAAACCAGACATCCCTGTGATTATCAGTGCCATTAGTGCAAAATTGAAGAAGGTGCAAGGGAGGATTACTGAGAAGAAGGCGAGAGTTGGACTTGTTAAGTCGATGCCATTGCTACGAAATCATAACTCACTGCCTTCTCTAAAATGGTAAAGGCTACACAGAATAAAATTGGATGAACTGAAATTGTGGTCTCGTCGTAATAACATTAGCATTCTGGGCCTTTCTGAGGGCCCCATATACGGTAGCATGGAGGCATTCATATAGAGTACCTTACAGACGTTGCTTGATAGCCCAGAACTGTCATCGGCCTTCATAATTGAGCAAGCACATAGATCCCTTGCTGCGCTGCACAGGCCCAGCTCTGAGGCCTATCATTGCTAGAGTTTTCAATTTCAGAGACCGGAATGCTTTCCTGAGGGCAGCCAGAAGCTATGGCGAACTTTGTTTAGGATGCAGCAAAATGAACATATACCCGGATTTCTCCATCTAGCGAGTGCTCTTTGAGTGCTGTTCGCTGGCCTGTGTCCTGGATCGACCCTGCATCTACTGGACAAATATTGGCCAACTTGGAATCCCTTTCAGTTAAGCCACGCCCACTTGCAACTGCTACTTAAGTCACTATCTCCCACTTAATTGGTAATGCCGGCAGTTTGTTTATGGGCTTCCCAATGTACTCTCCCAAGGGGTACAGACTCGATTTCTGTGGGCTAATGGTTATACCCGACAGTGCGGCATACCGTTCGATCATGTCTAGGACATGTTGTAAATTCTCTTCAGGATGCTGCAGATACAGGAGCATGTCATCTGCGTATAACCAGATCAGATGCCTCCCCCCTAGGTACCAATACCCGTCTCTCCATATTTTTCCCTCAGATATACTGCTAGTGGCTCCAACACTAAGATAAAGAGCATCAGGGACTAAGGACATCCCTGTCTTGTTCCCTTACTCAACTGCCACTGCTCCGAGATACTGGTGCCCATTTTGACCCTTGCTATCGGTTCATTGTACAACAACCACACCCATTTAATGTATGTTGGCCCAATACCTAATTCTTTTAGGACCGCTAGCAGCCAGGGCCATCTGACTGAGTCAAATGCTTTTACTGCATCGAGTGACACTACTGCTGCTTCCTGTGGTTCCCGCTGGGTATAATCTATTATGTGATGCAATCACCTCATGGTGTTGGTGATGTTTCTGTGTGAGGCATATCCCGTCTGATCTGGATGTATGAGCTTATCTATGACCGGTCTAAGCCTCTTTGCCATGAGGGGTGCAAGGGTCTTCCCCTCCTGGTTCACCAACGAAAGTGGCCTATACGAACCACATTCAGTAACCAGCTTATTTGCTTTGAGCAGGGGGATAATTATCGACTCTCTCAGGGATCGGGACAATCTGCCCGTGTCCAGCGCGTCGTTTAACAGTGCTAGTAGTGGGGGAAAGAAGGATTACGACAGGTCTGAGTTGATGCATCCTTTATGTCCGACTCCTCACATTCCGTGGTTTCCTTATATAGGTGTATATAATAGTCATAAAGACACGTATTCACTTCTTCTTGAGTCTCCCGCAACTTCCCGTCCATCCCCTTCACTGCTCTGATTATCTGCCATGTGATCTCACTTTTATACAACCAAGCTAGCAGCCGCCCCGACTTGTCGCCCTCTGCATGTTGTCTCTCGATGTATTTCTTATAGCTTAATTTTCTTATAGCTTAATTTACCTAAACTTTCCCAGTGTTCCCGAAATTCCCGTTGTAAACGTGACACCTCCAGGGCCTCTTCTAAGGACCTTTTCCCTGTACGCATTATAGTTTCTAGTCTACTTTCTGTTTTGTGTAGATCTCGCAAAATAACATCTTGCATCCCTTTCGACTTGGTTATGGCCGTCCCTCTCACCACTACATTAAAGGCCTCCCAAAGCGTACCAGCTGAGCTTACACTACCAGTGTTATGCTTAAAATATTTATTCACCTTGTCTCTCAGATGTTCTCGGAACCCTGTGTCTTTCAGTGCTTCAACCCTGAGTCTCCATGTCAGGATTCTGGCTCGGGGTGGGGGGGGAGAACCGGCCAAGTAACAACCAGAGGGACATGGTCTGAAAGGACCCGGGCTTTATACTTGGCTTGTGTGACCTCACTCAATGTGTCCTCCCCTACAAACACGTAGTCCAATCTTGTGTATAGATTCTGATAGATTCTGAAGGGAAGTGTAGTGAGAATACACCCGGTCTTGCAGGTACATTGTTCTCCATACTTTAGCCATCTTAAATGTGCACAACAATGTGTTTAAAGCTTTGGCTGAGGGAGTCAGACGAGCACATTTATCATCTGATCTATCTCTCGTCGGTCCAACGTACAATTTAAATTGCCTCCCCATATCAGCGCACAATCCCTATATGAACTAATCTTGGGATATAGAGATTTGAAATAAGCTGCAGTATCCTGATTTGAGGCGTACATATTAATGACACATATTTCTTTATTCTCAGCCAATCACCGAAGAATTACCATCCTGCCGTCTTTGTCTAGGAAGGTCTGGAGGATCTTCAATGGGACTGTCGGTGCTACCCATATTAAGACCCCCCCCCTAGCATACGCTGAATATGTTTGTTTCCGTTTCAATATGTCTTCTCTGTCTTTGGTCAGATGAGTTTCCTGCAGGAGAGCTATGTCTATTTTCT
Source organism: Ambystoma mexicanum (assembly GCF_040938575.1). Lineage (NCBI taxonomy): Eukaryota > Metazoa > Chordata > Amphibia > Caudata > Ambystomatidae > Ambystoma > Ambystoma mexicanum. Next base: position 807,608,041 of record NC_090936.1, read on the forward strand.
GGCGTCTCAAATATGCCATAACCCGTTCCTCTTAATATAGCTGTTCAAACCTCTGACATTCCAGGCTGTTATTTTGAGTTCACCCATATTCTCCGACTGAGTCCGCTTCAATTTCACCCCTGACACCTCCGCTCTCTTCCTCTCGTGCATATCCGTAACTACCCCAACTCCCTGCCCTCCCCTCTCCCCAACAGTTCCCAACGTTTGCCAAGCTCCACATCTGGATCTCGGGCATCCCCGCATCTTGCTCCTTTTCCGGCCCAATGCCGATATTCTGAGTAAAGCAGGAGGATACATAACTACTATTATCCTAACTAATCTAAACTAGTGAGGGTAATAGTGTGATTCCTAGTGACGCTTAAACTAATATAGCTTATAGCTAATAGTGAAAAACGCATTTGCTTTCAAGCTCAAATGTCAATGTCGGATCATTACATTTTGGTCCCATGTTGGTCCCTATGCGGCTCAAGTGTACATTATTCAAACAATGCAAATTCACTTATCACTTCCGCTTTCCATCTGGTCTTGTTTCTCCATCAGCATATTGAACATGTCCATCCACTTGCTAACATCTTCAGGGGTCTCGAAAAAAACAGAGCAGTCTTTATAAAGTACCTTTTTCTTCCCCCGATACAGCAACATGTATTTAAGATTGGCGGTGCGTAACCTCCTCTTGACTGCCCCATTGTTCATCCTTCATTTTTGCACCAAGAAAGTATAATCAGGGTACGCTGTGATGGTCGCTGATGGTCGGCTGATCCTTCCTCCTTTTCGAAAGTGTTCTAGGATTCTCTCCCTGTCCTTGTAATTTAGTATCTTGGCAGTTATTGGCCAGGGCAAGACTCCAGCTGGCGGTTTCCTTGTCAGGGCCTATGCGCCCTTTCCACGGTAAACCCTTGGGTGACTGCCACAGCTCCTATTTCCTGCAGTAACATGTCTTCAATGTAATTCGTTGGGTTCAGGCCGTCCTCGCCCTGCGGGAGCCCAACAATCTGTATATTGTTCCTGCGTACGTGACTTTGCGCCTCTTCTGCTCTATTTTCAAGATTCTGCACCTGCTGCTTCAGCATGGAGACTTCCTGGGAGTTTTCATTGCAACTACTTGTATTCGCTTTCACCTCCTTCTCTAGCACCCCTGTGCGTTCTGTTAATGCTCTGACATCTTGTCTCAAGAGGTTCACATCAATTCTAATTGCTCTGTAAAGCGCTTTGGATAAAGGTGCTATATAAATAACACATAATTATCATTATCCTTAATTGCATCCATTTTGAATTCCGCTATGGCCTCCAATATCTGGCGCTTCCCTTTCTCATGCCTCTTGCACTGTTGTCTTCACGCTGTCCGACATTTGTGCAGGTTTGCCAAATGCGCCAATTGAGGATTGTTTCCCTTTGCTCTTGTTTGATTTGGATGTCATTGCTGCAACCCTTTGCTCAGTAACTCCTTCTTCTGCTTAGGTGCGCGTGGTGTGGTCATTTGTCTGTCACGGTACTGTGTCTGGGAGTTTTTTTTCTTTTTCTGCCTTTGTTCTTGCAGCCCGTTGTGCGAATACGCCTCACTGGGTCTTGAACTTACTACCAAGCCTCCACCCTTCTCCGGCGTTTCCTCGAAACTGTACTTGTGGTAGGAGACCCTTTTATTGACATATATCTGGAATTTCTCTCCACCTCCCTTGTCTATGAGCTCTCTGGTGGATGTTTCTGGGTCCGTTGGTGTTGTTGCAGACTTCTCTTTCCTCCACAATGTATTGGTCTGAGCACTACGCCTGTGCACCCCTCCGTACTGTCTTTTAAGTGCAGTGAGTTTCAGACTGCCTTTGCGGATATTCCTTTTCCGTGACTGCCGCTGGACAGTTAGCATTCCCTGCCTTGGCGCTGACTGGTATGCGTTCCTACCAGAACTGGGCTGGCCTACTCCAGGGCGATGGGGGGGGTCAGTATTTCACAGTCTGCGCCAGGTTCATACCTCCTCTTCCGTCGGTCTGCTGCTCATTTTAGGAGTCTCTGTAACATCAAGCACTCTGGAAAGACATCAGACCCCGTATTACTGCTCACCTGCTGATCTGGTTGTTGCAGGTATCTTAAAAAGCTGGGGGCACTCTGGATATCGGTTTGGCCCTTGCTGCAGCGTACTTGCGGAACTGCACACTATCAAAGCTTCTTATGTGGCATCTGTAATTGCAATGGGTCCAGGTGCGACCTTACCATTATTCCTGGCACTCGGTGTCTTTCATGCCCCACTCGGATTCAATATATGTTGCCTGTGTCAGTTCTTTGTCAACAGGCTCTGCATCTACCCACTTTCCTGTAAGTTTGTTACACGGTTGTGCTGGTTGGTTTTATACCTCACTTCGTTTCTTTGGTTGTGCACTGCAGCCCATTCATCACGTGGGCCGGACCTCCGTAATTCTTTCGGATCCCTTCTGCCACTTACAATGATGTAATTCTTGTTTGCTGCGCGTACTCACTGCTTGCATTAATCCAGTAACCGTGTTATCTATCGCGCGTTAAGTATTTCTGCAGCTCACCTGGCTATTTCCTTTGTATGGCCAGCTTGCCCGTGTTGTGCCTCAGCTGTGCAACTGCAGTATATATGAATTTGTAGAGTTCTTCCCCTTGTCAATTACAATATTTCGGAACGCTCAATTCGTAGTCTTCCCTTGCCTGATACTGTATCTCTGTACACATTATCTCCTGTAATGATCTTGACGCTTGACAAAAAGATTCCTCCTCAGAGCCACATGCAGGCATTGAACCTCTGCTGTTTCACATGGAATGCCTGAGATCTTATACTTTGTTGCTTAGTTAATCGGCTTTGCAAACCTTGTTGGTATGCCGGCAAGCATACACATAGTCCCGCCCCTCCGTTTTCAATTCGGGTGGCCCGGTGGAGTCCTGAGCTCTTTTAAGTGTTCTTCTTTGTCATTCCGCGTAGCTCTCTCCGTGGCCGGCACTCCGGTGCACAGGGCTTGACCTCGCAGATCCTCTGCTTTCGATGCGCTGCTACGTTTTGTTCGGCTGGCTCTCCACTATCTTTCTGTGGGGAATCTCGTGTGCGACAGTGCTGTAAGAAGCTGCATTCAATCTTTCGTCAGCTTCTGATTCCTTTAGACTTGCCGATCAGGGTCTGAGCTCATATTATCCGTGATACGGCTCTTCCTCGTGCCGTGTAGCCACCTGTCGGCTCATTCCTTTGTTCCCTGCCAGCCACCACCTTGTTTGTTCCGCCGACCGGATACTGCAATGCTTGTCCAGCTCGCGGTTTCCAATTCTTGCAGCGATTCAAACCACAATTATGATTGTGATGTGCCGTATACCTTCATGCATCTATAGTATGAGAATCGCAGCTTTCAGCTGGTTCAATGCAAGTTTTATCATCAGGATCGTTTGAGGATCCGTAGGAGCACAACAGAGTCACGTCGTATTCCATGGCCCTGTAGCCACGCCCCTCTGAATAGGAATACTTATTGGCAGGTAAAAAACTTTCTTCCAGAAAAGGCCCTCCAGGAGCTTCCACACCATATCTAAGGATGGGGGCCATCTTCATGCAGCAGAATGCCAATAGTGGACTAATGGTAAATGTACAGTATCTATTAGAAATGATCCACACCTGGGCCGCTAAGGTCTTAACCTTGCTTCGCAAGATGACCTCATGGGGCATCGTTGTTGCTGATGTTTATGCACATTCCTAAGTATGTGAGCAAGCTTACTTTCACTAGTTTCTCACCATTCAGGAACCAGGAACGCTTGTTATTTCTTTTTCCGGTCAGGGTTTCCAATATAAGTATTTGAGATTTCTTTGCCTTGAACTTAAGACCATTTTCGCTGACTTCTATTTGGAGAGCGTCAATTTTCTCTGTAGAACAATCAGGGTTTGGTCCATAAGGAACAGGTCATCTGCATACAAGAACCTATCCAGATGCTCACCACCCATTTTGGGTGGAAAACTTCTAGCATTGGGGCTAACGAGCAGCCTTGCTTTAAGCCTTTCGTTGTCCTGATTGCATCCGAATGCATCCCCTTAGCGTCAAGTCTGACTGTTAAAGAAGTCTCGGTGTACAAATCTTTTACGGCCTCCAAGATGTCCGATGGGCATTTCCGAGCTTCAAGCTTGGCCCAGAGCTTTGTACGGTTGACTGTGTCGAAAGCCTGGGCCAAGTCTGTAAAGGCTTAGTAGAACTTCGTATTTTTCTTGGCTTTCAGGTGGCCTTTCAGGATGTTAAGAAGATGTTCAAGGCAGTGCCTTATCCTTTAACAAATCTGGTGTCATGGCCACCAACCCAGGGCCAACACTTTCACCCTCTAAAGGGTCCAAATGGACCCTGTCCTGGCGCCTTTGGCGCCAGGCTCTTAGAAAGTGTGATCTGCTTTGAATCCAAGGCATGTGCAATCAGGCCGGGCTTAGCCATTAGAAGATATTGGCAGGCACGTGCATGAGTCTTTGGGAGTGGTGAGGTGGGGCCACAAGGCGGGTCTAAAGGGGAGTGGCTGGAGCCAGGCTATTTAAGCCAGCCCCACCCGCATGTAGAGGCTTTGCGTTAATCTGCCCTGGGCAGCGTAATGCTCACCGCCGTCTGCAGCTCTTACCTGCTTCCAGTTTCGCACGCTGGGCCTGGACATCATCTGTAATGTGCGCATCTTACCTGAATCCAGCCATATCATCGCTCACAGCACCGCGCGCACCTTGCCTGAATCCAGCCATACCATTACTCACAGCACAGCGCGCATCTCATCTAAATCCAGCCATACCATCGCTCCCAACGCTGCGCGCACCTTACCTGAATCCAGCCATACCATCGCTCACAGCACTGTGCGCATCTCATCTGAATCCAGCCATACCATTACTCTCAACGCAGTAAGCACCTTACCAGTTCCTGCAAATCCATCGCCTGCAGCTCATCTCGTCCTCACCTGTCCGAGCGCGTCTATGCAGGAGTCTTCTTCTCGTCCAGGATCTTCAGGGATCTTCCATCTACCAGCCGCTGACAGGTTTTCGGACTGCCGCTCTCCACCAGTCAAAGCCAGATTATCCATGCAAGAGAAAAGGAGCGCACAACGTTAGAAACTGCATAAACTCTTAACGCTTGGCCGCGCAATACCTAAGCCTTACATTTTACCTAAAGACCCAACTTACCCGCCAGTGGGGCCGCTCCATCAACCTTCTATCACTGTGCTGGCTCGCTCCCAACATCACGATTCTGCAGGGCCAACTTCACATCTATTGGGAAAAGGAAAGACATTATTAGAATCACGAGCCAGAACTGTTGGAGAAGACATTGCAAAAACATACGAACAATAATCATTATTACGAACACTTACCTCAAAAAGGGGATTGGTCGCAGCCGGTCTGGGCCATCACATATATGGACCAGTGAAGTAACTAGGTCTATCTACAGCGCCCCTGCTGAAGAGAAGCAGGACGGAGAGCTCATCTTTACTAATCAGACGAGAGTTTATGGGGAAACACATGCTTCTCTCATCCTGGCAAGAGGAGTTCGAGGGGGATCACAATCCAACCGCCACATTTTCACTGCCTCTCACCTTCTCCCAAGGGCTGGCAGGCAGCGCAGCAGATTGGTCCATGCCGCTAGTAAATCAGGATGACCCTGTGCTTCACAATTTTGGGGAATTCCAATGGGAATTGGAAAAATTGTTTACTAGACATACCCAAGGACAGGCCCTGGATAACAAACTATTGTCCCTCAGGCAGGGAAGTCAAGATCTGCTGACGTACATTGCCACCTTTAACCGCCTCATTGCACAAACTAACTGGCCCGAAGAAAAAAGAACCACACTGTTCTACCGAGGTTTGCGTGGGGAGTTGAAGGATGTACTCGCCCAAGTGGTCAACCCTCCTGAGTGTTGTGCGGAGTACATTAATCTGACGGTACAACTGGACCATAGGTTACAAGACCGAAAAATGGATCGCACTAGAACTGAAGGGAGGTCGGTTTACATGCGACCCAGGGACAACCACGTGAAGACTCATGAGCCAACGGAACCCATGCAGATTGCGGGGTTCAGGGCCCCTATATCCAAAGCCGAAAGAGAAAAAAGGAGGCAACAGCAACTTTGTTTATACTGTGGCAAGGCAGGACATTTTCTTCAAGATTGCCCAGTAAAACCATCCAAGGAAGTAGTAGGTGCAACGGATAACAGCAATGATGAAAAGAATCAGACCTCGGAAAACTCCAGCGCCCGGCAAGCGTAGAGGTCCACTTGTTGAGCGAAATGAAGAAAGTTGTTCAGACCTCACACCTGGTCATTCCGGTACTTGTAGTCCACCACCTGCAACCATCATAGGTACATGCTTTGGAAGCATATATTGACACTGGAGCTGTGGGTAACTACATTGATCAGAATCTGGCAGCACGAATGGGCCTTCCTCTTCAGCAGCAACTAATATCGGAAAACGTCACCGCAGTGTGTGATCCGGCCCAGTGACGCAACATACCGACAAAGTTCAGCTGATGTGCTAGGACGGTCATCGAGAAGACATTTCTTTCGATCTTATCGGGGCACCCCAGTTCCAGATGATCCTAGGAATGCCGTGGCTAGAAACACATAACCCCAGGATTGACTGGTGAACACGAGTGCTGACCTTTCCTCCAGAGTGCACTAAAATCTGCTACCACAAGAACATGAAGAATCCAAAAGGCAAGACTAAACCCATCCTGGGCCTCTCTGGTGCCTTGCCCCCTGAGTACATGGACTATCAGGACGTGTTCCAAATGGAACAGGCGAATACTCTACCACCACACAGGCCTTACGACTGCCACATCGACCTAGTCCCTGGAGCACAAATACCTTGCAGTCGAATCTGCGCTTTAACTGAGCAAGAGAACCAACATCTACAGACTTATCTAGATCAGTACGGAGCTAACGGTTTCATCCGCCCGTCTGAGTCTCCAGCCTCCTCAGCTCTCTTCTTCGTGCCCAAGAAGGAGGGGGACCTCAGAACGTGCATAGATTATAGGGCATTAAACCAAATCACTGTTAATGATATGATATGACATGGAATTTATAACGCGCCTATACACAAGTGTTTCAAGGCGCGACGAGGCAAGGGGGGGAACAAAGGGAGGACAGACAACGATCCTACTAGGCCAGGTGTCATTCAGATCGCGCAAGTGTAAGGGAAGGGGGAGAAAGGAAAAGTGCATGGGAAGGGGAAAGGGAAAGTGTAGTACATGGGAAGTGGAATAATAAGACACATAAAAAAACCAGCTAGTGGCCAGTGCAAGGAAGTGCAGACGTAAGTGCTGGTAGGGGAACTGAAGGGATACAGAAAAACAGTCCCCAAGTGCATGGGTTGCCAGGGAGGCAGTTCAGGTGGGTAATTGACAGGGCCTGGGCCAGAGAGCAGAAGGGTGACCAGGTAAACCAGTGCAATTTCAGTCAGGAACTCAGCAAGGGACGGGGGAGAGAAAGCAGAAGCAAAGAGGAAGATTTTGAGGTGTTTCCGGAACCGGAGATGGTTCTCCTCGAGTTTCAGGGAGGCAGGAAGGCTGTTCCAGAGAGAGGCCCCTGCCGAAGAGAGTGATCTGCCACCAACTTGTTGCTTTGAGAAGCGACTGACCCTAAGGGAGTTGGAGGCAGATGAGCGAAGAGCTTGAGAGGGAAGATATTTAGGAAGAGAGAGTTGAAGGTAGTGCGACCCTATACCCCAGAAGGCCTTGTGTGCAATGCAGAGGGGTTTGAACTTAATCCTCACTGCCACTGGGAGCGAGTGCAGAGATACGATCCCTTGGCTTGAGGCCAAGGACAAGTCTCCCAGTCCTGTTTTGGATGAGTTGCAGAGGGCGGAGAGCAGAGGCAGGCAAATTGAGAAAGAGGCTGTTGCAGAAGTCCAGCCTAGAGAGAACCAGAGTTCGGGAGACCGTGAGCTTCTGGGGGAAGGTGAGGAAAGGAAGAATACCTTTGAGGAGTGCAGCTAGTAGTGTGACTTCGTAGAGACGTCAGAGATGTGAGGAGAGGAGGAAAGTGTGGAGTCGAAGATGACCCTAAGGTTTTTAGCCTCAGAGGTGGGATCGGGACGAGGGCCAAGGGAGGCCAGCCAGAGAGTTATAGGAAAGGGGGGATCAGGTGTGCCAATGAGGAGAATCTCGGTCTTACTGGCATTAAGGCAGAGTTCAGTGGCGGCACACCACTCCTGGATAGCCGAAAGCGGGTCAGAAATGAGAGGAGAAGTGGTGACAGGAAAGGAAAGAGACTGCCACAGACTGCAGGCAGTAAAAAACTCAGCATAAAACTCTGAGTTTGTTTATTTACTTAACATATGATAATGAACAACACATAGTACATGCACTTTTCTTTATTACTCCTTGACACTTAACTATTGATAGCACAATCAATGTGATTTTATCCCCGTTGGGTTTCTCATTTGTTTTCAGTGATTCAATATTGTATTGCCACTCCCACATTTCAGGAGGGTTACCATAAAGCCCTGAAGAAACCCCAAACACTGAGGTTAAGGCATCATATTTTGTTGTCTTTGAAGATTCCGGGATTTGGTGTTTAGAAAATTCCCTGGGGTTAATTTATTTATAGTTGTAAATTGCAGCTTCGTAAATTACATTTTAAATTGTTTTTATCACTTTAAGCAACAACTGGAAAATTGAGCCTAATTGAATTAATGCTTGGAACAAGAACATCTTCGGCGCAGCTCTGCAACAGAACACTCACAGCTGTTCATTTCTGGAAAACCCACAATAGATGAAAGTAGATCAAAGGACTTTGAGCATGTCTCTAAGAAAGCACACATGCACAGATGACTGTGTAATAACTTCCCAATAGTCATCGTATTTGAACGCGATAGAAAAACATCAGAGTAGATACTAGTGCATTTTGATACTGCCTATCAGCCCAGAACAGCACCTTAGGGTGTAGGCCTTTGCCACGGCGGCCAAAAAGTAAATATGTTGTCGTTTCCTGTTTTTCGTTACATGAAATGCAATACGCCACATTGCAATAGAGTTTCCAACGGACGCATTTATTAGGTCTATAAGGAATTAAATGGCAACATGTTCATCTCTCATGCCGAGAACTTAAGTAAATCTGGCCAAAGCCTACATTAATTCGAATCTTTCCATTTGATTAACAGCAATGGTGTCATTGTTGCAGTACCACGCCTTAGAAGGATGTTTTCCCTGTATATATTTTTTTTATACATATATGAACTTAAATAAAGGGGAAGGTATATTGTATATTAAACAGTTCACACATTTTCTTTTGCAGAAAACACCCCCGAAAAGTGGGGCTTCCCAATGTGCCAAGAGTTAAGAAAAGAAGGATGGTGTTGTGGACGGAATGCCAGGATGTCAGCATGCTTGGTACAGTATGACATTTTGTTTTAATATCTGCTTGATTTTTCAAACCTTCTTATGAGTTCATATGTGTTCATATTTCTCAAAGCTTCTTATGAGTTCATATGTGTTTCTTTTAGCAATACTGCCTGCAGTGATTACCATTATCGGATGTGGTCTTTTCAGTAAAAACGAACTATTGAGCTAAAATCATCTCATCAAATAAATGTTGCAATAAATGCATGCACTATTTTAAAAACATCCATGGCCAGGTTTTCCTCATGTACAGAGAAATGAAAAAAATGCATTTCAGTCCAGACGAAAATGCATGGGGGAGCTGCAGTCTGCTTTGAGAAATGCATCGAAGGATTGGCAAGGCCGCTTTCGCGCATTGAACATGGTGGATTTAGGACTGCAGAAGGAGTGTTTTTAAGCCACATTCGGATGCCTTTTTGGTGCTACATTTTTGGCATCACTATTCATTATTTCCTGCAACAATATACAGTAGTTTGTGACATGTGGCCTGAGGCTATAAAAGTGTTGTTGTGAATATTGAACTCCCTTTAGGGCAATGATCCCATATCTACTAGAAGTGTAGTCAATATTTCATACTGTAAATATATAATGGAGTCTTCGTTGATGACTCCAAGGAAAGGTTTCAGTTTAGTTCAATCATACAAGGACATTTTAGGACCCCATTGCTGAGTTTGCATCAAACTTCATTAACTATTTGGTTGGCTTATTAATGCCTTTTCTTACATACATATGTGGGTGCTAATTGGCTGTGGGTAGAGGGAGTCAAGGTTAAAATGATTTATATCAAACTCCAAGGGGCACATTTCTGTTTGCCTAGAATGCAACCCGCTGGACAAAAGCTTGACACATTTGAATGGCATATCTTTCTCTGCTTCGTTCCTTGCCCATGAACAGTGATAACTGACCGCAGTGTAGCCTGATACTGGGATATGGGTTAATAGTTTGTTTGTTTGTTTTGTTTGTTTATTTGTTTGGTAATGCGCACCAAGCCCTTAGGTAGACGGGCGCAACAGAAACAAGAAATCTTAAAAAACTTAGTTACAGTACAAGGTAGCAATACATAGAGCAGTGATTGCAGTAGGAGCAAAAATACAGGTACAAGATACATTAAATGCAAAGCAATGGTCTTGGTAAGTCAAGGAGGCATTATCGTGAGTAACAATATATGCACAAATACATATACAGATATGTATATACAACCTTACATGTCTACGTTAACGTATATCCATGGAGCATGCAAATATGACAGAACAGACGACCATGCATGTATAGTTAACCAATCTACAGTGTAGTTTGAGGGAACAAAGGGTCGTGTAGGGGCTGGAGAGGTAGAAGTGTAGTTCGGCAGTTAGGTGTCGTTAGTGTGTAGCCAATTGAGTATCTTATGTCTGAATATAGGGTAGGGTTGTTCTAGTCTGAGGTCAACTGGTAATTTGTTCCAACATTGTGCCGCTTTAACAGGGAAACTGGTTCCTCCTGCTGTCGAGCGTTTGAACCTAGGAATCTCTAACACGAATGAGTTTGCAGATCTCGTAGGGTGGGTAGCTGGTCTCCTGGTAATATTATCCATAAGGTATGGGGGTGCTAGGTTATTCAGGCATTTGGAGGTGAGGGATGCTGTTTTGAGGATAATTCTGTCCGTTATTTTCAGCCAGTTAACCTCCTTCCTGAATTCGGTAATATGCTCTCTGTAAGGGCTGTTCAATGCTGCCTTCAGGGTGTTATTTTGCAGTCTTTGGATTTTGTCTGTAATGTATTTGTTGGCTCCCGAGTACAGGGCATTACAGTAATCTAATCTTGACATGATAAGAGCGTTGGCTACTGTGGTGCAGCTCGCTCTCGAGAGGTATGGTCTGGAAGCTCTGATGAGTTTGAAAGTGTACGTTGTGGATGAGGCAAGGGAATTGACTTGCTTTTTAAGAGTGAGAGAGGAGTCTAAGTAGAATCCTAAAGTTTTAACTACAGACATCACCTTGATAGGGTTGTTATCAATGTTAAAGGATGTGTAGTTTGGGCTGAGCTTTTGGATATTAGCTTCAGAACCTAAGATCCATGCATGAATGAGGGTGTATATTTTGTTCACCAAGGCTGAGTCAGTCTCGAAAGGGGTATGAGGATCTGTGTGTCATCTGCATAATTAGTGTAGGTGACACCCAGTCTATCCAACTTGTCAAACAGAGGCTTGTTGAAGATATTATACATAGTAGGGGAGATGCAGGAACCTTGTGGGACCCCGCAGGTTATTTTAATGGGGTCGGAAGAGGCTGAAGTAGAGAAGACTCTCATGGTCCGGTTAGCTAAGAAGGATTGGACCCAAGCTATAGGATCTTTGGTGAAGTTGACGGCAGATTGGAGGTGGTTGCATAACACTGCATGGTCCACCAAGTCGAACGCTGCCGACAAGTCCAGTAGGAGTAGCAAAGCTATTTTTCCATTATCCTTTAGTTCTTTAATTAGTGTCTTAAGGTCTAACAGCGCTGTTTCAGTGCCATGGAGTGGGCGGAAGCCCGATTGTCGTCAGCCAAGTAGGTGGTTGGCTTCTAGATAGTCCTGAATTTGTATGTAAGCAGCTCTATCTAAAATTTTAAGTAGAAATGGCACAGTGTTGATGGGTCTGTAATTGGTAGGGATAGAGGGGTCCAGAGTTTGTTTTTTAAGTAATGTTAGAACCCAGGATTCTTTAAGATTGTCCGGTACTGATTAGTTTTAAATGAGGAGTTTATCAACTTGGAGATAAAAGGGGCTAGGTCTCTAGCTGCATCCTTTATTATCTGTGCTGGGCACGTGTCGCCTTTACAGTTAGAAGGTTTGAGGGAGAGTATTATTTATTCTGTTTCAATTATGGAGATAGTCTTGAATCTAAAGGGTGTGGTTGTCCTAGTCAGCGAAGGTTGACTAGTTTGTTGGTCAGTGAGTGGTAGTGAGGCTTTTTTCTGTTGCAATTTTGCATTGTAAGGACAGGATTTTATTTGATAGAGCATTTTGTATGTTAGTACACCATACTTTATCCTTTGGGGCATTGTCTACCGGTTGAATTGGGGATTCTAGTTCGCGGAGGATGGAGAATAATTCTTTAGTGTTGGATTTAGCTTCCTCAATCCTGTCATTGAAGGTGTTCTTATTGGCTTTGGTTATTTCTTTTTTGTACATTCTCACAAATTCCGTTAGGTTATTTTTGTTATTTTCAGAAGGGGAGTGACGCCAAATGGACTGGAGTTTCCTTTTTTGTGATCTTAACGATTTGAGTTGGGGGGTGAACCAGGCATTCAGGTGCGCTACTTGCCTAGCTTTGCACAGTTTGACAGGAGCTATCATGTCCAGTGCCTTAGTCATAGCATTGTTAAAGGTATTTACCAATGCAGCAGGGTTGTTATTTTCCATTCCAGAGATGGCAGGGAGGAGAAGAGGGATACGTTTTTCAGCAGTGATGTCCTTCTTACTTCTGGTAGGGAGAAGCAGTGCCATATTATTAGGCTTGGGGTTGAGGAGGTATAATGCGGCAGAGAAATGTATTAAGTGATGATCTGTCCAGGATTGTGGGACGATATCGGTAATGTTGATGTTGCAGTTTAGTTCGGATACCCAGTCAAGGGTCCTTCCTTTGATATGCGTTGGTGAGAGGACTTTTTGCGTAAGACCATGGTCATTTAGTAAGGCAGCAATAGATTCAGCATGTTTGTTGTCAGTATCATTAAAGCCTAAATTGAAATCTCCCAGCAGTAGTGTTTGGGAGTGATCTTTGGTGTTGTCGGCTAGAAGACTGGTTAGGTCGTCTTTGAAGGTGCCTAGAGGCCCAGGGGGTCTATATATCAAATGGATAGTTAGAGTACGGTTGTTGGAGAGGGGCAATTTGGCGATTAGTACTTCACAGGATGTAAAGGGATCTGAGGTGGCAAGTCTAATAGGGTGGGTTGTTTTGAAGATGATGGCTAGGCCACCACCTCCGGCATTCAGCCGGTCCACTCTAATGATTTGGTAGTTGTCAGGAACTGCTAACATGAGAGTTGGTCCTGTGGCCTCATGTAGCCAAGTCTCAGTTATGGCCAGTAAATCGAGATTGTCATTATTTAAGATGTCTGCAATTTCAGTAGCATGGGCTACCACTGATCTAGAGTTTATGAGGGACCCTGTTAGCATTAGGGTACTGTCATGGTTGGCAGTTAGCAAGGTTTTGTGAGAGAGGGTATCTCGGGAAGTGTGATTTTTAGGGGGAGTTTTGTCCGTGGTATTAGTAGTTTGCGTTAGTGTGGAGAAGGGGTTCTTAGATCGGGTAGTCGTTCGATTATTGACGTTGTTAGGGAAGTTTCTATAAGGTTCATAGATAGGAGACAATCTAGACCTAAGTCTCAGATTTCTATCCTTAGGAGGGTTTGTTATGATGGCAGTGGCCATAATGGTTATGATGTAAGTAGTGCCGTCTGGGCTAGTTTAGTCAAGTAGGCAGAGGTCATTGTCAAACTATGCTGAGGACATACTAACATCTAAGTGTTGATTCAGTGAAGATGAGGGGGGACGGGACTTCTGTGCTATAACTACCCTATGTTGTAGTTAGAACACATCTAGGCTAGTCAATGCAAAACACTCATAAGCTAAAGGCAATTATGGGCGAAGGCACATCTAGGCTAGTCAAAGGAAACGCAAGTAGGCTAAATGCAATTGTGGGTGCAGGGCACATCTAGGTTAGTCAATGCAAAACACACATAAGCTAAATGCAGTTGTAGGCGCAGGGCACATCTAGGCTAGTCAATGCAAAACACACATAGGCTAAATGCAGTTGTAGGCGCAGGGCACATCTAGGCTAGTCAGTGCAAAACACACATAGGCAAAATGCAATTGTAGACGCAGGGCACATCTAGGCTAGTCTGTGCAGAACACACATAGGCTAAATGCAATTGTAGGCGCAGGGCACATCTAGGCTAGTCAGTGCAGAACACACATAGGCTAAATGCAATTGTAGGCGCAGGGCACATCTAGGCTAGTCAGTGCAGAACACACATAGGCTAAATGCAATTGTGGGCGCAGGGCACATCTAGGCTGGTCAATGTAGCCTAGTAACAATAATAGATTAAGATGCATGTAATTATTTGAAGCAATGAAGGTAAGTCTAAATATGGTAGACACAGTGAAGGCTATGAGTACATGTGACTGGTGACGCAGTGATGGTTCAGCTAAGTACTATAGACCCCTATAAGGGCTGATCATATAACAATAGTAGGGGCTGTTGTTACTTTCATCAGTCTAAGGTCAATAGTTAATAGTTAGGCAGTAATTCAGTGGATGCAGCACGTAGGATACATTTGTCTATTCATCATCTCGCAAAAGTGGGGGGTCATGTAAAAGCACTATGCAGGCACATGATATATTACAGTCACAAACGGGAGCATGGTGAGCAGCAGGACTTGGTGCAGAGAAGTCCTTGGCTTCGGCAGCTGCTGGTGGGAGTAGATTGGGAGGGTGTACTGGGCACGGAGCACAAGTTAAATGCAGACACGTTCAGAAATTTTTAAAGACAGTCACAAAATGCCAGCCACTAGGCTTTAATGTTACCTTCAAGATGCATGGGTGCTGGGGTAAGCCACACAGGGATTCCGGCAGAAGCAGAAGGCTGGTGACAGAAGGCAGCCTTGTTTCCTGTGCCTTGGTGAGGTGGGCCGGCTTTATGCCTACCGGCGCCTGATAGGCCAAGAAGTAGCACCAGTAGCCTATCTGGAGCCAGGCAGCTGGGCTTAGGCAGGGGTAGGTGGAGGTGCTAGTCAGCCAGTTCTCGGACCGCCATCTTGGAATAGGCACTCCTCGTGGTGCTCAATTGTGCATTCAGAGAACAGGGGGCAAAAAACAATTTTGGCAACGTTTTTGCATTTAAAATAAAAATGGATGTGCAACATGCACGCACTTCGGAATTTAGAGGTGCTCAGATGAATTTTCGAGCGCATGTGCAAAGTAGCTGCAGAATGGCAATCTTCTTACCAGAAATGCTTTGGAGGGGGGCTCTTTCTTCCTAGCCTGAACACTGCTCCTGCAGTGCCCAGATGGAGCTCCTGCTCCACTGTAGGTCGTAGGTCTGTGAGGTCTCAGGCTGAGGACAGGAGGCAGCCATGTTTCCTTTGCCTTGGTGAGGTGGGCCGGCTTTATGCCTGCCAGCGCCTGATAGGCCAAGAAGTAGCACCAGTGGCCTATCCGGAGCCAGGCAGCTGGGCTTAGGCAGGGGTAGGTGGAGGTGCTAGTCAGTAGTCAGTAGTAGTAGTTGGTGCTTCCTGCCTGGTAAATGCAGATCACAAACAGACAGTATATTTCCTGATGTGACAGTCGTATGTGAGAGACCACCTGGGAAGTATAGAGGAACCCTATAGTCCAAATCCTACTAGCTAACTTTACACTTAATAAAAAATAACAGAAAAGGGGAGTCCGGAGCAATAGCCTCTGTCCTTGGCTTCTGCCTGGTCCAATCACTTAGACTATACTACATATACTAGGAAAATATGGCTGACCTTTGGTTCATCAAAACAGTCTTGTAATTCAAACTCAAATGTTCTTGAAAGCACTCCTTACGACTAGGGCTGTATTTCTTTCCCCTGGATCAATACAGGAATACTTAGATTACAGTTCTGTACCAACAAAGTTCTGCTCAAGGAAATAGAAATGTCTTTTTCAACCACAGTGTCCTTCTTGGAGAAACAGCATATGTCCTTTTCACCACAGTTGGTTGATAGTTCAAAACAAGTCAATGTCTTCCACAATATCCCTTTTGCAAAGATGATTGACTTTCTCTCCAAAATCAAATGCGGTTGTTCTGTTCTCATGTAACACTTTCTTCAAAAGAAACTACTTCTTGTCAAGATAGCAAGTTACTCTTTCTCAATACTTGTTGTTGAAATTGAAAACGTTTGTCAGGATAACACAAAGAAATGTGTCTCTGTGATGCTACTGCTTGTCAACAAATGATAAAGTACCTGAACTCTCTTCATTCAACAAAAGTTATTTGCGCATATCTTTTAACACAAACCATTTTCTTTCCTGGTCCACTTGCCTACTAGGACTAACCACTATAAGCCCTTTTCTGGAATACTCACCTGCCTGGAAGACAACTCCTAGAACTAACTTCAAACTTGATGCTAGTATTGATTCCAGTATTCTCCACACCAGTCTTCTGGCATGGTTTTACAATCTCTTGGCCCTTGGCAAGGTGAAATATATGCTTTTTCAAAAGTATATCTCTCAAAAGGGGATTTGTGCTTTACTTTCTTAAAGGTTTCTCACAACTTCTTGGCTGATGGTAATGCTGGTTGTGAGCTTTTCCCACTGGTTGTCTTAAAATATATGTCTCATAGCCTCTTGGCTATGGGGATAGCATTGGTTAGAGGCTTTCCCCACTGTTAGTTTGTCCCAAAGTCTTTTTTTTAAATGTATTTTTATTGGCATTTTGGATAACAACAAACAAAACCCCACCAACGGTCCCCCACACCCTCTTCCCTTCACCACGCCCACCCCTCCCGTTGTACATGTCTAAACCCAGGTCTGATAGTTCAAGCAATGCCCAAAATACGATATTTCTGTGGGCAACAAACAATGTTATAGTCCCAATCTTTATCAAATTTGGATTGATTGCCCTGTAGTAAGCAAGTCATCAATTCAAGAGCAATAAAGTTCCAGACTTTGGAGAACCATTGGCTAATGTTTGGCGGATCTTTTGATTTCCAATTTTTGGCATTTAGCAGAAGAGCCGCTAGCTGTAAAATGATAAAAGCTTTGCACTGTTGTCGAGAGCTTTGGCGCAGATCCATTTCAAGAACAACTAAAAGGCACAATCTAAGTGATCTAGGCTCCAGAAGTTTAAAAATATGTTTAAAAATGTGTGAGATTTATTTATTTCTTCCCAATATTGTGTCAGCATCGGACAGCTCCACCATATGTGTACCCAATCACCAGTCTCCCCGTATTCTCGCCAGCACTTATCAGAGATGGTCGACTTCATTTTGTGTAGCCAGGTTCGAATGTAGTGCCATTGTACCATAAGCTTATACCAAAATTCATGAACTTGAATGGACCGTGTGAGTTTTGGTCTTTTCTTCCATAACCTCTCCCAATCTTCTTCACCCATCTCCACCCCCAGGATCTGATGCCAGTGATGTCTATATGGCAATGTGTTGTTAGGAGTCATGTCGGCTGTGATTTTATATAAATTAGAGATCAAAGCTTTATTTCCAGGGTTGAAAGTTACACACTTTTCAAATGGAGTAAGATCTCGGATTGCTGCTTTCTTGTTAGGTGAGCTAATATCTAGTGCCGCACTTGAAAATACTGGAAGTGACAAGATTCCGAAAGGCCACATTCTAATTTACATTGTGTGAAAGGTTTTGGAACATTACCCTGAAACATATCACACAATCTTGTACACCCTGCTCGTTCCCATTTAGGGAATGCTCGCAGTTCCTGGCCTCGGCTGAAGTGTGGGTTATTAAATAAAGGAGTAAGGGGAGAAGGGACGGCTGTCAACTGATATTTTTTCATGGCTGTGTCCCACACTTCTTCTCCTAAGCTCATGATCTGACTATTCTGCATATTATGGGGGCAGTCTTGTTTAGGCAACCATAATTTATATTGAACTTCACACCCACCACGCGCCCTTTCCACCTGGACCCATCTTTTCTCAGAGTGTTCCACAACATTCCTTCAGGTACCTTACTTGCATTGCTTGATAGTATTTTAAAAAATGTGGCAGCCCAAGACCACCTCTAGACGTGGGGGTCATTTGTATTCTCAATGATACTTGAGGAGTCTTATTGTTCTAAATGAATGAAGAGATCGGCCCATGTAGTTTTTGAAAAAATGAGGTGGGGTCCCGTATTGGCAATGCTTGAAAAAGATACAGGGCCTTGGGCAAGGTTACCACCTTTACAGAGTTAATTCTGCCTAACCATGATACTGACAATGGACACCATTTTAACAATTGGGCTTTAATTTGTGTTAGCAGAGAGGGATAATTATCCCCATACTGCTTTGCTATTGTGCGCGTTCCAGTTACACCTAGTAATTGTATCCCTTTCTGAGCCCACTTGAATTGTGCATGTGCTCGTAAAAAACTGCACTTGATCTTCTGTAAGAGATACGTTTAACATTTCTGATTTAGTAATATTCATTTTTAAGCCGGCGACAATGCCAGATTTATCTAGCTCATGTTCTGCTGCTTGTAATGTGGTCAAAGGGTCAGATTCTGGGAGCAGCATGTCATCAGCCATAATTTTATGTGGGACTCCCCCAAAGTCTATCCATTGGATTGCCTCTGTCTGTCTGGTTTTGGCAAGGAATGGCTCAAGGTGCAGTGCATGCAGCAACGGTGACAATGGGCACCCTTGTTTTGTACCCCATTGTAAAGCTATAGGAGGAGATAAAAGGCCATTAATTAAAAGTCTAGCAGTGGGTCTTCTATAATTCGCCTCCATGTTTTCAATACATTTTTGCCCGAACCCCATTTCGGCCAGATTCTGAAAAAGAAACCACCACTCAAACTGATCAAAAGCTTACTCAGCGTCTAAGGATAGCAGAACTGCCAGGAATATTTTTATTTTCGACTTTCTCCAATATATGACAAGTTCTCCTAATATTGTCATGCGTCCACCGTTGTTTTATAAAGCCTGATTGGTCCGGATGTATTAGCAAAGGCATCACATCTTCCATCCTTTTAGCCAAAACCTTCATATACATTTTTGCATCCAAATTTATCAACGCTATTGGACGATATGACCCACATATGGACGGGTCTTTGCCAGGTTTTGGAAATAATATAATCCTTGCTTCCTCCATTGTGGGTGATATGCCACTAAAGTGTGGGAAAGAGTTATACAGGAGGGTTAGTCTGGGAACTAATATGTTTCGATATATATCCATCCGGACGGGGTGCTTTGTTTAAAGGAAGGTTACGTATAACCCTATCGACTTCATCCAGAGTTATATCCAAGTCAAGCAGGTCGTGATCTACTACTGATATATGGGGTAGAGTGACAGTCTAAATACACTTTTTGGTGCTGTGAATCAGGAAGTTCCGATTGATATAAATTAGTGTAAAATGTATGGAACTGCGAAATAATTTGTGGAGTTTCAGTACAGATCTCACCCGAGGGGAGCTGAATCCGTTGTATGACCTGAGATGCAGCTTTCTTCCGGAATTGTCTGGCCAGGAGCCGATCCGTCTTATTAGCTTTAATGTAATATTTTTGTCTAAGGTATAACGGAGACTTTTCCACTTTTTCTTTATGAAAGAGATGTAACCCTCCTGCCGCCATTCTGTACATTTTTTGTACACCCAGACCTTTATTTTTTCATTTTATTTCATTGCTAATTTTAGATCTTCCTCCAGCTCTAACTCCAATGCCTGTTTTTGTTTATATCTAGCGGCCCCTTCAGCTTTCAGAGTCCCCCTTAAAGATGATTTAAAAGCATCCCAGGTCACACTCTGAGTCGTCTCCCAGTATAGTTGAGATAAACAAAACTCCAGAATGTTCTCTTTTCTATTGTATCTCTGACCACCTGGTCCCTCAACAGCTCATGCGAAAATCTCAAAGCCCATGAAGTCTGGCATTTGTGGAAAATTGATATCTATAGACATCGGGGCATGGTCTGACAATGTTATTGTGTGACATATAATCTGCTGTATGCATCTCAACAGTGGAGTTGAGGCCCAAGCATAATGAATACGTGAAAAGGTGTGATGTACATGGGAATAAAACATATACACCTTGTCTAGCCCCTTTAATGTTATCCAAATATCTACCATGGACATCTGTGCAAATATTTGCTCTAGTGAATTGAAGGGTGGCGGTTTGGCATAGCGAGTGATAGTGCTGCGATCGCGTATTGGGTCCCAGGCGATTTTGAAATCTCCAAGAAGTATTAGTTCTCCCTCCATGAAAGATTCCAATTGTGTAAGGGTCATATTTAGGAAGCCCTCCTGGCCAACATTGGGGGCATGTACTGACACCACTGTTAGAGTATAAGACCCAAACGTCACACTCACGAAAATATAGTTCCCCCCTTTATGGGCCTTAGTACGTATCACTTTGGTTGGTGTTCCAGACCTTATTGCTATCAGCACCCCTGCTTGCACAATTATAGGGTAATGGCAGAGACACAATTTATGCCTATCCAATTCACAAATATAAATCTCCTGAAGCGCCACCAAATCCGGTTGTTGGCGCCCCAGTGGGGCATCAAGTTTTTTCTGCTTAAGTGGGGTGTTTAGGCCCCGGATATTAAGCGTCAGGCACCTGAATGTTACGTATTGACATCAAGTCCACGATCAAGCTATCAAAGGTCTGAATCTGTGCATTGTTTACATACAGTTTTACGCCCCATGCACTATGGTTTCCCCTCCCATCCACTCCCTCCCCCAACCCCTAACATTTCCTTCCCCAACTAAAAATGTTCCCCCTACTCCCCATCTAAAGTCCCCAGGTGCGTGTCACAGTACCTAATGTATCCTGGGGTGCAGACCCCCAGCTCTGAGTCAACTTTTACCCCAGAGTAAAGTGCTGGGTATCCTAAAACCCCACCTGTTACCTGAAAATATTGAGTCCAAGATGTTATAATCTGACCACGCTTAAAACGGGATTACTAGTTGTTGTCCATAGATTTACATTGTTCAACATGGCACGTCTATGATGAAGCCTTTGTGCCCTGCCCTTTAAGGCGAGATCTTCAGTCATCTTGCTGTGCAACCCTATTTCTACACCCTTGTCGATCGCCAAATGAACCTGCCCAAGGAGTGGGCTGCGTGGTAGAGCGAGCTGTCGCTTTGTCCATAGTGTCTTCTATTTGAAGTATAGCTATTCCTGCATCACGGGAGGTTATTCTGTGCTGACCTCCTTTAACTGAAAAAGCCAAGCCAAATGCAAAAGTTCATCTGTGTTTGATCCCACAGGACTGTAAAGTTTTCACCACAACTTGCATATCTCTGCTTATATTTTTGAAGGGTTGTTTGTGAAAGATCTTGGTACAATTGGATCTCTTACCCGTTATAAGTGATTGGGGTTGCGTTCCTAGATTCCTTAAGAATTTGCTCTCTTTGTGGGTATAATGCGCAAGCAACAGAACATCTTGCCGGCGGGCGGGTTCCATTCTCTTTGGGCCCAAACTATGCACCCTGTCCAGCTTGATTGTATCTGATGCATCCCCAGATAGTAGATCCGAGAAAATATGCGTGCCAGTGTCTTTAAGCTCCAGATCCATCACTGTTTCAGGGAGATTGTTCGAACGACAGGATCTATTTTCCAAATCCTCACATTGCAGTTTGAGATTATGTGCCACTCTTTAGAGGTCTTCTATAGCCACATCTGCTTGATAACTTTCCTGTGTGAGGTCTTGTATTGCTCTCTCGTTTGTGTCAACTCGATCTCCCAGTACTGCGATTTCCTTTTCCTTACTAAAGTTTGTTGATGAATGCAAATTCTCAGACGTAAACGTAGAAAACTGTAGAAAAGAGGCAGAAAACTTTTCTTCGAAGTCCTGAAAAGTGTTTGTGAAATCTTCTTTGGAGGCAGCCATTGCCAACTCTGCAGAATGTGGGTCGGATGAAGGAACAACTTCTGATGAACTTGCAGAGACAGGTGCAGTAGGATCTTTAGCACAGAGTCTGTGCAATGAATTTTATCTCGTCTGGTGGACTGCTGCACACCCTAGACAGTGAAGATTTCTTTTTACCTCTCAGCGTGTGCAGATGGCCTTATTTGGCGTGTCATACCCAATGTCCAGCTAATGCCCCTGGATTAAGCTGCAATATGTTAATGTACAGTTCACAGATATTGTTTGCTTTGTGTTTGGAACTTCATATGCTCACTGTACAATATTAATGTTGAAGCAGCTTATATTTGTATTTATTGTGTTTATATAGCGCTTTAATCCAAAGCGCTTTACATTATAACAACAAGATACATAGACATTTATAACAGTGGAAGCAATTTACAAAACATGAATCAAACCAATAAAACAGTAAGTAGAGCAATCAACCTGTGAGGGTAAAGTGAGGTATGGAGGGGGGTGAAGAAGGGAAAGGAGGAGGGAAACCAAGGGCATTAGGGTGAAGATGTAAGGAGGGAGAGGTAAGGGTAAGGGGAAAGGAGGGTATGGAGAGGTAAGTAGGGGATATGTGAGGGAGGGGAGAGAGAAATTAGAGTAGGTAAAGGGTATCAGGGTGGGGAATGGAGAAGGAGAGATTTCAAGGAAGCACAGAAAGAGGAAAAGGTGGGGATGGAGCGGATAGAGAGAGATAGGGAGCTCCAGTGCAGGGGGGCTAGGAGCTGAAAGGAGCAGAAACGGGAGGAGGCACATGGGGAAGGGGGGACAGTGAGAAGGAAGAGATCAGCAGATCGAAAGGAGCGGGAAGGGGTTTAGAAAGAGAGGAGAGATAAGGGGGAGCGAGATCATGGAGAGATTTAAAGATGATACAGAGGACATTAAATTTAAGTTGGGAGTGAAAGGGAAGCCAACCAAGGTAAGAAAGCGAAGAGGAAATGGAGTTGTGAGGAGCAAGGAGACAGAGGGTATGGATGGCTGAGTGGTAGAGGGATTTTAGGGGGGTGAGATGAGATGCAGGGAGTCCAAAGATTATAGAGGAGCAATAGAAGAGGCGAGAGAAGATGAAGGAGGAGATTAAATGTTTAGTGGCATGGAAGGTGAGAGAGGAGCGGACTTTGCGAATGTTGATAAGGTGGAAGCGACGGGCGCGAGAGGTAAGAGAAATATGGTGGGAAAAGGAGAGGGAGGAGTCAAACTGAATGCCTAGATTTCAAGCGTGGGCAGAGATGAGGAGATTAGAGGGGGGAAGTGATTAAAGGTGGAGGAGAGGTAGGGGGAAGAGTGTTGGAGGGAAAGAATAAGACTTCAGTCATCAGTGTTGAGGGAAAGAAAGTGGGATGACATCCAGAGTTTAATGGCAGTAAGACAGGAAGAGAGTTTAAAGTGGTGGTCAGGAGAGAAGGAAGAAAAGGAGAGGAAGAGTTGGGTGTCATCAGCATAGAAATGGTGAGAAATACCGAAGGAAGAGATGATGGAGGCGAGGAGAGAGGTGTAAAGAGAGAATAGGAAAGCGCCGAGAACCAAACCTTGTGGTACGCCGTAATCCAAGGGGAGGGTGGATGAGGTACGACAACCCCAGGAGACCGCAAACGAGTGGGAGAAGAGGTAGGAGGAGAGCCAGTTGATAACAGAGCCTTTGAAACCAAAGGAAGAAAGAGTGTTGAGGAGTAAGGGGTGATCGACAGTGTTGAAGGCAGCAGAGAAGTCGAGGAGAATGAGGACAGAGGATTGCTTAGAGTATCGAGCGGAGAGGAGGGAGTTGAGAACATAAGTGAGAGCAGTTTCAGGGGAGTGTTTAGGTCAGAAGCCAGATTGAGAGGGAGGAAGGAGGGAAAGGTTAGTGACAAAGGCTGAGAGCAGGGGATAGGCTAGGCGTTCAAGTAGTTTAGAGAGAATGGGAGTAGAGATTGGACAGATATTTGAGTTAAGAAGGGGATCGGCAGAAGGTTTCTTCAGAATAGGTATAATAGTGGCATGCTTGAATGCGGAGGAGAAGGTAGCTGAGGAGAGACAGATGTTGAAGAAGGAGGTTAAGTATGGGATGAGAAGAGGGTAGATCTTCGGCATAAGGAGGGTGGGGATTGGGTCTGTAGGGGCCGATGTAGGGAGGGCTTTGGACAGGAGGAGGGACACATCAGATGGGGAGACAGGCGAGAAGTCAGACATGCAAGCTGAAGTGGAGCGGGGGAGCGGAAAGGGGGGATTAGGAAGGGGAGCTGTTAATGCTTTGACGAAGAGAGAGAATCTTGGAGGAGAAGAAGTCTGCAAAGTCAGAAGGAGAGAGGGTGGATGAGGCTGAAGGGTCAGGGGTGTGCGGGGAGAGAAGACGAGAAAGGGCTTGAAAGATACAGCGAGGGTGAGAGGCTTGGAAGTGGAGAAGGTTAGAATAGTAGGAACATTTAGCAGAGTTGAGGCAGGAGTCATAAAGTGGTAGGAGAAATAGGAGGTTTGGTTGGATGGTGAGGGAAATTTGAGCCATAGTCGCTCGAGGCGACGGAGGAGACGACGCATGGAGAGAAGTTGAGAGGGTTTGCGAGTAGGACGGAAGGAAGAGAGGGGGTAAAGTAGATCAAGAGTGGAGGAGATAGAGAAGGAAGGAGTGGATAGAGCATCATTGGCCGAGAGAGAAGAGAAATCAGGCAGGGACGAAGAGAGGATGAGTAAGTGTTGAAAAAGAGAGAAGGACTAAAGTCGCGAAGGTCATGTCGAGAGAAAGAAGTAGGTGAGTGTACAGTAGCAGAAGAAGGGAGAAGGGGAGTAAGGGAGAAGGGGAGTAAAGCATGGTCAGCGAGATAGTTGGGTAGTGTAGAGATGGAGGAGGGGGGTAGGTTGAGTTAAAGATAAGATCAAGAGTGGAGCCAGAAGAGTGAGTAGGAAAAGAAGGGAAAGGAGAAAGGAGGTAGGAGTCAAGTATTGAGAGAAGAGGGGAATATTGAGGGGGAGTAGGGAGGTGAAGATTGAAGTCTTCAAGTACAGTGAGAGGAGAGGGGGAGGGAGAGATAAGAGAGAGGAGGTGGTCGAGGTCTTCGTAGAAGGAGGAAAGGGGGCCGGAGGCTGGTAGATGATTAAAAACGAGATAGGATGAGGGGAAGTAAAGAATTTGTATAAGTATTAGAAGAAAGGGAAGGTGGGAAGAGGCAGTGAGGAGCTAGAAGAAAGGTATTTAGGGTGGAAGAGGAGGCCAATGCCACCGCCATGGCCAGAAGAGCGAGAGATATGAGAGAACAAGGAAGAGGAGGTGGTGAGGGAAGCAGGGACATTGGAGTTGTGAAGGGGGATGCAGGTTTCGGTTAGACATAGGAAATGAAGGTTAAGACAAAAGAACATGTCCAAGGTTGCTGCGGTCTTATTGCAGAGGGATCTGGCGGTCCAGAGAGCAATGTTGATGAGGCTGGGGGGTTGGACAATAGGGGGGGTAGATAAGGTTAGGACGGAGAGGGAGGGTTGGCATGGGGTGGGAGGAGTGGGGGCGGGGGCTGAGGAAGGGAATGGACATTGGGATGGGAGTAGGGGAGAGGGGGATGGGAGGAGGGGGAGGAGTAATGAGTACAGGGAGAGAGGAGTCTGGCAATACACATAACAAAGGGGAGGAGAGAGTGCTGTGAAGAAGAGGGAGTAAAAGAGGAAGAAGGGGGAAGGTGTATAAGAAGGAGAGTGAAAGAGAGAAGGAAGGGTCAATGGGGGATAAATCGATCAGGGCTAGGGTAAGCGAACCTCAGATCAGAGGGCTCGGGTGGGAGGGGGATTTGTGGGTAAATAATTGAACTAGTGGTGGTGGGTTAGGAGTCAGGAGAGCCCAGGTAGAAGCGAGCAGATCACTGTTCAGAAAGGGTCAATGGTAACAAATGGCCAATGGGGGATGAAGAATCATGGAGGTGGCTGGGAAGTCTGCAGATAGGAGGGGCCAGGTGATGACCGGTGAGCCACAGAAATAAAATGGGAATTAGGTAGTAGCAGGAGGTCCACAGTTCAGAAAGTCCCAGGTGGTAGAAGGCGGTCCATGGGAGATGAGAAATCCAGTAGGTGGTAGGAAGGCCAACAGATAGGGAGGGCCAGGTGGTGACAGGGGGACCATAGAAGTAGAATGATCTTAGGTAGTAGCAGGAGGACCACAGACCAGAAGGTCAGATGGTAGCAGGTAGTCGGTGGTGGATGAGGAACCCTGTAGGTAGAAGTTCATGGGTGGTTGCAGGTGGACCACAGTTCTGAAGGTGACAGATGGTAGTAGACAGTATGTGGTAGATGAGGAGCCTTGGGGGTAGCGGGGAGCCGGCAGACAGGAAGGGAGCAGGTGATAACAGACTGGCCACTGGGCCGAGGGGCCTGGTGGTAGCAGATGGTCTGTAGGGGTAGAAGTGGAAGCAGTGGAAGCAGGAGGACCACCGTTCAAAGAGTCTCTGGGGGTAAAGGGCAGTCTGAGGTATGTGAAGAAGCCAGGAGGCAGTAGGGGGTTAACAAACTGAAAGGGCCCAGGGGAAGGCTGTTATACTACTGACCCAAGGGGCTCAGTATTAGTGGGCGGTACGTGGTGAGTAAGGGCCCTGGAGGAGGCAGGGGTAAGCAGTTGGGAGGGATCAAGAGGAAGCAGATGGGCCGAAAGACAAAGAGCCCTGAGGGAGCAGGGGTCCGCGGCCAACCACCACTCGTCAGGGGAAAGCGATGAGGGGAGCCAGCAACAATGTCTCTGTGAGGCTGGTGATGAGGAGACAGGTGCTGGAAGGGGAGGATTCAGTGGAGGAGAGAGGCCAGTCGCTGCGAGAGGGCAGCAGACACAGCAACCAGTGGCACCGAGGCAAGGAGCAATAGCTGGAGAAGGCACAGCCGAAGCACCCCAAGAGTGCAGAGGGGCTGAACAGAGAGGGGGATCCAGGAGAAAGCAGAGCTGTCCAGGGTCGAGTCGCTAGAAGGTGTGAAGCAGGCTGAGGAACAGTCCTCCCAATGAGACACAGCAGCCAGCGTCTGCGCGGCGGGTGCAGCAGTAGCAGGAAGAGCACGGCAGAAGCGATCCTCAGACAGAGAGCAGCTCCCTCAGACCGTCCGAGAAGCCACACAAACACAGAGGGCCGGTGCCGAACAGGAGGAGAAGGTCAAGGCTGCTGCCAGCAGAGAGGGAGTGGAGAAGAGACAAAGGCTGCCAGCGGAGGTCCAGCTCTCCCCAAAAGTGAAGGGTGGGAGGAGGCGTGTCCAGCACCGGCAGTGGAGGACCAGATGGAGTCGAGGGCCCACAGAGGATGGGGCAACGAACACAGCAGCCAAGCTCCACAGGTGTGCGTGGCAGGGCAGAAGCAGGAAGGCTGCAGCGTCCCGCTGGCAGAGAGATAGTGGATCCAGTCCTGAGCAGCAGGCAGAGGCCCCGCACACCTGCGTGTAATGCGGGAAGCAGCCTGGTCGCCTGGGATTGGAACAGGTTGGTCTTGAGTAAGTCTGGAGCTGCCAGCAGAGGCTCTGCGCTACAGGGTTGAAGCAGGAAGGCCGCAGCATCCCGCTGATAGAGGAGAGAGTGGGTCAGGTCCAGATCAGCAGGCAGAGGCCCTGCGCGCCTGTGTGTGATGGAAGCGGGTAGGGGCCTGACCTACCAGGTTTGGCACGAGATTGTTCCGGTTTTGGTCCAGAGCTGCAGGCAGAGGCTCTGTGCGCCACCGCCGCTAAGTGACTTGGGTCCACAGCTGGAGGGGAGATCCAATTCCCAGAGAAGTCTGGACCAGTGCAGCAGGCAGAGGTCTTGGGCGTCTGCATGGGATGAAGATGGGAAGAGGCCTAGTCGTTGAGGAAGCGACCGGGGTTGCAAAGCTGGAAAGAAGGTCCCATTCCTGGAGGAACTTGGTCTGGAGGTTCCACAGAGTTAAAGAAGCACATTTATATGTGCACTGTTACACAATAAACATTTTTCAAGTGTCAGCGGGATGCCCAATCCCTGCCAAGGTTATTTGTAATCTTAAAATAAAAGCTAAAGAAACTGAAGAAATCACTGTTCACCCCCTTGGAGACCACCATGGATGCCTTTGTGTACCGAGGTGGGCTGCTGAACTTAATCGGGTACCGAAGTGTGAATTGTGGGTTTATACCTTATCAATGAAGATCAAATGAAACCTTAATAACTCACAGTAATGCACTTGGGAGCTCAGGGCTCCCGAGCTCCTGAGGGAAACGCTGGTCACACCTCTGGCGAGAATGACAACGCGGACCCCGAACAGGTGTAGAGCACAACCTTCTTTATTTCATTCGTGGTCTGACTGCCCTTGCCTCCCTAACCTCAACATCACTTCCCCAGTGTTTCATCCCAAACATTGGCCGTCCCATCCAACAACATGGGAGGGCTACAGGTCACGCGTGCAACATGACATCTCCCCCTTTTTAACGTAACAGATCACTCACAGTTTATCAGCCCATTTCCTCGAACAGTCTCTAGGGCTTCATGCGACATCTCTGAGGCCTTGTGGGAAGAAATGGCATCAGCGGGGACGAGGGTTCTCTTTCACTGCTGACTTCCTCTTCCGATTGTTCGCTGTCCCCTTGGTATGACTCATCCGAGTACCTGTCCTTTTGGCTGTCATATGCGTGCTGCCATGCGAAGAGTAGGTCGGCCTCGATCTTCTTAAAGTGTGACGAGTTCCTTGTTATGGACCGTTGTCGGTCTCTGCTGGCTGTTATTATGGTGTTCTTCCTACTGGTCACGATTAAGTGTTCTGCTGCAAAAGTACGGTCCTCCTTCCATCCCTTTGATTGGCGTACCAGCACCTGGTCTCCAGGTTCAATGATGGATTCTTTGGCTCTTCGTTGGGTGTTTGCCCTGTCCTTCATTTTGCTTTTCTCTTCCTGGTCTCTGCCTCTCACTTGCTGTTCCAGTAGAGTTGGCGGTGGCTGTCTGGGTCCTTCAGGTAGTCTTGTTTTGATGTGTCTACGGAACACTAAATCTGAGGGGCAAACCCGTGTGGTTCTATACGGCATGTGGCGTGATTCGCGCAGCAGTTGGTACAGTGATTGTTTGAAAGGCTTGTTAAGAAGGGTGGCTATTTGTAGTGTCCTCTTGATGCTGGCCATACATCTCTCGACTATGCCGTTAGCTTGAGGCCAGTGTGGTGTTATCTTTCTGTGCTGGAACCCCATGTACCTTGCAAAGTTTTGGAAGTCCTGGCTGGTGAATGGCGGACCATTGTCCGCCTTTATGACTTTTGGGATCCCATATATTGACAGAATGCGATCCAGGGCGGGAATCATGCATGTGGCTGTTGTGCTTACGACCAGCAGGGCGTCTGGGAAATGTGAGTGCTCGTCGATCAGCACGAGTACATATATACCGTTGCAAAGGGTTCTAAAGAAATCCACCGCTAGTTCTTTCCAGACATTCTCAGGGAGCAGAGACACCTTCAGAGGGTTGGGGTGTGGAGGCAGAACCACCTGGGCGCATACAGAGCCCTTGCCGATGATCTCCTCTACCATGGCGTCTAGCTTGTGGAACCACAACTTTTGTCGAAGGAGGCGCTTCATGGATACGACACTCCGGTGGCCTTCATGCGCCAGCCTGACTGTCTTTTCTTGTAGTGACTCGGGTATGATTACCTTACAACCCTTCATCACAATGTAGTTATCGACGACTGTTATCTCGTCCTGTACCAGGTCCATGCATCT
This sequence comes from Ambystoma mexicanum, assembly GCF_040938575.1. Lineage (NCBI taxonomy): Eukaryota > Metazoa > Chordata > Amphibia > Caudata > Ambystomatidae > Ambystoma > Ambystoma mexicanum. The sequence continues at coordinate 807,637,578 of NC_090936.1, forward strand.
TATGTCATCCTTCACCGATTCACTCCTGTTCGTGGCCTGATGTTTCAGATGTGAGGTTTTCCCTGACTTGATACAGTGAGTTAAGCTGGCGAGGTCCGTGTCCTGTTCTGATGCGGCTGCGAGGTCGTCCCAGTCCGCCGGAAGTGGCTGTAGATGGTGAATGATATAGTTGATGTAAGCGTCTGCAATGGATGTTCCCGCTTGGGATGGGCCTGTGGGCTGACGAGATAGATAGTCTGCTGGGTTCTCTTCCTTACCAGGGTGATGTACAATGTCGAATTTGTAATCCTGTAATTGCAGGCCCCATCAGGCTATCCTGGGGGGCATTCTGGCCTTTGGGTCTTCGTAGATTGTCAGGAGGGCTTGGTGGTCTGTGACGACCGTGAACACCTTTCCGTACAAGAACAGGTGGAAAAACTTGCAAGCCCACATGACCACGAGGCTCTCTTTCTCCACCTGGGAGTATGCTTGTTCTGTGGTTGTAAGGCTTCTGCTGGCATAAGCAATGATTAACACGTTGGACAGGTCAGTGGGGTCCCGCTGCATTAGTATGGCCCCTAGCCTGATTGGGCTGGCATCGACTATCACCCTGGTCTTCCTTTCCACATCGAAGAATGCCATGTCCTCTGTGCTGGCAATGTTGTTACGGATGGTTTAAAAGCACTCTGGTAGTCCCTTGAACATTTGAATGGTTGGTCTTTACGGGTGAGTAGTCGAAGAGGGTTGCGGACGGTGGCATAGTCCTTGAGATATTGTGAGCAGTAACTTGCGAGACCTAAGAAGGAACGCAATTCGGAGGTGGTTTGGGGTGGTTGGGCCGTGTTGAGTGCCGCCACCTTATCTGGGTTTGGCTGCATTCCTCTCTCCTAAAATATGTGGCAGTAGAATCTAAGGGAGCCCTTGCCAAACTCGCATTTGTATTTGTTGAGGGTTAGGCCAGCTGCTTCAAGTGCTGAGCAGACTCTGTGCAAGGCCACGTTGTGCTCTTCTTTGGATTTTCCAAATACAAGGACGTCGTCCGAGTAGTTAAGGCAGTTGGGCACATGCTGGATCACCTTATGAATTTCCTCCTGAAATATCTTGGCGGCAGACGAGATACCAAAGCTGAGATATTTATATTGGAATAGACACAGGTGCGTGACAAAAGTGGTGATATATCGAGACTAGGGTGCAATCTCCATTTGGTGGTACCCCTTTGTGAGGTCCAACTTCGAAAATATCTTTGCACCATGCAGCAGGTGTATCATTTATCATGTGAGTGATCCTGGGCGCTTGGTGTCTTTTGCGCCCTATCGCTTTGTTGGCCCTCTACATATCTACGCATAGTCTAATCGAGCCATCAGGTGATTTCTTGGCACCAGGACTATGGGTGAGACCCACAGGGTAGGGCCTGTGACTCGTTCAGTGGCTTGCTGTTGTAGGAGTTTGTCTATCTCTTCTTCCACTTGCCACTGTATATTAACTGGTATGCCCCGGTAGTGTTGGTCCACTGGTCTGACCTCAGGGTTGATGTGCAATTGTATCTTCCAATGTTTTAATTTTCCAAGTCCTTTGAACAGATTCAGAAATGCTGCTTCGATGTCTTCAGGTTTGGTGAAATAATTGTGGGCCATTAGCTGGCATAAGATGTGTACTAGCCCCGTTTGGCGGCCATGCAAGCGTGAGCGAACTCTGAGAGGCTCCCACTCGATCCGGCTAATGATCCTGAAAAAAGGCTGAAATACACGTCGGAAGACCGAACGAACGCCAGGGAAAGGCATCGGAAGGCTCAGGGCGCATACGGGGGAAGACCCGAGAAAAATCGGAAGCTGGAACGAGCGAAAATGGAGAGGGAGAGATGCGTGGCGACACTAACAAAATGGCGGGCGCACAACACTGAGACCACGACCCGCGTCCTGTGACACGAAGGAGGACGTGAAGAAGGACAGGAGGTGAAGGGAGAGACCGGAGGCGACGGGGGAGGCAGCCGACCAACACCCAGCTCCGGCAGAACCGGAATACTTTCCGAGCGACGTAGGTGCGGAGTACCGACTGCAGCAGGCGGAGGAAGGAGCCCGCGACGGCACTGCAAGCAGTCGCGCTGCGTGGAACTGAAGCGGGCAGAGTCGCCACGAGAAGCGAGAAACGAGAGGCGGCCCACAGATCGGATTGAAGAAGAGCTCTCCCCTGCCGGCGCGGAGGTGAGCGACTGTAACGGAGACCCGGCGGAAGAAAGGGGCGAGTCAAAGCCCAGACCCGGACCGAGGACCAAGCGGAGCCTGCGAGGGGAGCTGCGGCCGAACTGGGACGGCGCAGAGACGAGTAGGCGCGAAGTACCAACTGCATGGAACTGGAGCGGGCAGAGTCGCAGCGAGAAATGAGAAGCAGCCCACAGGTCGGACCGAAGAAGAGCCCTCCCCTGCCGACGCGGAGGCGAGCATTTGTAACGGAGACCCGGTAGGGGAAAGAGGCGCAGCAGCGACCGGGACGCCAAAGCCCGAACCCGGACCGAGGACTAATCGGAGCCTGCGAGGAGAGCTGAGGCCGCACTGGGACGGCGCAGAGCCAAGAGGCGGCCGTTGACATAACGACAGGGAAGTGAACCAAAGAAGACACACACAGAAGCAGACCCCGGCCCAGCCAGCTGCCTCAGGACAATAAGTAAGAGAGTAAAATAACCCCCGAGGCGGCTCCTCAATAGAAGCACGAGCTACAAATTCAGCTGGTAAGACTGGCCGCCCGCTATAACGCCAGGACAGGGGCAGTGACCAGGGGAAGAACCGCCCCACGGTAAGATAGACCGCAAGCACCCACGGGTGTGCGAGAAGACATTACCACAGAGAGACACGGTGGAAGGGCAAATACAGAGAGACAGCAGGAAGAAGCTCTTTAGAGGCCAACACACGCAGGAAGTGAGGGCGAAGACTGCGCAGAAACCCATCGGAGCGCAAAGCAGACCCCGGGCAAGTAGGACTCCACTACAGGCCGAGACGAGCAGGTATCAACATGCCAGACAAGCCAAAGAGCGGCAGAGGGAGACAGACTGTCATGGAGACATTTGCCCGCAAGAGTGATGACCAGCAGCCTGAGGCGGAAGAGAAAGACACGCCAGAGCCATATGTCACGCAAGGAGAGATCAGGCAAGTGGAAAGCAGCATATTGGAAGCCATAGAGGCGCTAAAGACGTCAATAGAAGGCAAGCTAGATGCAGTAATGGTGGATGTGGGTCTCCTCAGACAAGACACGAGGAACCTGGCGGAGAGGATGACAACAGTAGAGCAACAAGTGCACAGCAATTCAGCGGAAGTATCCACCTCGCGTACACAAATGTCAGAAGCAATAGAGAGAATCAATATACTAGAACGCAGAGTGGAAGACCAGAAAGCAGGGCCCGACGTAATAACGTACGCATAGTAGGGCTGCCGGAGGGGGAGGAAGGAAGAGACCCCACGAATTACATTGAGAACCTCCTGATCCAAGAAGTAGGAGCTGGGACCCTGTCCCAGGGCTTTGTAGTGGAGAGAGCACATCGGGCGCTAACCAGAAAACCGCGCCCAGGAGCACCACCGAGACCAATGATTGCAAAGATCATGAACTTTAAGGACAGGGAAAAAATCCTGACTTTCTCGAGAGAAGGAGGGAGCATAACAAGAAATGGGGCCAAGATAACGATGTATCCAGACTATACGGTCCTTGTGCAAAGACAGAGAGCCCAGTTCTGGCAGACCAAAGGGCGCCTTCGAGCGGCAGGGGTGAAATTCATGCTGCTGTACCCAGCCAAACTTAAAATACTGCATAACGGAAAGACACAGATCTTCGAGACAACGGCTGACGCCCAGGAGTGGATGGACCAACAAGGGATTCCGCAGCTGGCAGAGGGAGGCGAGCGAAACAGAAACTCCCCCCGGCGAAACAGAGAGTGAAACCAAGCGCGATATGCATACCCAACGCCACAGCAACAGAGCAGTAGGGACACCCTGCCGTGAAATACCAGAATAGGGTGACCGACAGCCTCCAAGTTGAAAAGCCTACAGTAAAGAGAATTGCAGGAGGAGCAAGAAACTCAGGGAAGCGGAACCGCCAAGACCCACAGTGGAACCCCAGTTATGACGATGTTTATAGTGTCAGTTTTGAGACACTACGCCGCGACAGGCAGGCCCAAGGAGAGGAAGACGGCACCTGGAGAGCGGTGGGGCCCGAGCAGGGAGAGGGAGGCTGGGCGTTTGTTGATGTTCTTTTGGTTAACAGTTATAGCAGTTGGAGAGTTAAGGCTAAGCCCGCAGAAAAAAGAGGAGAGCAGAAGGAGAAATAACAGTTGTCATACACAAAGAATCATTATGGAAGACAAACACAGGGAGCAGCACCCACAAGCAGAGAGCTGGCGAAAAGTACGGAACGAGACTGTCAACAACGGAATACAGCGAACAGTAGGGGAACCGACCCGAGAGAGCCGACGAACAGACTATTTAAATTCCAACAGGCAGAAGAAGGGATACAAATTCCTGGCAAGAGTAAATCGAGGGAATGGAACACTGAGCAGGCCCATGGGAAAAAATAGGCCTCTAGAGCGAGTCTCCATAAGGACCGAGACGACCTGAGGATTGTCACGTGGAACGTCAGAGGGATGAACGCATATGTCAAGAGAGTGAGGATATATACCTGGTTGAACAAAACAAGGACCCACATTGCAATGCTGCAGGAGACACACCTGACGGCCGCAAAACAAGCCAAGATAGAGAAAAAATGGGGTGGTCAGATGTATAGCGCAACATACTCCAATTACGCAAGGGGAGTAATGACCTGGGTCGCTCCCGGAATCCCATTCCAGCTCATCAACCAAGAAAAAGACGCGGAAGGCAGGGTCCTGATGGTCCATGGGATGCTGGAAAACCGGGAGATATGCCTGGTGAATACCTATGCCCCCAATCATGACGCGACGGCCTTCTTCAGGACACTCCCGCCCCGGCTGGCCCCGTACAGGAATGCCACGATGATCTGGGTGGGCGACCACAATTGCACATTAGACCCCCGGCTAGACAGGTCGGACAATAAGCACAGGAGAGCGGCGCCACCAGCGAGAGCACTACGACAGATGTTAGACCAACTCGAGCTCGAAGACATCTGGAGGAAGGTACATGGGGAAGAGAGGGGATACACGCATTACAGTGCCCCACATGGGACATTCACACGGATAGACTACCTTTTCACGGGCAAGGAGACACTGGGGGAATTTACTGAGGCACATATACCTGCGCGAACCCTATCTGACCACGCCCCCCTGAGAATCACATGGGAGCACACACACAGGAGAGCCCCTATACCCACGTGGAGATTAAGGGCAGAAGCATTATTAGATGGAGGTTTCCAAGAATACATTCAAAATGTAATAGACGATTATTTTCAGCATAACGCGGGTAGTGTGGAAAGCACGGGCACGGTATGGGAGGCCTTCAAGGTGGTGGTCAGAGGTGAGGCGATGGGGAAGATGGGAGGCCTTAGGCGAGAAACCCTAACGCAACTAGACGAGCTGGAGGGGGAAATCGAGAGAGCTGAGGAGCAGGCGGGGGAGAAGGGGGCGGAACAGGGGAACCTCACCACCCTGCGACAACAGTGTGTAGAGACCTGGGAAAGACTAGGGCGCCTTGACTATGGGAAATATATACAGAAATTACACGCCGAAGGGGACAAGCCCAGCAGACTCCTGGCCTGGCTAACCAAACAGGATACTAAGCGGGAACCGATCAACGCAATCCAAAATAGACAGGGAGAGGTGATAAGATCCCAGGACGGTATAAATGAGGTGTTCTCGCAATTTTACGAGGATTTATACTCCAGGGTCCAGGAAGCGGAGGAGGGGGACCTGGAGGATGCCCTCGCGGAAATCAGCCTCCCACAATTGACGGAGGAACAGGCCCAAATGTTAGAAGCCCCTCTCACTGTAGAGGAACTAACAGAAGTGATTACCCGGTTACCGACAGGGAAATCTCCGGGGCCAGACGGGTTGCCAGGCGAATTTTATAAACAATACAAAAACGACATAGCCCCGAGACTGCTGGAAACATTAGAGGAAGCATATGAGAAAGGAAGACTCCCGAGAAGCATGTCAGAATCGATAATAGTCCCCATCCTTAAACCAGGAAAGCCACCCCTCGAATGCGGCTCCTACAGACCGATCTCCCTAATAAACCAGGACTCCAAGATCCTGACGGCGACATTGGCTAACCGCCTTAAAAAAGTGCTACCCACCCTGATCCACACAGATCAGACAGGGTATGTACCGGAAGGAAACACGTCCTGGAATCTACGCAGACTCCATTATGTCATAGAAAGGACAAACCAAGAGGGAGGGGAGAGGGCTGTGGCTTCACTGGATGCAATCAAAGCATTCGATTCGGTGGGATGGGACTGGCTCCTGGGAACGCTCGCCCACTACGGGATTGGTCGAGGGTTCATACGATGGATTGAACTATTATACAAGGATCCGAGAGCGAGGGTCAAGACAGGTAGACAAGTTTCTAAGGAATTGGGCATAGAGCGAGGCACAAAACAGGGATGCCCCCTGTCTCCAATGTTATATATTCTGGCCCTGGAGCCGTTCGCAGTATTCCTAAGAACGGATTACAAGGACACGGGCATAGAGATAGATGGGGAAACACATCAGATATCCATATACGCAGACGATATACTCCTCTACATACAGAACCCACGCGCCCACCTGCAGGACTTGCTAGAAGTGCTGAGCGCGTTCGGTAGGTTATCCGGAATAGTGGTCAACAGAGAAAAATCCTCACTATTTCCCTTAGCTGGCCTACGCGCAATACCGACAGACCAATTGCCGCACCTAGGTATCGCATGGACCCCGAACACCTTTAAATACCTGGGAGTAGACATTTACCACTACACCACGGAAACACATGCAGGTAATGCACAAGCAGCCCTGAACAAAATCGAAAACGCCATGAAATTTTGGCAGACCTTATCGTTGGGCATGATAGGCCGAGCGGCACTGCTAAAGATGACGGTCCTGCCCTGACTTTTATATTACTTTACAAACATCCCATATAACATACCGAGGTCCTTCTTTAAACACCTACACACCATGGTGAGAACCTTCCTGTGGGGAGAGGGGAGAAACAGGGTGGCACTAAACACACTACAAAGGAGCTACGAGTGGGGGGGCATTAAACTCCCAGATTATGAGCATTACTACTTGGCAGCACAACTCCAATTTGTGGTGCGATGGCTAGGGGAAGAAATCTCCATAGACGCAATACTTTTTGGGCCAACACTCCGGAGATACCACCTGAGAGAACTTTTATGGATAAAGACCACCCAAGCCAAAGACCTTCCCAACATAGTTCAGCTAGGCCGAACACTATGGAAAAGAACTTGGAAATCACAAGACATACGAGACCCTTGCTCAAGACATATTCCACTAGCAGGGCTAGTGGACACCCGAGTGGCCAGTTTGGCCACGTACAGAACACAATGGGAAGACAAAGGAGTAGCCCAAATAGGGGATTTGTGGCGAGAAGGACAATGGGTCGAATTCCAAACCCTGGTAGATGAACAGGACATGCACAAGGGCCAATTCATCCTACATAATAGCCTAATTTGCGCAATAAAGAAAAGGTGGAACACCATGCCTGAGCCCGAGGACACCGAAGGAGCACTGGACGCATGGTATGATATTTCCGAAGGGGGGCACACCGTATCCAGACTCTATAAGCAGTTGCTGGGAATCACCAACAAAAAGACACTAAGAGTACGTATGAAATGGGAAGAGGAACTTCAACAACCCTTTGAAGAAGAGGAATGGAACAAAGTCCTCTGGTACACGAAAAGGGTCTCCAGGAACGCCAGGTTCAGGCAGCTGCAACTCTACATAGTGCATAGAGCATACCTGACTCCCAAGAGAATGTCGAGGATGGGAGATGGACAGGCCCGGTGCTGCCCGCGTTGCGGAGTCGAACAAGCCGACATGGTGCACATGTTCTGGTCGTGCCCGCAGATAACAGACTTCTGGAACATGGTGAAAGAAAAGGCGCTGACAGCAGACATACACATGCCAGCGGGATCGCCAGCATCATACTTGTTGGGCCTGTTCCCAAGGGGGCACCGGCAGATGTCACATGTGGCAAAAATGAAAGACTTAATGATAATATTAGCAAAGCGCCGCATAGCGATGGCATGGAACAGGAGCGAAGGCCCCTCGAAGGAGGGCTGGTGGGCCGACCTACAAAAATGGACAATAGCAGAGACGGCAGTCTGGACGAGAGCCACTCAAAGGGGGGAGAGTAACAGTGGAGCCAGACTATTGGCATGGAACTCTCTGGTACGAGACCTGCTAGGTAACAGAAACGGGGATGACACGAGCGACCAGGGTGACTCGGGAAATGAGGAAACTGGCCCGCCCACGCCAGAGGGCACCATATGATTCAGAGACAGGAAAGAACTGGGTGGAAAGAGGCCTGGCCGTAGCCTGCGCAGACGCTGAACAGTGGAAACCCTACTTGGAAAGGCCAGCATACACACGCATAGACGAGAGCAGGGACACTCCCAGTGAAAGGAAGGAGGCTGCTGAGAGACCGGTCCCTCCGCTATAAACGCGACAACTGTTAGAGCCAAGCCCGAGGAGGCGATGGACTACGAACATACTGCGGCAGCCTTTGGGAGAGGGAGGGGGGAGGAGGAGAAAAAAGGGAAATGGGGAATGCGTTCTTTTTTGGTTTGTTCTTTTCCGTTATGTTGTAAAAAATAAAAAGAAGTTAAAAAAAAAAGATGTGTACTAGCCCCATTTCGACCACCATCCTGAAACTGAGAATACAGCCACTGTTAACTTATGTCTTTAGAACGTTCATTGGAATCTTGGCAGCGTGGGCCTTGTGTGTGCACCACGCTGATATGACACCCATGAATGGAAGGGGCTTGGTGGACCCATACGGGTAGATGTCGACCGTTGACTTCTTGGGCTTTGGGGTCCTGGAGAGCACGTTGTAAGCCTCTTCACTGATTATATTGACCGTCCCCCCTGTGTCAATGAGGAACTCTAGTGGTTGTCGTTTACGTGTAGCGTGAGGACTGGGCTGTTTTGGGTGGGTGTGCTGTTGTTTAGAGCCCACACGTAGCCCTTTTTTCGTTGGTCCTCTCCTGATGAGGGGGAGTCGCTGCTCAAGGGCAACCTCATTTCAATGTACGGAACAAATCTTCTCCTACCACTGCTTCTTGAGCTGTCGGGGGGGGGGGGGTCGACGATCGTCTAGAGCATAGGAGCTTCTGTATTCATGTTCTTCTAGGTTCCCTGTCCTATTTATTTCCTGGGGGCTTGTCCGTGTGGTTCTCTGTCGTTCTCTGAGAGTGCTCCTGCTGGGGCTGGTGACTGGTGCATTTTTGCAGACCGCTCGGAAGTGGTTGTAGCTGCTGCATGTGATGCCTTCTGAAGGCTAGGCATTCATGGTGTGGGGATACACCTATCCACATCGGAAATGGGTGGCCTCTGATCATCTTCCTGTTTGATTAGGTTTGGTAAACAGTTTGTTGATGGCGTCTGTTTCAAATGGTCTTTGTTGTATGGAGATCTTGCCTAGGTTGTCAAGTTGTGATTCTACTGCTGCCTCCATGCGAGCTGGGGACAAGATTTCTTCCAGCGACCGCTGTTTTTGGAGGAGTTTCTTTCGAAAGTTTACGATTCACATCTGGCTATGACCTGGGATTGTAGGGCTTCTTCATTCGAATACCGGTGGAATTGGCAGTACTTCAGTTTTATTCAAAGCCTCATAACAAAGTGCTCGAGCAATTCCCCTTTGTCCTGACACGACGTATGAAAGATATGCCTCTCATAGTCAATGTTGGTGTGAAATATTCAGACAGTTTTTCATGTAGGTTTCTGTATGATGCTGTCTCCAAATTGAGCAGTTCACCTGCTATGTTTCTTACGGCAGGTCCTACTGCCATGGATAAGGTGTTTTTTAGTTGTGCATCGTCCGTGAGCCCTATGGCTCCGACATAGAATTTGTAGTCCCTTAACCAGGTTGCTCATAGAGACCCTAGGTTACTGGTGTCGCGAAGATCAAAAGTGTGGGGCAGGTGTAATACTTGTGAGGCACCCCCATAGGGGTTGGCAGGGCCTGCTGCGCCCCCTGACATGCCCTCTGCGAACGTGGATGAGACATCCTGATCTGACATGGTCGGTGTCCACTCAGACTGTGGGTGAGTCTTTGCCGTTTGTAAGTGGGGTGGTCTCCCCTCCTGGTGTAAGCGTGGTTTATGGCAGCCCTGGGCTTGGGGTTTTTAGAGTCCTTTTTCCAAGGCCTTCATCCACTTAGGCCTTCTTCCCCTCCCCCAGTTCCTGCCTGGTGTCTTGGGGGGTGGGACCTCCCTTTGCAGGGCCTACCTGCAGTGTGAGGGGATCACCAATCCTGCTTCTTGGCAGCCCTCGTGTACTGAGTGCTGCTGCTGTCAGCGTCAGGGCCGTGGTGAGTGGGGGATGGGCTTCTCCTACCCCTGTTATTGCAGCCACGTGTTGCAGAGGCTGCAGGTGTCTGGAGACCTCACTGTCTTGCTGCGAGATTGGGGTGTGGGGAGGCCTAGCAATGGGTGGTGCGCCAACGCTTGTTTATAATGCTCAACGGCATCATCTGGAGGCCCGGTGCTGGTGGAGCCCGGGCGTTGCTGTCCTCAGCCACGTGTGCACAAATGCAGCTCGAGCCATCCTTGGCCTGCGGCGTAGGGTCCGCCTTGCTCCTTGTCACCAGTGTGAGCTCGGGACCTCCAAGCTCCTGAGGAAAATGCTGGTCTCGCTTGCGGCGACAATTGCAACACGGACACGGAATGGTTGTAAAGCACAACCTAGTTAATTTCATGTGTGGTTTTTACTGCCGCTGCCACCCACCCCCTTCCCTAACCCCTATATCACTTCCCCAGTGTTTCGGGCCAAACGTGGGCCGTCCCCTCCAATGACATGGGAGGGCTACAGGTTGCGCGTGCGACATGACAGCGGTCACCACGACGGGATCATGCTTCCCACACCATTCCAGCATGGGTGCTGCGTAAAAGATCAAACGCTGCTTTTGGGCGGGGGAGATCAGTGCAAATTGGCCCCACTCCGGGTCTGGCGGCTCCCAGTACTTGCAATCCTATGGGTACTGGCGCTGGTCTACAGATTGTCTTATTTCACCATCTGACAGAGGGGGGCGACGCCAAGCTCACCCACTTCGTCTTATGGCCCCACACGCTCTGGTATCCGGCTCCAATAGTCCAGTGTGAACCGGGGTCCCATCGGGGGAAGAACCAGACTCAAACCTGAAGAAGCAGCCATCCAGCACTGCCAGTTATAATACGAGATTGCTGTTCACCGTTCTGACCCAGGATCCTCCTATAACTTCAGGAACGGCACATCTGATTTCAGCTCCCCTCCAGAATCTCTCCTAGCACCATTTACAGAAGCGGTCTTCAGCTGCAGGGTAATCCTTGTGAAATATTAGCTTGTGACAGGACCGGAGTACCCGCATGCACGTCTTCAATGTGCAGCGGCCATCTTGGAATCCCTGTCTTTGGCTGTGGGTAGTACTGGTTATAAACTTCCCCTCTTCTCGTCCCTTATTAGGGAACATTCTTCTTTGCCACTTAGCTTAATTTTTTTTTACTATTTGGTATTCATTACAGAAGTTCTGCTTTGATTTGTCAATTGTTCAGCATTAAAAAATCTTTTTTTAGCAGCTTTTGTGCACAGAGCGCCCGGCGTCAGCATTCACTCTCTGCCAAGTAACCAGTTTTCTGCAGCGACACCTGCTGGCTGTCAGGCTTCGCAGCAGTGCTTCTGCTGCGCAGCAGTGCTCCAGTCTGTGTCCCCTTTCCCCTCTGCGAGCCTCAGGTACGTTATGTGGTGGACTCCAGGAGTGACGCCAGCTCTGTTGATCTTCCACGGATTCACCCATCTGCCAAACGCTGCTCTGGAAGCGAGTCTCCTTCTCAGCTGGGTTTTTTCTTTATACGCTGCTTCCCGCTGTGTGTACTCTTCAATGCGTCTTGTTTTTACCCCTCGAGGTGACTCCTGTGGCAGGCTTCTCTCTGTGTCTACCGATGCACCTTGGATGGTTGTAGCTTCCTTAGCTACGCCTCCGGCACAGCTATTAACAGCTCTTTGGCCTTCTCCTTCTGCTTTACCTTCGTACCCCAGCGGAGTCTCTTCATGGTTTTTAAATATCCTGCTCAGGTGTTTCAATTGGCAACGACTAGACTGCACCTTTGAATATGCACCATTTTGAGTCCCCCATGACTCTGAGCTCCTCTTCTTCGTCCCAGTACTTTTAGCATAATGGGAACTGAAGTCCATGGAAGAGTGCAACATTAAGTTGTTCCATTTTACAATAAGCCATTGTCAATTCAGGAATTCTAGGGGAATTATGAAATAAGGAGATCCCCACTTTCCCCTCAGCAGGAGTCCCCTCCCGCATGAAACCAACCTCAGGGTCAGGATCAGGTAGCGGCTGCCTTTCGCTGGCCACAGGAGAGGAGGCCCATACCGGGTTTCTAGTGATGATCTCAATGGATTCATCACAATTGTCTCTATTTTGAGGTTTAAGTCCACTCCAGTCTTCCTTAGCAAGCATACATCTGGCACTCCCACCCACCCCCATGTTCAGACGCTCAGATTTTGATTCATGCCAATAAAGGTGCTTTAAGTGGTTTCAAACTACTTAGATCACATTAGGTTTCAAGCATACCATCAGAGGTTCCTCCTAGATGGCATACCACAGTGATATGGTCTGGAGCTGGTTTGTTAGTATTCACACAAGCAACTCTGAATTTGACCTAGAACACCTCTGCCCAGTTCACTTTCAAATACTCTTCTCCAGTATGTGGAAAACAGGAGAGTGTATCTGCATCAATATTACTCACTCCTGGCTGGAGCATTAATTCAACGTTCTAAGTAGACAAATCACTCTTGACCTGAGGAATGCAGCTTAACTGACTTTAGAGTGTATGTGAGGGGATTGCTATCAGTTTTGACTATGAACATGGCTCCAGAGAGGTAGTCTTTTTTTCTTCTGTAATCCTCAATTTTAATGCCAGAAATGCAAGTTTATGTGCAGGATCATTCTTCTCTGCCCGATTCTGACATCTACTTTCAAAGGAAATTCACCTTCCTTTTCCTTTGTACTCCTGCTACAGGACTGTGCTTAAACCATCTATCCACATTAAGGAGATTGGGCAGTTTTGGAACAGCATAGGCTTACACACAAGCTTGTTTAAGACTCTAGATGAGTATTTGATAGTCTTAGGTACATGCTGGTGTCCATCTCTCTCCAAACCTTTCACTGGGACGATAGGCAGCAGAGTTTGTTTGTGTACTTCCCCTTTTTTCTTTGGTTAGATCTCTTAATGGTCTGTCAATTTTTGAGAAATCTGACACAAACATTTGATGACGTGCAGACGCCCAAAAAACTTCACATTTCGTGGACTCTGCCAGATTTTAAGCACACGCCTCTTTGGCGTAATCAACGGCTATTCCTTCAGCGGAAATGCTGTGTTTAATTTACTTCACATTGCTTTGACATAATTACTATTTTTCAACTAACTCCTATAATCCCTGCTCTGCAGATGATCAACAACATTCAGAAGTCTGCCAATGTTCTTCCTAGGTTCTTGCAACAATTATGATGTCATACAAGTAAACCAACACCTCTAGCCCAGAAACTCACCATCTGCAGAGGACAGCACAACACCAGAAGCCACATCATCGCCATTCTAGAGATAATGAACGAGAGGAGGGAAAACATGCTTTTCCTTCTTTCTCTCCACCTTGTCTCTGGAACAAGTTACCAATGCAGATAAGACTGGCAAGCTCCATACTACACTCTAGGAATTACCTGATGGCCCTCCTCAAAGAACATTTCAACAATCACTCCTAATTCTCCTCTGAAGCTCTCCCCTCTTCTGCTTTTCCTAGCCATCTCTGCTCTTATACCCATGACCCCTTACTTTTCACCCCATGAAGGCTTCCCCTATTTACCCTGCTCTGTAGCTCCCCATCTTGGTGTGTACTTTATAATTCCCATACATCCAAACATGTAGAGCAAGTTCATGTCTCAGACTGTTTGATCCATCAGCCTATGAAATGTGCATATGGTTCAGGAGGGCCAGGTTATTCATAGGCAGGCACAAACATGTGTAGAAAGTGTGAGAGTGGGGCAGGGAGTTGCAGTAATAGTGAGGGATGTGAGACAGAACTGGAGGTCATCGTGGGCAGGTGAGGAAGCCAGATATTTCTTTGCATCTTATGGGTTCTCCCCACAAAGTCTTGCTGCCATACCCCACTGTTGAAAAGACTCTTGGACTGAGGCCAGTATTTGGCATTTTGGATCCCTGGATTTCCACAACTAGTTCCCACCAGTGAGTTTGGGATCCCTTAAACTTGCAATGCCTAAGGAGCAGCCACCCAGAACATTTAGAGTCCTGGGACATCAGGGGAGAATCTGGTAACTAAATGGCTAGGGAGGTCTTGCCAATATGTGGGGACCTTAACTGTTTGTTTTGGTTTTCGTTATTGGAGAAGTTATGTTTAAAGAAAAAAAAGTTTGGAGGCCGTTCATGACCTATTTGATTTAGACCACAAGAGTAGTTAAGTGAAGTGAACTCATATTATGTTGAGCTAAATAAGCTTTGTTGAACTTCAGTACTGCTTTGGTGTGCTCTTTGGGTCCAATCACAGTATGTGACAGCTGGTATTTTCACATAACTGTTCTTAGCAGTTACCACATCACTAACAGTTCCTTTTGGAAGATCACTCAGTTCTAACTCTTTCTGTAGATAGGCCTGTTCACAAGCTGGATGAATTGTTAGGGTATGAGCCAGTGTGCATCTTCCTTCCACTTACAAGCTTGGCCAGGTTTGTTATGATCATAAGTGATACTTCAGAGTTGGCAGTTCTTATTGTGCGAATCAACATCAATGCAGTAAAAGTAGTGTTGATTTCTGTAAGCTTCTGCATCAGACGCTTCGTCATGTGGGATGTTTTTACCCATGCATCCAAGCCCTACAATAAAACTGTGTAGTACTGTGCAGTACTGGCATGGAAAACATCATGATGGCCAGAACTCCCCAGAGAGTGCACAGGGAAAACATGAAGAATAGGCTGCCACCCATTTTTGCCTACGTTGTGAGCACAGGAGGGCACTGCCTAAAACCACCATTGGGCTACACACACAGTAGCCTGAAACCATTGGGAATGGCAATGCTGATTGCCAAAAAAAGCAACTCAGAACTGTGGGGAATTCATTTTCTTAATCCCAAAAATGGTTGCATTACCAGTACTCACCACTATCAGAAAGCCAGCGTTTTAAAACCACCAGACCTTTGTGTAAAACTGAAGAAATGAAACAAAACCAGACCAAGGAAAGACTTGCTAAGAGGTGGATACAATGTAAAACTATATTCTGAAATGACTTGAAGGAAGTAATTATTTAATGTATAGGTAAAAATTGTCAGTTTGATTTGAATGTAGAAAACTGGGAACAAAAAGTGACATTTAGCTGAAACCTGGCTTAATGAAACTGGATTCTGCCTGACAACTACCCCTGACAGGAGTTGAAACTGGATCAACAGCTGTGTTCTCTGCCAGGCCTGGCTGCATCCTGAGGTCACATGGCCCTGTTGATTGAAAGGGGAGTGGCAGCTGGGGACTACAGGGAGTTGAACAAAGGCCTGTCCTGGACTCAGGCAAATGTTATATTGGGGGCGTCGTAAAAGTGGCTTCCTCTTAGGGGAAACTGGGAGGGGCAGTGCCTCTGCTAGCAGCTGAGCTTGGGGGAAGTGGATAAACCAGTTATTCCACCCTGTGATGTGGGAAGCCACACCCCTTTTTGACCAGAGCATAATTTAAAAAAGATAGATAACTCATAGTGCTGACTTGTCAGAATTATATAAGTAATATCATTATTTTTGTGATTTTTCTGTGAACATTTTTAGAGGCGTTAGGACCCTGTGGTGTATTCTGGGTTGTTGCTAGCGGAAAATAGGGTCTCACTCCAAATGTCTGCATGTTAAAAATCTGACACTTCATCAATTAATGTCCATACTCCTTGCGCACATGTGTGTAATTTTGGGTAAATGTCCGATATTGCAAAACCAGTTAAAAAGCGCAAAATGTTGTCATTTTTGAATGTAAGCCCCCAGGAAGATCAGAGGCGGACAAGCATGGACCATAAGGAATATATAATGTGCACATGTAATTTCAACAAATTGTATATCTGGGAAAGATGTATTTGAATCAAATATAGATTTGTGGGCAAACTGACCAGGGGAGGATCCTCTGACCCATAAACAGACTTCATCATGCTGACAATCCATTTCCTTCCCCCAATCATGGGAGAGGGGAGAATTGGGCCAATGACAATTAGAGAGGGGCAGGCTTAGCTAGGCCCAGGCACACACCCATTTTCAAAAGACATAAAAAGAGACTGCTGGGACAGGTAGAGACATTCAATTCCATTTGCTGCGGAGCATGCTGACCGACGACTTCACATCCAGAGATCCAGACTTCAAATCCATCAATCTCCAAAGACCAAAACTTTACTTCAGAACTTAAAGCAAGGGCCTAAACCCACAAACTGAGAACTCTTCTCAGCAGGCCTCAGCAACCTTAAAATCATTTGAAAACTATTACACAGCCGGGCGAGCTGTTTGAATTCTTTTGCCAAGAACAATTGCCAGAGACCAGTCCAGAGATCCAGAGTGACCAGAACCGGAGTCCAGTCCAAAACCTGACCAGATCCATGGCGAGGCCTATTTCAAATTTATATTGTGAGTACCTAGCAGAACTGTGCAGAACCAATCTCTTAGTTAAAATAATCTAATCCAAACTATTTTAACCTAAGTAGAACTGCCTCCTAGAAATCGTGTCATCTGTCATTTGTAAAGCTGCACAACTGTCACCTGTCAATTCTGAAGCTGCAAGCTGTCACCTGTCATTTTGAGTTTACTTTAAATCCGAAAAACTACCTTTATTTAATCGTCCGTATCTCTGGAACCGTTTGGGCCAGGAATGAAATTTAACTTTCATCTGAAAGCTTAGAATCTAAGCTTTCCAACAAACCTAAAACCGACTCCTTATACTTTTGCCGTAATCGCGATTCACGCACTCGCGAATTTTGCCGCGATTTGCGATTTGGCCTGATTTCTTTACCTGTAAAAAGACAGCAGCTTTTTGCTTTCCTTTGCTAAAAATTCGTTTGCCTCTTAATATCTATCCCTGAATGATTGCTAAAGTGAGCCTGAGCTCATCCCAAGTATCTCTCACTCACCCTGAACCTCCTAAAGGGAATTAAAAGCATTTTCAGCATATTTCTCACTTCACTGCCACCACATTCAAAGCACTTGGGCCTGTGTTTTAAAACTCATACCTGTTTTCTCTAAGCTTGCTGGGGGGGGGAACTGAATTTCGTATTGTATTTGATTGCATTCCTGAGAACTGTGTGCTCC
The DNA here is from genome assembly GCF_040938575.1 of Ambystoma mexicanum. Lineage (NCBI taxonomy): Eukaryota > Metazoa > Chordata > Amphibia > Caudata > Ambystomatidae > Ambystoma > Ambystoma mexicanum. The sequence goes on from NC_090936.1 coordinate 807,655,038, forward strand.
TCTTTCCATCTCCTTCCATTTCTTACATTGCATTTGGGGGGGTGAATTGCCAGAGAAAATGTGATTATCTTATCTTTTGCTAAAATCATATCAAGTAATTCTGTACTGCATTTTATTCCTCATTGCTTTTACCTTGAAACCATAAAAGTATTTTTGCTACTTTATCCATCCTATACTAACTCCTCATTGATTGTAAAGAAGTGTGATAGTGCCAGATTACCCATTGTTGATCAACATCATATGTCTAAGTGTACTATCAGATATTAATTTATTATAAAGTGTGATATATATATATATTGTTTAAATTCTCAAATAAACCTTTTAATTTGCTAAACAAACCTACTTCTTGGCTCAGTGGGGTCAGGGGGATTCTAAGAGGGGGGTGTTATACAAGGGTTGTCATCCAGGGTACTGAACTGATTATAAAAATACATCAATAAGGGTTTTCCTCAGCATCCCAGACTAGGCATTGACTTAGCTGTAGTGTTGATTGAATATCGCTTACAGTCACACAGGGCTAAACGAAATATTTTCACGCTTCATCCCCAACTCCCATAAGTTAGAGAAGGAAAACAATTAAATACATAAAGAAATGAGTAAATAAATGAGTACATGAAGTGAAATAAAATATTGGCCACACCACTAGTGATCCTTCATTAAGTGAAACCCTAATAATATGTCCTTCTTTTTTACAGACATTGTGATAATGCTGTGTTTTATTAAAGTTTGCTTAGCCATTGCTTGTTTTCCTAACCGACTTCGGAGCCTGCGTAAAGAGTAGGGCCGGAAAAGTGATGTCTTGCAGAAACATCAGTCATGGACCTTTTAGACTCATAGGATATCATAAATTGTTTAGGTCCGACAAGGGCAAAGGATCACTCGGAGAGCGCAAATACAATTTAAGTGGTGTGACCTCGGAATGACACATCTGAGGATCACTCATCATGTGACATGGAAACCGCATGTTGATATTTAGGAAGAACTAAATGCAAATGAAAAGAAGTATTGTGTTAGCGGGAAGTGGGATATTCCTGCTGGTAGGCCTACTGATGATTTTCAGAATGTTCTTAGGTTTCGAATCCGTCAGGTGACTAGTAATTTATAAAGGGGAGGGGCCTGGTGGGAAGGTCAGATTATCGAGTACTCAGTTCCAGATAGATCTAGGATGCTGGTATTCTTGTCTTGCAAGATAACAAGAAAGTTGTCCCTGTCATCACGCAAAATTGATGTGTGAGCCTAGTTTCGCCTACAATTCTGTAAACAGGACTCCGACTTATTTTGCAACGCAGTAGTATTGATGGCTTGCGGGCTGCTTCATCCTGAATGCCTCCACCAGCGCACATAGACAGAGTTATGGAGTCCTCCTTAAAAACACTTGAGAGATGGTCGGGAGGAGGCTGATCATAAGTGGGTCACTTGATTGAATGCTCAGGGGAGCTGAGGGATTTCACAATGAAAAAGCATGAAGGAGATAGAATACTGAATTTAAATTCTGGTTTGGTTATTTTGGTCTGCTAATTGTGGTAACCTGCTTAATTTGTATGGTACTTGTTCTTTTATATTTGTCCTGGCCAACTAATGGTCTTGCGACCTTCTGGTAAATCGCTCTGGTCTGGTATATTTATTCGGGTCTGGTAAGGGGTAGCAACCTTCTGGTAAACTCTTTTTGTGTAGGGTTAATACATTTGATGTAACGGAACAGGGAACAACAGAAGCCCTTCTAAATAGAGTCAGATGTTGGTGTGCAGAGGAGTCCCCGGTACTTTTCAGAACCATTCAGTGATAGCTCTGCTTTTTTGATCCCACTTGCAGAATTGGACAGCAAGTGATGTTGCAGTGTGGGTGGAACAGGGACTTGAGAAGATTTGAACGAGTGGCGCTAAAACTAGGGATAGGCATGGGTCTGTAAAAGCAGGTGCGATCCCACTTGCAGAATTGGACAGCAAGTGATGTTGCAGTGTGGGTGGAACAGGGACTTGAGAAGATTTGAACGAGTGGCGCTAAAACTAGGCATAGGCATGGGTCTGTAAAAGCAGGTTCTCATACCATCCAAAAGCACACCTGCTCACTTTATGTTTACGAATTACTGTAGAGCCAGGGCCAAGTATATTGAAGCCTGCCACCATTTGCTGAGAAGAAACTCACACAATTCCCACTTGATCAGACCCTTCACAGGCTTCCCCACTGAGCAAAAGCAGGACTAAGAGACAATGGATGATATAATGGACTTTTCACCAATATGTGTATGCTGGCTTCTCAAGGCCCCCCCCCCGCCATGTGTTCCAGCCACCACGCCTCTGGTGGTTGCTCCATCAACTCCTGTTAACGGTAGTTAATCAACCCATAGCGAGTGTTCATAGACCTCTACCCCCAGATCCGGGAGCACCCACAGGCCCTAGGACTGCACAAACAGCTGTTGCTTCCCCTTTCTCTGCATCTGGATGACAGTTGATTTGTGACAGGCAGTTTCCCATAAAGACCGATTAGGGCAAGATGAGCAATTATAGGCAAAATAACAGAGCATCCCTAGCAGATAATTCTGACGGACTGAAGCTCACTTAAAACAATTTATTTAGCTTGGCAAAGTCAACCCTTCACAGAATTAGTAGCAAATCCCTGTGTAGCGTGCGAAGTACAGAAGAAAGAGGAAATTGAAAACAAACTCTTGGTACTACAGATACAGACTCTGCAGTGGCAGGGACCGACAGTGAGTAGGAGAGGGTTCACAGGCTGCTTTGGTGAAGATGGAGATGAAAGGGAAGAGGAACACTGACATGGGCAGCCTAAGGAATATCCAGACCCTGTGACGTGTAATTATTGTACTACGAAAGAAATCCAAATTATGGATAACTGCGTATACTGCACACTTTCAATCAGGCCAATGGCCTAAATGGATTAAATGAAAAGACGTTTTTCAAGAATCGGTCAAAAATACATTAAATGTCACTTTACGATTCAAATTTCAAATATGTAGACATTCTTAAAAAGGAAAAATTCCAGGAGTCGTTTTCTTTAGAGAAAGATAGTCTTTTCTGATTTATTGATTTTTTTCTAGTTGCCCAACGCGTTTCGAGATAACATTCTCTCTTCATCAGGGGTTTCAACATCACAAGCATCTACAAAAAAAACATATATTGAACATAATTCAGTCTTATTCAAAAGATTTCATACCTTAACAGTAAAAGAACTCATATTGCCTCAAGCTACATCACTTGTCCAGGTAGAGCTTAATTTAAACAAAACAATGTTTCATTTTTCTAAATCATAGGATACTCTCGGATGGATAACATGTCCTTTCTGTTGTAGGTTGTCTAAAGATACCTTGTTCTAAATCATCTGATAATCCAACACGTCTTTTTTGGGAAGAAGATATATTTAACCAGAGCCCATCTTAAAAACCGAAAGGATAGCAGATAAAAAAATGGACAATCCTACTTGGGCTGTGTGAGCCTAAAGGGTCTTTCAAAAGGAGTAAAAGAGAAGGACTCACCCTTCTTCCAAAGTCTGGGAAAGAGAAAGTAGGTGCCAGGGTTGGGAGCTGGTAATCTCCCAGGTATAATCAGCACAGTGGAGACAACCAAGTCTCAATTGATGAAAGGTCAGAATCCGACTCCTAAGGGAGTTAAAGTGCATGGTGACAAAAGTGAAAATAGTAAATAGGAGCGTGTAATAGAGTAAGTGGGGATCCAGATTACCTTATTTCTGTAGGCGGCAGTAACAGAGAAGCAGTCAGGAAGCGGAGCTTTCCGACTGCCTCTGTTGCGCCTCTGTTTATATATGATATGTGGGGCCTATGACATCACCCGCGCATGCTCGAGCGGCGTCGAAAGTGATGACGTCACACCCGCATGTTCCGGCGGCATTGAAGAAGGTATCAGCTGACTCATTAGTTGAAAAAAAGCAAGATAACAGCATATAACAAAGATTGTAAAGATAACCTGCATGTACCAGTGGCCAAAGAGATAGTGGCGCCACTCATGGAACTGATACCCATCTGGTAGGGTATGAAAAGTCTATTTGGATGACGTAAAAAAAGATCTGTGTAGGAACTACGGATGAATGAGGGCTCGAAAAATGAGAGCTGGGAGTAGTTTGGAAAGAATAGGTAGTACTGGATATAGTACATCCCATATGAGAATGGTGAAAAAGCCTCTGGAGACTGGGTGTGAAAGAAACAGAGAAATTAGTTTAAAAATCATGCAAAATGAAGTGACATGTTTGTAGTAAGACAAAGAATTGTTTTGCATAAAAAGAAGTAGAGTGGAAATGTAATAAGTCATTTTCCAGCGTTGTCTAACCCCAAGACTTATGGGTGTACAATCTTGTGTTCATCACAATCGGCATCTGAAGCATTCCAAACTTAAGCTGCTCTAATTAGAACATACAATACAAAGTCAGTTTCCGATATTATCTTACCCCTAGGCACATAAGTCTACAATCTTGTGTTAATCATAATAGACATCTGTAACATTCCAAACTAAATGTGCTCTACTTACAACGTTCATGTAAAGGTCATTGACACCAAGTGGTCGAATTCGGGGAAATAAAAGATAGACTTTGTACGTGTTATATGCTTGTATGCCTACAGGAATGGACCTGCAGCCCCTTGGGAGCAGTATCTTCAAGGTGTACCTGAGGGCTGCTGGTGGCGCAAATTTCAACGATGAAGAAAAGGAGGCTGCATTGCTCAATTGTATTGGTACTGAGGGGTTGAGGGTTTTTTGTCACCTTCCTGGAGAGAATGTAATGGTTCAAGGGGGAGGGGAGGGAGAAATGGTTATAAGTACTTACGAGACTGCTTTAAGGAAATTGCAAATACGTTTTGGTAAGAGAGTTAATGTGGTTTTAGATTGGTATAAGTTCTTCTCTAGGGCACAAGGTTCCACAGAAAGCATAGATACTTATGTTACGGCATTACGTGCACTCATGGCCACATGTGGGTTCCCAGGTAATGGAGATGAACATATAAGGGATCAAATTATGATGAAGACGTCCAATCAGAAAATCAGAGAAAGGTTGTAGATTGAGAGTGATCAATCTCTAGAAAAGGTCTTGGAGATCGCTAGGGCGATTGAGGCTTCTAAGGCGAGCGTACAAATTGTTACTGAAAGGGATATGTCTAGGGAGGTGGTGCATGTTGTAATGCCAAGGAACAAGAAAGGTTTGGATAAAGCTGTTGGGCAAGGGAATAAGGGATCTAAGGGCAAGGACGGGTGCAAAAATTGTGGCTGGTACAGTCATACTGCTGACTCTAAGTCCTGTCCTGCTTGCAATGTTGAATGCAGAAAATATAAGCGTTTGGGCCACTTTGCACGCATGTGTAAGGGGCAGATGGTGGCTAGTGTAGTTCCAGATGATACCACCATGTTGCTTGAGGGTGCATCGGGAGGTGGATCTAATCAGAGTGTCATACTGCATGTGGAGGGAAGTGGGCGGAAGGGTCCATGGGTGTTGGTATTGGTGGATCAGCACCCTGTGGGTATGCTGGTGGATTCGGGGTCACCCTGTACACTGGTGGCTCCGGAAGTCTATCAGGAGGTTTTGGGTAAACAGATTTCAACTTTGTTGGCACCGGACATCGCACCATGTGCATACGGGCAAAGTCCCATTGATTTACTAGGATACAATTGGTCCAATTTTTCTTTCAAGGGGAGGCAAACTTTGGGTAAACTGTATGTGGCCTCGAAGGGCACAAGTGTGTTGGGTTGGGATGAGCAGGCTGCGCTAAAAATACAGATTCATCCGGGTGAGAAGGTCCCGGTTCTCAGTGTTGAGGAGGGAGTGGGGCAAAATGACATGAGGGTTACCCCCACAGTGCTCATGAGGGAGTTTCCTGAGGTATTTTCAGACACCCTTGGTAAACTCATAGGCTTTACCCATCGCATTGTATTGAAGAAGGGAGCAACTCCCAAAGTACATAAGGTCAGAGGGGTGCCAGTAGAGGCAAGGGAGGCACTGAAAGCGGAATTGGCTAAGTTGCAGACGACGGGGATAATTGAGCCTATCGAGTCATCAGAGTGGTTGTTTCCTGTGGTTTTGGTTAAGAAGGCTGACGGGAGTATCAGAATGTGTGTAGATCTCCGGGAGCTAAACTCTAGCATATGGGTGGATCGGCATCCTTTGCCGAATATCAACGAGTTGTTGTTGACATTGGGAGATGCCAAATATTTTTCCACCTTTGATTTGTCAACGGCGTATCATCAAATTGACCTGCACATTGAATCCAGACCACTGACTTCATTTGTGACTCCTTTTGGGGCATACAGATTTTGTCATATGCCATTTGGCCTTGCTTCGGCTTCTGCTGTGTTCCAGAGGTTGATGCAGCAGATGTTTGGAGGGGTGCTAGGTGTCAGTTATTTTCAAGCCGATATCTTGGTTTGGGAGAGTAGCAGAGAGGAACATGTCAGGGTGAGGAGGGTTATGCAGATTCTCAAAGAGAGAGGTCTAACGGTCAAGTTGACCAAGTGTCAGGTGGGTGTGGAGGAGGTTACATATTTAGGACATACACTGAGCTCGCAAGGTGTGAGGCCCAAAGGGGAGTTGGTACAAGTGTTGAGAGACGCACCAGCCCCGGTCAATAAGGACCAACTCAGGGCTTTTCTGGGTCTTGCAGAGTACTATGTTAAATTTGTATCCAATTATGCTGAAAAAACGGTGGCCATGAGGGCTCTTATGAGGAAGTCGGCCAGATTTGTGTGGTCTGAGGATTGTGGGGCAGAGTTTGAGTTGATCAAGAGGGATGTGGAGAATGCTCCTTGTCTGAAATCATTCGACCCAAAAAACAAAACCGTTCTGACTGTGGATGCGAGTGAGGTGGGTTTGGGTGCAGTGCTGGAACAATGGATAAAGGGTGAATGGATGCCGGTGGCTTTTGCCTCGAGGATATTGACAGATGTAGAAACCAGGTACTCGGTAATTGAGAGGGAGACCCTGGCCGTGTTATGGGCTTCGAAACATTTTAGGACATTTTTGTGGGGCATACCGTACATTGTCAGGACGGACCATAAACCGTTAGTGCAAGTGTTTTCTACCAAAGGAGTCATGGCAGTATCCCCGAGGATTGCGAAGTGGTCAGTACAGTTACAATTTCTCTTTGCAATATTTTCCTGGGAAGTTTAATGTGGTGGCGGACTGCTTGTCCCGTTTGCCTATAAGGGAGGTGGATGGTCAGGAGGGGTTGGTGAAAGAGGAGGACCTGCAGGGGTGTCAGGTTGCTTTTGTAGCTTCGGCTGTGGAAAAGTCGTTGTGGGATGTGGAGTCTGAGGCCCATCTGGAGTTGAGATGGATTAGGGAAGGTCTGGTTAAAGGTTGGCACATTGTCAAGGATAGGCCTGAAAGGAAAGGTTACGCCCAAGTTCTTCATGAATTAGCGGAGGGACCCTGGGGTGTGTCTAGGGGCAGTAGGTTAATTCCCCCTGTAAGTTTAAGAGGTAAAATGGTGGAATTGGCGCATGCTGGTCAGTTGGGTCGATCTTTGACCAAGAGGAGACTTAGGGTGGAGTACTGGTGGCCGTCCATGGACAAAGATGTTGAACAGGTGGTGAAAGACTGCCAGGCATGTGCCGTCAGTGATAAGAGCAAGATACTGCACCCACAACCTGTACATCCTGTAGAGGTTCCTGAACGAGTATGGACCAAATTGGCTTTGGACATTATGGGTCATTTTGAATGTTTACAGCCTGAGTCTAGATATTTGTTGGTGTTGGTGGACTATACGTCTAGGTGGATTGAAGTGGCGGCTTGTTCCAGCGTCACCACTGACTCTGTTATTGATTTCTTGAGGAAGGTATTTGATTGGGAGGGATTACCTGCTAGTCTTGTTACAGACAATGGGGTGCAGTTCACATCCAGAGTCATGAGAGAATTTTTGGAGCAGCATGCTATTGCTCATTATCGGACGGCTTTGTATAATCCTTCTGCTAACGGATTAGTTGAGAGGGCTAATGGTACAATTAAGTCGGCTATACAATTGGCTTTAGCCAACGGTTTGGATTGGCAGGAAGTTGTGACACAGTACTTGGCTGCATATAGGAGGACCCCTGCTGTTGTTACGGGGAGATCTCCATTAGAACTCATGAGGGGCAGGAAGGCGGGTACAATGTTGAGAATGTTGGCCATGGGCGGGGGTGGCCCGTGTGATATGGATCTGCAGGCTATACATCGCAATATTTTGGCGCGCCAGGAGGCCGCTGTGTCCTCACAAAAGTTAAGGAAGGAATTGAGCATTAAGCCTGGAGATGATTTGTATATAAAAAATCCCAGGAGGGTTCATAAAGGCTACAGCAGTTTTCTGCCCTCAAGGAGAGTTGTTAAGGTTGGAAAGGGCCATGTACAATTGGAGGATGTTTCTGTCTGGAGTAAGAGACGAGTGGTGGTGGATGGTTGCAAGGGTGCTGATGGGTCAGATGCTGGGTGTGATCCAGAGTCTCAGGATTGGTGCTAGACTATGATCCTGTAGGGTCACGAGCGGTCAGGCTCGAACGGGAAGAGGATGTTGCAGCTCCAGGCCCTTCGGGCTCCGATGTGAATGTGGAGGGTCAAGATGTTTCCAATCAGCAAACCGATGTGGGGCAAGAAGGGGGCCGCCTGGCCAGGCGGTGTGGCCCCCCTATAAGGTTTAGAGACTACATTTGTTAGATGTTAAATGTGCATTTTACATGGTTGGTGGCGGTGACATTGATGATCACTTTGCATCTTGTAACCGTATTTTCTAGGTAAGAAATTCACATGTTAAGTGTATGTTTATGTTTTCACCATTCATTTCATGTTCTGCATAGAATTCTGTTACAAGTTGTTAATTTGTATGTAAGGGAAGGGGATATGTTGTATTGTGCACGGGCACCTGTAATGTGCATGGGCACCTGTGGAATGTTGATGTGTGTTTAGCAGTGAACATTCCACAGTGGCGGTTGAGAGGGACGCGGGAGGAAGGAGGCTGCGCCTGTGGGGTTCAGACAATAAAGAGTATATTTATATATCTTATCTGTGTCCGGTGAGATCTTGACACTCCTGTTTAAGTTCTCTAGGGTTACTTTGAAAAGGGAAGCGCTTTCCTTGGGGTGTTTACTCGCCCAGGCATCCAGAGCAAAGGGTTCTTGCAATTATCTTTTTCCTTTTTTCATTCTTTTTCCCTGTTAGACTATGTTAAGGGCTGACAGAGATAAGGTTTCTTGCAATTATCATTTCCTTTTTCATTCTTTGTTCCCCGTTACCCACCGTTTGCCACTGATTGCCAGAAAACATGAGACAAAGCACACAAACAACACTAAAATTAAACTCCACCATAGAACTCGAGTTAAACAACCCATCACAAACACCTCCATTATTTTCAACTGCTGCTCTGCACCTGCAATAAATGAACTCATTAGTACACACTCCCCAGATACACTCTTCCTACTGTACCCTCCCATCCACCACACAAACAAGGTGGTGGCATTGCCACCATATATAAAGATTCACTCACACTTAGCAATCCCACACACCCACCATACACCACATTTGAAGCCCTCTCTCTCACCTGCTCTCCTCCATCAGACCCTCACCCCACCTTTATCCACCTCATCTCCCCCTCTCCCCTCCAACACACAATTCCAACTTCCACAATGGGTGGACTGACTTCACAACTAACAGCCACAGCTCCCCATGGACCAATATCTTCCCTGGCCACTTCTTCCTTGGTGGTTCCCATCCAGAGAACAGCCTCATACAAAAGAGTACCCTCTCTCCACTGATCCCCTAAGATCACACACAACTCATTACCTACCCCACACATGCAGCTGGCAACACACTAGACCTTTTGATTTCAAGCACAAATCAATTCAATTCATCATAGCTCTATTTCGGCGTTGCACCCTGAAAAACATAGATTAATAAAATAAAAATATTAAAATTTCACATCATAACAGGATAAGATTTTAGCAGCATGGTTTTTAAAATATATAAAAACACATAAATCGTCACATAATTGATAAAAATCAGAAATCAATTATAAAAACAGAATAGTATCAATCATAATTTCCTAAATATCACTGGTCTAAAAAATCAGGTTCTTATATCATGTCAGCAAAGAAATGTGTCAACCAATTACTGTTTCAGGTGCTAAAAGAAATAGCATCCATGATTTATGCACCAGGTATCAGATATGAACTATAGTCAATAAACTGCAAGTGCATGAAAAAGTACAAGCAAATATGACCCAATACAAGTTCTTAGTAGTCATGATCAATAACTGTTGTTTCCCATCTCTGATTTCTGATGACAAATAGATAAGTTTCAAAGCAAACACACTTCTAGTAGACAAAATGTAAACACCCTTCTGGCATCTATCTGATTTTGGTCAGTCTCCTCCTTCAAGCCCTATGTAGGTAGTTTTCCACTGAATGCACTGCCAGGCTATCTCTTTTGACAAGAAACTCAGAAGTTCTAATAGATCTTTTGCAAAACAATTCAGATTCCCTTTCCTCAAGTCTAAGTAATAGGGACAAATCAGCATAAAATGGAGAATGCTTTCAACTTATTCACCACAAAATGGGCACGCAACTGAAGCATTGCTGTTGCATTTATTACACAGAAGGTTAAACGGCCATTCGCAACTTGGTATATAGTGATCTTATACATTTAGGGTGTACATTATCGAAGTACTCCTCATAGCCAAAAGATGGTTTGTATTCCCAGTACTTTCTTAACAAGGCGTTTTTCCTGACTGAGTTCAATACGTCTCCTTCTGCCTTGGCCCGCAATGCCTTTTCAATGGAGTGCTTGGTGGTGGTGTCCATTCACTCAGGCATATTCCAGCGTTCGCTGAGCCCAATGCTGTAGAGCTCTTTCTTAATGTGAGCAAACCACAGCAGCGAGATGCCACCTTTCTAGGCCATACCATCCACCAGAGCTTCTCTATACGTATTGTGAGAAACCTGAAGGTACTCTCACAACCACTACCCATGGATCTTCTTTTCAGGTGGCATGGGAAGGCCATTCGCATTTGGATCCCGACCCTGGAGGTGGACAAGTGTGGGTGGATCACCTGAGTGGAGGGACCTTGGGGATTGGGGAGAGAGTCCCTGAGGGCGAGACATTATATCCCCCTTTCCTAACACTGACCTATCCTACCCTTACTCAGCCTTCATGGGTTATAAGTGTAAGATGTACCTCCCTATGTTTCCATAAAAAGGGGTGAGCAGCATCCTGTAGGAATCCTGTTCATGGGGTACTTGCACCTTACCAGACATGTGCGAATGACAAACCAGGGGGATGATGGCTGGAACCACATATGAGGGCCTATGTCTGACATTGGTAGGGGGCCAGTGGCACGGTGGTGTTTTTTGTTTATTTGTTCTCTTTCTCCTACAGCCAGGAAAGCCCTGGTGGCTAAACGTAACAAGTGTGCACTAGGTTAAATAACAGTCACAGTCGTATTTCATTTGATAAAGCTTAAAAGCCTTCTTTATAAACAGCTTGTGTAAAACCAGATCACAGACATTCAATATTTATATACCATCAGCCGGCCACTGCTGCAGCAAGTTCATTTACTTTTGGTAAATAACTAATTAATATTCATGGGGTCACCTGGGACCAAGTTGATTCCCCTTTGGTAAATAAAATACATACCATTCATTGAGTCACCTGGGGGCAAGTTGCTTCTCATTTGGTAAACACATAAGGGTATAACCTTCGTGGGGTCGCCTGGGACCAAGTTGAGTCACCTTTTGCAAATAAATACATGCATAACATTCCTGGGGTCATCTGGGACTGCGTTGATTCACCTTTGGTAAATAAGTAATTCAATAACACTCATGGGGTCCCCTGGGACCAAGTTGCTTGTCATTTGGTAAATACATAAGGATATAACCTTCATGGGGTCACCTGGTACCAAGTTGATTCACGTTTGGTAAATAAATACATGCATAACATTCCTGGGGTCATCTGGGACTGCGTTGATTCACCTTTGGTAAATAAATAAATACATACCATTCATTGAGTCACCTGTGGGCAAGTTGCTTCTCATTTGGTAAATACATAAGGATGTAACTTGCATGGGCTCACCTGCGACCAAGTTGATTTCCCTTTGGTGAATAAATAATTATATAACCCTCGTGGGTTTGCCTAGGACCAAGTTGATTCACTTTTGGTACATACATAAATGCATAACATTTATCCCGCACTCGGGAAGCCTAGAGCACGCCTCCTGGTGCCCAATTGGTAACCTGAGCCAAACTTCAGAAATTCTATACTCCCGGCAATGGTAGACTACCTCCTGAAGGCACAAACTTTAGAACCGCATTCACAGCTGAATCCACCAAAACACAGTCCCGTAATCAATCATCACACGTAGACCAGCGGTCCCCCTGATATGTCTTTAAGGGAGTGGTAAATCTCTGGCCGGGCCCCCTTTGTTGTAAGGTCTGCAACACGCATATAACTGTATCTCCAGCTGCTATAACATGGGCGAGGCAGCCAAAGTCCTGTTTCACTTAAAAAATCTCGGTGCTGCACGGGTGATCATTCTTTCTCTCACATAAGTGTCCCCTTCTCAGACTGCTGCACTAGGCACATGTGTGGCCAGGACAGGCTACACAGGGAAGGTATTGCCCAAACAAAGAAAACACAGACTCTCTAACGCACCACCCAATGGTCCGATGCAGCCTCTGCAGCAACTCTGGCTCACCCACAAGAGAAAGGTGAGTCACACCCTCTAGCTGCCATGTGATCTTCCACCTGGTACTCGGAATGGGCACCCAACACTTGTCTGAGGTAATATACTTCAGTACCACGCTGTGTGGAGCTAACTGGTAAAGTTGGGACTTCCCCAGTTCTCTGCTACCTGCCTGTTAGAAGCCATATTTATGTCAGTACCCAAGTGTTTGCTGCAACTTGTGCACATGCGATATGAGGTGCCCCATTTTTCACTCTTTCCAACTCCTACCTGTACGCTATCACCCAGGGCGAAATGATCAACGCTACTCTGTCCCTCAGCGAGAGGCGCCGATGCTGGACCAGCATCCGTCGAGTTTATCTCACGGATACCGGGTGCCAGCACACTCTCGCAACCCTCGGTAGGGGCAAGAGAAAAGCTGACCCGGACAAGAGGACAGCCTCTGGGGATGCCCCGTCACAACAGAAGGCCTGGCTGCCCCCTGAGATGCTCCGGAACTCTCTCTCCCTCATGGCTCTCCCGGCGAACTCCCCCTCCACCCGGCGAGGATCCCCCTGGGGCTTTATCCTCTGCAGGGACCTTCCACCTGCGGTGGCCGGCACGGAAGCTGCTATCACCCTTGAGGTGAAAACACCTCACACACAGGTCCGCTCCCCCTGCACGCGGAGCATACCATGTCCTGACTGGAAACTGAGTTTATTTATTTTTCCCATGTGGGAAGCGCGAAGAACAAAATGACAAGAGGGCGCGAGCGGGGTGGGGGAAAGCGAAAAAGTGGGGGGGAGAGAAAGAAAGAGAAGAGGAAAAAAATGGCCGCCAACAGTGACACTCTGCCTATTCACACAAATAAACCCACATTGACTACGGGTTTACATATACAATCCCAACCCATACATCCCCATTCACCCCTACCTGGTACTGAGATGAAGAAGAGGAGACTAGGAGTAATGCACACTTCCTATGTGAAACACCACTCTAGTACTGGGATGAAGAAGAGGGGTACGCAGTGTGAGAAACCTGAAGGTATCTCACCTGCTAGTCTCTGGGGATCTGCCATCCATGTGGCCAGGACATGGCCATCGCTTTTAGATCCAGTTCCGGAGGGTGGACCAGTGCGGGAGGATCACCTGGATAAGGGGTCTTCGGGAGTGGAAGTGAGAGGCGGTATCCCCTTCCCTGTAACACCCTTTCCCCATCATACCAAGTAGGATACCCCAAACCCCTTTCCTGACACAAACACTTTCTCATGGACAGCTCACCGTGAGCAAAAACAGACTAACACCAGAGCCGTATACCTATGTCCCGATATAATGGTCAGGCAACGCAACGTCAGGCAATTACTCATAATTACACACACATGACTTCACACCTCTCCACACAGATAAAAGGCGGAGCACAAAAGCACACTCTGAGCGAGGCAAACCCCACGAGGAAACAGCGGTTCCAAGATGGCAGTTTAATACGAGGAGAAAGATGGCGAGACGAGAGAGTCCTGCAACAAGGGAAGTGCCCTTGACCTTTTCAGACCGTTTCTTTCACAGACCTTGAAAAGTAAGAAACCTAAGACCAGGAACTAAAGCTGAACAAACCTGCATTCTGTGTCAGAGGTACTCAGGGCTCTCCTGCATCGATAGCCAAGGTGGGGAGGAGTGGCTGCCGCCGTGCTACTATCCTTGGCTCCTACAAAAAGCAACATCGTTAAAGACGGCATAGCCGGTGAGTCGGAGAGACTTATACAAAAACCAGCCTGTGTGAGAACCAAGGTTGCAAGCGGCAACATTGTATGAAGAAGTCTAAAGAGATAGTGTGTGAAACCTTTGTGATGAAGGACGTGCACATAATTGAAAACCAGAGGAGTGATTGAACTTTGAGAGGCAAAATAAGATAGCATAGACAGAGTGGTCCAGTGCCATGTGGGTTCTCATTCAAAGGTCTCTGTCAGGTATCCAATTAATTGACAAAATATTGAAAGAGGAAATTTGAGATTGAAGTGGCCCTGCAACGGGTCAAGCTAAATCCTGTGCACATTCAAAAGTGTTCGATAGTTGAATGCGTGCTACAATTGGTCCGAGCCAGGCTGAGGGAGACTAATTGTGATGGTGAAAGGATCTGAGCCCGGCTGAGGGAGATCAGGGGTGAACCGTGAGTCACCCGAGAAAAAATATTCTTTAAGCATTGGAAAATGACGATCTGAGCCTGGAAGAGGGGAATCTACAATATTGACTGTGATATAAAAAGGGATCTGAGCCCGACTGAGGGGAATCCGGGGTGAGACACCGGAATTAAACACTCCAAAGAGGAGAGGACATTTTGTGTTTATTTTTGTTGTTGTACATCAGATCTTCTGAATCAAGAGACTTTGGAAAAGCAAAGAAACTTGCATCACGAAGGCTGTGATGTTGGTAATGGAACTGTGTCCCCGTGCCAAAGAAGCCGGAGTGTGTGCTTTGCTCGAGTGAATAGCCTTGTCCTGTGCTTGAAACATGGGGAAGGGAAGCCAGCGGTCTGAACAGCCTGACATATCCTTTTGTGAACACTTCTTTCTTTTTCATGAACACGACCCCTCACTATTTATGTTTAGCAGAAAGAATTGGCAATAGGTTTTTTTAGTATAGGATCTTTTATTTTGACAAGACTCCACTAGGACTGCATTATTATTATTTGATGGCCATAGCTTGCTCCCATCTGTAGATTTAGGTTTAGAAAGGTGTTTATCACACCCTTGTTAAAGTTCAATAAACACCCTTGAACTGTGGTCACTTCTGTCTTTTTTACTGTTGATACCATGCCTTCCTTAGAGCAGACATCCATTACTGAATGTCAGGCATGTCCCAGTAATTGGATTTGGTATGGTCAGGCAATACCAGCCAAGAACACACAACTGAAGCCCCTTAACAAGGCGCAGGTGTATAAAAGGTGGAGCCCAAATCAATGAATATAGAGGGAGCTGCCTTGGTGAAAGGAGACTGTTAGAAACTCACCAAATTCGGGTTCTAGGTTGCTGTGGCGGCCGGCGTGTTGCTCGATTGATGCCCTCATTCATGTAAAAAATGCACCAGCCAGCACTGGTATCCCTGCACCGAGCTCAGGTAGTTTCGAGGTTGCAGCAGAGAGTCGGGGATGGCCACGTTCCTGGGGTGCACAGAATGGACTGGAAAATGCCAGAGCCTGGCACCTGTACCCAAGATGGAAGCAATGGGGACGGCACCGGGCACAAAAACGTCAGTACGTGCGTAGGCAAACCTACGAAGACCAGGAAGTCCTTGAATTAATTCCAGATCCATTACATAAAAATCAGACGACCAGTGAAATGGGCATCCGATCAACAACCCTAGATGGACTCCATGCTGTGCAGTCTTCACAAATTGCAGTACTTAGCGTTTCCTTCCCGCCATGTCTCCTCATCATGCCCTGGGTCTCAGTAAGCTACTTCTTAAAATAGGGCCAGTTAGGAGAACTTCTATCATGTTCTCATAGAGAGTTCCTTCATGTTTTCTATCAAATACTTGTGGATTTCCCTACCATCACGTTACTTCCTGCCATCATGTTACTTCAAAGATATATCCACACACTGTATATGTAACTATCTACCTTGGGGACTGGGCAAAGAGTAACGGAGAAGAGAGTCTCTAATACCAGTCTTTCTGTTACAGGTCATCACAGTCCACGCCCGGCACCTTGAAGATACGGTTGCTCACGGTTGACAGTTGTGGATCACTCCATAGACAGAGTATCCAATAGTGTTCTAGAACCTATGAGGTTCATTCTTTTGTTCGATTCATGACAATCAAACTCTGCTGTAGAGGTAACTGGTGGAATCCAGATATCAGGTACTGACAGAGATCAGATGGTTGGGAGAGTGGCAATGATCTCGGAGGACATGTAAGACCCAGAGCGAGCCAGTCGTGTGGTGGTTGCAGGACCGGGAACCTGTATAATTGAAGGACAGCTGGAGCTGCTGAACAACTGAAAACCAAACCGGCTGCAAGCCGCAGCCGTTCCAATCACCAGCGTGTGCAGAGAAGTGCCCGGCAAGGAAGTGGAGTCAAGGCGGTCTGCATCCCGACTGGCAAGAAGGTGAACGGGAGCAGCATGGACCGCTGCGGGGGAGTTGCGAAGAGCCGGAGAGAGTCCGAGGACTCAGAAGCTCCAGAGCGCTCCCAAGAAACAGCAGGCAAGTAGCAGTTGACATAAATGCGCAAATATGAGCAATATTGAATACCGAACTGTACGAAAATTACTGCTTGAATGAAGCTATGCAATATTGAATACCAAATAGAACGAGAAGTACTGTGTGAATGAAGATATGCAATCTTGAATTCCGAAATGAAATGGAAAGTAATATTTGAATTAAAAGCAAGGCATATGAAATACAGAACGAACATTGGAAAATAAACTGACAAGGAAGGTCAGACTGAGTGAAAGCAGCACAGTGAACAGAACTAAAGCAAATCGGTTGACAAACCAATGTAGAGAAGACCTATAATTTCATGGGAAAAACAAAAGACTGATATACAAGAGTGTTGCAGCAGTTAAAGGGAATAGAAGTGTGGAAAGTCAAAAGCCTGACGCAGAAGAGGTTGTGAAGGAGTGAAACAAGGCCAAAGGGGGAACTTATGGTTGCGCGAATTGTGTTGGGTGGACCGTGCGGTCTGACATCTGTACCTTGACCTGGCAGTTCCCCACTGTGAAGTTCATAGACATTGCTAATCGAGTCAAGGAGAAGCACATGGCTTCTGGTTGCGTGACCTGTCATGGGTGGACCATTTGGTCTGACAACTGCGCCCAGAACAGGGAGCCCTAAATGTTGACAAGCAAGAGACTATGTGAAGGAAACACAGATAAGTGGGAATTGAATGCTAAAGCAAGCTGGAATACAGGTCAAATGGATGGGAGAAACCTGACAGTACTCTCCAACCTACTACCCCGGGATCTCCCATTGTGGTGTCCAGAGAAGGGCCATTGCTTTTGGATCCCAACTCTGGGTGTGGACAAGCAATGGAGGATCACCTGAGTGGAGGGTCACAGGGACGGGGAGGAGAACACCCGAGGGTGAGACATGGTATTCCCCATTTCCCAATTATACACCAACCAACCCTCCCTCAGCCTTAATGGGGTATTTTTAGTCACACCACATCTCCCCATCCCCATTTCCAATAAGTAATGGCATGAGGAAGAGGCAATCTGGAGCAATGAGGATTACCATAGAAACAACATAGGAACACAGAGTGAGGCCTGGTATGTAAAACGTTTGAATTGTTGCACTAATAAAGTCAGGTACTTTATTATAACTATTCACACCTGACTCTTTACACCGGTATAAAAGGTGCGGATGTGCCCTACAGTATGAGCAGGCTGGAGTTTCTGCTGGGACCAGGAGAGCCAAGGAGCTAGGGAGCTGCAGTGGGAGAAGCCTGGAGGGTCCGAAGGAAAGTGGCCTGCAGCAAGGCAGTTGGAGTGTGGCAGACTGCGACCTGCTGGCCGAGCCCAGAGAAATGCTTGTTCCCTTGAGACGTGTGCCGGTCCCAAGGGTGTCTTAGGGGCAGGTAGTGAGAACCTGACCCCGACCCAGTGTATCCCGAGGAGACCGCTCGCCAGTGCTGCGCTTCTTGTGAGTTTTGTGAAAGTGAAGATAGAAACTCGGGAGCGTGCGGGTGGCTGGTGCGTGAGTGGAAGAAGACAAGATTTGTAAGCGATATGTAGGTAAAAAAAGAGAAAAGGTAAAGAAAGCGGAAAGCAAGAGAAAGAAAAGCATAAAGAAAGATGCGCTAGCAGCGCACAAGTAACCAGAAGTAAAGAGAAATCTGCAGGGCTGCTACATGGCACTCTACCCACAACTTCACGAGATTCTGCTGTGTCGACAGGAAGTACAGAGAGGAGTCTTGTGTCGGCCCAGCAGAGCTTTGCAGCCTCTTTGCATGAGGCAAGTCTGTTCCAGGTTTAAGTGTATTGCTTCTGTTGAGCCCTTCCACCTCCTGTGGTTGTGTATATGTACTGCTGTGGAATCGTATTCATAGCATGTGAATCCATGTAAGACCCATGCTGGAGAACAAGCATTACAGCTAAGCAACCGATTCATTCCGCCTTCACACCTTTCCATGGGATTCTGAAATTAACAAGACACATGGAACAACCCATGAAATGTGGTCCCCGCTGTGCTGGCATTTTGTGGCTGTTTTCGGATCTGACTGAGCATTTCCGTTTTCTTTTCTTTTCTTTGCTCTGACTGACTTTAATCAGACCTAAAAATGAAACACAATTTGCACAAAGACACTCATCATTGCAGCTATTAATCAACCTTGAGTACATAGCTTCCCATATCACCCGCAAACTTCAAACGACAGGTTGTGGTTGGTGTTAAGGAGAACTATTTATCATGAAAAGCTTTTGGCAGTCAACACACTTACAGGCCGATTCATGGAATTAATGTGCGCCGAAAATTCCGGCGCAGAGGTGCCAAAACGTGCGTTTCGCAGTAAAAGTGCAAAAATCGCAGTGCAACTGCGGAAATCGCAGGGAATCCAGCGCACATCGATTCATGGAAGTCTGTGTGCGAGAAAAATGTTGGATGTGCGCTGAAAAAGTGCGTGGAGCACGCCGGCGCACAGGTCATCTAATGGCGTGCGCCACGGCTGCTGCGAAATCGCACATAGCGCGGCGCACATTACAAAAGTAGGCGGAACACGGGGCGTAACACTCGGAATGGGGGAACAACGCGTGAAAATATTGGCGTCACGGGGGAAGTACAGGAGGCAAGTGCGCGGAACGCCCACACGCTCGCCTACAACTCGTATTCATGGAATCGAATAGGGCAAACCAGCGCATGGTAAAAGACGCGCACAGGGCCAAACAAGTACGCCACAAGAAAGCAGGCGGTAGCGTCCCTGCGCCTGAAATAAATGTGCGCCAACAAAAAGCACCCATATACAGCTATGATGAATGGTCCATACAGTGGTCCTCTAGGACAAATTAGGTGCAAAGGGGTACCGACAAACATGGACACCCGCTGTGTGAAAAATAGCGTGTGCGTGTATTACGGGGTTCGCGGGAAGTTCCACACGCGATTGGCCTGGGCACGTGTATTCCGGGGTCCGCGTGAAGTTTCCCACGCGAATTAGCAGGGTACGTGTATTTCGGTGTGCGCGGCAAATTCCACACGCGAATCCAGCAGCCTACGTGTACTTCGGGGGTGCCGGGGAGTCCCACACGTGAATTGGCCGTGTGGGTCCTCCCAGCTGTTCCCTCTACACACTCCACGGCCCCTGCATTCGGCCCACACCATAGGGGACTACCCTGCACCCCTGCACATGTCCCGCAGGCAGCCCATCCACCATGGCCATGCCCCGCAGCCAACCCACATGTCACCTTGCACTACTGCCCACCAACGCATGTCTCCCAGCACCCCCACCCCCAGCATTCAGGGGCACCCTCCACCAGGCCCCCACTCCTGTCCCCCTGCACCCCCCATGCATCCAGGGGCACCCTCCACCAGGCCCCCCCACCTGGCCCCCTGCACCCCCACCCCCCTGCATCCAGGGGCACCCTCCATCAGGCCCCCACTCCTGTCCCCCTGCACCCCCACCCCCCACCAGTCAGGGGAACCCTCCACCAGGCCCCCTCTCCGGTCTCCCTGCACCCCCACCCCCCAGTCAGGGGCATCTGCCAGCAGGCCCCCACTCCTGTCTCCCTGCACCCCCACCCCCCACCAGTCAGGGGCACCTGCCAGCAGGCCCCCACTCCTGTCTCCCTGCACCCCCACCCCCCAGCAGTGCAGGGCACCCTCCACCAGGCCCCCACTCCTGTCTCCCTGCACCCCCACCCCCCACCAGTCAGGGGCACCTGCCAGCAGGCCCCCACTCCTGTCTCCCTGCACCCCCACCCCCCACCAGTCAGGGGCACCAGCCACCAGGCCCCCACTCCTGTCTCCCTGCACCCCCACCCCCAGCACTGTGGGGCACCCTCCACCAGGCCCCACTCATGTCCAACTCATTTCTCCCTGCACCCCCACCCCCAGCAGTGCAGGGCACCCTCCACCAGGCCCCACTCATGTCCAACTCATGTCCCCCTGCACCCCCACCCCCCAGCAGTGCAGGGCACCCTCCACCAGGCCCCCACTCCTGTCTCCCTGCACCCCCCAGCAGTGCAGGGCACCCTCCACCAGGCCCCCACTCCTGTCTCCCTGCACCCCCCCAGCAGTGCAGGGCACCCTCCACCAGGCCCCCACTCCTGTCTCCCTGCACCCCCACCCCCCACCAGTCAGGGGCACCTGCCAGCAGGCCCCCACTCCTGTCTCCCTGCACCCCCACCCCTCCCAGTCAGGGGCACCTGCCAGCAGGCACCCACTCCTGTCTCCCTGCACCCCCACACCCCACCAGTCAGGGGCACCTGCCAGCAGGCCCCCACTCCTGTCTCCCTGCACCCCCACCCCCCAGCAGTGCAGGGCACCCTCCACCAGGCCCCCACTCCTGTCTCCCTGCACCCCCACCCCCCACCAGTCAGGGGCACCCTCCACCAGGCCCCCACTCCTGTCTCCCAGCACCCTCACCCCCCAGCCGTGCGACTTGCCTGGGTATTTGTATTCCAGGGATGCGCGGGTAGTCTCACATGCGATACCATCACGGTATGTGTATTATGGGTCCGCGTGAACTTCCACACGCGATACCGGTAGGGTACGTGTATTACGGGGTTCGCAGAAAGTTCCACACGCGATTGCCCTGGGTCCGTGTATTTCGGGGTGCGCGGGAAGTTTCACATGCGAATTAGCAGGGTACGTGTATTTTCGGTGTGCGCGGGAAGTTCCACACGCAATTTCAGCAGGGTACGTGTACTCCGGGTGCGCGGCAAATTCCACACGCGTATCCAGCAGCCTACGTGTATT
The DNA here is from genome assembly GCF_040938575.1 of Ambystoma mexicanum. NCBI lineage: Eukaryota > Metazoa > Chordata > Amphibia > Caudata > Ambystomatidae > Ambystoma > Ambystoma mexicanum. The sequence continues at coordinate 807,676,571 of NC_090936.1, forward strand.
TCGGGGGTGCCGGGGAGTCCCACACGTGAATTGGCCATGTGGGTCCTCCCAGCTGTTCCCTCTACACCCTCCACGGCCCCTGCAGGCGGCCCACACCACAGGGGACTACCCTGCACCCCTGCACATGTCCCGCAGGCAGCCCATCCACCATGGCCATGCCCCCCAGCCAATCCACATGTCACCTTGCACTACTGCCCACCAACGCATGTCTCCCAGCACCCCCAACCCCCCAGCATCCAGGGGCACCCTCCACCAGGCCCCCACTCCTGTCTCCCTGCACCCCCACCCCCCAGCACTGTGGGGCACCCTCCACTAGGCCCCACTCATGTCCAACTCATGTCCCCCTGCACCCCCACCCCCCAGCAGTGCAGGGCACCCTCCACCAGGCCCCCACTTCTGTCTCCCTGCACCCCCACCCCCCACCAGTCAGGGGCACCTGCCAGCAGGCCCCCACTCCTGTCTCCCTGCACCCCCACCCCCCAGCACTGTGGGGCACCCTCCACTAGGCCCCCACTCATGTCCAACTCATGTTTCCCTGCACCCCCCACCCCACAGCAGTGCAGGGCACCCTCCACCAGGCCTCATTCATGTCCAACCCATGTCCCCCTGCACCCCTACCCCCCAGCAGTGCAGGGCACCCTCCACCAGGCCCCCACTCCTGTCTCCCTGCACCCGCACTCCCCAACAGTCAGGGGCACCTGCCAGCAGGCCCCCACTCCTGTCTCCCTGCACCCCCACCCCTCACCAGTCAGGGGCACCTGCCAGCAGGCCCCCACTCCTGTCTCCCTGCACCCCCCCCAGCAGTGCAGGGCACCCTCCACCAGGCCCCCACTCCTGTCTCCCTGCACCCGCACTCCCCAACAGTCAGGGGCACCTGCCAGCAGGCCCCCACTCCTGTCTCCCTGCACCCCCACTCCCCCAGTCAGGGGCACCTGCCAGCAGGCCCCCACTCCTGTCTCCCTGCACCCCCACAACCCCAGTCAGGGGCACCTGCCAGCAGGCCCCCACTCCTGTCTCCCTGCACCCCCACCCCCCAGCCGTGCGACTTGCCTGGGTACGTGTATTCCAGGGGTGCGCGGGTAGTCTCACACGCAATACCATCAGGGTACGTGTATTATGGGTCCGCGTGAACTTCCACACACGATACCAGCAGGCTATGTGTATTACGCGGTTCGCGGGAAGTTCCACACGCGATTGCCCTGGGTACGTGTATTTCGGGGTGCGCGTGAAGTTTCACACGCGAATTTGCAGGGTACGTGTATTTCGGTGTGCGCGTGAAGTTCCACACGCGACTGGGCCTGTGAGAGTGGGGTACGTGGATTCCAGGGGTGGGCGGGAATATTTACTCGCGACTGGGCCTGGGAGAGCGTGTTACGTGTATTCCTGGGGTGGGCGGGAAGATTTACACGGTCGCCTACAACGCGCCAAAAAATAAATGGTCCAATCCTGAAACACGTACGCCAGCATGAAGCAGGGGCACGTCCCGCGCAGCATAAAAGAGTGCGCAAACAACAAACAAGCTCAGACGCCAGGATGAATATACTGTTCATAGCAGCAGTGGCCGTGGGATACCGCAGGAGGAGGAGAAGGATAGTCAGGGCCAGATTCTTCACACCCAGAACCAGCCTATTTGGTATGCCTGATGACCAGGTGTATGGGAGGTACAGGTTTCCACCACACATAATCCTCGACCTGGTTAGTGAGTGGGAGGATGACCTCACATCACCCACCCTGTGCTCCCAAGCACTCAGCCCCCTGGAGAAGGTCCTCAATGTACTGCACTTCTTGGCTACCGGATCATTTCAGTGGACAAGTTCCATAGTGGGGGGGGGTGTCACAGGCCACGCAGTCACGGTTCCTACACCAGGTGTTGGCCATCATCACTGCACGCCCATCAGTCCGCAGGCACATATACCTGCCCAGAACACCTGCAGAAAGGCAGGCTGTCAGCCAGGATTTCTACAGGGTGGCACAATTCCCCAAAGTGCTAGGTGCCATTGATTGCACTCATGTGGCTCTACGTCCCCCCAGGGCATCTGAGCACATCTATAGAAACTGCAAGCACTGGCATTCCATCAACGTCCAGGTAGTATGTGATGCCAAGAGAATGATCACCTCAGTATATGCCAACTATCCAGGGTCCTCCCACGACAGCTTCATTTACAGGATGTCAACCCTAAACCGGGACATGGAAGCTGGGCGGCATGGCGATGCATGGCTGCTTCATGAGTAGAAATGCCACAGCACACACATGCATGACAGATACAGAGTAATGCCAATACCCCACTAATGATCCCCATCACCACCTCCCCAGGGGACAGTGCCTACCCTCTGAGCACACACATGATGACACCAATTCGGAATCCCATCACGCCTCCCGAGGTAAGATACAACACAGCCCATATTGCAACACGGGCATAGTGGAGCGCACATTCGGAGTGCTCAAGTCACGCTTTCGCTCCCTTGACCGTTCTGGTTGGCAGCTGTTATACGCTCCCCCAGTAGTGTGCAGGATCATAGTGGCAGCATGTGTCCTGCACAATGTTGTAACACGCCGGGGCCTGGCTGTGGACATGGTGGTGCCCCAACATCCCCAACCACATGCACGCCCGCTGCGCATGGGAGGGGAAAGGGCACGGGGTGAGGCAGCCTGTACGCAGCTGGTGGCTAATTACTTCACATAGAAAGCACACCCCTGTGGAGTGCACACAGCCCTGGCACATACCATCTGACAATCAATGATGACTCAATCTGACAATTCTGATGAATCAAGGGACAGTCAACTGTCAGAACCATAGCAGCCTGAGATTGTTCACCTGGAAGTGTCACAATGTGTGCATCCCTACCTACACAAACACCACCAATGCAGTGTCATCAAAAGACACACTTCCATGCAGCAAAAATAAATACCCACTTGCAAGATACAACATGAGAACAGTGCCATGTCTCCCAACCTCTCCCCGGCACGGCCACACAACACACCATGGCATGTCATGCAATGTGAGAGAAAACAAATTAATCTCCACAACATGCCCCAAGTGTCACCAACTACAGTGTCCCTAATGGAAACTGGCCACACATGAAATGCTCACAGTAATGCAGGACCAACAACACACATTACCAAATACTTACCAATAATACCAATCACCTACACAACCTCCAACCTACCATAAACATGACAGTACGGACCTAAAAAATTGGTAGCCTCACTACCTGATAATGCCAGCACTTCGAACACTTCCAACTATACAGTGTTAGTGCCACGCAAGAGTGTAGGTGCACTGCTTACAACATGGACTCCAGTTCCAAAGTAGACCGCCTTGTGAAGACATGAGAAATGGACCTGCAAATTAGGAGGATGAGATGGATGCAGAGGCACATATCAATACACCATGCAGTGTACAATACAACCACAATATGCACTAGAAATGTATACACAGTATTGACTACAGACTGCCCACACATCATATGGGATTCCAACGTCACCGTGTAAGTCAATGTCACTTGGGCACACCCTTTGCAAGCCCATGGAAACGGGAACCAGGAGAGGTGTGTGTCACACAAACCCAAGCATCTGACCCAAATTCAGGACAAGCCTGCATGTGCCCAGCCACAATACAGCGTATGCCCATGGGAGCCACACAAGGCAACACACTGTCAAAAAAAGCCAAAATCAAAAATGGCCATGAATGAGCCTGGGGGCGGGGGTGGGGGAGGCCACCCAGGAGGTCCGAGGACAGGGTGCACACCAAAACCCACCTGTGTGGATCTTGCGAAAAAAAAAAAAAAAAACACCTCGATGGGCTCATGGCCTGCACGGCTACCCTATTGTGGGAGAATCGCTGCTGTCGCTCTCCTCACCATCTGCAGCTGCATCAGGAGGTGGTGGCACTATGGGAGGCAGCCCACGCAAAGCCCTAGTCTGGTCCTCCATGGCAGCAAGCATGCGGGTGTGGAAGGTCTGGTTCTGGAGGCTAATTGTGCGGAGGTCCCCATACAACAACTCACGGGATGCCCGGACCTCCACCCTAGTTGCATGTATCTCAGCTGAGAGCGTACGTGTGAGCCGCTCCAGCTGCTGTTCTGTCCTCGTGTTAGCTGAAGCCTCAAGCTCAACCAGAGTTGCCCTGAGCTGACGGAGTTCCACCCTCAGGGCTTCCCTGTGGCCCTGGGACTCAATAGAAATGGCTTCCCGCAGAGTCTCCAGTGCCGCCCGCCTGTCCCTGTTGGACGCCAACATGTCCTCCCTGTGTGACTGGCTAATGGAGTCTGTTGCCTGCTGTAGTTGTTCAATTAGCCTTTCTTGGGGGACAATGGAAGTGTCCACCCTATCCATGGCCTGAGCCATCATCTCAGTTGATGCTGCCTGTTGGTTTGCCATACCGTATATGGACTGCTCCCATGCGGTATTGCCAGGTGGCGTATGGCCACCACATCGGCGGGCACCACACCTGTCTGGGGCAAGGCGAACTGCGCCTTGCTGTGCCGGCACTGCCTGAGGCTGCAGGACTGCATTCCCCCTCTGATCTGCTGGCCCAGGAACAGGATCAGATGTAGCAGAGTGTGACCCTGCATCCGTAACCACCAAAGGCGGACCTACCAACACTGACATCCCCATTGAGGGTTCTACCCCTGGTGCAGGTGGGTTGGACAGTACAGAATCCCTCCCAGAAACACTTCCAAATCGACACCTGAATAGAGCTTAGGGGAGGTGCACCCAGAGACACCCCTTGAGATGACGGCCTGCAGCAAGTGTGGGTTCTCACCCACCACCACACCACATCCCTCACTGGTGCCCGGTCGGGCCTGAGACCCTTCCTGGGTCTGCACCATCTCCACAACCCCAGGAGTACCAAGTGCGTCATCCCCTGCAAAGACATGAAAGAAAAGAAATGGGAACAGGCATTAGCACCATGGAACACAATTCGGGCTGAGAAGCAACAGAAACAGTACTTCATTGACACATGTACCACATGACTACAACCCTCCCATGCATGCACTGTCACTGCGTATGAAGGGGAGGCAAATGGCACACATTGATGACACCAAGATGGAAGACCAACAAATTTCCTGCATGCTGCCTAGCAGTGCCATCACACATTGGCCTGTGATTGGCATGTCCAATACACAGACATGACACATGCCATCACACAGATGGCATATACCCTAACCATGTCACACATGTGACAATAGGACTGAGAAATGCCTAGTGAAAGTGGTGGAATGCAGACAATCAGCCTGAATGAACACAGAATAACATGCAACTATGTTGTGGCAAGATGACAATTCAAGGTCAACTGGCGTGAGGTTGGGCTGAATGTCTACTGTTGCCAGAAGGGATACTGCAACACCCAAATCCTGGTGCGCAGAATGTATTGGATGAAGCACATGGGTGACCCAAACCACTCAGGCACACACCCCCTCACCTGGCACTCAATCAGAAGCACTCACACACACACCATGCATATGGATGACACACACATGCATGTGCACTCACCGGACAATGCCTCGTAATCTGGCAGGTCTCCCACGCTTTGGATCTGTTCCTCCGTGACGTAGGTCCCAGCAACATACTCATGTGGAGTGAGTTCTATGTCCTCTGCCTGAGACCCACCTCCAGTCACTAGAGTTGCGGCATGACTTGAGGCCAGCTTTTTCTTTGCCCTGCGCTTAAGGTCATTCCAGCGCTTGTAGCAATCATTAGCTGTGCGCCTCACGAATCCAAGGGCACTTATGAGTTCCGCAATGGTCTGCCAGTGTGCCTGACGTTGTGCAAGTGTGGTCTTGCATCCTGCAGTAATCACCATTTCGCCGTCATGTGCGGACACATACTCCACAAGTGCATCAAGTTCGACCTGATTGAAGCTGGGCTTCCTTGGTGGGCCGGACTGTGTAGCCGTGTCTGGGGCATCAGCCTGTACTGGACGAGCACTCTTCCTCTTCCGCTTGGAAGGTGGTGGTGATACTGAGTGTCCTACGCCGCTCTGGAAACTAGGGGCAGGAGCCCCGGTGGACTGTGGACTAGGAGTGTGGGAATGAACACTCACCATGGGACTTGGTGCAGGCATTAGCTGAAGTGTGATGTAGTCAGGGGGAACGTCAGCAGGATGGACTAGGACCGACACTTTCCTGGCTGGGACAATCAGAGCTGGGGTGGATGGAGCCGCAGCTGCCCCTGCAGCCTCCCCACCCTGCCTACTCGGGGCAGCAGATGACAAAGCTGCCCCTGATCCACGTGGGCTGGTGACACCAACGTGCACCGCCACACTTGGCCTAGACCTGCTGACCTAGAAGTCAGCCATGGAGTCACCCAGTGCCAGGTCTGGTGCCACAATGGGCTGGTCCAACAAGGACTGAGCAGGGATGGTGTCAGCCACGTTACCCTCAACCGGGGGGGGCATGGGTGTCCCTGACTGGTCACCCACACATGGGGGGCTAGGGGCACCCTGCAAGTCCTGGCCACGTCCCCTACCATATCCACCACAGCCACCTCTTGTGGCTCGCCCACCTTTGCCACCCTTACCGCGTGCTCGCCTCCCAACCATGGTACTGATGTTGTTGTGCGTATGGGAGTTGCAGTAAACTATTGTCCTGGGCAATTGGGGGTCAAAGGGGTAGGGTACTAGATGGAATTCGTACCCTAGTGCTCTAGCAAGGCTGTATGTGACCCCTGGGGGAAGATGACGGGTCACACAACGCACAGGCACCCCAAAAAAGGGAGATAATGTGCACGCAACCCCTCCTAGACCACGTGCGTGGAAAAAAAAACCTGCACTACGCTGTGGCACCCAGAAACACAAAAATGAACGTATGTGTGTCACACGCAGCCTAGACTGACTTCTGAAGGGGTAGGCAACACACGGGGCAAGCACAGATGTCAAATACGTGCCTGACTCACCGTCTGCCAGGAAATATCGCGTGAAAAATACATGGGTGCGCGAGTTGGCAACACCCCCGCCAAAAGAAGAATTGTACGCTGTCTGAGGTGACAGGACAACAGGAGAAGTGAACGCTGTTTGAGGAAACAGGCCCAGGAAAAACACAAGACGAGAAAAAGCTGTCGGAGGTAACAGGGAGTACGAACACGGAACGCCGTGAAGTAAATCGCGTGTGAACCGACAAGAAGTACAGATTTCACCCACTCGCTCTCCACGAAAAGCACGTACAAGGAAATGGCGTTCTACACGTACCTTTTAAAGATGCCCACACGTCCAGCGTCACTTCCGCATGTACGCGCTAAGGCCCCATCCGCCAATCACACGAGCTGACACTCTGACGTGCAGTCATTGGACATGTAACATGCACCTGTGTACAGGGAAACGCCCGTGCACGCACGTCACAGACGCGCATACGCGCTGAGGCCCTTTCCACCAATTACACGCTATGACACTCTGACGTGCTTATTTTTTCTACGCGCCATGGAAAACGCACGTGCGCGTAACCTCATAGACGCGCCTACACGCTGGGGGCCTTTGGGCCAATGAATTTGTGTACGTGTGCTGACACGCTTACGCGCTAAGGCCCTTTCCTCGAATTACACGCAGACGTGCTGGATTTTCACGTGCCAAATCACTCCGTATCAAGCTGGCCACGCTTAAGCACATGGAAGACCAGGCTCCTGCCCAGAAGGCCGAATTACTGCCCCCAGAGCCCCGAGCACGCTCCCACCTGCCATATGCTGCTGCCTGATTGCCTACTGCCCACGTGCCCTGCCATTTGCTGTCTGCACATCACCCAGGGGTGTTGTTGCTGTGACCACCCCTGCTGGATCGAAAGACTCCCGACTGGGATTCCATCGCTCCACAGACCAGCCCCAGGACCCAGATGCCCACCCACTCCTGCCTCTGGGGTTGTCATGTCGGGCACTGCAACATCTGGCACCACTGGCAACCCCCGGCCAGAGAGGCAGAGGGGCACCAGCTTCACTGCCACCGAAGTTGGTGTCCTGGTGGAGCAAGTCCTGGGGCAGTATGATGCCCTCTTCGGAAGTTTGTGCGCCGACAAGGAAGGACGGACTCGGATCTGGACGGACATCGTGACTACCATTAACGCGGAGGGGGTGTCAGTCCGACTATTCCATCATGTCAAGAAGCGCTGGGAGGACTTCAGGTCCAGGACCCTCAACAAGGCCCGGCGCCTCTTGAAGGCAGCGGATGCTAAGGGGCACCGGGGCTACTTGTCGGAAGATCAGATGAGGGTCCTGGAACGCATATCCCCAGCGCTCCACGTCCAGGTCCTTGAGAGGCAGACCCGTCTGGAGTCGAGCGGTAAGTGTACATGCATCCTGATTGTAAGCTGTGCGTGTGGTCGTGTGCCAGTAGTGTGCAGGTTGCACATGTGTTTTAATGGGGCCACTTGGGGGGGGGTGTACAGGGCCGTGAGGCTAACACATGCGAGGGCTCTCATGTGTGAGACATGGATGGTGCTTGTGTGTGTAGGCTTGCATGCCAAATGCAGATGTGTGGGCACACATGTTTGAATGAATGTGTATGTAAGTAGGCATGTTCATGATGTCACAAATGGATGTTGGTTTCAGCTACATGTATCTGCACTGTGTACATGTGCATGTGTGTGTATTTGACAAGGGGGCAACAGTGATGCAACATGGATGCATGTGACACAGGGATGTGGAAGACTGATTGGCAGATGTGACATGGATGCCGATCTCAACACTGCAACAGTTGGCAGAGGTGTACACATGCATGCAAGTGTGGTGGTGTGTGTGCATGTGTAGTGCACTCCCTGTGTTGCATGTGATGTCTGGCTCACCTTTGCCTGCTCATGCTGTCGTATGTGTATGGATGGTGCTGGCTGTTGCAATATGGCTGTGGTATGGCTCATGTGTGCGAGTTGAAATGACATGTGTGTTGGCGATTGTGATGCCATGTCTGAGGTTTGCCAATGCCACTCATGTACAACTGTCATGTGTGTATGTGTCCATTGTACAGTGCCCTGATGCCTGTGTTTTATTTCTCCCTGTCTGCAGCGTCAACTGATGAAGAGGGCGGAGAAGGTGCTGTGGAGCACAGCAGCAAGGATTGCACTGCCAGCTGGAGACGCAAGGGCCGGCTCCCCTCCCAGGTTGTCATCTCGTCGGGAATTGAGGAGTCCGGTGCCGCATCCCAGGCCGCAGCTGCCGGGGGGAGGTCCAAGAGGCGGAGGTCAGAGTTGGACTCCTCGGCAGCAGAAGTGGCAGCTGGGACCCCACAGGGCCCAACGGGGGAAGATGGCACGGAGTCATCCAGGTTGGTGGGGGGTTTGGTGGAGGAGGAGGCCGTGCAAGCGACAGACAGGGTCTGGAGGTGGGGATTCCACTGGTGCTAGTGGTGCAGTGCAGGACCAGGGACAGGAGGCAGCACAGGCCGCCGCGGAGGAGCCTGTGTGCAATCCTGTCCCTGATCCTGTCACTGCATCATCTTGCACCAGCAGGGATGCCTACGTCCAGACCCGTTTTCAGGCAGGGGATGAGCTTACAACAACTGGCCTTCCTCTGCCTGCGGACGTGGCTATCCAGGTACAGGTTGAGCCTGTCCTGACTGGTGTGGCGTTGCGTCAACGGGCCATGCGAGGTGACATGCAGTCTTTTCATGGGGAGACTGCACGTCATCTGGAATGGCTCGTTGACCGCGTCGGCCTACTGGGACAGGTCACCCAGGCCGGATTCCTCCGTTTGCTGGAGCTTGTTCCGACCCCCTCCTCAACTGAACACCCTATGCGCCAGTCGTCCTCCATGCCATCTTTCCACGCATTTGTCACCTGGGTGCCCTGTGGAGCTGCCTCTGACGGTGTGGCCAGGCTGGTGGAGGACACATCCCTGCCACAGTCGGGAGTCGGACGTCCAGCAGGGGTGGCCACATCAACGACTGCACCCGGCCGGTGGAGGATGTGCAGGCAGCAGGAGCCAGGGCACGGGCACAGCAGCAGCAGCAACGAGGTGGGAGCCATGATGGCTCGGGGCCTTCGACATCGGAGTGGCAGGCATCGGCCGGAGGGCAGGAGGACCCAGGACGGGAAGTGTCTTCCGAGTGGCAGCGGTTTGGCCATGCCATAGATGCGGAGCGGCAGTGGGCGGAAGAGGCACGGCTCACGATGGTCAAGGCGGAGAACTCCATGCGGAGGGCCCTGAGGCGGGCCGAGTGCCTCGAGGCAATCCGCAGGGAGTTGGAGGAGAACATGTCGTCATCCCTGCGGACCCTCGGGGCCATGGAAGAGGACCGCCTCCGGGACATTGAGCAGGAGTTCGATGATGCCCTGGCCCGGAACATCCAGAAGTGAGCCGTCTGACTAGCCCGCTGCCCTTGTAAATAGTTCTTTAGTGTTAAGTTTCCTTTCGGTTTTGTTTAGTTTTGGGGCGCTTGGACAATGCCCCAACTTCTTGTATATATTTCTTCATTACGTAGGATTTTATTTTATACGTTTCATTTAAAGGATTGGGCACATGGACCCTGGATGTTCACTTTGTACATAGTTTGACAATGGATTTGGATTGTTGATTTCTTTTTCCCATGGATCAATGTTTTTTTATTATTTTTGCACCTTGGATTTATTTTCTCAGACTGACACTTTGGAGACTTGCTTTTGGATTGCTTTTCATTTGGATTTCATGCGTCTTTTTCATTTATTGGACATGCTGGATTTCTTTTTTTATTTCCATTTTCTTCTGTTCCATTTCATTGCCTTGCTTTTCTGTTTAATACATTATCATTTGGTACTTCAATGTGTGGTATTCTCTCTTTGGTTTCATGCATGTCGCAATGTGTGTTTTTTCATTCACATGCATTCATTGTGTGGGTTTGACGGATATATGTTGATGTGCAGACTAGCCATTTGGGATGCATCATGTGCTGGTGATTTCTTTGTGTGGTGGATGTCATACCTGGTGGTGTGTTCGGATTGGGGTGGCGTGGGCAGTGTATTGAGGGGGCATGGGGGCCATGGTTATGAATCGTAATGAGGTGTTGGGGGGACATGTATGGGGGCCTGCTGGCAGCTGTCCTGCACTGCTGGGGGGTGGTGGTGCAGGGGGACATGAGGGGGACATGAGTGGGGGCCTGCTGGCAGGTGCCCCACAGTGGTGGGGGGTGGGGGTGTAGGGGGACATGAGTGGGGGCCTGCTGGCAGGTGCCCCTGACTGGGGGAGGGGTGGGGGTACAGGGAGACAGGAGTGGGGGCCTGCTGGCAGGTGCCCCTGACTGGGGGAGGGGTGGGGGTGCAGGGAGACAGGAGTGGGGGCCTGGTGGAGGGTGCCCTGCACTGCTGGGGGGTGGGGGTGCAGGGAGACAGGAGTGGGGGCCTGCTGGCAGTTGCCCCTGACTGGTGGGGAGTGGGGGTACAGGGAGACATGAGTGGGACATGAGTGGGGGCCTGCTGGCAGGTGCCCCGCAATGCTGGGGTGTGGGGGTGAAGGGGGACATGAGTGGGGGCCTGCTGGCAGGTGCCCCGCAATGCTGGGGGGTGGTGGTGCAGGGGGACATGAGTGGGACATGAGTGGGGGCCTGCTGGCAGGTGCCCCGCAATGCTGGGGTTTGGGGGTGCAGGGAGACAGGAGTGGGGGCCTGCTGGCAGGTGCCCCACAGTGCTGGGGGGTGGGGGTGCAGGGGGACATGAGTGGGACATGAGTGGGGGCCTGCTGGCAGGTGCCCCACAGTGCTGGGGGGTGGGGGTGCTGGGAGACATGCATTGTTGATCAGTAGTGCAAGGTGACATGTGGCCTGGCTGGGGGACATGCCCATGGTGGATGGGCTGCCTGCGGGACATTATCAGGGGTGCAGGGTAGTCCCCTGTGGTGTGGGCTGCCTGCAGGGGCCGTGGAGGGTGTAGAGGGAACACCTGGGAGGACCCACACGGCCAATTCACGTGTAGTACTCCCCGGAACCCCTGAAATACACGTACCCTGCTGAATTTGCGTGTCAAACTTCCCACGCACCCCTAAATGACGTGCAAAGGGGTACGCGACAAACACAGACACCTGCTGTGTGAATAATAGCATGTGCGTGTATTTTGTGGGTGCGCGGGAAGTTTAACACGCGATCGGGCCTGGGGGAGCGGGTACCTCCTGCCCAAAAGGCCGAATTACTGCCCCCCAGAGCCTTGAGCAGCCTCCCACGAGCCATCTGCTGCTGCCTGCCTGCCTGCTGCCACCGTGCCCTGCCATTTGGTGCCTGCACATCAGCCATCTGCAGGGGTCCAGTTGCTGTGTCCACCCCTGCTGGAACAGAAGACTCCCGACTGGGATACCATCGCTCCACAGCCCAGCCCCAGGACCCAGTTGCCCACCCACGCCTGCCTTGGGGTCGCCATGTTGGGGCAAACACCATCCGAGACCACTGGCGACCCCCAGCCAGAGGGGCAGAGGGCCACCAGCTTCAGTCAGAAGGAAATTGGTGTACTGGTGGAGCTTGTCCTGGGGCATTATGATGCCCTCTTCGGATCATCACGCGCCGACAAGGAAGGACGGGACAGGATCTGGGACGACTTTGTGGTTGCCATCAACGCGGAGGTGGTGGCAACCCGCAACATCAAGCAAGTCAAGAAGCGCTGGGAGGACTTGAGGTCCAGGACCCTCACGAGGTGCCGGGGCCGCATGAGTACCATCCAGCTGAGGGTCCTGGAACGCGTACGCCCAGCACTCCATGCCCAGATCCTTGAGAGGCAGTCCCGTCTGGAGTTGAGCGGTAAGTGGCCAAGCATTGCTGTGTGAGACAGGGCATGTTGCAGTGTGCTGGTTGTCTGATACTTGCCTGTATGTGTGACATAGGCCATGTATGCGTGTGTGTGTGCAGGGACATCATGGTCATACATGTCAGACCAGTAATGTGTGAAGCACACGGTTGGTGTGTGTGTTTAAATGCAACATGGGGAGCCCTGTGCGGAATGGACACATGAGAGCATGCCAGTCTCTGTTCCTGGACATGGGTGGGGGTGAGGGATGTGTGCTGATGCCATGTACATGTATGGTGTCCATGTCTGTGTGTCTGACCTGCGTGTCTGTGACTTGTGAATGCCACGGATGCATGACACATGTCTGTGACAATGTTCAGAATCACTGATGCAGCCTAGTTATCCTTGCATCCACTGTGTCTGGGGTGTACGAGTCCGGATGGATGAAAGTACTGTGAAGTGTGTGCATGTGATAGGCATGACCCATGATGCATGTGAGTTCAAAAACAACATTGTATATTTCAAGAGTCCCTTGGACATGTTTGCTAATGTCCATAGCATGCGCCATGCCTGTTACTGCATGTGTGTTGCCTGCACTGACCCATGTGTTGTGGAGGGACATGATGGAAGTGATCTTTGACAGTGCCACTCATCTGCTATTGCTTCCTGTCTAGGGGACCATTGTACAGTACCCTGATGCTTGTGTTCTATGTCTCCCTCTACACAGCACAAAGTGAAGAAGAGGTCGGAGACGGCACTGTGGAGCAAAGCGGTGGGGATGCCCCCATGGCTGCAGCGGAAGGGGTGGGTGAGCCCCCACAGGGGCTTGCAACGGCGGAAGACTGGGTGGAGCCATCCAGGTTGGTGGTTTCCACAGAGGAGGAGGAGGCCGCTACTGAGCCACACATGGGGCCTGGTGGGGGCATCCCTGCTGGTGCAAGTGGTGCAGTCCAGGGGCAGGAGGCAGCACAGGACGCCGTGGAGGTGCCTGTGCATGTCACTGTCCCTGACACTGTGACTGCACCACCATGCACCAGCAGGGATGCCCCATCCCAGGCCCGTCCGCAGGTAGGGGGGATGTCCATGTCATCTGACTCCCCTCCACCTGCCGACGCGGCGACCCCTGGCCGTATGGAGAAGGTCCTGATTGGTGTCGCGTTGCGCACGGGTGTCATTAGTGATGAGGTGCATGCTTCCCGGGGGGAGCACGCACTTCATCACGAAGAACACTGTGCCAATGTGGCCCAGTGGGAGCGGCCGTGGTCGGGGGTTTCGTACATGTGTTGGGCACTCTGGCGACCCTCTCCTCCTCTGTGGAGGCTATGCGCCAGTCGTTCTCCATGCTGTCTTCCGGCCCAGATGCCACCAGGGCCCCCTGTGGACCTGCCCCGACCAACGCAGCCAACTCGGTGGGGATCCCATCCCTGCCACAGTCGGGAGTCGGAGGTCCAGCAGGGGTGGACACACCAGCAACTGGACCCCAGCACATGGAGGATGTGACGGCATCATCGGGCAGGGCACGTGCACAACGGCGTTGGTGGATTCCATCAGCCTGGATGCTGTCGTGCTGGCACAAGCAGTTGCGTCGGAGGCAGCGGCAGGCTCGACGTGGGAGGCATCATGGCTCGGGGCCATCAACATCATGGTGGCAGGCATCGGCCGGAGGGTAGGAGAACCCTGGAATGGGAGTGTCTTCCATGTGGGAGCAGTTGGGCCAGCAGATAGGTGTGGAGCGGCAGCGGGCAGAGGAGGAACGGCTCACAATGGTCAGGGCGGAGAACTCCATGCGGAGGGCGCTGAGGCGGGCTGAGTGCCTCGAGGGTATTCCCAGGGAGTTGGAGCTGGACACTGCATTATCCCTGCGAGACCTCGGGGCCAGGGGACATGCCCGCCTCCAAGCCATTGAACAGGAGTTGGATGATGCCCTGGCCCATGACAACAACCAGTGAGCCGTCGGACTAGCCCGCTGCCCTTGTAAATAGTTATGTAGTTAGTGTTAAGTTTCCTTTGCTTTTTTATTTTTTTTGGACCTTTTGGACAATGGACCACATTCTTGTATATAGTTTTTTCATTAGGTAGTATTATTAGATAGGTTTCATTTCTTCCATTGGGATCATGGACCCTGGATTGTTCATCTGTATATAGTTGACTGTTGGATTTTATTTTTTTATTTTGAATTTACCCATGGAGCAATGGTTTTCGGTTTTGATTTTCCATTGGATTTACTTTTTTGAACTGTGACTTTGGACACCTTTCCTTTGGATTTTGATTTGCGGTTTTACATTATTTTACGGACATGCTGCTTTTGGTTTTTAATTCCCATTGTCGTTTGTTTATTTTTGATTCCATTTATGTTGCTTTTAATACATTTTCTTCATCTAACTTCAATGTGTAGTATCATCTCATTGGTTTCATGCATATCATGATATGGGTTTTGACATTCACTGACACCCATTGTGTGTATGTGAGGGGCATGTGTTCATTTACATACTTGCCATTAGGGTTGTATCATGTAATTGGCATTTCTAAGTGGGTGGATGCAATTCTTGGGTGGGTGTTTGGCATGTGGAGGCAGCCCATAAGGGCCAGGGATCTAGATTGTGATGACGTGTTGGCTGGGGACATGAGTGGGGGCCTGCTGGCAGGTGCCCCGCAATGCTGTGGGGTGGGGGTGCAGGGGGACATGAGTGGGACATGAGTGGGGGCCTACTGGCAGGTGCCCCACAGTGCTGGGGGGTGGGGGTGCAGGGGGACATGAGTGGGACATGAGTGGGGGCCTGCTGGCAGGTGCCCCACAGTGCTGGGGGTTGGGGGTGCAGGGGGACATGAGTTGGACATGAGTGGGGCCTGGTGGAGGGAGGGTGCCCTGCACTGCTGGGGGGGTGGGGGTGCAGGGGGACATGAGTTGAACATGGGTGGGGGCCTGATGGAATGTGCCCCTGGATGCTGGGGGGTGGGGGTGCTGGGAGACATGTGTGGGGGCCTTGGTGGAGGGTGCCCCTGGATGCTGGGGGGTGGGGGTGCTGGGAGACATGTGTGGGGACCTGGTGGAGGGTGCCCTGCACTGCTGGGGGGTGGGGGTGCTGGGAGACATGTGTGGGGGCCTGGTGGAGGGTGCGGCCTGGTGGAGGGTGCCCCTGGATGCTGGGGGGTGGGGGTGCTGGGAGATGTGTGGGGGCATGGTGGAGGGTGCCCTGCACTGCTGGGGGGTGGGGGTGCTGGGAGACATGAGTGTGGGCCTGGTGGAGGGTGCCCCTGACTGCTGGGGGGTGGGGGTGCAGGGGGACATGAGTTGGACATGAGTGGGGGCCTGGTGGAGGGTGCCCCTGGATGCTGGGGGGTGGGGGTGCTGGGAGACATGTGTGGGGGCCTGGTGGTGGGTGCCCATGACTGCTGGGGGGTGGGGGTGCAGGGGGACATGAGTTGGACATGAGTGGGGGCCTGCTGGCAGGTGCCCCACAGTGCTGGGGGGTGGGGGTGCTGGGAGACATGCGTTGTTGATCAGTAGTGCAAGGTGACATGTGGCTTGGCTGGGGGGCATGCTCATGGTGGATGGGCTGCCTGCTGGACATGAGCAGGGGTGCAGGGTAGTCCCCTGTGGTGTGGGCTGCCTGCAGGTGCCGTGGAGGTTGTAGAGCGTACACCTGGGAGGCCCCACACGGCCAATTCACGTGTAGTACTCCCCGGAACCCCTGAAATACACGTACCCTGCTGAAATCGCGTGTGAGACTTCCCGCGCACCCTGAAATACACGTAACCAGGACATTCGCTTGTGGAACTTACCGTGCACCCCTGAAATACACGTACCCTGCTGAATTCGCTTGTGAAACTTCCTGCGCACCCCTGAAATACACGTACCCTGCTAATTCGCGTGTGAAACTTCCCAAACACCCCAGGAATACACGTACCCAGGACAATCGCGTGTGGAACTTCCCGCGCACCCCTGAAATACACCTACCCTGATGGAATCGCGTGTGAAACTTCCCGCGCACCCCTGAAATACACGTACTCTGCTGAATTTGTGTGTGAAACTTCCCGCACACCCCAGGAATACACGTACCCAGGACAATCGCGTGTGGAACTTCCCGCGCACCCCTGAAATACATGTACCCTGATGGAATCACGTGTGAAACTTCCCACGCACCCCTGAAATACACGTACCCTGCTGAATTCGCGTGTGAAACTTCCCGCGCACCCTGAAATACACGTACCCAGGACATTTGCGTGTGGAACTTCCAGCGCACCCCTGAAATACACGTGCCCTGATGGAATCGCATGTGAAACTTCCCGCGCACCCCTGAAATACACGTACCCTACTGAATTCGCGTGTGAAACTTCCCGCACACCCCCGGAATACACGTAGCCAGGACAATCGTGTGTGGAACTTCCCGCGCACCCCTGAAATACACGTACCCTGATGGAATCGCTTGTGAAACTTCCCGCGCACCCCTGAAATACACATACCCTGCTGAATTTGCGTGTGAAACTTCCCGCGCACCCCGGAATACACGTACACAGGACATTCGCGTGTGAAACTTCCCGCGCACCCCTGAAATACACGTGCCCTGATGGAATCGCGTGTGAAACTTCCCGCGCACCCCTGAAATACACGTACCCTGCTGAATTCGCGTGTGAGGCTTCCCGCACACCCCAGGAATACACGTACCCAGGACAATTGCGTGTGGAACTTCCCGCGCACCCCTTAAATACACGTGCCCTGATGGAATCGCGTGTGAAACTTCCCGCACACCCCTGAAATACACGTACCCTGCTGAATTTGCGTGTGAAACTTCCCGCACACCCCAGGAATACACACGTACCCAGGACAATCGCGTGTGGAACTTCCCGCGCACCCCTGAAAATCACGTACCCTGATGGAATCGCGTGTGAAACTTCCCGCGCACCCCTGAAATACACGTACCCTGCTGAAATCGCGTGTGAGACTTCCCGCGCACCCCGAAATGCACGTACCCAGGACATTCACGTGTGGAACTTCCCGCGCACCCCTTAAATACACGTGCCCTGATGGAATCGCGTGTGAAACTTCCCGCGCACCCCTGAAATACACGTACCCTGCTGAATTCGCGTGTGAAACTTCCCGCACACCCCAGGAATACACGTACCCAGGACAATCGCGTGTGGAACTTCCCGCGCACCCCTGAAATACACGTACCCTGATGAATTTGCATGTGAAACTTCCCGCACACCCCAGGAATACACGTACCCAGGACAATCGCGTGTGGAACTTCCCGCGCACCCCTGAAATACACGTTCCCCGGTTGGCGTTTGCTGTTTGGCAGCCCTGTGAACTGGTCCAGGGTTAGTGCAGACATTTGCGATGAATTGGGGATTTTGATGGCTTTTCCTTGCGCGAGGGCGTTCTTGGGGGCGTAACTGGCGCTGCTGCAGGGTCGCTGCGCAACGGCTGGTTTTGGAGGCTAAAATCCATGAATACGCTGTGCGATGAAATGGATTTTATCGCACGCGGCTGGCGCAGTGTATTGCACGGGGACACTGTGCGCCAGCCGCGTGCGCCACTTTTGTACGAAATTCTATTAATTACCCTGTTAATGTGGATACTGTCACCTAAAAGTTGGCTTAATGAAAATATTTTGCATACTATGTAGGTCTAGCCAAATTCCTGATTAATCGATGATTCAGATATTTTATTTAAGCAGAAATATATTAAACGGTATCGACCATCAAACCCACAGAGAATTTTCATAAAATGTGTTCCCACGTAACTTCTGCCCCACACATCTAAGTGTCAGCATTATACTGAGTTTGAATACATGTAATCAAGAAGTTGTCCAATAGCATTTTTGATGGGTGTAATAAGAATTGCAATGGCATTTTGAACCTAATACTATTTGAGCTATTAAACCGTATCTGCATTATCTTGTTGCAGCTACTGTAAAACCCAATTCTTTTTCCGTTTTTATGAAGTCTCATCATTCATCACTAATTCACTGGCTTGCATATATATTTGCAAAGCCTGTTAAATATCTTTTCTCATATATTCTAACCACTACTTTTTTGCTGACTATTCTATTTGGATTTCTTTTTGTTTTTCAGATGTGGCGTGGGTAAAGATATGTGAAAAGGATTTTCGTATAATGTACATTATTTGACCATACTTCTGTTAAAATCATAAAATAAAACATAAACTAGTAGCAACCCTAATGATAACACTACTCAAGCATGCAAGTTTATTTTGCTGGTTTATTTTTTATAATGTAGAACATTATGTACATGGCCGATTTCAGCAGTCTTTGTAATGTATATAACAAGACTTTAAACATATACTTTGTTCACTTTTAAGGCATTGGATCGAGTTGCAGCTGGCCAAGTGGTAAGTGTTCTGTTTTCTGTACCACTGTAATCTCTTGTATACTTTGTTCCATAAAGTGCAGCTTCGTGCATGACCTTACAACGAACTTATACTCAGATTGTTATTTTTTGTGTGAACAAAAACAGTGTAAACTGTGATTATAACGTGGGGACTCCTGATCATTAAAGAAAACATTTTAATTTAGTACTGCAGAAAACATTTTTACTATTCACTTTCAAAGAATAGATTTCTTGCCATCATGGACTGTGGACACATATGGATAGAACAGCACTAAACTAGACACATTGAAGGACATTTTTATAAGCCTAGCAGTATAAAAGTAAGGTGTAGCAATAAGGACAGATAGGCATTTTTAAATGTTATTTAAAGGAATCACACTAAAATGAAGTCCTTGAGTCTGACTCCTCCTTCCGGTTCACCACAGTAGTCTCTGTAATAGAAATTTAAAAAGAATGCACTGAATGAAGAAATAACTGGAATGTGGATATCTATGAAAATTGAAAATGTGCATATAGTGAATAAGAATATTACCTGTTGGCAACATTTTAAATGGAGTGAGTTCCACTTAGATATTTCACTAAATGCAAACATGTACTGGAGTCAGTAATGTTCTAATGGGGGTCCCAGATCTATTTGAGAGAGTAAATAATGGATGATGTGATAAAAGTGAAAAATACTGTACAAGGAATTTCTGAGACGTTTCTCGGAGAGACGTGTGCTCACATATAATGCTAGAACAGCAGATCACATCAATACATTTTCAACACAACCAACATGGAAATCATCAAACTTTTAATCTAGATATGTGGTCAGATGTTTTTATCTATATTTCAAGATCAATGAAAACAAATGCAGACAGTACATGTGCTGCCAATTCATATTGTACTCTTGCACATCATCAGGGCAGTTCTTCTATACTAAATCCCAAGAGTAACAATACAGTCCATCATATAAAATAAAAAAAAGAAAGACAAAATCACAACAAACAAAAGGGAAGAAAACGTTATTAGTATGTTTCACCACAAAACAAGTAGCAAGTAATTCCGTGGAAAGTACAATTCCTAGCTATGTATATTTCAAACAAAGTAGCAGGTGCTCCTCTCCAGAAAGAACATGGCATGATAACATGTTCTGAGATGTGAGTTTGCAGCACACGCTTTTTGCTCACTGTACCTTTCACAGATGGGAAATATCCATTTGCACATCAGTCTTTGTCTCACCCACATGGGCAGTCCAGCACCGACATGTTATGGCAATTCCTCTCTGAACAAGAGTACCAACAGCAACCCCATACACATGTTTCAGCCTTGTTGGGCATCATCAGTGAGGTGGAGCTGTGCCTCTCTGAGCACAGTGAGCAGGGAGTCCACGTCTGGTCGCCCATTTTTTTGAAATATTTGCAAGGAACTTGGGGTTGGTCACCCTAAGTTACCTGGGGGCAACCTGACATGGACTCCCTGCTCACTGTGCTCAGAGAGGCACAGCTTCAACTCATTGATGAGGCCCAACAAGGCTGAAACACGTGTATTGGGTTGCTGTTGGTACTGTTGTTCAGCGAGGAATTGCCATAAGATTCTGGTGCTGGACTGCCCATGTGGGTGGGACAAAGACCGATATGCACATGGATATTTCCCATCTGTGAAAGGTACAGTGAGCAAAAAGCGTGTGCTGCAAACTCTCATCTCAGAACAGGTTATCATGCCATGTTCTTTCTGGAGAGGAGCGCCTGCTACCTTTTTTGTCCTATCTATGTATACACTGCATCGAACGGAAAAAACAAATATACCCTTGTGTGCTTATATTCTCTGTGACAACATACAAAAATGGTATGGCAAAACTACATGCAAATGTACAATACCTAAAACCACTTCAGTTAAAACAATACCCTTGTATAATGAGGCTCTTTGTCTTTGTTTCCCTGCAAGTGAATGGGCCAGTGTATAAAAAAGAGACTCTATTTATGGTAATACTATCAAGGATCATGAGGAGTAAAATAGGTAGGTAAACTTACCTAAAATCTGGTTTTGGGACTCATTAGGAGTGCTCCAGTCTAGAAAAAATGCTGGTAATTCTGGCACAAGCATTTTTTACAGACTGGGGAAACACAAGTTTTCCTGTGGGGGCTGTGAACTACCGGCAGGCCTGACCTGCTGGGAGTTCCATCCCCTTCAGGCAAATAAATCCCAGTACTACCAGTGTCAGTGGTTCCGGCAATCCCATTGAGTCCTATTGGACTTCATGGAATGGCAATTTACAGGTGTCTCTGCCGCCAATAATATCTCAGTAATACCGGAATATTGGGTGGCGGAATCAGTAAGGCAGTTTTGCCGGTATTCCACCAAAATTACAGGCGGGATACCAGCAAAACTGTAATGAGAGCCATTGTTTTCATCCGAGAGTTGAGCTACTCCAAAGAAAGTTTACCTGTCTCTTTCCACGTATCCTTTATAAATCGTGGCACAACCTGCGCTGGCTTGTTTTCTTGATAACATCACACGTGCAATGATGTCATCGGCGTGCCTTGGGCCTTTCCTGGAGTGCTCAAAGAAGCACTATAACATTTATACTAACTATTAAGGATTACGTAAACAGTGGTGGTGGCCACTATTCCTATAGTTCATAAAACTGAAAAATCCCAGATAGAGCTGTCATGGAGAGAATCTCAGAGTGAGAATAGCTTACCGGTGGTAAGTTCTCCTATTTATTGTTGTGTTGGTGTGAGTATTTTAATATTGGGGAAATAGGAATAGCGTGGGGCCTGTGTAAGAACAAGTGTATACATAAGGTTTATGTGTTTGGGGCAAAAATTAAAATGCTATGAAGTTGGTTGAGATGAAAACTGGGGCACAGACTGCTCGTACCTATGTGGGGAGTGAGAGTCTTATCACAGAGAAGCGTCTCTTTCTGGCCCAAAAGGAGACCACGCCAGCAGCGTCTTGCTCTGTTTTTCAGGGTCCCTGTTTGAACAACGGGGTATGCAGGCTTCACTAGGATCGCTGGTGGTGTTTCTCGTTCTTGTGAGCATGTCTTTAAGTTACCTTATATAATACCATCAAGGGTGTCGACTCAGAACTGTCCTTGTTGGCAATATATAATGGACTTGGTGCTGACAGCACCTGTAACAGCAATTGTAGGTGAGGCGCTTGCAAACCTTTCTTGTAATAAGTTTTAAGTGCTTACTCCACATCCCTTGTTATACTTTTGTATTACATTCTACTTACACACCCTGGGTGTTAGCGTGCATGTATCTTCCTTGAGACGCATTTACACAGTTATCTAGCCATAGCCACTGCCCTGGCACCTGCACAACTTTCTCAATGAAGGGAAGGACCCAGAGTCCATGGGGCACTTTGGGTTCCTTGCGCTTGTAAACATGATGTGATAGATCCAACCACTTGCTGCTTCCTTTACACAACCTCTTCAGTGCATCTTCGTTTCGGGAGGATAGCTCAGGGGCAACGTGCTCGCCTTGGAAACAAGACGACACGGAGCAACACAGGTTCAATTCCCGAGTCCGTGCTTCAAAGCCTCTGGGTATTAAGCGCGTTCTAAATAACCAATCATGTCTGTTTAACACCCAAATGGTAATAGCAATAATCTTGGCCAACCAACGCCGATACTGAGTGTCACACCCCTATACAGGACAAATCTCATGCCAGAAGGTGCCACTCTGCACAGGAAACGCGGCACAGTAAATGTCATGATGCGCAATGCAAACTGGTGATGATACCACTTGCATGTCAACGGCCCTCTCTGTGCAACTTTAATTGTTTTTGAATTGGAGCTGTGATAAAGTCCTCTGCCTAACTATGGGACTGTGTAGTGGGGTGGCCTTGGGGGCAAGGGCTTTCCCAGAGCTCATGGACTTGGGCGAGTTATGGGGAGGATTCCCTGGTTGTCCTCATTTAATCCCTGTCATCAGACAGTCCCATGCTACAGAAACTACACAAACCTCTTCGTAATCATTAATTAGCCACTTAGTTACATCATCTAACACTGAAAACAAGAAGCTCTCTCTTTAAAGAAAGAATTCATTATATACATCAGTAATCCCCTTAAATGAGTTTTAACAAGTGCAAGTGTATCGCATAACACATATACACAAACTAAATCATTATAATGTAATCATTGCACATGACACACATTTATATGTACACAACAACAAAATGATTATGTAGTGCATATAATTAGAATATAATTTACAGCATGAAATATACTTACAACAATACAGATACATGTTTACAATAACATTGCTTTCACAGTGCAAAAATACAAAGATTGTTTGTGTGTCATGCAGGCCCTGTCAAAGGTGGGGAAAGGAGCCCACCCCAGCCCAACACGGGTGCCTGAGTGCAGGCAGGCCCCTTCCCCTCCCCTTTTTACCGGCAGTGATGGCAGCCTTCGGACCGCAGACGAAGCAGCAGCCCCAGGAGCCGCTGAGCGAAACGCCTGAAGATGCAAGGCGGTGGTAGCACCCCTTCTATGCGGTGCTGTGAACGGCACAACAATGGCTGAAGGACGCAGCAAGAGCAGACGCACCAACAAGGGGTGACGCGGCCCTCACAACACTGGCAGGCTGCAGCAGACTCTGTCTGCTGTAGTCTGTGGCTGAATGGGAGCCACCACTAGCCCACCAGGGTAGTTTAACAGGCCCCATGAAGGCCTTGAACCACTATGCCACCAGGGATCAGGGTTTCTTATAGAATAAAAGACCCACAGAGGCCTTTACCCACTACACCACCAGAGATGTAATTAATTAATATTTAAAAGGCCCTGCAGGCCTTGTGTGTTCCAGCGTCCTGGGACCCCAGCAGGGTTCATGTTGGAAAAAGGGCAGAACTTACTAGCCCTTTGAAGCCCTCCCATGGCCATCCCTTGTCTCACCGCCTGGAGCCAGGTAAGTGACTGGACAGGGTAAGTGGTCAATCCTGGGAGGGGGTAGGGTATTTAAGGAGGTGTGTGTGAGTGTGCAAGTGTGGGTTAGTTGGGTGAGGACAGGAGATGGTGGAGAACGTCTGAAAGACCAGAGGAGGCGAGAGCGGAAGGGGTGTAGAGGCTACTGTAAAGGAGGGGGTCTGTGGAGTGTTTGTATGAGGGAGGGGAGAGTGAGAGTAATGGAAGCAAAAGTAGAATCAGAGTAGTGAAGTGGAGTAGTAGAAGGGGCAGAGGCAGTACTAGTTGTCAGGAGTAAAGGTAGTAGGTGGTTGGAGTAGCTAGTGAAGGGCATAAGTGGAAGAGTGGTTGTCAGTAGTATAGGCGTGAGCAGGGTACCATCTCCCTGGGTTCTATGATCGCGAAATAGATGAGCAGGGCACCATATCCATGAGCGTCTCTCAGGGTTTGAGCAGAGGCTAGAGAAGGATTGTGCAGGGCACCATATACCCGGAGTGTCTTCGAGAATTAAAGGTAGTAGAGAGGTAGTGGTTATAGCGGAATAAGAACAGTAGTAGAGGTAGAGTGGGAAGAGCGACAGTGAATGGGAGAGTAGGAGTAGATATTGGTGTAGCGTGAAATAGAAGTTATAACTTGATGAACAGTGAGAGGAATGAGGCAAAGGAATAAAAGAGGTAGATGGATAGTTGGAGAAACAAGCGGTTGCAAGAATAGGAGTGGGACATGAAGTATGATCAAAAGGTGGAGGTGGAAAGGCAGAATGAGAGTTTGAAGGAACAGTGACGTGGTGGGAGGAGAAAAACATAAGAGATCAGTATAGCGAAGAGTCAGGTACGAGAGGGTGTGAAAGGTATGAGCCTGACGCTGGGCGAAAGAAGGCACTGTTCCCTATTCCCCCAGTACTAACCGATGACAGTGAGGGAACGTTAGACGTTCCCTAGGGAGCCAGGTAGCCATTGTCTTAGAACAAACACCTAAAAGAGAAGAAAGACAGTTAGGGGTTGCTTATCTGAGAGTTACCAACAACCCTGAAAGGCATGTCTGGGCTAGGGAGGTGGGAACCAAGCCGGGGAAGCCGAGAGAGGAAAGGTCCTGGCCTAGTGCCAAATATCCCCAGCCCATTAGGCCCCGAAGAAAACCCGCCATTCTGACCAGCAAAAGTTGAATAAACACCTTGGATTTTACTACTCATTTTTTTACAATACTATTTACAATACTACATTTTCCACTGTCTAGAAATAACTCTAACAGTGCCAATTAAAAGAAATGCCTGAAAGGATGCATTCCAAAGTACTTCTAACAATGCCAAGTTGCTTATAGCAAATGCCACAACACTTGCATTAGGAGCATAACAAATATGATCAATATTAAAGTGCTTTTGCAATACATAAAAATGCAAAGTTTATAGCAATACCATTTACAAGGCCACATTTGCCACTGTCAAAAAGTGTGTCTAACCGTTTCAATTTGTGAAAGAATGCTTTCTCAAGTACTTTTAACAATGCCACTAAAGTGATTCTAACAGATGCCAACTTGTTTACAAAAGATCAGATAGATGTTACATAGTCCGCGTACAAATAACGCAGCCAGCTAGTCCTTAAATCTTGATTGACTATATTCATGTTTACCTTCCAATTTTATAATGCACAGCAAATCTCAAAAACAACAGTATAGTTATTTCAACAAATAAATGGTCTGAATAAATTTGAAAAGTCCATGTACCATAAATGTAACACTGGCCATTTAAAAGCATCCCAATTGGCCTCACCGCCTTCCACAGCAATATATATACTTGGTACGAGGCAAACTTGGCCAGGGAAAGTCACCTGCATACCTAAATGTCATAATAGCTTAGTTGATTCACTGTTTACCTTCTCTTCGAGCTCGGGAGAGAGATGCACCACTTCTGCAGACGCTGGGTGCCAGCACACATGTGTGGAGGAATGGCAATCAGAAATCCAAGTTCGCGGCCCAGTCGTGGGGCCTCATTCCAAGCCTGGCAGTCTGGAAATAAAGGAGCCGGTAGCAATGTACCAGCACCCTTTTCAGACTATGAGAATGCCTGCAGGGGCCGTTACTCCCAGCAGGTCTGACATGGCAGGAGCACCGGCCCCAGCAGGCATGGTTTTCATAGAAGCAGCAGCACTGTGCTGGTGCTTTCGTGTCCCCATTCCCGTGGAGTCCTATAGGACTCCACGGGAATGGGGATTTACACTTTCCACCACCAGACATCCCGGGCCGACGCCACCTGGAATATCCCTGTGGCACTGGGATATCAGGCGGCAGACCAGTGTTACGTGGTCGGCGGCAACCCGCCGGTAGCACTGGCGGGTTACCGCCAACCTCATAATGAGGCCCATGGTATCCCTGCCTTACCATATACATAATCCTAAATCACACACACATGGTTCGGATAAGAAAATCACAGCACACCAATCCCACTTTCCTGAGACTCATCAGACAGCAGTGCAAACACGCAAACACAGTATCCAACAGGGAGAAAGGCACGCTAGTATAAACAGTCTTGACCAAGCCAGAGCAGAGTGTGTGCTTTTTTATATGTAGATTGTTACACGAGTTTGGATTGTGGAGGAATTGCAGACAAGAGATTCGGGTGTGGGGGTGCGTGGAGTCCAGAAGGCTAGTGACGAGAGGGAGGTGGGAGACAGCAGGAGGATGTGGAGTTAAGTACAAGGAGGAGATGGGAGGATGTAGTTAAGGAACATTAGGAGAAGGTGTGCGTGAAGTACCGAGAGGAGGAGGTTCGGAATTTTACGAAGAGTTGGGAATTGAGTTTCATAAGTGGAGGAGAGTGGAATCTCAGGATGGGGTTGAGAGGACTATCAGGAGAAAGTGCAGGAAGTAGCTATCCGGAGCAGTAAGGTTTGGAAGGACACATCTCACACAAAGCATGGAGTGAGGGTGAGATCCCATTCTGGAGGTGTTCAGCACACAGACGGCTGGCGAATGAGCATGTGGTATTACATTGGTGAGGATGAGGAACTGAGCAGGAGAAGAGAGGCTGGTGAATGGAAAGACACGAGGACTGTAAGAGGTCATAAGGTCCTCTTGGGGAAGGCAAACCTAGCTGGCTCCATCTCAAAGTTGAGAAGGCTCTCTTGTAGACGAGCCTGCTGTTGACTAACCCTTCTCATTGACCAATCTGTCTCATAGACAAGGCTCTCTCGTAGACAAGCCCATCATTGACACGTCTTTCTCATCGATGACTGTCCTTGACTAGCCTTTCTCCTAGACTAGCCTTTCTCATAGAAGAGGCCCTCTTTTAGACAGTCCCCTTTTTTATAGACAAGGCTTCTCCTTGACTAGGCTTACTTTGCGAAAAAATAAGCCATGCTTGTATCTATTCACTTCAGAATAGCTCAGAAAATACAATTAAAGGCAGTTCAGACAAATATCATTTCAATCAGAGGTTCATGTAGATTCGTTATGCAAACCCCAAAATCTTTGAACAAAGACAGACAAATGGAGCCAGAATCCAAGTTGTGTGGTCAGGGCAAAGGCAATAAAGCCATTCCTTAGGCCTGTATTACACATAGCTGTTTTCAATCTGCAAGTAGAGCAATGCTGAGAAGAGGAAGGCTCACTTTAATGGACTCTACACTGAAGGAACACAGAGTAAAGTTGTGCCACGTTACGGGAATAACAGGAAAGTGTAGATGCGCTCAAACTCCACAATAGTAAAGTACTTATCTGTAACTTTGAAAATATTTCAAAATTGAAGCTGTAGGTTGATTATTTGAGAAGAAAATGTCAAATAAACAGAGCACTTTGGAGAGGGCTCCTAACTCTGTTTGTGTGGTAAAGAATCTGAAGATGGCCCCCATAGGTGGAGCTAAGAGAGGCACTGTCTATTGACTGTTGGGTAAATTACCAAAGATAACAGTAAAGGAACACTAACGTGAACAAAGCATGGTTTGGAGACTGAGTAATCTGTCTAAAAAGGCTGGAATGCAATTTAGTAGCAGAGTTTTGGTTTCTTCTAGTAAATTACATTACAGATTATTTTACAAGACATACACAATAAGGCTAATGCTTCCTTTCGCAACTTTGCCTCAAAATGAGATTGTGGTAGGTCAGAAGATGGGCACCAACTCTGAATAGATATTTCACTAGTAGGTGTCTTAAAGAAAAGGAATAAAGCCTGTCTTTCCCTATTCTACAAGGCATGCCTATCCAATGAAATTAGCTAAGGTGCTCGTCTGTCACCCATGAATGTCTTAAATTAAAACTGTCCACCGTCTAACTTAACCTGTCTGACCTGATCTCTAATTCTAAAAACTCAACAAAAGGAGTGTTTTCTGCTGAGGTGTGTTAACTTATCCTTCAGCCGCTTTTCAATTGATGATCTACTGATAGTCTCTAGTGATTACTTTTATCAGTTCATGCAGCTCATCTATTATTGTTTTGGGCTGTTCAGTCTCCTCTTGTATAAGGGTTCATCCTTTTCTCTTCCCTTGGTAAACTTATCACAGAACTATCTTTTCCTTCTGGGCTATTTTCTATGTTCCTGAATGGTTCATAGTCTTTGAATTCCTGTTGCTTTTTATCTGCATATGGTGTTCCCAATGCCGGCTTGCTCTCTGGTTTCCTGCTTATTACCATTCCCTTTACTTCACTTAGGCCTTCCTGGTATGAATTATTACCAACTAGGTCATTCCCAGAACATTTCTCTTTCACTTCTCGTTGTACTGGCTGCACAATACTTCCTTCTGGACTAAGACGATTATGAACAGCCCAACAATGATTCTGATTCACTTTATGTTTTCTCTCTCTTGACTGGGACGAGTGTGAGGATTCCAAGAATGCCTCTCATCCACTCCTCTCTCTGGTCTTACGACCTTATCTCTCTTGCAACTGTGACGAGTATGAGTGTTCCAATTACAATGGTTTTCATTCACTCCCCTGTGTCTCCCGTTATCCCTATTACCTTATGTTCTTAGGGCTAACGTCACCAGGGTTTTGTTCGTTGAGGATTGTCCTCCTCTGCTCCTAATCTGGCGTCTCCTGTCCTTTCGCAAGCTTCTCTTCCCTCCGCTTGTCTTGGATGGCGCTCCGGTATCACGGGTTTCAGCTTGTCCTGAGTTGGTCGTATTGGCATTTTTTTGACATTGTTAATTGGACCTCTGGTCCACCACTGTCTTCCCTAGGTCACACCACCAGTCTTTGATTCTCTCTCTCTTTCTGTTTTGGGACACTACTCGTCCAGCTTCGGTTTCTCTGCCTTCCTGACGGTAACTCGTCTGTCTCTTCTCGGTCTCTCGCATCTGCAGGACTTGCCTCTGCTTAACTCTGAGGTTAGTGTTTTTCTGTCATTTCCCCAGGCTCCTCTCTTTTTCAGATGGACGTAGCCGTGGGGCTTCCTCAGGGAAAAACTTAGTTCCTTTTTCTCTTTCTCTGGTGGATTCTCCTTTCCTCTATATTTCCTCTTCTTTGTCCTAGTGGAATGAGAGCTTAAAAGGAGGTTTTCTATTTCGTGATGGCAATAACATATCGAGGAGTGCAAGTAGATTGCTGTCTGCTGGGTTAACCTTTGGATTTTGACATCCAGTGTGGCTTTTTATACTTTTATCCACCACATCAAGTGTTGCCGGTTTATAATATTGCCGGTATAACGTCTTCACAAAAAGCAAGAGCCGATATTCGGTGAAGCTACGAGCTTCATTAATTTGATTGGTTTGTTGGCTGCTCCTTTTTGTGTTTTTCTTGCTGTCCTGCAGTCTGGGTAAGGGCGTGTTTTACTGCAAATTAATTGGGTGCGTGAGCCTTTACTGTCAGTCATTACTGCAATGTGTGCTGCACTATGTTTAGTATTCACCACTGCTTGCATTCACATGGCGTTGTGTCGTAGGGGGCAGTCAGACTAAGCCTGCTCCTCAAGCCTGTTGGGTGTTCCCCACGAGCACGCTTAACAAGTTGTGTAGCACATCAAGGGTGACTGAATGGTGTACGATTTAAGGAGTGGGAAAGTTCAGAATAATCCAAAGATGCCTTCTGACCCCTCTGTCACTCTCTCCAAAGGAAAACATTCAAATGAAATTGACAGCTTTTTTGAAGGCAAATCGTATTACTTCCTCAAATGCTATTCTATTAAATGTGTCTGTAACCTAGATGGAGCGGGCGGGATCATCAATTTGTGGAGTTTCGATTTTGCCTTTAACAACACAATCTGGAAAAACTTTGGCCCTGTCCAGAACCATATCAGATGGATTATTTCTGGGGGTTCAGAATATAAATGACATCCAAATGGCAGAGCACTCTGCATCAAACTTGCTGTCATCTCTCTCTCTTGAGCACATAGACCCAGAAGTTCTAATTGATTGCCCAGTAAGAAACGTAATTTCTGATATGTCTATTATGGCAATGGCCATATTGAGAGAAATGGCCAAACAAGTGCGTCTTTCTCTTGGCTCTAGGTTACTATCTTTGGTGGTTGACGAAATAAAATGTCCAGTGGCATAGATAAACCATGGCAGTCTGAAGGTGTCGCTAAAGTATTGTTATCCCATGGTGATAGCATACACTATGTAATGTTCGAACACACTTTTAGATTAAAAGGCTATTATCCACTAAACAGGCAATACATTTTAGCTTTACTCAAGGAAATGCCTAACTTGAGATCAATTATGTCATCGGACATTGAATGTGTTGAATTTGTTGATAATGTTAGAGTGTAGGTAAAGATTGGCTTGTTTTAAAAAAATAATACATGGCATTGTATTAGCAACCCAACGTTTTCAGCAAATGGATTATGAATTGAATAATGTTGCCGAAGGTACTGAAAATAAGGACCACTTGGGTGCAGCACTAGCGAACGATTTAATTTTTACTCGTGAAACATTACTAATTAATGTTAACACTGACCTAAATCAAGAACAACATTTGGCAAATGGTTCTAGAGGGTCTTGTATAAATCAGAGAACCGTTTCCTATGATTGGGCACAGATTGTGAATGCCCTGCATACTAAAAACAATAATTTGGTTAATTGAAGTTCAAACAATGCAGTTATAAAGATTCTTTTGTGGAATACACAAGGGGTTCACCACTTTGGTGAAAACAGGGGGTTGTGGATTTGATTTGCCTCCAAAAAACTTGGATTGTCGATGAGTCGATTTTCGATGTTTATTTTTTCATAACATTTTATTTGGTTTTACATATAAGCAATGTATATATCACAACAGCAATCGCAGAACAGCAATCATTCAATATGAGTTAGCAAAAGCGACTCATGGGAGGGCCGGAGTGCAGGGAGCAAAAATGGTAGAATGGCCGTTACTGATCATGGACTTTCCTGTCCTTTTCCGCCAGGCGGATTGTGGGGCGCTGGATAGCTATGGTGTGAGGCCTTGGTTCAATACAGTTGGCTGCTTTGGAGCCATCTTGTTAACGGAGGCCTCCTGTTGAGGGCCGGGAACCTGGCGGCATAGTCCATGAATGGGTCCCATATGTTTAGAGTTCTATTCAGGGAGCCTGCCCGGATCGCATTGATTCTTTCGGCCACCACTATATCCCAGCATTTCGCCCACCAAAGTGCAATGGAGGGGCCCTTTTTATTTTTCCACACCCAGGCCATTGCTATTTGTTCTGCTAGGAGTAGATGCGTGCATAGTCTGGGGATTTGGCCTGACATTGGGAGTGCTCCATCGCCCGTGCCTCCAAGAAGGACGATTCCAGGGTCCCATGGGATGGTTAGGCCCGATATTTCCTTGATGTGTTTGAGTATCTCTTTCCAATAGATTTCCGCTTTCGGGCATGACCACACCATGTGTAGCAGAGATCCGGTAGTCGGACACCCACGCCAACAAGTTCGGGAATGGTTGGGTTGGCCTTGTTGATTTGGGCGGGGGTTATATAGTACCTGTAGCAGAGTTTATAGCCCCCTTCTCTATTTGTAATGCATTGAGAGCTTCTGTGTAACCTGGCCCAGATTTTCCCCCTTAGATGGTTTTGCTATATGTAGTACGGGTTTGCTGGACGCCCTATCGGGGAGCTTTTATGTGCGTTAAAAACTACAAGAATGTAACAATTTAAAAATTGACAAGCACTAGTTCAGGCATACTCGTTGTGAGATTAAAATGGTGGGATATTTGGTGCAATGTTCTTAGATGGTGTGTGGTTCTCAGACTTTATTTAAATCCCGCAAGAAGTACTCGAGTCTTTTTTAAGTGATGCTTTTGGTATTATACCTGTCTATTACTGAAGATGGTGCTTCTTTAATTGTTTTAGGAGAATGTTATAGTGAATGTCTTAATAATAATTTTTATTATTTTAAAGATAAATTACCTGAGTGAGAAGAGAGATGTAGTTTAGTAAGAGAAGACTTAGAAAAGTGGAATTTGGTAATAACTAATGGAAATATTCTTGGTGACATGCCTCCCGAAGTAACATGGTCAAATGGTGTGGCAAATTTGACTTTGGATTACATCTTTTTATCACAAGATTTATTTCCATTGTTCAATTCAATGCAAGTCCAACAACATGTCAAAGGCAGTACTCATTGTCCTCTTCACTTGACTCTATTGTTGGAGGTGGATGTTCCTAGTGTGGTTCTCATCCCACTGATGATAGAAATCAGGGAGCGTGATCATGCAGTCCTGTGGAAGCCCTATTTGTCATTGAGGTTTAATTATGCTGTTAAGACAGAACTCTACTTCCCGATGAGCATGCACCTTATTTTACAAGGTTATTAAGGAGTCTCTAATCATTGGTTATAACCAGAGGCGAGGCTGTGAAGAAAACTTGTGTGCATAAATTTGACAAAGAAACACAATACAAAAAGGTGTTAAGAAGGGCCTTCAGAGTATTACAGAAAAGTGGCCCTTCTGCTGATCAAGAAGGTAAAGCAGCAGTATAGGAATTGGGCAAAGACCCATAGGATGCTCAAATGTCAGCATGATGCAGAAAGGATGCTTGATTCAATCCAGCATAAAAATGGCCCTCATTCTTGGTCCTTAATTAAAGCCCCACATGTTCAGGCTTCTTTACAACTTCTTCCTATTCCACAACGGAAGTGGGAAGATCATTTTACTACTTTAAACGCCTTTATGGGTGACCATCAGATTGCTACAAATGATATTTGGTTTCAGGAGGACTCATTGGGGTGGTGCTGTTTAACTATGCATGTGCAATTGGTTCTGTGTGCTATTGGAAAGTGTAAGACTTCAAACGCTCCAGGCCCTGATGGTCTTTCCAATGCTACCCTTAAATCTTCGCCGCTCCTATGGGAAAACATTTTATATGTTCTTTTTATGAAAGTTATGCCCTCATACTTTATTCCAACGACTTGGAAAGAGGCTTCAGTGGTCCTCATCTATGAGAAAGGGAATAGAGCTGATCCAAATAATTATAGGCCTATTTCCCTTTTAGATTGTTCCTATAAAATATTTGCTGTTTTTATTCTAGAGAAATTGCAAGCTTAGGCAAGATCAGCTAAGATTGTGGATGTTCACCAATCTGGTTAAAAAAAAAAGAGTTTAACACATTGTTTGATTATCCAATTACTTGCTAAACATATGGTGAACACCAATAGAACCCTCTATATTGCCTTTCTCGATTTTACAAATCATTTCATTGTGTAAAAAGATCATTGCCATGGGAGGAATTGGCGTGCCCCGGGGCCCTGCTTAATATTGTTATAGCCCTTTATTCGAACACCAAATTAAGAGTTTGTTTGAATCAGCAGGGAAGGTCGGACCCTGGTGGGCGGGACGGCACCGCCCGCAGAGTTGTAGTGTGCTGGTCCGGAAACAACAGTGCTGGTAGGCTTACCAGCACCGTTGTTTCCGGACCGGCACAATTCTAATGAGGCCCAGTGATTCAGTCAGCTATTACTCAATTGTGCCAACTTGATCGAAGATTTGGCACATTTTCTTTATCGCCAGCTCTATTATATTCTCAGCAGAAAGTTGTACCGAAGCTCATTTATGGTGCTGAAAACTTTTTTAGATAAGAGAGATTGCGCAAAGTTTGAAGCTAGCATTTGGAGACAATGTTTGTCCTTGTCCCAAGGAGTTCCACTGGCTGCTATTCGTCAAATGTTGTGTCTTCTTTCTCTTGATTTGCATATTATGTGGGGCAGCCAGCATTTATATCGCAGGTTTTTGGTCCCTCCAGAAGGTTCTCTATTTACTCTGTTTGAAGCAGTTATGATTTTAAATTCCAGCCCAACTGTATATGGATTGAGATGTGTGCAAGTTTATTAGGTGAATTTAGTTCAACGAAAGATGAATTAGCCAAATTTCACTTTGTGTTAAGAAAAAGTTGTTTCTCCAGGATTGTACTGCTAACTGAGACTTGTTAACTACATATGATATGATCAGTCATTTATAAAGTAATTTATAAAGTCACATATAAACTTTTTTAATAATTTTGTTTATGATATAAAATCTTTTAATGTTTTACAATCTTTTTATTGACGCACCCTTCTAAATTATGTGGAAATATGATGTTGAGATTCAAATTTAATTTGTTTCCCACACAGGAAATTATTGGTGCCCGATGAAACATTCCGAAAAGTTATGTCGCCTTTGTAAAAATTAGGTGGAAACTCTAGAACATCTCTTTGTTAGATGTGAAAAACTGGTACATTTACGTACTCAATTGTGTAATAAATTTGGGTCAGTTGAGGATGTGACCTTTTTAATTGTTTTATGGCAGCGTCTGCTATGTGATCGTACTACTGCTCATTGCATTGCTGCTATGCTCTTTCTATCTTTCTTTTGTTAGATGAAAATTGTTTGTTATATTAGTCTTTTTCACGAAATGTATCTTAATCAATTTTGAATTTCTGTTTTAACTGAATGCAAAGTGTGTGTTTATTTGTGTGAAAAGCTTGTGTAAAGCTAAATCATACGATAAATAAATATATTGACCTTTTTTCACAGTTCTTATTTATTTATTTATTGGGCATTTGTAAAGCGCTTATACAACAATGAATTGTGTTTCAAAGCATCCACAGGGCAAAGGGAGGGGAACAGGGAAAAATAACAGCAACACAATGGTAAGTGAAAAGTACAGAAAGGTGGTCCTACTAGGCTTTGTGAACATTTGGATCATGGAAGTGCAGGAGAGAGGGGATTACAGGGGAGAGGGGGTAAGTGCTTGGGGTATCCACAGGGGATGAGGTGCCAGAGGGAGGGTTGCAATGACAATAGATAAGTGCAGGAGTCAATCGCGGGCAAACAGGTACGTTCCAGGCTGTGACCCCAAGATGGAAGCCAGGTCAGTGATAGATAAGTGCAGGCGTGAGAAACAAGGCCAAATGGAGCACAAAGGCAAGTGCAGGATGGCGCGGGTGCTGCGGGCGATCGGACAGAAGGCCTGGATCCCATAGGACACTAAAGGGCCCTAATCAACGGCTACTGTTGGGTTTAGCACTGAAGGGAGAGAAGAAAGGAGGAGGAAAATAGGAAAGTCTTGTGGTTTTGAGGAACTTGAGGAGGTCTGACTCAAGACAGAGAGAAAGGGGAAGGCTGTTCTAGAGGAGGGAGCCAGGAGAGGAGAGGGAACGGCTGCCACTCTCTGCTTGGAGACGTGCTTCACCAGCAGAGTGTTGCAGCCAGAGGATTGAAGGGATCTAGGTAGTGAGTACCTGGTGAGGGCAAGTTGCAGATAGCGTGGCCTCTGGCCCAGACAGACTTGTGGGTGATGGAGAGGGATTTAAATTTGATCCTTGCAGCGACTGGGAACCAGTGGAGAGTTTATAGGGCTGCAGAGATGCGGCCCCTGGGCTTAAGGCCAAGGATAAGTCTTGCAGCCCTGTTCTGGATTAGCTGGAGTGGGCAGATAGAAGAAGGTAGATTCAGGAAGAGGCTGTTGCAGTAGTCCAGCCTGGAGAGCACCAGAGCTTTGGTGACATTGAGCTTCTGGTAAAAGGTGAGGAAGTGGAGGATGCCCCGGAGGAGGAAGAGTTGGAAATGGGCCTTCTTGGGAAGGTCCAAGATGTGTGGAATGAAAGAGAGAGAAGGGTTGAAGATAACTCCCAGGTGTCTGGCCACATAGGAAGGAGGGGGAGGGTGCCCATTGAGGGAGGCCAGAGTGAAGGGAGAAAAGAGGGAACAGAAGTCATGATGGGAAGAATCTCAGTCTTAGCTGCATTGAGACAACGGCAATTGGAGGTACTCCAAGACTGGATAGTGGAAAGGCAGTCAGGAATGATAGAGGAGGTTAGAATGGAAGCAGGGGGTAGTCTGAAGAAGGGTTGGGTGTCATCTGCATAACACTGGAAGTGTGGTGGTAAGGTGGAGATAAGGGGAGCGAGATAGATGTTGAAGAGCCAGGGTGAAAGATTGGAACCCTAGGGGGGACGCCACAGTAAGAGATGGAGGTCGGCGAGGAGAAAGAACCCACGATAACCCGGGAAGGACGGTCAGTGAGGAAGGAGGTCAGCCAGTCCAGTGTCTGCTATGAGAAACCAAGGGTGTCATGGAGCCGTTTTATGAGGCTGGAGTGATTCACTGTGTCAAAAGTAGAGGAGAGATCGAGTAGAATGAGAACATTGGGTGAGTTGTAATCAATAGATGCAAGCAATTCTTCACAGGTGTTCAGGAGAACAGGTTCCGTGCCTCTGGCTGCTCGGAGTCCAGATTGATGGTCATGCAGGTAACCAACTAGCTCAGTGTGCTGGGTCAGTTGGGGGAGAACCAACTTCTCCAAAAGGAAGGAAGGGAGTAATAGAGATGGGGTGGTAGTTAGCCGGATATGAGGGGTCAGCAGACAGCTTTTTTAGGAGAATGCGCGGGAGAGAGCACTTGTGGGAAGAGGGGAAAGACCCAGAGGTGAGAGAATGATTGCAGAGGTTTGTGAGGGTAGGGGCAAGGGAGCCGATGGTGTCCTTAATAGTTCTGGAAGAACAGGGGAGACCTGTTTGGAAGAGACATTCAACTCTGGAAGATAGCTCAGGCGCAACGTGCTTGCCTTGGAAGCAAGACGACACAGAGCACCACAGGTTCGATCCCAGGGTCCGCACTTAGAAACCTCTGGGTATTAAGCGCGTTATACATAACCCACAATATAATATATCGTATCATAGATCGGACAATTCTAGTGATTTCGTCCGGTGTATATGATATGATATGGCATTTAGAACGCACCTATACCACGTGTTTCAAAGTGCGATGAGGCAAGGGAGGGGGAACAGAGAGAAGAACGAGACAGCGATCTTACTAGGCCAGGTGACATTGAGATCGTGCAAGTCCAAGGGAGGGGGGGAAGGGAAAGTGCGGGGGACGAGGGGAGGCAGGAGGGGTCAGTGCAATACATAAAATCAACAGTAAAAAAAAAGCTGTAGGTAAGTGTGGCCCGCTTGTGGCAAGTGCAGGGGTAAGTGCAGACATCAAGTGTCAAGAGCTGGTGGGGACTGTAGGGATACAGAAACAGTCTCCAAGTGCAGGGGTTGGCCGGGAGGCAGTGCAGGTGTGCAGCTGGTGGGGGAGGGGACCTTGGCGCAAGATCAGAAGATAGCCAGGTGGCCAGTGCAGTTTCAATCAGGAGTTCAGCAAGGGAGAGGAGGATCGAAAGCAGAAGCAAAGAGGAAGATCTTGAGGTGCTTCTGGAACCGGAGATGGTTCTCCTCAAGTTTCAGGGAGGCCGTTCCAGAGGGAGGCCCCAGCCGAGGAAAGAGATCTACCATCAACTTGTTGCTTGGAGAAACGACTGACCGTGAGGGAGTTGGAGGCGGATGAGCGAAGTGCTCGAGAAGGAAGATATTTAGGAAGAGAGAGTTGGAGGTATTGAGGCCCCAGGTCCCAGAAGACATTGTGGACAATGCAGAGGGTTTTGAACTTAATCCTCGCAGCCACTGGGAGCCAGTGCAGAGATTTCAGTCCTAGAGAGATCTGATCCCTGGACTTGAGGCCAAGGACAAGTCTCGCAGTGCTGTTCTGGATGAGTTGCAGAGGGCGGATAGTAGAAGCTGGCAGATTTAGAAAGAGGCTGTTGCAGTAGTCCAGCCTAGAGAGAACCAGTGCTCTGGAGACAGTGAGCTTCTGGGGGAAGGAGAGGAAAGGGAGAATACCTCTGAGGAGGTGCAGCTGGTAGTGTGACTACTTAGAGACGTCAGAGATGTGAGGAGAGAAGAAGAGAGTGGAGTCTAAGATGACCCCGAGGTTTTTAGCCTCACAGGTGAGAGAACGAAGAGGGCCAAGAGAGGCCGGTAAGAGAGCCACAGGAAAGGATGGAGCAGGTGTGCCGATGAGGAGAATCTCAGTCTTACGGACATTAATGCAGAGATCGTTGGCGGCACACCACTCCTGGATAGTGGACAGACAGTCAAAGATCAGAGAAGGAGAAGAGGTGGTGGAAGGGAGCCTGAAAATGAGCTGAGTGTCGTCCACATAGCACTGGAAGTTGGGGCAGAGAGTGGCAATGCGGTGGGCAAGAAGTGCCAGGTAGTGGTTGACAGGGAGAGAGGTTAGACCCCTGTGGAACACCACTGGTAGAGATAGAAATAGGAAGGACCCAGGTTGGACCTGGCAAGGTTGATCAGAGAGGAAAGAGGTCAGCCAAGCCAGGGCCTCATCAGTGATACCCAGGTTATAATGAAGACGGTGAGCAGGATGGTGTGGTTGACTGTGTCAAAGGCAGAAGAGAGATCAAGTAAGATGAGGACTCAGGAGGTATTAGAGTCAAGGTTGGAGACTGACGGGGGAGGGGACCTTGGCTAGTGCAGTAGAAGGAAAGAGTGGTTGAGGGAAGAGGAGGAACCAGAAGCAGCAGGGGATGGAGTAAGGGGCAGATGAGAGAGATCTCACGATGTCCAGAGTTTTAGAAGTGAAGTGTGTGGCCAGTGCAGTATAGAGGGCCTGGGACGGGAGTATCGAGGTAGAGACTGCAGATGGATTGGCTAGTTCCTTGCACATTTTATAAAGAGTTCAGCCAGGTTGTTAGAAGCTCCAAAGATGCGGGCCTAGATTTGAGCCCTTTTCTTGGAGCGAATGGAGAGACAATATTGCCTTTGGAGAAGGCAGCAGGCCATTTTGTCAGAGGATGAGCTCGAGGTTTACCACTTACTTTCCACAGCTCTGCACCTGCGTTTGAGGGCAGCCAGGTCAGAGTCGTACCAAGTGTTACAATTAGAGGAAGGTTTCTGGCCGATCTGCATGACAGGGGCAAGTGTATCAAGAGTGCAGGTGATAGCGCGAGACACATTGTTGAGAGCAGAGTCAATGGTTGAGTCAGAGGTGGGAGGAGGGGTGATGAACGAGGAGGCGAAACCAGCAAGTGACACTCGCTTCATTGGACGGATGTCCACAAATAAGGGTCAGAGGGCTGAGAGGTCCTAGATGAGAGGAAAGGAGCGAGTGATCAGACCAGGAAATCTGAGTGATGAGAGTGGGGGGAGAAGGAGATCAGAGTGGATTTATGGCAGCAAGAGGGTGTCCAGCTGAGTGGGTAGGGCCAAAGGGGAGAGTAGAGAGGGAGAGAGAGGAGCAGAGGTCATGGAAGAGAGTGGCAGCCGTGATTGCAGAGTGCAAGTGGATGTTGAAGTCCCCCAGAAGGAGGAGATAGGAGGTGGAGGTCAGAAGAGAGGAGGAGAAATCGGGCCATTCTGAGAGAAAGGAGGAGATGAGGCCAAGGGGCCTGTAGATGGTGGCAATGGTTAGAGAAGAAGTAGGAGAGACGCCGAGCTTGCATACCAGGTGTTCAAATTAGGAGGAGGGCTGAGTGGGCATGAGGGAAGAGTTGACCCACTTAGGGAAGATGAAGGCTACACCACCTCCAGTGCGGTTGGGACAAGGCTTTGAGATGCTCTTGTAGCCATCAAGGAAAAGGGAGTCAAAAGTGGTGACTAAGCTGATATTGAACTACGTCTTACTGAGAGCGAGGACGTCGAGATCAAGGTCTTCAAGGAGGAAGCAGATGTCGGAAGAATGTTTAATAGCAGAGCTGGCATTCAGTCTGCCGAAGTGAATCCAGTCACCATCTTTGAAGGGTTTCCGAGGAGGGGTACAGGGAGGTGGTACACACGTCAGAGGAGGTGAAGGAGGAGCTGAGAGAGTTGAAGGAGGAGTTGCAGGGGCAGGAAGGAAGTTGATGAGGGATGGCAGGAGCAGGTCAAAAAGGAGGAGGTTGGGTTGAGGACCCTGGGCCATGATAGTGCCATTGTTATAGACATTAATTATGCACCTTAAAGATGATGAGCCAGCCAAGAGAACTTCTGATCTAGTGCCTCCATTATTGGGTGAGGAGGAGAAAGGGGAGAGAGTGAAGATGAGGTGAGGAGTCCATAGATCTGGAGAGGGGACAGAAAAGAGATGGTCAGTGACAATATGCCTGAACATGGCACTGATGTATGTGTCTGCGAAAGGTAATCCGGGGTTACAAGAGAGGAGATCTTTTTTTTTTAAACATTTTGTTACGAGACTTGGTGAGAGAGGAAGGATATGTGATAGTATAGTAGTTAAGAGTAGATTGGAGAGATGGAGAGGGCGATAGCTGCAAGTGAGAGGGAGTGGGACGGGGGATACTGCACAGGCATGAGGTAATTCAACCAGGCGGCCTAGCAGTGGGAAGAGGGATTTGCACCTGAGCACTAAATTAATACACAAATTATGGTAGCAACAATTTAAAAGCAAACCTAGATTTTGCACAAAAACACTAAATCAGTACACAATGAAGGTAGTGACTATTTAAAAGCACACCTGGGTCTGAATGAGCGAAAAAGGGCATTAGTGCAGCGTATAAGAAAGAGACAGGCACAGTAAGCAATGAGAGAAGGTGTGAGAAGGAGTACAGTGAGAGACCATTGCAGTTAGGGGTGACACTGATGACAGTGTGTCAGAAGGTCAATGGAGGTCAGAGTCTGAAGGCAGGTAGGAGGAGAGAGTTCTTGCCCAGGGCAAGTCGGTTGAATTGTTTACCAGGCCATTGGAGCAGCAAATGGCCACACCTTAGACGGAGTAACCAGATTGTAAGTTTGCCCAAGGTGCAATTGAGGTACAGCAGCATGGGGGTCTCTCCCAGTGCCAGACAAGGCCAGACAGGGGCCTTATGTGAGGGCTTTGGGAGTGGGCCGGTTCACAATTCCTTCCGGCTCACCTATTGGCCCTTTGATATAGTTGTGCACCAATCGCTGAGGCTGCAGTACTTGTTGTAGGAGAAGCACTCCAGTGCCTGGACGAAGAGAGAAGGCAGGGGCCATGATTTGGAGGCAGAGTGCCTGCCTCTGAGAAAGCCCAACTGGGCAGCGTGTGCACTCCACAGTAGCAAGTGATGGGAAACACACACCAAAGCTCCTCAAGTTGCACACACAACACGTGCAGCAACACAATGCCCCCAAGTGTGATGCAACTCTAATCACTGCTGATGTTTTACAAAGAAAGGAGCGAGTGGCCCTGCTGGGCTTACCTTGCCGTGCTAAGTATGAGACAAGTGAAGAGGCTGCCTTTTGTAGACAAATTGTGGAGAGGATTCCCTCTGGAGCAGTAGTTAGGAGGAAGAGGAAATGAGAAATGGGGGTGCAGGGCCAGACAGGGGCCCTAGGTGAGGGCCTTTGGGGGTGGGCCGGCCCACAATGCCTTCTTGCTCACCTATTAGCCTTTGATATAGTTGTGGACCAATCACTGCGGCTGCAGGAGATGCACTCCAGTGCCTGGAGGAAGAGCGAAGGCAGTGGCCATGATGGTGAGGCAGAGTGCCTGCCTCACAGAAAGCCCAACAGGGCAGCGTACGCACTCCGCAGTAGAAAAATGATGTAAAACACACACCTAGGATCCTCAAACGGCACACACAGCATGTGCAGCAACACAGTGCCCCCAAATGCGATCCGTCTGTGATTGCTGCAGATGTTTTACAAAGAGAGGAGCATCTGGCCCTGCTGGGCTTAAGTTGCCGTGCTGAGGATGAGCGAAGTGAAGAGGCCGCCTGGTATAGACAAATGGTGGAGAGAATTCTCCTGGAGCAATAGTTAGAGCAAAGGAGAAATGGGGGAGCATGGCCAGGCAGGGGCCTTAGATGAGGGCCTTTAGGGGTGGGCCAGCTCACAATGCCTTCCGGCTCACCTACTGGCCCTTTGATATATTTGTGGACCAATCACTGTGGCTGCAGTGCTCGTTGCAGGAGAGGCACTTCTCTGCAGGGGAGGAAGAGCGAAGGCAGCGGCCATGATGGTGAGGCAGAGTGACCGCCTCTGAGAAAGCTCAACTGATCAGCGATGTGCACTCTGCAGTAGTGAATGATGTAAAACACACACCAAATCTTCTCAAGCTGCGCACACAACACAATGCCCCCAAATGTGATCCGATTGTGATCGCCGCAAATGTTTCACAAAGAGAGGACTGCTGGGCTTACCTTGCTGTGCCGAGGATGAGACAAGTGAAGAGGCCGCCTCGTGTAGACAAATGGCAGAGAGGATTGCACTTGGAGCCGTAGTTAGGGGAGAGGAACAGAGAAAAGGTTTAAAGGTGTTATTTTACAAGGTCCACTAGGGAGATCCTACTGGGAACGGGAGTCCTTGTACTCAAAGGGGGAGTCTCTCCCGGTGAGGGACACACTTGCCCCTACCCCTTGGGGAGGGTATTGTGTAGCGTGCTTACCTCTCTAGCCACGCAGGTAGGGCTCCCCCCTAGGGAGAGGGGAGGAATTCCTGCGATTTGTCACAGCACCCACACAAAAAACCATTACAACTATACAGCTTAAAATATCATACAAAGTTAATTCACTGGCTACATGGAGTCAACATTCAATATACACGTGTGACCAAGTATTTGCAACATGGACTTCCACTAAGCAGTTCCTGTAACTTTTGGCCAGTTTGTCACTTCAGTTTTGAAGAATTTTTGTATATTCCACATCATCAAACTTCCCCAAAATGGTGGAATCAAATGAATGGACAATTCACTACAGGTCTGGCCAAAACAGTTTGATTGGGGTTTAGGTTATGACTTTGATTGTCTTTGTAAACACAGACTTTCTACCTCGGCAGCCATTCCTTTGTAAAGCGGCTGTATGTTAGGATCATCGTCTTGATGCTTGACCCAACTTTGTTTCAGCTTCAACTAACAAACTGATGG
The DNA here is from genome assembly GCF_040938575.1 of Ambystoma mexicanum. Classification (NCBI taxonomy): domain Eukaryota; kingdom Metazoa; phylum Chordata; class Amphibia; order Caudata; family Ambystomatidae; genus Ambystoma; species Ambystoma mexicanum. Next base: position 807,719,505 of record NC_090936.1, read on the forward strand.
TCTAACATGATCATCTAGAATTTTCTGTGGCACTGCAGAGTTCATAATTGTGTTAATGATGACAAGCCATCCAGTTCCTCGGGCAGCAAAGCAACACCAAATAACCACACATGCACCTAAATGCTTGATTGGCAGGGTAATCTTCTCTTTGAATACAATGTTGAATTTTCCAAAACATTACATTTCTTAATTAGGTCAAAAAGTTCTACTGTTGTCTTGTTTGTCACAGAACATTGTTTTAGAAGCCTTGTGGCTCATCTACGTGTTCTGTGCAGAAGACCAGAGCAGCAGTATTTTTGACATAGAACAGTGATTTTCTCCTGGCTATCCAATGTCATGGTGAGTCGGAACCAATGAGACGCATAGATGTGAATAATGTTTTAAAGGGGTTTTATAACTAACTGTCTAGTTAAATGGTTCAAATCAGGCACATAATACAAGGGGTCTCATTACAAATGTGCTGGCCTGGAAACAATGCTGCCAACGGCACTGTTGTTTCCGGACCGGCACACTACGGGTTTGCCTGCTGGAGCGGCTGTGTCCGACAGGGCTGACCCTGCCGGACTCAGCAGCCACGGTAGGCAAGCCGCCACGGAAGCACCGGCACAGTTATTAACAGTGCCAGTGCCTCTGTGTTCCCCATTCCCATAGATGGGAATGGGGAATTCAAATTTGCCAACGCCTGACTTTCCGTAACGATGGGGTTGTAATCCCCCGGTACCGCCAAGCCAGGCGCCAGTAAAATGTACATGTCTGGAGGCAACCCACCGGTAGTACCAGCAGAGTTACCGCCAGACTTGTAATAAGGCCCAATGTCTTTTCCTTGGATTAGGAAAATGGTAAAACATTTCTAGATGGGGTCAGTATGTGAGACTCACAACTGAGTTTGCAGTTTTCAGGCTTTTACATTTTATTTTGAAATGAAACAATATGTAACTAAACCTACTTTACCAGGGGATTAATAGATCTAAGGGAAAACCTCCTAGCATACACACAACTAACCTTGACACTAAACTATCCAACCATCAAAATAAAGAAACAATAACATACATTAAAGATTACCAAACAATTAAGGTCTTGGTTGACCTCTGCTTGCTCTGGGCAGATTCCGCTCCCCGAGCTATGTCCAAAGTAATTTCTTCCCAAGTAAAACAAAGTCTCACACAGGTAACAGTTTCTTCTCCTCTGGATGAAAATCTCCCTTTTCAAAGTTCCATAAAGTAAACGGCACCAATGGTAATCCTGTATAAGGTTAAAAAAAAACAAAAATTCCACTTCTACCTTAACAACAACTTTACTTTCTGCAGCGTTTTCTATGCAATTTGTCAGGATGCTTCCATTAGGAAATTGCTCTCTATGACAACTTTATCAGTGTTACTGTGAGAGCAGGCTTCTCTGACTCACATACTGCTTCTACTTCAACTTCTTCAACATTAAACAGCTCTGCTAAAATTCTAAACAACCACAGTTCAACTTCCGCTGCTACCACTTCATATTGTGGAAATGTTATTAGGCAACTTAAACAAGACTCTTCGACCTCTACAGGTTGGCAAGGCACTCTTCTTTTCACATCTACCAGAAAGGGCAGCCTCTTTGCCTTGTAGCTACCACAAAATCTGTTTCGGCTTCTGACTGCCACAGTGCCAGCTTTACTGATGCGTGATTGTTTCTTATGACAAGCAACCAGCTCCCTTCGCCAGCGTCAAATGCACCTCTGTGTCTCCAAGGTTTACCCCAAAGCTGTAATGCCACACTCCCAGTTTTATATAACTCTTTCACTCTTGTATCAGAGGACCCTGGGCTTCAACAACTTCCAGACAACGTGCTTCAGTTCTTATTTTGACTGGTTTCCTCTTTGGAAGGTTCTGTCTATTGGCTTGGGCAAAGCTTGTTCTGCTTCTGATTTTAACAACTTCTGCAATACTCAAAATGTAGGATGTTACAAGAGTTAATGTTCACTTTTTAATAGTTTTTAGGCAAACGTGATGACTTCTTGATGGTAAACTTCAGCTTGCTACTGTTGTTCCCTTTTACAACGACAGCTTTTGCATTTAACAATGATCGGGAAACATAAAATTGCATACATGGCCTCACGGAAGTGATGTTTCCTTTTAACTAAATGGTAAAGTCTGCTAGTGCTTATGCGATCATTACGGCTACCATTCTCCCTGTTAATAGGAGACACGCAACTGCTCCGGTTAATGATTTTGAAGTAACAGTGGGAAAAGAAAGACTTTCTTCACACGCGAGCACTTCATTTATTGCTGTTTTTTTAAAGAAGCGTGTGATCCATTTCCCTTTGTTTGATAAGACTTCCCACAACTACGAAGACCTTCACTTGCTTTACCTTTACTTGAAGTTCAGCTGATCACAGTTACCGGCAAGGAGTTTCGGCTGCTCTGGAGTACGGTCCTTCATTTACCGTCTCCAATATTACAGCGGCTGTGGGCTGCCTCATCTTCCCGACTTCTTTTCGGCTGCTATTGCTACCACAGGCACTCTCTAGATCCACACCTTTCCTCAGCACAGGTGTTTCGGATCGGGTCTCATTAAAGGATAGTCTTCCTCTCTCCAGCTTCCCTTGGCTTGCTTCTGCACACAGGTAACGGGTAAAACACAGGACTTCAGCTCTGCAGTCACAACAATTCAGTGCACCTGGAAAGACTGCCAGCTTTCTCCAGTCTCTTCCAATGCAGCCACAAACGGACAGGGTTTGTGAGTACAGGACCAACTCAGAGCCTGCAGGTTAAATCTGCTTGTTCTTTGCTCCGGCATACCTTCCGTTGTCAAACTTCCTTGTGAACTGCCAGCCTCCAGTTCGGTTTCTTCTCCTAATGCTGCTGCCGATCTTCCAGCTCCTGCTTCTTTCTGTGACACCCTCCTGCAGCAGCCTTTTATGCCCCTCAGGTGGGTTCACTGGTTTTAGGTGCAGACCCACACACTTGATTGCCTGACCTTGCCTGAGGCTATTACGATTGCCTGCCTGTTCTATAATTCTGCAGGCCTCTTTAGCCACCTTCTTCATCACGGTTTCTAAGGGTATCTCGGATATGTAGTCCATTTCAAAGAATTTCAGTTTTCTTACTGCATTGATGTTTTTAACAAAAGTTTCATTTCACTTAATATTTTTTAGAAGGGGATCTGCAGGATTTAGCCTTTTTAGAGATCGTTGGAATAAGAATGGCGGCATTTCCATCATCCCTTTTGTTGTGCCTTCAGTCTTGGGGCAAATGTATATTTTTAAGGAGACAAAAGACTGGTTTGTCCAATGTATCACTTTGTTGGGTTATACCCAGGGAATTTATCTTCCCATCGTTAATAGGAGGTTGAGATATTTTAAATTGATTATATGCCAATTCCTCCTTTAGCCTGGTAACAACAGTGTCCCTCTCTAGGGAAAAATAGCGTCTCATCCTGTGTAATCACCCCACCACACTGGGTCTTGTCCCCACCCAGGTGATCCTCCCGCAGTACACCAAACCCAGGATTGGGATCAGGAATAGTCTGCCCTCACCTGGCCACCTGGGAGGAGACTTTAGGCATGGTTCCAGTGGGGGATCCACAGGATTCTCCACAATGGCTACTCCTTAGGCAGACCCTCCAGGATATAGTATCATGAAATTGAACATTTTGCAGCATATACGTGTATTCATTGCAGTATTGTTTTGGCACTTTTTTATTGACTGCAGGGTGTAAGATTGGCAGGTTGCAAGAAAAAGGCAGCGTGTGAGAATACAAGATAGGCAAGTTGTCATTATTTGAACCTTTTGTATTAATTTAATAGGAACAGTCTCACATGTCCCCTGGCTTGAAAGAACAGGATTTGTTTTACTCTACTTGTTTGGTTTAATGCACATGCATATTTCATATCATTAAGTGTATTGATCATTATAAGTTGTAATGGTGAAAATATTCCCCTTCTATGTTTGCCAATCTCCCAAGCACTCACACTTCCCACTCACTAGCACTCCTCATACTCAACAATTCACCATCGCAACTTACACTTCCAAACCTCTTGCTTTGCCAGTCATGCACATTCACACATGCTCTGTCACACGGCCAAGTCACAACTCTTACTCCCCGGTCGCTGTCACACTCCAAACTATGCTCCGAACTCACATCATATGCTCCCCAGTTTCTCCATAACCATACCAAAAAGTGGACACAAATATGGACTCCCACTACACCAATTAAGAGGAGCAGGGATTGAGGGGGAGTCCCCTGCTCCCCTTGTTTGGTGTAATGGTCTCAAGGATTTCCCTGCTTCCATTACATGGATAGCAGGGATAATAAAGAAAACAAAGTAAAACAAATAAAGAAATGGATCCTGCAGCACCAGTTCTGACCCACTTTAGTGGGAGAGAACTGACGTTGCAGGGATAGAGGGGAGGTGACAGCAAACATCGAAGTCTGCCGCCAAAACGTTAAGTAGTTAGAGGGGAAGCGGGTAGGGGAATGCAGGGAACACATGATCTACAAGATCATTGCACCTCGCTATAATGGAAGTCAGAATTTTCTTAGTCGACATTTTCGGTGGTACAGTGATCACATAGCTGTTTCTCCTTGCAGTATATAGTCCTTCATTATTTCTCGTTCCTTCTGCATCTTGCATATTTTCTCCCCTTCCATCACACTCTCTCCCATAATTTCTGCCATACTCCAGCTCGCTGCCCCTTTACGGACAGCCGCTCCCTCTATGCTTTCTGTCCACCACAGCCCCTGTAGCCCACCGCTCCCTCTGCTTTCATTCCCACCGGTTTCCCCTCTGCTCTCCCTTTGCTACCATGCCCATCGCTCCCACCCCCTTTCATTTCGACCTCATATTCTGACTGTTTAAATTTTTTGTAAATCTAGATTTTTGAACAAAGCCTCCAAAAATGGAGGATCTAAAAATAGAGCAACGGATGTGCTGTTTTTAGAAGCCCCATTTTTTAAAATGCACAGGACACCTTATTCTCAAATGTGACCTGTGCATTTCCATGGGCTGAGCTGTAGCGCAAATGATGAGCTTGCCAGCCGCCTTGAATACATTAGTGTCTGGTTCGCTCGCTCGATATCTATGTCCTACAGGCTTCCTTTGCATTTCACTGTGACGGACCCGATAAGGGCCTCTACTGTAAAATGTGATCCAAAAAACACCCTTTCTATCCCCTTTGAGGAATAGACATGCAAATGAGACTGAAGTGGTTCATGCCTCTGAAGTTCCACTTAAAAGAAAATGCGCAATAGCATCAACAACGACACACCCCTCTGCGTGCCTATACCAAGCAGGTCCACGGGGTTGCCTTAGTTTCTGGCACATATAAAAGCGCATGTTTGTGATTTCACGGTGTTGTTTTAAATGCGTAGGAACGCCCCCTGCTAAGCGCAAATGCACAAAGAGGTCAAAAAGAAAAAAGTCCATCTGAATGTGTGCAAAGAAGCTGGTAATTTTTGAGGGCGCTAGTTATGAGATGTGCTACCACATTTCATTTCTTGCATCAACAACATTTTTGAGAATCAGGCCCTTTGTCTTTTTTGTAAAAAAAACATGTCTTTCCAAAAACAGTCATTTCTGTGTGTGTTTTTTTGCATGTGCTGATACTTGGCTCTCTTGTTCATCCCTTTGCCCACCTTCAGAGGGTATACCGTCCTTTGATCACAGGACTTTTCATCGCGGGGTTTTTACCGCGAATTTATTTTTGAAAAAAAACGAATTGTTTTTTTTTGTGGGGGGGTTAAAAAATTTTTAAAAATTGTGTAAGGGAATACTAAAATAAAGTGAACAGGGGGTTTGGGGGGTAACTCCCCCTAAAAAAAAAATTGCGGAAAAAAATCTGCAATGAAAAGTCCCGCGATTAAATAACGTAGAACCCTTCAAAGCAAGGTAGGGCACTTTGTCACACCTTCCATATATACAATTTCTGTTGAGTTTGATTCTGATAGTAGAGCCATGAACCTGGACATATGCCACAGTTGGAGTGATTTGAAGATTCGTGGAGGTAACTCTGCTGGTTCTTTATATACTACCTGATTGATATGCTTGTTTGTTCTTGGAGGTATGTTGATAGGACTGCTCTTGGGTAGGGTGACAATTTGTAGACTATCTCTCTGACAGTGGATTGGTAAAACCCAAATCCTTAAAAATCGTTTGAAGCTCTTTCTAGGCTATTTAGGCTTATTAGCAAAAAATAGTTTTTTCTTTGGTCCTCAGTGCAGTTAGGATTAATCACCAAAGGTTTTGAAAGGTTCTATTTGGGGGGGTATCCACACCCATCCCTGACAATCTGCCTACATTTTTAAAAACTCAATAGTAATTACCCGTTTTAGTTGAGCTAATTAAACCAGGCCTTCACCTAGTTATGCACCTTTCCTGGCTTTTGCATACTCATTGTCTAACTCACCATTTTGTTTCAACACACAGGGGAGACATGGTACCCCCCCTTTCCAACACTGACCTACCCAACCCTCCCTCAGTCTTCATGGAATATTGTCAGTCCTTTACAGTTTTTTCCTGCAGCTTCCCATCAAGTACTGAGACGAGGAAGAGGCAAAAAAAGAGTAATGCATACTTCCTTTTGTAAACACTACTCTGGTACTGGGATGAAGAAGAGGGGCCTGCATGCACTTAGTAATGAAGGTCAGGTGCATGCACTTAGTAATGAAGGTCAGGCATGTCACACTAACAGGCTTACACAAGGTCAGGCAATTGAGTCTAACCCTTTTCACCTGCAGCCTGTTAATAATGATAGAGTATAAAAACTGGAGCCCGACAGCAGAGAGAGGTGAGAGAGTGATGAGAATTTGCGGTATAGGGACTGAGCCAAGGAGCAGAGACACCAGAAATGATTCCCAGAGACCTGCCAGAGTGGCTTTGCAGGACCAGGAACCCACTACTGTGAAGGCGGGCAGCAGGTGCTGGCAAGCAGTAGAGGAGAGAGAAAACCATCCGTGCCCAAGGCCATGTGCAGCTGGAGTTGCGGAAGACGCCGGGGACGTGGACTGCAAGTGGAGCAGAACAGAGGTGCCAGGCTGCGTTTGGAGATGTGTCCGCCGAATGGACTGAAAGTTTTCGCATTCTGGGAGAGCCGTGGGAGAAGCCGCGAAAGAGACACTGAGGAGACCAGAGCGCTCCGAAGAAACTTTAAATAAGTAACAGTTCTGGCATTTAAACAAATACTACTCATATTGAATATTGAACTGAAAGAAAACCGCAAATGTAGTAAACCCAAGTGAATGTCTCCTATATTGAATAACGAATTCAAAGAAAGTGGCCATTCAAATGCATACAAGCGAATGTTTCCTATAATGAATGCTGACTGAAAGAAAGCTTACAAATGAGTAAAACTACGATATGCTGAATGGTGAATTAACACTTTAATAAACATCACTACCAGCTCTATCAATTAAGAGCAGCATTGACAGAATCAAAGGCATATGAAGGATTGATGGGTGAGCGTTATATGTGCAAATATACAAAAAGGGGCTATAAAGAACACAAGTGTGGAAAGTGAAAGCACAAGGCAGAAGATTCTAAAATGGGCCCTACAGCTTTGGGGAGACTTATGGTTGCGTGACCTGTGATGGGTCTTACCAGAATCTGGCACGCTGAATAAGTGGAAAACTTTCTTGCATTTTGTCCATCTGTTGCTAGAAGTACAGGATTAATTCACACTTCATTGGTACCTTTTCGTGACCAGAGATAACATGAGTGAAAATCTTCCCCATGCCTCATCCTAGGACCAGAAGTCCGTATGTGGCAAAGTCTATTGAAATGCAAAGTCCTTTGCCCTAAGACTTAACTTAATGGTTTGCTGCATGTCCATTTGTTAAAATCCCAGATGCGACGCGCGTCCCTGGTTGCACCACCGCCATATTTGTTTGTATTATTGTGCAGACGTGCGTGTGACATGCATGACGTCACACGTCCACGGTCCACGGCAGTTCACACAGCTGCCGCATATTTTCTGAATGTATGTTTACGCAATATAATGCACCAAGTTTCCCAAAACTACATTGATGCCTATCCTTGTAAATTTGAATCATATGGTACGCCTTGCCAACTAAGACATAAGGTCATGACCCAATGCTGGTCTTATATGTTGTGAATATTGAACGCATATGATTTAATGCTTGTCATATGCAAACTTAATTTGAGTATTGTAGAACCAACGGTTGCATTTGCAGAATAGCTAATTGCATATTCTGGTCAAACAGGTCTCCAAGAACAGATAAGTGGGTCTGCATCCATCATTAGATACATTTAGTGTGCCCCAGTCATGGTGTGCTTACCATTGTGAATTGTCATTTAGTGCAAAATCCCAGATAAGACATTGAACCATGGCCCAAGCTGTAGCCATAGTGTGCACAGTTCTGGCATGTAATGCAGATGTCAAGTTTAAAAGTAGAGTGGCCATGCAAGATAGGTGATGCAAGCATCTCTACCAATGAGCCCATGTTCATCATACCATGAAATGTAATGTCCAATGAGGTTCATTATACTTCTTGTATCCCTCAGCATACATAGGAGTCCTGGAAAAGCCCCACATTCCTGACATATCACATTGTACAGTCTAAAGTATGAGTAATTCTCCTTGACAGTACAGTAGGTCATGTTGGAACAAGTCTGCTTCTATATTAGTCTCATTGAATAGATTATCAACACACTGAACATTACAACCAATTATGGGTTATAAAAAACATTATTTTCCTGGTCTGTATTTAGACCCACTTTAGTACAACGCAAATAACATATGCATTTGGATTCCATTTGTCTCAATTTTGATTTGACATGACCACCCCTCTTTCCCCTTTTCGCTTTCATCAGACCAATAAATTGGAGGCCTGACTTGTCTGCAAATTGATGGTTTTCTTGCCAATGCACAGCAAGTGAAACCTTCTGATCTTGGCTGCTTAGACTAGCCAAGTGTTCCCTTATTCTAACACGTAGCTGCCTAATCGTGCTGCCCACATAGTTTCTTGCACACACAAATCAGTGCATAAACAACATAAGTTGTCTGGCAATTAATGAAATCCTTGATTGTATTTTTTTATCCCATTAAGGTCAGTATATTCAGCACAGTCTTCATGCACATGTTTTCACATGATGCATGTGCTACATTTGTGAAAGCCTTTAGTAGTTTTTAACCATTCACTGCCTGTTTGGTGTCTCATTGTACCTGTACAAACTGTGGTTTGTCTGCCAAAAAGGGCTGTAGATCATTATCCAAAAGCAAGAGATGCCAATGTTTGCAAACTAATGTATATAGGAGGTGTGCATCCTGTGAAAACTTAGTAATTATGTCTATGCTTCTTACTGGTTGTGTTTTCTTGACTACAGGATGCAGCATAATTGTTCTGTCAACTTTGTGGATATCTTGTTCATATCCTCTAACAAGGAATCTTTTGGCCAGAAGGTCACATTCTTTGGTGAAATCTCCATCATTGCTATAGTTGCGACATGCCCTGAAAAATCCCCCTCCTGGTATATCATTGATGGTGGATTTGTGATGGCAACTCTGAGCATGTAGCGTAGAGATCACTTTGGTTGGTTTCCGAAAAGTCTTGGTCTCAATCTTGCCATCATTTATGGCAATGTGGAGATCAAGAAAATCAATATTTGTTGTGTAACAGTGGACTTTCAACAGAATACCAAAGGTATTGTCATTAGCCTAGGAACCAAATCTTTCAAAATTCTCCAGAGAGCCATGCCATATAATAAGAATGTCATGAAGTTGCCACCTCACTTCCCTAAGAAATCTGGACTGCCTTGACATTGTCACCTCCTCCTTAACTATGGGTTAGTTTCCCTCCTTCTGGGCGCACTCCTACCACTACCACATTTGTCTTTCACTGTTCTTTCTGCTTGTTTCTCCCATGTTTACATTCTGAATTGCATTGCCTCTTAAATCCCTTCGCTCACATTTGAAGCCAATTTGAAAGTCAAATTTTGCTGTTTTTGCTTTTGGTTTGAAAGTCAAATTCTGCTGTTTTGCTCTTGGTTTGAAAGTCACATTTTGCTGTCCTCTGCTAACTTCTCTGTGGTTTGAAATCAAATTTGGAAGTTTTTGCTTTTGGTTTGAAAGTCAAATTTTGCTGTCCACTGCTAACATCTCTGTACTTTGCTAGTAACTGTTGCATCTCTGTAAACTGCCAGCCCAGTGACCTCATCTCTCTCTCTTTTGTTCCACACCTACTTGCCTTACACCCCCAGCTGCTTCTCCCTCCTTTCCTCGCTACCACTCCCATGACGCTCTCTGTTTCTCCTATCTTTTCCAACTGCTTCTCCATTGACTATCATACCCTTCTCACTAAGCCTGGTTGGAAGAAGTTCAAAAAGTATATCTTGGCCTCCAACCCTGGTCTTCCTATTACTGACACCCATTCTAACTCTTCCTTCGCCAGATCTATGGACTCTTCATGTGATCTCTGTGCTCTGTCCTGTCTCCTCCTCTCCCATTAATGGTGGATCTCGCTGGCAAGTTCTCATGGCTTCCTTTGACTCCTCTAAAGCCATCATTAATGCCTGCCTCAATGGCACAGTCATGGTCCAACGCCTTCAGGCCAATCTTCTCCTCTTAGATAGGCGCTTCCATCACCTCATCAACTTCCTTTCATCTCATGCTGTCCCCTCCTCTCCCCCTTGGCTACCTTGCCCTCTCTCTCCTCCTCCTCCTCTGCCCCACCTAGGCTCTTTTTCCTCTGTAGGGCATACCTCTGATCTGTACCCCTTCCCGGAAGATCTTTAAGGCTGGCAACCTTCTTCATCCTGCCACACTCAACTCTCGCTCCGCTGTCAAACACTCCTCTGACATCTGCCACCTCCTGGAAGAGCTTGACCTCGATGTGCTTGGTCTTACTGAGACATGGTTCATGGCCAGCTCTGTCACAAGCTTTGAAACTCTCCTCCCTGATGACTACAAAATCCTCTCCTCGCCCAGATCTTCCCGCTCTGGTGTGGGTGTATCCCTGATCTTTTAAGAGTGGGTTCCTGCCTCTATCATTTCCACTCAGACCTACTCTTCTTTTGAATGCCTTGTCTGCAGGCTCTCTCTCGCTCTTTTAGCCAATCTCTTACTGAGGCTACTATGTACCGTTCTCCTGGTCTAATCACCTCATTTCTCTCCGAGTGGGTGGACCTCTCTTCCTCCCTCCTGGCCTCTACCACTCAACTCCTCCTCGGTTACCTCAATACCCATCTTGACTCTCTTTGTTCCTACTCTGTACTCTTCCGTGACCTCTGCAACAACGTCTCCCTTTCTATCTTCCTGTCTGGCCTGACTCACTCTGCAGGGAACACACTTGATGTCTTGATCTCCTCTGACCTCCCCCTCTCCATCCCTCCTATCTCCTGGAATGATCATTCCCGCTTCTCCTCTCATCTCTCCCTCTCTTCCTCCCAGTCCATGCCTACCCCAACACTGCCGCCTACTTTCTCGGACATCCGGCCCATGAAGTGTTTGTCAGTTGAGGATTTCGCCGCCACCTTCTCTCCCCCCAAACCCCTACACCTCTGGCTGACTCACATCCTGACACAGCCCTGTCTCTGCTCTACTCTTCTATTTCTGATACTCTTGATGCTCTTGCCCCTGTCATGAGGATCTGTTTGAAGTCCAAAGCTAAGTGCAATTCCTGGTATAACTCTGACCTAGCTACACTTAAATGTAAGTGTAGGGCGGCTGAGAGGAAATGGAGGGCTTCTTGTTCATTCTCTGACAAACTGGCCTGTCGCCTGCTCCGAAGGCAATATCGACTCTCTGTCCTCACGAAGAAAAGAGCCCACATTCAAGCCTGTGTCTCTGCAGCATCTAACAACTCAACCAAACTCTTTAAAATCTGCAAGAAGCTGGCCAACCCTTCTGCAGTCTCTACTACTCCTGTCACCTCCCAGGCTCTTTGCAATGCCCTTGCCTCTCACTTTATCTAAAAAACCCAGGGCACCCTGTCCACCCTCTCCCCCCACTCCCCTCCTTCCCTTACTCCTTCTGGGCACTCTGACCCTCCCTCAGCCACTCCTCCACACTCTTTCTCATCCTTTCCTCTTTTTTCCCCTGACAAGATCGCTAGACAAGTCCGATCTACAAAAGCCCCGTCAAAACAGGTTAATCCCTGTTCCTCTAAAACCTTCATGGACCTCATTGATACCCTCGCTCCGGCCCTTGCCGATTACTGAAATCTCTCCTCTGCCTCAGGAGCCTTCCCCTCTCCTCTGAAGCACTCTCTTGTGCATCCTCTTCTCATGAAACCCACAGCTGATCCTTCTTGTCCAGCTAACTATCGCCCAATTTCCATTACTTCTTTTCTGGGAAAACTCCTGGAAAAGCTGGCCATCTCTCAGCTTAACCATCTTTCTGATTCTGTTGGCTGTCTCCACGATCATCAATCTGCTTCCAGAAGCACAGAAACTGCTCTCCTGAACATCAGTGAAGATCTTCTCTCCAACCTTGACTCTAATATTCCCTCTGTCCTCATCCTACTCGATCTCTCTTCTGCCTTTGACACGGTCAACCATTCCATCCTGCTCAACCGTCTCCATGTCAACCAGGGTATCACTGATCAGGCTCTGGCCTGACTGACCTCTTTCCTCTCTGATCGACCTTCCCAGGTCCAAAATGGGGCCTTCCTATCATCTGTCTGCCTTTCTACCTGTGGTATTCCCCAGTGGTCTAACCTCTCATCCTGGCTTTTCAACCAATACCTGGCAACTCTCGCCCACTGCATTGCCATTTTCTGCTCCAATTCCCAGTGCTATGCTGACAACACTCATCTACTTTTTAGGCTTCCCTTTGCCACCTCCTCTCATTCTCTCATCTCTGATTGCCTAACTGTCATTCAGGACTGATGTGCCACCAAAGATCTTTGCCTGAATGCCAGCAAGACAGAGATCCTCTTCATCGGCACTCCTTTCCCATCCTTTCCCCTCACTCTCTGGCCGGTCTCCCTTAGCCCTCCTCCTACCCCCATCTGCGAGGCCAAGAACCTCAGGATCATCTTTGATTGCACACTTTCTTTCTCTTCCCACATCACTAATGTCTCTACAAAGGCAAACTTCCTACTGCACCTCCTCAGAGGTACTCTACCTTTCCTCTCCTTCTGCCGGAAGCTTATTGTCTCCCAAGCCTTGGTTCTCTCAAGGTTGGACTACTGTAACAGCCTCTTTCTAAATCTACCTGCCTGTACTCTCCGCCCTTTGCAACTAATCCAGAACAGGACTGCGAGACTTGGCCCTGGCCTCAAGCCCTGGGATCGTATCTCTCCAGCCCTGAAATCTCTCCACTGGCTCCCAGTGGACGCAAGGATTAAATTCAAAACCCTTTACATTGCCCACAAGGCTTTCCGGGGCCTGGGTCCAAAATACCTTCAGCTATCCCTCTGTAAATATCTCCCATCTCAAACTCTTTGCTCCTCTACCTCTAACTCCCTCAGGGTCAGTCGTTTTTTAAAGAAACGAGCTGGGGGTAGATCTCTGTCCTTGGCTGGGGCCTCCCTCTGGAACAGCCTCTCTGCCACTCTGAAACTTGAGGAGAACCATCTCTGGTTCCGGGAGCACCTCAAGACCTTCCTCCTTGCTTCTGCCAACACCCCTTCTCTCCCCTGCTGATCTGTTTCTCTCTGCACTGTACACCTGGCCTACCCTCTGTTCTTACGGGCCCAGGTACCTGCTAACGTCACCCACCTGCACTGCCTGTGAGCCACCCCTTGCACTGGAGTCTGTATCTTTTTTTTCCTGCACTTGTAAACCCAGCACTTGCCACTTGCTGGCTGCACTACCACTGCTGGTTGCCTTTTATTATTTATTTATTATTTATCTGGTTTTCCTTTGCTCTGCACTTTCCACTTCTCCCCCCTCCATGCACTGTTCCTCTTTCCCTCTCGCAAGCACTTGCGCGTTCTCAATGTCACTGGCCCTAGTAAGATCGTTGTTTTGTTCTCCCTTGTTCCCCTCCCTTTCCTTGTTGCGCTCTGAAACACTTGTGTACGAGCGCAATACAAATAAAATATCAATATCAATATCTATATAGCGTTTCCATGTGATGATGATCTCAGAAAAATCACTATTATTAAGAACATGTGTCTCTTCAAAATGGGCCATGAATATGTTGGCCAGGGATAGCGCATACTTGGCTCCTATGGCCAGAGATCTCCACCTGTTTTCTATTTTCTAAAAGTAAAGGTTTTTAAAATGTATTCTGAAGAGTTGGGGCCTCCTTCTTTCCCATTCTATGCAGAATTTTGTGTTAGGGTCCCCAATCTCTTTAAGAGGGAAAATAAGTGTTTTGCAGATGGACGAGGAGGTGGGATTTTCACACTTCACTGTCTTCACTGCACCAGTGGGCAAGGGTTTGAGGGGGGGGGTCTCTGTTCTGACCATGGGGCATGCAAGAGGACAATGTGGATCTCTAATATGTCTCCTCCAGAGGTTGCATTATATAGTAGGTGGCTTCCCCTAAACTCCAGAGACTCCCTGATGGTTCTATTCAATGCTACTTTGTCAGAATTTAGTAATATCCTGGCATATATTGGAAATTGTAGGCATGAATATGTACATTTGTATAGTGGTTTGCTGACATGAATTGGGTACTCCCAGAATAAAGATGTGTTCTTACAGTGGGAATACTGGCATATATTCGGCACAACCAGAAAGAATGTGTTCTTAGAGTTGCATGCTGGCATATATTGGGCACTGACAGCAGGAAGATGTTCTTATTGTAATGCTGGCACATGTATTAAGAACATGTTTTTTACAGTAGCACATTGGGATTTATTGGCCCTTGCCAGCGTAAACAAGTGTTCTTATAATGGAATTCTGTCACATGTTGGGCATGGTCAGAATGAATGTTTTACAAGGCAACGTTGGTATATATTGAAAGAAGCTTCATGCTTGTATCTTTGGCAACGACAGCATGTTAATTTGTACTGTGGGTCCCCTGGCATTTATTGTAGGTTTTCATTTGTTCCCCTACAGAGCTGATTGTAAATTGTGTGGCAATTATTCTGAAATGTATGTTGTAAAAGTCTCAATTTGAACCCATTATTTAAATTAATTGGTGGCTAAATTGTGTGGCAATTATTTTGAAATGTGTGTTGTAAAAGTCTCAATTTGAACCCATTATTTAAATTAATTGGTAGCTGGACCCATGAGAATGGTTCAGGCTATCCCGCGTTGATCGCCCCTCAAAATTCCTCGCCCTTCCCATGAAAAGTTGCCACTGGAATGTTGTACTGCTGTGCGTGATTGGCATTATGGAATATTGCCTTACGGTGCTAATTGGGCTAAAGGAATCTTGTTCTGCTGTGCTAACTGGGTATATTCTGGCAATGGAATGGACACCTGGACTTTCGGTGGTACTTATGCCAGTGCTCGAGGTTTTGATGGTAGTACCTGGTGATGATGCGATATTTGATGGCAAACAATTGAAACATTGGGAGTACTTGGGATTTTGATGACAATACTGTATTAAAACATTACTGTACCTACTTTGCGACTCGAGTACCAGAACATATCAAGGCACTACATTCAAAATAATGGTTCATAAACATGTGATGGCAATACCTGTAAAATATTATGTGTTTTAGGCCATAAACTGCCAATGCTATTCAAATGCCTATCCAGGTCATATACAAAAGCCAAGCTTTCGGCTTTCTCAATTAGTGTTTGTGTTTAGTTATTTTTCAGACATTGAAGCAGGAAATGAAGTTGGAATTTAATTATTGCTTTGTTTGCCAGCTAGCACCCTTACCGCAGTGGGGAATGTTAATAGAAAAACATTGTTTGAAAGGCAGCAGCACAGAGGATAAAACATGCCCCAAATGACTGTTTGGTTGGTTAGCAGAGAACCATTACTTTTTGTGCTCATCGGTGGCCATCTGGGACCTGGAAAGAATCAGCGACAGGCTATTGCAGCCCATTTACAAAGATTTAAATAGATAGTTTTGGGTTAAGGGGTTGCAAAGGGGTGGAAGGGTGGGAGAGGTTTGGGTTATGAGTAGTAGTGAAGGGGAAGGGGGGGTGAGAGGGGACCCCCCAAAATAGAAAATAAATA
This sequence comes from Ambystoma mexicanum, assembly GCF_040938575.1. NCBI lineage: Eukaryota > Metazoa > Chordata > Amphibia > Caudata > Ambystomatidae > Ambystoma > Ambystoma mexicanum. The sequence continues at coordinate 807,735,527 of NC_090936.1, forward strand.
AATGCAAAATAGAAGTAAAAATTCGAAGTAATGACTTCGAAGTAATTTACATCAAAGTAATTTGCTTTGGCAAAAGACATGGAACCGGTCTTAGAGCCCTGAAGTACAAATGGGCAAAAGACAGAACTTCTGACATCTAGAAGAATTTTATTTTTTTAAGTTATCGCAGTTTGATTTATACGGTATCTAATGCCACACATGTGGAGTAAAGGGCCAGATGCTACACTGCTTCATTGAAACCATCCTTAACCATCCATCATTTTTTAGGCACAGAACGCTCTCCAATCATTTCAAGATGCCTTTTTTTTTCTCCTATTGAGTGGTTTAATATTGCGTCCATAAATATTGCTACCCGTCCCACTAGAAACATTAATGCGTTCAATTAATTATGCCAACATATGTGTATTAAGTTCGTTTATAGAGTATTCAAATGTTCTCTAACTTTTGAATCTGTCTCTATAAACATCTGCATCTAGCCAGTTGGATCCATATTCTCGTTTGGAGAATTATATTGTTAATTTTTCAATTTACAGTTGCACTCCAACTCATTAATAGCTGAATGAAAATGCAGTGTTGAACTGGTCAAAAATAAATGTACAACGCTTTTAAACTTTTAGGAAACAACTGTGCGAAATTCAACTGGAACGAAAAACAAAAAAACCCTGGGTAAAAGCATACTCTCCCACTATTGCAACGCCATAAAACATGACTATGGTGGAATGTAGCATCCTAATAGAAAATGCATCTGAGGGTGCACTGGATGTTCTCTGTGGATTGAATACTATCTCTATGACTAATTTATCATTCGTGCAGTGTAGTACGAATTTGACAAAGATAATAGGCTTTGGCTTTCTTATGTTAAGACCATGCTCATGTGCCTCAAAAATGCAATCATGTACCTGATAATAGTCATCATATGTTAACGTGTAATCCCATATGCTGTGGTGTTGCCATCATATGTTGAGTGAAATCTTGATTATTCCATTAATGCCTTCATATACATTGTAAGCCACTGTGTGTAAGGTATAGCCTTGCAGGTGCTGCAATCATATACGAAACACAGCATCAAACATGCTATTCCTTCATAGCCGTTTACAGTCACCATAAGTGTTAGTTGCACATGTCCAGGTGCTGCCAACATCTCCCACGTACACCATAAAATGTCCCAATAATGCCATAGGAATCCTGGTATATTCCCATAAATGTCCATATTGCTGATCTGAACGTCACAACCTATTCTTTCAAAGCTCTATCATGTCCACACCACCTCTCATTTGGTTGTCCAGGACCACGATTGCTATATGCATAAGGCATTGAAGAACTTCTCAATGCAAGGATGAATAGGGTAATATTCTGGTCTGCTCATGTTGAGAAAGTTAGGACAGCAGGGAACAGAGTTAGGAATTTCCCATTGGATATGACTATACACGTGTAGGAAAGGTATTATTATTATTGGGACTGGATCTGGCTGCCTTATATGAAACTCTGTTTATCTTCTCACTCACATCACACTCACACTCGGCTCATAGACTCACATATGGTTATCGCAGGGGAACCGGAGTATGAGGTAAAAAACATCCTGGACTCCAAGAAAGTACGCTCAAAACTTTATTATCTCATTGACTGGGAGGGCTATGGGCCCCAGGATCGTACTTGGGAACCAGCCGAATTTGTCCATGTTCCACGACTCATCAAACAATTTCACCAGAACAACCCCACCAAACCGGGACCTGAGGGAAGGACAATACTTAGAGGGGCCTTGAGGGGGAGTGCTGTCATGGCCACTGGTCCCAATGGACCCAGTCTTGGCGCCTTTGCCACCAAGCTCATGATAAAGTGTGCTTTGAACACAGACTGTTGAAGGCACGTGCATCTGGGCAGGGTGGTGCCCTAGCAATGCATGGAAGGCACGTGCAGAAGGCAGGAGGAGTGGCAAGGCGGGGCTTCAGGGCGGGGCCTAAAGGGAGTGGCTGGGGCCAGGCTATATAAGCCGGCCCCACCTGCATGCTGGCGCTTCACGTTAGTCTGCTAGTGCAGCGTAACGCTTACCGCTGTTCAGAAGACCATACCTGTTTCAGCACGTGTATCCTCAGTCTCCGGAACCCTCCAGCATTTTACCTTGAGGTCAGCCACACCACCGCTTCGCTTCTGTAGCTATGCGCGCATATTACCTGAGTCAGCCGCACCTTCGCTGGAAGCACTGCTATCGCTTCACTTCAGCAACTACGCGCGCATCTTACCTGGGTCAGCCGCACCATCTCTGGAAGCACCGCTATCGCTTCCCCTTCTGCAGCCACGCGCATATCTTACCTGGATCTGCAGATCCTCGCAGGTGCCGCCTGGCATCCTTACCAGTCCCGAAACTTCCATCAACACAGGATCTTCTTTTTCCGATGCACCATTCTCGAGGATCTTCATCTCCGGCCGTCTGTCAGAGTTTGGAAACCGCCCATCAAGCACCGATCAGCTGCACCTGCAAAGGGAAAGGAAACACAAGGTTAGCACTTGCATTGACTTTCATACTCTAAGCAGCGAGCTTCAGGTAGAGACCATTTACCTCTGGTAGCTCCTCCGGAAGAGACTTTGTCATCACATGTTCCTGGGTCATCTTCATACCTACGGGAGAGAGAAAAGACAATATAGGGTTACGGACATTAATCATGGAGGAAGATTCACACGATCGATAAGAACACAAATAATAATGACAAAACTTACCTTCAAGACGGAAGGGTTGCAGCCAGTCTGGACCTTCATGCCAGGACCAGTGATGCAACTAGGTCCATCTACAGCGCTTCTGCTGGAAGAAAGCAGGACATAGAGCTCATCTTTCAATCAAAACAGGTGAGCCTACATGGGCAAACTCTTGCTCACAACCTTCTGGCACGCAACGGTTGAGGGGAATTCTGACATCACCACGCCATTTTCACAGTCTTTCATCTTCTCTCAGGAGCAGAACCAGTGTCCTGGGTCCTCGACAACGCAGTGGCTGGGGGAGAGAGCTGATCCACGGGAGCCAGGTCCAGGGAGGGCTCCAACTGCGCCCCAACGCTCTGCGGAGACCAGGGGAGCGTAACAGTTCATGGCGTCAAAGCGCTTTTGCCTAAGAAGCAAAGGAGGAGTATGATAGAACATTCAGTAGTGGTAGGGGGGAGCCAAGTCAGATAGATAGTTGGGATGAGGGCATGGGATAGATAAGGTGCTCAGGAAGACATGAGAACGAATAGGTGGAAGAGCAATGTGTACAATTGGACCAAATGTATTGTGAGACTGAACACCGGCACCCACCCCTCATCCTCCTGTGTGGCAAAAAACCTTGGTGTCATATTTAATTCTCTCTCCTCACATCACAGACCTTGCCAAGAAGGCCCACTTTTAGCTGCACCTCCTCAAGGGCATTCTCCCTTTGCTCAGCTTCCCCTAGAAGCTCAATGTCTCCAGAGCTCTGGTCCTGTCCAGGCTGGACTACTGCAACAGCCTCTTCCTCAGTCTGCTTAACTCCTCCCTTCGCCCCCTTCAACTAATCCCGAACAGGACTGCAAGACTTATGCTTGGCCTCAAGCCCACCCAGGGACCACATCTCTCCAGCGCTAACCTCTCTCCACTGTCTCCTGGTTGCTGCGAGCATCAAGTTCAAGACCCTCAGCTTCATCCGCAAGGCTTTCTGGGGCATGGGACCCCACTACATCCAACTCTCCCTAAATACCTACCTTCTAGAGCCCTTTGGGCTTCTAGCTCTAACTCTCTGCAGACGCTTTTCCAAATAGAGTGGGGGGGCAGGTCTCTCTCCTCTGCAGGTGCCTCCCTCTGGAATGACCTCCCTGTCCCTCTCAGACGTTAACCAGACTGCCTTAAGTTCCAGAAGCTTCTCAAGCACTTCATTTTCTCTGCTTCCTTCCTTCTCCCCCTCCCCAGCTAATGTCCCGTCTGCCTCTTGATTGGCTGCCTGGTTCCTTCTGATTCTTACCTGCACTTGCCCTTCTGGGGCCTACACCCTTGTAGCCCTTCCAGCTGCTTATCCTGCACTCCGCTTGTGGACCTTTCTTCCACTGCACTCTCTGCTTTCCTCTGGCTCTGTCCACCTGGCCTCCCCTGGCACTTGCTTTTCTCACAGGCCATTCCGCCCTGACAGGCACTCCCCACCCCCTCTCCCCTGCACTTCTCGTTTCTGCACTTGCACAATCCGAATGTCACAAGGCTGAGTAGGATCGTTTTTGTTTTGTCCTCCCTGTTCCCCCACCCTCTTGTCTTGTTGTGCCTCGGAACACATTGTGTATAAATACCCAATAAATAAATAAACTGTATTCCATGCACAGTGCCAAAAGGAGAGCTTGCGAGAGAAGAGGTTTTCGCTGTGGTGGGGTTTGGGGAGGTGTATACCTTGAATGGGGCATGTTGAAGCCATATCCAAAAAAACGCAGACGGCAAAGCCCAACTACTAACTTCCATAGGCCCCTGTGATGAATCCTGTGTAGTTATTACTAGACCCCAGCCTGTAGTCTCCACATATGTGGCCAGTGGAAGGCAGACGCTACCTGATCCTAACCCTGGGGTGGTAACAGAGGTAAGGGTAAGGATCACATGGGAGGAGAAGCCTGTCAAGGGGAAGTGGTGACTCCACTGGTAGGGACGCGGCATTCATATTCTGCTGAAGATGAAATAATTTCCTGATATTTAATGGCATACTATCAATGTTCCAATCCCTCTGATAACAATGTTTCAAAGAACCTGTTATGAAGAGTCAGATAAAAAGAGCCAGGCTGGTGCCAGAGAGGCTCGGGAGTTAAAGATTAAAACCTTAAGTTGTTCTGATTCTGTCCTAAAGAGACCCTCTCACGCTAATGTGAATTGCAGACATTTTACCCAAGCTTACCGCAGTAACTCTCAGAATATAGAAGAATCTGATTTCACTGAGAATTAAATGGAACAACATAATTTCACCCACTTTCCTATGGAATCAACTGTGTTTTGTTCATAGCATGGAATGACGTATAGTCTCGTATAACAGATAATCAGATACAATCCTTTATTGCAGTGCATAACAGACACTGCAGTTTTTCCATTAGCAGCATCATTACGTAGAAACCACATCCGTGCAGCACCTTAACAGTGTTCTCTCTACGGGTTGGTTTCAATTTTGCAATTGATGGTTTGAGACTACTGTCTAGGGCTAGCAGTGCTTGCACTTTTACTAGTTTACATTACATTCTTGCCACCTCAATGAAAATGTAAGATGTTCGGTTCAATTGAAGATTCAGCAACAGCCCTGAGGAAGAGCATAGCTTGCTTCAAACAAGTGTTGGCTGAATACATGTGTACCTTGCCGTCATTATAGTCTAACTGTATTTCATTGAAACACGTCAATATTTTGTGACTACACTTATTATGTAAATATGTCTGATCTGTATATTTTTGAGACCTGCTCGCTGTTTTTACATCGCACCTTGTACCTTTAATTGAAGGAATGTCATTTTGGAATACTAATATAGCTATCACACATTGATAACTATCTGTCTATGATTCTTGATATTTGAGTGAGGCGCCTGAAGAGACTCTTTGCTTAAGTTTTTTTGTTCCATATTTGAGGTGTGACAGGGAAACACACCTATTAGTCTCCAGTGTGACTCACAATTACTCTTTATGTAACCCCTCAGAAGTGCAGCGTGCTGGCCCTTTCCCGTCTCTGTATTAACACTTTTCTATGGACTTCGATTTCCATAATGCCAAAAGTACTGGGAGTAAGAAGAGGAGCTCAGAGGCAAGGGGGACTCAGAAGTGTGAATACTCAAAGGTGCAGTCTGGTCATTTCCAATCAGATCACCTGAGGGAGATATTTAAAGCCCAGGATAAGACCCAGCTGTGTTGGGGTTGTTGTTATGAAGACGAAGAAGCAGAAGAGGAAGCAGTTCATGGCAGTGCTGGAAGCATAGCGGAGAGAGCTCTACCCATCTGAGGTGCCAGAGCATCCACTGAGAGAAGCCCACTAGCAGAAGTCATCCCGACTGGTGAAAGCCAGAAGAACTACAGAGGGATTGGGGTTAGAACCCTGTGACGGAAATGCTTGAGGGAGAAAAGCATGAAAATAACTTTCAGTCTTTTATCCCCGTAGCATAACATTTCTGACTTGGCCCCGCCCCCAACTACCTCCCCACACCCCTACTTATGTTGTCTCTGCAACGCCTGTTACCTTTCACTTCCCTGATCAGGAACCGGTGTCGTAGGGTCCTTTCCTCTTTTTCTTTTTTCTTTATTTTTGTCTTTTTACAGGATCCGCTGCAGGGACCACCCCTGCTCACAGTACAGTGAACAAGGGTGCGGGGGGCTCCCGTGCAGCCCTGGCCACCGAATGGGGAATTTGGTCGAACTTTTCGGCCGTTCGGAATTTTCAAACGCCGATTTTCGGCCAAATCTCCCATTCCGTCTTGTTTTTTCTGACTTTTTCGATGTTTCCCTGCAGAGCATGTGCAGCAGAACACTGCATATTGAGATGATTCCCAGCTTTGAGGGAGATCTGCTACTGAAGCAGCGTGAAGCAGACTGGAGAAGCCGTGTAAGATCAACAGAACTGCCATTGATCCTGGAGACAGGCGTGCAACTTATCTGAAGCTCATCGAAGTGGGAGAGAAGGCAGACAAACTTCAGAAGCACCGCCAGGAGGCAGACAGCCAGAAGGAGCCACCACAAAGAACCTGTGAGTTGGCAGAGAGTGAATGCCGACACTGGGGTGCTCCATGCAAGAAAGCTGTCCCACACTAAGGATTTTGAATACTGAACAATTACTAAAGCTAAGCAGAATATATTTAATGAATATCAATTAATTAAAGAAAACAAATATAAGTGGCAAAGAAGAAAGCCTTTGGGCAAACAGCAAGAGGGGAAAGGTTGTAACCAGTGTGAAAAACCAGAGGGTGTTTCACTGCCCAGACCCCGGGGATCCCTTACTCAGGTGGCCAGGGCAGGGCCAATAGCTTTTGTATCCAGACCCTCGGGTGGACATGTGCGGGAGGATCACCTGGGTGAGGGGTCATCAGGAAGTGTGGGAGAGACAACCGATGGTGAGACGCGGTATCCCCACTTTCCCAATAATCCTATCCAATCCGATTTTGTGGGATATTCCAACTACCCAGATCCCCTCCCTTTCCTACACAAACACTGAGCCAAGGAAGAGGAGGTCTAAGGCTGAAAGGATTCCCACCCATGCAATACACTGCACATGTCCCTCTAACGAGATCAGTCAGGGTCAGGCACTTGACTTTAATCACGCACACCTAATACCTATTAACTCTCCCCGCGTGTTTAAAAGGTGGAACACTGAGACACACTTTGAGCAAGGCGGTGCACGAGAAGGAGCAGTTCCTCCAAGGCTATGGCGAACCAGGTGAAGGAGAGCGACAAACCGAGGGGTTGAACCGAAGGGACAGGAATCCAGAGAACCCCTAGGCGAGAGATCATTATTTCCGAAAGGCTGTGTGGATTGTGCATGACAGCCCAGCTGGAAGGGAGAGAGAGAGTCTAACGAGTGCTACAAGGTTACCACCCACAATCCCGGGTGAATGGCAGAGATGGGGAAGCGCAGATGCGGCAGTGATAACAACCTTGACTCCTACATCAAAGGTGTGAAAGACAGAAAGCATCTTAATATGACCGGTGAGTTGAGGAAAGCAAAGAAAGCCCGGTCTGTCTTTAATTGGAATGTTTGCGACAGCATCCGAGGTTTGAAGGTTACGCGAGCGCCGATAAGCTGCAAGAGAAAGTGAATCCATTGATAAGAACTGTGAATGCGAAATAAATACAAAGTAGCAGAGTGGTCCGGCAAAGTGATATTACCCAATCAAAAGTCTCTGTGAAATGTATTAAAGCTGCAGAGGCAGCGGGAAGCGAGAGAAAGAAAGTAACCACAAAACCACATGAAAGAAAAGTTTGAAGGACTTGATCTAGGAGCAATTGATATGAAAGCAAGTCATAGGTAGCAAGTACATTTTCCAAGAGACATTGGAAGTGAAGGAAGATATGTAAAATTGAAGTAAAGAAAGAAAGGATGGTCGAATAGGTCATGTGGAGGTGAGAGCAAAATTCCTCCCGTTTTTAAAATTCTTCGACAGCAAAATCAAAACACAAAAGGTTTGAGCCTGTTTGAGGGGAACCTATAGTGTGGAATGTGAAGACAGCTTGGGGAAGGGAACTCCACCAAGGAGAAAAGGTTTGAGCTAGATTGAGGGGAACCTATAGTTAACTGTGACCAAATACTATACTTAGAAACTTTTTGTTGAAACTGTGTAGAAGCTTGAAGGGTGACCTGGACTTGGGTGATGGGAACCAGAGAGCTTAAACCTGTGAACTTGTGACTCAGACTTGAATGGCCAAGAAGGCTCTGGAGGGCAGAGCCAGCCGCCTAACTGTGTTTGCAAGCCAAAGCGTGTTCATCCATCAAGTGTTCCATCTAACCATGTGCTATACAACGTGGGGACAAGAATTAATACTGATTTATGTTGCCATTCTGACATTCCATTTCACCACTGATTTTTCATTTTTAGATACATATCCCTATGTCACATTAGTTTGTATTAGAATGAGGGCTGTGGGATGTTCTGACCCACTGGCTCTGCCCTGCAACATCACTGTGTGTTGCTTTCATCAAAAAGAACAGTATGGCCACCAAAAAGCCTTATGTGCGCTAAAAATCTGTGAGAAGTGCGCAGGAAAACCTGAAAAATATGCCGCCAATCCATTTTGCCTATGTCAGTGGTAAAACAGGAGACCACACTGCCAAAACCTGGCATTGGGCTGCCCACAGAGTCAAATAAAACTGCTGGAAAAGGTAGTGCTACACTCCAAGGAAAACCCAGAAGTGCTTTAAAATCCGTTTTTACTTGGCTGTTGAAAGTGCAAAATCATGGCTCCCAAACAGCAGAGAAGATCCAACATCCTTGTGGTGTGTTCACCATCACCTTATTTATGGAATCCCCATAAGCACAATGTCAGGAGAAACACCTTTCATCATTAAAAAATCCACATTCAAAAGGTGCTTCCCTGGGAAAAATATGTTAGATATGGGCGCAGTACCGCCACTCGCCTGTATCCAAGTGGTCATTTGCCTATAATATCAGTTAAACTTGTGTCTTAAAATCAAATTTTAGAAAAGAAGAGACCTGCCATCAAAAGCAATATGGGTTGCTACAATTCAATTTCTATGTTTTAAAAAGACTGGAATGAAGAGATTTGTGTGGATATTGGTAGAAAATGTAAATTGTATTTTCGAAAGGACCATTTTAAACTGTGTTTTAAAAGTGGATTAATGTCAGCTACACTGGACTTCAAAGACATTTCACAGCTTCTCCCCAAACAAAGGAATCTTCCTCCTGCTCTCTGATCAGGAACTGGCATTGAGTTGTTAAGGGAAGTTGGAGGAGATTTTGGCCTGTTGCTCTAAGTAGGGACAAAAGGCTCCCTTGACTGAAAGGAAATGCAAATTCGGGCGTCAACAGAAACCAACTGCTAAGGAAGAGAGGCTCAGGTTGCTCTGGCCCAGCCAAACCTTGGAGGCAGAGCTAGGCTGATATGTGTATCTGAAATTTCAAGGAAATATCTTTTTGGAAAAGGACTCATAGAAAACTGTGAACAAATTGGAAAAAGCTGTGTTTTATAGCTTGTTAGTATAAAAATGCTGCTCCCAATGTGAAACTACTCTGAACCCTGTGCAATAGTCGGAGACCGGACTACTAAAATGTTGATATTGTAGCAATTGTGATCATGCTAGGAATATGAAAGTTTACAGGATTATGCCCAGCTGTCATGAGCATGTATGTAGAAAAATGTGTACAGATCTGACACTGTTTAACCAACCAAATGCGCGAAAAACTGTCAATTTGGAACCGAAACTCTCAAGAAAATGGGACTCGAACGGATACCTGCTTTATTAAATATGTGATGTGAATATGTATTATTAGCAAGTTAGTGATATTGTAGATATTCTTTCTATGAAAAATAGATTTTCTGTGTAGAAACAAAGGGGAGGCTTTTCCCTGGATTATAAATTGCAGCATCACTATGACACTAGGTTTCCTTCTCAAATCAGGAGAGGGGGAATACTCTGACCAATCGGATTCCTAGAGGGTGGGCTTAGACAAATCAGCCTATCCACCCCTTTGGGAAATGCACAAATAGGGACTGTTTTAGGACCTAAGACAGGCACACATACACCCATCAACTGATTTACTGGCGAAGCGCTCTGCAGGAGAACCCAGATCCAAGACTCCAGAACTCTGAAAGCAGAAGGCCCAATTCTAAAGCTGAACCTTTCTCAGCTTGGCCTTTAAAATCCTACAACCTGATTTTAACCCCAGACTTCCATGGGGCACATCAAAAAAAATAACAGCCTGGCTGTGCTGTTGTCTGCTTCTTCCCAAGAACTCTTGCCAGAACCCAGAGATCCAAACCAGTAGAGCAGAGCTGAAACCAGATAGCTGTAAACTCTAGAACCAACCCGTCAGATCCAGTCCAGAGTGCCGTGCAGAGACCAGAGTGCCGTGCTGAATGCAGAACCGGGTGCTTGAATCCTGTCTGGTGGGCTAGCAGAATTCCAGTCCAAAACCTTTGACCGGATCCTGACGGGCCTATTCCAAAACCATAGTTGAGAGTATTTAGCATAGAATTGTCCATAGCCAATCGCTTATCCTTAAGTAATCCTATCCAACCCATTCCAACATATCCAGAACTGCATTTTACAATCTCTTTTGTTTTTCTTGAATCTTTCCCTCATCCATATAGTCCTTTGTTCATTGTAGTGATAAATTCATCTTTGCGCTAATATATTACTGAAGAAAGACAAGTGTCTTGGCGGTCAAATGTCAGAGCGGAGGCGCCCTGTTTTGGTGGCTGTTCCGTTGGGTATCTTGCATCTTCATAGTCTCCTTAGTGCCAAGAAAATCTTTGTTTGTAATATTCAAAAGCGCATCTTTCATTTGAAAACCTTGACTCTTTCTAAAAAATTGCCCTTTACTAAAACCTTCATAACTTCTGAACTGAAGTTTAAGTGTCAAATTGAAGCTAACATCCTCAGCTATCAAACAAACCTAAGACCGCATTCCAACTCCTTGTAGTTTTCCTGTAATCGCGTTTCTCACGCGCTGAAAAGTTTGCTGCGAATCAGCATTTGGCTCAATTTCAACACATGTAAAATAGCTATTTCTTGCATTCAACCTCTGAATTCAGTTTCCTATCTGCTAGTTATCCAACCATCATTGCTAGTGCCTACCTGGAACTATCCAAAGCGGCTTCCACTAGTTTTGAATCCAATTTAGAGAATTAAATCCATTTTTAGCATTTTTCCCATTCATTACAAGCCACATTTAAAAGCAATTGACCTGTTTTGAAATCATTCCTATTTCTCTCTAAGCTTGCTGGGGGAACTGGGATTGAAACTGCATTTGTAGCGTGTTTATTCCTGAACCCTGTTTTCTCTCCTTCCATCTCTATATTGCATATTAGGGGGGATTGAGTAGTATCAGGGGGAAAAAGTGATCACATTGCATTTGATTGAATTCACAACAGTATTATTTCTGTGCTACATTAATTTCCTATCATTGCATTTGACTGAACCGACACAAAGTTTTATTCTATGCTACATTATTCTTCTCATCCATACTCCTACTGATTAAAGAGATTGTTGATTGTAATATCATCCAACGCTGATCATTGTATAAATATTAATAGTGTGATATCTAGTTATTGTTCAAATTCATAAAAGTGTGATATATATCTTGTTCAAATCCTTAAAATAAATCTTTTTACTTTGCAAAACAACCTACTTCTTGGTTCAGTGAGTCTGGGGGGGATTCAAAGAGAAGGGCGTGATATAAGGGTACATCATTCAGAAATAAAAGAACTTTAGACATAAAAATATATAATTAAGGGTTCCAGCTGGGCATCTCACGCTAGGCATTGACTTAGGTGGAGTGCTGGGTTGAAACCACTTACAGGGCAGGCATTATGTTTTTGTTATTATAGCCCTTTGTTTGACTAAGACTGACTAGGCCTGTTTCTTTATTATTTGATGGTCGAGATTATTCCCATTTTAGTGATGGGGCCAGACAGGAGTTTTTCCATCACCCTTGAATCTACAATAAAGGTTTTGAAACATGCAACTCTTGTGTCAGTGTCTACTTGGGATACCATACCTGCCTCACACCAGTAACACGTACAACCAAGAGGCTATCAAAAGACTTTGGGCAAACTACCAGGGGGGGGGGAATCCTCTAACCAACATTATCTACAGCCAAGAGGCTACAGGCAAACCAATTCAAGATCACCCCTGGGAAAACTCATAACCAGCATTACCATCAGCCAAGAAGTTGTGGAAGACCTTTAATAGAACTACGAAAGCCTAAGTCCCCTTTTAAGAGATATCATTTTGGGGAAGCTTATATCTCACATTGCCAACAGTCAAGAAATTGTAAAACCACGCCAAAAGTCTGGCATGGAGAAAATTGGAATCAAGCCATCAAGCTTAATGTTAGTGGTAGGAGTTTTCTTCCTGGCCAGCACGTATACCAGGAAAGGGCTTATAGTCGTTAGTCTAGCAGGCGAGTGGACCAGGAAAGAAGATGATGGTTTGATACATTTGTGGCAGAAGGAATTAAGCTTCTTCTTAACTTTATTTCGGCTAAAAGCCATAAAGGTTTGCACAAGGAAAAAGCATCCAACATTACAAAAGTAAAACATTAGAAATACATTTTCGAAGATATACAGCCAAATAAGAAGCAATGTTAAGGGGGCTAAGTAAAACTCAATTGAGACAAGTAAAAGGAAAAAGAAGCTGAGGTCATGATAAAGGGCCTCATCACGACCTCGGCGGTAACGCCGGCGGTATTAGCGCGGGGGCTATTAGCGCGACCGCCATAGCCCCCGGCGCTAATAGCGCAGGATCACGAGTTGGGCGGACTTGGAAGTCCCCATTCCCCATTGAGCCCATTCGGGAATGCCCCACTCCCCATTGGGCTCAATGGGGAAATTTCCCGCTCATACCGCTGGCGGATTTCCCGCCGGCGGTATGAGCGCAAATTCTTGGCGGATTTCACACCAGCTCAGAGCTGGGTTGAAATCCGCTGAGGCCCTGATTCGGTGGACCCTTAAATCCGGCGGTAATAGCGCTACTGCCGGATTTAAGGGTTATCGCCGAGGTCGTGATGAGGCCCAAAGACTGGTTCAGGTTGGTCATAGATATTTCGTGTTACAATTAGTGAATTGTAAACCCAGGGGATCTAATCCGAGAAATGTCACATAAGAGTCTATTTCCCAAGAGGGTTGCATTTTCTCCTGATAGCACAGGCCTCTGTAAATGAAAGTCACGCAACTGCTGGCTGAGTTCAATTAGTGTGTTTGTCGCTGTTGGACATCTTATTAAATTTCAACAGACTCTTAGCCATGTCCGGAACTCCAAAGTCAAATCTAATGGAATCACATTCAATGCTGTCATAGCGATTGATCCTAGTGCAGCGCAAAATGTGCTCCAGTTGGATGAATAAATAGCCCCTCCCTGCCCAGATCCAATGAAGACACTCATTTAGAAGTGCTTCCCTGGGCTCATGGCAATTTGGGAGCCTTATATATAATGTCCCCCTGCCCGGGGTACCGTGGGTCTAATAATGGTGGCAGTGTCCATGCTTACAGCTGGCCCATTCTACTTCCTAATTAACAAGGGGGGTCCTGGGAGTCCCTCTGCCAGACATTAGTCCTGGTTATGAGAGACTTGCCCAGAGTCTTTAGCTCACTATCTTTCACAGAGAAGAAATATCCCAAACATATCAGCCTTTGTCCTGCCCTGGGGCAGTCCAGCACCGAAATGCTAGGCACTTCTCCTCTGAACAAGAGTACCAACAGAAACCCCAGACACATGTTTCGGTCTGGTTGGACCTCATCAGTAGGGTGGATCTGTGCCTCTCTAAGAATAGTGAGCAAGGGGTCCACGTCTGGATTCCCCTAGTAACTTAGGGTGAGACCCAAACCCCCCTTGTTAATTTGCATATGCAAGTAACTTTGGGTCTCACCCTAAGTTACTAGGGGAATCCAGACGTGGACCCCTTGCTCACTATTCTTAGGCACAGCTCCTCCCTACTGATGAGGTCCAACCAGACCGAAACACGTGTCTGGGGATGCTGTTGGTACTCTTGTTCAGAGGAGAATTGCCTAGCATTTCGGTGCTGGACTGCCCCAGGGCGGTTACCAGACATTTGGTCGAAAAAAATTGGTCGACCAGACAAATGGTCGAACCAATTTGGTCGAAAACCAAATGGTCGAATTTTTTTTTTTTAATTATTTTCACCCCTTTTTTTATTTTTTTGGGGGGGTCCCCCCCAACCCCCTTTTTTTCTCTAAAAACCCCTTTTTTAAAAAAACAAAAACCCGAAAAATAAATATATAAATAAAAAAAAAAATTCGACCATTTGGTTTTCGACCAAATTGCGTCGACCAAATGTTATTCGACCAGTTTTCAGTCGACCAAATGACTGGACACCCCCCAGGGCAGGACAAATACTGATATGTTTAGGATATTTCTTCTCTGTGAAAGATAGTGAGCTAAAGACTCTGGGTAAGTCTCTCGCAACCAGGACTAATGTCTGGCAGAGGGACTCCCAGGACCCCCCTTGTTAATTTGCATATGCAAGTAACTTTGGGTCTCACCCTAAGTTACTAGGGGAATCCAGACGTGGACCCCTTGCTCACTGTTCTTAGAGAGGCACAGCTCCTCCCTACTGATGAGTTCCAACCAGACCGAAACACGTGTCTGGTGATGCTGTTGAGAGCAAGATAGTGAGCTAAAGACTCTGGGTAAGTCTCTCGCAACCAGGACTAATGTCTGGCAGAGGGACTCCCAGGACCCCCTTGTTAATTTCCATTCTACTTCCTGCCGTACCAGATAGAATATTTGCCCTATGTACCTTTGTCACCTTAGGGCCTTTACGGTGCAAGGATGAGGGGGGACAGGCTGATGGAAGTTCCTACTTTGGATGCAATTTACAAAGCCTGTTTTGTTCTTTGGCTTGTCCCCCACTAATGTGGGTGTAGGTTGATTACTTTCTTTTACCCCTGCTTTAAAATCTTTGCCTCCCTGAGTGACATTTACATTAATAGGATTGATGTCTGGGGTCGGTAGACCACCCTCCCCTAATTGGTCTGGTTGGAATGGAACCATCATTTCGCCCCCTTGATTAATCAAAGGTCCCTCCCTGTCCGTGCCCCTTCCAACTAATTCAATTAGGGATTGGACTAGGTTTTTGGGATGGACATTTCAGCCAGGACAATGCTATATTTGCAAGAATTGGTCATAATACTTCCCCCTTGGAGCTGATTTGCAGAGAGTGGTTTGGCAGTTATTTGTATGGGAATACAGCAATCGGAGGACCTTTGTCAGGCAAGGGCTCATTAGGGGCACCCAGCAGCGTGACCTAAATCCCCTCTTCTGCGAGCCCCTTTGTACCAGTTGCAACCATTTCTTTATGCAGCCCATTAGAAGCCCCCAGGAGACCGGTAGATAGCCCTCTGGGATGCATGGTCACATCAGAACCGTCGGGAACAGACTTTTTGAGCTGTATTATATTTCCCCCTTACAAGACACAGAATTACAACTATGCAGCAAATTGCAAGGTCGAATAGAATAGAATAGAAAAGGCATTTGTAATGCGCATATCCAAGGCTCCAAGCAAAAAATGCATCTGGGTGCAGTTGGTATTTAAAGAGATACGGCCAGCAGCAGTAGCAAACATTACTGTACGTTTTTAACTTTTTCTTGAAAGTCTCCAGGAATTCAATTCTCCTTAGATCAAATAGGTGTCTATTCGAAAGCTGCGGAGCCATACATGAGAAACATCTGGCTGATTTAAAAAATGGAACCATGAGAAGGCATCCCTCTGATGACTTGGTTGGTAAGAAACAATTTTATCTGAAAGAATGTCTGGCACCATGACACAGTGTCTTAAACAAAATGTGTTGCTGCACTGGAAGCCAATGAATACTCCTGTGGTGGTGAGAGATAGATGCCTTCTTAGGCAATGAGAAGATAAGTCTTACTGTAGAGTTTTGGGCTACCTGAAGTTGCTGGATTTGGTATTAAGGAATACCCAAAAGAAGAGAATTGCAGTAGTCGAGCCTCAAGTTTACAAGTGCGCCAACCACAGAGGCCCTATCTTTGTCCATGATATGAGGCATTAAGGGTTTCAAAGGTTTACGTTGATAGTAGACTGTTTTGCAATGTACTCCAAATATTGGTGGCTAGAGAAAGCGACAGCAGAAACTGCTGGGGGCATAATCAGTGTCATAATAGGGGCAGAGGTAGAGGGAGCCAATTCTTGCGAAGTGTCCATCATTGTTGGCTGCAGCACATTTCCTGTGCTTTCAGCTAGGATCAAGGTGAACGGCAATGTCATGGGATACAGTGCCCCCTCCAAGGATCATAGCTAATTTGAGCTCTGACAGAAGGAAAAGATCTCAGAAATGTATTGCTCTCACTAATGAGTGAGAGAACTTCGCCCGTGGAAGTTGCTGAATTAGCCTTCATGGTGCATGCAAAGGGCAGAGTGTCAGCTCCTCGGATTTTCCTTTTAACCAGCAATATTTTTCATTGGGATACAAGTGCAGGAACTGGTTCTGGAGTCGTTGACATAGCGGAACGGTTGAGGGCCTCACAAATGAAAATAAAGAGGGGCGGGGGTGAAGTCAATCTACACTAGATGTAAGCAGAGACGAGGAGCTTTACAGGGTGCTGATTATACAGCAATGCGGATGGGGTTAGGCAATGTTCACAGCAAGTTCTCTGTTTGACAGGATGACCAGATAACAGTATGAAATACATAGCTCAGACTCAACTCCTTGATGCTTCTTGGTGCTCAGTCTCTGCAGCAGAGGAAATGAACACAAACAACAATCCTCTAATTAGCTAGCAGTCACAGGCAGGCAATCAGATGTGGAATCTTCAGGTAGCACCCTTACTCCTGCTGGGCAGCGAACACTCTGCTGCAGAAAACACCCACTCCCCGTTCCCCCTGCAGGCTTCAGCCTCGCAGGGGGTCACAGGAATATTTGTAGAATACTGCTGCGGGTGGGTGGGGCATGCACGCGGTGGCAAAAGTGCTGGGAGAAAACTCCTTAGCTGCTCCTGCGGGAGCAAACACCCACACCCTTTCCCCCTGCGGGAAATAATTGTGGAAAGAATCTTTGTTGAATGAAAGAACTCATGTGATTTATTATTTGTTGAGAAGAAGCATGCTATTAAGGCAAGTTGTTTGCTATCCTGACAAAAAGAGGTTTATTAACAGAAGACGTATTGAGAAAAAGTGACGTGCTATCTTGACGAGAAGTTTCTTTTGGAAAACCTGTTATACAATAACAGAACAATTGTATTTTGCTTTGGAACTTGTGTTTGGGAAAAAGGCAATCATCATTACAAGAGGGATATCGTGGAAACAATTGAATTTTTCGAACTGTCAACGAGTTGTGGTAAAAAGGACATTTGTTGTTCTTCAAGAAAGACTCTGGGTGGAAAAATAATTTTATATGTCTTAGAATGGAACTGGCATGAAACAGAACAATACTTTCAGTGTTCCTGGATTGATCCAGGGGAGGTTAATAAAACCCTGGTCGAAAGGAGTACTTTAAGAACATATGATTTTGAATTACAAGATTATTTTGTTGAATTGTGCTTAAGCCATATTTTCCTTATATAATTTTGTTGCCTGTACTAGTGTGAGGATCAGGGATAATTTTGACATTAGGTCAGTTTTGTTTAGTTTTAGTTTGCTAGGTAGGGATCTCTCTGTTAGGTTAGGGAAAGCTTGGTGTTCATGCAGCCCTCTTTTTCTTTGAATGCATGGCAAACTTTGAGAAAATGTTACCTTTGTGTCCACCTCGCATTTCAGACCCTAAATATATGGTGTCAGAAGTGGGATGCGATTTAGTTGCTACAAGCTAAGACCCTATTGATCATATTAAAAATCCTCTCATGAAACTTGTCATACAACCTTCAGTGGGAGAACACTTTACCCTTGAAGTAAATCCCCATAATACAATTTTGAAAATCAAGCAATGAATGTGACTAAGGGCCTCATCATGGGTTGGGTGGAGCGGTAGAAATACGGCACTAATGCTATAACTGCCACATAACCGCTCCACCGAACCCGAGTTTGACTGGAAAGTTGGGAGAATCACCTCCTGCTTTGAGTTGGAAGTAAATCTGCTAACTTTCCACCCATTTTTGGTGCATTTACTGTGGTGCAGATTGCACCACGGTAAATGCACCAAAAATGCCCCATACAGTCCTATGGAATAAAATGGGGATTTACAGCCTTGCCGCTACTCGGGATCCGTCGTTAATAGCACCGGACCGAGTTGTGGTAACGCTATTTGCGTTGGGCGATATCCTGGTAGATTTACCGCTGGGATACCGCCCAACTTGTGATGACCCCGTAAGTCCTTTTTTACCCTACACCAACACAAACCTTTTTTTTTTTAACCAAAGACCATTTTCTGATTAAAAAAGTGTAGCAGACTATAAGTTAAAGCAATAGAGTAGAGTGACTTTAATCTTAAAACCTGAAACCGATTTAAACTTTCCCCTTTCTAGTATTAAACCCAGACTTTGGCTCTATTACATCTATAGCCGGGGGCAAAAGGACCTCAGACCATTTTACCATCAGGGATAAAGGAACATTGAGAGAAGATTATGAGGATTATTGGTTTTCCAGGGTTCATGTAGGCATAACTTTTCAAAAATTGTCTAGTCAGGCTATTTCTCCTGTTAGAAAACCTGTAGAGAGTAATGTATACCAACTTTTTTGTCCACAATATTGCACAATTTTGGGAAAGGACAAAACGCTAGTTTCATTGCAGTTAAGGAAAGAATATCCTGTCAATACATCTGTTTACTTTATACCCTCACAAGAAAAGGCTTTGAAAATATTTCCCCTTATAGCTTGTGGAAAAGAATGACATCTTATGTTCCTGAATACCTCCCCAGAACCTTGCAAGATCCAGAATGGCGAGAAGCTCCGAAATGTAGTGTATGATATTGTATGGTAAACATGAAGTAATGATAAACCTAAGAATTTTGTGAATGACAGCCAGGCTGAAACAATTGTTGCCCCTTATCTGGAAAAAGAAACTAACTGTGAAATCCTGAATAAGAAGGCTGATGAATCCACTAACATGTTAACATGTTTTAAACAGAATCAATAAAAACCCCAGAATTATTTTCATCAACTACCAGATAGTTTAGATTCTGAACCATCTTTAAATTCATCTAAACTTATGAATTATTCCAGAGAATATGTCACAGAAGATGATCTACTTCCTGAAAAGGGTAAGGGAATTTGTTGTCATGTACCTAATGACCATCTTTTTACACATAAGAGTACAATTTATGGTACATCACACTCAATAGAGAATATGTCTCAGAAATCCCTACCATTGATTTATAAAAACCTTGAAACCTCATATTTTGGGGATTTAGATTTCTCAGAGCGAGATCAGGGAAATTCTAAGAATAACCCTCCCAAAGAGCTCCAATGTTTTATCTGTGGGAGTTTCAGACATTTGATTCATCAATGTCCACTGAATTATTCTCAACTCCCTAAGGACAAACAGGAAAGCTAGAAGTTAAACCATCTTGTAAAAGTACCACTGTTTATTATTATGTCCTTAAAGGAAACACATGTTGTGCTATGTACTGGAGAGAAAAGTAGATATTGAATCCCAGTGGTAATACAGGGGAAACAATCGCATTGGCGTGAGTGCTTGAGCGAGTGCTGTCTTGCTGTGGGGAATTATTTCGACTTGGCTTCAGAAAGCTGTAATTTCCGCGTTTCAGCAACCTGCAAACAGTAAAGCTTTGCTGTAGTTTATATTACTTACTGTTCGTGCCATATACTTGAATGATACGGAGAAGAACGAAACTCATTAATTCTATTGACTAAAGGCAACTAGACTCGCCAACCGACCCAGAAACAGGATAAACGCTGCATGTCGCACGCATTGGTGCAGGTGCACGCCTTGACGTGAGCGCTTGACTGAATGCCGTCTCGCTGTGGGGAATTATTTCTACTGGGCTTCAGAAAACATCAATTCCGCACTTCAATGACCTGCAAATCGTAATGCTTTCTCGTAATTTATATTACTTGCTGTTCAAGCCATAGACTTCAATAATATGGAGAAGAACGAAACTCATTCATTCTATTGGCTGAAGGCAACTAGACCCGCCCACCAATCCGGAAACAGGATTAACTCTGCATCCCATGCACATTGGCACACGCACATTGACGTGAGTGCTTGAGCGAGTGCTGTCTCGCTGGCCCACGGATACAGTGTGGGCATGGAGTGGTGAGTTCTTCAGTTTGCCCTGACTATTGTGCATCATTCTTCTTCCATGAACTAAAGATGTAAAGCTCTGCGTCAGCGACCTTCATCATTGAGTCGAAGTGAAGTCGCAATTGAATGCGCTTTATTTGATTGAGCCCCTGATTGATTTAGGGAGGGCACGTCACTAACTATAGAGTTTCAGTTTTTAAAATCTTCGTTGGAAAATTGAAAACAATTTTTATGACAATTCTTTGTTATAATTACAGTTGGTAGACTTAATATTGGTGGCCCAGGATGCCAAGAGCCTGATGAAGTAATTTAGAGAAGCCTCTGTCTCTGTGTTTATACTGGTGTGTCAGAGGGTGGGGGCGAGTCGGACTAAACCAGCCCCTTGAGCTAATCGGGCGTTCCCTCTGAGCACAGTATTTATTGATTTGAGAAAGATATTGTGTTCTCGTGGGAGCAATATGCAGTGTGGTGGAAGCTCAACGAGATTGACTATTGTCTGCTTAACTGGATGCTATTTGTGTGGTTTGCTTGATTGAATATGCCCTCGGTTGGCAATAAGTACCAACTGCGTAGCACTGTGCAGATGGCTTGTAGCAGAGCTCTTAGGTGGATAAAATAATTAAGAAAGCCAAAAGCTCTACATTGGGGGAAAAGGGAGCAATAGTAGGGATCCTTAATACCATACATGAGAAGAGAGGTTCATGAAACATGTCACAAAATAGTTTTACAGACTATTTGAAAGTACAGGTACCTAGTTCTGTGAGTGAAACATAAGGTGATGAACTCATGAAGTTTGATGATGAAGGAGAAAATAGAAATGTGGAACTACTACTTGTACTACCCAATGATAATATAATAACTCCTTATTAAACATGTGTCTGAGCTTTGAGAAAGATATCACAAGTGCTTTGCCTATAATAATGTCTCCCCTCCCTCCAAGAACAGGAAGAAATGGCCACAATACCAGACTCTTTAGCTAATCGATCGAAATCTCCAGTTTTGGTCCGGATAGCTGAAAGAGTGTATGCCTCCTCCCCAGCTCGAGCTCTTCCTTTTCATCGTATTCATCAGAACAGGAGCCAACCACTAAGTCTGAATGCTGATAATGTTAAAAGCAATATAAGCTATGTGTAATAATCTACATACTGAACAACAAATAATAAAAGAAGGGCTAGTATGTTTAGTCAACAGTGTTGGAAGCGACTCAGAAAGGTGAACCCTGTAAGGGAAATAGAATTACAATTATTGGGCCTCAGTTAATTTGTGATGACTCGGCTGAGACCACTAGCACAAAAATAAATACAAACGAGGATATTAATAATGATAATGACCAACAGGAGGAAGAAGTAATTGACTTGATTAAGTCACAAAGTTATTAATCTGTTACTTTGTGGGTTACTAGGAAGAATGTGTGGAGATGAAGAAGCGGCAAAGCAAAGCTGCCTGCTTTAGCTCTAAGGCTGCCAGTGCCCCTAAATACTCAATGTGAGGGATCAGTAATGTGAGGCTCACAAATGAGTTTAGTTTTTTCAAGGTTTGACATTTTATTTGAAACAAAAATAATAGATCAACCTTTACTAAAACTACTATACCAGGTGATTCCCTACCCAGTCTAGGATCCAAGGGAAAACCTCCTACCATACACAAAACTAACATTCATACTAAACAACAAAACATTCAAAGTAAATCATAAACAACATAAATAAAAGATTACCACATAACCAATGTCTTGGATGACTTCTACTTGTTCTGGGCAGATTCTGCTCCACCAGAAATGTCCAACGTCAATTTCTCCCAAGGAAAAATAAAGTCTTAAATCAGTTCTCAAAAAGTTCCAAAGAAACAAAAAGTCACTCGAGCAAAAATCCACGGGTAACAGTTTGTTCTTCGTTGGATGAAAAGCTTACCTTTCAAAGTTCCACAAAGAAAACAGAATGGTAATCCTGGATAATGTTCAGACAAAAAGTATCACTTCCACTTTGTCACCAACTTTACTTTTGTAACTTTTGCAGCGTCTTCAATGCAATTAGTCAGGATGCTTCTCATAGGGAGTTGCTCTCTCCTTGGCAACTTCCTCCTGCCACTATTACTGTGAAAGCAGGATTCTTTGTCTCACAAACTGCTTCTGCTTTAACTTCAACAAAATAAAACTGTTGTGACAAAATTATAGACAACCACAGTTCTGCTTCTTGTGCTGCGACTGGATATTGTGGAAATGTGTTAGGCAACTTAAACAAGACTCTTTGACCTCTACAGGTTGGCAAGGCATGCTTGTTTCTACTATTACAAGAAAGGGCAGCCTCTTTGTCTCTCCTCAAAGTCTTGTAGCTACCACAAAATCTGCCTTGCTTTTCACTGCCACCGTTTTAACTTCACAGATTGTTGATTAGTTCTTGTTACAAACACCCAGCTCCCTTCCCCAGATTCATGTGCACCTTCTTGTCTCCAGGGTTTACCCTAAAGCTGAATGCCACTCTCCCAGTCTTATATAACTTTGTGGCCGGTCTGTCTGGTTCTCAGTTGCAGGCAGACTCCTTGGGAACCATGGAATTAGGCAAACCCCCACCTCGATGCCAACCCCCTTGCTCCTGACTGTGTGACACAGAAAAAGGATAGTTGGCAATAAGGCAGGGGCATCTTATTGGTTGCGCCCCCTTCTTAGTAGCAATTGGAATCCCCGACTTAGGAGCTGCAATTATGACGAAGGCGTGAGGTAATTACTAGGAAGTCCTTTTATACTAACAATTAGAGTGGATTCTGGTATATGTATAAACCTGTGTGAAGTACCTGATCTCCTGATGTGTCAAGCTCAAACCTTCCAATAACTAATGTCTGTTTAGTCACAGACTGTGTAGTTGCAGGATGTAATCCTGACTGTCTCACTGCGGTTCAACTTGGTTTGAGTGAGCCCCCCAGGAGGGTTTCCAAGAAAATAAATAATAGAACACACAGTGCATTGAATTCTAGGACAGGTTTTTACATACAGATCCTCATGGTGAAAAGTGCTTGTGGCATGCAATAAAATCAGTTACTACTGCGGGCATGGATTCAGGCGATCAACAGTGAATTTTCACAAAAACAAAATAAATAAGGATCCAGAATCCTACTCCTTTATTTAAATTGGCTAAATACCTATTTACCTGAGGCAAGGCATATGAAGCGGGTGAGCGTGGACAAGTGTCTTTGCAGTTTGTGAGGTGCTCCTGCAGTATTCGCATCGTGGCTTTATTCTGTTGAATGGAAACGTGGATCGGAACGTAATGACGTTCTCTGGTGGCTATCTTATAAAACACTAGAAATGCCACTCCAGTTACATAAAAGGGGCATACGGGCGGCCATCTTGGAGTTACAGGGACCTTACAATACATTGCAGGAATCAGAAACATGACCAGAAAGGTGAGTTTGTCCCCTCATATCAGAAGATGATTCATGGCACCCTGAAACCTGTGTGTCCAAGTTGGTTGCCAGATATGATCTGGCAATAATGGAGCTGTCTGGGGATGAATCCTAACAACACGTCCCCCTCTATGCCCGACCCCCGGGAACAACCTGGTACCCCATCCCAGGTTTTTCAAGGTTGTTGCTATGGAAAATGCACATAGTCGGGGAGCGTTGACATCCCAAGCTCGCACCCACGATCTCTCTTCGGGTCCATACCCCTTCCAATGTAATAGATACTCAACTGGACCTCAGATCTGTCTAGAATCCAGTATTTGACTTATTTCAAACACCCAATCAGAACCTACATGTGGTGGCTTGTGGGTTGAATGATCCGGATACTTGTGAGAATGGTTCACTAGTTTGAGGAAGGAGATATGAAACACCAGGTGTATCTTATATGATCGGGGCAAGGTGAGTCGAAGGGAAACAGGATTAACCACCTTGTTCACTGGAAATGGGCCAATGTAGCAAGATTTAAGTTTTTGAACACATGGAGGCATATGGATGTTAAGAGTGGACAACCACACTGTCCCCTACTTGGAATAAAGGGCCTTGTCTCTTTTTGTGAGCAAAATGTTTCGATGCGTCCTGCGCCTTGCCCAGATGTCCCTTGGTCTATCTCATTCCTTCCTGCAGGTTTCTCAGCAAGGCTGTGGCTGTGGGCACGAAGTACATGGTTGGATTAACATGGGCAAGGAATTCAGATGAAATCCTTAAGAGACATGAAAAGGAGGGTCTTTGAGGGAAGGGTCTACCACATCATTATATGCGTATTCCGCTAAGGTAGTAGCGACACCCAATCTTCAGAATACTCAGAGATGTAGCAACAGAGCTATTGCCCCAGAGTCTATATAGCCCGCTCTGTCTGCCCATCGCTTTGAGGATGATAGGCAGACAAATAGTGCAATTTGATGCCCAGGAGACAACTCAATGTTCTCCAAAAAAGAGAAATTAATTGGGACCCTCTGTCTGAGATTATAACCCTGGGTATACCACAGAGGTGGAATATGTGCTGTTACAAAGGTCTGCGGCAGGAAGGGAGCTGTAGGTACCTTGGGAATAGCTACAAAATGCCCCATCTTGGTAAATGAGTCTATTACCGTCAATATGGCTGTCTTTCCTTCCACTAAAGGGAGGTCCTTTATGAGGTCCATGGAATAAGTATGCCCTGGTCCGGCAGGATCGTGCAAAGCTTGTAGTAGGCCTATAGGTTTACCTTTGGGTGTCTTTGCGGTAGCACAGGTCGTACACTCTAGGATGTAATCGGATACATCTTGTCTAAAGTGTCTTCCACCAAACATATCTTTCTAGTTTGTTTTGTGTCCTATGCACTCCAAAATGACCGGCACCAGGCACATCATGACACCACCTTAGAGCCTGTAACTGGCTTTCTTTAGTAGGCAACCAGTGGCACCCAGCTTTATTCAACAATCCGTTGATTTCAGAATGGTTTGAGGAGGTTCCAAGAAACTTTCTTGTTGTCTGTAGTATAGAGTAACCTGAGTGTTTTTTCCCAAGAAAGTGTAGGAGGTTTGATGGTGGATATTATCTTATCAGGGGATATAAATGTGAGTCCCTCCTCCTCTCCTACAGGTTCATTGAACATTCTTGACAATGCATCTGTTTTGGTATTTAGACAGCGATGGTTGTAGGCCACTGTGAAATGAAAGCGAGAAAAAAAAATAGATCCATTGGTTTTGTCACTGATTCATGGCTTTGGCGCTCTTAATGAATCCAAGGTTCCAGCGATCCATGACCACATTGATAGGGTGTTGTGCTCCTTCCAGTAGATAACGCCATATCAAAAAAGCTTCCTTGATGGCCAATAGCTCTTTTTCAAAGATGCTATATTCAACTTCGGCCAAGGATTAAGTTCTGGAATGATAGGCAAGGGATGCATAAGCAATGTATTCAGGTCTTTTTGCAGAAGCAAAGTGCCTATGGCACGATCGGATGCATCAGCCTCAACCGTATATGGTTGATTGGGATCAGGTAAATGCAAGATCAGGGCTATCGTAAACAGCTCTTTTAGTCATGAAAACGTCTCTTGCGTTTCCACGGTCCATACATAAACAGTATCTTTCTTACAGAGGTGCATCAAGGGAAGCAACAATGAAGAATGCTGAGGAATAAACCGCCGGTAAAAGTTGGTGAAACCCAAGAACATTTGGAGTTCTTTAACGTTCTTGGGTTATGGCCATTCTAGGAGAGTCTTGATCTTCTGAGGATCCATCTTGATCCCACTTGGGGAGAGGAAATAACCCAAGCATGCACGCGTTCTTGGTGGAAGCTGCATTTTGACAGGTTGGCATATAACTGGTATTTCAAAAGACTGCTTAATACTTCCTGGACATGTTCAATATGTTCAGCTTAGGTAGCAGAATAGATCAAGATATTATCAAGGTGTAACGCTTACCTGGACTCCTCGGGAGCGTAATACCTTCTGAGCCGGTGGACCTGATACCTTGGAGCTTTTAGGATTCTTTTTCTGTGTAAACAGACAATGACAACAGTAGAAATGCTATAACATGTATTAACTGAGATGTGTATTCCCTTAAATCCCTCCCTTCTAACTCTAGGGCTGAATTCCCTTCTCACCTGTGTTTTATTATTGTGGAGCTCTTCAACCTGCTTTTTTACAGGGGCGTGTTGAGATGAAGAAACGATCTTAACTTGGGTTGCTGATGACCTCTATAGCTTCTTGCCTTGAAATGTCTATTCTTTAAGAATAAGTCTTTGGGTAAGTAAGCTTGTGAAAATACTGTAATCTTTAAGGGCATGAATTGATTCTTATGTTGGAGAGATCTATCTTTCTAATTACTTTTGTCTTTTTCTCAGTTTCAAGGAATTTGGAAAAAGAATTATGGCTGCAGATGGCTGCGGAGTTACTCATGATGAGAAAACGTTTTAAAATGTAAGTTCGCCAACATGGAGTAACTGCAGCCTTCAAGAAGAGTGCAGTAAATACTGTGAGGTGGAAACATGAAGAACCTTCAGGTATGTTAATGCTTATAAAACGATTTCTCTGTAAAACTGTACGTTTTGTTTTTTAATTAAATACCTCTTGTGTTGTCTGCAGGATTTCAGATAGCTGACAAAGAAACCTTCGGAAGATGCCGTGGCTGCGGAAGAAACTTCTGATGAAGGTGCTGCAACTATGAGCGAAAACTGCTGACTGAAGATGCTGCGAACGAGTAAATGTTCGAAACTGAAGATAACAGCTTCGGAGATAACTTTGGTCAGGTAAGTCTCTTCTGTTAACTATGGTACTCTATTGCTTTTCGTAAAACTAATGTCTCTATTATCTCCTTTTTACAGGTTCTGTGAGGAGAAACGCTGGTAGCGTTACCCGCTGTCAGCGGAGCAGATGCGAAGTGAGCGTTCCAGTGGAGGCGGGGCTTAAGTAGCCCCCTCTGCAAATATGAATAGAATGTGCTGCAACTTGTAAATGGGTTTTGCAGCGGCCATGTTAAGTGTATGAAATTGCTGTTCAACATCACTGGAGTCTATGGAAATAAATGCTGTGAATTGTGTAAATGCCATCTGTGCCATGCTAACACCCACCTTTGACCTGCTGATTGATATAATGTTCCCCGTCTAGCCTGAATGAGGACTATGCTCACTGACTGGGATCATGACACAAGGTATATTACGACATATACCTCCAATATGTCTTTAAAGATGTCATTCAGGAAATGTTGAAAAGCTGCCGGGACATTTCTCAGCCCAAAGGGCATCACAAGACACTCATTGTTCCTGAAACCAGTACAGAATGCCATTTTCCACTCGTTCCCAGGGAAAATTCGTACTAGGTTGTAGGCCCCTTGAAAGTCCAATTTTGTATACAGACAGTGGCCCGCTTGGTCTAATAAGGTCTGGATAAGGGTTAAGTGGTACAATCTTCTTTTCATGGTGATAGCGTTCAATTGGCAGTAATCCACGCATGGTCTAAACTCATCATCGTTCTTTTTTGGGATAAAAAATAAGGGTGCACCTGCTGATGAAAACCTTCAGAATTTCATCAATATACTTCGTGAGCACTAGAGTTTTGTTTCTCGGACAAGGTTTAGGTATGTCCAATAAGGTATTGGAGCCCCTGGGAGCAAGTCAATCCTACAATCATAACTTTGATGTGGGGGAAGCTTGTTGCCTTCTACCTGATCAAAGACTGTAGCAAATTCTTTATATTCTTCGGGTATATTGGGCTGCATTGTTCTTTTAGTTGACTCTCTCAGCAGGGCCAGGTGGCACTTAGGTCCAGGTGTTTGTGCCAAGTAGATCGGAGCAGAAAGAACACTGGGTGAAGAGGAGGAACATAACTGAAGAGTGTGTCTTTGTCCAATCTGAGTGGATTGGTATGTTGTAACTAGGGTATACCTAATATCAATTGGAAGTGCAGAGTGGTAATGACATCAAAAGAAAGTAGTTTGTGGTGTATTGACTCATACGTCATGGTAAGGGGAACTGTGGCTTGTGTTATGGGTTGTAAGGAACACATGGTATCAAACATTAAGACAGACACAAGTGATATCAGTTCAAAGGTGTTTATTGAACTTCAATAGGGTTTGAAAAACGCCTATCTAATCCTAAATCTAAAGATGGGAGCAAGCTACAACCATCAAATAATAACACAGTCCGACTAGAGTCTTGTCAAAATAAAAGTGCCTATACTAATACACCTTTTGCTAATCCTTACCTCTAAATACAAATAGTGTAGGAAACAATGGTTATACAAAAGAAAAGTGTTCATGAAATTATATTTCAGGATATCTGAGCCATTGGCTCCCCTTCCCCATGTTTTCAGTACAGAACAAGGTGGCACACTCGAGCTTACCACACTCTCTGCTTTCTTCAGTATGAGGATGTAGTTCAAAACCTCAGCATCAGGGCCTTCTGTGCCAAAGGCTCTTTGCCATTCAAAATCTCTTATTTCAGAGGGCCTGATGCAACAAACAAACATTAAAGTTCCTTTTCTTCTTAGGATTTCACAAGTGCACAATTTCTCAGTTGATTCACGATTCACCTCGGGTCCTCCTCTCCCGG
Source organism: Ambystoma mexicanum (assembly GCF_040938575.1). Taxonomy (NCBI): domain Eukaryota; kingdom Metazoa; phylum Chordata; class Amphibia; order Caudata; family Ambystomatidae; genus Ambystoma; species Ambystoma mexicanum. Next base: position 807,764,360 of record NC_090936.1, read on the forward strand.
GCTCAGACCTACTTTAACACAAAACCGTTAATTAGTCTCCCTCTGCCAGGCTTGGACCAATTTATCTACTTTCCAAACTTTCTTTACTTCATCAAAACAAAGACTTTTGATTGTGTGCAGGAATTTATTCCACCCGTCGCATGACCACTTCGATTCACAATTCTTTGCAGACCCATAACTCTTTCAACTTTCACCTCTATCACTTCAGTGGGTACCTTACAGAGATCTTCGATTGAGCACCCAGATGGTGCCGGACCACTCTGTCAAAGGTATCGTATCTTGGTTTCAAAGTTCAATCAGTCATCAGCAGTTCAACTTTACTTGCACCTTTTATCACACGTTTTAACAATGTTCATTCAGCACTCGCCATACAATGTTGCTGCTTGCAACGTTGGCTTCAACACAAACCGGTCTTGTAACGGTCTCCCCAACTCACTGGCTGTGTTGATTTCACTGATGCCGCTTTGTTTTTAGAGCCAAGGACAGTACCACAGCGGCTGGTGATTCTCCCCGCCTTGATTATTGACGCTGGAGGGCCCAGGTATCTCCAACACACAATGCAGGATTCTTCTGCCTGGTATCCTGGTCTTATGCTTTCTCATCTCGAGAACTCTTGAAAGTAATGGTTCTTTGTCGAAAACATCAAGGGAACTTCCCTCCTTGCTATCCCCTTCTGTTTTGCCGGCTTTCTTCTCTCATTCAGCTTCTCTGTCGAAACTGCTGTTTCCTCGTGTGCTTTGCCTTGCTCAGGGTATGCTCTCATGCTCTACCTTTCATCCGCGTTGTGAAGCTTAATAGGAGTCAAGTGTGTGTGATGGTCAGTAATTCCCCGACCTCGCCTGACCATTGCATTGGGACACGTCAGGTATACTGTCTGTTTTCTCTATTAGCAGGCTGTCCGTGAGAAAGTGTTTGTGTGTAAAGAGGGGGGGGCTAGAGTTCCTAAATATCCTACCTGGTAGGATGGGTTAAGGTGTTACAGCGAAGGGGATACCACGTCTCACCATCCAGTGTCCCACTCCCACAAGACCCCTCACCCAGTTGATCCTCCCCCACTGGTCCACCCCCAGGAACTGGATCCAAAAGCGATGGCCGTGTCCTGGCCCCCCTTCGGGACAGATCCCCGGGGACTAGTGGGTGAGGCACCTTCTGGTTTCTCACATTCCCTTCCCCTATGTGCTGTAGCTGCATCTGTTTCACAGGGAAACTGGGAAAGGAAATCAACGTTACCCTGGTCTTTACCTTTTTGGTGCTCAACAGTGAAACAGTCGGGTGGCAGGTCTAGGAACCATCACATAACTCAAGGGTTAGAATCCTTTTGTTGGCTTACCCACACTAAGGGAGAATGATCTGTGACGAGTGTGAACTTCCTTCCTAAGAGATAGTATCTTAGATGCGTGATGGCCCACTTGATGGTAAGGGCCTCTATTTCTAACACAGAGTAGTTTTTTTCACGTGGGAAGAATATTCAACTAGTGAACAGGATAGAGTGTTCTAATCCATCACACATCTTTGACAAAACTGCTCCCAACCCTGTAATAGAGGTGTCAGTTTGTAACACAAACTCTTTCGAAAAATCTACTAACTTTAGGGTCGGGTTCTGGCACAGGGTTTGTTTTAAGCTGTTATAACATACATCGTCCTCATCAGTCCAATGAATCTTCAGGGGTTCGTCTGTCAACCTAGCTGTTCTGTCCGAGAAAGTAGGGATAAACCTACGGTAATAACCGATTAATCCTAAGAATGCTCTGAGGTCTCTCTTGGTTCTAGGCGTGGGGTTATCTAGGTTGGCTTTCAATTTTTGGCTTCCAAGAGTCTATCAGGGTAATTCATGGAAATTCGCACAAAAGTGTCGCACGCGGCTGGCGCACAGCGTATTCATGGATTCTCGCCTCCAAAAGCAGACGTGGCGCAGAGTGGCGCAGCGACCCTGCAGCAGCGCCAGTTACGCCCCCAAGAATGCCCTCACGCAAGGAAAAGCCATCAAGATCGCAAAACCTTCACAAAGGGCTGCGCCAACCCTGTACCAATTTACCAGACTGACAAACAGCAAACGCAAAGCGGGGAACGTGTATTACGGGTTTCGGGAACACGCGTGCGCGAGAAGTTACACACGCGATCTGGGCTGGGGGAGTGTGTGCGTGTATTTCAGAGGTGCGCGAGAAGTTTCACACGCGAACGGGCTGGGTGCGTGTATTTCAGGGGTGCGCGAGAAGTACCACACGCGATTGGCCTGGGCGGGTGTATTTCAGAGGTGCGCGAGAAGTTCCACACGCGATCGGGCCTGGAGGAGCGTGTGCGTGTATTTCAGGGGTGCGCGAGAAGTATTACACGTGAATGGCCTGGGTGCGTGTATTTCAGGGGTGCGCGAGAAGTTCCACACGCGATTGGCCTGGGCGCGTGTATTCCAGAGGTGCGCGAGAAGTTCCACACGCGATTGGCCTGGGCGCGTGTATTTCAGAGGTGCGCGAGAAGTTTCACACGCGTTCGGGCCTGGGGGAGTGTGTGCGTGTATTTCAGGGGTGCGCGAGAAGTTTCACACGCGATTGGCCTGGGCGTGTGTATTTCAGAGGTGCGCGAGAAGTTTCACACGCGATCGGACCTGGGGGAGCGTGTGCGTGTATTTCAGGGGAGCGAGAAGTTCCACACGCGATTGGCCTGGGCGCGTGTAGTTCAGAGGTGCGCGAGAAGTTTCACACACGATCGGGCCTGGGGAAGCGTGTGCGTGTATTTCACGGGTGCGCGAGAAGTTCCACACGTGATTGGCCTGGGCGCGTGTATTCCAGAGGTGCGCAAGAAGTTTCACACGCGATTGGCCTGTGCGCGTGTATTTCAGGGGTGCGCGAGAAGTTCCACACGCGATTGGCCTGGGCACGTGTATTCCAGAGGTGCGTGGGAAGTTTCACACGCGATCGGGCCTGGGGGAGCGTGTGCGTGTATTTCAGGGGTGCGCTGTCATGATGCCTACCTCCAAGGAGCCAGGACCGACCCAGCAACCCCAGAGGCAGGCATCATTTCCCCCAGGGAAGTGCCAGCGGGCCCAAGCTGGGGCCCTTTGGACACAGTCCTGGCGCCTTAGGCGCCAGGCTCATGTTGGATCCCTTTCATAAAGCTAGACATGTGTTCAAGTGTTTTAAGGTGCACTTACCTGATGCAGACCATGCTGCTACATCCAGGTCCTCTTGAGGCCTGAATGGAACTACTTTACCTGTGGAACTACTTTCCCCTGGGTGTGGTCGGGGAAGGATACATACCTGATCGGTGGAAGGATACATACCTGGAACTTCTTCCAAAGCTATTTAAACCACGCCCGATCAGCAACTCGCGCTTCGCGTTGTTCTGCTCCTCGCAGCTGGACGCTCACCGTGTCAGCTCCTGCATCTGGACTTCAGCCACGTCTGTCAGCACCCTGGGTCACCTGCTAAGGGAGAATTGGAGAGAAAGAAGACCTTACCTGCTAAAGCTGCATCACGGAGACTTCACACCGACGATCCTGAAAGGGAAGACATCATTTTAAAAGCATTTCGTTTCGATCGCTGCAGCGCTGCATTTCACTCACCTTTCCTGGGCACCTCCATCTTCAGCAGCGATCATCCGGATCCGCAGCCACTTCCCAGAGCCTAGAGAGAAAAAGACAAGAACACAAGGTGAGAGAAGGAAGGGAATAGGAAAAGCTCAGTTTCCTTCTAAGACTTACCTGTTGGGTCATTCCCATTTCATTTCGGGTCCTGCCGCTTCCTGGCATTCCGGACCCCGGCCCCTATGGGGAAAAAAGACAAAGACATTGAATGAGCGAATGCAAAGACATTACCCGAACGCTCATCCAGAACTTACCTGTCATTTACTGGAACTGCACGTTTCACTTCAGGGCGGCGCCATATCTCCGGCATTCCGAACCCCGGCCCCTAAGGGGAAAAAGACATAAGCGTTAGCGCTTGCAGCAATAAGACAATGAACATTATTATTAAGCTTGAACTTTTGAACTTGCTACAGAACTCTTACAGCGCCTTACCTGAATAGTCAAGCTTATTTGAACCCCCATCAAACCTCAATCCAGTGAAGTAACTGGGTTTCAACGCGCCCCTGCATCAGAAGCAGGATGGAGAACTCATCCTTCCAGACCCTAAGGTGAGACTTCACGGGGAATCGAGGAAGGGTATCGTGGAGGGTTGGAAGGGAGTGGGAGGCTTGAGCATTATTCCGTCAGTAGGTAATGCTCCCTTTTCACGCTCAGGGGAATATTCCTGCGAGCCAGTGAGTCCATCTTTAGAGTCCTGCGCTTCACCATAGAAGAAGCATCAGCACTCGAAGCCAGACCAGCGCCTCCGTGGGATTCAGGTGAGCGTGACAGAACGCAAAGCCTACCCTCAATTTCCCACCCGGGCGCTATGGAGACTTCCGAGACAGATCAGCTGGCCCAGCTTTCGGGGGAATTACGGGCAGAAGTGCACTCAGCCCGCCAGGAGACTAATGCTCTCAAAAGAGAACTGATCCTATCCAAGGAAAGAACAGATGACCTGCCCAAAAGGTTATTGCAGGCCCAGGCAGGGCACCCTCCTTTTCCTAATTCCGGAGATACTTCCACATCAATGGGTTTGAATAACCCATTACAAATCAATCTACCTGGACACATGCCTTTGGCCCCGCCTGAACGTTTTGCGGGGGATCCCAAGAAATATGCCGTCTTTATGAACCAATGTCGTTTACACTTTCTATGCAGACCCGGGGCCTTCCCTAACGACCAGACCAAGGTAGCCTTTATACTATCTTACCTCAGTGGCAGTGCTGCCGATTGGTCTATTCCATTGGTAAATCAGATTGATCCCATTCTCCAGAATTTTCAGGGTTTCCAGGCCAGCATGGAAAGATTGTTTGCTCGACACTCTCAAGGACAGGCCTTGATAACGAACTGCTATCCTTACGACAAGGTAATCAGGATCTTCTGTCCTACGTTGCCAACTTTAATAGACTGGTTGTGGAAACTGGATGGCCAGAAAACAAAAGGATCACATTGTTTCATCGAGGCCTGCGCGGAGAGCTTAAGTATGTTCTAGCTCAGATAGTAGATCCACCCCAGATCTGCGCAGACTACATAGACTTGGTGGTTCAAATTGATCACAGACTTCAAAATAGAAAAGCAGATCGGTTCAAGTACGAAACCCGAGTACCGATCAAAACCCACGCTAACTCCAAGAGTACCGACGTATCCGAACCTATGCAAATCGGCGGTGTTAAAGGACCATTAACACAGAAGGAACGAGAGAGAAGGCGGCAAATGCAACTTTACCTGTATTGCGGGACTTCCGGTCACTTTCTTTGAAATTGTCCGGTTAAACCACCTAAGAAGGTGGTTGGAGCCACTGATAACGATTTATTGACACCTGATTCGGGAAACGACCTAGCCCGACAAGCGTAGGGGTCCGCTTGCCGAGCTTGAAAACAAACTCTTTGACCTCGCATTTTGTCATGCCAATGGTGCTCGTGGACCCAAAACAGCCTCAGCTGTTGCATGCTATAAAAGCATACATCGACAGTGTAGCTATTGGAAATTACATAGACCGTGAATTGGCTTCCAGGATTAAGCTCCCTCTCCGCCCGAAAGTAACCCAAGATGTCATTACTACAGTAGATGGAACGGAAATAGCCTCAGGGCCTGTAACGCATTCCACTGTTGAAATGACACTGGTGGGTCAGGATGGACATCGGGAAACAATCGTGTTTGATGTGATCAAGGCCCCACAATTTCAAGTAATTATTGGAATTATTTGGTTAGAAACACATAATCCCAGAATTGACTGGCGAGCAAAGATGATAAGTTTTCCTGATTGTGAACCAACTTGTTACCCAAGAAATCCAGTTATGGGTCTAGCCTCAGCAACTTCCACCCCTGTACAGCTACCGTCAGAATACCAAGAATTCCAAGACGTTTTTCAGAAGGAACAGGCTAACACGTTACCTCCGCATCGGTCTTATGATTGCCAAATCGATCTGGTACCCAATGCTCAACTACCTTGTAGTCGGATTTATGCTCTTACGGAACCTGAGAACCTACATTTGCGTCAGTATTTAGACCAGTACCTAGCCAATGGTTTTATTCGCCCGTCCAAGTCTCCTGTCTCCTCAGCTCTGTTCTTCGTGCCGAGAAAAGAGGGCGTCCTTAGAACATGTATAGACTATCGCGCCCTAAATCAAATAACGATTAAGAATCGTTATCCTCTGCCCCTGATCCCTGAGCTTATCGACCAGTGAAAGACGCTTGTGTGTACACCAAGTTAGATCTCCGAGGAGCTTATCACCTGGTGCGTATAAAAGAAGGCGACGAATGGAAGACTGCATTCCGCACCAAATTTGGGCTCTTCGAATATCAGGTGATGCCCTTCGGTTTGTGCAATGCACCTGCCGCCTTTTAGTACTTTATGAATGATGTTCTTCGGGAACTTATCAACGTCTGTGTCATTGTTTATATTGACGGCATCCTGGTGTACTCCTCTTCAGAATCCGATCACAGAAAACATGTTAGGGCAGTTCTTGAGAAATTGCGCCAGCACAGACTATTTGCAAAGCTCGAAAAATGCGTTTTCATACCACAGAAGTGGAGTTTCTCGGATTCATCCTGACACCTCAAGGAGTCCGAATGGACTCGCGAAAGGTGGACGCCATCCTCAAATGGCCATCTCCTAGCTCGGTGAAGGGAGTTCAGAGCATGCTCGGCTTCGCCAATTTCTATCGAAGATTCATCCCGGAATTTTCCCGAACAGTCCAACCCATCACAGCTCTCCTAAAGAAAAACAAACGCTTTGAATGGACTCTTGAGGCCGAACAAGCCTTTCAGGACCTGAAAACCAAATTCACCTCTGCACCTATATTGAAGCACCTGCACCCAGATCTCCCTTACATTGTGGAAACCGACGCATCCAGTTCGGCCATGGGAGCTGTCCTGTCGCAAAGAGACCCAGAAACTAACCAACTACATCCTGTGGCCTTTTGGTCCAGGAAATGTTCTCCTCCTGAAATCAACTACGCAATTACCGACAAAGAGTTACTGGCTATTAAATCTGCTTTCAAGGCTTAGCGTCACTACCTTCTCGGGGCAAGACACACCATCACCGTAATTACGGACCACAGAAATTTACAGTATTTAAAGACGGCCAAGGCTCAATCTTCAAGACAACTCCGATGGGCTCTATTCTTTGCGGAATTTGATTTTGTAATTACCTATCGCCCTGGCTGCAAGAATGGTAAAGCGGACGCCTTATCCCGGATTGGCATGGAAGAACCCAATTCGAGTTTAGAACCTGTGCCAATCACACCTGAACAAAGAATCTTAGGCCTAACCTCATTGCAAACTATTGAGGACATCCAAACGCAAGTAAAACAACTTCTAGACTCTTCAACCTTACTGGAATGGAGTGAAGAGGGTCCTCATTACACCGTTAAGGATGACTTACCCTACTTCCAGGAGCGGTTGTTTCTGCCTAGTAAAGAATTGCAAGAACTTGTTATTGCCCGTCATCATGAATCATTAATGGAAGGACACCCTGGTATCGCTAAAACGGAGGAAAAAATCAAACGCCACTTCTGGTGGCCTTCTTGGAGAAAAGACATAAAGTATTTTCTATTGTCTTGCGGAATTTGCGCCCAAAACAAGGGTCAAAAGAAAAGGCCAGCCGGCCTACTTCAACCCTTGGATATTCCACCGGCACCATGGCACACCTTGTCAATGGACTTTAAAACTGGCCTGCCTCCTTGTGCTGGTTACAACACTATCCTTGTAATTGTGGATCTATTCTCCAAAATGGCCCACTTTATCCCTTTAAAAGGTTTGCCTTCAGCTTGCACCTTGGCCAAGGAATTTCTGGAGAATATAGTTCACATACATGGTTTCCCTTCCATATTAGTCTCGGATCGTGGAAGTCAATTTATCTCCCATTTTTGGAAGAAGTGTTGCCAACTAGCACAAATAGATGTGCGGCTATCCACCAGCCACCACCCCCAGACCGACGGACAAACCGAGAGAACCAATCAGACTCTCGAGCAATATCTTCGGTGCATGTTACACCAATCCGAGTTAAATTGGAAAGACATCCTTTGGATCGCAAAATATGCATACAACAATTCAGTGCATTCTGGAACCGGACAAACTCCTTTTTATACTTTGTATCGTCACCATCCTCGGACCTCTGATCTAGATCCATCTCTGACCCTGGAAATGCCCGCAGTAAATCATCTGCATTCCACAATAACCCGAGCCTTCAAAGAAGCTGCAACTCATTTACATCAAGGCATGAAAAAGTATAAAGAAAACGCTGATTTGCACCGAAGTAAAACTCCTCCTTACCAAGTAGGAGATCAGGTATGGCTAGCAACGAAACATTTACCCCTCAAGGGCCCGCGAACCTTCAATCCCAGATTCATAGGACCTTATCCCATCAAGGCTATAATCAATCCCGTGGCCTTTAAACTGGATTTACCGTGTAACATGCGTATTCATCCAGTTTTTCATGCATCACTTTTGAAGCCAATACAACCAGGGACCCGACTGTACAAGCCTCCAGACCCAGTTCAAATTGAAGGGGAATTAGAATTCGAAGTTAAAGACATTTTAGACTCCAAGGTGTTAAAGTCCAAACTCTTCTATCTTGTTGACTGGAAGGGATATGGACCTCAGGAGAGATCGTGGGAGCCTAGTAACCATGTTCACGCACCTCGATTAATACAAAGGTTCCACCGGAGATTTCCGAACAAGCCAAAACCCCCGGAGGGAACAACCTTGGGAGGGGCCTTGAGGGGGGGTACTATCATGATGCCTACTTCCAAGGAGCTAGGTCCGACCCAGCAACCCCAGAGGCAGGCATCATTTCCCCCAGGGAAGTGCCAGGGTGCCCAAGCTGGGGCCCTTTGGACACAGTCCTGGCGCCTTAGGTGCCAGGCTCATGTTGGACCCCTGTCCTGGCGCCTTAGGCGCCAGGCTCATAAAGCTAGACATGTGTTCAAGCGTTTTAAGGTGCACTTACCTGATGCAGACCATGATGCTACATCCAGGCCCTTTTGAGGCCTGAATGGAACTACTTTGCCTGTGGAACTACTTTCCCCTGGGTGTGGTCGGGGAAGGATACATACCTGATCGGTGGAAGGATACATACCTGGAACTTCTTCCAAAGCTATTTAAACCACGCCCGATCAGCAACTCACGCTTCGCGTTGTTCTGCTCCTCGCAGCTGGACGCTCACCGTGTCAGCTCCTGCATCTGGACTTCAGCCACGCCTGTCAGCACCCTGGGTCACCTGCTAAGAGAGAATTGGAGAGAAAGAAGACCTTACCTGCTAAAGCTGCATCACGGAGATTTCACACTGACGATCCTGAAAGGGAAGACATCATTTTAAAAGCATTTCGTTTCGATCGCTGCAGCGCTGCATTTCACTCACCTTTCCTGGGCACCTCCATCTTCAGCAGCGATCATCCGGATCCGCAGCCACTTCCCAGAGCCTAGAGAGAAAAAGACAAGAACACAAGGTGAGAGAAGGAAGGGAATAGGAAAAGCTCAGTTTCCTTCTAAGACTTACCTGTTGGGTCATTCCCATTTCATTTCGGGTCCTGCCGCTTCCTGGCATTCCGGACCCCGGCCCCTATGGGGAAAAAAGACAAAGACATTGAATGAGCGAATGCAAAGACATTACCCGAACGCTCATCCAGAACTTACCTGTCATTTACTGGAACTGCACGTTTCACTTCGGGTCGGCGCCATATCTCCGCCATTCCGAACCCCGGCCCCTAAGGGGAAAAAGACATAAGCGTTAGCGCTTGCAGCAATAAGACAATGAACATTATTATTAAGCTTGAACTTTTGAACTTGCTACAGAACTCTTACAGCGCCTTACCTGAGTAGTCAAGCTTATTTGAACTCCCATCAAACCTCAATCCAGTAAAGTAACTGGGTTTCAACGCGCCCCTGCATCAGAAGCAGGATGGAGAACTCATCCTTCCAGACCCTATGGTGAGACTTCACGGGGAATCGAGGAAGGGTATCGTGGAGGGTTGGAAGGGAGTGGGAGGCTTGAGCATTATTCCGTCAGTAGGTAATGCTCCCTTTTCACGCACAGGGGAATATTCCTGCGAGCCAGTGAGTCCATCTTCAGAGTACTGCGCTTCACCATAGAAGAAGCATCAGCACTCGAAGCCAGACCAGCGCCTCCGTTGGAATCAGGTGAGCGTGACATGCGCGAGAAGTTTCACACGCGATTGGCCTGGGCGCGTGTATTTCAGAGGTGCGCAAGAAGTTCCACACGCGATCGGGCCTGGGGGAGCGTGTGCGTGTATCTCAGGGGTGCACGAGAAGTTCCACACGCGATTGGCCTGGGCGCGTGTAGTTCAGAGGTGCGCGAGAAGTTTCACACGCGATCGGGCCTGGGGGAGCGTGTGCGTGTATTTCAGGGGTGCCGGGGAGCCCTACATGTGATTTGGCAGTGTGGGTCCTCCCAGGTGTTCCCTGTACACCCTCCGCGGCCCCTGCAGGCAGCCCACACCACAGGGGACTACCCTGCATCCCTGGTCATGTCCCGCAGGCAGCCCACCCAACATGGGCATGCCCCCCAGCAAAGGCACATGTCTCCTTGCACTACTGATCATCAACTCATGTCCCCTTGCACCCCCACCCCGAGCATTGCGGGGCACCTGCCAGCAGGCCCCCACTCATGTATCACTCATGTCCCCCTGCAACCCACCCCCCAGCATTGCGGGGCACCTGCCAGCAGGCCCCCACTCATGTCCCCCTGCACCCCCACCCCCCAGCATTGCGGGGCACCTGCCAGCAGGCCCCCACTCATGACCCACTAATGTCCCCCTGCACCCCCACCCCCCAGCATTGCGGGGCACCTGCCAGCAGGTCCCCACTCATGTCCCACGCATGTCCCCCTGCACCCCCACCCCCCAGCATTGCGGGGCACCTGCCAGCAGGCCCCCACTCATGTCCCACTCATGTCCCCCTGCACCCACACCCCCCAGCATTGCGGGGCACCTGCCAGCAGGTCCCCACACATGTCCCCCAGCCAACATGTCATCACAATCTAGATCCCTGGCCCTTATGGTCAGCCTCCAAATGCCAAACACCCACCCGAGTATTGCATCCACCCACTTAGAAATGGCAATGACATGATAGAACCCCAATTGCAAGTTTGGAAATGAACACATGGCCCTCACATACACCCAATGGGTGTCAGTGAATCTCAAAACCCATATCATGATATGCATGATACCAATGAGATGATACTACACATTGAAGTTTGATGAAAAAAATGTATTAAAAACAGCATAAATGGAATTAAAAATAAACAAATGGGAATCAAAAACCAAAAGCAGCATGTCCGTAAAGTAATGAAAAACGACAAATCATAATCCAAAGGAAAGGTGCCCAAAGTCACAGTTCAAGAAAGTAAATCCAAGGTAAAAAAAAAAACGAAAACCATTGCTCCATGGGTAAATCCAAAAAATAAAATAAAATCGAACAGTCAACTATATACAGATAAACAAACCGGGGTCCATGATCCCAACTGAAGAAATGAAACCTACATAAAAATACTACCTAATAAAAAAAAACTATATACAAAAATGTCCAAAAGGTCCAAAATAAATAAAAAAGCAAAGGAAACCTAACACTAACTACATAACTATTTACAAGCGCAGCGGGCTAGTCCGATGGCTCACTGGTTGTTGTCATGGGCCAGGGAATCATCGAACTCCTGTTCAATGGCTTGGAGGCGGGCATGTTCCCTGGCCCCGAGGTCCTGCAGGGATAATGCAGTGTCCAGCTCCAACTCCCTGCGAAGACCCTCGAGGCACTCAGCCCGCCTCAGCACCCTCCGCATGGAGTTCTCCGCCCTGACCATTGTGAGCCGTTCCTCCTCTGCCCGCTGCCGCTCCGCACCTATCTGCTGGCCCAACCGCTCCCACACGGAAGCCACTCCCATTCCAGGGTTCTCCTGCCCTCCGGCCGATGCCTGCACCCCTGATGTTGATGGCCCCGAGCCATGATGCCTCCCACGTCGAGCCTGCCGCTGCCTCCGACGCAACTGCCTGTGCCAGCACGACGGCATCCAGGCTGATGGAATCCACCGACGCCGTCGTGCCCGTGGCCTGCCCGATGATGCCGTCACATCCTCCATCTGCTGGGGTCCAGTTGCTGGTGTGTCCACCCCTGCTGGACCTCCGACTCCCGACTGTGGCAGGGATGGGATCCCCACCGAGGTGGCTGCATTGGGCGGGGCAGGTCCACAGGGGGCCCTGGTGGCATCTGGGCCGGAAGACGGCATGGAGTACGACTGGCGCATAGCCTCCACAGAGGAGGAGAGGGTCGCCAGAGTGCCCGACACATGTACGAGACCCCCGACCATGACCGCTCCCAACTGGGCCACGTTGCCACGGTGCTCTTCGTGATGACGTGCGTGCTCTCTCCGGGAAGCACGCACCTCATCACGAATGACAGCCGTGCGCAACGCAACACCAATCAGGACCTTCTCCATACGCCCAGGGGTCCCCTCGTCCGCAGGTGGAGCGGAGTCAGATGCCATGGACATCCCCCCTACCTGCGGACGGGCCTTGGATGGGGCATCCCTGCTGGTGCATGGTGGTGCAGTCACAGTGTCAGGGACAGTGACATGCACAGGCACCTCCACGGCGACCTGTGCTGCCTCCTGCCCCTGGACTGCACCACTTGCACCAGCAGGCCCCATGTGCGGCTCAGTAGCGGCCTCCTCCTCCTCTGTGGAAACCACCAACCTGGATGGCTCCACACCGTCTTCCGCCGTTGCAAGCCCCTGTGGGGGCTCACCCACCCCTTCCGCTGCAGCCGTGGGGGCATCCCCGCCGCTTAGCTCCACAGCGCCGTCTCCGCCCTCTTCTTCACTTTGCGCTGTGTAGAGGGAGACATAGAACACAAGCATCAGGGTACTGTACAATGGTCCCCTAGACAGGAAGCAACAGCAGATGAGTGGCACTGTCAAAGATCACTTAAATCATGTCCCTCCACAACACATGGGTCAGTGCAGGCAAAACACATGCAGTAACAGGCATGGCGCATGCTATGGACATAAACAAACATGTCCAAGGGACTCTTGAAGCATACAATGTTGTTTTTGGACTCACATGCATCATGGGTCATGCCTATCACATGCACACACTTCAACGTACTTTCATCCATCTGGACTCGTACACCCCAGACACAGTGGATGCAAGGATAACTAGGCTGCATCAGTGATTCTGAACATTGTCACAGACATGTGTCATGCATCCATGGCATTCACAAGTCACAGACATGCAGGTCAGAAACACAGACATGGACACCATACATGTACATGGCATCAGCACACATCCCTCACCCCCACCCATGTCCAGGAACAGAGACTGGCATGCTCTCATGTGTCCATTCCGCATAGGGCTCCCCATGTTGCATTTAAACACATACACCAACCGTGTGCTTCACACATTACTGGTCTCACATGCATGACCATGATGTCCCTGCACACACACACGTGTGCACGGCCTATGTCACACATACAGGCAAGTATCAAACAACCAGCACACTGCAACATGCCCTGTCTCACACAGCAATGCTTGGCCACTTACCGCTCGACTCCAGACGGGTCTGCCTCTCAAGGATCTGGGCATGGAGCGCTGGGCGTACGCATTCCAGGACCCTCAGCTGGATGGTACTCATGCTGCCCCGGCCCCCCTCCACGAGGCGCCGGGCCTTTATGAGGGTCCTGGACCTGAAGTCCTCCCAGCGCTTCTTGACTTGCTTGATGTTGCGGGTTGCCACCCCCTCCGCGTTGATGGCAACCACAAAGTCGTCCCAGATCCTGTCCCGTCCTTCCCTGTCGGCGCGTGGTGATCCGAATGAGGGCATCATAATGCCCCAGGACAAGCTCCACTAGGACACCAACTTCCTTCTGATTGAAGCTGGTGGCCCTCTGCCCCTCTGGCTGGGGGTCGCCAGTGGTCTTGGATGGTGTTTGCCCCAACATGGCGACCCCCGAGGCAGGCGTGGGTGGGCAACTGGGTCCTGGGACTGGGCTGTGGAGCGATGGTATCCCAGTCGGGAGTGTTCTGTTCCAGCAGGGGTGGACACAGCAACTGGCCCCCTGCAGATGGCTGATGTGCAGGCACCAAATGGCAGGGCACGGTGGCAGCAAGCAGGCAGGCAGCAGCAGATGGCTCGTGGGAGGCTGCTTGGGGCACTGGGGGGCAGTAATTCGGCCTTTTGGGCAGGAGCGTGGTCTTCCGTGTGCTTACGCGTGGCCAGCTTGATACGGAGTGATTTGGCACGTGAAAATTCTGCACGTCAGCACGCATACGCGATTCCATTGGACCAAAGGCCCTAAGCGCGTATGCGCGTCTGTGACGTATCGCGCACGGGCGTTGCTTTTCGTGGGGTGCGGAGCGTTTGTTTTGCAGGCATTGGGGTTCACACCCTATTACTTCACAGCGGGTGGGTGTTGGCTACGTGTTCTTCCACACGCAAGGCAGACGGTGAGTGGTACCCTGCTCCCCCAGGCCCGATCGCGTGTAAAACCACATGCGAGCCCCTGAAATACACGTACCCCGCTCCCCCAGGCCCGATTGCGTGTAGAAACACCCGCGAGCCCCTGAAATACACGTACCCCGCTCCCCCAGGCCCGATCGCGTGTAAAACCACCCACGAGCCTCTGAAATACACGTACCCCGCTCCCCCAGGCCCGATCGCGTGTAAAAACACCCGCAAGCCCCTGAAATACACGTACCCCGCTCCCCCAGGCCCGATCGCGTGTAAAACCACCCGCGAGCGCCTGAAATACACCTACCCCGCTCCCCCAGGCCTGATCACGTGTAAAACCACCCGCGAGCCCCTGAAATACACGCACACGCTCCCCCAGGCCCGATCGCGTGTGAAACTTCTCGCGCACCTCTGAAATACACGCACACGCTCTCCCAGGCCCGATTGCGTCTGGAACTTCTTACGCACCCCTGAAATACATGCACACGCTCCCCCAGGCCTGATCGCATGTGAAACTTCTCGCGCACCTCTGAAATACACGCGCCCAGGCCAATCGCGTGTGAAACTTCTTGCGCACCTCCGGAATACACGCGCCCAGGCCCGATCGCGTGTGAAACTTCTCGCGCACCTCTGAAATACACGCACAAGCTCCCCCAGGTCCGATCGCGTGTGAAACTTCTCGCGCACCTCTGAAATACACGCACATGCTCCCCAGGCCCGATCGCGTGTGGAACTTATCGCGCACCCTGAAATACACGCACACGCTCCCCCAGGCCCGATCGCGTGTGGAACTTCTCGCGCGTGTAGAACTGTGGTGCACATTTTTTGCCTGCGCAGGGACACTACCGCCTGCTTTCGTATGGCGGACATGTATGGGCCTGTGCGCGTCTTTGGCCGTGCGCTGTTTTTCCCTATTCCATTCCATGAATACGTGTTGTAGGCGAGCGTGTGGGCGTTCCGCGCACTTGCCTCCTGTACTTCCCCCGTGACGGCCACATTTTCACGAGTTGTTCCCCATTCTGCGTGTAATGCCCCGTGTTACGCCTACTTTTGTTATGTGCGCCACGCTATGTGAGAATTCGCTGTGGCCTTATCGCATGGCGTTCGATGACCTGTACGCCAGCGTGCGCCAGCGTGCGCCGCGCACTTTTTCAGCGCACATCCCACATTTTGCGCGTGCACGGACTTCCATGAATAGATGTGCGCTGTTTTCTGTGCAATAATCGCACTTGCACTGCGATTTTTGCTCTTTCACTGCGAATCGCACGTTTTCGCTGAAATTTTCGGCGCACATTAATTCCATGAATCGGCCTGTAAATGGTTTCAAATTGACCACTTTTCCCTTTGGAGTTCTGACATAATGATATGTGCTGTGCACTCTCCCAGATTTCTCACAGAATACATTGTGGAATGTTGTGACCATATCTTTAAAATCTTCTTGCTGTTGACTAGATAGCTCTTAGGGAATTAATTCAAAATTATCTGTTTCCTCCGGGACAGTATCGAGGCAATGGCTGTGGAAGGGTTTTCTTTCCACCGTTTTAAAAGGTTTACATGGTAGAGGTGGGCCTTTTGCTTCCTGTCAGGTTGGGCTATTTTATAGGTAGAGGTTCCTGCTTGCTCTAGCACTTCATATGGCCCATGCCGCATTGAGACAAGTTTATTTTCAGAGGTAGGTAAGAGGTCTAATACCTTCTGTCCTACTGAGAAAGGTCTTAGGTTTACCTTCTTGTCATAGGTGGACTTTTGTTGTGCTTGGGCGATTTCAATGTGGGTTTGGACTAGATTTCAAACAAGTTTCATATGCTCTCGCAATTGCGTAGCTGTTTGTGAGGGGGGAATAGGTGCTTCTTCTACCCCTGTCTGTTGCCTTAAACCTAGCACTTGCCACTTGCTGGCTGCACTACCACTGTTGTTTTTTATTCCTTTGCTCAGCACTTTCCACTTCTCCCCTCCCCCATGCACTTTCCCCTTCCCTCTCGCCTGCACTTGTGCGTTCTCAATGTCGCTGGGCCTAGTAAGATCGTTGTTTTGTTCTCTCTTGCCTCGTCGCACTCTGAAACACTTCGGTACGAGCGCGATACAAATAAATGTCAAACAAATAAATATCAATATCAATTCTTTCTCTTTCCAGGTCTCCTGGAGCTTGTCAAAGACATGTCTTGGTTCTCTACCATAAAGCAGTTCAAAGGGAAAAAATCCAATGGACACCTGAGGGGTCTTGGATGTTCTGGATCACATGTACACATATTTAGCTGTGAAATATAGGACGAGGAAGTGGAAGAATAGAAAGAGTATTTTGGAGCTTTGGAGAATGGTTGAGGATTTGGAAGCTGTCCCCAATGACTGTTAATGGGGAGAAATTGTAATGCAAGCACCTTGTGTCATTCCCACACCTAGTGTAGCCTGGTGTAGCCGAACCTAGTGTAGCCGCTGTGACCTGTGATAAACCCACAACTCCACCACCCCCGCAGTCACAGGCTAGACTAATCCCGAGTATCTGCCCAATGCAGCCCCACAACAGAGGGCCCCCACACATATCAAAATGTCCTGCAGCCCCCAGCAGCAGATACCATGTATAACCCATTAGTCATGGAAACAGAGAACAGGATGGCCAAATGTCCTAATTACCCATGCCAAACATCTCCATAAAACATTCAGTATCATACAATAAGATGGCAGGTGTTTATGGCTTTTACATGAACCAAGCAATTTATGATTGAGACGCGGGGTGAGGCAGGGCTGTCTGCTGGCCCTCACCCTCTTTTCTATCTATTTTAATGATGTTGTTGAATTATTTCTAATTGAAAACATTTATGCTCCGAAATTCGAGGGCGATAAGGTCATCATTTTGATGTACACAGATGACGCTGTACTAATCTCTTGCACCCGAATTGGCTTGAAGAAACTGTAGAACGATTTGTGATTTTCTGTGATAGAAAGGGGTTAACAGTAAATATTGGTAAGACGAAATGAATGCACTGTGGTGGGAAATTGAGCAAATCTACTCAGTTAACAGTTTCAATCAAGGGATGTGAGCTCAAGGAGGTCAAGATGTTTGATTATCTTGGCTTTCGTTTTGTGAGCAGTGGGAAGTAGGACAAGCATGTAGAGAAATCCCACCTTTCTTCAGTATGTAAAGTGACAGCGATTGAAAATTCCACAAGGACATTTTGAAACAATAGCCCTAGAGCTGTATAGATTGCAAGCGGTTGGGACTGACCATTATGGCGCAGAATTGTGGGGTCAAAGCAAATCAGGTGGACTGACTACAGCTGAAAATATTTATCTTAAATGGCTCCTCATTCTTCCGAACAGTACCCCCAACAATTTGATGTATATGGAATTAGATTTTAGATGCATCTGGGACATCGTCAAGATGAAACCATTTTGTTTTGGGCCACATTTTGGCTGAAAGATGGGTTAGTTTGTTACCGTGAGGTTTTCAGAAGGGACCCTTTCATCGTCTGGCTTGCTTATATTAGATCCTTTTTATACTCTTTGTATTTGGGCAACATATGGTCTGAGACATGGAATGTGCAAGGGAACACCCAAGATCTCATTCTAAGATCATATTGGGATTAAGTATCCTCTTTACAACTGTCTGATTGCCTAAAGTTGGTTTCGGGCTGGAGTTTCTGTTCCACAAAACTCTGCGGGCTGGAAAAATTACAGCATCATACATTCAGTATCATACAATAAGATAGCAGGTCCTTATGGCTTTCTCTTTTTCTGTATTGTGATGGTTTTGAGGGGTTATCTTGCTGGATTATTTCTTGAAGTACTTGATGTAATATGGGGGCAAACATCGTTGGAAGTCTCTTTTGTATGTCATTAGTGATCCTGTCTTCCTTGGAAGCTTCTCTTTTGGGAAGGTGTTTTAGAGCCTCACTTCTTTCTTTCTTTTTTCATAATTTTAAATGACGGACCCTCTTCCTCGAATTTCGACTTGATTAAGAACTGCATTTTAATTCGTACCTGTATTTTCTTTGGGAATGATTTAGTTCAAAACGCACAATTCCTACTTTCTCTTATTTAATGTAATCCTTGTCATCCCTTCACCTTTCATGGCACATACATTTGCCAACTTGACATTTTCAGTCCATTCCCAAGTCATGCACTGCACAATAACACGAAACCTGGAAAGCTGTCCAAGTACCATTCATAATAACTGAACCAGTCACCATTTCCTGTTTTATTTTACCACAGCTAACCCATGAAAAGCTTTGTCTTTCTTTTCCATAAAAAATGGAAACATGCCTTCCATCTCAGTTTTGGTATGATTATTTGAACTGTACATTTAAAAATAACTCCAATGCTCGAGGCGACCCATGTTATCTAGGCCTATTATGGACACCCTTTCCAAAGGTTATGCCTTTGCCTCAGTATCTAGTACAATGAAACACCACAATTTCTTCTTGCGTCCCATCGAATGCCCTTCCACCTTAATGCCCTAATTGTTGGGTTTTTATGGTTTGAACACTCTTGAAGGAAAGGTGCCCTATTATTTTATAAAAGTACCTTCCCTCACTACATTTTACTGAGCACCTTGTAATGTTCAAAGTGCATGGAAAGTTCCTAGATCACAGCAGTGTAATCACATCAGTGATTACAGATTATCTATTTTAATATACTCATACGTCCCGTCCCCTTTCCTATATCCTTGTGGGCGTCCCCCAACATGGGGATAGTACCGGAACCTTTGGCAGCAAAAAATTAAGCTTACACTTTAAATTTAATATAGCACGCAGAGGGTGTGACCTCAGGCGTGGGAACGCCCCACCTAGGCCCCCCTTCCGGGCTTCACCACAGTCCCTTTTTCTGCACGGACGGTGTCGGACCTGGTAGCCAGCGCAGAGAATGTTTTAGCTTTCCGCTTGCTCCCCCTTTGTTTTTTCAATTCTTATTTTACTTCCCTTCAGTGCCTGGGCTCCCCCAGCGCATGTCAGCTGCATGAGGATTAACAAGATGTGCCTCATGCAACCACTCATTCCCGGCCTCAGACCCCCCATGCACTCTGCCTTAATGTTTGGGGCCCGACCACTGTTGGGACTCATGTTCGGTCTGCAGCACTCTCACAGGGCATTGAACGATTGTTTGTCGCAGTGGAGGGAGGTCTTCCATGCTCTTCCTCCGCCCCACCTTAAGGACTTCGTCTCCAGGACCTCTCATCAAGACAAGGTAGGTCCTCTGTTCAGCACGGCTCCACAGCGTGGCAACTACTTCCCCAGGGTTCCCACGGATCACGGTTCCTCAGATTCAGGTTCTGGCAGGCCTGAGCCCTCTAAGGCTACCGGCTTCCAAGCAGAGGGGCCCGAGGGCTCTTCCGGGCACTCCAGGGACAGACCTGAGGCAGTCCCGGTTACCGGCTCCCAAGCTGAGGGGCTTAGGCACCCTACCAGGCTGTCCTAACAGGGGCAATCAAGTTCACCCTATTCTATTACCACAGGGGGCAAGGGATCATCGACTGCCACCCCCAAGAGTCTGTCCTGTTCAGGTGTCGGAGGGTGTTCAGCCTATCAGTGCTCACTCCGAAGTTGTCGGTCCGGGCGTTATGACTACCGGCCATCCGGCCGAGGGCTCTGCGCCTACCAGAGGGATCTCTGACATTGACATCTCTGCTTCGGGTGCAAGACCCAAACTATATCTTCTCGTGTCTGAGGCCTCTCTTGGCCCAGGGCCTCAGTGCACTCCCACCCAGGGCGTCATGCAAGGCTTCAAAATGGCTGAGCGGCTCGTGGCCATCTTGGATCCAGCTCAGGGCCCGCCAGTGCTTTTTCCCTTTGAATCGGCTATGCAGGATGATCCCAGCCCCCTTTCCTCTGGAAGCGGCAGCAGACCCTACAGTGCAGGTTTTGGTCCCCTCCGGGCTACATCTACCCATCACAGCCGTCCGGCTACACGCACCAGGTGCCTCGGCGCTTTGACCAGGAGCCTCGGAGGGTCAGGCCCCTAGGTACCCGGCGGTTTGTGAGGAACTCTTCGACTGCCTCCTCTTCCTCATGCGTTCCCCTCAGATGAAGGGACGCCTCAAGGAGGTCATCCCGCAAGTGGCTCTGCCCTGGTGCTCTCCTCTGGGTACTCCTCCTGTTCCTCCTGGGCTCCCAGTGCCGGTCCCTTCACTGGTTCAGGCCCTACTGGTTGACCTGACCCCTCCAACTCCCCCTGTACCACCAATGCCTCTGTATTCCCCTTGGTCTGGGAAAAGTGGGGCTGGGACGATGACGCTGATGACGCCCAGAACGATGAGCCATCGGCATCCGTTAAGGCCTTTCATGACTGCCTTCAGGGTCTGACAGAGTTCTTGGGGGTCACTATTCCTGAGAAAGCCCCCCAGCAGTCTGGTCTGCCAGAAGAGGTCTTGGGGAAACGCACCATGATCCGGTCTGGCGTCCCCTTCCCGAAGGGTATCACTACATATTATCCCCACCAAAAATATCGCTGTATATATGGTCGTCTGGAATGGCCATAGGCAAAAGTTTTGGGGGGGATAATTGTTGGGGTTTTTGGGAGCAGGTGTGTCCCCCACTCCTTTAAAAATAATGCAGGGTTTGCAGGGGTGTCCCCTGCAGGTTCCATGCCTTGATATCACCTAAAAAATATGGCGATATTTTTGTATGGTGATATTTCTGCGGGGATATTAACACATGGAACCTCCAGAAGGATGACCTGCAGGTGGTGCAAAAGGTCTGGGAGAAGCCCAGGGCCAACGCCCAGATGAACAAGATGCTGGAGAGCAGGTTTAGGCTGATGGCTGGGGAGCCAATCCTCCTTGCCTCCCACCCGCAGCCCTATCCTTCTGTGGTGGCTTCACCCTTGTTGTATTCTAAACCATCAACCACAGGAGCCACCTCCAGTTGCCTCTCCAAGGAAGACAAAGTCCTTGAGTCCTTGGGAAAGGGCTGGTACTCAGGACTGCATCTGCGGCAAACCAACGTGGATGCCCTCTTAGCTGTGGCTAACCAGAAGCTGTGGCGGGAGCTCAGGGAATTTCTGCCGATCCCCCCCCCCCACCCTTCGGACAAGCAAGCCTTCTTCAAGGCTGAGCAAGCCTCCTTCAAGGCCAATCTGGCAGATGCCCGGACCATTGCGCAGGACCTCATGAAGTCTTCGGTCTCCCACATCGACACAGCCAGGAGAGGGCTGTGCCTTGGGGTCGAGAGGAGAAGGACGGCATGGAATCACACCACAAAGTTTTCATCTGATGTGCAGGAGCATATCATGGATCTGCCCTTCAAGGGTGTGGACCTTTTTCATTCATTCATTTTTCAACGGATGATGAGTTGACAAGAAGAAAACCTCCACTCAAACTGCCAAGTCCTTGGCCATCCTAACAAAACCAGGTCAGAAATTCTTCCTTCAGTCCCAGGGCAGGACTGAGTTCAAGCCCCGCACAAGGGGTTCCAGGACCGCGGTATAGGGAGGCCTGACAGGTCCCCCAGTGACAACAGGAGAAAGTAGCAGAGGATGCTGTGTGGGTTTTTCCGCACCTCCTTCACTGCCCCCACCTCTGACGCCAAGAAACAGTGATGTCAAGGTCGGGGAACACAGCTCGCCTGTGGGGGTGCATTTGGCTCTGTTCCAGGACACCTGGGAGCATCTTTTCAGCAACCCATGGATCCTATGCATAGTCTCCACAGGCTTCAGTCTTCCTCTTACTTTGCCTCTACCATTCTCTCCTTCTCTTCGTCAGATCGGGTCCCCGGCTCTCTTACGGGAGGTCCTTTCGCTCTTGGAGATGCAGGCGATAGAACCAGTTCCTCTTGTAGACAGGGGCTTCAGTTAATATTCCAGGATTTTTTCAGTACCCTACAACAACTAGGCTGGCCTGAGGGTAGTCCTGGACCTGTCATTTCTAAATCTGTCTTTACAGCTGAAACGCTTCAAGATGATTACTCCCGCGCACGTAGTCAGGTTTGTGTGTAGAGGGGACTGGATGTGTTCCCTGGACCTCAAGGATGCGTACTTGCATGTACCCACCCATCAACCGCATCGTAATTTTCTGAGGTTCACAAGTATGTTGTAGCACTTTCAGTACAAGGTGCTGCCCTTTGGCCTGAACTCGGCCCCTTGTGTCTTCACAAAGTTAATGAACGCAGTGGCGGGCCTTCTCCACTTGAAGGACCATCATCTATGCCCTTATCTGGATGACTGGCTGGTTAGGGCGGCGTCACCCGAAGGGGTGGCGCACTCCTGGCAGATATTGGTGGATATCCTCCATCAGCTGGGGTTTTCCCTCAACCAGTGGAAATCACAGTTATGCCCATCTCACTAACTGGTCTTGCTAGGGGTGCGTAGGAACACTACCATAGAGCGGGTGTTCCCCATGCCCCAGAGGCTCCCTCCGCAAGGCAGTGGGCCACTTTCTGGCCAACTCGACCACCTCAACATGGTGGTTCCAGCACAGGGCCTCCTGCGTGCTCACTGTACAGCATGCTCACCTGAAGATGAGGCACCTCCAACTCCACCTAGCGACCAATTGGGATCAGGAGACAGGCTCTCTGTAGGACAGGATCCCAATACCACTGCTCCTGATGCCCGATCTTCGCTGGTGGCTGATGGAGGGAAATATCTCACTGCGCGCTCCCTTCGACCGTCCGGAGCCTACCCTGGTGGTGACAACGAACTCCTCCCTCTCCCGCCCCATGGATCGTACAGGCTATTTCGAAGGCGTGCACGGCCATGGGAAAACCTGTTCCTGATGGCCACAGCCATCGCGTTTCAGAGACATGCTTCTTGGGTTGTCAGCAGCAAGGCGGCTACGTGGGCCACTCCGTCGGCCTTAAGTATGCACTACTCGCTGGACACTAGCTCCAGGTGAGATGCAGTTCTGAAGAACCTTTTTGCTTCATCCTAGATATGAGGCAGGTTGTCACAACTCCACCCTGTGCTCTTGTTTGGTGGAATCACCCACAGGGATCGAGGAAAGGAGATGGGATGTATGAGTAATTAAAGCTACTCACTGTAGTGACTAGAGTACTCCTAATCCATAGTCTCCTTTCCTCCATGCATTTCACCCACCTTCCCCCGCTAGTATGCCAAGGGCTTATAGGTAATAAGAGTAGCCAGGTATCTAAGCATCCAATGGGTGAAAGGGGGACAGAGGTGAGGCTGTGCCCCTGCGCGATATACCTAATTTAAAGGGGAAGCTCAATTTTTCGCTGACAAAGGTTCCGGTACCATCCCCATGTTGGGGGACGGCCACAAGGGTGGAGGAAAGGGGACAATGGACTATGAGTACTGTAGTCACTACAGTGTGTAACTTTAATTTCTTTTCTATGTCCCATCTCATAGGTATGGTTTTGCCACTATCTAGCCATAATGCACATCTGTTGACTTCTTTATACACTAACTACTGAATGAAGTTTAAGGCCCATCTACTCATCTATTCATGATGTTAGTTTTAAAAACAGAATGGCATATATAATGTCACCCCATACTTTTGTGTTTTCATGTAACCTGCCCTTAAGGCATTTAGTTGGAATAGGCCTAATATGAATGTAATTGTTTTGGTAAATCAGGGCTTGCAACATTTATAAATATGTATTATTTAATTATGTAAGTGTGATGCTGGAAATGCATTGGAGGGACAGGGCCTCCATGTCCTTGTCCTGTACTCCTTTTTCATGTGTGTTCTGTGTTGTTTTCTGCAGTCCTGGGACTCCTGGCAGTGCAGCTCTTCCTCTGTTTGGTCATGGTGAACAGACCCTTGGGATACCCCTATGGCAGAGTCCCCAACTGTTACAAGCTCTGTGTAGCCCATAGAGAGTTTCTGAATGACTTTGTTTTTAGCAAATAGAAAAGCATACTTCATATATACTTTTCACCCTCTAGGGAATAGGAAGGACGCACTCTGGACCTACCACCATCAATAAAGACTGGCCCGCCCTCTTACTAAACGAGTACAGGTAATCACTAACCTTACTTAGTGTAGCACTCAATTATGGAGCTAAATGGAAATTTAGAAACTTTAAGCTCATTCCAGTTTTTTCTTATTTTGTCTGATAGGGGAAGGTTATTAAGAAAACCACCAATGGGACTATAACGTAGTCTACACTCCTGCACAAAAAAACACCAGGGCACCACTCCTGATGAAAGTTCCGGATTCTGTTTTATGAGAACTGAAAGATGTCAAGATATCACTGCATAATGTTAATACAGTGGAAATGAAACAATGCAATGAACTAAAAAAGTGTTTATGCAAAATACCAGTGTTTTCTTAGACTCGGAAAAACTAGGAATGAACAAAGCAAATAATCTTTGTATTATATGATACCCTGACCACAGAAGTGGTAGTGTTTGGCAAAGTGATTGATAAATACGCTATATATCTAAATTGTGATGTTTTATATGTTTGTAGAAAATGATTTGCACAATGAATAATGTTTATATATTGATTAAATTAGTTTTAAACTACTGAAAGTAGCCCCTTTCAGTCTTCATTTTCTTTTTCTTTGTTCCTAACCTTCAGACCCGCCTCTTATCTTCTCTATCTTATACGTAACCTATACCCAGATTTAGATAGAGGTAGTACTCTGGTATTTGTTCAAAGAGTACACACCCGGGGCTCCTTCATTTGTTTAAGGAAACTTGATGCTTACCTTGAAGCCCAGCTAGAAGAAGAAGGTCTTGAGGCTGCATTCCTTCGATGCCTCCAAGAACTGATCCGATAGAGGACCTGGCTAGAGACCTCTTGCTGAGCTACGAGGGAACATCATGCACCAGCTAACCTTCACCAAGGCTCCCTTGGTGTAAGCCATCTAAAGGCTGCCGACCGGAGACGGGAACCACTGAGGAATCTGAAGTGAAGCGCCAGGACATCGAGGCTATCGACGACCATCATCGCTGACCGAGGTTCGGTGGACCGCTGTAACCTTGTCAACCAGAGCTGCAACGCTCCATTGCCTAAGAACATTTGAATCAAGGACTCCCTTGCTCATTACCATCAACCACTTTGTCCCGCTGGAGAAAGTTAAGGTCGCTGATGACTGAGGAGAATCCGCCTGTGAGTTTCCCGCCACCCGAAGTCCTCAAAGATGCTGACTAAGATCTGAAAGCCAGCCGTGGTCGTGTCACAATCATCAGCGCTGACAACCCGATGCCCTTGCTGGGCCTACGTTCTTCATTGTCTCTTTGCAGCAACAAACCATTGTTGTCGAGGTGCAACGCACGCCTCATCTTCGCAGGGCATCCACGACCGTAGATGAGCATCGCAAGGACCAAAGCTGCTGCCTCGACAACATTGTTCACCCTTTTCTTCGAGGAATCTCGACGATCCGTGGCTTCTGCCTTAAAGGGAGTTCACCTCAAGAAGGATCCGTTGACGACCCGTCGACGACCTCTGCTAAACTAGGTACATTTGGGTCGTAGAACATTTCTAGAAGGAAATAAGACTCTGCTAAACAATATATGGACTGGGCTTGTCAATATCTTATTTACAGGTTGCCCAGGTGGGGGGATCCTCAAACAGAACTGTCTTTGGTAGGGACCCAGTCTCCTGCCAATTGTTTAACCACTTGCTTCCCTCCTGTGGCTGGTGTTGGTTCGCATTGCTATTAGACTTGTATGTCATTGCAGCTGTCAGCAATTGGTACATTTTAAAGGAGTCAAGAGTGAATTGTGGTACCAGATAGATACTGTACATAGTATTGCCTGAGCACAAAGTGTGTTATTGTGCATTTATATAACTTGAACCTTATTTATATAAAGAACTGTGTTATCTCTACCACAGTGTTTGGACAATCCTTTGTGGGGGCTTGGGGACTACACTGTACTTAAGAACCAGCCTGAATCACCTCCTCAGAGCTACGTTTTGATTGCTTGTCCATTGCTACCACAATAGAGAATCTTGGCTGAGGAGCTCTGTGCTTCTAATCTGCCATATAGAGGGCAGGATTACAGATAACCCTCCTCCAGTCTTTACAGTGGTGGCAGCGGTCGAATGCTAATGGTTTTAAGAATCTGTGTGTAACCTTGCCACTTACAAAATATCCACACTTTGTTGAAATTGAGGTTTAGTTTTGTACTAGATAACTAAATTATAAGCAATGGAGTCTATTGCAAATGGTAAATTGACTAGGATGAGCTTAAAGACTCTCCAGAGTGCTTTTGAAGCCAGTGAGTTAGACTTTGAAGATATGTCTAAGGCTGAGCTGATAGCTGCCCTGGTGGACTACAAGACTGATGGTGAAACTCTTGATGAAGGCGGGATGCAACCATTGAGGACTATGCCCCTGGGGTTGTTACTGAATCTGTTTCTGGGAATGCCACCACTCCTGCTGCCTCTATTCCCGAAACCCAGCAATGTTTCTTCAGGGGATACCTTGGAAATCGAATTATTGAGGATGAAATTGGCCTTTGAATATAAAAAGTTGGAAACTGAAGCTGAACTTAAGAAGGAGGAGTTGGCACATCAAGTGATACTCAAAATAGGGATCTTGAACTCAAAGACAAGGACACTGAATGTCAGAGAATCAAGCTAGAGAAAGCTAGAGTGGAAACTTTCCACCAAACCAGTTGAGTGTGTCAGGTCCCCTGCCACCAAGTTCATGAAAGGTTTGTTTGGTGTGTATGTGGAGGGTTCTGATATCCTCCAATAGATTGAAGCATTTGAAATGGCTTGTGGAATCCATTATGTTTGGCAAGACACCAACCCAATACCTTAAAAAGGTTCAGGGATTATAAGAAAAGAGAGAATGTGTCTTGGATTGACTGGGTGAGTGATGCACATGTGAACATGATGGGGTAGATTGATGGTTACAAGGTGAAAACCTTTTTTTAATTGTCTCTCCTCTTGTTTGTTTTTTGAGCATTTTTTGAAGCCTGTTCTTCAGAGCTGCGTCAGCATGTTACTGACCATAACATTTTAGATCCGTTTAAGCTGGCCAGGCTAGCTGACAAGTGGGTCTCTCACCGGGTGTCCCCTAAGGAACCCAGTGGAAAGGGCAAAGACAAAGAGAAAGGGACTTCTCAGAAGTCCCAGAAGCAGTCACAGTCGATTTAACCAAAACCTTCCTCTCCTGAGAACCAAACATCTAGTGGGGATATGTCCTATGTGGGAGGGAGTAAGGGTAGTGGTCCTCCTGCTTTAAAACAGGCTTCCAGTGGCTCCAGTACTGTAGCTTGCATTCCTGGCACTTGTTGGGACTGTGTAAAGGTATGGCACTTGAAATCCAGGCTAACAGCCTGACCTACCCTTACTTCATGCCTGAGGTGGAGGCCACTGTCCTCCCCTCCTCTGCAGGAATCATATTTGGTGCTCCTGCAGGGATTTCCCTAGTGTCTCTTGGGGCCTGTGACCAGTACGCACATGTACTGGCTACATGGCTACAATCCCACAGAACACCTGCAGATTTTCTTTTAAAGTGTCCTCCTGAATGGCCATCCTTCTACTGGCTTGTCAGACACTGGGACAAGCATGACAGTGGTAGACAGGACCATGCTCATGCCAGAGGACTATGTAGGTGCTCCCCTGAGAACTACCAGGTTAGCTGGTGGGCCTCCCAAATTATCTCTTGTTGCCCTAGCCACAATCATGATTGCGGACAAGACAGCAAAGCTTCCTGTCCTGGTACAGGACAATGTACCTGCTATCATTTTGTTAGGGAGTGATGTAGTGGAGTTGGGGTTGATCTGATGGTCTGCCCCTGTCTGCTGCTGCAGTCACTAGGTCAAAGGTCACACCAGGTCTGACTGAGACTCAGGTACCCAAGCCAAATGGGAGACCCAGAGCCAGATGGCTACCTCTGTGAAGGGGGTTCCTTCTCTTCCTGCTGCTTCAGCAGCACCCACTGGCATTCATGCTCCAGATGGGCTGGGTCCAGTGGTAAACCAAGACTCAACTCCTGAGGGAGAATAGCCAGAAGACCACCCTCATGTGGGAGAGTTGCTCAACCCAGAGGAACACCCCGGCCTTCAATGCCTGCTGGCTGAAGGGAGGCCCTCTAGGGGCGACTTCTATAAGGGAAAGAGAGAGTGCTACTCTCTCGAGGGTCTGAGAAAACAGGCCCAGGCCCAGATACAAGGTGAAGTGCCTAGGTCTTTCAAGATATATTGGGAGGGTGAGCTCCTTTGTAGTGTGCCCACTAAGCCTGAACCTGGTTCCCTCAAGTGGTTGGTGGTACCCCAGGTTTACAGGCCCTTCTACTGCAGTTGGTGCATGAGGTGCCCTTAGCTGGTCATCTTGGGACCATGAAGACTAAGCAGAGGCTCTCTGCCCATTTCTACCGGCCCCGGATGGGAGTAGAAGTGTAATCCCACTGCAGGACCTTCCCCACTTGTCAGTTGTCTGGCAAGACTGGCAGTCTAGGGGCGACTTCTATAAGGGAAAGAGAGAGTGCTACTCTCTCGAGGGTCTGAGAAAACAGGCCCAGGCCCAGACACAAGGTGAAGTGCCTAGGTCTTTCAAGATATATTGGGAGGGTGAGCCCCTTTGTAGTGTGCCCACTAAGCCTGAACCTGGTTCCCTCAAGTGGTTGGTGGTACCCCAGGTTTACAGGCCCTTCTACTGCAGTTGGTGCATGAGGTGCCCTTAGCTGGTCATCTTGGGACCAAGAAGACTAAGCAGAGGCTCTCTGCCCATTTCTACTGGCCCCGGATGGGAGTAGAAGTGTAATCCCACTGCAGGACCTTCCCCACTTGTCAGTTGTCTGGCAGGACTGGCAGTGTATTTGGCCCATTGCAGCCATTGCCAGTGGTTGGCACACCATTTGAGCTGGTTTGCATCGACATTGTCGGTCCCCTTGACCCTCCCACTTCAGCTGGACATCGGTTCATCCTGGTCCTGGTTGATCATGCCACCAGGTACCCTGAGGTTATACCCCTTTGGACTATTACTCCCAAGGTGGTTGCCAGCGCTCTCCTGGACATTTTCACCAGAGTTGGATTCCCTAAGGAGGTGGTCTCTGACAGAGGATCCAACTTCATGTGGAGTTACATGAAAGCGATGTGGAAGGAATGCGGAGTAACCTACAAGTTCTCCACCTCCTACCACCGCCAGACCAATGGTCTGCTTGAAAGATTCAATAAAACTCTCAAGGGCATGCTGGGTGCTTTGGAAGAGCACTTAAGGAGGAAATGGGAGGAAATGGGATCTCCTCCTGCTATGCCTGCTGTTCGCTTACAGAGAGGTACCTCAAGAGGGTGTTGGTTCCAGCCCCTTTGGGTTGCTCTTTGGACATCCCTTGAGGGGACCCCTTGCCTTGATCATAGAAGGTTTGGAAGCCACCCCTCCAGGACCTGCCAAGCAAGTGGGGGGCTATGTATTAGGCCTCAGGCATAGGATGACACAGATGATGGGCCAAGTGAAATCGAACCTTAAGGGAAGCCAGGAGTTGAACAAATACTGACATGACCTTAAAGCATCACAAGTGGATTGGACTCCAGGACAGGAGAACCTTGTGATGAAGCTGACCAACCCTAGAGCTTTGGCAGATAAGTGGATTGGCCCCTTCAGGATACTCTCCAAGATGGGCAAAGTCAATTATCTGGTTGACATGGGATTCCCTGGGGTAGCCCCTCAGGTTTTCCACGTCAAAAGGTTTAAGCCTTTCCACAGGCGCGCAGAAGTCTCTTGCTAGCTTCAGAGCAGGAAGAGGATGAGAGTGAGCTTCTTCCTGATTTGCTGCATAGCAGCCCTCAGTGGAGGGAGTGCATCTCTCTCCAGATCTGACACCAGAGCAGCAGAGGGCCTGCAGGTCTTTGCTCCAGCAGTATGTCCCTCTGTTCTCACTGACACCAGGCCTCACCCCATGGTACAGGCAAGAAATTGACACTGGTGACAGTGTACCTGTCAAAAGCAGGCACTACCGAATGTCAGACACAGTTAAGAACCACATCCAGGCTGAGGTTGCCAAGATGTTGGATCTGGGTGTAATTGAACCCTCAACCAGTCCCTGGTCCAGTCCAGTGGTCCTTGTCCCCAAGGCAAGTTCCCAGGCAGGTACAAAGGATTGGCAGTTCTGTGTGGACTACAGAGGGTTTGATGCTGTCATCAAAACTGATGCACACCCATTGCCCAGGGCTGATGAGCTCGTAGACACCATAGGTGCTGCCAAATTTGTGAGCACCTTTGACCTTACCGCAGGCTATTGGCAAATAGCTCTGACGGACCATGCCAAGGAAAATAATGCGTTCTCAACACCTGAGGGACTCTACTAGTTTAGAGTCATGCCTTTTGGGTTGAAGAATGCACCTGTCACCTTCCAAAGATTAGTCAACCATGCACTCAGTGGGCTGGAGGCCTTTTGTGTGGCCACACCATTTCTGTCTACAGTTCCACGTGGGAAGAGCATTTGACTCATTTGTATAAGGTGTTGCAGGCCTTGAAAAGGGCTAACCTCACTATCAAAAAGTCATGTATCTTTGTCATGAGGTAGGAGGGGGTTGAATCCAACCTTTCCCCAGTAAAGTACAGGATGTACATGACTGGGAGACTCCCACTACTGAAATCCAAGTTAGAGCCCTTTTGGGCCTCACTGGGTATTACCGCAACTGCATGGCGGACTATGGAACCATAGCCGCCCCTCTGACAGCATTGACTAACAACCGAGGAAGGTTAATTGGACGGAGGACTGTAAGAGGGCCTTTGTTGGTTTGAAGGAAAGTCTGTGTAGGGCACCTGTGTTGTGTGTGCCTGATTACAGAAAACCCTTTATCGTTCAGACTGATGCCTGCGACACCGGTATTGGAGCTATCTTGTCCTACTTAGATGACAAAGGGAGGGAGCATCCGATCATATTCATCAGTAGGCAACTCAAAGGTAAAGAACTTAGGTGGGCTACTGTTGAAAAGACATGTTTCAGCATAGTTTGGAGCCTTAGATGTTTTAGGCCCTACTTTATGGGGTCTACCTTCAAGGTCCAAACAGACCATACAGCCTTAAAATGCCTTATGCAGATGAAGGGTGAAAACCCGAAACTGCTCAGTTGGTCCATTAGCCTGCAAGGGCTAGACTTCACCATTGAGCATAGACCAGGGAAGAATCACGATATTACAGATGGCCTTTCCAGAAGGTTTGTTGACCGTCTGGATGAGGTTGTCAATCTCGTGGGAGATTAGATTACCCTAACCTCAGTCTGGGGTGGGCGGGGCGACTGTGATGCTGGAAATGCATTGAGGGACATGGTCTCACTATTCTAGTCCTGTACTCCTTTTTTATGTGTGTTCTGGGTTGCTTTCTGCCCAGGAGGTCATGTGGGACTCTGCTAAACCAGGCACATTGGGGTAGTAGAACATTTCTAGAACGAAATAAGACTCTGCTAAACAATATATGGACTGGGCTTGTCAATATCTTATTTACAGGTTTCCCAGGTGGGAGATGCTCATACGGAACTGTGTCTTGCAGTAGGGACCCAGTATTCTGCAAATTATTTAACCACTTGTTTCCCTCCTATGGCTGGTGTTGGTTCACATTGCTATTAGACTTGTATGTCATTGCAATAGTCAGCAGTTGGTGCATTTTAAAGGAGTCAAGAGTGAATTGTAGTACCACATAAATATTGTACATATTTATCATTATAGTATTGCCTGAGCACAACGTGTGTTATTGTGTAGGCATATAACTTGAACCTTATTTATATAAAGAACTTTGTTATCACTAACATAGTGTATGGACATTCCTTTGTGGGGGCTTGGGGACTACACTGTACCTAAGAACCAGCCTGCATCACCTCCTGAGAGCTAAGCATTGATTGCCCGTCCATTGCTACTACAATTGAGAATCTTGGCTGGGGTGCTCTGTGCTTCTACTCTGCCATATAGAGGGCAGGAGTACATATACCCCCTCCAGTCTTTACAGTAAGAATATCATATTTGTTTCCTTTTCGTTTTCTTTCTGATTAGAAAATGTCACTGCTCCTTTTGTTCTTCTTGACAGAATGTACCCTTCTTAAGATATCCATTTAATTTGCAAGGAATGTTTATGCAAATCTTGATCTTACTTCTGACTTACGTGATTTTTTTTAAGTATATGCAAAAGAAATATCTTCATAAAACAAAATGCACTCAGGAATACACAAGATTGTCACTTCAGCATCAGTAATAAATGGGTCCTGATTTGGTAAATGGCATCACAGATGGAAAAACATAATATCGAAGAGAGAGTGTTCAAAGAAGCATTGCAAGAATTACATTATTGGCATAGAAATAAGACTTCCTCTTTGTTTACTCCTGTTAAATTATTTTGAAGACGTTTTAAGATAAAAGTGACTTAGTTCCTCCAGGTTTTGGATTGAAAAACAAAAATTCTGAATGCCGTTTGTTAAATCATTTTTTATAATTCAAACAATAGGCATAAAGCATAACCAGAAAAAGGAAACCATATAAATATGCAAGCAGGTTGTTTGTAATTGGACCAATGTAAACCTTTTATGTAGAAGTTGCCTAAATTGCATGAGGAAACTGGTTAGCAGGAAGGCTTTGATTATCTACTATTTATCAATGTGTAGAATTCTTATTTTGTAACCATCTCATCAGCAAGACACTGACTGTTCTTTAATGTTGTTTTTAACTATAATGTTAATGGTACTTGCTTTGATATGTAATCCATCAATTTATTTTGCATATTGTTTCAGCTTCCTTTGGAGTCTTTATTTTATCGAGCTGTCCTACAAGTGATCATCAAGGAATGTTATGACAATGTTAAAAGGTATGGTTCATTATGACTTTATTGAATTAGATTACTACATTAACAAATAGTAAATAACACACAAAAGCAGTCATAAATTAACACAGCAACCTACAGATGTTAAGACTAATGAGAGTACAAAAGTCAGGGAATGAGCAAGTAATAAGAAGGATAAAGCTCGGGACAGTAAACTAGAAGAGCATTATTCGCAAATTCATATAAACTGTATCTAACATTTATGTAATTACAATTCTATATAAAAGATAATGCATTGGGATAAAACCTGATATTAAAATTCCTAAAAAAGGGGATTAAATATTTTCTGCGTATGTCAGAAAATGTTCTACAAAACATTAAAAAATGGGGGACATTCTCATGCATGGACTCATTCCGCTTTCTCCACTCCAGGAGGTAGCCGATTCAGCCTAATCATTAGCACCAATCTTCTGCTTTCAGCACACTTTGGGCCTGATTCACAGAAGCATTTTATAATTGATAATGGCGCAATCCCATTTGAAAATGGTCTGTGAATCAATCCCATTATATTGCATATTTCACCTCCATGCAGTGAGTATACATGGTAACTAGCATGGAGTTTAAACGAAGATAAGGTGTTCACTGCTTGCTTAGATCTTTGTCCTGATTCAAAGCTTTCTGCTTTACATTTTTTTGTATATGAGATAGAGAGGAATACTCTGTAATATTCCAATTTGGAATTCCGCAGGTGGATAGTCGCTTATGACCTTCCCTATACCAAACACATTTATGGAAGTCAAGGGACCCTTCTATTTCCTCCATTACTATTTTCATATTTGAATTCTCTGAAAGTCCCAAATAGGCCTTCAGAAAATAACAGGCACACCTAGCTTTCATCTGAGCAGCAATGACACTGGCAATTCTAAGCAAAGTGCATAATTGGCAGTGCTTTGCGGTAGGCTTAATGTTTTTAAATTGTATTTTGTGTAATCCCAATCTTGAATAATCAGAGTTCCACAAATCTTGCTCCCGTCAAGCAGAAGAGTACCCAACTTCGTCCTATATACACTAAGACATTTGTCAAGCATACGTGCACTATGCATATAAAATAAACTGTGAAGACACGCTAGCCTACCTGATGCCTTCATCACAATCATTTGTATGTGCTTTGACCATTTTCCATCTTTAGAGAAAAGCACACCCATGTACGAATAGCATTCAATCTCCTCAATCTTCACCCCCTTTAGGAACCAAGAAAAATCATTTCTATCTTTACCAAACACCACCACTTTATATTTTCTCCATATTGTTTTTATTGGCATTTTTGAATTCATCATATAACCGTAAACACCCCTCCACCCCCCAACTCCCTCTTTCCCCAAGGTCCTGTGCAGTCCATTCCTCCTTTTCCTGTGGTTCAAGCCAAACCTCCTTTTCCTGTCGCTCCTCTGAATTGTCAAATGTGGTGTCTCCCTGATTCCTGTACGGGACAGCTCTCAGACCAGGCCCAGGAGCTGCATCCTCCTTGGACACCATGCTTTCTTCGAGCCTTTCATTTGAAATTGCAGTACTATGTCCCAGTCCATTAGAGATTTCTGTTGCTCATCCCTGATTGTATAAATTACTTTTTCTGTGGCCACCAGGTTCCATATTTTGCCCACCCATCCGTGCTCTGTGTGTGCCACTTTTGCTTTCCATTTACTGGCTACTAGGAGGGTCCGGCCATCACCAATATCACATATATTTTTCGCTGGGCCTTAGAGGTCAACTTGTCTAGCTCTCCATCAAGTCCCAATATAAACAGCCCCATGTTTGGTGACTTCTCCATCCCCAATATTCCCCTTATTGATTCTTGAATCATTTCCCAAAACTGTTTTATTGCTGGACATTGCCACCATATGTGCCCCCAGGATCCTTCCTCCTTGCATCCCATCCAGCACAGTTGGATGATGACTGATACATTTTCGACAGTCTACTGGGAGTGAGGTGCCATTGGTACATCATTTTGATCCATATTTCTTGGATTTCTAGCGATTGTGCCAGCCTGGGTATACTCGCCCCTGGGCTCTCCCACTGCTCCAGGCCTATCTCCCGTTCCGTTTTATTTTTGCAGTTAGTCATTTACCTTCTCTCCCCGGGATCCTCCCCGTCTTTTATCAGCCTATAGAGGTCCACCACCAAACGTTTATCCCCAGAGTTGGAGGGCACACATTTCTCCAGTGGGGTTAGCTCTCGTGTTGCTGCTTCCCGTATCTTAGGGCTCAGGGACCAGTGTCTCAACTGGGCATAGTGGAATCTCTCCTCTTCGTCTAGCCCAAAGTCACTTTTACACTGGGGGAAGGATTTTATCTCTTCTCCTTCATACAAATCCTTTAGCCTTCCACAAAACCCTTCCTATCCCACCTTGACGTGAATTGAGGGTTCCGGAAGATCGGGTTAGCGGTGAGGAGAAAGTGGTTATGTTAGAGCATTTTACAAGTTCATCCCATGTATGCCCCACCATGGCCTGAATCTCGCTATAATACATGTTACGGGCCTGTCCTCCTGCAGTAGCGCCTTTTCTAGATATACTCCCACCACTGCCCTATCCATATCTCTCCACCTTTTCCCTCTGTCCTCATTTGTCCAGTCTCTCAACACTCTAATTTGGGCAACTCGATAGTATGCAGTAGGGTCTGGTTCCCAAAACCCCCCTTATTCCTAGGTAGCAGCATCATCCTATATGAGACTCTCAGTTTCTTCTGCATCCAGATAAAGGCCTGTGTGTGTTTGCGCATGGCTCAAAAGAAGGCCATTGGTATTGCCATGAATCTATACAACAATTTCGGCAGCACCACACTTTTTATGGTATTTATCCTGCCCAACCAGGATATAGACAGGGGGCTACACCTGTGCAGCATATGTTTAATGGTTTCCATTAGAGGTGGATAATTTTCTATGGTTCTTGTAATGTATATTCCTAATATTTTATTTTATTAGGGGTCCACCTATAGGGAATGCCAGGTCTTATCTCCCCTTCCCTTTCAGCTGACATATGTAAACTCAGTACCTCTGACTTGCCCTTATTTATTTTCAGCCCGGCTACCTCCCCAAACTGAGTTAGGACACTGTCTATTGCCTTTAGGGATTCTTCTGGGTTTGTTAATGTTAGCAGCATATCGTCTGCGAATGCTGTGACTTCATGCTCTCTCCCCCCGAATGGTACCCCTACTATTTCTTGTGTTTCTAACCTTGCTTAGGCAAGGCTCTAAGTTTAATGCATATAATAGCGGGGAGAGGGGGCATCCCTGTTTCGTTCCCCTGCAGACTGCAACCGGGTCTGAGAGTCCCCTGTTTATAAGTAAACGCAGGGATGGGTTTTGGTAATTGGCTTCTATCTTTGACATAAAGGCCTCCCCGAATCCCACTGCACGCATTGTAATAAAGAGAAACCCCCATTCAACCCTGTCTTAAGGCTTTTTCAGTATCAAACGCGACCACTAGGGCCTTGGTACGCGATTTGTTGACCGTCCCTATAATATGGGTGTTCCTTCTAGTGTTGTTGTGAGTTTGTCTACCGCCTGTAAAGCCCGATTGATCTGGATCTACCAGGCCTGGGAGAAGGGGGGGTTCTAACCGGGAAACCAATATCTTATATATGTTGGCGTCTAAATTAATAAGCGCAATTGGCCTATATGAGCCGCATAGTGTATGGTCTTTCCCCCACTTTTGGCAGCAGTATCACTTTCGCCTCTTCCATTGAGGGCGTTATCCCCCCCCCACTCCAAATTTATTGCACAATGAGGTCAACCGTGGGGCCAAGACCTCTTTGTACGCCTTATAAAATTCTGCCGTGAGGCCATCTGTTCCCGGCACCTTGTTGGGGGGGAGAGCAGTGATTAATCTAAGCACCTCTTCCCTTGTTATCTCCTTCTCCAATTCATCCTGTTCCTGGAGCGTTATCTTCGGAAGACCACCATTTTCCAAATATTATACTTGGATCACCTCATTTGGAGCCTCTGATCTATTTACTTTCCCATAGTATTGCGTGCATTCCCTCTTGATAGCTCTGATGTCTGTTCACTCCTCCCCCACGTCGTTTTGATTTTTAATATGGTTCTCTCCTTCACTTCCTTTCGGAGCAGTCTAGCCAGTAGTCCTTGTTCGCCTTAATATACTATTTCTGTTTAAGATGCATAAAGGACCTCTCTGTCCTGCTTGTTTGTAGTGTTTCCAGCTGACCTCTAACCAACCTAAACTCCTTCCTTACTTCCCCTGAGGGTTTGGCGGCCATTTTAAGGGTGAGTGCCTTCAGTTTATCTTCCAGGTATACTTCTGTCTGCCTAATCTCCCTCTCCCTTCTTGCTTTTACTGCAATTATCTTCCCTCTGATAGATGCCTTGAACACATCCCAGATCATTCAGGGATCTACATTCTGGGTCTCATTTATTTGGAAGTACTGATTTATTTCCTTCCTTAGTTGCTTCCTCAGGATCTCATCTTTAAAAATATGTGCCGGGTATCTCCATTTCCAGAGCCCCGTTCGTTATTTTGATATTGTGAGTGACAGTGTGATAGGGGCTGGTCCGGCATGGTGATGCTTCCCATCTCCTTCACCCTCCCCAGCAAGGGACGTGATACCCAAATATAGTCTATCCTCGATCCTGATCTGTGGACATGAGAATAGTAGGTGTGCCTCCTAGAGTCCCCCCCTCATCTCCCTCCATGCGTCTACCAGTGATAGGCTCTCCATTTTCCCCTGCAGCTCCTTCGAGGGTTTGTTTTGAGTATGGGAAATTCATGCACTCCTGTCTCTCTCCGGGTCCCATGCTATATTGAAGTCTCCTACAAAAATTATATTCCCCTTAGTGAACCCTTCTAATTTATGTGCCATTGATTGAACAAAGTGGTCCTGACCTGTGTTTGGAGCATACAGTGAGGCTATGGTTGTTATCTCCCGCCCTCCTTGTGGTCATTGCTATGTGCCGGCCATTGTTGTCACTACTTACTCCCATTATTTGAATCTCTAAGTTGTTTTTCAATGCTATCAGGGTGTCTCCTTTCTTCCCTGGGCTATTTGACTGCTGTATAAGATCATAACCCTGTATGCCCCGTATTCTTATCCTATGTTTATCTTTTACTTGTATGTGCTTTTCCTGTAGGGCGATTACATCCAGGCTTTCCCTAACTAGAGAATGCTCCAATTGTTTCCTCTTAACTGGTGAGTTGAGGCCCCTTATATCAGAGAAATGATTTTTATCACCCTTTCCTTAGCCATTCTTTGCTGGTTTTCTGCACTTTACCCTTTCCTGGTTGACCTCTTTTCTCTCACTGGACCTGGGTTCCCCTCTTACCTCTCCCTCTTATCCCCCTCCTGCTCCCCTTCTTCCCCCCTCCCCTCCATGGGATGGCACGACCGGCCTTCAGCCCCCCCGAATCTCCTGCTCGGGTGTTGAGCCCATTTTCCCCCCAGTGAGCCTGTTGGCGGGTCTTCCTGACCCATATGATTTACCAAGATCTCCCCCCTTCTCCTCCCCTCCCCCCACTTAGATTATCGTTGCCCCTCCCGAGGCTTTCTTATTTTATCCCTTGGTATCATGGAGTAGTTTACTTTTTGGTGCCCCTATCTGAGGCCTCCGCTTCATGTGCCGCCCCTGTTGCCGGATGCCTTGGGCTTGGGGACCTTATTTCTTCTTTGCTTTCTTCTTCGATTCCTGGGTTGACCATTCCCATGTTTTCCTTTTTGGGTGGTCTTTCTCTAGGCCCGGGAATTCGCTATGTGATTGATCCACTTCTATGCCCAGGATATCTACGCCCTCTTCCACTTTTGTGATTCTCCTTTGCCGGTTTTTCAATTCAAACAAGAGACCGAACGGAAATGTCCATTTGTATCTTATCTTTGTTTTCACCAGCTCTTGAACTATCGGACACATCAGCTTTCTTTTGGTGAAAGTGATCTTAGACGTGTCCTGATACAATTGAACGTGGTTCCATTGAATTTGAGCTCTTCTGATCGTCTGGCTGATGCTAGGATTTTCTCTTTCTGCTCATATTCATGTATTGCCACCAAAACGTCCCTTGGCCTAGCTCCCGGCTCGTTCTTCCTTGGCCCCACTCTATGTATTCTGTCCACCAGGATTCTGTCTGGCTCCTGGTTGTCTATAAGTGATGCAAATATTTGTTTACAGTTTGCTGCAGCTCTGCCTCCCCCACTGTCTCAGGAATAGCTTTGACCCTGATGTTTGCCCTCCTAGACCTGTCTTCCAGGTCTTCCGTCTGAATCTCCAAATTGTGCATGACCCATCCATGGTGCTCCATCATGTCCTCCACTTTGTGATTATCGTCCACCAGTTCCTGCAGGCCATTTTCATTGGTATCCACTCTTGCTTCTAGAGGATGGAGTTCGCCCTTGAATTCCTTTATTGCCCCTGTCAGGTCTTCCTTCATTTTGTTCAGCTGTGATTGCATCACGTTTGCATCCTATCTCCGAAGTCTTGGAATCATTGCTCCATACATCTTTGTGTGACCCCTTTTTCTTCCTGTGCTTCCTCCTGTGGGGTATCCTCTGTGCTCCTGCCTACCCCCATATCGCCGTCCAACAGTGCTCCACCCTCTTTCTGCCACATTTTCTGAATCGCTCCTTCATACTCCTTTTATTTCCTTTCGCCTGAGTCTGGGATTCTTTCCCACTGGTTTTCAACATTTTACTCTGATTTGGTGTGTCCGGACGGGGAGTTAGCCGGACTTACTGGATTCTGCTGATGCCTCTTGTGTTAAGTTGGGTGGTAGACCACTCCCCACCACTCTTGCTTTGTGATCTTGAAGACCCAACCTTCGTTTTTATTCCCCCCCTTCTGTGGGGGCCCTGACACCTCCTGGGGGTGACCCCGCTTGTCTCCTTTCCCCTGCGGGGTCGTCCGGCTATTGCCTCTCGAGTTGCTTCGGTGTGTCCACTGAGTCCAGAGAGGCCCTGGTCTTCTTGCTGCTTTTTGCCTTTTCAGGCGCTCTGAAGGTGCTTGGAGGGGGATTTTGGGTTTCTCTGTTGCCCTTCTTTTATCCTATATCCTTGGTGTTGCCCCTTTTTCCTTTGCAGGCTCTTTGGAGGCTCCTGGGGGTTGGGGGGAGTTGGGCTTCTCTTTTGCCCTTCTTTTCCTCATATATCCCCGCTGGTGCCCCTTTTGCCTTTTCAGGCGTTTGGAAATGCCTGGGGGAGGAATTGGGCTTCTCTGTTGCCCTTCTTCTCTCTTATAGTTGTGATATTGCCCCCACTCCCGCTTTGGATCCTCTTGCCTTTGTGCCTGGGCAGGGGTAGTCCAGGTATCAGGGTGCTTGCTCCTCTGTCCCCACTCAGGCTATGTTTGGGGGTTGGTGCTCTTGTGGCCCTGCCTGAGCATTTGTAGAGTGTTTGATCGTGGCTAGGCACCTGTTACGTCCTTACCGTGTTTTCTCTTCACGGTCTCTGCCTTTACGATTCCCTCTCTCTCTCTCTCCCCTTCCGTCCCCACTGTGCAGGGCTGCTTCCTTCTACTTGCTCCTCCGCATCTGGCTTCTGCTTCACGGCACCGCCTTGGACCGTGTTCTCCCTGCAACGCTGTATCCCGCCTGGTCTTCTCCCTTTGCTTCGCCCGCGGTGCCTCCTCCTCCATGCACTATTCTTCGGCGTAACATCTTCTCTCCACATTACTTGACTCTGGTGATTGTTCCTCCGGCTGGACCTGCTCTCCCTCCCGGTTTTCAGCTGTACGAGGTCCGTGTCCCCTCTTCTCGCCTCTTCAGTAGCGCTCCAGCTCCCTCCCGATCACTCGCTGCTCTCGGACCAGGTCCTCTCTTTCACCTTCACCTGGGCCGCATGGGGCTATGAGGTCTCCCCTTTCTCGGTGCCCGTGCCTCCAACTCTAGACGCGCGGCAGCCTTGTCTCTGCGGGTTCCTTCCCTAATGGGTCAGCTCCGCTACTCCTCCATCCTGCGGCCGCCTCTCATGTGGCGCCCTCTGTGTTCTGCTCGTCTGAATTTTTTGGATGCTTCTTCCCAAGCTTTTCTTCTCTTACGGAGCCGTCAGCTGACTCAGTCTCTTCTCTGGGCCCTTTTCAAGCTAAAACCTGCCTGGGGAGGGGGTTTAACCTAATTGTTTCTTAACTGGGGTGGAGGGTATGCGGAGCACACTCGATCACTGTGTTCTCACCCCGGCAGCCATCTTGGTAGTCCCACAACTTTATATTTTACATATTCAGCAGTGCTGAAATACTCATCAGAGTGAGTGAGGGCTTGGTATAATCCGCCAGGGCTCAGGTCAAGTAATGCTGTACCGTCAGCATCTAAAAATGCCTCAAAGTAGTTGTTATGCAGCTTCGAGGGGGTTAACCTTTATGCCAGCATTAGTAGGGTCAAAATCGGAAAGAAAGAATATGAATTCATTTGGGGCTAATGCACATCCTTGCAGAGTAACAGACTGAATCAAATTTAAAAGCCCCATGGGCATATTTAGTGCAGCTAGCTTACCCCCATAGCCGATTCCTAGGAATGGAGTCAAAGGCTTTCTCTTAGATGTACATTTCCTCCTCTAATTAAACAATATTTCTCAATTAAAATGTTTAGAGAAGACAGTGGTCCAGCGTGGAGAAGCCTTTACGTCTGGGTGGGCTTCAGTAGTTTCCTTGAGAGTGCCCATTCCTCTACTCTGGTAAGCAAGCTTTTAGTAAAATGTTTGCTTGATATACTGAAGGGGGAGATTGTTCAATAGTCAACACTAGACCCTTTTTTAATAATAGGTATGTTTGAATGCTGACCGTCTGGGCCAACAGCTTTACCCGTGGTAAGCGCTTTTTTGTTCTTTGAGTACTCGTCCATGATAAACATGAGGTCTCCTGCTCTTAAATCGATCCTTCTATCTCCAGCCACCTGATCTGTATCAAAGAAGATTCTTTGAAAGTGGGATATCCACTGATCAGAGGATATTCAGGGATCATCCTTATCGCCTTGGCTACCAAACCCTTTAGTCACCAATTTCCAGAATAATCTAGAGTCATTAGTTTAGACTGCCCTCTCTAAATACTCCCATTGTTTAGTTGCATAATCCAGTTTTTTCATCTTTAATTTGTTTTTATATCTTTTCTTGAGGATGGACAACATGCCTGCATAAGCAACCCCCTCCAAAACTAAGCTATACGTTGTGGACTTCATATATAGAACGACATTCCTGGTCAAACCAAGGAGCGTCTCCTTAGTGTTTCAGGTTGATGTTGCGGTTACAGAGGCTTTGTTTAGTGTGAATATTTTCAATGAAGCGATCAAAACACCTCACTACTGATATGCAACCTACTTTTGTGGACGTTAGTTAAGTAGTCTGTGATTCTCATAGTTTCCCTAGACTGTATGATGTACTCAAATTCCGCTCTACCCATTCTATAGCTAAGGGCTATTATTATGTCTAAGAATTGTCAGCCCCCACGTAGAATTGGTTTGAGAATGATATTGTAGTTTCTGTGCGAGGGGAATATGATCGCTGTCCAAACGATTTGTTATTGAAAACGTAGCTACTTGGGGGAACAGCTAGCAGACGGTTACACAGTAGTCTATAATCGAGGATGAGGTTTCTATATTACTTGTATGCCGTAGGGGCCTATCGTCTGGGCATCTTCCAGTAAGTTCAACCAAACCATGGGCTTTCATAACACTATGTAGCATACAACCCCTGACATCTTATTTTCAGTTAAGTAATTTGGATCTCGGGATCCTATAGGATTCTTCCAGGAGTTCCCTTTCTTCGTATTTGGATGAGGTTAAGCTCAGTTTGGTGTTAAAATCAACCATTATGATAATGTTCTCCCCCAAATCCACTTGAACTAGTTGTTTACAACAGGGCCACTGCCTTTTGGTGGAAAATAAACCTTGACAACCCAGAAATTCTGAGCGCCATCAGGGCCACCAGGCTTGACTGCAATAACCTGTTCTGAGTCAGTTGAGAGCCTGGCTAGTTTAAAAGGTAGGGAAGCACATGCACAGATTATTAAACCACTGCTCGAGTGCCCCTTAGCACTTTATTTGGCCAGATTTGGAAAACCCAGATATACTCTTGATGGAATATCCTCAGTTGCCCAGGCTTCATGAAAACAAATTATGTCCAATTGTGTAATATAACATAACCATTCCCCACCCAATAATTTGGCTCTCAGCCCAGCAGAATTCCATGACAACAATTTTAAATAAGTGGTGGAACAGTCAGACTGAGGAGTTACCGATGTGTAGAGGAAGCGTGACTCATGCAGCTGAATACAGTACCACAGGCTTGTCTGTACAAGGATGTGCAAGTTTCTCCCTTCTGTAAGAGGCATTGCAACAATGCTGGTGGTCGGTCCACAATAGAAGTGTAACCTATACTTGATTCTTGTTTGTCAGTCACCTTTATATTGGGGCCTCTGACCTCTGGGTTTCAAACCAGTGCCTCGAACCATAAAACCTGTAGATGACATTGTTTAACTTTTACATCTAGGAAGACTGCTATGCCCATTTCAGTAAGTGCCCCCCCCCCCCACATTGAATCAAACATGCTCTGAAATGGGGATTATGGAACCCAAATCGAACATTACTTCCCCTGCAGAACATGCAGTCGGAGAAAATTCGGATTGACGAAAAGATCTTCAAAGATTTATCCGAAATTCCCATGTGCATTCTTTTCAGAGAAGTATTGAAACACTTGTGTACAGGCGCGTTATAGATGCGATATCATATATCATATGATACTGTATGTGTACATTCTAACAAAGGTTTCTATAATTGTATGCTGCTTCTTTTGTAGTACTCTCTTGTTTCGGCCTCTTGTTGTTTGAGTAACAAGATCAGTGTGATTTCTACACCTTAGATAAATTATATACTGACATTTAACAACCACGCATTTGTTAGGCACAAATAAACAGTTGAGATTTGAGTTTGTCTACAGGCTTTATTTTAAGACCACAGCCTGTATTACATAATGTTACCAATTGTGCAAGTCATCATTTTTAACAACACTTGCAGAGGTCTAAGGCTATGCCACGGACACAGTGGATACTGGGCATGACTGCAAGCCATGTCCACTGATAACTGCAATTAGGATAATTGTGTACAGAGCGAAGTCTCTGCCAAAGTACTCTTACCGTCTATTTGCCGGTTATGCCCTAAAGACATGCCATGTTGGTTCAGCATACTCTAAACTTTTTCTCCCAAATCTTTTTGCCCTAAGGGCATGCATAATTTGGTAATGTCATGAGTGAAGGCATTGATGGCCCCATTTTGGATGCATAAGATATATACAGCGCATGCTATTATTGAAAAGTTTTATGAAAGTCTGACTAGGATACGCAAAGTTAAGGTGGCAGTCACAATAAAACTTTTCCAATTCAACATCCCATAGGGAGATTTTGCAGTAGTTTAGAACAAAAGCAGCTAGACGGATGGAATGCAAGGGAGACAAGTTTTAGGAAGCGGTTGCTCACCATTCACATCGTGGCACGTATGTGAGAGCTCAGGGGGAAACCCTACCCTAGAAACAGGAAAGTATTTATGAGATGATGGAAAAAGGGTACTTACCGACGATTTGCTGTTGAGACGAAAGTTAATTTCAAAGTATGTGAGCCAAAACTATGAATGCTCATCCATCACAATGAACGAAATGAA
Source organism: Ambystoma mexicanum (assembly GCF_040938575.1). Lineage (NCBI taxonomy): Eukaryota > Metazoa > Chordata > Amphibia > Caudata > Ambystomatidae > Ambystoma > Ambystoma mexicanum. The sequence continues at coordinate 807,809,116 of NC_090936.1, forward strand.
AAAGAGGACATCAAACTTTTATGAGTAGTTGGCAAGTGGAGCCACTGTGCCATGCCCCATGCACAGTGGCTGCAGGTAATTTCCAGTACAGATAATCAATGTGAGCAGGATATGAAAGGCATTTCCCATGCACAGTGAATGGTCTGGCAATGACCGTTGTAAGTTATACTGAAAGACGTTTCAGTCTCAGGCTGTTCATGTAGTTTCAATGTTCCGGCACACCAATGAAGGCCATGGCCTGGGGCAGCAAGCATTATAGGTGGAGTCTTTATGACCCGTCATGCTCTGGGAACAGTGACCACTTTAGCCACGCCCAGTAGGAACTATAGACAGGTCCTTACTCATGCACATAGATGGCTACAAAAGCAGCAAGGCTAAATGTAAATGTGTGCGGCACAATGACCTTACCAGTATTGCCAAATATGCACAGCCGTACCCCATATGGTGTAACAGAGGCTGCAGAATTGTCAAAGGCTAAGCCCAACTCACAGTGGCTATTGGGGATGGCCAGACACAAGGACCAGCATGTATTGAGGCAGGTGGGACCTCATGAGCAGTGCATGGCAGAATGCTAATTATGGTTGCCTTTAAATCCAAAACTGATGAAAATCAGTGTTTTTTTTTGTTTTGCATTGTAACCATGATATACTGCATGTTTTTTCAATGAATTGCAGACAAAGGTTAATGTAACGTTAACCTCTCCTCCGCCCTCCTGCCCTCTACCCCTGAACTCCTCCTCCTTGGTGACCTCAACATCCATCTTGATTCTCCCTGTTCCTCATCTGCGCTCTTTCACGACCTCTGCGATTTACTCTCCCTCTCTATCATCTCCTCTGGTCCAACTCACTCTGCTGGACACACACTTGATGTCCTGATCTCCTCTGGCCTCCCCCTATCTACTCCCCTCACCACTCCTCTCTCCTGGAGTGATCACTGCCTCCTCTCCTCTCCTCTCCTCTTTCCATCTCCTCCCCACAAGCCAAGCCCACCCCAAGATTGCCACCTACCTTCTCGGACATCCGGCCCATGAAGCGTGTGTCAGTCGAGGCTTTCGCTGCCACCTTTTCACCCCCTCCTCCACCCCAGGCTGACTCACACCCTGACACAGCACTGTCCCTGCTCTACTCCTCTATCTCTGCCACTCTTGATGCTCTTGCCCCTGTCATGAGGATCCGTTTGAAGCCTAAAGTCAAGTGCAATTCTTAGTATAACTCCGACCTAGCTACACTTAAACCTAAGTGTAGGGTGGCCGAGAGGAAATGGAGGGCTTCTTGCTCATCCTCTGACAAACTGGCCTGTCGCTTGTTCCAAAGGCAATACCGACTCTCTGTACGTACCAAGAAGCGAGTCCACATTCAAGCTTGTGTCTCTGCGGCATCTAAAAACTCGGCCAAACTCTTTAAAATCTGCAAGAAGCTGGCCAACCCTGCAGCAGTTTCCACCCCTCCTCTCACCTCTCAGGCTCTTTGTAATGCCCTCGCCGCACACATTGTCTCCCCTCTCCTTCTGTGTTTGCTGACCCACCTTCAGCTAACCCCCCTCCCTCTTTCTCCTCCTTTGCTCTCTTCTCCCCCGATGAGGTCGCTAGACAAGTGCGATCTATGAAAGCCTCATCAAAACAGGTCCATCCCTGTTCCTCTAAAACCATTAAGGACCACATAGATGCCATTGCTCCGGCCCTTACTGAATTCTGCAACCTCTCCTTTGCCTCTGGATCTTTCCCCTCCCCTCTGAAGCACTACGTTGTGCATCCTCTCCTCAAGAAACCCACAGCTGATCCTTCTTGGCCAGCTAACTATTGCCCAATTTCCATAACTCCCTTTTTGGGTAAGCTCCTGGAAAAGCTTGCCATCTCTCAGTTTACCCTTCATTCTGACTCTGTTGGCTCTCTCCATGACCACCAATATGGCTTCAGATCTGCCAGAAGCACGGAAACTGCTCTCCTGAACGTCAGTGAAGACCTGCTCTACAACATTGATTCTAACATTCCCTCTGTCCTCATCCTACTTGATCTCTCCTCTGCTTTCGACACAGTCAACCATACCACCCTGCTCAATCGTCTCTGTGACAGCCTGGGTATCACCGTTCAGGCTCTGGCCTGGTTGACCTCTTTTCTCTCTAATCTACCCTCCCAGGTACAACTTGGGTCCTTTCTATCTTCTATCTCCCTCTCTACCTGTGGTGTTCCCCAGGGGCCTAACCTCTTGCCGTGGCTTTTCAACCAATACCTGGCAACTCTTGCATACTGCATTTCCATCTTCTGCTAAAATTTCCAGTGCTATGCTGATGACACCCAACTCATTTTCAGGCTTCTTTCAGCCACCTCCTCTCCTTCCCTCATCTTTGACTGTCTCATCGCCATTCAAAATTGGTGTGCCGCCAGCGATCTCTGTTTAAATGCCAACAAGACTGAGATCCTCCTCATTAGTACACCATCTCCATCCTTTCCCCTCACTCTCTGGCCGGCCTCCCTTGGCCCGGCCCTCCTCCTTCCCCTACCAACGAAGCTAAGAACCTCGGTGTCATCTTTGACTCCACACTTTCCTTCTCCTCAAACATCTCTGATGTCTCTAAAAAGTCAAACTTCTTACTTCACCTCCTTAGAGGTACTCTTCCTTTGCTCGCCTTCCCTCAGAAGCTCACTGTCTCCCAAGCTCTGATTCTCTGTAGGTTGGACTACTGTAACAGCCTCTTTCTAAATTTACCTCCATCCACTCTTTGCCCTTTACAACTAATCCAGAACAGGACTGTGAGACTTGTCCTTCGCCTCAAGCCCTGGGATCGTATCTCTCCATCTCTGAAATCCCTTAATTGTCTCTCAGTGGATGCAAGGATTACATTTAAAACCCTTTGCATTGTCCACAAGGCTTTCTGGGGTCTGGGTCCAAAATACCTTCCACTATCCCTCCGTAAATACCTCCCCTCATGAGCCCTTCGCGCCTCTACTTCTAACTCCCTCAGGGTCAGTCATTTTTCTAAGAAACGTGCTGGGGCCTCACTTTTGAAGTGTCTCCCTGCCACCTTGAAACTTGAAGAGAACCATCTACGGTTCCGGAAGCTCCTCAAGACCTTCCTCTTCACTTCTGCCTTTGCCCCGCTTCTCCCCTGCTGATCTGCCTTCTTCCTCGGCACTGTGCACCTGGCCACCCTCTGTCCTTCGGGCCCAGGTACCTGCTCACCCTGCCACCCTCTTGCACTGCCTCCGGGCCACCCCTTGCACTGGGGCCTGTACCTGTACCCATACAGTTCCTCACCCACGTTTCTTCTGCACTTATCAGATACACCCTATCTGACTAAACCTAGCACCTTTGCCTCTTACAGGCTGCACTACCACTGCTAACACCCTATTTAATTATTTATTTACTTACTATTTATTTTGTTCTCTCCTATGCTCTGCACTTTCCACCTTTTTCCCTTCCCCATGCACTTTCCCCCTTTTCCTTTCCCCATGCACTTGCGTGTTCTCAATGTCACTGGGCCTAGTAAGATCATTGTTTTTGCTTCTCTCCTGTTCCCCTCCCTTAGCCTGGTCGCGCTCTGAAACACCTGTGTACAAGTGCGATATAAATAAAACATCATATCACACATCATATCATAACTTATTTAACAATGTTATTATTTTTAAAAATTGACTATGGGGTAGCTACTCTACAGTTAGTTATATGGCCTGTTGCATTTAAAAATTGAGACATTGTTGTTCTTTGTAATGTTTGAACTCCATTTGTCATGCAAAATTTCTGGCCACATCCGAACACTCCGATTTGGTGAAGTTTTATGAACGGCTTCATGCAGAAAAAGAATGTTGAAGTATAGGTATTTTCTTTTATTGGGGTTTGTATAGACCTCCAAACATATGCTTTTGGGACTGTCATAGATAGCCTTAAGAACACACTTACTCACAGAGAAGGGGGCTCATTAAAAGCCATCTCTTTCTATCATCTCCAATGGGCTATTTTCTCTCTAGCCCAGTCATCCTTAAGCCCCAAGAATGTCACTACTGATTGGTAAACCCTGCCATTTAAAATTCTGCATGGCTGTTTTGTCTAAAAGCAAAGTGCCTTCTCTCTTTCTTCCTCTGAGAATTCCTAGGTAGATCCTGCCCCAGAGTCCCACAAGAATCACAGTGGTCGTTTTAACTTGGTTTGGAGCTTTCCAAAAACCCATGCTCCACTTGCCCTTTTCTTTCATGCCCGCACTGACATCTTCACTAGAAAAAACATGCGCAGAACAAAAGTATGCACCTACCATATGATGGGAATAATATGTAGAGCAATATACAGGTAGTTGGGCAAAAAAGGCCAAAAGATGCCAGCGCTATCGCCGTGGATTCTAAGAGGTGTGCGGCAGCGGTCAACTGTTAGTATGTGAGTGCCTTGCCCAGCACTCAACAGTGAAGGCTAATTAGAACAAATGTAAACAGTTGAACTGCGCCACAACAAAGAGTTCAAAGAGTACAGATTTACAATTTTTTAATTCATGCAATGAACAGCCTCACACGTGCATCGAGTGTAGCTCTTCCTCTGAGGCACGCAGCTCTCCCTTGGATTCCCTTTCAGCCGACAGGCAGTTCTTATAATCAGTTTACATCTGCAACTGCAGGATAACGTAGTTACGCTTTGACTCCGGATTAGGAGCACTTACCTTATATATCTTACACAATTGCGGTTTAATTTGGACAAGACTGCGTGCCTCAGAGGAAGAGCTACGCTCGAAACAGGTGTCAGGCTGTTCATTGCATGAATTCAAAAATTGTACACCTGTATTCTTTGAACTCTTTGTTGTGGCGCAGTTCAACTGTTTACATTTGTTCCAATATACAGGTAGGGCCGGCACAGAATTAAATTAGGAACACAATCTGTTGACAATTAAGATCTTCAGTTTTCAAGACTAAAACAATTTGATAGAGTTGTTGGTACATGCGCAGTTCCTGAGTCCCCAGTACGTCTGTTGTGGATGTAAAGGGAGATTGTTTCAAAAACAGGTTTTCTTTGGGGTAACCATTGCTTGCAATGCAGATGGGAAATACCTACATAGAGTCCGTTCAACAAGAACCCAAGTGGAACAAATGTATGAACTGTCCATATATATAGAATACTACTGACGAGAATAATCTGTAAGAACAGCTGACCACGGAATGGTTGAATAAGCGCAGAATAAACATATGAAGACACACTCCACAAGAACTGACAGGAAGCACAGACATCTCCTTTTAACTACACAGCGATACCATCTGAGGAGACAGTTTATGTGCAGACATTATCCTTAAATTAATTAATATTGAAACACAAAATAAGAGGAAATCAGTGGGAAAACATGTGTTTTAAAGTGTTAGTTTGCTACCCTGCCCTAAATCAAGGTAAAATATACACACATTGGAAATACTAAAGTTAAATTAAAAACACTTTACTCCAAAGGTAAACAAAAAAGATAAAATCTGCAAACATTGGAAATGCCCATTTTAAGGCATCAGCAAGAAGTCCAAATGAACTACTCCTATAGCCATTTTAACCGTACCTCACACTGCACCAATGCATTACAAAACTCGATATACATATTAAGTAGCTGATATCAGTGCTATAGTTAGTTTTATGAAGTAGTGGTGTAGTGTAAGTTATGGTTACATACGTTGAGTATTGGAACTTTTATTACACCATTAATTAATTTGAACTTTGTGTTGCTCCCTTAACATTGATATTTCCTCTTTCTGAAGCCTTTGCATTTTTTGCATGTGTAGTGAATTTTTGTATATTTAGTATTAGCTGAATTTTGCAATTTGTGGGGTAAACATGTTTGAAACGAATATCCAGGACTGACCGATGAGCCTTAACCAACCAGGGTGGGTTTGGGGGGAGCTCTCCCCAAGAAAATGCTACAATTTTAATACATTTTCTTCTGTTCAGAATTAAGCCATCCAACTGTGGAATCAGTCTTTCAATTATGACTTGTATTTTGGAGGGACGGTGCATCTGGATGGTATCGCAGTGTGGCCTTGATGAGGCTGGTGCTTCCCATTGATATGGGTGGGGAGTTGGAAGTCGATTGTTTTGTTTTTCTCTGCCAATGATAATCTTGTTTGTTCTAATGTTAGAAAGGAAATTGTCACACTCCTTTCTGATTGATACAATTGTTTGAGAATCCGAGATTGAACCTGTTGCCATCTTTGTATTCTACTTTAGAGGAGTGTTGTTCACCTCATCGATCAATACATAAGTTAGATCCTTCCGATCTACCTCATCTTCTTTCTCGCACTCAATAGAGTCGGTAGAAAGATTCATTAAGAGATGATTGTCCTCATCTAATGAAGTCTCATTTATTGGCTTTGGTGGACGAAGGAAAAGAGGCAACACCATTTCTCTTGGCGGTTTAGATGCTCTATTTTCCTGTTTTTGTGAACAGGGAAGTGTCAATTTCCTAAGAAAGGTTCTTGGTCCATTTGTGTTAGGCTTTTTAGATGGCAGTAGGTTTTCTGTTTTCTTTTTTCTCTGGGTCGCCTTCTGATTTTCCTCTTGTTCGAGGGGTTTTTGTTTTTTCGAAAATAGAAAGGATTTTCACGTTTATAGTTTTAGAATTATCACAACGGTCAGCGACTGGTGGAGAGATCAGGTTTAACAGAAGTGTTAGGGCTTTCTTGTGGCCTGGTCACGGATGTTGGACGAGGGACCCGTTGTTGATCGAGGAGGGAGGACACGTGCAGAGGCATTTGCTCATGGTTGGGCTCTTGGTTAGTTTCTGTTCTGACAACAGTTTTCTTTTTTGAATTAGAACTTCCTATTGAAAGAGGCAGGTTACGAGAACCCTTGTTCAGGTTAGACAAAAAGGTAGTTGTAACCGCGGGGGGTGAAGGTATTGTCACTGTAACCACCGACTTATCCAGAGGCAGAAATTCTTTTGATTATCTCAACCATTTCAGTATGTCTAAGATAGTAGACATCAAGTTGGTTTTGTCAGCGTCCTCTCCTCTTGCAAGGTCAAATAGCCTTGACTGCCATTGGGCGGTGAGTTCTGCTTCTTTATCCAACTGCGAATGGACCGAGCTTGAGAATGTTTCCGGAAATATTTATTTATTTATTTATTTATTCAAATTTGTTGAGCGCACAACAGCCCAGAAGCATCGTGGCGCTTGTTACAGACATCTTAGTTGCAAAGGAAACCGTAGTTCCAATCAATACATAAATTACAGAGGAAATATATACAATAGCAAGGCAGTATATTTACATGGCTTCCTGAAATTTGCTAGTTATTTAGCAAGGAATGAGGTTTTCATTTTCCTGCGAAAGATGGGAAGTGAGTTTTCCGTTCGGATGTCTGAAGGGAGAGCGTTCCAGGTCTGTGCTGCAATGTAGGGAAAACCTAGACCTCCGGCTTTGGCTTTTTTGATGCGTGGGGTGCAGAGTAGGTTAGCGTATTGCGTCCTGGTGGGACGTGTGGAGGAAGGTTTGAGGATGGTATCTGAAAGATAGGACGGGGCGGAGAAGGAGAGGCATTTGTGAGTGAGGGTGAGGATTTTGAGGGTGATCCGTTCTTTGACTGGGAGCCATTGGGCTGAGAGCCTGGCCTGGGTGATATGCTCTCTTCTTGGAATACTAAGAGCGGCCCGGAGAGCGTTGTTCTGTGTGATTTGTAGTCTATTTATGTTTTTGGCTGATGTGCCTGCTAGGAGAGCATTGCAGTAGTCCAATTTGGCTCCAATGGTTGCCCTCGCTATGGAGAGGCAGTTAGGTTTAGAGAGGTAGGGCTTGATGGCGTTTATAAGTTTGGTGGTGTGTGCGGATGCGGAAGTGATAGCGCTGACTTGTCTAGTCATAGATAGCGAAGAGTCAAGGTATACTCCCAGTGTCTTGACGGCTGTGGACACGGGGATGATGGAGTTGTCAATTGAGAAGTTAGTGTACAGTTTGTCCAGTTTGTCTAAGGTGTTCTGTTGACCTAGTATCAAGATTTCGGTCTTGTCACCATTGAGGCAGAGGCCATTAATTGCCAACCATGCCTTGATGATGGAGTAGATAGTATGGAGTGCCTTTGCGTCTTCGTTGTATGAGCCTGAGAGGGGTAGAAGTACTTGTGTGTCGTCCGCGTAGTTCGTGTAGGTGATGCCGTATGAGTCAAGTTTGTCAAAGAGGGGCTTGGTGAACAAGTTATAGAGTGTGGGTGCAGTGCAGGAACCTTGAGGGACCCTGCAGTGGATTGTCGTGGGTGTGGCGTTAGCGATGTCCGAGAAGACTTTCATGGCCCTACCTTCGAGGAAGGAAGTGATCCAGGCGGCTGCTTTTTTGGAGAAGTTGGCTGAGTGCGTGAGGTGGGAGGTGAGAATCTTGTGATCAACCAGATCAAACGCGGCTGAGAGATCTAGAAGAAGCAGAAGAGCCGGCTTGCCTTTGTCCATGATTTGGGTGATCTGACTCTTCAGATCTACCAGGGCTGTTTCTGTGCCATGTCCTTTCCGGAAGCCCGATTGTCTCGTCCCGAGGATGGAGTGGGTTTCCAGAAAGTGTTGGATTTGGCGGTGTGCGGCTTTGTCCAGTAATTTCAGCAAGAATGGCACAGTGGTTATTGGTCTATAGTTGTTGGGTTGTGAGGGGTCAAGAGTCGGCTTTTTTAGGAGAGGCCGGACCCAAGCCTCTTTGAGGTTGGCTGGGATGATGCCTGTTTTAAAGGACGTATTGATAAATGCCGTGAGGAGCGGCGCAAGGCAGTCTGCGCAGTCTTTGACTAGTTTAGGTGGGCAGATGTCGCCTTTGCATGGGGAGGGTTTGAGGTTTATTAGAAGGTTAATAACTTCTGTTTCAGTGACATCTCTGAAGGAGAAGTCAGGTGTGGTGGGCTTGGAGGAGGTGGGTGGGGTGTTGGTCGGTTTGGTTCCTGTCTGGTGAGGAAGTGCTTTGCAGTGGTCTTTGATTTTCTTTTGGAGAAGGTCAATTTTGTGAAGCATGGCAGCTTGAATGCTGGTACACCACGCTTCATCTTTGATTATTTCATCTGGAGTATTAGGGGGGGAGATGAGCTCATTAAAGATTGCGAAAATCTCTTTGGAGTGTGACTTGGCATTGGCGATACGAGTGTTGAAGGCGTTGGCTTTGGCATTGGAGATAGCTCTCTTGTATTGGTGGGAGATTAAATTGAATATGTTTTTGGTAATGGTGCAGGGGTCAGATTGCCAGTTTTTTAGAGCTGCTCTTTTGTGGGATCGCATTGAGTGCAGTTCTTCAGTAAACCAGGAGTTGGAGTGTAAGGATTTCTTATTTTTTTTCCATTCAAGTGGCGCTATTTCATCGATGGCTTTGGTGAGGACATCTTTGTATATGTCGGCTAGGATATTGGGATCGCTAGCGAATGGGGGGGCTAACACTGGGGTATTGAGGTATGGGCGTAGGTTCTCCTCTGTGAGTTTTTTTTTGCTTCTGACTTGTGCAGCGCTGGCAGGGGTCAGAGTCTTAGGGTTTTTGGTGATAGGAATAGAGAACTCTATGCAGTTGTGGTCAGTCCAAGGCAGTGAGGAGTTGGAGGTGATAGTGGAGAGGCAGTTATGGTCTGCGATCCAGTCAAGTATGCGGCCTTTGATGTGAGTAGGACTTTCTACTTTTTGGATGAAGCCCAGGTCATTGAGTTCTTTGGTGAGAGTGGCTGCAGATTTGTCCTTGGGATCATTAAATCCGAGGTTGAGGTCCCCTAGTAGAATGGTTTTGGTGGAGCTTTTGATATTGTTGCTAAGGATGTGCAAGATGTTGTCCTGGGAGTCTGGGGAGTTGCCTGGGGGGCGGTATAATAGGTGAATGTTGATGGTGCTGTTGGGAGACAATGAAAGTTTGGCCGATAAGAGGTCAGAGTTGTTGGTCGAGGGGTGACTGATAGGTCGGAGCTGTAGGTTCTCTTTGTAGATGATGGCTACTCCGCCTCCTATTCGATCTGGCCTATCTTGTCTGAGTATGGAGAAGCCCGGTGGTAGCGCAAGTGTAACGGCAGGGCCTGATGCTTCATGTAACCATGTTTCGGTAATGGCTAAGAGGTCAATGTTATTACTGGTTATAATGTCATGGATATCAGAGGCATGAGCTGGGAGTGATCGGACATTGAGGAGGGCACATTTGATGTGAGGTGTGTGATGTTTGCTTGTGGAGGTGTGAGTGATGGTCGTGTCTGGAATGTTCTGTGAGGTGGTATTGCAGGGTGTGGCTAGGTTAGTGGGTGGTGGACTGTGGGTGTGTGGGTATTCCGTGCGGGGGCAGCGTGTGGAGGTGGTGCGGGAGCTCAGTCTATAGTTTCTGAATTCAGTGGGAAGGGCTAGTGTTCTAAGTTCTGGGGTCTGTGTGCGCGCTCTAAGTCTTTCTAGTCTGTGCAGAGTTACTACACAGGGTGCACGATCTGTCATGGTAGGTGTGATATCCTTAATAGCGAAATGCTTAAGGCAGAAGAGTGGGCTGGGTGGTGTGTGGATGTGTGGATGGATGGGAGGATAGAGTTTGAGAGTGGTGAGTGTGGAGAGGAGGGTGAGCAGCGTGGTGGTAGCAGCTGTGAGCTTGCAGGACGCTAAGGGCATGATAGTGTACTTGGTAGCACTGTGAGTGGGGGAACACAACTTCAAAAGTGGTCTGTAGGCGACCATAGGGCACAACACAACTTTAAAAGTGGTCTGTAGGCGACCATAGGGCACAGCACAACTTCAAAAAGTGGTCTGTAGGCGACCATAGGGCACAACACAACTTCAAAAGTGGTCTGTAGGCGACCATAGGGCACAACACAACTTTAAAAGTGGTCTGTAGGCGACCATAGGGCACAACACAACTTTAAATATAATCTTGGTATGCATCATAGCCAATAGGGTGGCCTGGTCTCTTATTCAATCATTTATATTTTCATATAGTTTTATGACAGGATTTACCGCTACTGTCAAGGTGGCCGTCATAATGTTCTGCAGATGAGCATAATTGATTTCTTGGATCATCAGGCGTTGATGATCCCTGGACGGTCCGATACTTGGTTAGTAGAATCGAATCGGGAATCAGCCGATGATAGCGTAGAGGATGATTTAGATATTTGTGGCATATCCCGGTGTAGATGTGGGTCAACCAGTCTTGGAATTATGCCGACTTGGGGTGACTTTAAAGGAAAAAGAGGCAGCTGCCTCCTCAGATTTCCCATCTACATTTCTTATTGGAAAGGTTTTCAGATCGAACATATGACATTTTGAATTGGATGATTTCCAGCAGAATCTTCAACAATCAGAATAATTTCTCTGTCTAGCCATATTAGAGTACAATTCAGCTATGTCTTGGGTGAGGAGCGCAGCCAGAGCAGAATGTTGAAGCTCTAGTCAGTGTGTTGGACACCTGAATTCTGACTAGTGGATGAGAGAAAGCCTTCTGTGGGGCCATCGTGGGTGTTTCTATCCCAACAGAATTAGCATATAATGGGGGGTCGGGCGGGTCAAAACTTCTTCAAAGTAGACGTAGCCACCCTCCAAATCGATGTCATCAGAAGCCAAATCACTTAAGCGATTGACATTGAAGACTATTTGATCTCTGACTAACATTTGTTGATTAGAGGTAGACTGGGGAGAGGCCTCTGTCCCCCTGAAGCTGAACGCTTTATGTTGACTGAGATGCAATTTCAGTTCTCAGAAGCATTATGGCCGGTGGCTCTGTCACGAACGAAGAGTGACCACTTCTTGGTTCTTTCGATGACCCATGTAGTTCAGCACTGGGCGCAGGCAAGGGGTTGGTACAGTGACCTCGCTCACATTAGGGCACGGCATCACCTCCACCTCTTTGAAGAGCAATACTCCTTTGCCTTCTCCTACTTCAACATGCATGTTTCCATTTGGTAGGGAAACTTGGGGCCTCATTACGAGGTTGGAGGTAAGTAACGGTCCTTACCGGCATGGAGCAATGACCGTGTCCATGTAGTAAAGAGCCCGCTAATAGCGGGCCATTACGAGTTCGTGGGCACGAGCTTTGCGCCATGCCGTTAAGGACATAACCGCCATGCCGCTAAAGACCCAAAAATGGCCCTTAGCGGCATCAAGGGAAGCACTGATAGCACTACCGCCATCCATGTATCCAGCATTAGCAGTCACCGCTAATAGCGGTGACCGTAAATAAGCGGAACCGGAACTAGCGTCATCGCACAGGAACGGGAAAGAGCACGGTGGCCATCTTTAAAAACACAATCTATTGCCATCCTCAGCACCCAGGACCTGCATCAGCACTACAGCTGCCCCAACTTCACCCAACACCATATCAGAATGCCCAAGGCCCTGAACAAAGGTGCTGCGCGTCTGCGCAAGGTCCGCTTCTCGGTGGAGGAGCTAAATATGCTCGCCGACACTCTAGCTGCAAATGCGGAGGTTGTGTTCGTGCAAGACATGCGGCGTGCCGCCCAGATAAGAAAGAAGGAGATTTGGGAGGAGGTGGCATGCAAAGTCAGTGCGGTGGTTACCACCCCCACACTGTAAAGGACGTGCGCAAGCGCTGGGATGACCTGCGCCTCCGTGTCCGGAGCATACTCGCAGACAATCGGAGCCAGGGCATGGGAACAGGTGGCGGAGGAGGGTCCCCGATCAAGATGACACACTGGGAGGAGACATGTGCCAGCAAAATAGGCATAGAGACAATTGAGGGAGTGGATGAAATGGGGCGTGGTGTGCCGTCATCGGCTGATGGAGGTGAGTGTCCGCAAAAAACACTGTAATGCAAAGCATGACGATGTTTCCCAAATGTGACACTGAAATGAGCCAATACATGTGGCATCACACACATGTAGACAACCCTGCCCATAGGCTGTCCACATCCACATCACATCCCCATGCATGCAGCCCCTCATGCATGTGTCACCCAGACGTATGCCTGTATGATCCACCTATATGGCAAGCAACCTATATGTCACAACTCAAAGTCCAAATGCATAGAACTGCAGCAATACCAACATATGCATGATGCACGTAGAACCATCACCAATGCTGTCCCTCTCTTGGTCCCCCACAGGCTCACAATCTGACAGTGAGGACCAGGACTCCACAGCCAGGCCACAACCCCAATGAAGAAGGTCAGGGGCATGGAAGGAGGCAACAGGCCTAGTACATCAAGGGGCACTGGCAAACCAGGAATGCTGCAGAAGGCGAAAGCCACACAGGATGACATGTCAACAAGGTGTGAAAGGGGTACTGACGATGCAATAGCACCCACACCTGTTGCACCCACCTCACCGGAGCGAGTGGCAGAAGGCTCACTGTCTGCTGCCAACAGTTCAGTTGGAGAAGCAGCTGCCACGGCACACCTGTCGAATGTAGAGGGAACATGCCAAACACCCGTAGGACAGGGCACACCCAGCCCGCAGCCGTCACCCCACCTCAGCCCACACCCCACATCCAATGCCAGCAGCCATGAGCTGCCTGGTGGAGAGTCATTGGCAGGGAGATGGAGCCCCATGGAGAGCTCACCTGATGGCGGACCCCTGCCGGAAGCTGTGCCAACATCAACCAAAGGCAGGGGCAGAGACCAGGGAATCAGCCTCATCCAACAGCACCAGGAGAAGCTAACTGCTTCTGCCCAGGCGAGGGAGGAGTGGCGCGAATTCGCTACTGGCATAAAACTGGCAATCGAAGCCAGTACAACCTGCATTTGCGATGAGTTGGCAGCTGTGAGGCAGGTCCTCAGCCGCATCACGGATGCAATGGAGAGCCAGCGTCCCGCACAGGAACAGGAGCAACCAGGCACCTCCACCTCTGCCAGCTCCAGGCAGACCAGCCCCCTGCGCAGGTCCGTGCGGATCTAGCGATGGCCAGACATGCAACCACCCAATGCTGGAAGAGGACATGTGAAGTTGGGGCAGCCTGTAATTGGTGACTCTTGCAGACAAATGCTGCACTGAAGTGCACGCCATGTGCGGGGGAGTTGTGACGGGGGGAGAGGGTGTTTGGGGGAGTTGTGGCTGGAGAGGGCAGAGGGTGTTTGGGGGAGTTGTGGCGGGAGGGGGGAGAGGGTATTTGGGGTGGAGGGTTCATGCACTTCCTATTCACTTTTTGCTTAATACACCCGTTGTGTCAAGAACAATCACATGACTGGACATTGGTTATTGTGAATGTGTGCTTTATTGTTGAAGAGTGCACAGTGTCCATGTCACTCCCAATACCCAGTGCCCTGAGTCTCCCACATCCATTGCACCCTCCGCGTCCATGTGTATTAGAAATATTGGTCAATCAGATTCTGGCGCACAGCACGTCCCTCCTGTGCATCGCCACCTGCCTGACGTGCAACCCCATCTTCTTCTTCCTCCTCAGCCTCACCAGGCGGTTGCAGTTCAATGTCAGGGGGCAGAGGCACATTCCGTTGGGTGCACATGTTGTGCAGCATGACACATGCCATGATGATCTCGGCTACCTTCTCATGCCCGTACAGGAGTGCCCCACCCAACCTGCTGAGGCATCAAAACCGTGCCTTCAAAAGGCCAAAGGTCTGCTCAATCACCACTCGGGTACGGGTATGTGCACGATTGTAGTCCTCTTTGTGCCTGTTCTGCGGGTTACGGACAGGGGTAAGGAGCCACCTCTTCAAGGGATAGCCAGCAAATGGTTATGTGTAAGTGATCTCATCAAATGTAACATGTACTTATCACACACAAGCCTGCATTGATTTCTTGCTCATATCCCCAGATCCCTGCAAGAATGGAGATATTCAAGGTAACTGCAATGTGTGAATTTACATTATCTACAGGTGTGCATTGCATCGTCTAGTTGATGCAGGAGTGTCCTATTACTTTCTAGTGTTCATGCACTGTGGTTGCCTACGGCAGTTGTTGACATGATCTAGGTGATGTGTAGTCAATCGTATACTTTGATCCTGTCACCGTTGGTAACAGACTCTTGATGATCTGTCATTTCGCACTTGATGTCCACCTGCTGGCATGCTGCACTTATGTGGTGGTGTGCCAATGACATTCTGTGTATTGGCTTCATGTGATTCCTTTGTATGCACTCATGGAAGCATGTACGTTGTGATGCTATTCAGTGGTCATTTACATTGGGCATACTGTCATCGTGTCACTCCATTGCGTTGCAGAGGGTACGGCCTGATTATGTGCAGTGTACATGTGGATGGATATGGTAAGGGTGCTGTACTGGCTTGTTGTTATTATTGTTCATCTTACGTCTTGCATATTGGTTTCAGGTGTCAGGTACAGTCTGGGCTGGCTTGGGTCACAGTGTATTACAGTATGGGCATTGTTCAGTCTCTCAACTAATACCACCCAGGTGAAGTATGCATCTCCCCCCCCCCCCCAATCTCACCCAGGTGAAGTATGCATCTCTCCCCTTCACACTGCCATTTGCTTGCCCTGCAACTCACCAAGTAGCCAGGAACGTTGTCCGGCATGTCTCTCCATGTAGCGTGGTATCGTGGAGTTCCGCAGGACCATTGAACCATGGTTTGATCCGGGATATCGGGCACAACAATGTGTAATGATCTTGTTTGAGTCACATACCATTTGCACGTTGATGGAGTGGTAGTTTACGGTTGCGGTACACTACCTCCATGGCATGTGGGACCACCAATTCCACATGGGTGCAGTCGAGGGCACCGATGCAATTTGGGATGCATGCCAGTGAATGGAAGCCAATTTTGGTGTTGGAGATCTCCTGGCCGGTCCGTGGTAGGGATATGTGGTCACTTTTGTGCTTGAGGAGGGCATCGAGCACTTGGTTCAGCATGCGTGAGAATAATGGTTGTGATATGCCATGCATCTGCCCTACCGTGTGCTGGTAGGTGCCTGTGGCCAGGAAGTGGAGCACAGACACCACCTTCAGTAGAGGGGGGATGGCAGTACGGATCTCTATGAGGCTGGCAATGTTGTTGTGTATCATGTCCACAATGGTGGTGATGGTGTCCCGGTCCAGACGGTACACGGTGTGGATCTGCTCAGAGGTTAGGTTGAATGGACTGGCTCTGATGCGAAGGATTGGTGCTGCCTGCACGGTACAACTGCTTGCACTGGTGGGGCATGCTGTGCCTGTCTCACCCTCCTTCTCCTCCTGCGTCTCCTCTGTGCTGCCTGTTGTTGTTGTTGTTGCTGTTGTAGCAATGCCAGCATGTCCTCCAGCCCCAGTATAGCTACTAGTATTGGAATCATTTTGGTGTGGGAAGGGGTGTGGTGTGCTCCTTTTGTGCTGGCCCAGTGTACATTGACTCCACCTGTGCTGATTGTGTGCACCTGTGGCAGTTGAGAACACTGCACATGGCACTTTACGGGTGGTTCGCGATGCCGGTATTGCCGCCATGCCGGTATCCACTTTTAGCGCCTTCTTCATGCCGGTATGTGCATGTCCGCCTGACTTGTGATGTCCTCCTGTTTACGCCATGCCGGTATTGCCGGCATTAAGGGTCGCATGCCCACGCCCATGCCGCTATTAGAGGCACCGTTATTTACGGTGCCGCTAATAGCGGGTTGTCAGGTCGGAATAGCCCAGAGCGGTAAGCGATGCCGGTATTCCTTTACCGGCATCATTTTTCCCTTATCTCCAACCTCGTAATGAGGCCCTGGGTCTTTTAAATATTCCGTCAAAGACAGGACAGATGGGGAAAGTGATGGGCTGCTTTGGGAGGCCGTCACCATTTCATCCCTTTTCTTGCATTGGCCCGAGTACAAGGACCTGTGATCACCATATCAGGCCCCCAAAAGTGTGATCTTAACGACACTATACCATGTGGGTTTTTTAAATCGGTCGATAAGTACAAAGAAAAAGGATTCCGGTAACACCTGATAGCAAGAGTGATCACCAGCGATGCACCGATGGCGGGGTGCTCAGATCAAAGGGATAATGTCCTCACAAACTCCAAGACACCTTAAGGCAATGAGTTCCTCAATAGGTCAATATATTCTCTATAGGTGCCAAATAGTCAGAACAATGGCCACAGCGCCTCAGTGCCTCGCTGCTCGGGATGCAGATTGGGCATATTGGCAGTATATAGTCTCCATGTGTGGTAGTGAGTTATAGTGGGCAGACTCACCCGTATTAAATCTGGATTGGCCCCTTCTTCTGGCGCCGGGCACACAGGAACACAGAACACACAGCAGAACACTGCTTTGCTCCACCCTTCTAAGGGGTTTTTATGCCTTGTGCTGGCGCTGCGACCAGGGTCCATCAAAAGAGAAGAGAGACACTGCAGCAGTTCGCAAAATGCAATGCCTTATAGATAATGCACAAGACTTGATGGTGATATGTGCTTGCAGTGGGAGCCAGTGAAGGTCGATTAGGGCTGGACAGATGTGGTCGTAGCGGCGTGGACCCTCCATGAGGCATGCAGCCGCATGTAGGATACTTCTCATGGGTACAAGGGAGGAAGCTTTCGAGGATTCCACATTCAGGTGGAATAGAACCAGTGCTTGAATGGTGTATCTAAAGCTGTCCTGAGTGGGGAAAGGCTTGTGTTTTTGCAGGAGGGAGAGCTAATGCCAAGCTGGATGAGTTTTCTTAGCTACGTGTATCTTGAAGGAAAGGTGTTTGTCTATTTGGAACCCGAGGGACTCGGTGCAGGAGGTGAGCCTGGGTTTGAAGCCCACAGAGTCCATGGTTGATAGCCAGGTCTGTTGATGAGGAGTAGGAATTCGGTCTTGGAGAGGTTGAGCTTCAAGTATGCACTGGACAGCCAAGACTGGATCAGCGAGAGGCAGGTTTTGAGCCTTTGGATGTCTTGAGGTACAGATGTGTGTCATTGGCATATTGGTCGATGTGGATGTGGTGTGTGGATAGGATGGCTCACGGTGTCTCTATGTATAGATTGAAGATACCTGGGGAGAGGATGGAACCCTGCAGTACTCTGCAGGTCACGGGTTGCATTGTCGATAGAGAAGTCCATCTGAACCAACTGCTGGTGGTTGGTTTGGTAGGATTTGATCCAGTGTAGGACAAAATCACTGATCCCCATGCATCAATGTAAGGTGTCTGTGAGCATCTGATGGTATACTGTGTCGAAAGCAGCTAATAGCTCGAGTAGAACCAGGAGGCAGGGGTGGCCGTCATCAAGAATGTTGAGGACATTGCCAACCACCTGTATGGTTGCCGTCTCTGTGCTGCATCTGGGTCTGAGTTTGGTATGTTTGGAGGAGATTGTTGGCGTTGATGTGTTGCTGCAGTTGAGTGCCTACCGCTTTATCAATGATCTTACCTAGGAAGGGAAGATGGGTGATGGGGCAATAGTTACCTAGGTTGTCTGTATCCAGAGTGGGGTTCTTTAGTAGCGGTAGGGTTTGTCCTGCCTGTAGGATTGATGGGAAAGTGCCTTGAGTTAGGGAGTTGTTGATGATCTCCGGGTAGGGAAGGAGAGCTTCTGTGCAGAGGGTTGTGAGGAAAGATGCTGAGAGGATGCCGTCTGTATATGATGTGACTTTGGGGGCGTCCCGTGTTTCTACCAGGTCCTCTGAGAAGATAGCTTGAATGTTCTCCAGAGTGAGGAGATTTTGCAAGGAGGGATGTGAGGTGGGTCTTTGGATGCAGAGCTGGTGTCTATGTGCTGGCAAATCTTAAAGATTTTGTCGATGAAGAAGGTGTGGATGGCGGTGGATTATTTCGATAGAATGTGGCATGACAGGCTCAGGTAGCGGTTTGATGCAGTGCTTGACTGCTTTGAAGAGGGCTCTGCTTTTTGTTATCGGATTCCGCAATGGTGTTCTGATAGTAGAAGACCTTGGCTGTGTAAATTAGCTGTCAATTGTCTCTTGTTTCCTGATGACTCTTGTGCTGAGGTTGTGTTCTTGCATGTACCAGGGTGCTGAAGGTTTTGGTTTGCAGGTGCGTTGTTTCAGAGGTACGTGTCGGTTGATGGAGCTTAAGAGGGTGGCGATGAGTGCTCCCAGTAGAGAATCAAAGGTTGGTTGGGGGTGTTCAGTCGAGGTTGTCGAGGTCTTCCGTGAGAGATTCAAACGGGAAGTTCTTGAAGGACCTGAAGATTTGTCTGATGGGTTTCGACTGGGAGTGCTTGGCTCGGATGGTGTGCAGGATGTTGAAAGGCGTGGCCAGACCAGTCAAGTGGGAGAGAAGAGCTCTACTGGAGGGAAAGGCACTGCAGTGATGACAGGTCGAGGATGTTAACTTTCACTTGCATTAAACCTTTTTTGTTCTGTGTGAGGCTGAGGGTGTTGAGAAGGCTGAGGAGAGCTTCCTTCATCAGTTTGGTGACCTTGTTGCCTGGGAGGTTGAATTCGCTTAGAAAGATGTTGTTTGCATGTGTGAAGGACATGGTGGTGACAAGGTCGGTCTAGTCTCTGATGAAGGCGGTGTTGGGTGTGGGTGGTCTGTAGATGAGGTGGAAGGTAACTGTGTCCAGCGGGGATAGTGGGAAGTGGCAGCAGAGGACTTTGAAGGAGCAAATGTTGTTGTCAGGTTTGGTGCAGGGCCTCAAGGTCCAGTCTCTGTGTTGGATTCTGTAGCCGTCTGGAACAAGAACATCTAGTATCTGGGTGGAGGTGGGTGTCGGCCAGATCTTGGTGATGAAGACTGCATCAAGGATGTGTGTAGTGATGAGGTCGGTGATGTCTGCTGCATCAGTGATAGCTGAGTGGACGTTGGCAAGCATGAACTTCTGTGTTGTGGATGGTGAGGGGGGTGCTTATGGGCTTGAGGCTGATGTGGGTGAGGTTGCAGCATTGCAGAGTCCATGCCTTAGAGGAGGGGCAATGTTGTTGACAATGGCATTGCCTGGGGATGGTGGGGATAGCCTTTGGGGACGGAGGGAGAAGACACATGCCAGCGCATACTTACCTGTTGTCTGGTATGGGTTAATGGGTTAAAATGGTACGTTTTAAAGCATATTTTCTGTGAATAGTTGAGTTAAAAGACACATAGGGCCTCATTACGACCGTGGCGGTCCGGAAATAACGGTGGCGGTAAACCCGCCGCCACCGTTGTTTCCGGACCGCCTGATCCCGACCCCTGCAGGCGGGAGGTGATGTTCCCGCCAGGTCTGACCTGGCGGGTTTTACACCGCCCGCCTGCAGGCGGACGAGGAAACACCGGCAGCATTACAAGATGCTGCCGGTGTTTCCATGATCCCGATTCCCATTGAGTTCCATAGGACTCAGTGGGAATGGGGATTTACACCATTCCGCCTCCGTGATTCCCGGAAAACCGGGGTTGTGATGCCCCGGTAATTCCGGGAATCACGGAGGCGGAATGGTAATACGAGTCCGGCGTTAACCAGGCGGTTTTACCGCCTCGGTTAACGCCGGACTCGTAATGAGGCCCGTAGTTTACATTCGGTTTTGTAGGGTATCACATGAAAAGATGGCATGGAAGCTAAGTCGTCATAAGTGCCCAGTGGCCTTTTCTTTTGCATTTTCATGATGCCTTTGCTTGCAATATATGCCAGTCTAAAATAATAATTTCATGCTGGCTGTGCCCATACATGTCCATGCTGGCTGCACCAATATTAGCTAGTATTTCCATATAAGAAAATACTCATTGTTTGCTATGCCCATGAAGCCAGTACAAACACTATAAGAAAAACTGTCCATGATGGCTCTGCCAACATATTGCAGTGTCCCCACGTAAGATCATACTCCTGTTGGTTTTCCAGTAAAAAATATTCTGCCACAGTAAGAAAATATGTTCAGACTAGATTCACCAATGTAGGCCTGTACGGCCACATTAGAACACTCAGATCGCCTTTACCCTTGATGCCAGTAAAAAACACCATGCCACTGTAAGAAAATATTCCCAGACTGGCCACACCAATTTAATCGTTACACACCACCCCCTCTGCATCCGAACACTCGCAATGCATTTCACCATTATTCCAACAATATTAAATAATAGCTGGAATAATGGGAAAATGCATTCTGAGGGTTCTATATTGTCCTCCCCCACGGCCGACCTCTGTGATGATTGACAAGTAAACATAATATGTTCATTTATCAGTCACCATCAAACAAACAAACCCCCACCCAGTCACAGACTCAGTCATCTCATTTAATTTGAGCATTCATAAACACACATGCTTACACAGAAACACAAATGGTGTGTGTGTGGGTGTTTAATGTGAGTTTATATACATTCACACACCATCTCTTTCTCTTACACACACACACGCTCTCTCTCTCTCTCTCTCTCTCTCTCTCTCTCTCTCTCTCTCTCTCTCTCTCTCTCTCTCTCTCTCTCTCTCTCTCTCTCTCTCTCACTTCCCTTCGGTCAACAGCAGTGAAAACGTCTCCACAGGCCTGTAACTCCAACGAGGCGCACAGGCTGAGCAGCAGGTCAGTGGTCAGCAGCCTTCACCTCTCCTTCTCTCTACTCTGGGTGAAGAGACATTTGTTTCCCTGCACTGGCTGGATTTCCAGCCTCATGCAGGCAAATACATGCTGTGAGATCAGGTGACGTCTCACTAATGTCTTTAGTAGGGCTGCAAATGAGACAGTGCAGGGTGCTCATGCCTGGACCATGTTCAGTCTTTTGAAAGTCTGTGCGACCAAGCATAGGGTGGGGCCCAGAACTAACAAAAACAGGCTTAGGAAGTTTGGAGGAGGGGGGTAATTCTTCCCCCTCCCATGCGAACATGTTTTGAATAATGGCTTAAAATGGTGCATTATACAGCACACTTTTTGTGGAAATTTGAATAAAAGGCCAGACCGTTTGCAATCAGTTTTGTAGGGCGCAGGGTAACTCATGAAAAGTACAACAGATTTAAGTCCCCAAAAGTGCACAAGCACATTTACCAATGCATCGTCATGCCGGACCCTTCGATATAGGCCAGTATAAGGAACATTTTCATACTGGCTGCCCATAGATTTCCATGCTGGCTCCACCAACATATGCTAGTATTCCCATATAAGAACATACTCGTGCTCACTTTGAGATGTGTTTTATAGTATCATTACTGGCAGTGGGCTCAAAGCTGCCTCTGCCAATATATGCCACTACATAAGAAAATACTGTTAGTTAGGCCATTAAAAGTGACATGTTGCAATACCAAAACCTGTCCAAACTGGTCGAGTATAAGCAAGTCTAGACCCATAAGAACACTTACCACCCTTGTTTCATCATAGATGCCCAGTTAATAAAACATCATGCTACAGTAAGAAATATACAGGCCGCTACACCAAAACATCAGTCTAGCGAGGTAATACTACTTATCATGCTTGCCTTATCAAAGATAACAAGTAATAAATGTGATGCCCCACTAAGCAATGGCTAGACTGGCTGTACCAAAATGCCAGTGTAGCCGGGTAATGACAAACTTGAACTTGGCTTTGCCTGAAAATACCAGTAAAACATGCAAAGTCAATAAAGGATGTGTCGTTTCCCAGGGCCTTACACACACAGTCATCACCGGCGGTAATAGCACCGAAAAACGGCGGAAATCTGGAGATTAACCTCCAGCTCAGAGCTGGCAGTAAATCTCCAGATTTCCTCCCAAACTAGGCATTGGGTGGAGCAGTAATGCAGTGGTAATAGCTTTACTGCCGCATTTTTACTGCTCCGCCCAACCTGTGATCAGGCCCTGTGGCTCCAAGAAAAAACAAAAGCAGTTGACAGATAGGCCATGTCCCCAGATGTAACAGGAAAGTAATAGTAATGGAAATTATGGTAACTCAATGCACAATAAATATGTTTTGGTCTATGAATGCTTTCATTGAGAATATTTCCTTTGGCAATTATGTGCGTGTCGAACTGTTGTAGGAATAGCTGTACAAATTAGAACTAGCAGACATGGGTTGCAATCTTGCTTTAGTCCCTGCCGCTCAATGTTGGCAATCATTTTGAAACACAAAAACACTGATATGCTTACTACTCTGTGAGTGTGTGCTTTGCAGCACACCTGTTGCAGTTCATCTTTGGTGCAGGGCTGTCATCCACACCTTAGAGCCATTAGCACCTTGTACATCTCAATCACTGCCTAACTAAGGTGATGGCTGACAGCAAAAGCAGAGTGATAACAGGCAGGACAAGTGTGATCAATTTGTCTGCATACACTGAGGTATTGCACTGTATGAGGGGCCCCACATGGCTATCCGGCAAAGAAGTTGTTACATTTTTTTTAAAGACTTAAACACATCATGATAATGCATAGTGTGCTGATGAGATATTGCAGCCAAGTTCAGATCAGATCAACTTAACTTTCAAGTTGCCTTTGTGGTAATTCCATCTTTCTTTGGGGAATATATTAATAAAATCCAATAAACAGAGCTGAAATTAATATTGATATGTTTGAGTTCCACCATGGTCAAAAAGATAGTCCAGCAAGTTAAGCACGTGTTGCAGAGATCTCAATTTGTGTGCTGGGGTTCATATGTGTGTATTATGAAGGCATCATGAAGTAGACACAGACAACTGAATAGAAACTATTATTAACAGAAAAAAGGTTGGAAAAGGGCCTAACTTTCCCTACGCTAAGATGGGATTTCCCTACCTAAATAAACGAAGGATAGTCTGCATCAGGAAGTCCAAAGTAAAAGTCTGTCTGTGTCAAAAACCTACGCTTGCCCTCACAGCTATTTGTACACAATGTGTAGGGATGTCAGTGTCAAAATGAGAAGTGTTCAAATAAAAGTTCAGATCTTCTTCCAGCTCTTGGTTTGTAAAGTTCAAATAGTTCACAATGCCAAGCAGTTCCCTTCCCCAAGCTTCCAAGTCTTTTACAACACAGTTCTTTGTAATACTTTCCAGCTCTTCTGGTTTGGTTATCTTTCGCCAAGTACAGTTCCTTAATTTCAATTCTTATCACCTTTCCTTTATATTCAATCACAAGCTTCTTTACAGGTATTTTAAGTGGCTTTCTCATAAGTAGAGGTCCTCGGTCTAGGTGCATTTACCGGACCACACCGTCCACCCATTACAGATCACGTAACCAAGAATCCCTGTCTTGCCTCTTCTTTGTTTTATGCACGTTGCCACTGTTTCAGCTCCACAAAAGTGCCTGATTCTTTCCTATTTCACATCCTCATGATGCTTTATCATTGCTTACTTTGTCACTATTCACTTGTTGCACTTTCACATATTCGTATGGCTCTTGCAATGCTTATTCCCTCAAATTGCACAGTTCCTTAGCTGTGTTATTTCATTCAGCTCAGTATTCAACAGTACTTGCTTTTCATTTGGTTCGGTATTCAAAAGTACTTGTTTTCCTTTGGATCAGCATTCATTTAAGTTCGCACCAATGTAACATGCTCACCTGCCGCCCCGGTGTCCCCTTTTCTAGGTTGACTCACTCGTCGGTGCTTACAGCGCTCCAGTGAGGCTTGTGGCTGCCACAAGCTCTGTCTCTCTCATGCAGCGCCTCGCTCTGTCTCCATATCGGCTCTCTGTGGCTTTGCTCCCACCACTGATGCCTCTCTTGCAGCCCGGGCCTCATAATGAAGCTTTGTCTGGTAACGCCATTCTATAGTTCGCCACAGGCCGCCAGCTTCTTCCAGTCTTGCTTCCCGCTGCATACACTCTGCATCATGCTTGGGCTCTCGAGCACTCCGTCTGCCAGGCCGCCTTCCCGGAAAGGTCTGCGCTCCTCCAGCAGCAGTCCGGAGGTCTGCTTTCACAGTGGACTCCATTTTCACCGTTCTTGCTGCTTTTAAACCTCCTGCCAGGTTGATTGGTCTAAAACGAACTAGACCGATCATTGCCGACTTGGAAGATCTGCATTGCTCTTGCTTGCCTCCTCCTCATCCCAGTACATACCTGGTATTATTATGGGTGTGTGTCAATAAAGAGAGATGTATTTCTTTTGTTGGTCTCTTCTTCGTACCTGTACCTAACTGGTGTTTATTGGGAAATGATTTACAGGAAAATTAGGGAAGGGATTCACAATAGCCTATAAAGGTTGGGGGGACACTGAACTCACGGTGAAAGGGAAATGGTGGATACCATGTCTCACCCAAGGGTGCCTCATATCCACTCCCCAAGTCTCCTCCACCCAGGTAGTACTCCCTTGCATACCCACGCCTAGGGTCAGGATCCAATAGCGATGGATTTTCCATGGCCAACTGGAAGGAGGATATATTGGGGAAAGAAGTGAGGATGCCCTTACATTCCTCACAGTATATACATGCTGTTGATTGGAGCACTTACTGTGCTACTGTAGAACATACCTACAATAAATAGAAATAGTTATGTAAACTAAAAATGTGTAATTATGGTGGAAGAGTAAACTCTAAATAAAGCTTTGCCTGAATTTAGGCATGGTGCATGGTACTACTTATGATCATGGCTGCCACATCCCAATTAATATCAAAGATGTGTCAGCTCCTGTGAGTCGGCTCTGCTGTGGAATGTGATGTGTATTCTATCCAGCCAGGAGGAGACAGCCAAATGCCAGGGCAGGAACCTGGAGGACCGGGTCTCTTCTTTGATCTCTTTGTGAGGGGAGGTAACACCATTTGCTAGAGGCAGCTGTCCTGGGCCCAGGCATCCAAGGAGCATACCCATTCAAAAGAAGTAGCCTCACACCAGGGTGCTGCATCTCTAAGGGCCTTTGTTCTTAGTGGGAAGTGAAGGGCGGAATTAGAGTAGGCAGGAGGCTCCGGACAATAGAAGACTTCCACCATCTTGTTTCTCTCTGTCTCTCTTTCCTGTCCCCTCCACTTCCTCTGGAGCAAAGCACTTCAAGAACAGGGATTGGACCACTAAGTCAGGCTAGCTTTAGTCCAATCACCTGGGTGCATTTGCTTTTAAAAGAAGGGGTCTCACAACCCTTCTTTAGATTTTCTGAAATCCTCTCAAGAGACAAAGATTCACCTGAGAAGAACTCACTGGTTTTCCTTTGGGAAAGTGGTGTTTTCCAAAGCCCTCAGCCTGACTAGAAGAAGGAGCCTTCCAAGGCAGAAGGAAGTCTTTCACAACACAGTTCTTTGTAATACTTTCCAGCTCTTCTGGTTTGGTTATCTTTCACCAAGTACAGTTCCTTAATTTCAATTCTTATCAACTTTCCTTTATATTCAATCACACGCTTCTTTACAGGTATTTTAAGTGTCTTTCTCATAAGTAGAGGTCCTCGGTCTAGGTGCAGTTATCGGACCACACGGTCCACCCATTACAGGTCACGTAAACAAGAATCCCTGTCTTGTCTCTTCTTCGTTTTATGCACGTTGCCACTGTTTCAGCTCTACCATAGTGCCTGATTCTTTCCTATTTCACATCTTCATGATGCTTTATCATTGCTTGCTTTGTCACTATTCACTTGTTGCACTTTCACATATTCTTATGGCTCTTGCCAATGCTTATTCCCTCAAATTGCACAGTTTCTTAGCTATGTTAAATTCCACAAAACTACTTTCATTCAGCTTAGTATTCAACAGTACTTGCTTTTCATTCGGTTCGGTTTTCAAAAGTGCTTGCTTTCTTGCTTTCATTCAAATTGGTATTCAAAAGTACTTGTTTTCAGCATTCATTTAAGTTTGCACCAATGTAACATGCTCGCCTGCTGCCCCTGTGTCCCTTTTTCTAGGTTGACTCACTGGTCGGTGCTTACAGTGCTCCAGTGAGGCTTGTGGCCACCACAAGCTCTGTCCCTTTCGTGCAGTGCCTCGCTCTGTCTCCATAGAGGCTCTGTGGTTTTGCTCCTGCCACTGATGCGTCTCTCGCAGCCCGGGCCTCATAATGAAGCTTTGTCTGGTTACGCCATTCCATAGTTCGCCACAGGCTTTCAGCTTCTTTCAGTCTTGCTTCCCGCTGCATACACTCTGCATTATGCTTGGGCTCTCGAGCACCCCGTCTGGCACGCCACCTTCCAGGAAAGGTCTGTGCTCCTCCAGCAGTCCGTAGGTCTGCTTCGACAGCTGACTCCATTTTCCCTGTTCTTGCTGCTTTTAAACTTCCCTCCAGTTTGATTGGTCCAAAAAGAACTAGTCTTCGATCTAGGTGTAGTTATCGGACCACGCAGTCCCATTACTAAGGAACAACCTGAGTGACCTTTGCTGTGGACCAGGACCTACCACTCTGCGCCATAATCTCCTTAAGCTGGGGGACCAGAACCATCCTGACCTCCCGTCCCCCTAAATGGGCTTCACAGCAGCCAGTGGGCCAGAACAGCTGAAGCTCTCTGTTCTACTGAACTGGGTACTCTGTGTATATCGCACCGTGAATGAGCGAGAAGGTGCAGGTGCTGGCTTTTGTGCTCCTCGACCAAGTCGACCTATTGCTTGCACTTCAATCCAGCTTGATGCTGCCTTGTGCCCAAGCTAAGCCTGTCACCTGCTGGGCCCAATCGACTGCTCGATGCCAGGACCCAATCCGAATCACTGATGAGCCCCACGCCAACTCTAACCAGGGGTTACAGCGATGGCTCAACCCAGCTAGCCCTCGAACATCCGACTCATCAACATGCACATCTACTTCCCTCAAAGTCCCCAATCCGAATCCATGCCAGGACCCAATCCGAATCACTGATGACAACTCTAACCAGGGGTTACAGCCATGGCTCAACCCAGCTATCCCTCGAACATCTGACTCATCAACATGCACATCGACTCCCTCAAAGTCACTACTTTGACCATTGCCCACCGACTCGAATTGACGGAGCGTCACTCATCGACTCCTCCTAACTGCAAAAGCCTGTCTCGGCATGGCTCAACTGCGAAGCAATCCTGTTTCTGCCCTGACATGCGCCATTAACAGCACCCCTTATGCTGCACAGAGCAACTGCATTCACCCCTACCAAGAACTGAATCCAGGTACTGTTGACCCTGAACTGACACTTGGGCCCACTTGGGCCCTAGAGACTGGGTTAGGTCACGATAGCACCTGTTTTCAAGATCGACATATCATTATTGTTGTTAGTAATTCACCTACAAACCCTGGTACCACGCTCAGAGTGCTAGTTTCCTATTACATCTTCTCTGTTCACCCTTTGGGGTGGGTTTTTGTACAGCATTTTCTATTTGTTCTAGTGGTGTGTTTAATAATGAGATATTATATATATATTTGTATTGAACCTTGATTGGACATTCCCTTTATTTTGGACTGCGATCCTGTATTGTTTGGGTCACTAATGGTTCACATTCACACCCCTCTTAAGAGAAAAGCCTACCCCTTCGACCACGTTACCACAAATGGCATAGGAGGTATATCTCTTAACTGTCCCAATTTTACCTATATGATTGAAACCAGATTGAGTTCTTTGGCTCTGTTAAGCATCGAGTCTGGAACGGTTCAAGTGATAGCATTTTCTGACATAATTAATGATTTTGCGATAAGAAAATTTTGATGGAAATATATAGTTTAATCTTGGCAGTGTTTCACGCACATCAGCCTTGGGCAGTAGAAAGCATACACTCACTGGGTACTTCTCACTTAATTCTTTCTATGATTACTTGAATTTGTCTACTGTGTGGGCATGAACTGAAATGCTAAGTGAATTTTGATGTTTGTTACATGCCTTTATGCTTTCTCTACTGCCTAGTCATGTAATGTTTTCCCAAGAGCATGTACTTTGGACACATCAATACAGAACAAAATGGTCGGGTTGAACTGTTAGGTTATTATCTTTTTAAATAAATACTTGCATTAAACTAATTTTCCTTCGTTTGCTTTCAAAATTAATATAATATTCCAAAACAAAGTGAAAGTGTCTTCAATATAGCATCCTCTTGGAGAAACAGGTCATAGAGATGTGTAATGTTTATATTGTGTTAACAACTAGATAATCAATTGAAAGAAAAGGGTTGGGGGGGGAGTATGTCATGGATTTCAGGGAGGTGGTGGGGCTCCAAGGCTATCCCTGCGCTTGGCACCAGACACTGTTCAGATGACCCTGGTAGGAGAGGGTACAGGAGTACATATAAAATTTGGCTTTGGTGAATCAATGTGGCTCTTCACTAACGTCATTCACTTCCACGTCACTTGCAGCCATAATGACCATCACGAAGAGAGAGAGGGCCTCACTGGAGGTCCCTTTCCTAGGAAAAACAGCAATTGCTTGGGCGTCTAGTGTTCTAAGTGACGGAGGAAACTCAGGCACTCAAAAGAGACTGCTTTATCTATTCGGTCCAGAAACTAACGTCACGCCACAGTACCATCATGTTCTTCTTTTATGTTGTTAATGTTAATGTTAAAGGTATTTATATAGCGCACCGTCATCAATGGAGTTGGTCTCCAGGCACTCAGGCGGATCTGTAAAAAAAAGGTGGATAGGGTGGGCTAGTGGGTGAAGAGGGCGTAGGAAAGTGAGAGGTGGTGTACTGTTGGCAGCTTCAGTTCAGTTTTCACTGTGCGCTGAGCTCGAGTCTGTGCGGTTTGCTGTGAGAGAGGTGTTGTGTGGGTTTTGTGTGAATTAAGTAAGCAGAAATTGGAGGTTTTGGTTAGTGGGTTGTATGTCTCATAATCCCTGCAGTTTAAATTATGCATCAATGGTCAACATGGGTTGGTATATCTCTCGCTAGGTTTACTAAGTATCTAGTTTCTGAGGCGATACTGCAGCTGGTTCAATAGATTAATTGGCATATTACCCCAGGTTCGGTGAGCATAGTCCTTATATCGATAGTGGTGTTTTATTATCATTACCCAGATTCTTTCTATCTATTTACTGTCGGTAGTCTATTGGGTGGTATAAGCTAATTTATTGAGCTTTTATGGTGCTATTTAGACAGTAGACACACAAAACTATAAAAGATTTTAAATAGAATATTTAATTTGTAGACCCCTTCTGATTGGAAACAAGGCTGCAGGCTATGTATGTTGTAACCGTCTAGAAAAATACTGACTTGATATTCACTGATCTCAGGCCAAGTAGATTATTGGGCCGACCTCTTTCAGCTAAACAATATTTAAATTAATTTCTTGTTATATGCTAATACACGAAAGGCTTCCTTCTTCTTGGCCCGGTCAATACAGGCAAGCAGCCCAACCGGTTGCACACCAGTGCTGTCAAGCTCCTTCACACGGATCTTAATACCTCACCACACACTAGGTCAAACGGCATACGGACCCGGGAATGGCTGGTCTCGGCCAGTGGTCGAAGTGAGCGGGAGCGGTGCTCCTCTACTTTTTTAAATTACCTTTTACAGCTCCTATACTTTTATTTTTAAAAGAAACCGTTCCGGAATGGTTTCGTTTTAAAATAAATGTGTAGGAAGAAGTTGAAACTTGCTCTTTCAGTGCACTGCACTGAATGTTCCCTTAAACAGCAGGTGTTTGGGGGTGTGTATTGTGTGTGGGAGGGGAGGTGGTGATGGGGTTTGTGGGGAGCGGGGCAGCCAGCAGGGAACATAGTTCCACTACTTCTTTTCGAACACTTGGAGCACTGGTCTCGGCTTTCCACGCCCATAACCGCACAGCGCAGTGAATCAGGAGTGATCTGTGCCATGAATGCATGCACACACGGTGGAGATCTGCAATAGCATACTCCATGGCAAGCATGCCAGCTCTCGTAGCCTCTTGATTCCAGTGGACTGAGGGCACACTTTTCTGACACTGGAAAAGCTGGCCCAGTCTGCTGGGATCATACCAGTATGCAGAGATTCCGAAAAATGATCCTAGGGTTCCGGCATGAGGAGTTCACATACAGTGCATGTTCCAATTCAATCTAACCAGAAAAGGGCGAATGCGCACAGGAGCCGAAATAGATGTCACCTCTTTTTCTACACATTGGCCCCATTCAGAAGGAGGGTGTAAGTAGCGCACAGCCCCTGCAATGGTACGGTGTAGTTTCGGGTGGTTTCGTGTGACGGGTGATTACATTACAGAACAAATGGGAACTAATTCTGCTGGAGGGTTTACTGCATTGATAACACCTTGTTTCAATTGGCTAACCTTATTTTAAGATGCAGGCTTCATACAGATATTACCTGCACATAGTATGTTGGGGCATAAATACATCTTGTTGGGGCTTAATTTGTTATGGGTTAATTGCAGACTGCCGAAATAGAATAAAACATCGGCGTTAATTTAGGAGATATGTTTCTGATTTGTGTAACCGTCTCCAGTGCCATATCTGTCATTGTGAAATGTAATTAGTTGATGCTCCGTGTAATTGCTATTTAGAAATCCTAATTGCAATTTCGTGTACACCAGTCCTGGGGTTAGAAAGACCTGTTCATTAGAAGCAGTGGGAGCCAGCATTTCGTGTTGCGGGATTCAAATTAGCATTGAAATGATAGCAGCATGCAACCTAACACACTCTAATAGCGTATTGGACCTGGCAGATGGGCGAGAGTCTGGATTGTAATCGGTGTTTGTGTAACGCACACCAACATGGATAAATAACTTCTGCACTGTGAAACGTTGTCTTCATTCCCTGGTTTGGCAGAAAATAGTTTTGCATATGAATAAATAATGTATCGTTTTTGAAAATATTTTGGTCCTTCGATAGAAAACTTAAACATTTAAATAATAAATTCTAACATGTGTGAGAAGGCCCGCCTTTTTCTATTATGAAAGGCGTTTCTTTGTTGAGAATGAATTGATTTGTGCATTTTGAGTTTCTGTGTCTGTAAAGAATACTGGTGAGCTTGTTAGTAGCCTGGTTTATTTGATATGTTGTTTTTGGGAATGGGGTGTAATATACGTGCTATAAGTGTGTGTACAAGAGAACATCACTTACTATTAAAACATCTTCAACTTCTTCTTAACAACTGCCCAACTCGCCTCTCCTTCATTCTCGTTCTACTGGACCTTTCTGCAGCCTTCAAAAGTGTGGATCTTCTCTCCCTACTTCAAACTCTTGACTCACTTAGCTCTAAAAAGACAGCACCCAATTGGATCTTCTACATCACTGATCACTCTTTTTTTTATCACATGTCACTCTTCTCTTCCCCCAGAGCATACCCATTAGTAATTTCCCAACAATCAGTCCTATACCCACTCCTCTTCCCCCTTCATACCTCCTCCCTGGGCAAACTCAATTCTTCTTTTGGGCTTCACTATCGCCTCTTTTCTTACAAAACCCAGACATTCTTCTCTTTCAGTGCTGACATCTCTGAATGGTTAAACAGGTGCACTAGATTACTATCTGCCGCTGGATGACATTGTTGTCTCATGCTTAATTCTTCTAAGACTAAAGTCTTCATTCACACCCTGGGAAGGGCACTCAGCCAGTCATGTGGCTGGAACAGCGGGCGACAATACACAATCCCCACCCGCTGTCCCAGCCACCCGAGGCCCTTCCCCAGGTGACTCCTTTTTTCTTAATTTTTTTTAATCGTTTTGGAGAAACCTCCCCACCCCATCCACTTACTTGTGGGACCGGAGCATTGCGCTCTGGTCCCAGAGCTCCTCCTGTCTGGCCGCCATAGACATGGAAAAATGACTTACCATATGGCTGCAGCCATTTTCTATTTTCATTTTTCATCGGAAGATCGGCTGGGCTAGCAGTGCGTATCTCTCGATACAACATTTTGAATGCCATACACACCCCAGACAAACCCAGTGGTGTGACTGGCTTTCATGCCCTGCTAGGAGGGTGGACATGGTCTTTAATGGGCCACAGCCCGAGCTGAGGCCCTTGCTTTGTTAGGGCCTGCCTTAGCTCGGACTGGCGGGCCGTTAAACACCATGTCCTCCTTTCTCCTTTCATCCTTGATTTCTTCCCCCCTCACCTATAACTTGCAGAATCAGGGTGTTCTTTGATAGCAACCTGAAACTCTCTATGTTCATCACAGGCACTGTGGCCAGGCTATAACTCATTAACATCAGAAAAATCACTAGCACTACGACCTACCATCACCCAAAAACCCTTACCTCAACCCCAATGCTCCAAAAGCTCAACTATTGCACAAGCCTACTCCTTAGTCTTCCCTTCTACTCTTTTGATCGTCTTTACAAAATTTTCAACTTTGATACACAAGCACTTTTAAACCTACCCAGATTGTCCCCCACCTCCGACAGCCACCACACTGGATGTTCTCCATGAAAACCAATCTTTTTAAATTCCAGCTCTTCCTCTTTAAATCCATTCATGGTTTTCACTCCTAGTACCTCGTTGAATACATCTCACTATAGTCTCTGATCTGGAATGTGGGTTTCATGTGTTAATATCCCCGCAAAAATATTGCGATCAAAAATATCGCAGTTTTTTTGCTGCGATATTGAGCCATGGACCCTGCGGGGGACACCCACGCAACCCCTGCATTATTTCTAAATGTGTGGGGGACACCTCCGCAACTCCCGCTCCCACAAATTATACCCACCAAAAATATCGCCTATGGCGAAACAAACGACCATATATACGGCGATATTTTTGATGGGGATAAGTAGCGATACCGGAATGTGTGCTCCTTGTCCCTCTGCATCCTATCTGTTCCCCGCCACCACTGTGTATAACCACCCTTTAACTTCTTTTCTCTACTTGCCCCACTCCACTGGAACGCTTCCTCTTATCCCCCATCAAAGCATTTTCTTCAATGGAACAAAACAAGACAAAAACATCACCGACTTTTGTGCAATGGAGCCCTTGGTACTCCCTATCTACACACTCTTATGGACCACCTAATCAACTGTTTGTGCCTACCTGTTTAATTTGACCCCATGCTAGCACGGACCCAGGGCACTTTTGCTGGATTATTTATTTCATGTACTAGTTTTCATATCCCTGGTATCTGTTCCAATTATACCGCCTTCGTCTCCCAGGCTTATTTATTCAGTATAATTAGGCTTCTTGAGAAGGCACCTTTTCCAAAAACGACCTATGCCCTCTTATATTGGTAATATATCTAATTTCTGGTCAAAGTGGCATTGTGATGTTTAAACATATTTCGACGAATCTGTTGAATGTGTCCCTTTGTTAGGGAGAATTCTCATAAATGGCTAATTTCCCTTACCTACTGAGTCCCTCACTAAGTAAGGGAATCCAGGCTTTGCTGGATTTCTAGGATTTATTTTTTCACCTGGTAAGAGTGTAAGCCTTTTTCCAACTCTTACATGTGTTTTGCTGTGTGTGTTTTCACTTTTTGTGTGTTTTTGGGCTCTGGAGCCTCACCTACTCCATGAGCACCCCTTTTTTGTGTGTTACACAGCACCTTCAGTGCAGTGACACAGGGTTGTCTTTTAGACTTCTCACTGACTCCATTTTTCTGGGGCTGACTACTGTCCCCAGAAAAGGTTAAAGTTGCCATTAACTTTACTTTAGTCACTTTAAACCACAGACCCAGTAAACCCCACCTTACATGGCGTATTGGAAAGGATTAACTTTTGTTAGGGAGAATTCTCTGTTTAGGCTGAATTTCCTAACCTAGTGAGTCCCCCAGCAGCTTTGCTGGATTTCTGGAGTTTGTTTTTTTTTCTCCTGCCAAGAGTGAGACTCTTTTTCTCCCACTCTTGGACATGATTTGTGGTGTTCCTTTGACTGTTAATGTGTTTTATGGGCTATAGGGTCCTTTACTCCATAGGGTCTCATGTGTTTTTACTATGTGTGTTACACAGCACCCTCCGTGCAGTGACACAGGGGTGTCATAGTGACACCCCACCATAGACTCCATTCCCTGGGACTGACTACTGTCTCCCAGGGCATGTAAAGTCACCATTCACTTTACTAGTCCCAAATTATGAACAGAAACCAGTACAAACCTTCATATTGTGGACGTACTGGTCGGGGCAATTCGATTGCCCCGGGGTCTGTTAGTCGAGGGGGCACGTCTCCTTCCCCCCTGATCGATTTTTGGCTGTTGGCAGTGGATACTACTTTTTATATTCGACCGCGAATATATCTCTATGGGATTTTCCCATTGTTCGAGGCTACCAACTTTAATTATTTAATTCTCATAGCCTCGAACATACCACCGGTTTATTCATGTAATATTAATTTGCCGGTTGGTATTTTTTTCCAGGACTCGATTCTAAAATGGCGTTTGTGTTCTCTTCTGTGACTCCAACCCAAGTCGAGCCCTTTGTTCCACTTTTTGGCGGGCGTCTCCACAGAAGCCTCCAAAAGTGGTGCCACTCTGTCTGGGTACCACAGGGGGTGTGGGAGGGGGTTTAGGCACCCTGGACTGAGTTACCCTGGTAACTCAAGTCGCACTCTTGTGTGATTGGCTCAAGTGGTGAGCCGGCCGGCTCACCACTTAGCATGTTTGATTGACAGCTAGGCTTGGTGAATGGGGGTGTGCTGCATACAAGCAGGGCTTTTGGGACTGGAACTTGAGAAGTCGCCACAGGACCTGAGAATCCGACGAGGGAGAAGCTGAGCCGACCTGCTACGACGACACCACCGGTGGAGCCCTGCGGTACCGACTCACCACTTCCCGACGACAGAGAAGATTTCTTCCCCTGACTGGTGGGCACAACCAGTTTACCTTCTTTTTCTCGCATCCCAGGACGTCTTGTGGTCGAATTGCCCGTGCCAAGCACCCCAGCAACCGGATAGCCACTTACCACTGGACCGCGAATAAAAGGACCGCTCCTTTTAACTGAGAACTCCGCGGCTGGTTTCTTCCCTGGCAGTGCAATGGACTCCTGTCTTCCTCCCCGACGAGATCTTCTCTTCCCCCGGACGAAGCACCGACTTGCATCCGCTGCCAGGAACAACTGCCCCCGCTGGAGTATTCTCACCACTTTAAGGTACCGTGTCCGCCAGGCCTCCCTTTCTAAAAATTGCTACAAGGTAATAATAATCCCTTAACCTTCTGGACTGGGCTGGCCGCCTTGACCACCTAACTGGTCCCTTTCTTTTGTACAGTCATAGGGACTCATTACGAGGAGCCCAGTAAAAACGGGGTCATTACCGGCATGGAAGAACTGGCGGGCCATGCTTGTATGATGCCGCTAATAGCGGGTGATTACGAGTGCGCGAGCACGCGCGAACCCCCATGCCGGTAATGGCCATACCGGCATGACGCTAAAGGCCCACCAACCCCCTGATAGCGCCATCACGGGACCCGCCGATACCGCCTCTGCCTAGGAGGAACCCCTTAATACCGACCCGGTAATAACAGCATGCAAATACTGGGCTCATAATACCGGAACCGGAAGGAACGTCATCGCATCAGAACAGGAAATGCGCCGGCAGCCATCTTTAAAAACACAATCCATTGCAATCCTCCCAAACCACCAGTTGTGTTCAGGAGACCAGTGCCAATCCCTTCACCATGTCCAAGGCTACCCGGAAAACAACCCCCCGCCTGCGCAAAAAGCGTTTTTCAGATGAAGAACTTAACATGCTGGCAGACACCCTTGCCGCACATGCAGACAAGATCAACCTGCAGAACCTGAAGAGGGAGGTGCAGCAGCGCAAAAAGGAGATCTGGGAGGAGGTAGCCCACAAGGTCTCGGCAGTCGGCACCACCCCACGGACAGTGAGGACTGCAAAAAGAGGTGGGATGACCTCTGCCTCAAGGTTCGGAATATCCTGGCCAGCAACAGGAGGGAGGCCATGGCTACAGGTGGGGGTCCCCACTCACCTGCCAAACTGTCACGCTGGGAGGAGACTGCAAGCATTTTTATTCAGATGGAGTCCATCGAGGGATTTGGGGAGATGGAGACGGGTGCCGCTGCATCTGCAGATGGAGGCAAGTGACCCTGCAGATCCCTGTAAGGGAATCCATGACGTAGCACAAGTGATTTGGAAGAGAGTCTAGGCAAGGCAATGCATGTGCCAACCCACACATGAACATATCCTTGTGCAGATGGAGGGCCAAACCCTGCCACACTGAAATGCATGCTGAGTGCCAATCCCATTACCAACACACAGCCAACACACACAGACCGTGCCCATGTAATACATCACACAAACCCCAACACAACGGCATGCCACCTGCCATGCATCAAATGCCAAAATGCCCCCTTCATACCACCCTGTGTGACACACCTGTAAGATATGAATGCATGATAAATTAAATACTCCACAGCACCATCTGATGCATCTAGCATGTAACACCATCACTGATGGCCTGCATCTCTTCTACCCCCCAGGCACCGATGGAGAAGATGCCAGCGAGGATCCAACCTCAAGGGCATCCACGTCCCGGCCAAAGACAACGGCCACTGACAACACCACCTCCGGGGCAGCCTCGCAGCCCACACCAGCACCCAGGGCGCCTGACACTGTGGACACTGAGCTGGCTACACCAGTGAAAGGCAAGGCTGTTGACCCACTGAGCAACAATAATACCGCAGAGGAGGAGTATGTGGACCAGGATGGACTGACCCATGTGCCATGTTCACACTCCCCAAGACCTGTGTCCACCCCCTAACCACACACTCAGCCCTCACCCATCTGCAGCAGTGCGGATCCCTTGCTGCATGACTCTGACCTCAGCAGCCTCCCCGAGCACAGCACTAGCATTGCAGGCCCGGTCACAGCACCCTCGACCACTGCTGCTCCCACCAACAACCTTGAGGCACGGCTAGCGAGGGTGGAGGCCACACTGGACTCTATGTTGGACCTGCTCAGACAATATGTCGCTGATGGGGAGGACACGAGGCGTGCGATAGCCCAGGCCATAGCGGGGACCACAGCCACCATAGCAGCGAACACTGCTTCCATCAATGCCTCTGCATCGTTGATGAGAGACAGTCTGGGGGCCCTCACGCAGGTCCTCGCTTCCATCCTGCTGCACATGCAGCATCCACAACCCGCACCAGCCGTGGAAATCCCCACGGCTTCCACCTCATCCACCACACCCGCTTCCTCTGCCCCCACTTCCTCTGCACCCTCCAGCCCTGTGCATCTAACAAGATGTAGTGCTAGGCACTCTGAAATGCTGTCCCCGGACATCAAGAAGTCCAGGAAATAGTGTTGGAGAACTATGGGAGTGGCTCAGATGGTGTTGGCGGTGAATGGGTGAATTAGGGGGGAGTTCACTGGGGGGGTTTGGGAGTACACTGGGGGGTTTTGGGAGTTCACTGGGGGTTTTGGGAGTTCACTGGGGGTTTTTGGGAGTTCATTGGGGGTTTTGGGAGTTCACTGTCGGGTTTTGGGAGTACATTGGGGGGTAGGGGGGGGGTTGCACATTTCTGCTGCTCATATCAATACACCCGTTGTGTGAAAAATCATTCAATGCCTGGACATTGTTGATTTCGTGTGTATGCTTTTAGTTAATGACGGTGCACATTTCCCAACTCCCCACATTCCCTGTGTGCATGTCCACATGGACCCAGTGTACAATGTGTCACTGACACATATCTATCAACGTCCCTGTGGGTTAGAAGTATTCGTCAATCAGTGATTGGCGTACTGCATGGCCATCCTGTGCATCACGTACTTGCAGGGGTGCTGTTTCTCCTCCGTCTTCATCCTCATCATCCTCACCCGGGGCATGCATGTCAATGTTAGGTGGCAGTGGTACATTTCTCCGGATGCACATGTTGTGCAGCATGACACAGGCCATGGTGATCTTTGGCACACAGGTGCATAAATGAGTGCTCCACCAGACCAGCTCAGGCAGCGGAACCGCGCCTTCAACAGGCCAAAGGTCTGCTCAATCATGACACGGGTACGGGTATGTACCCGATTGTACTCCTCTTCATGGCTGTTCTGCGAGTTCCGCACAGTGGTAAGTAGCCACGGCTTCAAGGGATATCCTCCATCACCTGCAAGCGAATACAGATAGGTCTATGTGAGTCAGTCTGAACTACCACCTTCAGGATTCACAGTCATGGCTGCAGCTATTTGCTGTCGACCTGCACATGTCCCTGCACGTATGCACAAATATTGTTTAGATGCATTTTATACTGCAATATGGTGTGGTAGTCTGGATGGCGTTGTACAGATGATGCAGGGTGAATTTATGAATGCTGATGCGGATATACTGTGGTTATAGGATGATGTTTTGCCTCCCATTTCTGCTCTGCATACTACACTGTGCATGGTCACACTAGCCACATTGGCACAGTTGCAATCCTGTTTAGTCATGCATTGCTTGACATATCCATGGTGGCCAGGTTTTGTGTCTTACGTGTTGATATACGTAATTGGTCAAATGTGTGCCAGTGATGTGTAATGTTGGGGTTGGGAGGTTCAGGTCAGGAGTGTTTAGCTCTGCGTGCATTCTCCACTCACCGTCCATTCCCACCCAGGTGGAGTATGCATCCCCCCATTCCCATCCAGGTGGGGTATGCATCCCCCCAGTCCCACACAGGTGGGGTATGCATCCCCCCCATTCGCACCCAGGTGGAGTATGCATCCCCCCATCCCCACCCAGGTGGAGTATGCATCCCAACACATCACTGCCCCAATGCACTGACATGGGCCAGTCAGTCAACTCACCAAGCAGCCAGGCACGTAGTCCAGCATGTCGCTCCATGTGACTGGGTAGCATGGAGTTACGCAGCACCATGGCATCATGTGTTGATCCGGGAAATCGGGCGCAGCAAAGTGTGATGATCTTGCTGGAGTCACATAACATCTGCACATTGATGGAGTGGTATTGCTTGCGATTGCGGTACACCGCCTCTACGGCATGGAGGCCTACCAATTCTACATGGGTGCAGTCCAGGGCACCAACACAACTGGGCATGCCTGCCAGTGCATGGAAGCCTACTTTGGTGTTGGCTATCTCCTGGGCAGTCCGTGGTAGGGATTTGTGGGTGCTAGCGTGCTTTATGAGGGCATCCAGCACTTGGTGCAGCATGCGTGAAAATAGCGGTTGTGAAATGCCATGCAGCTGCCCCACTGTGTGCTGGTAGGTGCCTGTGGCCAGGAAGTGGAGCACAGATACCACCTTTAGTAGCAGGGGGATAGCAGTGCGTATTTCTATGAGGCTGGCAATGTCGTTCTCTGTCATGTCCACTATGGTGGTGATGGTGTCCCGGTCCAACTGGTACAGGGTGTGGATCTGGTCAGGGGTTAGATTTGAATGGACTGGGTCTGATGCGAGGGATTGGTGGCTGCCTACAAGGTACTACTGGCTGTACTGGTGGTAATTGCTGGGCCTGCCTCACCCTCCTTCTCCTCCTGCGTCTCCTCTGTGCTTCCTGTTGTTGCTGCTGTAGTTGTTGTAGTTGCTGTTGTTGCTGTAGTTGTAGCAGTATAGGCATGTCCTCCAGCGCCATGATTGCAACAGCTAGTGGTATCATTTTGGTGTAGGAAGGGGTGTAGTGTGTGGGTGTGGTCCTTTTATACTGCCCCAGGCTCCATCGACTCCACCTGTGGTGATTGTGTGCACCTGTGGCAGTTGGCTTGATTGCTGTTTACGGGTGGTCCGCGAAGCCTGTATGGCCGCCATCATGCAGACCCTAATTACTGCCTTCGGGATCCCGGTATTTGCATGCCCGCGTGGGTTGTGATGTCCTCCTATTACCGGCATCCCGGTATTTGCTCCATGAAGGGGCACGTGTATGCGCGCATGCCGGTATGACGGGGCACGGTACGGGCGGTGGCAGTATTGGCGGGTTGTCGGGTCGTAATGATCCGGACCCGTTAACGATGCCGGTATTACCATTCCGCCTTCCTTTTTTAATTACCTCCATTCTCGTAATGAGGCCCATAGTGATTTGGTCTAATTAAACTATTGCAATAGAGTACAGATAGGGAGGAATGGCATTTGAGGAGAGACACATTCTATAGGTGTTGTCTAGGTATGAGCCCACCCATTGGCTGCCCATGGTCATGCTAATCCCTATGGCGATTCCCACCCATTTGTGCCTCTCACCGCCCAAAACTCCTACTCATGGGAACTCTTTGAGCTTGCTTCAATCAAGGCTTACCATCAGACGTTGCACTAGAAGTGCATGCCAGGTTTTTTTCAAAGCAGTCTTCTGAGAGTTAATGACTCAATTGGAGTTGTACAAAACAACTTGCCAGGCCTGCCTTCAGCCACTTGATGTATAAGCACTCTTCGTGTTCTTCACTGAAGTCCTGTTAAAAATCCCAAACTAACCAGGACTGGACAAGCATCGGCTGTTTGAATGGAAGTTCCACAGGGAAGCTCAGCCTCCATCATCCCCACCACCATTCTTCGGGCCCTTCTTACACATTGTGCAGTGGGAGGAATGGGGCAGCCGAAAACAATGGCTGGGGGGGCCTCTTTACCTACAGCTGTGAAAACCTGCTTGTATATGTTCATAATAAAACATCATTGATCTGGTGTAGTCTTAGGATTTAAAATGCAAATAGCAGTTGAAAAATGGTCAACATGTTTTTTGGGGCACCAGCCGTTTCAGTTGGTGAGTTTTTTTTTAAATCCCAGAGGCACATATATGATCACAAAATCCAAGTATCATAAGGAATGGAATTCAGTGCAACCTACGTAAAGAACTTCTGTTAGGGGAGCAGCTGTGGGGTGCATAGATTATAATAGGAGAATATGTTTCTTAATGTAAATTCAATGAGTGATTTCCCTTGTTTTCGCTTTAAGGTTGGATAGCTTGATGAGTTCCACTGTTGACCTTTATATTATTTCCCAGCATATTAGATACCCTACTCCCAAGAGCTAAAAGAAGGGCGAAGCATGTCTGTGATATTGAATAGTTTTTTGGAAAGGTCTGTCTTTGGGCAACAGTGCACAATTAAAGTGCACAGGCCTTCAATTTGTGAGGACTAGTATTCCTTTAGGGCATATGTGCATACCTTCCGCTCCACCCTGTGGCAAATCCTTGATGTAGCAATAGAGAAGATGGTACAACTACAGATTATCACAGGACAGGTTTACTGGCCTCTGCATAGCAAAACAAAGAAAATCAACCAGCACGGAAGCTATAACCCCCAAATGACTGCTTAAGAAAAGCTATTAAGTTTTCTTATCAAATTCAAAGTCGGCCCCACAAAGAGTAGAATCCCATTCTAACTGAATAGCTTGAAAGGCCCTGACGACAGGCCTGATTCTGAATCACCTTATTATCCCATTTTATAATGTTTACACTCTGATTTCATGCATGGACGCAGAATCCCTAGGCTTCCTATGGGCTTCAGCCATGCCCCATTATCACCATGTGAGTAACCTCACAAGGCTGGTTGCTTGGTAACTGAGCATAACTGGTTTTTGGAAGTATTTTTAGTTTTTGGAGTACATTAGTGGCTATTGCTGGTGCAATGGAGTCTGTAGGAAGGGCTGGGTGAACCCCTTCCATAAAGCCTTCACTCATCCTCTTTACCCTTCTGTGACGTTCTGATGTAACTTATATAGACACTTATCCCAGGTTGTGATGATATTGAGAACCAGGAAGTCCCTACTGTATGGCCTTTCCTCTAATGCCTGAAAATCTTTGTTGTTGGTCGCCTAGGAGATGAGAGAGCGGGAGGACGGGAGCGAGACGGACGGTTTATCCTGGGCGTACTGAGGAGTGGAGAGGAGAGACCTGAAGAGGGGAGTCGGAAGCGGGCTTGTGCGGTGTATGTGAGAAGACCCCAGAGTGTGAAGCTGGTCGTAGCGTGTTATCACCATTTTATTCAGGAGCGCTGTTCCCTGACAAACAAGGCCGTATGTAAACGAGAAAAGGGAAAGTGACAAGGTAAACATTCAGCCAAACCTGGTGCGACGTCAGTTGCGGCCGTCGGCTGTGTAATCGAGTCGGACGGAAACTACGCAGTCGGAGGTGAGTGAGCGAAAGAGAGAGAGAGAGAAAGGAAAACTCTACCGCTTTACTCAGAAGCAGATTGAGAACAGAAAAGGCGACCGTTGTCGCTCGAAAGACCATAAGGAAGTTAGCGCCGTTGCGCTTTTGCTAGAGACATTAGTATGATCAACCAAGTTGAAAGTATTTTATAAGTTTAAATACGCGCCGTTGCGCAATCAGCGTTTGGGAACTGTTAAGAAAAGAAAAGGTTTAAGTCTATACCAGTGAAGAAAAAATTAGCATCCAGGCAATACAAGGTTTACTAGAAGAGTATATATTTAAAATATAAAGTGATTCGTTATGGAAGGGGGAAAGAATATTCCCATCTGAGAAACGCTGAGTAACAAAAGGAAGCTGAATCGCATTACAGTCAAAGGCGACATCAGAGCTCATGATCAAGAAGAGACGCATACAAATAAAAGAGTGTGAAGTTGAGAAAGAGAGAGAAAAGGAAAGATAAATAGTTAGAAACCAAGACAGAGAAAGGAGAGAAGAACAACTCAAAAGTAGAGATCCTAAAGAGAAAGAAGAAAAGGGAAACCTTGAGAAGGAGAATTATATGTTTGTGACTGAAGTTTGAAACTTTATAAAGAAGGAAACTATAGACTCTTACCTGATCTGCTGACAAAAACCTCCGTCCACATGAAGCTGGAAGTCGTCAAGAGAAGTTGTATCCTTTTCAGTACCTAAAAGAAAGAAAGTAAATATTACATTAATAAAAGAATTGGATTCTCGTTGTAATCCAAACAACCTACGTATTGGCTCTGAGTATCATTCATGTATTAAAGGCCATTCTCACAATTGGTGTCAGAAGTGGGATAGGAGAACGCTATGGAGGACCTTATTAAAACCCTAAGTGAGGGACAACAATTATTACAACAAGCATTACAATTACAGACTCAGCAGGCCCAAGCAGACAGACTAGCATTTCAACAAGCCTTACAAATGCAGCAAGCACAACTGCTTGAGGTTACCACTGCCAGGAACAACGCTCCAGTACCTACCTCTGTGTTACAAAAATACTCAACAGGAGAAGACCCTGCACATTTTTTTTTGAATTTTGAAAGAGTTGCTCGAAATGCACAGTGGCCAGCCGAGAGATGGTGCCATTACATTGCACCATTGATGACCGGGGAAATGCAGGCAGCTTATCAAACAGCCAATCCAACAGGAGACACCACGTATGGAGATATGAAGAAAGTAGTGTTAGAGAGGATGGGACACGATGAAGAAACGTATCGCCTCAAATTCAGAGACATCAAGTTGGGTGGAGAGGAAACTCCTAGGCAATTGTACTACCGAGTTAAAGAACTGGCAGAGAAATGGTTACAGCCCACTGTGTCCTCTCCAAATGAAATAACGGAGAAAGTGATATTAGAACAATTCATTGAGGCTCTTCCCGGACCTGTTCAGAGATGGGTTAAACAGCATCATAGACTATCTTTAAGGGAAGCAGTAGATGTGGCTTCAGCCTATCAAAAAGCTGGACAGGGTCGGATAATGACATATCCAACAGCTAACAAGTTACAGCACCCTGTGAATAAAGCTATGCCTCAATCCAGATGGCCACATTCTATGTTGAAGAAACCTGAAGGAGAAGTTTTACGTGCCCGACCAAACAGTGAGGGCCCTAGCAATTATCGTCCTTTTACATCCACAGTTCGAGGGCCTCAATGTTTTGATTGCGGTGAATGGGGTCACCTTGCTAGGTTCTGTCCAAAGAAAA
Organism: Ambystoma mexicanum; assembly: GCF_040938575.1. NCBI lineage: Eukaryota > Metazoa > Chordata > Amphibia > Caudata > Ambystomatidae > Ambystoma > Ambystoma mexicanum. The sequence goes on from NC_090936.1 coordinate 807,853,230, forward strand.
CAAAAACGGAACCAATGGATGTCGGGGCCTTCGACTCCTTGAAAGAAAGTGAAAATTTGGAACATCTACCTGGAAAACAACCCCAATACCTGTATACTTGTGATGCAGAAGTGGATGGAAAGCTGACAACTGCATTGATCGACTCCGGGAGTCTACAGACCGTTATAACACAAGAGTTGGTAGGTGAAACTTATCGTTCTTCTGGAGAAATTCCAATACGCTGTGTACATGGGGATGTAAAGTCTTACCCGTCAAAGAATATCCAGATTAAGTTAGGCGGGGAGACCATGGGGGTGAAAGCAGCTGTTCTCCCCAATCTACCGAAGCCATTATTAGTCGGGTCCGACATACCTGAGTTGCCTAAATTAATACATGAAATTGAGAAGAGCTGGTGGGAAAGTGCCCCTTTCTTTGAAGAAGAAATCGACCCACCAACCAATAAAGCATTTAAGAGTAAGAAGTTAAAGAAACTTCAGAAAGAAGAATGGAATAGCAAGAATGTACTGCCCATAGCAGTGGACTGGAAGATAGAGGAAGATGGTGACAGTTTCAGGGCTGCTCAAGATCTAGACCCTTTACTTCAGTATGCCCGGGAACGAGCTTTGGAAGATCACAAAGGTCAAGGGCCACATTTCATCAAAGAGAAAGGGTTGTTATACCGAGTGAGTAAATCCCGGACTGGGGATGAGTTGAAGCAACTTGTAGTACCTCAGAAATATTATCCAACAGTATTAGAAGTCGCTCACGCGCAAGTTGGGGAGGGACACCTCGGAACAGAGAAAACTACTAAAAAAATTTTGGACAGATTTTACTGGCCAGGGGTTTACCAACAAGTATTTAGATTTTGTCAAGCCTGTGAGGACTGTCAGAAGAAGAATAGAGCAAATATAAAGAAAGCTCCACTACAACCAATGCCCCTAGTACAAGAACCATTCAGCAGAATTGGTATCGATATTGTCGGACCTATTGATCCCACGAGAAGAGGTCATAAATACATCCTCGTTGTGGTAGACTATGCCACTCGCTACCCAGAAGCTTTCCCCTTAAAGGCCACTAATATACAACAGATATGTGACGTACTAATTCCTTTTATAGGTCGAGTAGGGATTCCAAGAGAAATTGTTACAGACCGAGGAACCAACTTTATGTCCAGTGTGATGAAACAAGTCTGCAATACATTAAAGATAGAACATCTGAAGACCGCAGTATACCATCCACAAACGGATGGATTAGTAGAACGCTATAACCAGACTATCAAGCAGATGATTCGGAAAACAACCTCACCAGAAGACAAAGACTGGGACCGAATATTACCATGGATACTAATGACCCTCAGAAATACTCCACAATCTTCCACAGGCTTTTCACCCTTCGAATTATTGTTTGGAAGACCCGTGAGGAGTTTGTTAGACGTGTTGAAAGAGAATTGGGAGGAACAACCAGAACAGGAGTTGTCCCTAACTGAATATGCCTCACAGCTGCAGGAACGAATAGAAAAACTAAGGATTGTAGCAAGAGACAATCTTCTCCAAGCTCAGTTGAACCAAGAGAAGTATTACAACCAGAAAGCCCAACTTCGTACCTTTAAGAAAGGAGATCAGGTTCTAATCTTAATGCCCACATCAGACAACAAGATGTTAGCCAGTTGGAAGGGACCGTTCGAGATCCAAGAGGTTTTGGGACCATTAACCTATAAAGTGAAGCAACCCGGTAGTAGACTGCTGTGTCAGACGTATCACGTGAATTTGCTTAAGAAGTGGATTCCACCAATACGGAACGTTGCTATGATCACTAACGATGTACCGTTAGAAGGAAATTTTCCCCAGATAAAAGAGAAAATAGGTGTCGAAGGGTTAAATATCAACATGGAGTTAACGACGCTGCAGAAATCTGAGTTGTCTCATCTTTTACAAGATTTTGATGACATATTCTCTTCCCTTCCAGGCAGAACTAGTCTAACCTACCATCGTATAGAAACTAAACCAGGGTCTATAGTAAGACTCAGACCCTATCGGATACCTGAGTCAAAAGTAAAAGCCATCAACCAGGAAGTGCGAGAGATGCTAGATTTAGGGATCATCAAACCATCATTTAGCGACTGGAGTTCCCCAGTAGTCCTGGTCCCGAAGCCAGATGGTAGTGTAAGATTCTGTATGGACTTTCGGAAATTGAATGAAATTTCTAAATTTGACGCCTATCCGATGCCACGCATCGACGATCTCTTGAATAACCTAGGGAAAGCCAAGTTCCTGACTACCATCGATCTGACCAAGGGCTATTGGCAGGTACCGTTATCAGCGGCCGACAAAGAGAAAACAGCCTTTGCTACTCCGACCGGACTTTACCAGTTTACGGTATTACCCTTTGGCCTACATGGCGCACCAGCAACCTTTCAAAGATTGATGAATCATTTGATAAAAGGACATGAAGGATATGTTGGTGCATATTTGGACGACATCATTATATATAGTAACACCTGGCAAGAACATATGATTCATCTAAGAAAGATGCTCGGAACACTGAAAGGTGCTGGTTTACATATAAATCCTAAGAAAACACATATGGCTGAGTTCCATACGAAGTATTTAGGGTATTATGTTGGACAAGGGATAATTAAACCCCAAGAGGAGAAAGTAAAGGCCATCAAAGAGCTGAAGTTCCCGGAAAATCTAAAACAAATACGGGCCTTCCTTGGTTTTGTGGGGTATTACAGAAGGTTTATTCCACACTTTTCTACTTTGGCTACTCCACTAACAAATCTGTTGAGAAAACCCTCCTTACCAAAGAAGGAGTGGCAGAATACTGAAGCTATGGAAGCCTTTAATGCTTTAAAGGAAGCTCTTACCAGTAAGGCAATGTTACAATGTCCTGATTTTGAATCCCCATTTGTTCTTCAGACAGATGCTTCAGGAACGGGACTTGGGGCAGTCCTTCTCCAGAATCAAGGGAACGGCGAAAGACATGTGCTGTTCATCAGTCGTAAATTATTACCTCACGAACTTAACTACCCAACAATAGAAAAGGAATGTTTAGCTGTTAAGTGGGCCATTGATGCTCTTAGATACTATCTGCTGGGACGTGAATTTACTCTAATAACGGATCATGCACCGTTGGTATGGTTAGCACGTAACAAGGACTCAAATCAAAGAGTACTAAGGTGGTTCCTTTCCCTCCAGCCCTTCTCTTTTAAAACTGTTCACCATCCTGGGAAGCTGATGTCACAAGCCGATTATTTATCCAGGGCACAAACCCTTCCCGAACGTAAGGGTTTAGTAGAGGGGGTGTGACGTTCTGATGTAACTTATATAGACACTTATCCCGAGTTGTGATGATATTGAGAACCAGGAAGTCCCTACTGTATGGCCTTTCCTCTAATGCCTGAAAATCTTTGTTGTTGGTCGCCTAGGAGATGAGAGAGCGGGAGGACGGGAGCGAGACGGACGGTTTATCCTGGGCGTACTGAGGAGTGGAGAGGAGAGACCTGAAGAGGGGAGTCGGAAGCGGGCTTGTGCGGTGTATGTGAGAAGACCCCAGAGTGTGAAGCTGGTCGTAGCGTGTTATCACCATTTTATTCAGGAGCGCTGTTCCCTGACAAACAAGGCCGTATGTAAACGAGAAAAGGGAAAGTGACAAGGTAAACATTCAGCCGAACCTGGTGCGACGTCAGTTGCGGCCGTCGGCTGTGTAATCGAGTCGGACGGAAACTACGCAGTCGGAGGTGAGTGAGCGAAAGAGAGAGAGAGAGAAAGGAAAACTCTACCGCTTTACTCAGAAGCAGATTGAGTACAGAAAAGGCAACCGTTGTCGCTCGAAAGACCATAAGGAAGTTAGCGCCGTTGCGCTTTTGCTAGAGACATTAGTATGATCAACCAAGTTGAAAGTATTTTATAAGTTTAAATACGCGCCGTTGCGCAATCAGCGTTTGGGAACTGTTAAGAAAAGAAAAGGTTTAAGTCTATACCAGTGAAGAAAAAATTAGCATCCAGGCAATACAAGGTTTACTAGAAGAGTATATATTTAAAATATAAAGTGATTCGTTATGGACGGGGGAAAGAATATTCCCATCTGAGAAACGCTGAGTAACAAAAGGAAGCTGAATCGCATTACAGTCAAAGGCGACATCAGAGCTCATGATCAAGAAGAGACGCATACAAATAAAAGAGTGTGAAGTTGAGAAAGAGAGAGAAAAGGAAAGATAAATAGTTAGAAACCAAGACAGAGAAAGGAGAGAAGAACAACGCAATAGTAGAGATCCTAAAGAGAAAGAAGAAAAGGGAAACCTTGAGAAGGAGAATTATATGTTTGTGACTGAAGTTTGAAACTTTATAAAGAAGGAAACTATAGACTCTTACCTGATCTGCTGACAAAAACCTCCGTCCACATGAAGCTGGAAGTCATCAAGAGAAGTTGTATCCTTTTCAGTACCTAAAAGAAAGAAAGTAAATATTACATTAATAAAAGAATTGGATTCTCATTGTAATCCAAACAACCTACGTATTGGCTCTGAGTATCATTCATGTATTAAAGGCCATTCTCACACCTTCCCTGCACTGAGCAACGGGAGGCCTGGCGATGGGGACATGCAGCACACATAAACTTTGTTTGTTACAGATTCTAGTCAGTTGCAACGTGTGCACATTACATGTAATACAGGTTGCAATTTGACATTCACACCACAGTTCCTCTTCCCAGAAACCTTCCTCATTTCACATACGTTTTCAGTGGCTAATGTTGCTTTTTTCGCAAGGTTACAAGTAGAGGGTAGGGTTGGTCTATTTAGGGCAGGTAGACAGGATGCTCTACTTACAGAGCTTCTTATAACCCAAATTCCTGATATTGCCGATGCTTGTTTATTTATGTACTAAGCCATTACATGCAGAAGAGATTCTCATGAAAGTGCCATTGTGAAAATCACGCTTTTTCAATTACTTCATCCCAGGCCATCTATCGAAGCTTCCTCTGTGATCAATCTAGATTGTCTCTGCTCTAAGTTTTGTACAACAAAAGGGTTGGTGCCTTCCAGGCACTCTACTGGGTCTTATCCTTCCCCCTCAAATGTTCCTCCTACACTCCACCCACTGTCTATCCTCACTCCCTTACAGTTCCTCCTCTATCCCTTCATCGCTCCTCTCTCTCTATTGCTTACCCCAACCTCTGAACTTACCACCCCTTCTACTCTCCCCTCTTCACACTATTACTAATCTCACCTGACTCTGGGAACCAATCTGTGACTGCTTTTTCCCCGTTTACACACGTAAGAGACGTTAAAACCACCTCTAAGACCCCCCCTCCCCACTTTTCCAGCACCGTTTTTGTAACACCCTTTTAGGGATGCTCTGCTGTTTCTCTGGCATGCTGTGGTTTTGAAAGTTAATTTTGCAAGTGCCAACCCACTAAAACCATGGTTTATGACTCTCAATTTGTGCTCGAGAAGTCATCTAGAAATGCGATAGGACATAACTCATGTTTGGGTATGCACCAATGCTTAATCGGCATTTGGTTTACTAAAGTGTACATTTATTGTATTGGCAACTGTGAGGAGTCAGAAATGCGAGAAGGACACAAAGGTATAGTTTTCTCAATATTTGCCATTTTTATAAAAGGGGTGAGATAAATGCCTATTTTTCCCTACCTTAACAATGATCTCCCCTACCTAGCAGACTAACTAAAGAAAAGTGACCTAGTGTTCAAAAAGTCTCTGACTCTCACACTAATACACAACAAAAGTATATAAGGAATATTTGGCTGTTATGAAGGCATCATGTTAAAGTAAGATCCAGACGAGATTCAATGTTCTAAATCAAATGGTTTATTTTTCTTAAATGTCAGGATGGAGTAAGGCCTAATTTGCCCTTTGCTAAGGTGGGATTCCCTACATAAAGAAACTAAGGATAGCCTGTGTCAGTACGTTCAACTCAAAGTCTGTCTGTGTCCAAAACCTATACTTGCCCTCAGGTTTATGGTCATTGCATCGAAAATAAAAGCATCGAAATTCTATGTTTTACATTAAAAGTACATATCCATCAAAACGTTTCCATCTAATGGATATGTACTTTTAAATGTAAAATATAGCATTTCAATGATTTTATTTTCTACGTTAAAATGTTACATGGAGCTGTCCAGTGCTGAAATTTCAGCACTGGGCAGCTCCTTGTAGCGTTTTAATGTTTTTTTGTATATTGGGTGGGGGGTTTGCTCAACACTCCTTTTTGATTCTCCTTGACAGTTGCTTGGCTCTGCCACAACATGTTTTCCCCACGTTTGTATCTGTGAGATCATACTTATTTCAAATGTTTCAATTTAGTCTTTTGGCTTTGCCACAACGGATATCTCATACAGCCAGATTCTCATTGGCAGTCTTTTGGCTTTGGCCACAACTGGTATCGCCCCCCTCCCACTAAACTCTCTCTGTGGTGTTCACTCTTTTCCACCACCTTGCTTTCACATTATTCATAAGTGCTCATCACTTGCTTTTCACTTTGTTCATAAGTGCCTATCACTTTGTTCTGTATTCTCATATGCTCATCATATCCATCCTTTAGTTCGATATTAAGTATTACTTGTTGCACTCTTAAAAGTACTAATAAGATTTTGCAGCTTTTTCTGTATTCAAAACCCTCAATTTAGTTTCCAAAACCAATTGCTATAGTTTTCAGTTCACTCGGCATTAACATATGCCTGCTCGCAGCCTCTGGAGCGCCCCGGTATGAGTGTTCCCTTCTTTACACTCACCAGTATACGACCACTCCTCCGGGCATCTTCTTTCTCCTTTCTGGCTTCCTTTCACTCTGCTTGTGCTTCTCGGGAGCCCAGCGAGCAGCGCTCGCCGTCTTCAAACCTTATTGCTAGCACCTGCGGTGTTTGGGAGCCTTCAGTGTCCCACAGCTCTGGCTGTGGCTGCAAGGCAAGAGGTACTGCAGGTGTCTCAACCCTATCACGGCCCGCTCGGGCCCATAATCTCTGTTACCCTTCTGCTGCACACAGCATCTTTCCTGCTGGCCCCTCTCCAGCCTGCTCCACGTCTGCTATCTGCGTTCCACTCTGCAGGCAGGTCTCTCTCAACTTTTCCCTGGCGGTCTCTCATTTTATGCACCTGGGGCCTGTTAAATGATTGCAAGTGCAAGTACTTTACTTTAGTTGCCTGACCATAGTTAAGCCTATTAGCTGGACATGCCTGACTATTGCAATGGTACTCCGCCACTGTCCTCTTCCTCGTCTCAGTACCAAAGTGGTGTGAATAAATGGAAGTATGCATAACTCCCAGTTGTTTCTTACTTGTTTTGGTATTGAACTGATATTTCTCTGAAATAACAAGAGGAGGCTAATGTGTGTTTAGCCTGCCCAAATAATGCGGTGTCCTTCTAGTTGATCTCTTCATCGTCCCAGTAAAATAATGGCATTTCCGAGGGTCATTTTGAAAGGAAGTAAAGGGCAAGGGTTGACAGTAACCTATAATGGCTGCTGGGACTGAAGGTTCATGGTAAAAAGGGAATCGGGGATACCATGTCAGACCCAGGGACGTCCTCTCCCCACTCCCCAAGTCTCCCCCGCCCAGGTGATCCTCCCTTGCATTTCAACTCCTAACACGCATTTACTGTTGTTTTTCTGAAATGTGGTAAACTAGGGTTTTTTCTCCCCTCGCAGGATTCTCAAACTTAGGTGGCCTCTCTACTGTGTACCTAACACGCATTTACTGTTGTTTTTCTGAAATGTGGTAAACTTGTACTTGCCGCTCACTTCCTGTCTGCGTGCTCTCGTATCGTCTGTCTACCCCCCCTTACTCCCTCCTACTCCATGGTGCTCTCTATCTCGCCTATCTTCTCAAACTGCTTCTCTATTGACCATCCTGCTCTCCTCACTAAATCTGGTAGGAAAAAGTTTAAAAAGGACATCCTGGTCTCCAACCCAGGCCTCCCTATCGCTGACACCTACACTAGTGCCTGCTCCAAGGAAACTCTCACTGACATCCTCTTTTTCGTGCCTTCGCCTGACCTATGGACCCTTCATATGGTCTCTGTGCTCTCTCCTTTCTCCTCTTCTTCCATTAATGGTGGCACCCGTTGGGATGTTCTCTTGGCCTCCTTCCACTCCTCTAAAGCCATCATTAATGTCTATGCTAATGGGACCGTCTTGGTCCAAGGCCCTCAGGCCAACCTTCACCTCTTTGATAGACGCTTCCCACGCCTCATCAACTTCCTTTCCTCTCCTGCTGTCCCCCCTCCTCTGTCCTCGGCTACCTTGCCTCTACCCTCCCTCCCTGACCCCTCTCGTGCTCCTTCTTCACCCCCTTCTACACCTCTGCAGGGCATACCTCTGATCTGTACCCCTCCCCGGAAGTCCTTCAAGGATGGCAACCTTCTCCACTTTGCCACTCTTAACTCTCGCTCTGCCATCAAGCATTCCTCTGATATCTGTCGCCTTCTTGAGGAACTGGACCTTGACGTCCTCGGTCTCACTGAGACATGGTTCACGGCCAGCTCTGTCACCACCTTTGACACACTCCTACCTGATGGTTACAAGATTCTCTCTGTGCCCAGGCCCAACCGTGCAGGGGGGGGCGTTGCCCTTATCTTCACTGAGTGGATTCCTGCCACTGTCACTCTTACGCAGACCTACTCCTCTTTTGAATGTCTTGTCTGCCGACTCTCTCTCTCTCTCCTAGCCATTCCCTTACCGTGGCTACTATCTATCGGCCACCTGGTCAAATTTCCTCCTTCCTCTCTGAGTGGGCTGACCTCTCCTCCTCATTCCTGTCCTCAACCACTCAACTCCTCTTTCTTGGTGACTTCAACATCCACCTGGATGCCTCCTGTCCCCCCTCTGGACTCTTTTGTGACCTATGCGACTCTCTCTCACTCTCTATTCTCCCTTCTGGGCCTACTCATTCCGCAGGGCACACTCTTGATGCTCTGATCTATTCTGACCTTCCCCTCACCGTCCCTTTCTCCACTCCTCTCTCCTGGAGTGATCACTTTCTCCTATCCTCCCACCTCACCCTCTCTACCCCACAGGCAAAGCCACCCTCATCACTGCCACCCACCTTCTCGGTCATCCGACCCATGAAGCGCGTGTCAGTTGAGGCTTTCGCTGCCACCTTCTCGCCCCCCCATCCCCCTTCGGCTGACTCCCACCCTGACACAGCCCTCTCCATGCTCCACTCGGCTATATCTGACACTCTTGATGTCCTTGCCCCCGTCATGAGAATCCGCCTGAAGCCCAAAGCCAAATGTAACTCCTGGTATGACTCGGATCTCGTCACCCTAAAACACAAATGCAGGGTGGTTGAGAGGAAATGGCGTGCTTCGTGTTCATCCTCTGACAAACTGGCCTGCCGCCTGCTCCAAAGGCAATACCGTCTCTCTGTTCTCACCAAGAAGAGAGCCCTTATCCAAGCCCGCATCTGTGCGGCATCTAACAACTCGGCCGAACTCTTTAAAATCTGCAAGGAGCTTGCCAACCCTGCTGCAGTCTCTACCTCTCCTGTCCCCTCCCAGGCCCTCTGCACTGCACTGGCCTCTCACTTCATCTCTAAAACGCAGGACATCCTGTCCTCACTCTCCTCCTATCACCTCCCTCCCTCTCTTCCCTGCTCTTCCTCTGCCCTTCTGCAGCCATCCCTCCTCCCTCCTTCTCTGCCTTTCCCCTTTTTTCTGCTGACGAGGTTTCCAGACAAGTCCGATCTATGAAAGTCTCGTCTAAACAGGTTCACCCCTGTTCCTCCAAAACTATCAAGGACCACATGGACTCCCTGGCTCCTGCCCTGGCTGACTTTTGCAACCACTCCTTCGCCTCTGGAGTCTTCCCATCCCCCCTCAAGCACTCCCTTGTGCACCTATCGCCCAATCTCCATCACTCCCTTCCTGGGCAAGTTCCTGGAGAAACTGGCCATCTCCCAGCTTAACCTCTATGCTGAATCTGTTGGTAGTCTTCACGACCATCAATCTGGCTTCAGAGCTGCCAGGAGCACGGAAACTGCTCTCCTGAACATCCGTGAGGACCTGCTCTTGAACCTCGACTCCAACACTCTGTGTGTTCTCATTCTGCTCGATCTCTCTTCTGCCTTTGACACTGTCAACCATGCCATCCTGCTCAACCGTCTCCGTGATAACCTGAGTATCACTGGTCAGGCTCTGCCGTGGCTGACCTCTTTCCTTTCCAATCGACCCTCCCAGGTCCAACTGGGGTCCTTCCTCTCTGACATCTTTGTCTCCACCTGTGGTGTCCCCCAGGGATCTAATCTCTCTCCCTGGCTGTTCAACCAGTATCTGGCACTCCTTGCCCACTGCATCGCCGCTCTCTGCCCCAACTTTCAGTGCTATGCGGACGATACCCAGCTCATTTTCAGGCTACCCTCGGCCTCCTCCTCTCCTTCCCTCATCTCTGACTGTCTGTCTGCTATCCAGGAATGGTGTGCCGCCAATGACCTCTGCCTTAATGCCAGTAAGACTGAGATTCTACTCATCGGCACACCCACTCCCTCCTTCCCTGCAGCTCACTGGCCAGCCTCTCTTGGCCCTCTTCCTGCTCCTATCTGCAAGGCAAAAAACCTCGGGGACATCTTCGACTCCACACTCTCCTTCTCTCCTCATATATCTGACGTCTCTAAGAAGTCACACTACCAGCTGCACCTCCTCAGAGGTATTTTTCCCTTCCTCTCCTTCCCCCAGAAGCTCACTGTCTCCCGAGCCCTGGTTCTCTCGAAGCTGGACTACTGTAACAGCCTCTATCTTAATCTGCCTGCTTCCACTCTCTGCCCTCTGCAACTCATCCAGAACAGAACTGCGAGACTTGTCCTTGGCCTCAAGCCCAGGGACCGTATCTCTCCAGGATTGAAATCTCTACACTGGCTCCCAGTGGCTGCGAGGATTAAGTTCAAAACCCTCTGCATTGTCCACAAGGCCTTCTGGGGCCTGGGGCCTAAATACCTTCAACTCTCTCTTCCTAAATATCTTCCTTCCCGAGCCCTTCGCTCATCCGTCTCCAACTCCCTCAGGGTTAGCCTCTTCTCGAAGCAACGAGCTGGGGGTAGATCTCTCTCGCGGCAGGGGCCTCCTTCTGGAACAGCCTTCCTGCCTCCCTGAAACTTGAGGAGAACCATCTCCGGTTCCGGAAGCACCTCAAAACCTTCCTCTTTGCCTCTTCTTTCTCTCTCCCTCTCCCCTGCTAAATCCTTCACTGAAACTGCACTGAATCTGCAACTGGGCCACTCTCACCGACCTCGGTCCTGGGCCCAGCCACTCTCCACTTGCACTGCCTCCCTGGCAACCTCTGCACTGCGGTCTGGCTCTGAATCCCTACAGCCCCCCCTTCCCAGCACTTGTCTGCACTTACTTTGCACTTGCCACCAGCTGGCCCTATTTATTTATTTATTTTATTCTACTTACTTGTACTGCACTTCCCCCCTCCCCTTTCCCCTTGCACTTTTCCCTACCCCTACCCCTGCACTTGCGCGATCTGAATGACACCTGGCCTAGTAGGATCGTTGTCTGTGTTCCCCTTGTTTCCCCCCTCCCTGCCTCGTCGCGCCTTGAAACACTTGTGTATAGGTGCATTACAAATGCCATATCATATATCATATCAGTGCCGGGATCCAAAAGCGATGGTCTTTCCCTGGCCACCTGCGTAGAGGATGTCGGCGAAAAGGAAATGAGGATGCCCTCAGGTTCCTCAAACTGTCTTTAGTTTGTATTTTGTATTTGTATTTTATTGGGATTTATATAGCGCTTAAATCTGAAGCCCTTTACATGAGAACAGGAGAATACATAACAAGCATAGTAACAATGAAACAAGTTTCAGAAAACAGTACTTAGAGCAATTTACATGAACAGTAAGGTATTACATGGCTGAAACGGGAGGTGGGGGGAGGTAGTAAAAATGTAGGAAGTGGGGTAGGACCAACGTGAAGGAGATAGCTCAGGTATTATGATGGAGATTGGAGGAGGTAAGACTTGAGAGAAATGCGGAAGGAGGTGTAGGAGGAGATGGAGCCTATGGGGAGGGGAAGATGTTTCCAGTGGAAAGGGGCGAAAAGTTGAAAAGATCTGAGACGGGATGGGGCACAGGGCAGGGGAGGAGAGGTGAGAAGAAAGAGGTCAGCAGAATGAAGTGGTCGGGGGGGAGAGTGGAAGGTGAGGAGAAAGGAAAGGTAAGGTGGGACGAGACCATAGAGGGATTTAAAGATGAGGCAGAGGAAGTTGAATTTGAGAAGGGAGTGGAAAGAGAGCCATTTTAGGGAGGCGAGAGAAGAGGAGATGTGATCACGAGGAGAGAGAAGACAGAGCATGCAGATAGCGGAGTGGTAGACAGATTTGAGAGGGGAGAGATGGGAGGAGGGGAGACTGAAGAGTAGAGAGGAGCAGTAGAAGAGTCTAGAGAAGATGAGGGAGGAAATGAGGAGTTTAGTAGCATGGAAGGTGAGGAAGGGACAGACTTTACGAATGTTATAGAGGTGGAAGTGGCAAGAGCGGGAGGTGATTGAGATGTGGTGGTAGTTCAACAAAGCAATATACCAGTTCAAACCTAAAGGTTTCAAAAAGTACTCCTTGTGACTAGGGTTGGACTCCCTTCCCTGGATCAATCCAGGAATACCTTGAAGTTCTGATTCAACAAGGTTCTGTTCAATGTAGCATAAATGGTCTGTTCCATCTACTACGTCCTTCCACTTTGTAAAATAAATGTCTCTTTCACAAATGTTGGTTCACAAATCCAAAACAACTGTTGGTTTTCACATATCCTTCTTATTGAGGCAGATGACTCTCTCCCAAAACACAAGTTCAAAAACCAAAATAATTGTTCTCTTCAGAATGCCAAACCATTATCGGCATATTACACTTTCTTCTAATGAAACACTTGGCACAGCAACTACTTTTGATAATGCAACAGTTTTTCAAAAAGAGTGATAGTTAATAAGATCTTTCCACCACACCTTTTTTTGCCACAAACACACTTCTTCAAATCATCTTCTTCTGTCATGGTATACTAGCCTGCCATGACTAATTAGTATGGTCCCTTTCCTGGTGTACTCGTTTTACAGGAAGAAAACTACAACTACAATGGCTTTTAGTGGTGATGTTTGTTCCAAGATTCCCCACACCAGTATTTCTTGTGAGGAGGATTTAACAATGATTGCCTCTTCTTGTAGTCTCTTGGCAATGTGGGTTCCAATTTTCCCAACCTGGAAACTCAAGATAGAAGAATTGTTTTCAGATTGCTTCTTATCTACTTCTTGGTAGCCTTTTGGCTGTTGGCAATGTGGGCTACAAATTTCGCCCTGTTGGGTTCCCATATAAGGAGAGTTGTGTGCTTATCTCTGTATGGTTTCTTCACAGCCTTTTGGCTGTTGTCAATGCTGGTTATAGGTTTCCCCCAAATGGTATTCCACGTAAGGTGAGTTATGCCCTTGCCGCCTCTTTAATGTTTTCTTACTTGTTCGGTATTCAAAATTGTAGTTTAACAATTTTCCTTTTCGGAGGACCCCGGGGTCACCGTTAGCATCCATCTAACTCACTGGTCTTCTGCTGCACCTGCTCTTCAAGGTTGGCTGCTGCAGCGGGACTACCTTCATCCTGCCGCACTGTCTCCAGCTCCTGCATGCCTTTGGTGGACAGCATGGCTCATCCCTGGAGCTCTGACGATCTTCCACAGCTTGTCGCACACTGAAACACCATACACTGAGTTGGTAGCACGTCTCCCCCTCAGCTGTGCTTCTTGTCCACACACCGTTTCCTGTTGTGCGTACTCTGCACTGCTGCTCGCCTTTGCTCCTCGAGTTGGCATTAGCTGGCGCTCTTCCTTCTCTTCCTTCCATGGCAGCTCCAGCAACTCGGGCGGCCTCTGCTTCATCTACTCCCTCTACGTCTCCTTTCCTCAGGTGTAACTCATTCCTGAGTGTAAACGTACCGCTCAAGTGCTTTGGACTGTAAGAACTAGACCGCACATTATGATTAACATCACTTTCAATCCTCACCGACTCTGAGCCCTTCTTCCTCGTCCCAGTACCATATGCATTATGGGTACTGAAGTCCATAGTGGATTGTAGAGCAGCACCTTTAGTTTGTTCTATTTTACAATAAGCCAATAATGTTTTAGGAAGTGTAGGGGAATGAGGAGGTAAAGAGGTCACCAGTTGCCCTTGATATAAGTCCCCTCTCATGTGATCCTCCCACATAATGCCACCTCCAGGGTCAGGATCAGGTAGCGGCTGCCTTCCCCTGGCCACATGATGGTCTCACTAGTTTCATCACATAACCCTGGTGGGGATCTGATGTAAACCCCAGCTAAACTGTGGTGCATTGTTATAATTAGTATTTTGCATGATATTGCAACTCAAAATACACCCCAATGCCAGTGTCTGAAGATGAACCAGATGACTGCATGAATGCCAATGATGGGGAGGTGGAATGTTCCACTGTGCAAATGGAAATTGTTAAGAATTTCTTTACCTGAGAAATCTTAAATGTCATCACACTATGCACTAAATGAAAGGATGTATACTAATTTATTGCACTTTTCAAAGTCATAACGACCAGAATGCCTAACTTTTAAATTTTGCATAGTACATAAGTAACATCATGCAGATGTTTAGTCCATGATAAATGTTTAAACCTTTTAACATACTTCCACTAGAATTAAACTATAACAGTATAATAGCACTGATAATTGCACAGTTCCTGTGTATTTCTTCATACTGTATGGACTTCAACCTATGGAACATATCTAAATATTTAATGTCCAATTCTTTTGCGGAGGAATGTTCCTGATCTCCCACCATCCGCCCTAACAATTCCACGCCACAACCTGGCACAATAAACAGGATGTTTTTAATGTGAATAGTTTGTTTTATTTAAAATAATAAATCAGAAAAGGAAAAGTAGTCTCGTAACTTTGAATGCTAGGGAATTTAAATACAATATTCCACTTAAATGCAGGCTGCTTTTCTACAGAAAAGTAATACAACCTTCCTGCTGTTATGTCGGTAATGTGTACATGCACAATCCTTACAGACAGGCATTTGTATAAAAGCAAATATGCATAACTATTGCAGACAATAAAGTAAAATCATCTCAAATATGACATACAAATCGTCATTGAACATGGAATTAAACTACAATTCACTTAGTTTTGTCTAAAACCATCGGCAAGGGTTTTGGCAGACCCTACCCCGGAAAATATTTTCTATCCCGGGGCACATGGATAGATTGGGTCCTTGTGAGATTATGTTTTTTTGAATAGAAGGATTTTGTCTTTTGTGTACATAACAGTGTTAACTTTAACAGAAGGATTCAAGGCCATAACCCAGACGTGCCTTAAGGTTATACCTTTGTCAAGCAGCAATACAGGATACTTTCTCTAATTCTTTTTCCAGTTCTTTTGCATAGGTTGCTTCTTCACTGAATTTGTACATTGCAATTGTGTTGAACATTGTAAATGTGTTTTTCTCCTGGCCTTTTCCTTCTTTTCCTTTCATTTTCCTCTCTTCCTCTTTTTGCTTCACCTCTTGCATTGTGTGTATGTAGATGATTTCATTAAATGTTTTAAATTTCTGTAATTGTTTTTGCACATAGTGATTTGTTTATATTGAATATCGGCACACCTCGACTTTCAATTGTCTTTTTGCCAAATGCATTAATAAATTATGCAACACCTTTGGGGTAATCGGAGGTTGGCCTAAAGAGTTTTGCAAATGATTTAAACCCAGCTGCACCAACCTTATGTACAACAGTGCTGCTTTTTTTATTCAGGCATTTGCATAAAAGCAAATGTGCATAACTATTGCAGACAAAAGAGTAAAATCATCTCAAATATGACATCCATGGTCATTGAACATGGAATTAAACTACAATTCACTTAGTTTTGTCTAAAACCATCGGCAAGGGGTGGCATCAGAGAGCAAAATATTAGGATAGCATAAAACATTCCTATTTTAGGGCTAATTCAACTCTTAAAATAATGGGCACTATTGCTGTCTAGCTTCGTCATAGATACAAGAATGTTTCAGAAGGATTCACTTGGTTAAATGTATTCTTTAGTTTTATGTTCAGGGTATAAGCTTTTATTTTGTAGAGCGAAATATCTTGATGTATTACAGGGTCGCACAAGCATGAGCATATAACATTAAAACAGAACAGAATGAGTAAATTATCTTTATTTGGCATTATGAGTCCACTCAAAGCACAAGCCTTTCTTTTCTGTGCAATGCTATCTTGAAAAATGTTGTTGATTATTTAAATTAACATTATCTTCTTGTGAAAGAATGGGAGGAAATAATCTTCCTAGCCCACTTTGAAGGGTATCAACCTCTATTCAGAATTATTCTTTTATGGAATCTATGGTTTTCGCAGGTCAAGAAGTTTATCAATTCCATGAAAATCCATAGGTCACACTGTATGCCATGCTTGGAAACACGTATATAAATTGTTCTGGGAAAACTCTAAGAATTAATGAACACTTGACTCCTGTCATAGACTAATATGCCCTGCACAATTGTAGACTCTAAGGCATTCCATTTTAATAATAGGTCCACAAGTTTCATTTACAGGTCCTGTCCCCATTTAGTAGCACAGTTTTTAAACAGAGTTCCCACTAAATACTTTTAAGGGCCATCTGGGTTTAAACTAGTTATTGGGGCAATTATTTAAATGCACTAGGGTTATTGTACTCCCTTTTAGTTTGTCTTTTAAATGCCCAGGTAGGAACATCAACAGCTTGAGGCAACCTTGCCAGATAACCTCTTCCCTTTGCTCTGTTCCCCATCTCCCTTATCCCTCTCAATCTGTTTCTGTTTTGGAAAAGACATCTGCATTCTGCTCCCACGGTGAATGGTCTTCTTAAGAATGATTTCCATCAGCTATACCCAGGTGGAACCCCATTCAGCTCTTGTTCTTTCTGCCATACTCTATTCTTTGCTGCTTCCCCAAGAACTCTCCCAATGTCATGTGTTTAACTTTAAATACTCAACAAACTCAACCCATTGACCATCATTTGATTCAGCAATTTATGATTGAACAGTGCCTTTGATAGGTACTTTGCACGTCCTTACACCCACAAGAATCCTTCCCTTTGCTTTGATTGGTGCAATGTATTTTGCCATGTCATCAGGAAATGTGTTTAATGGGGAGTCACCCCACCCCTTAGGTGTTCCTAATTGGACTGAAAAATGTATTTTCCTTGTAATTCTTTTTATTTTTTATATTTTGCTTACTGTGTTACAGTTATGACAAAACTTTTCACACAATTATTACTCCATAAGAAAACATGTTAAAATCCCAAACAAGAAAATTACATGGTACAACACAAAATAATACAAATAAAAACAGCATTGTCTTAAAATCACAACCAAAATAATGCAGTTAATCTTGTTGAAGCTTTATCACGTCTAGCATGTATAAAAGAACTTCATCTACAAAGCAATAACTCACTACCAGTCCTCTAATTAACCATGGATGTACTTCCGATTTATTCAGCAATCTGGCAGCAGCAACTTGCCAAACATTCACTGTTGCTAATGTTATGTTATGGTCATTTGTATAGCGCACGGTCGCCCAAAGGCATCATGGCACTGGAGAGGCAAATAACTAAACAACCAGGTGACAAAGACCAAGGCCAATCAACTGAATTAATCAAAATAGATATGTTTTTAGGGCTTTACGAAAAACCCAATGATTTTGCATATTTTTAATATCAAGCGGGAGACCATTTCACAACAGAGCTGCAGCGATGGAAAAAGCCAGTCCGCCAACACGGGCAAGCCAGAAAGGAAGGCACACAGAGCAGGCCAGCGGATGTGGAACGCAGCGAGTGCTTAGGGAGGTAGCGCAAAACTTAGTAGAAGATACTTTGCTCCTTGATCATGTAGCGTCCGATGGACAATACACAGTGGTTTAAATTGTATATGCTGAGCCACTGGAAGCCATTGGAGGGAACACAGCAGTTGGGAAATAAGGGCCCCAAATGGTGACCCTGTTTTCACCCGAGCGACCATATTTTGAAGCCACTGAAGTCGGCAACCAGACCTTTGGGCTGAACCAGATAAAGAGAGTTGCAATAATCCAGCCAGATTAATACCATAGCAGCCACAACCGGCGGACGTAATGCCACTGGGATCAGGTGGAGTACCTTTTTTAGGATTTTCTGATGGAAGTGCCCTGACTGACAGACAGCTGATACTATAGACGAGGTAGCAGATATAATCACCCCTATGTTCCTCACCTTCACCGAGGGCACCGGGAGAGAACCCAAGGAAGCAGGCCAAAATGGAGCAATCCAAAGAGAAGGGTCAGGGGGGAACCAACCACCAACACCTCTGTTTTGTCCCCATTCGATTTCAACCAGTTGCAGCCCATTCACTCCCCGACAGCAGTCAGGCACTTATGAAGGCACGACGACACTTCAGTCCTGTCCATATCTAAACAGATCAGGATATTGGTGTCATCCCCATAAAAATAGCACCTGACGTCGAAGGAGCGGATGTGATGGAACAACATAGAATGTAAATGTTGAAAGGAATGGAGGACAGAGCGGAACCTTGTGGGACACCACAACTAAGGTGACAAGAATTCGATGTGTAAGGAGGGAGAGAAAGAAATTGGGACCTATC
The DNA here is from genome assembly GCF_040938575.1 of Ambystoma mexicanum. NCBI lineage: Eukaryota > Metazoa > Chordata > Amphibia > Caudata > Ambystomatidae > Ambystoma > Ambystoma mexicanum. The sequence continues at coordinate 807,871,825 of NC_090936.1, forward strand.
AGCCAGAAAGGAAGAGAACCAGGTCAATACCTGACCCGATATGCCGGTCTGAGCAAGGCGGGTGAGCAGGGTAGGGTGATTCATGGTGTCAAAGGCAGCTGACAGATCTAGTCAAATCAGGGCGCCGACCCAAACCCTGTCCACCAGCCTGGCCATGACATCCTGGACAGAAACTAGGACACTCTCTGTGCCCCTGCCATGATGAAAAACTGACAGTACCGGGTGAAGTAGATCGCAGGATTCAAGAAAAGAAGACAGAATAGGGTAAACCAGTGATTCCAAGAGTTTCATCAAAAGACAAATCGGCTAGAAATTAGATAGTAATGAGGGAGTAATGAGGGATCTAATGACGGTTTCTTCAGAAAGGGGATAACGATGGCGGCCTTAAGCTTCGAGGGTATACATCCAGATTGACAGGAGGAATTTACAGCAGCTGTGATCTCCCCTGGAAGGTCAACAGTAATCTCTTTCATGACTCGCAGTGGTACCACGTCCGAAGGAGCATTAGACTTAATCTGAAGCAAGGCATTTCGGACCACCTCCTCAGAAAAAAGAGGGAAGGAGGACCACCTAGAGTGGGAGCCACTCACGCCCTCTACATGGGGGGGGGCATTCACATCACTGGATATAGGATCCAAGGGGATAGAGTTCTCAGCAATATTAGCACAGATGACCATTGCAGGCCTGCAGCCTGAGACACATCTTATCCAGAAGTATATATATCATCTGCATTGCAGGACATGATGTTAATACATGTCTACTTGTTTCTATTCACAGTTGATCTCCACACAGCCTGCATGTGCGTTGACTCCACGGTATGCCCAACCATGCTCTCCTATTGACCAATACCTCCAGTTTGTTAAGCCTAATTTTCAAAAAAGTTCTTCTCATTAATGGAGACGCAAATTGATATATGTATCTTTGGGGATTTGTGTAAGGGAAAACCATTTGAGAATATATAAGAAGGGATTTCAATTTGGCTATTTTCTCATGACAAGTGATTGTGAGGGGTCAGAAAAGTGAGGTGGCCAACGCAGTAAAGGGTTTTTATTAACTGAAAAAGGTTGAATAAATGCCTCACTATCCATACCTAACGTGGATTTTCCTGCCTATAGTAAACTGAAAGGGAACACTCTAACCAAGGGATCTCTAAACCCTCACACTTATACAATGGTCAACACAAAAAGATATAACATGGCAACTCAATTTAACAAATGGATACAACATGTAACCTGGTTCACAGTATAGTGAATGTCTCTTGTCATGGAATGGGCAAACTCCCCTTTCTCAGATCTAAACAAGGTTATGTCCACAGCTCAAAAGAAAAAAAACAAGGAAATGTGTTTTTAACACAAAGTGCTGTTGCTTCAATAAAGTAACTTGTCAAATTCCAAAGTTCTCACTCCTCCTGGAATAAGAATTTTGCCCAAGTATCCTGAAAAGGAAAAATCAAAAGTTCTCACACCTTCTGGAATACATCTTCAAATGTTTGGTTAGAATGGTCTGCTTCAGGAATGACTGCACGAAGAATTGTAATTTTTCCTTACACAGCTTTCACAATTCATCCCCAACTGCTATGACTTAATATGCTACTCTCTGTGAGAAACACATGGTGACAACAAGTAAGACTGACACAAGTGATTACAGTTCACAGGTGTTTATTGAACAATAAATGCTGTATGCAGGTTGGAAAAACGCCTAATCTAAACCTAACTCTAGGATGGAAACAAGCGTCAACCATCAAATGAAAAACAAGGCAGTCCTAGTGGTGTTGTGTCAAATCAAAAAGGTCTATACTAAGAAACCTATTGCCAAATCTCACAACTAATACAAAAAAGGGGTGTGGGACTGTTCTCAAGGAAAGAAAGAAGTGCTCTCAAATAATATGTCAGGATGCGGTAGCCTGGGCCTCCCTTCCCAACATTTTGGACACAGGGTTAGATGGGAGCTTGGTGCACAGTACGGTCTTGGGCCTCTCTGGCACGAGATTTGGAGCACAGTATGATCTGGGGCCTCTCCAGCACGAGACGAGAGTTCCGATGGTTGTTCTAAGGCCGGCCGATGGCCAAGTCTTGTTTCCTTAGAAAGCCTATCACCTTCAGGGCCTGTCGTGTTCCAATAACAAAACAAAAGTTCCTTTAACAAAGAAAGTTATTTTCCCAAAGTTCACTGGGTGATGCGTTCACCCCTGGGTTTCACTCTTGTGGGCGCTGAACCTTCACGTATCGTGTTTTAAACTATATCACAGTTCCTTTATCAATCAATTTTGGGTGGTAGCTTCACCCCTGGATCTCCCTCGGTCAGGCTCGGACCCCTCTTCTCTTTATCTTCTTGGGTGTTGGCTTCACCCCTGGATCTCCCTCGGTCGGGCTCGGACCCCTCTTGCCTCAATTCCCTTGGTTTCTCAATGTTATTTTGCTGTGGGATTAATGTCCTTTCTTTCACAGTGCTTGTAGATCAAAGTCTTTCAATTGCCTTTGGAAATATGCAATGGTTCGATATTCTCAAGATTTATTAGCTTGTCTTTGCAAGTTTTCAAAGGTTCAATACGTGTGATGCTTTTCAGCCTGCTTTTGTATGTTAACAACAGTTCAGCACTCAAATCACTGTTTCTTCTGCCTTTCACTCACTTGTGAGTGACCCCCCCATTTGCTGACCACGAGGCCTGCATCGGAGCACCCGAGAGTCACTTGCGTGGCTTAGACTCACCAGGTAAGTCACCTCCAGGTGCTCTTCTCTATGTTAGCAGGACTGCTGAAACCGTGACTTCTCCCAACCAGGCCCACCTTCTGTCTTCAGTCGCCACCCTCTCCGCCACATTGATTTGGCGTTGCTCTGACTCCCGAGAGTCTGTGGTGCAACCCTGCCACCTGAAACCGCTCAACTGCTCACACTATGCCTGCTTCCTGCTTTGAAAGATCTGCACAACATAGTTTTTCCGGGTAAGCATTTCTCACACGCTTCCCACTGCACTACCTCTGCAGTTTTGGAGGATAGAGGCACAGCCCCTCTAAGGACTCAGAACGGTCCCAGTATCTTCCAGCTCCTCTACTCCTGTCTCCCACAGCATACACGGCCGGAACTTCTCCTGCTGCTTCTGCTTCTTCTTCACTTCTAGATGCACTTGAGGGGTCATTTTATGACTCTCAGTCTCCCGTAGGTGTGAGTCATTCTGGTTAATTAGCTGACCACTTTCACATCTTTGTTCCTCTGTATCCCTCTTCCTTGTCCCGGTACTGAGGGAATTATGGGACCTTTAGTCCCGAATGAAAGAGTTTGTTTTCTTTAGTCTTTCTGCAATTTGACTTCCATTTTCTACAACATTTAACACAGGGATATTACAAGAGTTAGTTAAAAGGCAGGTTGGAGAAGAGGAATATGATTCTTTGGCTTTGAGGCTTCCATTATTATACAACTTCCTCTTATTAGGCTTTTTGGAACTAGGGGGATTTATAACCACATGCATGTCTTGGGTTATAACGGGATGTTTGTTACTTTTACTACCACAATGTTCATGGCTGAATCTGTTTCCACTCAGATGGTCTACTTGTGGAACAATAGAATTATGATGGCAACAAGCCGGTTTATGGTCATTCAATCGAAAAAGATACATCGAAAAGACAATGGATCGTAAACTATTCATTGAAAATACATGCATCAAAATTCTATGTTTTACATTGAAAGTACATATCCATCGACACTTGTCCATCGAAAATAGCAATGGACAATTTCCATGGGTATGCACTTTTAAATGCAAAAGATAGCATTTCGATGCATTTATTTTCTACTTTAAAACATTACATGGAGCTGGCCAGTGCTGAAATTTCGGCACTGGCCAGCTCCTTGTAAGGTTTCAAAGTTTTTTTTTGTATATTGGGGGGTGGGATGGTTTTCAAGAACAGAAAGAAGTGTTCATAAATAATATGTCAGGATGCAGTAGCCTGGATCTCCCTTCCCCACGTTTTGAGCACGGGTAAGATGGGATCTTGGAGCACAGTACAAACTCAAGCTTTCCCAGCACGAGTCAGCAGTTCCACTTGCAGCTATCAGGACCGTCGATTGCCAAGTCTTGTTTCTCTTGAAAGTCTCCTGCCTTTGAGGGCTTGACGTATTCAATAACAAAACAAATGTTCCTTCAACAAAATTAAAGTTTGCTTCCTGGTTTTTCTTTGGGTGAGGATTTTTCATCCCTGGGTCTCCCTCTTCCGGGCGCTGGCCCCTCTCCCTCTCCCGGGTTCACTATGGCTTTTCCTTCACTCACAAATCTTAATGTCTTTTTAGGCAGTTCCAGTGGACATCCCTCGGCCGGGTTCACCTTTGTCACACTGTTCCTTAGGACTTTAGACTTGTCCCCCTTCTCGTCAGCATCCCTCTTCCCGGTTCACTCTTGCCAACTTCACATTCACTTTTACTTTCAAAGTTTACAGAATTCACTTCCCTTGCTTTCTCATGTGGCGGGATTCACTTCCCTTGCTTTCTTTATAGATCATAGATCAAAGGCTTTCGACTGTACAGGGATTTTGCTTGACCTCCTTTATGACCACTTTGACCTATCTTGGCGGCTCTCCTACGGCCTTTTGGTATCTATAGTTTTGCTCAGATGGGGATCGACCAGAGTTCCTCAGAACAGCATCCCTCTTCCCGGTTCACTCTTGCCAACTTCACATTCACTTTTACTTTCAAAGTTTACAGGATTCACTTCCCTCGCTTTCTCATGTGGCGGGATTCACTTCCCTTGCTTTCTTTATAGATCATAGATCAAAGGCTTTCGACTGTACAGGGATTATGCTTGACCTCTTTTATGACCACTTTGACCTATCTTGGCGGCTCTCCTACGGCCTTTTGGTATCTATAGTTTTGCTCAGATGTGGATCGACCAGAGTTCCTCAGAACAGCACCCACATGTTGCCAGTCCCCTTCTGCAGCTGGTCTTCCCTTTTCAATTTGACCGTTCTTTGAACTTTTCTCACTTTGCCACTTTGTGATTTTCATTCACCAGAGCCCGGTTCTTATCGGCTCTCCCCTCGACTCACCGGCTGTGATGAACCACTTTTCTTTCCTCTTTACTGGCGTCAAGGCCGGTACCACAGAAGCAGGAGTCTCCCTCGCTCGTCTCCCTCGCTTATCAGCGTCGATACACTCCTTATACTATTGACATCTGTTGCAACGCATTTGGGCTATTGTCCTCAGTCTTACGTTTCTTTCAGCGGAGGGTTCGCAGGGTAAGGTTGTTTCTCTCCTCGTCAGCCTCTCGATATCCTCGTCAGCCTCTCGATATTTGCCGCCTTTTCCTCCTCTTGAACTGCAGGGTTGCGATAGCTGTCTCTTCGTGCAGTATGCCTCGCTCGTACTGTGCTCTCTTGCTCCACCTTTTATCCCTGTAGGGAAGGGAAAGGGCCATTAGGTGTGTGTGATTCTGATCAATTGCCTGACTTTGCCTGACCCTTGTATTGGGACATGGCAGGTAAACGGCTCTGGTGTTAGTCCGTTCTCTGGTGTTCGTGTCAGAAAGGGGGGGGCAGTGGTTTTGGATGTCCTACGTAGTAGGATGGGGTAAAGGTGTTGACAGAAGGGGGATACAGCGTCTCACCCATCGGTGTCCCACTCCCAGAGTACCCTCATCCAGGTGATCCTCCCTCACTGGCCCACCCCCAGGAACTGGATCCAATAGTGATGCCCGTGTCCTGGCCCCCTGGATGACGGATCCACGGGGTCTAGCTAGGGAGACACATTCAGGTTTCTCACATACCCTTCCTCCATTCGATGTAGCCACATTTGCTTCACGGGGAACCGGGAAAGAAAATCCACGTTTCCCTGGTCTTTTCCCTTCCGGTGTTCCACTATGAAATAATAGGGTTGTAGATCCAGAAACCATTGCTTGACCTGAGGGTTGGACTCTTTACGTTGGTTAATTCAAACTAAGGGTGAGTGGGTGGTAACCAGTGTAAACTTTCGTCCCAATAGGTAATATCTAAGATGGATAATGGCCCACTTGATGGCTAGGGCCTCTATTTCTACCATGCAGTAGTTTTTTCATGTGGGAATAACTTGCGGCTACTGTATAGTATGGGTGTTCTAGTCCGTCACAAATTTGGGACAGGACGGCTGCTACCCCCGTAAGAGATGCTTCCATCTGAAGCACACACTCTTTCGAGAAGTCGACTACCTTTAGGATTGGGTTTTGGCTTAATGTCTGCTTTTAGATGTTATAGCATATCTCATTGTCATTGTTCCAGTGGAGTTTCTGGGGTTCGGCATTGTTAAGTTTATCTGTTAGCTGGGCTGTTTTATCCAAAATAGTTAGGGATAAACCTACAGTAATATCCTAATAGACCAAGAAAATCTCTAAGATCTCTTTTGGTTTTAGGAGTTGGAGTATCCAAGACAGCCTTTACCTTTTCATGTTGGGGTTGTACATTCCCATTCCCTACAAAAAAGCCAAGGTATTTCATGGCTGATTGGGCCAATATGCATTTAGCTGGATTAGCAGTTAGGCCAGTATTCCTGAGGCCTTTCATAATAGTAAAAAGATGGAAGAGATGGTCCACCCAGGTTTTACTATAAATGACAATATTGTCAATGTGAGCTCCACAGGAATCCGAATAGGGCTCTAGGATGTTATCCATAAGGCGTTGGAACGTAGCTGGTGCACCGTGTAGGTGGAAAGGGAGGACTTAAAATTGGAATGATCCCAGGGGCGTTGAAAACACAATTATTTTCCTTATCTGGCCCACATAGGTGGACTTGCCAGTACCCTTTTGTTAAATGTAGGGTGGATAGAAAGCTGGCTGTTCTAAGTTTATCAATTAGGTCATTGATGCGTGGCATGGGATAGGCGTTAAAGTCTGATATGGCATAAACCTGATGGAAGTCTATGCAGAATCTCCAGGAACAGTCCGGTTCAGTGACTAACACGATAGGAGAGGACCATGGACTTGAGGAGGGCTCAATGATATTAGCCTTCAACATCTTGTTGACTTCCTTGATCACTATCTGTTTTCGTGCCTCGGGTAGACAATAGGGTTTTAATTGAACTACATTGCCTTTAGGGGTTTGAATATAATGGTATGTATATTTTACTCTTCCTGGTTTTCTGAGAATACATCAGGGAATGAGACCACTACATCTTTTAGATCTTCTTGTTGTTGGAAAGATAACTCGGAAGGAATTAAGTCAAAGTTATCTATATCTTCGGGAACCAGGCAGGCTAGTATTTTGCCATGGGTGGCAGACTGGTTCTCCTTCCACTCTTTTGAGAGGTTGATGTGATATAAGTGGACTTTCTGTTTTTGGTCTGGTTGGGCTATTTTATATGTGCACGTTCCCTTCCGTTATATTACCTCGTAAGGTCCGTGCCACTTGGAAACAAGCTTGCTTTTGAGGTGGGTAAAAGGACTAGTAATTTCTGTCCAATAGAAAAAGATCTTAAATTTTCTTTTTTATCATAATTGGCTGTGTGCTGGCTCTGAGCCTTTCCCATACGATTACAAACTAAGTCCTGAACCAACTTCTTGTGTTCTCGCATTCTAATGATGGTTTGTGATATTGGAATGGGAGCCTCCTCTCCTTCTTCCCAGGTTTCCCGGAGCATGTCTAGGCCATCTCTCAGTTCTCTTCCATAGACTAGCTCAAACAGAGAGAAACACGTGGAAGCTTGGGGGGTTTTCCTCACTGCAAATAATGCCCATGCGATCATTCAATCCCAATCTTTCCCGTCCTTATCTACCAGTTTTCGTAGAATTAGTTTTACGGTCTTATTGAATCTTCTATTAGACCATCGGTTTGAGGATGGTACACAGAATTTTGCAAGGTGGTAATGTGGAGTAGCTCTTTGACTTCAGCCATAAGCTTACTCATAAAATTCAAACCCTGGTCTGTTAGTATTTCTTTGGGAAAACTGACCCTAGAGAAATATGGTAGAAGATGTTTTAGGATCTGCTGACTGGTATTATTTCTCATTGGGAATGATAGGATATGATATGATTGGTTATTTATAACGCGCTTAATACCCAGAGGTTTCTAAGCGTGGACCCGGGATCGAACCTGTGTTGCTCAGTGTCGTCTTGCTTCCAGGGCGAGCACATTGCCGCTGAGCTATTCACCCGAGATATGGAGGATATAATTATGCCTCGGGATATCGGGTTGCATAATCTACAATCACCAGGACATACTTGTTGCCCAATTTAGATGTTTCTAGAGGTCCTATTATGTCCATACCAATTTGAGAAAAGGGGACTACTATGATCGCTACCGGGTTAAGAGGAGCAGGGTAAGAGGGGCAGGCTCTGGGATGTGGGTGCTGGTCTTTTGACATATTTCGCCGGTTCGTTTGAAAGTTTTTATATTGGCGTGGATACCTGGTCAGTAAAGGTGTCCACTAATATGCGGCTGGGTTTTAACGTGTCCCAGTTGCCCGCCTGTGAGATGGGAATGTGCGATCTCTAGCACAACCTTTCGGTGGCTTTTTGGTATTACAGTTCTGTTTTTATAAAACCTTCTGGGGAGGTTTCTCTTCGGTAAAGTAACCCAAGTTTTAAGAAGAAAAAGGGACTTTCCTTCTCTATGCCTTCCTCTTCTGAAATTGCTTGTAAGAAAGCTTCAGCGAGGGCTGGATCATTTTGGTGGGCAAAGGCGAGGTCGGGATAGATGGTGGGTTCTGGTCCTTTCTTATCTGCGATGTTAAGAAATTTAGCAGCATCCCCAAAGCCTAAGTTACTTCTTTCTGTTAGATCTGGTTCACTTTCTTTGAATTGTGGGAGCAGAGCCCTTTCCAGAATTCCCTGTGCAATTTTGTCTCCCCAGCGTACTTTAAAGGGGACTTTGCCATGAATCTGTAAGAGAACCTTCACATCTGCCGGAAGTCAGGGTCAATAGCGCCCACTAAGACATCTATCCCAAAGTTCCATGCTAAGTCAGATTATGGGGCTAATCATGTATAGCAGTCCAGAGGGGTATCAAAACCAAGTCTGTAGGAATCATTTCACTTTTCACAGGGGGTATAATAGCTTCCCTACTGCTACAGATATCAAAGGCTATTGATTACTTGGTGGCGATGGAAGGGTTAGGCTCCCTGACTAGGTTTTTGAAATTGTAGGGTCCTCCAATGTGTTTCAATTGAGTCACATCCCATTCCTGACTCCATATATAAGGAACTCATGGTGGCAACAGTAAAGACAGACACACGTGATCACAGTTCAAGGGTGTTTATTAAACTATATGCAGGTTGGAAAACCGCCTAATCTAAAACTAAATCTAAGATGGGAGCAAGCAGCGACCATCAAATGAAAATAAGGCAGTCCTTGTGGCATTGTGTCAAATAGAAAGGGCCTATACTAAGAAACCTATTGCCAAACCTTACAACTAATAAAAAAAGGGTGAGGGATGGTTTTCAAGAAAAGAAGTGTTCACAAATAATATGTCAGGATGCTGTAGCTTGGACCTCCCTTCCCCATGTTTTGAGCATAGGGTAAGATGGGATTTTGGAGCACAGCACAAACTCAAACTTTCCCAGCACAAGTTGACAGTTCCACTTGCAGCTATCAGGACCGTCGATGGCCAAGTCTCGTTTCTCTTTAAAGTCTCTTGCCTTCGAGGGCCTGACGTATTCAATAACAAAACAAAAGTTCCTTCAACAAAATGAAAGTGTGTTTCCTGGTTTTTCTTTGGGTGAGGATTCTTCACCCCTAGGTCCCCCTCTTCCGGGCGCTGACCCCTCTTTACTTTCAGCCTCCCTCCTCTGGGTTCACTATGGCTTTTCCTTCACTTACAAATCTTAATGGCCCTCATTCCGAGTTAGGACGACGGCATGGAGTAAATAGCTCCATGGTTGGCAACCATGGAGCTATTTACTCCATGGAATACCGGCATGGTGAATGGAGTAATTTCCGGTCCATTCCAAGGTTGGATGGACCGGTAATTCCCCATTCACCATAGCCCTTCCCCATCCCCATTTGTGCCCCCATAGGGCTCAATGGGAATGGGGAAGGAGGTAATTACGGCACCGTAAATTACGGTGCCGTAACTTACTCCAAGGTCACTTTGCGGGTCCCGTAATTTACTCCTGCTAAAAGCAGGAGGTAAAGAGGGACCCGCAAAGGGAACTCGGAATACGAAGGTAAGGGATTACCGCCATTGGTGCCCTTACAGGCGCCGGTAATCCCTTACCTCCAACCTCGGAATGACCCCCAATGTCTTTTTAAACAGTTCCAGTGAACATCCCTCGGCCGGGTTCACCTTTGTCAACACACTGTTCCTTGGGACCTTAGACTTGCTCCCCCTTCTCGTCATCATCCCTCTTCCGGATTCACTCTGGCCAACTTCAAATTCACTTATAATTTCAATGTTTATGGGATTCACTTCCCTTGCTTCCTCATGTGATGGGATTCACTTCTCTTGCTTTCTTTATAGTTCGTAGATCAAAGGCTTTCGACTGTACAGTGTTTTTGCTTGACTTCCTGTATGACCACTTTGACCTATCTTGGCGGCTCTCCTATGGCCTTCTGGAATCTATAGTTTTGCTCAGATGGGGATCGACCAGAGTTTCTCGGAGCAGCACCCACATGGTGCCGGTCCCCTTCTGCAACTGGTCTTCCCTTTTCAATTTTGCAGTTCTTTGAACTTTTCTCCCTTTGCCACTTTGCAACTTTCATTCACCACAGCCCGGTTCTTATCCGCTCTCCCCTCGACTCAGCGGCTGTGATGAGCCGCTTGGCTTTCCTCTTTACTGGAGTCAAGGCCGGTACCACGGAAGCAGGAGTCTCCCTTGCTTCGGCTTATCAGTGTCGATACGCTCCGTGTACCGTTGACATTGGTTGCAGCACACTTGGGCTATTGTGCTCGGTCTTCTGTTTCTTTCAGCGGAGGGTTTGCAGGGTTTTGTCAAAAAGGACAAGGTCGTGTGTCTCCTCGTCAGCATCTCTATATTTGCCACCTTTCTCCTCCTCATGAACTGCTGGGTCTGGAAAGCTGTCTCATCATGCGGTCTGCCTCGCTTGTACTGTACTCTCTTGCTCCACCTTTTATCCCTGTAGGGAAGGGAAAGGGCCGTCTGGTCTTTGTGATTCTGATCAATTGCCTGACTTTGCCTGACCCTTGTATTGGGACATGTCAGGTAAACGGCTCTGGTGTTAGTCCGTTCTCTGGTGTGTCGTGTGAAAGTGTCTGTGCCGGAAAAGGGGGATGGGGGGATCAGTGGTTTTGAATGTCCTACGTGGTAGGATGGGGAAAAGGTGTTGAAAGAAGGGGGATACCATGTCTCACCCATCGGTCTCCCACTCCCCGAGGACCCCACATCCAGTTGATCCTCCCTCACTGGTCCACCCCCAGGAACTGGATCCAATAGCGATATCTGTGTTCTTGCCACCTGGATGACAGATCCCCGGGGACTAGCTAGGGAGACACCTTCAGGTTTTTCACACAACATAGTACACTTTTTACACAGCATGGCAGATTTCATTATCCACAGTAAAGTACCTTCCCCAGCGCACATGATTTTAATAGATAGATTACCTTGCTTAATCTTAATCAGGGTGGACAGAGACGTTAGGCCTTGCTCCAATCTTGTAGCCTCAACAGGGATAGCATTAGACAATCCCAAAACATATTCCTCCACTTTATTTGCCCAGATTGTCAAATCTTTATAAGATGTCATTAGAGCATACAAGATGGAGGTGCCAGTTTCTGCCTGTAAATACGTATGATTCCATTAAGGCTATAGCCAGTAGTACATCTCACAAATTGTTTAATCGCCATCATTATAGCCAAGGCCTTAGTATGTTTTTTGCTAAGAAGTATTTGGCCCCTCTTTTAGTCTCTAGCTCATATCCCAGGTAGCTTAGATTTTATCCCTCTCGAAAATTCCTTCCATCCACTGTATACATTTCCTACACTTCTTTACCCTACCAAAAGCCATAAACCGCATTTTACCTCATGTTCACCATTAGCCCATTAATTTCAGCATAGTCAAGGATGGCCTGGGGACTCTGACTAATGCCCATAAAGGTACTATCAAAAATTACAAAATCATCAGCGTAACCAAGCCATCTTATCTTTGTATTGGCCATTCTAGGGGGAGCATTATTAATCGCCTCAAGAGCCAACCCCATTTCAGCCACAAACAAATTAAACAGAATGGGGGCCAAGACACATCCTTGTCGGACCCCTTCTAATCGGCACCGGGCCAGTAAGTTCTCCTAGTCCATTCAGTCTAATACAGGCTATGTTATAGTGGTACAGTAGTTGATAAGGAATAACAAATTGCCAGGCATCTCCACTCTTCCTAGTTTCAACCACAATTTTGATCTATCAATCATGTTGAATGCAGCTGTGAAGTCGACAAAGAGGGCATACAGTGATAATGCATCCTTAATATTTGCTTGCCCAATGAATGAGTTGACTACAAGTATATTCATAGTAGTTGAAAGCCCTTTTCTGAAGCTATTCTGCATGCAACTCATTATCGACATACTTTCTAACCCAGGAATTAATTTCTCTCAATAAGCAAGATGAAAACATTGTACTGGCTCTGTCATCATGTCCAGTAATTCTTTGGTTTTTCTCTCTTACCTTTTTTGAAGACAAGGTTTAAATGAAACATTCTCCAAGAATCAGGGACTTTTCCATCTGCTACAACTTTCTCCAACAACGTGATCAGAATCTCTGACCAAAGTATGGGATTTTCCTACATGACCACGTTGCAAACTCCATCAGGGCCTGGAGCGCGAGACTGTTTAAGTAAAGTTCTTATCAATTTGTTGTGATCAAACTTCAATGCAACATCAGTTTTTAACAGTTTAGGCTGCTCATCAGCTGCACATTTCTCAGTGAGATGTCTGTACCCGGTTTCTTCGCTGATACAGCAGGCTAATGCTAGGGACGACTCTTGAATTGCCCTGCTAAATGTTAACCATCTTTACTATAGCCTGAGTTCAAAATCCCATAGATTGTTTGCCACGCTGCACTGTACGATGAAGCTTTGTTACTTACTCCAATTTCTGTACCTGTTTTTTGAAAGTTAATGCAATTTCTTTTAACTTCTTTGTTAATTGTGGAGCTATTCATCCCTCTCAGTTCTTGCCTTAAAATCTTTTTCTCATTGTGAATTATTTTATCATAAACTTAACCCTTCAAGTCTCCACTCTCATAGAAGTTGCAACTACCCAAAGGAAGATGTTTTGCTGTAATCGAGGCTATCCATTCTGCAATCTCGTTTGACATCAACAACTTAAAGCCCTCATCTACCATATACATGAAGTTTTTAATAGTTTATAATTCCTAAAACACCACCCCAATCTGTTTCTCGCACAATTAAAATGTACAGTTCCCACTTTGTCATAAGTGTTTCTATTTGGCGTGCCTCACTCAACTGCAAGGGATAATGTGGTGTGGTACTGTACTCTGTAAAATTGACTAATAGAACTCATTCGCAAGCATACAAATAATCAGTGGTGGAGGTTTTCACACCACTCTTCCATGTTACAGCCCGGGAACATCACTAGGAACTTTCCTATTCATTATCAACAGATCAAGACCGTCAATAAATTCGACTCACTTGCGGGCTGCTTTTTGTAAGGAGCTCCCACGTTTAGCGCCTTTTGAAATATTTGGCATGTTACCATTCCCCAAATAATTATTTATACAACACATGTTAAAATCTCCCCTGATCAAAATCCAATCTTTTTGACCCTTTTTGCCATTGGAATTTCTTGTAGGGACCTGTACTTTTAGCAAGTCCTATAAATTCATATTCACAATAACATTTTGGATTCAGCGACATCTGTCAGCTTTCTATAGCTGAAGCTGAAGGCATTGCAGAGGTACTGAATTAATTAATAATATATATTCATATGTCCTTGTTATATCCAGGTAAACTGGGTGTGATATCTCCCAGGTTTAGATGGTCCCTGTGGCACCGATGGACTAACAGACGTGTGTCATCCATCTTTACCCCCAAGATGGCGTCACACATCGGCTGCTACAGTGCAGTCTTTTCATCCTCTGAAGGCAGGAGAGCTCCACCCTTTCCGCAGTGTACAGACTATCACCCTTCCATTACAACGCGAGGACGCGATGCTACTCTGTTACACCAGCGCTTCGTAAGTTCGACAAACTAGGCTTACTTACTTTCTCTGTATTCCCCTTTCTACAGCATTATCATTCTTGCGTGTCTAATTACAGCTGAGCCCAACCCCCGTACCAATGTGTCGGGAACCGTTTCACTCCCCGCCGAACTCTGCTTGCTTCTGTCCACAGACACAGACCCGCAAAGCATTCTCGCGAGCCGACTCCTCTTTTCAAAGAAAGATAACCAATCTGGTGGGTAGAAATGCGCTTAGACTCGTCATCTCTAGTTCCATTTCTTTGTTGAACCCCTCGTCTGAAATCTCGATTCTGATTCACAGCCGACAGCTAACGGGCAAACTACGAGTTTGTCCAATGCTGTGCTAATTAAGAGAGTCTCTCATAGTCCTCCCTCCCAGGTATTCACCCGTAAATTCTATTTCCTTGTCCTCAAGCTACGTTCTGAACTTACTTTCCTTCTTATCTTATTTAGTACCGTTGATCGAGACAACATCCGCCTGAAGACAGCCTCCGCTGCTAGATTCCATTTCCTCTCACATGCTATGCTAGTCGCTTCCGCCTATCCTTTAATACTCTCTCCTTTCCTCCTTTAGAAGATTCTTCTTGTCTTTATTTGTTCTATTAGAACATTCCGGATGACTTCCGAAAGAACTCCGATTACAGATTCCCACTTCTGAAGTAGACGTCTTTCCGGATCCTACAGGGTTTTCTTCCCCAGAGGGTTTCCCTGGGTTTTCACTCTCCTTTTGACTAATTAGTCATTGAAGTGGAAGAGGGGATTCAGGGGGGTTCTCATAGTCTTCCTCACGCTCCTCATCTCAATACCCGGACTAGAACAGACAGACACTGCTGTTGGTGAGTACCTTGTAAATGGTATGCTCGTGGAAGTATTCTGATGTTAATAATTTATTATACTGGGCACTTTGCTGAATTCAAATTGAGTCTTGATTTTTTAATCAAGCACATTTTCAAATGTTCAAAGGTTCAACATGATAATTTATTTCAGTATGTTTTGTGACTTTGAATGCAAGTTTCCGAGGCCGCATATTGCATGTTTCGAACAGCTTCAATTCCGTAAATTCTTGTTAATTCAAAACCTAATGAATAATGCTGTATGTGTATATTCAACGGTAATAACAGTTTAATTAATGCAGACCTTATCAACAGGTTTAACCAAATCTATATAACTTATAAAGTATGTTGATCTGTCATCCACTTACATAAGATTAAAATAAGATGAATACATATCTGCATGTATTTCAAACATATGTCTGCACAAAGAAAGTATTTTTGCATCATGCTTTTTGCTTGGAAAAGAAACACTTCTTCCTATTATATACCTTGATGAATATATATGTTCACCCAAACCACACCATGTTTAAGGAAATACATCACATTTTGTTAAAATAATGATTACAATTCACATGTATGAAGTATTGTTAAACAACACACTACTGCAACCATCAAATGTTTCTGCTGAAAGGTACACTATAGCGTACCATGAACGTAGCATAAACATACAGAACCTTGTAGATGGTGAGTAAGAGATTCCCACTGTGAACAATTAAAACCCTTATCTGGAAACATGGCAAGAATGTAGAATGATCTCTCTCTATGTTTATGCTGCACCCCAGCCCAATATTGCTCTTTCAGTGCTTATCGATCTGGGCCCAGTGGAGTGGTTCAGATATCTACAGGTCCAATTTGATAGCAGGCTATTCTTCTCCTCTCAGATCTGTGTTAGTACAGTCAGCTCAATACAATTTGTTTAACAATAGTAGGTGCAGTGATTTATCTAGTGAAAATCACTGAAAATTACTTGTGAAAGCTGTGAAAATGTCTGTGCTCCCATGTTGCATATTGATATTTCTAGCCAAACATTCCTTAGGCGAACTTCAAGCAACCTAAAATCAGGCTATTCCCAGCATCTTCCTGATGAAGAAATTTGGCCACGTGACTAAAGGTAATCTGAACCTAGGCTAGTCCACTATGGAAGTCCCAATTCGAGCATCGGCTATGATTCAAATCTGGGAAGCTTGTCATTCTCAAACCTACTCGGTGCAGCCCTTATTATTTGTCCGACCTGGTAGAACAATATGCTAAAAATTAATGGTGAGAAACCAGGCCATGGTGAGACCTATCCAAGTGAGTGCTGAATAACCTGGTCATGGAGAGTCATATTAGAGTGAATGAGAAACCATGACAAGGTGTGGCTTATTCAATTGACTGCTGAGAATCCACACCCTAGCGGGACCTAGTCAAGTGAATTCTGAGAAGCCTAGGTTTTGTAAAGACCTGAACCTGTGAATACTGAAACCCTGAGCTCTGTGGAAGACCTGCTCTGAATGTTAAGGTCCTGGTGTGACCTCTCTGGTAAAGCAGAACACTTGTGGATGGAGATAGTTCCATTAACTCAGCAAGTAGTGCTGACAAAGAGACCAGTTCAAGCTGGAGGAGAAAGAGACTGATGGAAAACCTGAGAAGTTTGGGATATGGGCAAGGTCTGGATGGTGACACGGAAAGCAGGAAGTGCACAAAAGGGCCCATACTGAAAATAACGCTTAGAAGACTCTTCCCAAGTTGGAGTTCTTTCTTTTGTGTTTGTGACTATAGGATTTGTGAACTTTTGGCCAAGACATGGACATTTTTTTTTTTTAGCTTAGGTATTATCCTGGGTGCTACGGACTTAAGTGTAGGTTTGAAACTTTCTGTTGGCTACATCTTTCCTTGTAGGTAAGACGTCCCTGAAGGGGCAAGGAATTGTAAGACTAGGTTTGAACTTTGTTATGAACAAGTACCACTCTAGGTATTTGGCACCAGAGAAAATCACCCATTTGATGTAGAAACGGCCTTCTTGTTTGTAGAGGCTGTACTAGTTCCTGTAGTTGTTTGGTCCAACCCTTTCCTTAACTTGAAAGAGAATAAAGCCATTTGTTTAAATCATAAATACTTTGCATTACATATGCCATTCTCAAGGTATAATTAGATAAGAGGTTGAAGGGAAGGAATTGTGGGTGGTGCTGTTCTGGAACTCCAAGTACGTAGTAACCTGCAAAGGGTACGCACAGGGACTCGAGCAGTTCAAAAGGATTGCCAAGGCAGCGTGCCGCCTGTGAGCATGGAGTGGCAAGGGAAGCAGACAGTGTTATATTTGCTCATTCCTGGACTTTTCACATCTGTGTGCTGCTGCCACCCTGTAAAATGGGGTAGGCACCAAGTATTTGCCCATTGCTGGACTTTTCATATCTGTGTGCTGCTGCCGCCCTGTAAGATGGGGTAGGCAGTATCTATTCGCCCATTGCTGGACTTTGGCATTTGTGTGGTGCTGCCGCCCTGTAAGATGGGGTAGGCACCATGTATTTGCCAATTCCTGGACTTTTGCATCCGTGTGCTGCTGCCACCCTGTAAGATGGGGTAGGCACCATGTATTTGCCCATTGCTGGACTTTTCTCATCTGTGTGCTGCTGCCACCCTGTAAGATGGGGTAGGCACTATGTATTTACCCATTGCTGGACTTTCGTATCTGTGTGCTGGTGCCGTCCTGTAAGATGGTGTAGGCACCATGTATTTGCCATGCCAATTGCTGGACTATCGCATTTGTGTGCTGCTGCCGCCCTGTAAGATGGGGTAGGCACCATGTATTTGCCTATTGCTGGACCTTGGTATCTGTGTGCTGGTGCCGTCCTGTAAGATGGTGTAGGCACCATGTATTTGCCATGCCAATTGCTGGACTATGGCATTTGTGTGCTGCTGCTGCCCTGTAAGATGGGGTACGCACCATGTATTTGCCCATTGCTGGACATTCGCATGTGTGTGCTGCTGCCCCCCTGTAAAATGGGGTAGGCACCATGTATTTTCCTTTTGATTTGACACTGCATGTTCATTGCTGTCGCCTTATAACATGGGGTCAGGCTCAATGTTTGTGATCACCAATTATTGCCTTTGCACTTTGCATATGTTGTATCACCTATGCACATCCTATGATGTTGTATGTCCTTTCCTATGCTTCGTTTTCTGTAACCTGAAGCACTTTAACTAATCTAATATGCTCAAGCGCCGAGATACCCAAGGGTTTTGTGCGCTATACAAACAAACAAACAAGTGTGCCCTCGCCTGTGGCACACTGTTTTTAGTCAAAGCAGCAAAAGAAGGCTCACTGAAGGCGAGGTCATGGAAGTGAGAAGCAGGTTCCGAAAAGCAGTCACTGACTATAACCCTTCCATGAGACCAGAAATTGCAGCCAGCCACGGTGGTGTCTATAGTCGCACACTGTCAGTGTTATGCTCTGGGTGGCCATCCATGAAGACTGGATTAGGAGACTGAACACACCGAGAAGGAAAAGGGTCTGGCTGCACAGACTTCAACTGTGAAGCATGGAACACCAGATGCACATTCCTCGAAGTGGGCAGCTACAGCTGTACATTGAGAGTGCTGTTTTTAAGCACAGGGAAGGCCCCAACATAGTCAGATTTAGGTTTAGTGGTAAACCCCCTGGTGATGCTTGTTGGACAACCACACATTCTCATCAACAGTATATTATTATTTATTATTATTATTATTATTATTATGACACAGCCACTTTAGTGGCCGTGTAGTTATGGTTAAGTTGCTGTTTCCATAGGAAGAGCACTTTTTGGGCGGCTTATAACTTCACTCCCCCTGGACGAATCCTCACCAAACTTTGCAAAATAATATGTGGGCCACTCTGAATTTTTTTGCAAAGTTTGGGATATTTGGTCCAGGGGGGCAAAAGTTAAAGGGTGGGTCCCAAAACGTCTTTTTTTCCCATAGACTGAATGGGGGAAAAACTTTGCGCACGGCTACAGTTCAAACCGCTGGATGAATTTTCACGAAATCTGCGGCAGGTACAGGGGCTTGGTCCAGAAAGCGTGCTTTTGTAAATTTAGTGACCTGTCGTGCAGTATTTTTCTTTAAAATTATCAAAAAGTATGTCTGAAAAAATTAGTGATATCTATGTCTGCTTCGCGGTCACACTTCCCTGTTTGGTCCACGGAGAAGATACCGATTGGCTAAGGGGCTGGTGACATGGCCATGGATACGCAATGTCTCTGCCCATTGGCTGCTGCGAGATGTCTTCTGCTTCAGATTGTTTGGATGCGGCCGACATCTTGGATCCGCCGAAAGCGGAGCAAGAACCACCGTACATAAACTCTATTTATAAAACTGTTTTGCTGTGTCACAGACCGTTGGGAAAGGTTCAGACAGTTAGACATGGGTGATCAATGCATTTGCTCTGTGGGTCGGTCTTCATGATGTACTTTCCATGGACAGCTTGTACGCACAGAAAATGAGGGGTGTAATAACAATAGCATTCTAGTCCATGCAGTGGACAGGAAACTTCTAACTGTTGAAAGCACATGCATAGTGGTAGCCAACATTGAAATTGACAACATGCCGTGATTGTATTACTTTTCCCGATGCCTATTATTATATTCATTAGTGCGCCGCCATGGGTGTCACATGCAACAGTGGTTGTGACCAGAGCCTAGAGTCTTGGATGGCTGAAAGCCATGCACCCAAGAACAAAGTTATAAGTACTAGACATGGAAGCCACTGCACACCCATCCCATGTAAGATCTATGGACATACAGCTAGGAGTGAAGCTTCTGGCCAGAAGCACTGAAGGATACCACACCTATAGGAAACCCCCCACTCCCACACATCACTGAGCTGAGGTGGTTGTAGAGAGACCCTGCACTCTTCGGTGCAACACAGCTATAATCTCTTCATGATGTATTTCCTATGCCCACCTTGTACGCACAGATAATGAGGGGTCCAATAAGGGCAGTATTTCAGTCCATGCAGTGGACAGGAAACTTCTAACTGTTGAAAGCACACGCATAGTGGTAGGCAACATTGAAATTGACAACATGCCGTGATTGCATTACTTTTCCCTGATGGCTATTATTATTATAATCATTAGTACGCCGCCATGGGTGTCACTTGCTACAGTGGTTGTGGCCAGGGCCTAGAGTCTTGGATGCATGGCCGTCGGCCGAAGGCCGAAGGCCTTACTTCCAAGACTGTAGGCTCTGCCCACAACCACCGCAGCATGTCACAACCATGGATACACTCGTAGTATTGTGTTTCGATTGGCAAGTTGTGGGGAGTGCGTGCACCCAAGAACAAAGTTATAAACAGTAGACGTGGAAGCCACTGCACACCCATCGCATGTAAGATCTATGGCCAGAAGCACTGAAGGATACCACACCTATCGAAAAAACCCCTCTACCACACATCACTGAGGTGGTTGTGGGGAGACTCTGTAGTGTTGGGTGCATGGCCGAAGGCCATGCGCCCAATAACACAGTTATACCTTCTTCATGATGTATTTTCTATGGCTTCCTTGTACGCACAGAAAATGAGGAGTCCAATAAGGGCAGTATTTCAGTCTCTGCATTGCACAGGGAACTTGTAACAGTTCTAAGGACACGGGTGGTGTTAGGGAACATTGAAATTGACACCATGCCGTAATTGCAATTCTTTTTCCTGTGGTTATTATATTCATCAGTACGCCCCCATGGGTGGCACATGCTACGGTGGTTGAGGCCAGGGCCTAGAGTCTTGGATGCATGGCCGTCAGCCGAAGGCCGAAGGCCTTACTTCCAAAACTCTAGGCCCTGGCCACCAATACTTCAGCATGTCACACCCATGGATACCCCCTTACTAATGCGTATCGATTGCCTGGTTGTGGGGAGTGTGTCTACTCTTGGGTGCAAGGCTGAAGGCCATGCCCCCAACAACAAAGCTATAACCTCTTCACTTACAAGTCCACATGGGTTTCATGTAGTGTGGTGGTTGTGGACAAGATGTGTACTTTTGGGTGCATGGTTGCAGGCTGTATGCCATTCACCCAAGCATGCACCCAGCAGGAAACTTGTAAGCACTGCAGTTATAAGACACTTTACAACCATATATTGAAATGTATGGCCATACACCTACAATTTTAGGCCATGCGCACAAACAGTGCAGCATTTCAGAGCTACAGAGACACCCCTAGTATTGAACATCAGTCAGGTGGCTGTGGGGAGAGTCTGCAGTCCTGAGTGCATGGGCGCAGGCCATGCACCCAACAGCACAGTTATATGTAGTGTACTTACAAGGCACAGTGGGTACAATATGGTGTGATAGTGCATCACTCTGGCGGCTGTGGGGAGGGGCTGCAATCATGGGTGCATGGCCGAAGGCCATTCCCCAAAAGTACATTTGTTCGTAGTGTACTTATATGCCATAATGGATGTCATATGGTGTGGTAGTAGTGGCTAGGATGCAGAATATTTGAACAAAGTAATAAGCACTGCAGTTGTAAGTAACTATGCATTTTAAATACTGTATATTCATAATGCTATGGCCTCAAATTCATCTATGTAGCCTGTGGCTACAAACTACTGCATCATATCACAGCTCTTGGTACACTTGTACTATGCAACATCATTAAGATGGTTGTGGGGAGGGCGTAGCGTTTTGGGAGCATGGTCAAAGGCCATGCTCCCAAAACCAAGTTTGTACATAGTACAATGACAAGGCACAGTGGTTCCGATATGCTGTGGTGTTTCTAGCCAGGACCCAGACTCTTCATTGCTTGCACAAAGGCCATGCACCCAAGACTAAGCAGTGGAGTTAGAAGTGAATATGGGTGTGGTGTAATGCGCTTGTTGTGTGGACGCCCTAGTGTCTTGCCTGCATGGCTACAGGCGATGGTCCGAAAAGTAAATTTATAAGTAGCTAATTTACAAGGGCCATGGTTTTTGTCGGATTAAAACATTTAAAAAAACCTTAATTTACTATGGTACTAACTACTTCCTTGTTACCTTTGAGTGTTTCCTTCATCTTTCCGATTAATGTTATGTTTGTTGCCTTCCTGCCGATTTTTTACCAACAGTCCTGTAGGCGTATTCTAACTGTGCATTTGTTCCTACAGCTTTGTTATATTCATTCATTTGTGTCATTGTTATATCCTGTTTCCTTCATCTTTTCCATTAATGTTATGTTTGTTGCCTTCCTGACGATTTTTAACAACAGTTAGATACCTGTAGGCATATTCTACCTGTGCATTTGTTCCCAACGATCTGTGATATTCATTTCTTTGTGTCATTTTTACATCCTCTTGGGTAGTTAGATACCTGTTGGCGTATTGTAACTGTTTGTAGTCTTTTGCATATTTTTTTTTTTAAATCTTGATTTTAAATCTTGAAGTACACATTATTTCGTAAATGTTGGCTTTAAAAACATTAAATACGCATTTGTAAGATTAGCTGGCAATCTCTGCTTTAGAGTAATGGTGCTATCATTACATTCAAACCATCCACAATTCTTTTTAATGTATGCAGTGTAGTGACCTGCATTGGTTGTAGCTCCTGCATGGTAGATTATACCTACTGTTGTAAAGGTTTTTCTTTCCAAGTGACACTTGACCGTGTTTGAATCCAGTCAGTTTGCAGTTGTTTTTGGTGCCATCTGCATTATAACGTAGAAGCATAAGTATTATGTAGGCACTATGTGATTGTATCAGTAAGGTGGAGCGATTGTCTGAATTGCAAATAGTACATAATCTGCCATGGTTTGCATTTTGTACAAGTTGCTGAAATGGAATGCTCTACAATTTGGTATGGAAACATACACAAATCGCTCATTTGGGATTTCTTCCTGTATCACTTTGCTACAGAGAGTGCATGTATGTTTTCAAATGTACGAAATCTGGAATATTTCATTTACAGGTATGCTTTTGTTTTCCAATACTAATAGTATGTACATTAGAAATTCTTGTGGATCTTCTTGTGAGTTCATAGTGAATATCACCATTCCAGCACAGTCGTCCAATTGTTGCCTTACTCCATGAACACTGTATGTGTTGTCAGGATTGCTTGTTGCATTTCCATGCAGCACTAACATTTGCAAACACAATTGGTCTGTACTGTGGAGGTAAATATTGTTAACAATTGGTGGCAATTGAAATAGAATATTCTGTTGCTTCTTTTCCAACGTCCCTGGTTTACATTATCTAGTAGGTTCTTCTATGTTTGCGGTAATTGATGAAACTTTACCTTCTTTTCTTTTCTTTCTGGAATTTGCTGTTGGATTCTGTTGCATTTCTGTTTCATTTAGTTTTCTTTTACCACGTTTTACTTTATCTGGAACAGGGTTTTGTTTCAGATGAGGGATGTACAGTGAACACAATCTATTGTATTCTAGGATGCAAGGAATATCAGCTTTGACTTTACTTGCATCAAAGTTCATTAGCAATAGACAGTTAAGTGTACATAAGCATATAAGCATGATAATGCTACATAGCTCATGCCTTCCTTAAAGACTGTGTTTCCTATATCTATCAATGCTTTGTCTAGGGTAAGACCGTAGCATTTATGAATGGTAACTTCATATGCAAGAGTTAGAGAAAATTGCTCTCTACGTACATACATGTCTTTGAAGAGAAGGAATCGAGCAATTGAGCGCCCTATCCTTTTCACTTCTGAAAGTTTATCAAAGCGAATATTGACAAACTGAATGTTGCTGTCACGTGGGTATGATTGAAAGCCAACAACTGTGCTCAGTGCTCCATTAACTAGCCCTTGCTCTACGTCAATGTTACGTTTAAGCATTACTCTACAATTTAAGGATAATTTCAATATTCTTTCCAACCCAGCTGTTTTGGAGATTGAATTTTCTAAACTATTTTAATCTTGTTGTGGCTTGCTCACACATGGGTACTGTCATACCATGTACGTCTAGTTTGTCTGTGGAACTAATTTCCAATATTGGTTGCATTTCTTTACTTAACATTGTTTCATTGAATTTGAAACAGCTTGCAAGAGTTGGCATTAAGGCCATACAATTGACATTTTTGTGCGCTATTTGTTCCATAACATCAGTTGCACATGCATTGTCGCCATAAAGTGCATCTATGTGCCGGTTTTTCAATACAACTTGTGCTTCTTGCGATAATTCACCAACTCTAATACTTTTTAAGATGTTGGCATAAGTGAGATCTGCAGATTGCCGCATGTTCTCAGTTAATTCTCTATATTAGAAATGTTGCCAAAGGTTAACATTACCTATGCTACCAACAGTTTTCCGGCAGAGTTTGTGGCCCAAGGTTTTAAAAATCAGTTCACCTTTCACTGGTGTCAATTGTAGATCACCGAAAACGATAATGTGTTTCCCTGCAAAGAGTTCTTAGTTGTTACTTTTAAAGGAATGGTTCACCCAAAAAGATGGGCAATAATAAAACAAATATACTCGCACTTTTTTTTAAGTTCCTATGTAAAATTTTGAGCAATCGAAGCTCAAAATTTACAAAAGCAAGCATATGGGGGCATCCATTTTGTGAAATCACATTTTGTGGAGGAGCCCAGAAAACTTAGAAATAAAACCACAGCTTTAAAAACAATGTATTTATGTTTGCGGTAGCTCTTGAATCTACCGCAAACATAAATACAATGTTATTGTGTTTGAAAATGCTGCGGTTTGTCGGTTGCCAATTTAATTTGTCCTTTTTTGGTACTCCATTTACCAAGACTATTAAAGAATGCTCTATTGAACATTCAACTCTTAGAGTGTGTACTTTTTCCATTAGATCTAATGGCAAATAAACTACTTTGCCACAAATGCCTTTCACCAATTCAGAGGAAGGTAATTTTGCTGTTTTTGGATGAAGGCGTATAATTGCTTGAAATGGGTGAACGGTTTGAATTATTATGCTCTCATGCAAATTGAGCTGCTGCAGGATTTTTGGTAATGGAAACAATTCCAAATTATTTGTAATAGCACGTGAAGGAGTGTGGTTGTTGTCTAATTTTGTAGTACAGTAACTGCAACATATTAGGCGTTCAGTTAGTTCATATTTGTTTTCTGCTAAAAGGTAGAGAGCTAATTCAAACCATTTAGAATCTTCATTGTCTTCTATTTGGTATGCTATGTCCACATTTCTTGTGTTCCTTTTGTAAAACGTTCTGCAGCAACACACACACACATGGTTTGGTACTTCAGCCGATGACCTTTTAAATGTTACTATTTCTTTTCTGTATGTGTGTAGTAGAAGGTTGCTATATGCAGAATTGTTCCTACTATGTTCTAAAACTGTTGCATTTTGTAAGTGGCTCTCACTTCCAAAATACTTTCTCTGAATACGGTCAGTTTCTTCTTGTAAGTATTTGGGTGTACCATGCAGAAGAGTGGTATTTAAGTTGCCTAATTCTGAAGCTGGACTTTTTGTATAGTATATTTTATACACTAGATTTCAAACATTGGAATGATGTATTGATATCCTTTTGATATCATGGAAGGTGCTTTTGCAAATAGGCCCAGAAATGCATGCTAATGAATGTCCTTTTAGTCCTGTGTATTTCCGCACTGGACAAATATCCACATTTTGCAGCACTTTCATTTTACTTTTCTCTTTACCTTTTACATATTGATTAAGGAACTGACGTAAAGATTTGAACGCTTTGTTTGGAATGGTACACATTGATGTGCACGGCCATTTATATACTGCACGGTGTGGTTCTGCTGAATCGAGAGGTAATTCTGAGTTTTCAGGGAATACATTTGTAAGCAGTGTTTCTGGTTCCATGATGGTAGTATTGATTTTCTCATACCCTCGTCCACTGCTATGGATGGCAATTGTGTTTGTTTGATTTTGTTTGTATGCTTCTTCATTAAAATATGGTTCTGTGGTTGTTGTGTGACTCCATTCACCACCACAAACATGTAAGAAATTATTTTTGTTCACATTCCATTTATTGCTCAGTTTTTTGTAGTTTAGTACTTAGTTTTGATAGTGCTTTCATCCTATTTAACCCTAATATAAACAACTTCCTTTTGAGAAGGATTGCACTGTCCATGAGATCTTGTAGGATTAATTTTCTACGGTAGGTTTTAAAGGGTGAGGATGATTTCAGTCCTCTTCTTAGTAGATTCTGAAGGACGTTTTGATGAAAAATACTTTTTTACTATGCGTTCTTGTTATACTATCAGGATTATTAGGAGCATTGTTAGCTGTACATGGTAGTCGTTTGTTTGACAACATTTTTGTGTTTTGTGACACATTTTGATGGAGGAGCTAAAATTTGTGCTTGAGACTTACTTTGTTTTGCTAACCAACTGCATTAGCTGGTTTGTTCTAACATTCTCTACAAACACTGCAACAGGTGGAAGCTTACATTGGGCCCTTTTATTTTTATTTGCTCTACTTTTGAGTTCCTTTCTACAGAGTTGCTTTTTAGTAGGCATTCTTTGGTATCTGTTGAAAAAAAAAGGTATACTTTGGTCTGTTGTCCAATGTCTGTGTGATGTGTGCATGAGTCTGATGGGGAAGGTCTTTGTCATGGTGTGTTGATGTGCGTTGGACTCGTGTAATGATTTGGTAAGGCTACTTTATTGTTTCTATACTACTACAATGTGCTTCAGATGAGAGTACAAAGTGGCCTACTTGTGACGAAAACCATTATTAATGAACGAAATGCCATAAACCTGCAAAAGCAACTTCTTTTCTGAATCTAACCTTCTAAGGATTACGTATGTTATTTGAGTTCCAAACACACAGGGATTTGTGAGCCATTCTGCCTGTCATTCTTTGTTCAATAAATGGATATTTGTAGGTAGAATGGTTTAGAAATCAATGTTTGCTTTGGCGCCCAAAATAAACACATAACCCACACAGCCTCTTTGAGGAGTAGTTACAATATAAAGGTAGTACTGTACTTAGTTTTTTTCGCAAAATAACCAGGTTTCTTCGGGTATGTCGTCTGTGGTGTAGATGCTGTTGATTCTCAGCAGAGCAGTCCTCACTGCGGTGCAAAAAACAAAATCAATGACTTAGTGTGTTTACAGCAGTGATGATACTGCACACATTAATTGTGCTTCTTTCGTCACAGCATTCTACTTTCATATTTCAACCCAGTGCATGTGTGCATTTCACTTCACTCTGTGCAGTCTTTCCATGGCATTTGCAATATGGTACTTGAAAGTCCTTCAAAATTGCTAACAATTTTAAGTTTATGGAAAAGCCTTGTTTTTTACACAGTGTACTATGTATAGGCGAGAGGTTGGTAAGCGATAGGGCACAGTAGTAGATGGGGAAACATTTTCTACTTGCAAATTAAAAGCACGATGCCGAAAAATCGGGAGACCCTCAGAGGGAGATGTCACCACAGCAATCGGGAGCACTTACTTTTCTCATACGATTACATTGCAAGTAGCATTACTGTAGCCCATACACAGTACACAACTCCGATATTTTCACATACAAAATTGAGTTCCGCCCTAAATAGGCATGCTTGCAACGTATGTATAGGTTATGCGGAAGACAGTAAGCAGTCGTGCGGTTTGTCAATCATAAATCGGACATCTTTCACTTAAAAGGGGGAACGTTGGTATGAATTGCCTGTGCACATTTAGCACCATTAATTTGTCTAAATTAAATCATAAGGGTTGCACATGTTCTCTGATTACAATATACATACCTGTATTATATACTCATGCATGTGCGCATGCATGGAGCTGTACGTAGAAATTCGCAATACTTGCACAGTAGCTTATGAAGTAGATGCTTTGCAATGATATGCGAGTTCCATTCACAATCATTGACAGTAATTTTGAAGTGCGCAATGTTGATGACGGAGTTAGAATTAGCGATGTTCAATGTGATTGGTGGATGGTTGTGTGACTGCTTAGTTGTGTCCAATGAGGGACTCGACTTGCTACCGCTGTGGAAAGGGTGGAAGGACTGGGTAAGAGTTACGTGCCGCACTTAAGCAACGCTTGTCCGCAGGTAGGGCATGTCACATACGGGTTTCTACAGCAAATCCTGCATGGAAAGGAGACTTTAGGCATCAGCCAATCTGATGTTCACATTACTCTTTTGTGTGGAAAGACGGTGCGTACAGTGAAGATGGCAGAGGTGCAGAGGGTCAGGGTTTGGTGATTGGAGACATTTTTGTGCATGGATTACAACACTATGCCGAGACTAGGCATGTGGCACACCATTTCGATGTCAGAGGAGTAGAGGTGGTGTGGAGTGCTGACACTGATGGCAATGCTGCAGCAATTCTGCAAGTTGGCAGAGGCATGCGTACAATGGCCACTCCTTATGTGATAGTTTTGCACTACGGTGCTTCCCATTTGGGATACGTGAGTACACATACTTTGTTGGCCAAGTTGGCACATTTGGTTGAAGCACTCATGGCCATCTCCCCAACAACGAAAGTAATTTGTTCTGCTTTGCTGCCTAGAATAAAATGGGACAACAATTCTGTTTTCTGTCCAGACCAAAGTATTGGGAGGTGTATCATGCAATGCGGATTATTTCGAAGCAGATGGTGTTGCTCTATCCTCTTTGGGAAATGCGGTGTTCTTTTGGAACGTAAGGCTTGCTTTAGAGAAGGTTCTGTAATGGTTGTAGGAGTAAAGCAAGGCCAAAAAATACAAAAAAATAAATAAAATAACAGATGTCTGTACGGTATCTGGCCCAAAAAAAAAATGGCTCTTTTCAGAGCCCATCTTAAAGGGGAAAAAGGGGAATGACACTTTAATGTACCGTCGTCACGCTCTGATCCTATACATGTCCGCGAACATGGCGGTACTTCGCAGCCAGCGCATATCACCAACGGGGATTCAGGGGTGGAGACGCATGCAAATGAGAATGAGCAGAGCTAGGGATTGGTCCATAAAGTTCAGTAGGTGTGTTCTGAACTGCGCACTTTAGTAAGACCATCTTCTCCCTGACAGGACACCACACAGCCATGGCTTTCCATGCTCGAAAACAGATTATCTGGATTTTGGGAGACTCATGGATACATTGGTTGAAGGTGCATGCAGAAAGCTGCAGTTTATCTGCAGATTTCGGATTTCCTCATGTGGAGGTGCACTGGCATGGCTTGCATGGCAACAAGTGGCTGGACTTGGTACCTCTCTGGGTTACTTTACTGACAGAGCGTCCTCCAAATATACTTATCATTCACTGAGGAGGAAACAGTTTGGGCCATGTCTCTGCAATTTGTTTGCAATTTGCAATGAAGGAAGGACTTGCGAAGCTCATGGACATGTTTCCAAATTGTCACATACTTTTTTCCCGTATTGCACAAAGACAAATATGACTGCGTTTTTCTGCTTTTGGTCCACAAATGGAGAAAGCGAGATGCAATATGAATAAGGCTGTTTGTGCCTTTTTAAGAGATGTTGGCATGTCCTCCTTCCACAATGAAAACATTTTGTTTCGCAGCTCTTTCATTTTCCGCAGAGATGGAGTCCACCTCACATATGCTGGCAATCAGATTTTTCTTCGCAATGTACAAAATGCATTGCAACCTCTTCTGAATTCACACTAACCTATCTGACAATCCGTTTTCTCCAATCCACTGTTTTGACCCACACAACACACCACCGAAAGGCTCTTTTCAGAGCCACCACGTACTCCCAGCGTCCACTTCTTTGTGTTTGCTCCTCTTGCACCCTCTTTTTTTCCCCTCCGACTGTCCGCAAACTTTTCCACCACTCCGCGGGGGTTTACGATCATCACTTCATAGTTCTATCTTTAAACTGAGAAAGGCGGCTCTGAAAAGAGCCTTTGCAGTAATTTTTGTTGTTTTCACGTTTATTGCTTCACAGCACATGACACACTAGGAGAAGAGGCCAAAGAAGGGTAAGGAAGGGACACCAGCCACGGGGATAAGAAAGGGCAAGTGAACAGAGAAAGATATAATAGGGTGATCTTTATTTAGGTAAGGAGCAGATCTTCTGGTGCTCTGCGACCGTAGCCTCAAAAGCACTTCGAAAACTCTCCACCCTGTAGAGTACTGCGTCACAATAATTACACACTATTGTCACCTGTGAAAGGTAAGGGTCAACAGCATTGCGAATGGCTTGTGAGGCAGCTGGAGGGAGGCACTCCCCCACAGGAGTGTCTCTTGTGGTGCGAGGATTGGACACGGAGGATGCTGTGGAGGAACTCAAGCGACTACGCTATTCACATGGCACCACCTTGCGAATGTCTGCAGTGTGGAACGAAGTGAGGTGTCACTTCATGGTCCTATCTCTTCTATTAACCTGAAACTTTCCCTCCCTCTGTGTGCTTGGCAAGGCTGTGCACAATAGTTGCACTGCCAGCCTGGTCTGTGTGTCTCAGTAAAGTCAGGATGTCATGCTTCTCTCTGTATTCTCGACCCCTTCCAGCATCTTCCATTCATTTCAATGCAGCTGTGGCTTCGATATTTTTTACATGGCCGTTCATGTTATTTACATTTAAGTGTCAGCAAGCAGTTCGTATGTATTCTTGTGCAACTTGCAGTTACTGTATAGCAAGGGTGTGTCCGTCCTCTAGCTAAGTGAGTTATAAGTACGTTCTTCATGTCTACGAGCATTGTGGCCTAAGTGTCTGCATAACTTCTTGCAGTTATGCGTGTGTTCTTCATGTCTAATGCATCTGCGTCCTAATCCTAGTCCTGCCGTCATCTGCTTTCTTTGTGGTTACAGTCAGTCTACCTGCTCCATCGATTGCAAATGTATTTCTTCAACAATGTCATCAGGATGGGGGTTAAATGGTGGTCTGAGTGAATAAGGTTGCTCACATCTGCAGTGCATTGATGATGGGGAGGAGGGGACAGGAACGATGTACACCTTTAATTTCTTTGGCATCGAGATGAGAACAGGACTGGTAACAACGAGGGCCACATTTAGTACTCCCTCTTCAAAGTCTGGTTCACTATCCTGCCAGACTTAACTGTAGACCTTATCAAAATGCATAGTTTCCAAGCATCAAGGGGTGTAAGTCCCTTCCCCTTTCTCCAGCTCAAAGATTTTCAGCATCAAGTCTGGTGCACTATCCTGCCAGGTTGCATTATAGATCTTGGAGTTCCAAAAAAGGTATCTTCCTTTGGTAATAGCTTGTATCAGCTTCTTGCACCTCTCTTTCTTTCTTATATGAATCCCAGGTCCCCCTGGGTTGTCTCAGGGTCTCCCTGACTTGTTTGATAGCTTCTTTCTCTTGTGTGTGGGTTCTCGACCCCTTTATATCATCTCTGGATCTCCCTGACTTGCTCTGGGCCCCAGCCCTGTGCCTCTGTGTTTCTCTGTATGGGTCCTTGAACTATATATGTTTTGCTTCTGTGGAGGTCACCTGACCTCATATGGGTCTCAGACCCTGCTGTGCTGTTTCTGCGTGTTTTCTCCCGTTGCTCCCGTTGCTTCACTGAGTGTCCAACGGAACAGACCGGGTGTACTTTCCTGCTAGGTACTGTTTCAAATAGGATATTTTGCAAAGTTTGTTCCAGCTTCTACAGTTTGTTCATTATCCCTTTCTGCCTCCTGGGATAGTGGTATGTGTCTTTTTATCTTATGTGGTGCCCTCTATGTCCCACCAGCCAGTCCAACCCATTCCCTACCTTGGGGAAATGTTGTTGTGGTCTCTGGTCTGTCCTGGGAGCGTAGCTTCTGCTCTGCTTCCGCGTTCAGCGGTCTGTTCTCCACATCTCTGCAGCGGTACACTCTCTCATGCAACCTCGGCTGCGTGTCTTTCTCTTGCTATGGCTTCGCCGGTCGGGTTTCCTCTCTCCCTGTGACCAGATAGGCTTCTGTTCCATGGAGCTGCTGGAGACACTCATCCCTTCTTGGTAGCGTCTCGTTCTTTTTCCCTCAGGTCCTTACACAGAACCGATGTCTGGTTCCTCGCTCCCCCAGTGCTGACCTGACAGGTACAGTGTCCTTCCTTGCTCTTTATTGCCGGATCGGTCTTTAGCAGATATGTGGGTTCCGCGCTGAGCTTTTGCCTCCTTGTCTGACCTTTGTGTTAGTGATTTCATGCACGCCAACTGGGTAAGCCTCTGTTATGTTTTATGCTTTGCCTGGCAACAAGGATGAAGCTGGCTGTGCTGGGGGCACAGCACCAAAGAGAGACACCCACCGCCCCCCAAGAGAAGAGATCCTCTCTAGGGTGAGAAGCGCTGTGAGGGCAGTGGGGGCAAGTGAGGCCAATAGGAAGTGCTGCAGAGGCAGTGAGGCGAAGAAGGCCCAAGTCAGAGGCGCTGCAGGGGCAGTGGAGTGCTGCATTGGCAGTGAAGAGACGTTGGCAGTGAAGAGGTGCTGCAGAGGCAGTGGAGTGCTGCCAGGTGCAGTGAAGATGCGCTGCAAGAGTCAGTGAAGAGGCAGTGGAGCGCTACATTGGCAATGAAGAGGCGCTACAGAGGCAGTGCAGTGTGGCGCTGCAAGGCAGTGAGGCATTGCAAGAGGCAGTGGAGTGCTGCAAGAGCAGTGAGGCACTGCAAGAGGCAGTGAAGAGCTGCAAATGCAGAGAGGTGCTGCAAGGCAGGGTGTAGGAGGTACAGACAAATGGAGTAGCGCTGCAAAGTCCAGAGGAGCCCATTGAAGAAGCACTGTAAAGCACAGTTAGGCGTTGCAGAGGCAGTGAAGGGATGCTGTGGAGGCAGTGGAGCGCTGCAGGGTGCAGTGGGTCTGGAGGCAGTGGAAAGCTGCCTGGTGCAGTGGGTCTGGAGGCAGTGGAGTGCAGCATGGTGCAGTGGGACTGGGAGGACCATTTATTGACAAGGCGCTGCAAGGTGCAGTGGAGGCATGATTTTGAGTCACGGCATGGTGGTGTGCCAAATGTTGGGGGATCGAGAGTCCTGGCAGGCAGGGGATGTGCCAAATTGTGGGGGATTTAAAGTCTCGGCATGGTGGTGTGCCACATTTTGGGGGATTTAGAGTCCCGGCATGATGGTGTGCCAAATTTTGGGGGATTGAGAGTCCCGGCATGGTGGTGTGCCAACTGTTGGGGGATTGAGAGTCCCGGCATGGTGGTGTGCCAAGTTTTTGGGCATAGGTATACTAGCTCTAGGCCACTGGTGGTGTTTGGAACCTCAGATGGTTTCTTTGCACACTTAGTTTATGGTGGACAGAAGAGGTTGGTGTTTTGTGTGTAGTTTGGTTGGTTTTGATTGTTGTTGGATTGAGGGCTGGTTCCTGGTGATGATGTCTGTGGTGGGCCAGCTACAGATTAGCTGTATGTTCCAGTTGGGTGTGTAGCTACGTGTTTAGCTAGTGTAAGGTTTAGTGGGGAGGAGATATTTAGCTCGGAGCGTTTTGAAGGGGTTTTGGTGGTTGAGAGAATACTGTCTGGGTTGGATCATTTTTTCTTGGAGTTTTCCCTTTGTTCTTTCCTCTGTTGGTGACTCGTTATGTCAAGGGGAGTGTGTTATGTTTTATGCCTTGCTTCCTGTACATTTGCGTGAATGCTTTAGGTGAGAATGTTATTATGGAATGTTATGACTCAAGTTCCCTGGAAGTTCCACAGGGTGTCAGTTTGGACCTGGAGCTTGACAGAGTGGGGGATCGGTGGATGTTCCCCACACATGATCATGACTTACATATGAACGTATGTGTTTCCCTTATGTACTTTACCTGCTGTCTTAAAGGAACTGTGAACCCAGTAAAGTTGTGTTTGACTACAAGCAACTCATTGCAATCAGTTCCACCGAAGGTCAAACTCATCAGCCTCCCTCTTCCTAGTACCAGTATGATTGACATGAATAGAATCCTCTATTCTACAGAGATACATAGAGGTGTGGGACACCACAGGGAATTGGATGTAGTTAAAGTAAGGAGGGGAAAGAGATGAACATGGTGAATACCGCGTTCAATGCTATTGTGACTGGTCACATTTAGGGAATCCCCCCCCATGAGATCCACCCACCGAGTGCCACCCTAAGGGGGTCCTTTAGGTAGCAGCCTCACCTCCCTGGCCCCATGTTAAGGCGCTTCCCCCATGGAAGCAGTGACACTACCCTGGGATTCATCTCAGTACCGCACACTGGAATATATCTTTAAGGAGGCAGTTGCACTGGTTTAAGAGACCCTTGAAAGGTTGTGAGGTTCTCATTCAGGCCAAGACCCTGAAACAGGGATATCGCAATTGGTGGAAACAGCGTCCAATGAAAATTCCACAAAATGACAGGGAATCTGTGCTAAGGACACTATGCTCTAGGAATAACCAGTCTTTTTGGGCAATGATGAATGGAGACAGATCCACTCAGGTGGACAAACGGATCAATTCAGTCCAGAGCTGAGACTATCTGACTCATCGCGCACTCCCCTCGCACTTGCGGGATCTGAATGAGACAAGGCCTAGTAAGATGGTTTGTTTGTTCCTCCTTCTGTCTTCCCTTCCTTGTCTTGTCACACCAAGACGCACTTGTGCACAAGCGCGTTATAAATGACATACATCATATCTTTATGCCTTGCAGGAGTGATCCCTGTGGGGTATGCCCAGTTCACTGACACTGTTTCAACCTGGGTCGTTGGAGGACGTGTAGTTTTGGCTGAGGTGAGTGAACACCTCCCGGACCCCTGGCCCAGGCGGTCTGATGAATTTTGTCCTAAAGGGGACTATTCAGCTGTGGGCGGGAATCCTTTTGACGCTCTTCAAAACTATGCTACGGACTAGGACTTTTCCAGGGTCGTGGAATGTGTCCTACTTGATCCCGATTTTTAAGAAGGGCGATAGTATCGATCCCAAGATCTATCGGCCCAGCTCCCTTCTTGATGTCGGGAATAAGATCTTCGATATGATTTTGTTGGAGAACCTATTGGGGTGGACCAACAACAGTCTGAGTTCGGATACAGGGCAATACGGGTTTAGGAAGGTGCTGGGACCGAACTTAACAGCTTTGTACTCTTGCTTCTTTTAAAAAAGCAGGCTAAGGTTAATAATAATCTTTACCTGGTGTATGTGGATCTCACAGCTGCTTTCGATAAAGACGATCGCAGCAAACTATGGTGTAAAATTAGATCTAGAGGTGTGCCCAAGGTGCTTGTTGAGATATTAGTTGCTTTGCACACCGACACCAAGATTCAAGCGAGTCTGAATTGTAAAGGACACCTGTCGAGCGCTGTCGGTGCTTACCTGTGTGTTCGCCTTCGCCAGGGGGGGTCCTCACCCTTTTCCTTTTCAATTTGTATTTGTCCGACCTGAATAACCATCTACACAATCTGGGTGCTTGCCCTCCTCGTCTTGATTTCGAACCGATCCAATGCATGGTGTATGCCGATGATCTGGTCCTTCTGGACCAGACCCCAATGGGCTTGCAGAAAACCTTGAATGCTTTTGAGGGCTATATGAGGGAAAATCATTTGGAAATCAATAAAAATAAGACAACTATTATGATTTGCTCCTGCAAAATGGTCAGGTGAACATTTGTTTGGAAACTCAGCAAGGGGAGCCTACAATGTGTTGACCAATACAAATACCTAGGGTTTACAGTTTAAAACAAACCACATAAAGATGTACATTTGAAGTCTTTTTAAACAAATGTGGGCCCCTAATTGCTCCACTGAAGAGGCGGAAGATACTGTTGCCCCCGAGTTAATCTCTGTTTGTGCCCCTGAATTCTAGAATGCAAAGTAAACCCGTCCATACCTGGCTGTTTGGATTGACGACTGTGGCTACATTCTTGCTAAAATAGTGAGTCCCAAGAGAATTTAATGCATAATCCCCAAAAGGTTAAGATCGCATTGTGAGATTATGATTGGTGCGTGAGTCGCTCTGTGATGAATGTGTATTCACTGTTTAGGATTCTGGTTGAGAAAAGATGTAATGTTGCTCAACCATGATATATTAAAAAATGTCCCTGTCCACAAGCCTGTAAAAAGTATATGAGCCTTATTGAATCTGTAGCCTACCATTGAGGTTTTGGGGGCCAGGCTAAGCATACTGAGAGAACTCCAAGTGTGTGGCTGTGTGGAAAAGCTGATGAAATTGAGACTTTGGAGCATTTCATTTTTAAATGTCATGGATCTACGCAGTTACGCTACAAGGTTTTCATAGATTTATTAAAATCATTTTAGACCGTTACACATCTACAACTTTGGAGACAGAGATTAGGAGGGGAGTCAAATGGAAGCCATAATGGAATGAATTAATAGTAAAAATGTTTTATGATTATATATATGATTTAATAATGGATGTTGTGATTGATTTTAAATGAATTTGTTTTCTATGGAATATTTATTTAAAAAAATCTTTTTTATCTCTGTTTGTGAAAGGATTATTTCGCCATATCACAATACAAAAATATATATATGTTTTACGGTGGATGTTTACACACTTTTTGTACCTTTAATCAATAATTCAGTTCCGAATCTGGCACCCAGTGTGTTTAGGCTTCCAAACAGAGGATTACAGTTTCATTGGTGTTTCAATGCCCGGATTTCCTTCCAAGTTACTGGAGGACTGAGTGGGTTTTGCTTGGCTTCCTTTAATTCAACATATGGTGCTGAACACATTTCTGGCAGACAATGCAGTCAGTCTGCATTAGCACTGCGCTCCTGCCGCCATGAGCAGGTGTTGCTGTGAAGATCATCACAGAGAACATATAGTAAAAGACTGTGCAGAAGGAAATGGAAATCCCAGAACTGATAGATGCCTGAAAATGGCCTGTTTGTTTAATAGAGCTCTTCGGTTTGGACGGATTTGTAAATAGGGATAAATAGGATTTGTTTCCCATGGTTTAAGTTTGATTGTTCTTAAATCATCTTCGTGTTCCATTTGTTGAAAGGCAACGTCAGTGATTTAAGTATGGGTGCACTTTTGCAAATAACACACACACCTTTTCTATTTTTTAACTTCCTTGTTAACTAAGATACAGCACTGGTTCGTTTTTATAAAGGGCAATTTAACTCTTGTTTACTTTTATGTCAGTCCTTAATTTTTTACAGCGGTGCATGGTATAAATCCCTGAAAAATAACATAGAATATGTAAAGCAGCCACCTCTCGCACCGTCCGCTTCCCCTGAAGCGCCTCCTTTGCCAATTTGTTTCCCAGATTTATTGATCTATGGAGAAGATAATTACCTCTTTGTGTAGGTGATTAATATCACTATAAAGAAGGATGAGAACATGGCAAGGGCAGTTGTGACGGTGTAGGTTACAAACGATATTTTCTGTCTCTGTTGTGCAAAATTGTGCTTGAATACCTTTGACTATCAATGGGCAGAATTGCCCATAGTCCACACACCTTTCTGAAAATATAAAATCAACCAATTGTATAACATACACCACAACGTGAATTGTCTCTTGCCACTCTTCAACACAGCTTGTTCAGTTTATTTACCTTGGAAGGAAATCATTTGGATATGTGACTTTCAGGTTGAACTTATATTGCTGAGCTGATACATCAGGGATGTAGTGTGAGGTGTTCTTTTTAGTTTGGGTTATTAGGTGGCGCTTGCATTGGTCTACAGGTTGGGGGAGATGTCATTTGAGGAGGGACACATATCTTGTGAGTATTGTTTGGTTACTTACCCTTTGACTGCAAGTGACCATGCTAATTTCTAGGGACATTGCCACCCACTATCTGCCCCTTCCCACCCAAAACACACACATTCCTTGGATCTGTTTGATCTCACTCTATCAAGAGAAGCGCCAAGCTTTAGCCTGCTAGTGTTTTTTCAAAGCAGTCTGCTAAGAGATAATAGTTTAATTGTATCTGTAAATGGCTACTGGTTTAATATAAATGTCTTAACCAACTGTGCCTTCTGCCACTTGATCTGTATCTCTTCCTTGTACTGAGGTCCTGTTAAAAACGCACACAGACAAGAGCAAATGTTTTGGCTTGAGATACTAGACAGGCATATACCTGCTACTGCCGTCATATGTTATGTTACTCTGCTTTTATATCAATCCATTTACCAGTTGTTGCAATCTTATGGTCAGGTGTACCATTAAATCACTGTGTAGCAAATGCCTATCCCATTCCTACACAAATGTCCAAATTGTTGACTTTGCCAATACTTGTTTTGTTTGCATCAGTTGCCACACCCCACCTTACTTTCCTGGAGCCTTTTGTTTTCTTTTTATCCCAAAGAGGCTAAACATATTTTTGAAGTTGCCAGCTATTCGCTCGCTTGCCATTACCAATACATCTATTCTCCTGCAGCCCTCTTCATCCAGCTACAAGGTTAGACCTCATAAGCACCTGGACCCATTCAGCGGTCCACCCTATGTGAGTCTGACCAAGTCTCCTGATTGCACTCCTCTAACAAACTGCTCATGTTAAGGGCTAGGAGGCTCATTGATACTAATAATGGGCACACAACTCGTTGGTACTACCTCCTGGAAAGGCCAGGTGCTATAGGCATTCCGTAACGGCAGCACTGTAATAAATAGGATTTCAACCAAGGTTAACACTTTGTTTTGCCTTTCTAGCTGAAGAAAAATCAAAAAGAAGTCAGGTGGGCTAGAGGAATCAAAGGGAATTCAGATCCACCAACTCTGCTCCTTTAATCACTGATATCTTATTTACAGTAGAATTCTTCCATGTGGTTTTCCACTTCAACCGACTCAACATTCAACTCTGCAGGCAGAGAAACATGCTGCAAGAGGTTGGAGATTATGTATCAGATGCCTCAGCTAAGCCTAATGTGTGGCTACCACCTGGCCTTCAAATTATTATACTGTGGAGGTTCCCATGCATGTAGACTCAGAAAGATATGTTATGTAACATATGTATATAACTTTTTATGCATTCTACAGTTTAGCCCTTAAAAGTGGTCAAATGCAGCATCCAGAAAGAGGCTTTTGAAAGTATTGATTTAGACAGTGGATTTGATGGCAAATGTGGAATCTTGAAGTTGGTTAAGCAAATAAAGGATCTGGCCATGAATTGGTTCACAAATAAGTCACTAAATTAGGTCGTTTGAAGCCTAGATCATCCATTTTAAAAGGACTTAATACACACTGATTTAATGTTTCACAAGCTTTTCTTGTCTCAACAGTTGAAGTGTAAAGCATTCGCATAGCTAATCATTAGTCAAATTGGCTGAATATAGCACAGAAGGATGAGGTCACAAACAATTGCAGCTTCCATTAAATAAGAAGAAAGCCTACCTCATTTTAACTGTATCTTTCCAAATGAGATGCAGAAAATAACAGAGCCTCTTTTCAATCAGCTTTACATTTCCCGTTGTTTTATGACAACAGTGTGGGGACTGGAGTTGACTTTACACTCAGTGATTAAATAATTTTATCTGGAGGGGTTAAGACACCATTCATGTGCTTTAACATAGTCGTGAAAAGCTTCTGTCTCGTGTTAATCGATATTAAGCAAACGTTTTCAGAATCAGTGGGAGACAAAGAGCAAGCCAAAATGAGGAAAGTCTCGTAACAGATGCCTTGGCAGTACTCTTTCACGTTGTAGTTGTGAAAGATTGCCATTTGGCAAGGGGTGAAGAAGCCCTGGCATTTTTGATTTTCATTAATTAATAAAATGGTGCAGGTACATTTCATCTCAAGAAGCCTCATGTGCTACACTTACCCACCTTATTATCAAACTCCATGCAAAAAGTAGTGTGTATACCTGTGCCCTGCTGCATCAGTATCCTGATCTGCAGTGCCTGCTCTCCAGTGGCACATAGCAGGTTCAGAGACCACAGGTTCCCTCTTGACAGCTGTGGTGGCAGCAAACTCACTTCAGCACAGAGACTGCATTTAGAATATGCACGTCTCCCCCAAAACAAAACAAATATTATGAACTACCATCTTGCTGTCAGCTTAATCTTTAGATCTAAGCCACACTTGAGTTGGGGTATGGTGTCTGGTAATTAACATGATTATTAAAGACATAGCTGATCTGTATCATACATGTGTCAACACTATAAACCCTGGCCAGCCAGGGACAGGCGGTGTGTGTTCTCCCCAGACTGGCTGTCTCTGCTGCACTCAGCAGAACCATAGCCAGTCGGGGCTGCCTCTCTTGTGATCCTTTGTGAGGTCGGGTAACACCTCTCTGCAGCAGGACATCCCCTCAGCCAAATATGTACTGGGAAACAAGAATCAAAGGGCACACCCTAAACAAAAGGACTAGGCACGTTCAAATTTCATAAAATGTAAAACCTTTTCTCCGTCATATAACAACCAAGGACAAGACATGTGACAAGACTAACAAATAATAAATAAACAAAAAACAGTCCAATCGATTATTATTCACTTAAATGAGCAGCAGGCATTTGGGATGACATGTCCTTGTTAACCGCGCGCGGCCAGACGTGATGACGTCATCATGCTGCACGCGCGGCCAAAAATTAAATAACAATATGTTGGATGGCTCCCGCGTGAGGAGGACACGCAGAGTGCATCTGACGTGAATCCTTACAGGACACCTCTTCTAACACTTCAGTAAGTACACTGAGTTAGTCTATGACTCATTATGAGTAGTTTTAGATCTCATGTATATAATAGGTGCTAAATAATGTCATATATATTTACAGTTTCCAACGTGAGAGTCGTATTGAATTACTTGCATTTATACCATCAGAGGTGACTCCTTACAGGACGCTTTGATTAACAACTCTGCGAGTATATAGTAGAACTAATGTCTGGTACAGAATAGGTGACTATTAGTGTTTGTAATGTCTAATTAACATCAGTTATGTGGATACTCTGACAATTTCTTGTCCATTTGGCCTACAGGACAATTCAAAAAGAATCTATTGGGTGAGTTCCCAATTGGGCTGGACTTACTATACCTCGCTCACCTTTTAGCATAATGGCACTTCCTTAAACCAATGGCCTAGCCTGGGTGACTTTGTCTGTTATTAAGCAGGACTTATAATATTAAGTGTTGGAAGCACAACTCACTTTGGCAGAAATAGTGACATTATATATATATATGGCAACATAAATGATTAGCCCTGAGGGGACACCACAATGGGTTACTCAAATTGCATGGACTTTCAATGGATTGAGTGAAGCCACAACTCTCACTCAATTATTCACACATTGATCACACCTAATATGGTACCAAAATATATCACTAATTACTTTTTGTGCACATATTTTCCTTTCCTCTATCTGGAATCCTGTTCCCTGGGGGTATGTACTAATAATTCAAACTTTTTTTACTTTGTCATGCCCCGCATCATGTGTTATTTTATGTGTTTATTTTTACATTGGAACTGATTGTGTCAACTATCTAATGTGAAACAAGCATTGTTATTACACTTATTACTGTACAACTTGTTTGTGCAATATAAACGCGCAGAGCCTTGAGAAAGACATCTGGTCGAAACACGCGTTGGCTGTTTTGCATAAGTTATTACCAGAAAATAAACTGGGCTAGCAACCGACCTAAGACTCTGGGACACTAATTTCATGGACAATTCTTTCAAAGTCATTGTATAATGTTATTATTATTATTATTATTATTATTATTATTATTATTATTATTATTATTATTATTATTACTGTATTGACCAAGCGCAAAGTGCAAGGGGTTTTCACCTTACTCATTTTGTCTAGTGGCATAAGGGTTTACCATATACCACTCACCACGCGGCTGGTACCTCGTAGTCTCATCACCACAGCGCAATGGGACACAGTTCACCGTTAACCAAGCTTTTCCTGTCCCATTAACCATACTTGGATGAGGAGGAGGGAGGTTTACCAGGCTTACTAAAAAATACCACTGAGACGAAGAGGAGGGAACAAAGAGGCAAAGACCATGGAGCCAGCACACGCGGTATAGCTTTCCAGAGGCTGCCTCAATCATCAAAATGGAAGAAGGACTGAATGGCGGGTCAAGCCAGCCCTGGTGGAGCGAGGAACGAGAAGCCTGTTCCATGACAGGAGACCTGCAGTAGACCTGAAGAGCTGAAGCCGGGACGCGGACAACCGGGAATTTCCAAGAGGTCCAATCAAGGAGGCCCTGTCCATTGGCAAAGGGAACAGAAGACCGACTGGCAAAAGCAGACAGAGGATACGAGCAGCCGGAGATGTGAAGGCCAGTCTGGAGCTGAAGAGCTGCAGGAGGCAGAACGCAGAGCATGGCAGCAACACAGAAGCCCTGCTCCACCTCCAGAAGAGACCAGAGACCACCCAGATACTTCCCAAAGGCAGGGAAAGGGTCGACCCTGTTCTAGGGGCACTGAGGGAGCTGATTGAGATAAAAAGGCACGTAGACACATCTCAAAAAGCAGAAAGGGATCATATAAGAATTACTCCATTTCATACAAACTTTGTAAACCTAGTAATTATATCCTGTGGAGCAAAAGGGGAGGTATACAATTTGATACAAACTTCTTAAAACACGCAAATACATCCCGAGAAGCCAGAGGGGATACCCGAGGAATAATACACGTTCATATAAACTTTGCAAATCAGATACATACATCCCGCAAAGCAAAAGGTGATGACGGGGGAAGGCTAGAAGTTGTTGCAAACTTTGTAAAGCACACAAAGACTGCACGAGAAGCAAAAGGAAATAACAGAGGAATTGTACACGTCAATACCTGGCAGGAGAGTACACCAGGTGAGTCCAAGTGGACAATAGGTGAAGCAGGGACAGGGATGCCACAGAAGCAGGAGATTCTGGTCTGGGAACCATGTGGAAACATGCTTATCCCAGCAGTGAAGTATATAAGGGTCAAGGACCCACATCAGTGTAAAGATACTTACACCTAGAAGAACTCCAGGAGACCCTGAGACAGTAGAAAAGGATCAAACAAGAAACCCGCAACAAAGCAAACTTTTTCAAACTCAAAATTAGGTAATCAATTTGGAGCAGGTTAGTGAACCCGGCTTCAAACCCCAATGGTGACTACATAATAGAGACATTTGGTAAAATCTATGGTCAGGTCTGGTAGGTTAGTGAACCAGGTCTGGTAAGAGACCAGAGAGCTACACTTTGTTTCACAGACGGTGGAAGAGGTTCCCAGAAGAAGATTGGCAACTGTGTGTTGTTTACGAGCTGAACACTAACAAGGGGAAAACGTTATCTGCAGAAGATTGTTGAACTGTGGTTTGTGTTTCATGGACATAGATGGTTTAAGAAAGAGGTTTTCTCCAAGAGATTGTGAAGCTGTGTTTTTTTGCTTTAAGAAAAAGGTTCCCTTCAGAAGATTGAGAGATTTACATGTGTTTGGTATAAAGACAGAGAAAGAGGATTCCTCTAGAGGATTGGGGGAACTGTGTCTTGATTATGAGTTGAAGCAAGAACCAAGGAATAGGTTCTCTGCATAGGATTGGGTAACTGTATTATGTTTATAAGTAAAGCAGGAGCCAAGGAAGATGTTCTTTGCAGAGGATTGTGGAACTGTTTCCGTTACGTT
This sequence comes from Ambystoma mexicanum, assembly GCF_040938575.1. Classification (NCBI taxonomy): domain Eukaryota; kingdom Metazoa; phylum Chordata; class Amphibia; order Caudata; family Ambystomatidae; genus Ambystoma; species Ambystoma mexicanum. The sequence goes on from NC_090936.1 coordinate 807,915,010, forward strand.
TAAGTGAACATTGAAGAAGTGAACATTGAAACTAAATATTCAGTCACAAGAACTGAGCCTCAGAATCCACATCCGGAATGAGAGGGGCCTCCTTTTGGATTAGGGAGCTATCCAGTTTTCTTTGGTTATTTTGACTGGGTCCTTAGTATTTTTCTTGAGTTAGGGCATCCCTCATAGTAATAGGATAAGATAGCCATTACTTTTGCTGTTTAAAATAAAAGCCTATGCTTAGCAAGTTACCCATACTGTGTCAGACTTATACTTCTGCACCACTTGCAATACATTTACCCTGATGAAACTACGCGCCAAGTGGCCAGTCGAAGAACCTGCCACTGCCCGGGACCTGAAAACCTGGTACAAACTGTTAATGAAAATATGCGCTTGAAAGACTGATTGGTCTCATATTAATGCATGCAACCACGCCAAAGGTGGAAATCCTGTGGTATATTTTGAATGTTTGAAACAATGTTTTGGACAATACTTTGGGATCATTGACTCAGCCATTATAGCGCCTCAACCTCTGGTGACTCAGTTTGTTATGGGTTTGCAACCGAAGGCAAGATATCCAAGGGAATTAAAGCAGTGCTAATAGCGTGGTAAGGAAAATGTTTGGTAGAGGTTTTACTAGCTGCACAGCACTTTCATGAAAAGGTTGAAATACAGAAAGGAACTACTGAATCCAAACCTATGGCGTTGCAGATACAGAATATCCAAACTTCCCAGGGAAGCAGAGGGTTTTGCCCCATGTGCATGGACGGGGAAGAGGTAAAGGAGCACCCAATCATATAAACCAGAGTCAATTGCGGAGAGGTACAACATGAACAATTATAGTGATCAGTGTAAATACTGCAGAGTTTGGACTCTGGAAAGCCATGTGTCCCCATCGGCCTCAGTATGACAGTTGAGGCGGACAGCCAACCACGCCAAGCTGAGAGACTAGGTCCCAGCCTCCAACGCCACCACCTCAGACCAATGATTAAGATTGCCAAGGAGTCTCCGAACTTGTTGCACCACTCATACCAATTAATCCTACCACCCTGTAAGTTGATTGTGTTGTATGTTTGGTTTACACTGGAGCATCACACTCCACACTAAAAGCTTCTCATGAAATTGTTAATGCTGCATGGATATGGAATATGCCAATACCTCATCCTGTATCTACTCAGCTTATGGTCATGATGGGGCTAATTTCTTACCAACGTGCATTCTTGCTAAGTCCCTGTTATCCTGTAAACCTGTTTGGATTAGATGTATTGATTTGTTGTGTAAGCTAAGTTGCTCGGTTTACTGTTCCCTTGATGGTGTGTACCTTGACATCCGTGCTCACAAAGATCCTGAGGTGCTGGCAGTATTGCAGGAAATTGCCCATTCAAACTCTCCCAGGTCACGACAGGAATTGTTAGAACGAGTCCCAGTTAAAATATGGTCAACCCATGTAAGTGAGTGTTGGTTACATGGTCAACACTGAGCCAGTCAAAATGACTGTAAATCCTGCCAAGCCCCTGCCTTGATACCTCAGTATCCTATTTCCAGGCAGCCTGAAGAAGCCATTCACCCTGTAATAGAATCCCTACTCCAACAGGGTATTATTGTACCCACTCGTAGCTCCTTAAATACTCAATTTTTGCACACAAAGATGCCAGGTAAAGATGTTTATCATTTCATTGAGGACCTGCTTGCATTAAATGCAGCTGTGTTACTGGCTCTTCCCATTGTAAATAACCTGGCTACCATCCTGTCATGCATTCCCTACTCAGCCAAGTAAGTACTTCAATGTTGTGGATCTGTGTTCCGCATTTATTTCCATACTTATACATCCTGACAGTTAGTATCTGTTTTCATTTACCCATAATTCCATGCAATATACGTTCATTCGTCTTCCAATGGGATACGTAGAAAACCTTACCCTGTTCTCCCAAATATTAAAGAAATATCTTGACTCCGATTGGTTCCAAAGAGGGTTGATGCTGGTGCAGTACGTCGACAATCTGCTCCTAGCCTCCCCCTCCCTGGAAGCATGTGAGGAAGACTCTCTCATTCTGTTGAAAGCGCTTGCTGAAAAGAGTCACAAGGCATCTAAGGACTAGTTTCAGTTGTGTCTGCCCGGTGTGCGATACCTGGGCCATGGGATTTCAGCTGGGGAAAGCCATTCATCCTAAAATTGGACTACAGCGATCCAGAAAGTCCCCAAGCACAAGACTAGAAAGCAGATGAGAGGTTTCCTCTGCATGGTCAGTTACTGCCGACAGGGTGTCCTGGGATATGTATACATTGTTAAGCCCCTTTAAAACATCATGCATGATTCAACCACCGAGCCCCTGCCACAACCTCAGGAAGCAGAAGATGCCTTTTTCACCACTAAGCAAGGACTCGCAACAGCTCTGGCTTTAGGTTTGCTGGATTATAAGAAGCCCTTTGTTTTGTACTGCAATGAGCGCAATGGGTTTGCTCAAATGTCTTGGCTCAGTTGCACAGGGGATAAGCAGCAGTCCGTACCCTACCAGCATAGCTTCTTAAAAAAATCTATTAACTTTGTTTTTGTTTTTTTAATAGCAACTTCAATAACGTTCAAGCAGGCATTAAAAATACTTCAACAATTTAATTCTTCACAAAACTTGTTGATCATTGTACAAGTACATGAATGGATGACTTATAGCATGCTCAACCTATCTCCCCATACCCCTCATTTCCCACCCTCCTCCCACTAGGCCCCACCTTGGGGGATGCCATGTTTCTTTAGTGCATGATGAAAATAATAATTCTTCTTAACTAATGCTCAACATTAAAATAGCGTACCCTCAAACTAGTGTGTTATAGATTCACAGCGTCATTTATAAAGGTATGAAGCGCCAATATTCTTATCTATTTGTGAGGGTTTCTCTGTAAGGGGCCAGAAGTCTGTAGAGATTATTTGTTTGCGGTAGGTTAGTAAAGGGAGCCATTTGGGATTCTTGTGTTTATTTGTTTCTGACCGTATCACCGTCATACTTTCCATTTCGTATATTTCGATCACCTTGGACAACCATTCTCTTTGAGTGGGAGGGTATGATCTTTTACAGTATATTGCGATACAGACGTTGCTGCCAAGAGTGGATTCCAAACCATATGTGTAATCCCACTATAACATTCCTCCAATCCAAACAGTCTCAGGAAGGGGGTCCATGGGTCTGTCTATTCCATCTATCTCCTTCATCCCAACTAGCACCTCTTTTCAATACAGTCACACCTTTGAACATTCCCACCAAATGTGCCAACACTGCCACATTCTGCACATTAGACTTATACCTGGGTACATCTTGGCCAGCCTGTATGGGGTTAGTTACCATCTAAGGAGTAATCTATTATTGTGTATTTTCTATGGAAGATGGAAGATGACCACTCCTTTCTGTGGATGATAGGCCAGGGATACATATCTTCCAGTAGACTTAAGTCCTCTGCCCATAAATCTTCACTCTGACATGTAGATGTACCCCTGTGAATTAATGAAGTATATAATCTAGAGATGAGGTCACAGGAGCCTTCTTGGTTGGCTAGAGTTTGTTCAAATGATGTTAATGATTGATTTAAGAATTTCTCCCAGCATTGGTTTGTCAGAACCCCTTTCAATTGAATGTACATGAATATCGACATGGATTCTTACTTGCATTGCTTTGTCCAAGTCTGCTTTACTCAGGAATGATCCCTCCAGCCACAGTTGGCCAACTCTCGCTAGTCCTTTCTCATAAAATCTCTAATATGAGTGGTTCGTAGATTTGATACCTGATGGGGGGGCATAGACTGTTAAGGGGGGGAAGGCCATGTGGTGACCGCTTTCAACGCTTTTGAACTCCTTCACAGCTGCCATGGTGCAGCCAGGATAGGATGTTTTCTTACTCTAGTTGGAAGGCGTCTAAGTTGGACCCACAACCTCTCACCTATGGTAACTGGTGATATTAATCCATTCTCAAGATCCACCCATTGTTTGTCTTTGCTTTCACATATATGGTCTAAAAGGACCCAAAATTGTGCAGCCCTATAGTATTCGTAAAAATTTGGGAGACTCCAACCCCCTCGCTTTTGGGTGCTATCAAAGTGTAGTATGCTACACAGGACCTTTTCGCTCCCCAAAGGAAATTCAAAATCACCTTCTTAGCTCCCTCAAACAGAACCGATGGGACTTCTACTGGGAGTGTTTTGAACATGAATAAAAACCTAGTCAAAACGTAAATTTGTACTGTGGTAAATCGACCCGCCCATGACAATACCATACTCTTCCATTTAGTCAGGACTTTTTTTGATACTGTCCCATAATGCGGTATAGTTCCCCCTATGTAGCTTTGTTAAATGCTGTGTGATGTATGTCCCCAAGTATCGCAGTACTATGTTCTTTTATCTGGAAACCGTTATCTATGACTCCATGTTCCAGTTCCGAAGTTTATTTTAAAACCTGAGTGAGTTCTGCATTGCTCTATCACTGTAATTAACAGCGGGAGAGAGATGGTTGGGTGTGTTATATATGCCAAGATGTCATCAGCAAAGAGGGCTAACTTTTATTCCTTTTCATATCTTTCTGGTCCTCGTATGCCCCGCTCCTTCCAATTCATCTCATCAAGAGGCTTCAGTGTAAGAGTAAAGAAGGAGGAAAGGGGACATCCTGTCTCATTCCCCTTCCCAGGGGAAATTTTGCAGAGGACATCCCATTAACCATCACCTGTGCCACTGGGATTTGGTATAAAGCCATTATTCCCGTGAGCCATCTGGATTGCAGTCCAACCTTCTGGAGGACCGAGGACCGCCTTCAGGAACAACCATTCAACCCCTGTCAAAGGCTTTTTATGCATCAAGAGATACCAATATTGGGTCCCTGTCTTTAATTCACACACTGGGGATTAGGTCCAGGGATTTTTGAATGTTGTCCGAACCCTGTCTGCCCCTGACAAAGCCAATCTGATCCGAATGTTTCTGTTTGGGCAAAAATTACACCAATCTTTCTGCTAGGACGCTTGTAAATACTTTGGTGTCCACATTCAAAAATGATATTGGACGGCACAACCCACAGTACCGCTTATCTTTCCCCTCCTTTGGGATAACCACAATCCTTGCCTGCATAAAGGAATTTGGAATACCCCTACCCTCTGAAATACTATTAATAGCTTACTCAAGAACTGGGCCAGCTCTCCGCCCTGTCTTTTATAGAATGATGTTGTAAACCCATCTGGACCTGACCCTGCTTTCAATTTGGAAATGGACCTGAGTACTTCTGTTGTTTCAAATGGCGTGTCCATTTGTACTTATTTATTTATGTGTTTGATAAGCGCCGAAAGCCCGCAGGCAACAGGGTGCTAACATTCACACACAGGACGACTAGAAAAAAGAGGGGACAACCGGGGAGAAAGATTTGATGCAGGTCCTGGAGATTTATTCGAACAGGAAGGTTTTCAATAGTTTCCTAAACTTTTGGTGGTTTGTTTCCAAATGTAGATTTACTGGGAGTGAGTTCCACTGTAGGGAGTTCAGGGCGATGAAAGGGCACCCAAACCCTCTTGCTCTTTGGCTCTGGCCACGGACAGCAGGACGCCTGATCAAGAGCAGAGCTGAGCTGATGCTCAGAGATGTACAGTTTCAAATTCGCCTTGAGAAAGACGGGAGCATTACTGAACACACACTTGTGGGCCACTGACAGTGCCTTAAAGCAGATTCTGGCTCCCACGCTCACCCAGTGGAGTCCCTTTCTGGCCTGTGTAATGTGTTCTCTTCTTGGAATATCACAAACGATGCACACAGCGTCGTTCTGTAGTATTTAAGTTTCTTTATGCTGTTGCTGTTTACACCGACCAGTAGAGCATTATAATAGTCAATACGTGGCATGAGAAATGTCCTTAACAGGGAGGCGTGATTGATTTGAGAGAGAAATGGTTTAACGTGCCTTGGCACTTTCAGATGGTACTGAGGGCTTCTTATAATGCCGTCCACCTGCGCATCTGAGCTTAATGATGTGTCCATGTATACGCCCAGAGTTTTAACCTTGGTCAGGATCTTTATCTGATTATTTTCGTTGGTCAAGTGGGAGTAGTCCCAGTGTAATTTAGATCTTGCTTGTATGGAGCCAAAGATCATCAGCTCGGTCTTTGCAGGGTTTAAGCACAGCCAGTTTTGATCCAGCCAACCTTTAACAAGATCATAGATGATGGAAAGCCTGGTGGCATCAGAAGCATGATCTCCACTCAGTTCCAAGAGAAGTGGGGTTTCCTCAGCGTCATTGCAAAAATGGACATTAGATGCAGTGAGGAGATCACAGGAGGTGCCTGAGGTATAAATTGAATAGGATCGGGGACAGGCAAGCACCCTGAAGCACCTTGAAATATATTTGGTCTGGGCTAGATGAGGCCTCTCCCCAGCACACAGGTGAGCCTCTGTTACTCAAGAATGACCCGATCCATTCCACCACCCCTTTAGAACAATCTCCATGGGAGATGAGACAGTCCAGTAAGTGCCCGTGATTCACCAAGTCAAACACAGCCGACATGTTCAACGGGACGAGTAGACTGCGTTTGCTCTTTTGCATGATGTTCAACATGTTGGTTTGAAGTTCTATTAAGGCGCTCTTTGCGCCATGCTGGACCCAATTGGCATATTGTTTAGGATGCAAGATATTGGCTTTTTCAAGTTGTTGCTGCAACTGGAGTGTGGCTAGTTTGTCAATGACCTTAAGTAAAAAAAGCGAGTTTGTGATTGGGTGCAGATTGCTCAGGTTATTTTGACATAGACCTGTTTTTTTTAGCAAAGGCGCGACGATCACCTGTTTGAGAATGTCCGGTATGCTGCTGTGGTCAAAAGAGGAGTTAACAAAGCCAACCAGGAAGGGGGCAACGAGATCTGAGTTTTGCAGAATCAGTTTAGAGGAGAGGATCTCACCTGGACAGTGTGTGGGATGCATAGTGTGAATCACCACAAGCATTTCTTCCTTAGTTATGTGGCTAAAGGCAAAGGAAGGTCTAGATGTCTTTTCTTGAAGAATAACCCCAAAGTAGGGCCAGTAGTGTCCTTTGAGAGGTTTGATATTTTGTTCAGTGCATTTTCGTTTTATTTTTTGCAAAGACCATCTGCACCCTCTTGCAGTCTTCCTGAGTGGGTAGGGATGGTAAGGGGTGTAAGGGGTGTGTTTTGGGGTTTTCAAGGTTTCTGTAGACCTTAAATAGTTGTTTGGAGTTATTTTTGGCCATCTCAATTTCGTGATTTAGCTTCATAAACAAGGCTGTTGTATGACTTTTGTATGGATTTCCATGTTTCTTGGTTCTCCTTAGTTGGAGATGATCTCTGCCTCTGTTCCGCCTTTCTTTTTTCCCTTTTTTTTTAATGCTAGGGCAGGGTTGTAACATGTTTTTGTCTACCCTGTCTCTAATGACCTTGGATTTAAGAGGGGCAATCTTGGTTAGAAACAGGGTGAGTTGTTATATACTTCTATGGTATTGGGACTATCAGTGTGCAGGTCATCACATGGTTAAAACACTCCTCTAGGTCAGTTGGAGATATCCTTTTTAAATTTCTGCTGACAATCCTTTTTGGTGGCATGTGCTCCCTGGCGAGTTTTTTTAGGAGAAGTATATTACCCTCTGCAAAGTAGTGGTCGGACCATACGCGTGACGTTTCTGGTAACAATCAAATCCAGAGTGTTACCCCCGATGTGAGTGGGTTCCGAGTTAATGGCTAGTAGATCTGAAAGCTTAAATTGTCTTTCTAACTCATTAGCGTCCTTGTCCTCAGGATTACCCAACCAGCAGTTTATGTTACCCAGTAGGATAGTCAAGATTTGGGTTTGTCTAGGGGGCCTAGTAATTGTATCAAATCTTCTACAAAGTTAGACATGGATTCTGGGGAGAGGTAGACGAGTATTAGGTTTATGCAGTGATATGATCAATAGCTTGGGCAAACGTATATCATCAAGATAGGAGTTTGTTTCCATGTCATTCTTGCCCCCGGCCTGCAGTGTATAAGTCAGCATAGAATTGTCAAAATCTTTGGGCTATATCTTCTGGGCGCGATAATCTTTTACCTGACAGATCCCATATTTCCTGGACCACCCTATCCGTTCTCTGACCACACAACCTATTTGCCAGTAAAGTGTGCACCATGTCACCCTTTTCATAATACCTCTGTTTCAGAAATCTAACTTGTAATAGGCCTTTACCTTTCCAGAGGTCTCTGAGTTCTTGTCTAAGATCACAAACTTCTTGAAGTATGTATTCCGTGTTATCCTGTTCCCTCTGAATGACCTCCTCTTTATCCCTTATTTTCATTTTAAGTGCCATTTTGCTTCTTTTTTGGCTGAACCCTCAGATATTAGTAGTCCTCTGAAAGTGGCCTTTCTGCTTCCTAAATCATCTGCTCAGAAGCCTCATACATGTTGTTTACCTTAAAGTATTCTTTAAGGTTTCCCGGAACAGGGAGTCCTGGAAGAGTGTGTCATTACAAATCCAACCGTTATCTAGTAGCAGTCTGGTCTGTGGCCTAGATCTATTGATGTTGTGCACATGTCGTGGTCCAACTAGGCTACTACCCATATGTCAGTCTCTATGTTGTTGTGAGCATATTCTAGCTCCATTAGAATATAGTCTATCCGTGAGCATTTTTTGTGTGAAGGGGAATAAAAGGTGAGAGATCGCCGTTTAGGATATTTATTTCTCCATATGTCATTCATGTGCTACGTTTGGGTAATTGTGGTGAAATTCTCAGTTGGACCAAATGCTGGGTGAATCGTACCCTCTCTCAGTGAGTGCCAATCCATTAATGGATCTGCCATCATATCGAAGTCGCCCCCATAGATCAACATTCCACTCTTCCATTCCTCAAGAAATTGCAAAGCTTCCCTTTAGAACTGGTCTTGTTGTTGGTTTGGGGCATAGAGGGAGCACAATGTAACATTCATGGCATGAATCGATCCTTTCACTGCCAATAAACGTCCCTCTATTGCCTTCTTTATGTGGTGGACCACCATACCTGTTGATTTTCTCATCAGTATCACTACCTTAGCTTTTCTGACTGCATCTGAGGCCCACAATGTGGTACCTATTCCATTCCCTTTTATTTGGCCTTCCTCCCCCTCTTGAATTTGTTTTCTTGGACAAATAAGATATCTAAATCCGATTGCCTGAACTCTATTCCCAGCATAGATCTTTTATGTGGAGAGTTCAAACCTTTGACGATTGAGGTCATGGGTGTTCATGGTGCATAGTTGGCATGTGATGTTGCACTTACGATTGTAGGGCAGACACCACATCATACTGAGCAAGGCCCAAAAGCCTGCTCATCACCTATTAGGGACAATGAAGGGGTGTGGGTAGCCATTACTGTTGGATATGTAACTGTACCCTTTTTCACAACAGGGTGTGTGCCAGCATACATTTCTGTGTGTTCAACAGCCAACAAGATAAGTACATCTGTGGGAGTCTGATTGTTGTGTTCCTAAGTGGAGCGCAATGGGTATGGAGGGGACATCCAGTGAGCGGTTGTCAAGAGATGTTGTTGCCAAATTACATGGGAGTTCATGTGGTCTAATAAGGTGGACTGGGGATTCATCATCAACCTCTGCAAGCAAGCTGATTCAACGAGAATTCACTCAGACATTTCACAGTTCATCCAACTCCTGGTGTCAGTACTTTGCAGTGAAACAGAAAGAGTGGCCATTGGAGAAATGTGTATTCAGGGTGCATTATTGTGATCTTTCCCCTTCTTGGGGCAAGTGCTAAGTGGATGAGGAGTGGGAGTAGAGTGATGTGAATTTGGGGCTCAAATTAGCAGAGGTACTGGGACGAGGGAGGATTTCTGGGTGAAGCCTTATTGTAAGGTGTTGGGACACAGATTAGTGGAGGTACTGGGACAAGGACTTGTCGGTTGCAGAAGAGTAGTTGAACTAATGGTGATTGCTGGTATGTAATCGTTGATTACTTCTTTCCCATGGGTCCGGCGCAAAAAGTCTTCAACATTGCTATGTTCATTTAGCCCTGAGGCGTACTGTGGGTGTGGTGGCTGCAACTCACTTTTATTTGTGCTGCAGGTTCCTGCATGCATATAATTCCATGAATCAGCTCCCAGCACTATACATTTCGGCCCCGCAATGTTTGCACTGACTTCTTTCCTCTGACGTGTTGCTTTTTTTGTAAATTAGGCCCATTGTTATATAGAATTCCAAGCAGGAATGGTTCATGACACCAAGTAGATTACAAAGAGCTAAGGACCATTTTCTTTTTTCTTCAAATGAATGTTACTTCTTGCAGCTTCTTTCACTTATCATGGGCACAATCAGGGGTATTTCACTGATGAATTCAGATGTCGGCATGTATTAAAAAAGCAGGAATTGCAAAAAGTGAAACTTTGAATATTATTAGCACAAATTGTGTTGAGTCTTCTAACTAAGAATAAAAGAGCTAAAGTTATTATTTAGGTACGGGAACAACCCAAACATCTCCCAGTGGAAATACGGGATGCCGATGGGACATCCCACACGACCCAGCTGGGGATCAATGAAGCCTTTGCCAAATTTTACACCGAATTGTATGCTCACAAGACGCAAATTCCTACTGAAGACATTATAGACACACTCGAGGAGATAGAACTTCCACGCATCTCACTCGAGCAGAGAGAGGAACTGGAGATGGAGATCACTCTTGAGGACGTACAAGGGGCGATCAGGTCCCTCTCTAACAACAAGGCCCCTGGCAGCGACGGCCTCCCACCTGAGTTTTACAAGGCGTATGAGTCCATCCTCACCCCAGTTCTCCACGAGGTCTACCAGGAAGCATACATGAATGGGATTCTCCCCAACACCATGAAAGAAACATTAATCGTCCCTATGCTTAAGCCGCACAAATCGCCCACCGAGTCTTACCGCCCTCTGGCCATGCTAAACTACGATGCCAAGATCCTCACATCCATATTGGCTCGCAAGCTGGCCAGAGTGGTGGGATCCATTGTCCATGAAGACCAGAACGGATTTGTGCCTGGGCGTAACACCACTGCTAACCTCAGGAGGCTACAGCATGTAATGGCTGAAACATACGAGAGGGACGAGGATCTGGCGGTGTTGTCGCTCGACGCTATTAAGGCCTTCGACTCCATATACTGGGAATGGATCAGGGAGGTCCTGAGAAGATTTGGCTTCGGAGGGGGCTTCATCAGGTGGATCGAGTTCCTCTATAATTCCCCAATGGCGAGAGTGAAAACGGGAAGAATGGTATCAGCAGCCTGGGAAATACAAAGGGGAACGAGACAGGGGTGTCCACTATCGCCCATGCTGTACATACTGGGCCTGGAACCGATTGCATTGTATTTCAGGCAGCAGCTTTTCGACGCTGGTATCAAGGTGGCCACTAAACACCACATAATATCTCTATACGCAGACAACGTCCTCCTTTACCTTAACACTCCCGAGCTTAACGCACCGATAGCACTGGAGGTACTAGATAATTACGCGAAGTACTCGGGGATCCGATTCAGCAGAAGAAAATCCTCTGCCTTTCCCCTGGCGGGCCTACGCAACATTCCAGAAAGCAAACTTCCAGTGATAGGAATAGGTTGGCAACTGGTCAAGTTCCGTTACCTGGGGATCAATGTAAGCCATGACTCACTACTCACGCACGAACACAACACTGAGGCCGCCATCATGAGTCTTCGACGCTCCATAAAATTCTGGTCCAAGCTCCCATTGGCCATGGTGGGCAGGGCAGCGATAGTCAAGATGATCGTACTCCCCCGATTCCTATATTTCTTTGTGAACATTTGTCATTACGTTCGACCGCCCTTCTTCAAGAAGTTGGAGGCTATCATCAGGGACTTCCTTTGGGGCCCCCACAGGCACAAACTGTCACTATCCGTTCTCTCCCTACCACACAAAGAGGGTGGAATAAAGCTGCCGGATCTCCAGTTATACTACCTGGCCGCCCAGCTGAGTCACATAACGAAATGGCTCTCGGACGAATCTTCGGCTGAGACGGAACTACTGAGGCAATCCTCGAACAATGTGATCCCCAAGGAGACCCTGTGGCATCCTACACGGCAATCCCTGGTCATCTCACAACTGATTGACCTGGGAAGGAAGATATGGGCCAGGTCCTGTTACATCAGGAGAGTACAACACCCATATTCCCCGGATAACCCCATCTTAGCAGATGCCTGCCGAACGGATGCAGACCTCTCTACGGCAAGGAGGTGGGAAGAAGCCGGCATATACACATGGGGCGACATGTACGAGGAAGGGGAATTCAGGGACTTTGAATCTCTTGAGGCCGCCGAGGGAATACCCCCGGGCCAGTTCCTCTGGTACCACCGCCTTAAACAGACTGCCAAGAAACAGTGGACAGGCTGGCCGGAGGAACCCTCCCCTGACCCCCTACTTCAGGAAATGCATGACCTCTCGGATGGCTGGAGACCAGTCTCCAGACTCTACAGCAGACTATGCGACAAACCTAACCCTAAAGGCAAAGAACTGAGAGTGAAATGGGAGGCGGATCTCGGGACCTCGATCACGGATAAAGAATGGGAGAGAGCGCTAGTATTTCCCAAAAAAGTGTCCAGGAATACCAGATTTGGTCAGATCCAACTGAACGTCCTGTACAGGACATACATGACCCTTCACAGGGTCGCCTCCTTCAATAAGACATCCTCCCCTGCATGCCCATGGTGTGGGAATGATAAAGCGGACATGATCCACATGTTCTGGACTTGCACTAAGGCGATGACACTATGGTCCAAAGCCAAACAGACTTGTATGGACGCCGGAATGACGAGGTACAAATGGACCCCCGGCGAGTGCCTCCTGGGGATTTACCCCAGACCTAGCAAGTCCAAGCATGCTGTCAGACTAATGGACATCTCATGCATCCTGGCCAAGAGAACAATTGCAATGGCCTGGAAGACGCCGTCGGGTCCCAGGCATGAACGATGGCTCAAAGAACTCGAGAGATTGACAGTTGCAGAAACCAGGGCCTGGCAAGAGGGAATTACGTTAAGCGGCGAAGCCGAATGCGGCACCCTGGAATCATGGAAGGCCCTCCTCAAAGACATATGCTTCAGCGCCGACTACAAACCCCCCTGAAATCTCGCAATATCACACTGACACTATCCCCTGAGGCCAGCACTGGAGGGACAGCCTTCATGTGCGACCCCCCCTGCATCCTGAAATTTCGTGTCGCAGGCCCTGACCCATCCATTCACTGTGAGTTCGCTGTAACATGAAGACTGTTGTTGATTTGTTTGTTCCCTCCCCCTCCCCTGCCCCCCTTGCACCGTCCCCTCCTTTGTTTGAAACACTGTTTGATTTCTTGTTGTATTGCACGTTTTTTTTCCACTAAAATCAATAAAATACGTTTAAAAAATAAAAAGTTATTATTTAGGTCAAGCAACTTATCCCTAGACATTTTAATTTGACTTCATGTTGTCATAATGGAATCACAAAATTGTCAAAGATTTACACAAACACAAAAGTGAAAGGAATGAGGAAATATATAAATTAAGACAAGGAGATAAGGTGAAACAATGATATAATAGTTGCCTATCCTGCTTATTAGGCAATATTGTGGAATGTTGAAAATGTTTAAGGATCGAAGATGGAGCAGCAGGACAAGCCGACCACCATGACCAGGTCTGAACAGGCCCTTACAGGCTTTGTGTCAATTAACATCTGCAGTCAAGTTCCTGCGATGCTAATACTAGGCGTGGCCACAAGGCTTTCTGGGAAGTGTAGTCTCCAAATTAGTGTGATGCTACCAGAACATGTAGCCTACAGGCCTGAAGGCCTAGATTACAATGGTTACAAATTAATGGTGATCTGATAATATATATGCAGGCAGAAAAGAACAAAGAACCAATTAGCCAAATCAATTAGCAAAATCAATATAAAAGCACCAGAAACTCAATTTCTCCAGCGCTCTGGTTCTCTCAAGGCTTGACTACTGCAACAGCCTCTTTCTTAATCGGCCTCCTTACTCCCTCCGCCCTCTTCAGCTAATCCAGAATAGGACTGAAAGACTTATCATTGGCCTCAATACCAGGGACTGCATCTCTCCAGCCCTAAAATCCTTCCACTGGCTCCCTGTGGCTGCAAGGATCAAACTCAAGACCCTCTGCATCATCCACAAGGCTTTCTGGGTCCTTGGACCTCTCTACACCCAACTCTCTCTCCCTAAATGCCTCCCTGCTAGAGTCCTCCCATACTCTAACTCCAACATTCTGCAAATTAGAAGTTTCTACAAGCAGTAGGGGGTAGGACTCTCTCCATCGCAGGTGCCTCCCTCTGGAAAGGCCTCCCTACCCCTCTCCATCTTGAGCCGGATCTCCTTAAGTTCCGGAAGCTCCTCAAGACCTTTATTTTCTCCTCCTCCTTCTATCTCCCCTCCTTGCTTGTCTTCTCCTGCTGCTCCGACTGGGTGCCTGTGTCTCATGAATCTCACCGGGGTCAGGTCCTCCTTTGACCAGTCTCCTCCCTGTGTCCCTGCCTACCTGCACTTGCGCTCGAGCACCCTTTCCTAACTAGCCTTCCAAGGCCGGTCCATCCCATCTCCCTTGCACGTTTACCCCCTACCCTTTGCTCCCCCAAGCACTTTCCCTCCTGGGCACCCTTTAGCACTTGCCCAGCCCATTGGCCACCCTCCCTCCAGCACTTCTCCCTTCACCCTCTCCCTACCCCTCCCTCTCGCCCTGATCTGCCCCCTTGCACTTCCTGATACTGCACTTGCACAATCCGAATGTCACAAGCCCTAGTCGGACCGTTATTGTTGTGTTTCCATTGTGTCCCTCCCCTTGTTTGTCTTGTGGCACCTGGAAAAATGTTCTGCTGTATAGGCACCATACAAATGTCCAATGAATAAAAATATAGAATATGTGCGCAATTATTCAAATTCATAGTCAGCAACAGTTTTATGTGAGTTTTTAAGCGCATAAAACAAAATAATGTTGTCCAGAAACAAACACTTACTTCAAAGTAGCAGAAGGGGCCTTGCGCTGATGAGTCAATTATTGATCTCTTATCCATGGGCTTGTCAGTAAAAGGGAAACTGAGTGCAACCAAAATGAGCCATTCCAGGGTCATCTTACAAGAAAGCCCACTTTGCTGTCAGCATATGTCATCACTACTGTAGGGACTACACTTCCCAGAACACCATGGGCCTCATTCCGAGTCCAGCGGTAGCCGTGCCGGAAAAACCATCAGGCTGCCGCCGGACCTGAAATACCATTCCGCCTCTGTGATTGCCGCATCACTGGTGCATTACAACCCCGGTGACCCGGTAATTCCGGAGGCGGAATTCCATAAATCCCCATTCCCATGTAGTCCGATAGGACTCCATGGGGATGGGGACAATGGAAACACTGGTTCCGTCTATGACGGAGCCAGTGTTTCCATTCCCGCCTGCAGGCAGGGGGCGTTACTCCCACCAGGTCAGACCTGGTGGGAGTGACACCTCACGTCTGCATAACTCGGAATCAGCCGTTCCGGAAACAACGGTGTCAGCGGATTTACCGCCACCGTTGTTTCTGGACCGGCAGGGTCATAATGAGGCTCCATGTGTTTGTGCCCAATTTTAGCAGCACGGAAACGCAACTGCAGACGTTTTCCTGTTAATCGGTTTGTGAGGTTTACAATGCACGTGCAGACCTCAACACCATCTTGGAATGTCTGCTGTGTCTACCTGCGGACCTACAGCATTCTGTGGTTGATGGCTACCTTCTGACGTATGGTACTGGTTATTTCTGAAGGTCACGCATTAAGCGGAAAAGTGATTTCATTTGGTTTGGGAACACTTGAGTGAGCGTTTTCTCAGATGCGCCTCTCCCTTCTTCCTTCTTAGCATTCTGGCCCATGTTCTATGATGTTCATTCTGCAGGTATGCTGGGATATGTTGTCCCTTTTAAATATCTCAACCAAGGTCTCACCTTAGCGTTTGGTGCTGTACTATGCAGCTGGTAAAATTCTGAGCCCAGGGAATCCTGTTTCGTCCGCCCTGTTGGAGGGCACATTGTGCAATTGCTGGGCCGCCACAGTGTGCGTCTCGGTTTCCCCCATAGAGAGGATGGTGTGAACCTCTGACTCGCCACATCAGGTACATCTGGCAAGGGTGAGTAAGATTGAGCAACAGTGAAACCACATGTAATTACAAATTGAGGAAAAATTTGTATCTGTAAAATTTGTAGACAGAAAATGTTTTCACAAGTTTAATTGCTCCATACCCTTTTAGTATCTATCCTACCTTTCATGTTGTTCGTGATCAATTTGCCTCTTTTTGAGAACCTATATCTAGTGCTATTAGAAAAAAGCACACATGCAATCTGAAAAAACAAAATGTCTATGTTGGTTACAAAACATTGAATGCATCAGGAAAACCTTTTAGCAACACAGAATTTATTAGGTACAACGTAATACTTTTTGAAAAAGAATAGGTGTTAGGTTTTGGGATCATCGTCTGCACAGACTGCAATTGATATAATTTGCATGTCAGCGCAAAATGGAGGCATGGGCATAACATATTGAAAAAGGTCTTGCCAGCCTGATTTCAAGTTGTAGTTGTTAGACTCTAGACCCAACTGAAAACATACAACACTGGAATATTATCAATTAATCGGGTGCTTTCTGAGATCCATTGTGCAGTCTGTAAGGGAAAGGCGTGCAATTAGTCCCAAAGGTGGTACAAAATGTGCAGAAGACCCCTAATTTATAAAGTTGAAAACTGTTACTGCAGGCACACTACTCTTAAAACAAACATAACCTCTCAAGTCTTAACTCACTGAATGGATGCAGTAGCTTGTGAGAAAACAAAGTGAATGGTCTCAAGTCCTATTGGGGAATTTGCGGCAGGGAAGAATCGAGGTATCAGAATTGTTTTGGTTTTTAAGCAGAGAATTAAGCAAACTTTTAACTTTGACCCAAATCTTGGGATTATTGTCCAATTTAGTTAGCTGCTAAGAATCTTAATTCTTTTTTGAATGTCTTTGTGACTAGTCCAGAGAAGAGAAAATGTTTACTCTACTTTATAGGAGTAAAGCAAAGTGGTTTTTGTGATAGTAGTTATTACCCTCTGAAACGAAAAGCTTGGACATTAGGAGATGGAGCAGAGGGTTGCAAGACTGAATAGGAGGCCTGAACTACCTCAAGAATGTATTATGCTATGCCTTCATCAATAGGGCTGAATCAGAAGATCTCCGATTAAATCACTGTGTCTTCGGACTACATCTCTCATAATTCATTGTGCTAGAAGCTGTATGTCCAGGATCCCCATAAAATCTCCATGACTGGAGGTGAGAAGATGACATGAAATGAAAAAGAAACCAAACAAAAGCTGAACCTTCAAATGAGCTCGCTATCCTCATCGGGGAAGAAATGACAGTTTAAATATCGGAGCAGATTTCTCCAGCCCTCTATGGTTCAAATGGGTGGGATTGTTGATTAGGTTGGTCGCAAACATTAAAAGTGGCTATTTTGCTGCGCAACCGAATTCCTAAAGGGGAGGAAGTAGATTGTCTCTCCATAGGACTTCCTCGAGTACCCAAGAATCACTTTTCCACTGTACCAACAGTTTCAAGTCTGAGTCGGCTTCCTGTAGCTTTCCCAATAGCTCTTCTGCAGGTATTTTTGCTGAGTATGATTTTTCCTGGACTTGTATCGTTAGTTGATTAATTTCTCTGTCATTTGCGTTTTGGACGTACTTTGTGCATGCTGACCCATACACAAATAACTCACTCAAGAAAGTCTTAAAGATAATCCATTCAATTTGCACATGGTTTGTACCTGTGCTGACAATGGCATAATTCTTTTGAGTCGAGTTACTTTTCCATTACTGTTTCATTTGAAAGTGTTGAGTTGTCCATTGTCTGGTGCCTTTTTCCCCAATATGCTAAATTAATATTGATTAAATGGACCCTGTCCTCAGTACATTTCAGCAAGGGAGTAGTAATTTCCTGGGTAGGTTTTATGTCAATGAGAGTAAAACATGTACCCCCACTTATTAGGATGTAGTGTGTGCTATACATCCAAAATATGTAATTCTTCTCATATATCACAAATGGCTTGTCACATGTTTGGAAACCTTTGCCTCAGTTGATTTGTCAATTTGGTTCTAATGTCAAGTTGCAGTCACCAGTGTAAGGGAGGCATGACATCACAAGTAGACACTGACACAAGAGTTGCAAGTTTCAAAATCTTTATTGTTAAATTCAATGGGGTTGGAAAAAAACTTGTCTGGCCCTGTAACTAAGATGGGAGTAATCTCGACCATCAAATAATAAAGAAACACACCTAGTTAGTCTAACTAAAAAAAAGGCCTATACTAACAAAAACCTAATGCCTGCCCTCGTTCTAATACAAACTAATGTGACATAGAGATATGCATCTAAAAAAGGAAAAATCAGTGGTGAAACGAAATGTCAGAATCGCAATATAAATCAGTATTCATTCTCGTCCCCACGTTGTATAGCACTGGATTAGATAGAACACTTGATGGATGAACACACTTTGGCTTGCGAACACAGTTAGGCATTGGCTCTGCCCTCCAGAGCCTTCTTGGCTGTTCAAGTCACAAGTTCACAGGATTATCCTCTCAGGTTCTCCTCACCCAAGTTCGGGTCACCATTCAAGCTTCTACAAAGTTCCAACAAAATGTTTCCAAGCATAGTATTTTGGTCGCAGTTCACTATAGGTTCCCCTCAATTGGGCTCAAACATTTTCTCCTTGGTGGTGTTCCCTTTCCCAAGCTTTCTTCACATTCCACACTATAGGATCCCCGCAATCAGGCTCAAACCTTCTTTCGTATTTTGATTTCGCTGTCGAAGACTTTCGAAGCTGAGAGGATTTTTGCTCTCACCTCCACATGACCACTTCGACCTTCTTTTCTTTCTTTGCTTCCTTCCACTTTACACATTTTCCTTCAGTTCCAATATCTCTTGGACAATGTACTTGCTACCTATTAACTTGCTTTCATATCAATTGCTCCTGGATCAAGTCTTTCGAACTTTTCTTTTATGCAGTTTTGTGGTTACTTGCTTTCTCTCGCTTCCCTCTGCAGCTTTTAACATTTCACAGACACTTTCGATTGGGCAATCTCACTTTGCCTGACCACTCTGCTACTTTGTATTTCATATTCACAGTTCTTAGCAATGGATTCTTTTTCTTTTGCAGTTTATCAGCGCTCACGTAACCTTCATCCCTCGGATACTGTGCAAGCATTTCAATTAAACTCAGACCAGGCTTTCTTTGCTTCCCTCAACTCACCGGTCATGTTAAGATGCTTTCTGTCTTTCGTGCCTTTGATGTAGGAGTCAAGGTTATTACCACTGTTGCTTCTTCCTGCACCTCCCCAACTACTCTGCCATTCACCCGGAAGGATGGCTGCTAACCTTGTAGCACTCGGAAGACTCTTTCTCCCTTCCAGCTGGGCTGTTGTCCGCAATCCTCATGGCCTTTCGGAAATAACAAGCACACACCGGGGGGCCTCTAGCTTCCTGCCCCTTCATTTTAACCCCTCAGGTTGTCGCTCTCCTTTGCCTAGTTTGCCATAGCCCTGGAGGAACTGCTCCTTCTTGTGCACAGCCTTGCTCAAAGTGTGTCTCGGTGTTCTACCTTTTAACCATGTGCGGAGAGTTAATAGGTATTACGTGTGCGTGATTAAAGTAAAGTGCCTGACCCTGCCTGATCTCGTTAGAGGGACATGTCCATTGTATTGCATGGGTGGTAATCGCTTCAGCCTTAGACCTCCTCTTGCTCGACTGAGTGTTTGTGTAGGAAAGGGGGAGATCTGGGAAGTTGGAATATCCAACCAAATAGGATTAGATAGGGGTATTGGGAAAGGTGGGATACCGCGTCTCGCCATCATGTGTCTCTTCCCCACTCCCTGAGGACCCCTGACCCAGGTGATCCTCCAGCACTTGTCCACTCCTAGGGTCTGGATTCAAAGGCGATGGCCGCACTCTGGCCACCTAAGTGATCCATGGGGTCTGGACTGTGAAACACCCTCTGGGTTTTCACACCAGTCAGACTATATGAGCTGGCCAATTCTCATAATTACAGTTATAGTTGGTGATCTATGTGGGCCAGAAAGAGTACATAGTTATAGTGAGACCTCCAATATTTATCCTCACTAAACACCACTATGGCAGGTGTGCCCTTAAAGTTAGCATCTTCATGACAGAAGTTTTTAGGATCAGAATACTGGTGCCCAAAATCTGAGAAGTTTGCTCCAGATTACAGGTGGCAATATCCACTTTTTATGTATATATGTTTTGTTTTCTTGTGTGAGGAGATGTCTTTTGTAAAATGATATTTTCAATATTGAATATTGAGAATTATCTTGCTTTAACCTTTACCTATCAGACCATTCCAGGTAGCTATATGAATTCAAATTATGGTCCTATAAAAAGTGTTTTATCTAAGTTTTCATTCTGTTTGCCACTTGCTGGCTGCACTACCATCTATATTATTTATTTATTTATTTATTCTGTTTCTCTCCTCTGTTCTGCACTTTCCACCTCTTCCCCCCCTTCCATGCACTTTCCAACTTTTCCCTTTCCCATGTACTTGCACGTTCTCAATGTCACTGGGCCTAGACAGATCGTTGTTTTTGTTCTCCCCTGTTCACCTCCCTTTGCCTGGTCGCGCTCTGAAACACGTTTGTATGAGCGCGATATAAATAAAATACCTTTTCATTTCATTTCAACCCGAGGACACTTTTTTTGCATTCACCACAACCCTTACTATCCAGCCAAGCAAACACACCCCACCTCACCTGTGCATACCCCGCCCACATCTACTGTACTGAAGAGTGTCTTCTTCAGTTTACCGTTCTGCAATCAGTTGGGGAGTTTGTACAAAATGTGAGGATAAATACTGCTTTCTGTGCAGGCAGATTCTCCCTATTCACAGAATTTGTGGCCTGGGGGCATACAGTGGAAGTGGCTTCCGCATCCATGTTTCATGAAACCATACGGTGAGGCATGCAGCATAGCACCTGTTTCTCTGTCCCTTGCCAGGCACAGGGAAAAATACTATGTAGTGAGGATTCTTTACATACCCATGCCTGCATTTCATAGTACCCGATAGGAACTCTCATGCAAAGCATTAGCATTTCCAAACGTTCTTTGCATTTGCTCCCAGAAACAAGTGTGGTAATGCAAAAATGCATTGACAGCTTAGTTCCCTTTAGGACCAATATGCACCAAGCAGTGCTGATTATATCCTTCCATCCGCATTGTGCTCTTGTTCAATGGATATGTGAGTATTCGAGCAAGTGTTTTGCAGATAGAGTTGCAAGGAGAGGGCTTGGTGGTTGTTCCCGTCTATCCACAGCAAGGGCCTCCTTGACCACTTGAAAGTTCATCATTCTAGTTGTCTAAAATGTCCCAAATTGGCACATAATTGGTGACGGTTTTAGTATGCCAAGATAACAAAGACAAGAGTGCTTGCATGTTTCCACCTGTAGATTTATTGTCATCAAAGAAATGGATGGCACATATGCATTTTCAAATATCAACTATAAGGAAAACCTTAAGGTTAGAAAACATGAAACACAAGATATTCTTCAAACTACAGTAACATAAGAAAGTTTCCCCTACTCTCACTCAATTATGATTTGAAAACCAAAAAACAATAAATATGATGGAGATGTTTTGCCCTTGGAGGGTTGCCCAGAGCAATGCCAGTGGTTAAGATTCATTCTAAACCTTCCAGCCATCAACTCTTTGTTTCTGCTTTGTCACCCCGAGTGGGACGGGTATGCCCAGACGTGGGTCCCGTGCCTGCTGGGCCTAGAGACCCTCGTTACTCCTCACTGATGAGCCCCAACAAGGGCGAAACATGATTGGGGATGCTTGTGGTCTCCTGCAGAAGGGATGTGGCCTAGCAGTTCGGGCTGGACTGTCCCTTTTGGGGTGGGGCCAAGCCTGATTTGCATATGGTCTTTCCCTTCTGTAATGGCTTGGCAGGTGAAGAACGGTGGTCTGGAAGGTTGCCCAGAGCAATGCCAGTGGTTAAGATTCATTCTAAACTTTCCAGCCATCAACTCTTTGTTTTTGCTTTGCCCTTGCATCCTTCAAGGCCACATCGTATGCAGATGACATCCTCCCTGCCCCCGTACTCAAGACCCTTCCAACTGAAGCACCACTCCCTGAGCTGACAAACATCAACAGTTCCCTCACTGAAGGCACTGTCCCCATAACCCTGGAGAGCTGACAAATCCTCCTGCTTCTCAAGAAACAGACAATGGACCCCCGACAACCTCAACAACTACTGCCCCATCACCCATCAGTAAGGCCACAACTCCATCGCATCGAAGCCAACAACCACCTTCAGTCCTACTAATCCTACCAATCTGTCTTCAGACCCAGATGCAGCACCAAGATGGCTACCATCAATGTGATTAACGATACCCTTAACATCCTCTATGGTGGTCATCCTTACTTCCTGGGTCTCCTTCACCTCTGGCAGCATTCGACACAGGAGACTACCAGACACTCATCAACATTATACATCACTGTGTCTGGATCTGCAAGATCGTCCTCAGCTGGGTCAAATCCTACTTTGCTAACTACCACCAATTAATCACAATTTAATTACCTGAAGCTCAACCCCTCCAAAAACAAATTCCTGCTGCTGACCGAACACCTGACATCCAGACCTAGCCCTCAGCTATGAACCCAGATGGTTTCAAACCCCAGCTGGCAACCTGTGGCAAGTCCCCTGGGTTGACATTGACAGACACCTCACCTTAAAGCAGCACATATCAAAGAAGGCACAAAAGGATTGGAAGCAACTTCCTTTCCTGGTGAAAATCATGCCCTTCATCCCAGTAAACATGTTCAGACCTGCTGTCTAAGCCTTGGTCTTCTCCCAGTAGAAAGGTGGCAGTGCCCTTCTGGAAGTTCTTCCGGCAATGACCCTGGTACCCCGAGATGTGTCCTACATGTTACATGTGGCTGCATGACTCATCAAAGCACTTTGCAAATTCCACCACATCACCCGACCCTCATTGAACTGCACTGGCTCCTCCTTCAAGCATGTATCACATTCAAATTCTGCTGCATCATCTACTGTCGCCCTGAAGTACCTATGCCACCTCACTTGGAAACTCAGCATCTTTGGAGGTCTAAGATCCACCAGAACTAAGGACATATGCTAGGAATGGCTCCTCCCTAATACCTAGCTATACATAAACCTTTCACTCCCCACCTAACATGAGACTGTGTGATCTGCTCTCCTCTGTTTCCTCCCCTGCTTGCTTGTAGACCACTTGCTGCCAAATTGCCTGCCGTCCCACATTGTTAGCTCCCCACTCCCTTGTATGTCTACTTCCCTCACTATGTCCTTCCCCCTCTGACTTGTAAAGCACTCTGTTGCTTCCCTAAGCTAGGTCCACACTCAAGAAATACCTTAATAATAATTATTACAATTATAAAAAAAAAGTACCCTAGTAATGCTAAAAGAAGGAACATGTCTACATATAACTTGGGTGTGTACTAAATCCTTGATGAAAACTATTCTGAAGTCCTTAACAGATGTTTCAAAAACAAGACTAGTTTGTAATCTGGCCATTTGCACCTGAGATCAAAGAACTGGAACTACTTGCTGATAAAGGTATGTCTTATCTTTGTATTTGTTAAAACAAGAGAGAAGGCATGTCCCCCCTGTGAATAAACGGTCAAGGAGAATAAATAGTCAAACTCATTTGTGATATTATAGGATCTCTCTGGAAATGCCCCCAATGCATAACAACTCTGAGCTGTATGTAAAAATAATATTGGCATGGAGAATTAATTGGAAAAGGTGCTCCTGATCATGAAACACAATTTGAATGGATTCAGAGCGAAGTTAAGTGAACAAAAGATAAATACATAAGACTGAGTACCAGCATCCAATATGTCCAATGCTTCTTATATTCGGTGTCTGATGAACTGATGTATGTACTGATTGATTAATGAGTTATTAAGGCTCTTTAAATAATCTGAGCCCAGCTATTATACATTCTGGGAATGGAAGGCAAAGTACCAAAGCATTATTTGAATTAGAAAGAGAGTACAATAATGCAATGCTACACTCAGGGAGTTAAAGTTAAAATGCCAAACCATTCCATGAATGATGGAGTGTGTATTTAACAATTAAATGCAGATAATACATGTTAAATGAATGAGAAAAGTATGGAATATAACTGTCAAAGGATACAACAATTCACTCAAAGTAAAGTCAAAAAGAGTTCAGTGAATGATTAAAAAAAAGTTAATATAGGAATCTAACACTTCATTCTGGGAAATCTATGTAAAGTTCAACCATGTTACATCAATGAGAGAGTGTGAATATAACTATACAACTATTAATTCTGGAAAGTGAAGGGAACGTCCTAAAGTATTCTGTGAGTGAGAAATACATTGTAAACAATAAAATAATCATGGACGATAGAGGGAGTAATGGGATCAAGCAAGCGTTGTTAAAAGTCTAAGACTCTCCACTAAACCCGAGGAGTCTGAACACCAAATGAAAAGGGGTTTTTTGAGTTTTAAGTCAATTCTGTTTCAGTTGTTAGAGTTTAGTTAGAGTTTAACTATCATCCCTCTGCCACATTGTTTTTTTTTTTTTTTAATTTACTAATGCTCCTCATTGCATAAAACCACTTCAATGCACATGGAAGGGAGTGCAGATTAGGAAGTGGGATAAATCACATTATCTAATAATCCAGGAGTGCATATTTCTAGAAGGTCATAATGTCAAGATATTTTGTTTTAGAATTGTCCATCACTAAATGGGTATCCCCAATTAACACCCCCAATATAAAATCACACCCCACAATTCTGAACAAACCAGTTATACTAGGAATCACATTTTCTTTTTATTCAAATAAAATCAATACAATTGTAATTGTTTTTCAGAAAGCAGAACTGGCCTCACTGGGAGAATATTACTAAGAAGCCGAAAAAAAGACATGAGGCCTCATTACGAATGTGGCAGAAAGGCAACAACGGCGCCGGTAGTGCTACCGGTGCCGTTGTTACCTCTCCGCCACATTACGAGTTCTTCTTGCCAGTGCCAGAAGGCACGCGTGGTCTGACCAGGCATGCAGACTGGCACCCGCAAGCAGAACTCGTGATTGTACCAGCACCATTATTAACGGTACCGGTGCAACCATGCGCCCGACCCCCATTCTGCCCTATGGGGTAGAATGGGGATTGGGAGGCCGGCCATACCGGCACCCGCGAATGGGCAATTACCGGCCCATTCATCTCCTAATGGGCCAGTAATGGCCCATTCACGGGGTGCCAGGCCGGTAGCGAGTTTGCCGGTAGCCGTGCCCTTAAAAAGGGCACGGCTACCGCCAAACTCGTAATGAGGCCCATTATTGTAAAATACATTTAAATGAACTCCCCTCTATGTAAATGTGGTGCTGTGGTTTTCTATCAAATGCATGGAAGTTGAATGTAAGTTGTGCTGAGTTGCATCAGACTCTTTAGGCATGGGTTAAGGGACACTGTGCTATTAATTTAGAAAGCACAGTATAGGGGTTCTTCTACTCGACACTGAAATATAGTCTTAGGATTTTCTAATAAAGGAGTAAATCCCCCTCCCATTTTACTTTGCAGTTCGGGTCCCACTAATTCAGGGGCGTTCCCCCTGCTATGCAATGAGGTTAATGTAATTTACTTTGCCATTATTTTCTGTGGAACTGGAAGAGACACAACTAAGCTTCCTTTTTATCCCATATATGGCTTTTTAAATATTTATGACTTTCACAGGTCATGCACGCTTACACAAATCTGGTATCAGTCTACCCCTGTGAAAATCTTCAGGGTTTCATTCGGTTGGCTTCAGATTAACAAAGAGCTTCCCTTTATCTGTGCAGAAACACTATATCTTCCCATGTGAAAGAAATATGACTTGGTTTTCAATATAGTGGGAAAGCAATTGTGCACACCCTAGGGAAGTGCCTCCCAGTTCACTCACTCCTGGGATTTAGCAGAGAGATGGTTCTACAGGGCATATCTCTAATTTCATTGGTGAATTGTAATACTCACTTTTGAATAATTCTTTGAGACACAGAGTCAAGAAAGATTCTCAAGTGTTTCCATGGAATTCCCAGTCAGCTGGCCCCTTCTAGTTTCTTAATCTCCTCTATGAAAGCAGGCCTGCTTCAGGCTCCCTTATGCACAAGGCCCTTTCATCGCAAGATATTATCCAAAATCACTACTTATCCATTTGGTACAGAGTTGTCTTTCTTAGCACCTTTCAAAATCCTTGCTCTCCCCCATTCCCACATTATGCCTTCGGGATTTTTGCACTTTTTAATTGATCAGGTTTTTCCATTGGCCTGCTTAACAGGTAGATACTAATAGACAATACACCATTAATTGTCATAGGTTAATCATATTTCTAAACATGTGACACAGAGGGGGCTGCACACACTGGACACATTATGCTCAGAATCATATTTCTTCCATATCTCATAGCAACATCACACAATTTGATGAAATGTGTATTTCTGGATTCGCACAAATGCAGCGCTATGCAGCATAAATTCATGTGATTAAAATATTACTTATTAGCATATTTATTTTTAGCAATTATGCAAATATTGTGTTTAGACTCATTTGCTAGAAGAGAATTTCACAGTTGCAAGGTCATATGGTTGTGGAGTTTTGTTGAACATCATTTCCTTGAATTATGGAACTTCATGCTAGCAAGATAAGTCAATTAAACAGCTCTTAGTGGCCCCTTTGTCTGAGCTTCCATTACGGGACATCTGGTAGACTGTACTACCTTAGCTGATGATAAGAGGTGACACTCTAAGTGCTTTCTAACTCTTTACAGCTGGGGAGTTTGGAGAACATGGCTCTCATGATGTGATCAGTTTAAATGGTATCTTTTCAGAAGACTCCTCTTTAGCCTAGCTGGAATTTAAATTTATGTTCCTTAAAATATTTCCCTTGAGATGTACTTTTGTAAGTGGGAGGCATCTCATTATCCAGGGGTCGTGCACAGGTAGTGTTTGTTACGATGAGTTGTAATGGGCTTCTCTGATGTAAGCTAAATAAGTCTTCAGATGGCCACTTATCTCCTGAAATGTCAACCATACCACTATTAACAGTGTCTGCAATACTGCATATGAGTTCAGCTTGTTGTCAGGTTCCTTGGACAGTCAGCATTGGCAAAACCATAATAGAACACCAATGATTTTGTATACATTTAAACAGTAAGGTATTGCCTACTTTAAAGTCTCACATCCACGATTATTTCATAGTGTATAACACAATTCATTTTGCATTTACAAATGCATCTCTTATTAATTTAGTATTATTTACTTATTTGTTTTATTTGTTCATGGCTTATTACAATGTTAAAAAAATGTACAACAAAAAGGAACATCCATTTAACCCAATACATTCCTTAATTCGTTTAAAATAGAAAAGAAACCCATTATTACCCAGCTTTAACATTTTACCAGTGCAATTTCATTAAAACATTGTTTACGCTATCCCCCATTACATGTTAGTGGCGGACCTTTGTTAGGGATGTTTCTTTCAATATTTCATTTTCCCTCTATTATTTAAGAATGAATTCCAAAAAAGACATGGATGCTAGAACTAGGCTGATCTTTTTGCCTAAAAGAATCCAGTCCCACCATTCCTTGGCTGAAAGCGATTCTGCCTGTCTTGGGGGGAAATTTCCCAAAAAGCGAGTGTGAGCTTCAGTCAGTGCCTAACAGCTGGCTATCAAATGAAATATGGATTCGATATCCTACTGTTTGCAAAAGACGGGGCACACTGTTGATACAGTGGCAATCTGTTTCCTAAATAAAAGCACCTCTCTAGAGGGGAGGATATTTAGGCGACATCTCATGAGCAGGTCCCTAACATATGCAGACATGAATTTTTGTAAGTATACTGGCACTTGGTTTACTCCTCTTTGTTCTTTTTTGAGGGTCAAGGATAGTGGGTACGTGAATTTTGTCTGCAACGTTTGGATCCGGTCCATGTCTTGTATTTTTATTTTACCCTCAGTGGGTTAGCTATTAGGTAGTTAGCCGTTATGTTATACTCCTTTAGGAAATTGTTACACCGTTTCTTCCATTTGGAAAACCATTTCTCTGGCCAGCTCGACTCCTTTTGGTGTAAAAGGCCGGGATGTTATCTGAAGTCAGGCATTTCCTATAGAGAGAAACAGCTTTCCATACCACCACTGAGGCCATTGATTGCAATCCCAATTCGAACCTGATGCACGCCATTGGAAGCGAGCCTGGAAGATGGCGTACCATTCTCCAAAATACTCCTTCCAGGCTTCCCCACTTGTTCCATGCCAAATTAAGGATGCCTTCAGCTCCATATGTCAGGATCGGGACCACTTTCTGCTTGTAAAACATCAGTAAGGGAAGCACAGAGAAAGTTCTGAATTCCCTATGTAGAACACATGCCTGAATCGCAAGTCTCCGAACCTTTCCCTGCAACATTAATACATGTGATCTCTCATCTAGATTTTTATTAATTATTGTCCCTAGATATGCCATCTTGTACACCTTTCCCAAGGGTTCTTGGTCTACTCTCCAGATCAGACCTTCCCTAGGCTTTCTCCTGTCTGAGGACATAATGAGGATTTACGATTTATTGGCATTGACCTTCATGTTATTTCTTTTAGGTATGCAACACAGCCGTTTAATCTACGCTGGCATCCAATTGTGGTCTGGTCAATGAAGACCAGATCATCCACTTAGAGGACCCAGGGTAGCTCTAGTTCCCCAAATTTGGTAGGAAAGGCTCTGATCCCTAGCTGTGACTCACTCAGATCAGACAGATAGAGCTTGAAAAGAATTGGGGCTAAAGAGCAGCCTTTTTTCATTTCTCTAAATGGCCGGATCTTTCCTCAGAGCACCCCCTCCAATGAGAGTCTGACCTGCACTGGCGTATCTAAGTATAAGAGTCTAATGGCTTCTATCATATCAGGAGGACAGTTCCACCTTGAAAGTTTGTGCCATAGTCATTCCCTGTTGACACAGTTGAACGCTTGTTCTAGGTCCATGAATTCTAAATACACATTCCTGTTAGTTTCAATCTCCTTAATTTTTAGTAAGTTGAGGAGGAACACATTCAACAGTGTGCCAAACCCCTTAGCAAAATCCATCTGGCGCGGCTCCAAGTGTCCCGATTGTATTGCACGCTCATTTAATTCTTTAAGTAGTGTGCTAGCAAACAGCTTGCCCAAGGTGTCCAATACGGCTATTGGGCGGTCATTTTTAGCGGGTCCCTACGGTCACCCTTTTAAAAAATGGGTACCAGTATAGCTTCTCTCCAGGTAGAAGGGAAGCGTTTGGTGGCCATGACTTGCTTAAAGATCCTTATAGTTAGATCCGCCCAAGCTTCGACATTGCCTTTTAGGACATGGTTTGCCAGACCATCTGTGCCTGCCACTCTAGACAAACTGAATTTGTTGATCAAAGTTTTTATTTCTTCTTTATCTAGACTGAAACTCCATCTTCCAATTAGATCTGTCGGCTCTTTATGGGTGACCTCTTCCTCCCTTGTAAAAAGATTGGAGTAATATCTCACCCAACTCAGGGACTTGAGTTAGTAGCACAGAGCATTTAAAGTTTCCCCCACTATTCAAGAGTTCCCATAGTTGCCTACTATTATTTTTGCAGAGGATTTTAAGTATGTAATCAGCATCGAATTTAAGCCGGGTGGCTTTGGAAGCCTTTAGCCAATTTCCTTATAATCGCTTCCTTTCCCGCCTTAAATTCCATGTTTGTCAGGTCCTTGGCCCTCTTGACTGGCGCAGAGGCAGCATAAACGCCTACCTCCCCGTCGGATCTTGGCACCTGGGAAGTTGTTACCGCAGGGCACCGCAACCCTCCGGGGAAAGAGGGTTGGAGTCCGTTGAGTGGATAGGTAGGGGTAGTTCAGGGTCACCGGAAATAGGTACAGGGAGATGAATTGGATGGGTAGGGGTGTTTAGGGAAGCATGCTCCTCGACTCCTGCTCCGGATCCAGTGGATTATGACTCCGCCCTTACATACTCACACCACAATCGTTCTCTGCCCTTCACAATTGGGGACCTTTGGTCTGGAGTCTCTAACCAGGAAATACTATTGTGTGCTGTTCGCACCTACAACCCACATTACATCATGCAGACTAGTCTGGCACTTGCAGAGTTAACAGCTCCCTCCCCACATTACATCATGTAGGCAAGTACCCGCAGTTGTAGAGTTAACAGGTCCCCCACATTACCCCATGCGATGTTAAAACAATATGCATTCAGAAGCAAATACACTTATCTTCGTCTCTTGTGCGGGGCAAGGTCCTTCTGGCCTTTTCGTGTTGATGGGCTGTTGCGTAGACACCCCGTTTCTATGAAATGCTGAAATTAAGTAAATCAGAGTCAGTACAAGTGCGCGTGGGACTCCATCCCTATGAACGCTCCAAGAGTCAGAGTTATACTGGTGCAGTTGCATTCACCGCCGTATTTAAGTAGAACAAAAACTCAGTTAAGCATGCGTATCATGCAGGGGAAACATGTGTGGTTCTAGCGTCCCTCCCGGTGGGTTCGCGGGTCTGGGTGGTTAGTAATTAGGATTCCCCCAAGGCACGTCTCCCTCTATGCGGTCGGGATATCAGGTGTTCAGGGTTAAAATAGGGCTGTACTTATCTGAGTTGGTGCACAGGGCCTGGGGTTAGGATGCAGGCGGGCTAGTGCCCCGCGTAGGCGTGCCTCCCAGAGCTCACGAAAAGCACGCCTTCTCCCTCCAGTAGTCTGTATTGCGAGCTGCGTTCCCTGGGCACGGCTCATGCATGCACGGTTGTGCGGGCGTGGTCTTCTCTCTTCCAGCAAGGTCGTGTAGCACACCTCAATTTGGACACTGGCCCCCAATTTTCTATTTTGGCAGCTCACTCGCCAGGTTAAAGCCAATAGTCTATGATCGCTGGCAGGCATCTCTACCACCTTGAATTGAGATATGTCTGCGAAACAAAACAGTAGTCAATGCACGCCCTTTGAACACCTGTTGCCCAGGTATTGGATGCAGGGATATCTCCATAAGTTTGGCCATTTAACAGCGCCATGTCTCGCAGCTGTATAACAGTGTTTCCTCTTGCCTGCGCATCCCTTCCTGGTCCATAATATGCATGTTAAAGACCCAACATAGAATCAGGTGAGGATCGTCTACTGTCATTAGGGCCTCATGGGTTATTTGTATTATGGAGTTCAAGAGGGACAAATCATACTTGTTCTTCACTCCCCAGTACACATTAATTAAAATTAACGTTTTCTTTTTATTATTTGCTTGGAACCTATACTGGATCTGTAGGGATTGCACAAAGGGGTTTGGGTTAGTCATTTTTATCACTTCAAAAGATCTTGCAGTCTTGATCAGTGTTAATAGTCCCGAAAATGATCTGCCAGTCTTTCCCTTTTGGGCTTCGTTTAAATAGACTTCGAATCCATCACATAGGCGAGGGTTCCTCAGCCAAGTTTCCTGTAGACAGATTATGACTGCCCTTTCTAACCCCAGATTTCTGTTAGTAAAAGGTTCTGCAAATCCCCTCGTATTCCAACAACTGATGTTCATGGGTCTGATATTCTCCACTTTCTGCTCTACGAAGGTGGTTGCCAGCCATGACCAGGATTGAGGCTTTTGTATAATCGTTATTGGATTATTATTCATTGATGGTACTTTCATTTTTCGTATCCTATTCGAGATGGTAATTTTAAACAAGGGTTTGTCTACTACACGGTTCAACTAACCATTTGATTTCCTTTGATTCACCTGCTTTGGTTCAGTACTGTGGCTTCTACTTTTGGATGATAGTCTCAAAGCTTGCAGGGAATATTTAAGTGGATTTTCCCTTCTCTCTCTTGGCACCAGCTTAGTCTGTTATTCATCATCTCTGAGAATTGAAATTAATTTCTAGTGGCCACTAGATTATTTTTATTTTTATTTTCCTCCAATGATCTAACTGGAGGTTTTGACCTTGCCGCTTTCATACGAGGTCTTTGGGCGGGATTCATCTCAGGGGATTTAAACACCTTTGGCTTATTAGTTAGACGGGAAACTTGCCCATCAATATCTACTAGTTCCGTTCTACTAAGGTTTGCTCAGCCATCATCTTCCTCCCCTCTTGTTTTGATGTCTATAAGGTCGATTAGACATGAATCAGATATAGTATCCATTTCCCCCATCCTCTGATTGGATTCCCTTTGATTTCTCAAGAGGGGCTGAGCTGTCTCCAAAGCGTCTTTCTGGTCCCCCATTGGTTCTCTTCTAGAACATTTGATGGGCTGATAGGAGGAAGTTGGTGGAGGGCAGTGTAGTTGCCCCAGGAATGCCTTTGATCCATTGGATTTCCTTTTGGCACCTGTCTTCATATTTTTTGATGTCTTCCCAAGTGCACCTTGATGGCTTTGCCTCTTGCTGGTATCATTTGCCTCTTGCTGGTATATCAAGACTCTGTCCTCAACTGGCTCTCCTCTTATCTTTCTAACCGCACCTTTTCTGTCTCCTGGGGTGGCTCCACCTCTCCCATATTTTCTCTCAACCATGGAGTCCCCCAAGGTCCTGTCCTTGGCCCCTTTCTTTTCTCACTCTATAGTTCTTTCTTAGCTCCTATCATCTCCTCATTTGGTATCTCGCACCATTTCTATGCTGATGATACCCAGCTTTTCCTCTCCTTCTCCTCCTTCTTCCCTGACATTCACGATAAACTCTCTTCTTGCCTTTCTGCTATTAAATCCTGGATGTCCTCTCACTTCCTTACTCTTAATGCTGAAAAAACTGAACTCCTTTCCTTCCCTGCCAGCACTCTTCCTCCTCCCTCCCCTCACCCTTTAATTCTCTTTCCACCCTCCCAACTCTCCTTCTCTCCCCATGCCCGTAGCCTTGTTCTTCATATTGACCCTCACCTCTCCCTATCTCACCACATTTCTCTTACTGCCAAGTCTTGTCGCTTTCACCTTTATTTTTTTTTAAATTCTTTTTATTAACTTGACAGCACAACAACGAAACGCAGAGGGAGCCACATGGGACCAGCGCTGAGAACAAGCAGTGCGAATATTAGACAGTACAAATGAATAAAATATGACATATTGGTAAAAGGCAGATTACAAGTTATTGCCACATACACCTTAACAGGTCGTTGACTAAGGGGGACCACCTGGGGAAACAGAGGGAGAAGTTGATGGTGAGGCCATGGCAGAGATAAAGTCTCGGAATCTCGGCCAGATATCCCTCGGCCTGGAGCGCGAACACTGCATCGCACCCCAGGACTGCTCGGTGTCGTGAGCCCATGTGACCGATCTAAGCCATTGTGTATAGGTAGGGGCTCTAGGGCGGAGCCAACATAGTAATATACAGCGGACCGCCAGCAGCATGCAGAGGCCTGCCAGTTTCTTGGAGTCACGAGGCAACTGGGGGAAATCGTGGAAGAAGCAGTGCAGTGGGGTAGGGGTTATCGGGTGTTCCAGAATGTCGGACAATGTAGAGCAAATGTCTAGCCAAAATTGGGATAGTCGGGGGCAGAGCAACAACATGTGTGTGTTGGTAGCCTGGTCAGCGCCACACCTGGGACAGGAGGGGGGGTGAGCATCAAACATGCGGTGGAGTCTCATGGTGTATGATGATATCTGCGCAAGATTTTAAACTGGATAAGTTTAAATTTGGTGTTGTAGGAGAGCTTGTGAGTACGGGCGCATATCCGAGCCCACCTATCATCAGTGATCTCAGAGCCAATGTCCTCCTCCCATTTGCGCCGCAGATCGGTGAAGTGGGGGGACGCTCTAGTTTGCAATAAGGAGTAAAGTCTAGACACCTTGCCCTTGAAGGAGAGATAAGAGCAGAGCTCCTCCACTATAGGTTGATCAGGGGGCAAGGCGGGGAAATGCGGGTATCTGGATTTAAGATGTCCACGGAGTGACGAGTACTGCAGCCACACCGAAGGTCGACGCCTAAGTGAGGGAGGAAGGTCAGACCATTCTATGAAGTTTCCCTGTTCAAAGACATCGCGCAGAGACAAGAAGCCAGCAGCGGCCCAGCAAGTGACCACTGAAGGTGGAACGTGTGGAACATCGGGCAAGAAATTCCACAGTGGGAGATCCCCGTGGAAAGGGTAGGGGATGTCGACCATGGACCAGAATTTGGACAAGGCCAGAGATGTACTGGCTACAGGATTTGTGGAGTTTGAGTCAGGGGAAATCGGTTGGAGGACCAGGGAACCGAGCACACGGTCACAGACAGTGAGCTTCTCGAGACGAACATTTGGGGGGGGGATCAGTGGTATTGAACCAGAATGCAGCAAACTGTGATTGGGCCACCACCCAGTATCTGACAAAATCGGGTGCGCTAAAACCGCCCAATGCCTTAGGGGTGGATAGTGTGGAAAGTTTGAGGCGGACGGCCCCGGAGTGCCAGAGGAAGGTATTACATATGCAGCGCAGTGTTCGAAAGAAAGTGTCCCCTGGCCATAGAGGTAGATTGGTAAACCGGTACAGCAATTGAGGCAATACAATCATTTTGAGTATTCCAATCATGCCCGCTAGCGAAAGGGGAAGTTTAGTCCAGCTGGAAGTTTTAGCCTCCAGGTTAGTTAAATAAGTATGGAAATTGTCATCGCGCAACTGAGGCGTGTGGTGGGAGACCACCACCCCTAAGTAGGTAAAACTGTTAGGAGACCAGTTAAACCCATGTAGGTCGGGGGGCGCCAGTGTGGAGCCTGTAAGCGGAAACAATGTAGACTTAGAGCAGTTAACCCTCAAACCGGATATTTCACCAAATCGAGCCACATCTGTCAGTATAGGCAAAAGGTTGACTGCCGGGGATCGAACATACAGGAGGGTATCGTCAGCGTATAGGGAGACTATGTCGGCATGGCCGGTCGTGCGTAACCCTCTGTGTGAATGCGATTGTCTAATCATGTCAGCGAAGGGCTCCATGGCAATAGCAAAGATGAGTGGGGAAAAGGGGCATCCCTGGCGGGTACCTCTAAATATCTGAAAAGGGGAAGAGCACCTATCTTCTGTGCGGACCTTAGCCGATGGGGAGGTGTAAAGAAGCTTTATCCAGGTGCGGAAATTGGGGCCAAATTTAAATTTCTCAAGAACACACCAGAAGGTATCTCCATGAGACTGAATCGAATGCCTTTTGCATGTCCAATGTAGCCGCTACTGCCTGAGTGGAGGGGTCTATTCGGCTGATTACATTGAAGAGTCTCCTCAGATTGAGGGACGTGGACCTACCGGGAACGAAGCCGGCTTGGTCCGGATGGATAATGTGGGACATGAACGGGGCTAAGCGGTTAGCGAGTAGTTTGGCAAATATTTTGATGTCACTATTAATCAGAGAGAGGGGGCGGTATGAACTGCACTGCGTAGGGTTTTTACCTGATTTAAGGAGCACTGTAATCAAGGCCTCCCGGAGGGACAGCGGAAGTATGCCCCTGTCACATGATTCTTCCCAGAGCGTCAGTAGATGCGGCGCTAGTTGAACCTTAAATCTTTTATAGAAGTCTATCGGAAGCCCATCGGGGCCAGGGGCTTTACTGGATGCCAATGACTCAATGGCCTCAACAATTTCCTCTAGGGCAAAAGGCCTCTCGAGGGAGGCGCTAGCGTCGTCTGACAGGACTGATAGAGGAAGGCTCTCTAAAAAGGAATTGATGTCAGAAATCTGGGATCCGTCTACCTCGGAATATAGGGACGTGTAGAACGCGAGGAACTCGGAGTTAATGTCCTGGGGGGAGGTGGCGAGTGTGCCATCCGGTCTAGAGATGGCGGGGATGTTGGGGGCACCAAATTCGCGGCACAGTAATCTAGATAGCATTCTGCCGGGCCGTTCACCTTCGTCATATTTCCTCGCCAATTGAGGGGAGTCCAAGAATGTAACCTCGCGCTCGGCAAGGCCCCGTAACCTGTCCAGCTCAGAGCCCAGCAACGCCAGAGTGGCCGGGGAGTGGTCAACCGCATATTGGGCTTCAAAGACTGACAGGGCTGATTCGCTGGCAGCAATATCGGCACGGATGTCTTTCAGTATGCCACTAAACTTGGAGATGAAACCCCTCTAGTGCGTGCTTTAAAGGCCTCCCAGAGCACCGCTTGTGTAGAGACAGAATTCAAATTGATCTCAAAGTATTCTTGAATAGAGGACTCAAGCTCAGAGACAAACGCCTGGTCAAGGAGCGCATGGGGGCACATCCTCCACTGTCTTGTTTTGTTGGTGTCTAGTCCCCAGTTTAAGGAGATGAGTACAGGTGAGTGGTCTGATAGTGTCCTGGGAAGAATGGCTAAGTGGGTGATGCATCTGATCAGTATGTCAGTGACGAGCCAACCATCTATTCTGGAGTGTGAATCGTGCACTGAGGAGTAAAAGGTGTATGTACGGTCATGAGGATACATCGGGCGCCAAGCGTCCACCAGTGCCAGGCGGGGAAGCAAGGACAGGACAGAGCATGCTGCCCTGGAGAGCTGGCGGGGACGAGGACCCGATCTGTCCAGGGTGACATCAAGTATCGTGTTGAAGTCACCACCCCATAGGATAGGGATTAGGGGTAGCTCTCGAGTAGAGTGGCCAGGTGAAGGTAAAAATCAGGGTCATCAACGTTGGGGCCATATATGTTTAGGATGTCTATCTCCTGATGTTGTAATATACCGGCGATGAGCACAAACCTTCCAAGTGGGTCTATGTAGGAGTGCTGACACGTAAACTTCAGGCTTTTATGAATTAGGGTGAGGGTACCTCGGCTCTGAGTGGAATAATTAGTGTAATACCTCTGGGGGCCTCATTGCTTAGCGAATCGCTCACAGTGCTCCGAGCGGACGTGGGTTTCCTGAAGACATAGGATCTTCACTCTGTGGCGCTCAGCGTGGAGCTGAATCTGTCTCATCTTTTTATAGTTGCCTAACCCCCTGACATTCCAGCTCATAAAGGTCAGAGCCATATCAGCCATATTTGGAGGGGTGATAGTGTGATAAGCAAAAGAGAATTCCAGTGAAGTGAACAGGGTGGACCCTAGGTGTATGCGGACTTCCGATCATGTGTATGAATTGATAGGGCGCGGTGTCTGCGGCGCCTCTGGAGGCTGTCAAGACTTTTTTTAACCATAACATTCCCAACCTACCCCCCACCCACATCCCTGCCCCAATCAGAGGGACGAAACCCAAACAAAACCAAAAAACACATAAATTCTTAGGCATCAACGCCTGGGGGACTGTTTGCGGCCGGGCTATGGCGCGCCGGACCGGGAGAGCGTAAGGAGAGTTATGCTGCGTAGTAGGATAAGTAGGGCATTAAGGGTAGATGCGAGCAACATCGGGACCGGATCTATAAGCAGAGGGCTCATCGGGGTTTGGGTTGCGGCCGTGTGCCAGGACACGGAAGCAGCATAGTCTGGTGCGGTCTTAACCTGGGAGGGCCCGGGTATCGGACATGGTTGGCAGAAGTAAGTGGGATGAGCGGTGGGGTAACTCCGAGAGAGGGACCCCACAGGAGATGGTCAATACAGTCTACGATGGCACAACGGGGCGGGAGAATACACCTACACAGATAGGTAATGGAGCAACATCAACAACATAAACAACAATGAAGTGCGATAAATAGTGGTCATCGCGGGGGGGGCACGGGGGCGGCACCGGCCCGCGGCCTAGGTCTAATAGCAATTATAGCAAAACCATGAAGCGAATGTGAACATTGTTTACATCAACCAGGAAAGTGTTCATCAATAAACTTCGAGGCCTCTTCGGGGATGGTGAAAAAGTGCGTTTGATTAGAGTGTTCGATCCTCAGTTTGGCAGGGAAAAGCATGGAGTACTTAACTCCCAGGTCCCGAAGTCTCTTTTTCACCGCCAGGAAAGTTTTACGCTCCTGCTGCACAGCCACGGAGTAATCTGGGTACAAGTGTATCCTGGCCGCCCCGAGATGAAGGCCACCCTTGGCCCTGGCCGCTTGGAGCAAGTCATCGCGGTCCCGGAAGTTGAGGATTCTGGCTATGATGGGACGGGGTGGGGCACCCGGCCTGGGCCTCGCGGTCAAGGAGCGGTGAGCTCGCTCCACAGAAAATTGAGCCGAAAGCTTGGGGTTATCCAAAAGAGTCAAAAGGGTACGCTCCACATAGTCCTCCATTGGCTCCCTGATGTTGTCCTCCGGTATGCCAACAATGCGAAGGTCATTCCGCCTGGAGCAGGATTCGAGGTCATCATTTTTCTTTTCAACAATAGAAACTCGGTTGGTTAAGGTGGTCACAGCTGCGTGTAGGGAGACCAGGCTGTCCTCTGCGGTGCCAATCCTTGTCTCAATCTCAGCAACCCTACTGTCCGTTCTTTCGATATGGGCCTTTATGGATGAGATGGTCCCATTCATATCATCTAACTTAGTGTGGAGCGTAGTGAAACCCTCGCGCATGTACTCCATCATTTTGTGCGCGTAATTGGAGGTTGAGGGAGCTGCAGTGGCCGGTGACTCCTCCGGAGGGTCAGTAAGCGGCTTGGAGGGAGTTTTAGAAAACATATTCAACGAACTCTGCTTCTTGTTAGACCCCGCTCCCTTGGTCATGGTGATAGGAGAAGTCTGGCGTCCAGGATCCGATACAGAAACGGCGGGAGACCCTCCGAGCGTCGCCACACAGGCCGCACAAGGGGGGGAGGAGGCGAGGCATGGAGAGAAGTCAGCGAGGCTGGGGGAGACACCAGAGAACACAGAGCGAGACAGTCAGACACGAGGACCAGAGGGGTAGGCCAGCCGTGAAATTACCACTGGAATGTCGGGACGGTACGTAGTTGTCGAGGCCGGGGATCAGCCCCATGGAGCGCACCTGGAACAGGAGGGTTAGGGCATACAGCAGGGTGTTATTGGTGGGCTGCCCGCAAGGGCCCGAGTGCACTGGAAAGCCACACAGAGGTAAGTAGTCAGTGGAGTAAAAGTGAAGCTGAGGAGGGGCACTTCACAGTAGACAGCGTAGTGGAGGGTCCAGATCCGGAATTGTGGTTGGGGACCACAGCCAGCAGCCAGGGGCGGGGGGGCAGAAGGACAACAGTCTAAGAGGGCGAAGAGGTAGTACTGGAGCAAGGGTCCCCAGCCGTGCACAGTGGCGACTCGCCCAAATAGCGGCGGTCCGCCAGGGCCACAGCAGGAAGATGGGAAGCCGGAGGGACTGACGAGGCACAGGCGCCCCCCACATGCCCCCGGCCTCGATGAAGCACAGTGCCGTGGGGTGGATCGGCAGGAGGGGGGGGCAGGCGAGGCGGAGGCCGGAAGAAACAGAAGTGGCCCAAGGGCAAGTGTCCGCCGGGGGCCCACAGTCACTGTAAATGGAGGCTGACGATGCGGTGAAGCACGGCTTGTGGCAAAGGCAGATCGGTTCACGGACTCAGCCGCATGTAGAGCCCAGGGCAGCAGGAGCCGGGAGATTTAAGCGACCCTCCTCCCCCCCTGGACCCCTCTACCTTGACAGGAATCGGGAGGAAGGCAGGAGCCGCGGAGAAGCGGGGGTCCCCACGGCACGAGACAGGGGAGCCGAATAGTACGGCGTCTCAAGCGCCGCAGGAGCCCGCAGATGCAGATGTTCGCGAGCTCGGGCAGGGTCCGCAGGGTCCTCCAGGAGGGTGGCAAAATGGTCGATGGAGCGCGGGCGACCGCGGGAGCCGGCAGGCCCGGGCCGCTGAGGAGGGCTCTGGCGCCCCTCCCCCACCGCGGCCTGCAGAGCCGCGCGCACACGTAGGAGGAAGAGCTTGAGCCAGTGGAGCCGCGGGGCAGAGTGGCAGGCTCACACAGCCCCCGGAGAAGTCGGAGGGCCGTAGCGCGGTCCCCAGGGGGTGGCGGGTGCCAGGAATTCGTGGGGCTGCGGCTGATATGTTCTGGAGGAGGGACCGCCGGTGCACAGGAGGATAACTGCAGCTACGGAGCCCTTTTTGAGGATTATATCGCTTCTCCCAGCGCGGAGCTCTGCAGCTAGGCGGCCATCATGCTTCGGCGCAACAGCGCCCCCCTCGCTTTCACCTTTATAACATTCATAAAATTCAACCCCTCCTAACCTTTCATGCTACTAAACTCTTA
Organism: Ambystoma mexicanum; assembly: GCF_040938575.1. Taxonomy (NCBI): domain Eukaryota; kingdom Metazoa; phylum Chordata; class Amphibia; order Caudata; family Ambystomatidae; genus Ambystoma; species Ambystoma mexicanum. Next base: position 807,955,023 of record NC_090936.1, read on the forward strand.
ATTACCTCCCTCATCTTCTCCAGACTTTGCTACTGTTCTTCCCTTTTCTTCAGACTCCCCTCCTCTCACCTCTCCCCACTAAAATCTGTCTACAGAGTAGGTGACTACAGAGCGTTTGACTTTACCGAAAGAAAAGGCTTTCAGCATTTCTTGCTGCGAGTTTAAAGTTGGTTTTGGCCTGGAGTCCAATTTTTCTTACACAGTTCATAGGAATGTTCCTGGTGTGTGGCAGATCTGCACCATTTGTCAGTTGATATGCCCCAAGTGAGCAGGTAACTATCTGCATCCCACAGGTACACCCTTTCCATGGAAAGTAAAACGTCTGAATAAAGCTGGGAAATACAGGGGCATCTCTTGATTTAGATTTGCCCACTCTCCATTTTGCTTTTATTCTCTCCTACAGTAACACGGGGGGAGAGATGGGGTTAATGGAGCATAGGCAGCAGGCAGGGCAGAGTAAGTGCCTCAAATAGGACAATCATAAAAACAATGACATAGAATACAGTTTACTTATCCCTATAGCAGATCAACTTATGTGTATAGCAGGAGTTTGGATTTGGTGGTCTCGGTGTGCCTTCATAGCTGGTTACTGTGGCGGGGTATTATTCATAAGAGGATGCTGGAAAGCAATTTGTTAATTGTCACAAATCGAAGCCATTTTTCAGCAGGGTTGTACACATCCAGTGTGGGCCCTACCATTGGCCGGGGTGAGTAACTGGAGGCTTAAGTTACACACTTGAGCAATTGGAATGCACACAGGGGGGTCTCTTAAAAACAAGAATATGTCTTTATTTAGTGTGTTGATAATGTATGGTCTGTCCCTTCCCAGCTGTACCACCGAACTTTGCATTTAGGGTAGCTGCCTAAAATAGGAGTGGGGGAAGTGGAAATGTAATTGCGGATGGTTTTTGAGGTCTCCATCCTGGTGTCTTTCCCATCCATTTAGAGCTTCAAACAGGTATGAGAGGAGGCACTAAGAACTAATCCAATACTGGTCATCCAGGCAAAAGGTGAAAAATCTGAGCAAGTTAAGCGCATTCCCAACAATGTACATATCCACATGGTTTTACCCCAACATATGGATAGGAAGTATGTTTGTATGTGTGAGGGGGATTAGCGCAATTTCAAATATATATGGCAATGCAGTGTTCTTTTGCACACTTGAAGGTAGTGCTCAGGCATTCAAAAACAGTTTTCTGGCACTATCTGCCATTGAGGGATGACCTTAACAGGCTGCAGATTTAGACTCCGGCACCAGTCCTGGACACTGTAATGGAAAGATGCAGGAAATCGCTGGGTCAAATGATGATAGATCCAGGATGAGGATATATGGTACTGGCTAGCGGCTAGTGGCTAGTACCCTAAATGGGGTAGCTCAAGAATGAAAGTGATGTGGTAAAGAGCACTAGGAGTTGTATCAAAGTGGGTGGAAGTCCTAGTAGGCTGAGGAGAGGCCATATGAGAGGGAACGTTGCAACATCTGCTGTATAAGATATTTAACAGCGCGTGCTGGACCCCAGAGAAACAGAAAAAGTAGTGGAGGAATGTCTTGCCGCAGGGAATTTGGAGAGCTAGCAAGGTTGTAAAATATGTTCTGGGGTTTGTAAGGAGGTCACATTTTTCTGGGACGAGATCGTCACTTTAGCAGAGGCAGCAATATATAACAAGTTACATTTATAACCGGTAGTAGCTCTGATGGGACTATTGACAGCATTGGCAAGACTCTCTGTGGCACACACATTGGTTTTAGGCCTATCTGAGGGTCGCAAGATCTAAAGTGATAATAAAATACTAACTCTGTCATCACAAAACTGAGCAGAGAGAGTTTCTACATCCCGAAATGCAGGTAGCATTCTACGAAAAAACGATAGGGTGGTCATGGATAGATGGGCTTCCTTTGGCAAAATTCATGGAAAGCTCCTAGATAACCTAAGTTTAAAAGGAGGCTCCCAAATTTCTGACCCACTATCGAAAGGGTGCACAGTGGTCACTGGAGAGCAGGGGTCTGCAACCTAAAAACATCAGATCTTTTGGACTATACTTCCCATGATCCCTCACCATTATGTTGGATAGGTCTGATGTGAAATGTGGTTGAAGTCATCTGGCGAGACCATGTTTTCAGACCCCAGCTGTAGAGGACATTCACTGGGTCGCGATGGGCAGTGGAGCTACATGCGGTTTTACACCAAAGCCCCACAAAACTATATTGTAATGGGAGAGGGCCAGATTACATATCTAACATACACTGGTAAAGAAAGGCTGGAGAATATCCTGGGAATAAGGAAGGGAGATATGTGAGAGCAAGGCTGGGAGTTTGGATGCCAAAGTAGTTAAAGAAATGGGAACATGTTAGAATATGAGATCTAGTTCTAAAAGATTGTTAGTTTGGGGCTCCAGTCTGACAGCTACATGCAAAATGGTAACTAAGATGCATGTTAAACATGTGAAATGTTAGTAAGAATTGTCCATTGTAAACTTCCAATGTAGTTGTACTGAAAAACAATAATTTAAAATACATATTTATCCGGGATTGCTATCTCCTACTTGTACAGAGCAATGCATGGGTTTAGGCTGTCAGACTGGAGCTTCAAGTTTCTTCAATGGGTGAACAAGTGGTGTCCTTAAACTTTGTCCTCATATGTTAAGGTTTTTGTTGAATAATTTAGTAGATTGGGAGAACTATGGGGGGAATATGATACCTACCTTATGTGCCCGGGATTACATCAGTACCATTTGTGTTTAGATTGTTTCTTAATCTGATATATATCCCACTTGATTACATTTCACGAACTTCTAAATAATACAAGGTATATTTTTGAAGACTGTCTCAAGATATGCCACATATTTTAACTGCACTGTTTTTGAAAACACCAATTCCATGTGCTGATGTATTCTCAATTTGCCTTTCTTTCACAATTTTTCAGTTTTGGCAATGACAATTGTTTCTTGGATCAACTTTTAACAAGCTGTGGTATACCATGCTATTGTTGTCATTTCAGATCTATGGTCGATTCTGGCTGCAGCACATACACTGAAATACTGTTGGTTTTCAAAGATGCTCTTTATATTACTGATAGTGATTCCTGATTGCTTGTCCTAATACAATTGCATACATGCCTCTCCTTACCAACTTGACACAGTGACTGTTCTTTGAGGACAAGCTTTTAGACCAGCCTTCTTCCATTCATTTTATATTTAATATTTTATTTATTTTATATTTATATATTTTAATTTAATATTTTATTGCTTGTATGTTCCTTGTTTGATGTTTACTGGTTGTTATGCTGTAAAGCGCTTTGGAGTAAAGCGCTATATAAACAATAAAATAAAAATACAAATTAAACCAAAGCCTGTGTGTCTACAATTGTTCTACAGGGCTCTACGAGGTCTCCAGTGATTTTAGGGATCCCGAGATTGTCACTGGCACTTCTAAAGTGCAGCGTTTTATTTAGAAGCTCCAATTATATCGAGGGTATTAACGTGTATTCACATCATCCAATGATCAAAGAGCTCCATTGACTGACTGAAGTTTTTTATTATCTTTTATGTTTTATGTTTATTGAATCTATATAGCGCTTTAAGCCAAAGCCGTTTACAATGTAACGACTGGTACAAAAGTGAGAGAAGCATATTTACAAGCATGAGCAGGTCATTAGAACAATAAGTAGAACTATTTACCAGGGAGGGTTGGGGGAGGGTAGAGGAGGAGGGTAGGTGAAGGGAGTTACGGTGGGTTTGAGGTAGGGGGGAGGGAGGGGAGGAGAGGAAGGGAAGGGGGAGTAATCTGGTGTCCTCATAACACTTAAGTAGTATTTGTAACCAATTTAAGGTCAGAGGGGAAGGAGAGAGGATGGGCGGAAATGAGGGGGGCAAGGGTAGGAGGGGAGGGGTAGGGAAGGGAAGTCTGGGGGGGGAGTGAAGAAGATGGGTTTTCAGGGAGTGGCGGAAGGATGAGTAGGTAGGGGTGGAGCGGATGGGAAGCAGAAGGGAGTTCCCGTGTAGGGGGGCCAATAGTTGGAACGGGCGGTAGCGTGAGGAGGCACATGGGGCGGGGGGTACAGTGAGGAGGTAGAGATATATCTTTGGTTTTGTAAGTAAAAAAAGATAATGATACTATTTGTAACAAACATTGTCAATGCCAACATTAAGGTTTAACCTATCATTAAACAGTTGACATACATTAAAACTAGCTCTGTTGAAACCTTAACTCAACCTTTTGTTTTTGATGTTTGCTAATGGAATACTTTGTGTTTACTTTCTATATTGCTGTTGCATGTGCGCTTGTTTATACTTGTGAGTTAAGATTCAAACAACGTTGTCTTTATTTTACATTGTTATTAAATAATAGGCTAGATCCTAACATTGACATTCCCCACGTTTGTAGATTTAAACATTCTGAAGTTAAAATGTTAACTTTAAAAAGAAAACAATACACAGTTATATTCGATTTCCTTTTGTGGCATCTGCATCCGACATATGCAGACAAATTTGTATTTTTTGACAAATTTAAGGACTACAAAAGCATAAGAACACCAAAGTGTACATTTCAATTCCTTCTTGACACCAACACCAACAATTAATAAATGCTGATGCATTTTTGCTAGAATCCAGTCCCTGTGGCTTTATGTGCAGCGTTTATTAATTGTATTCTAGAATAAACTGAAAAAACGTATTCAGAGAGTGAATAAGAACACACCGTAGATTACGTCAGGGGTGTGTTATTTCTCCATTTTCGTTGCCCACATCTGTGATATGGGATTAGCTCTGAAGAGCAGCATGTGGTCGCATTCTCCTTAGTCACCTCCACTCACCTCCGTCCTATTGGAATGACAGACGAGGATCCACATTTGGGAACCCATGCACAAGGTTATGCGACCCGTCCATACCATGTCGACTATATGAAAGAGGATATGCACTCAGGCAGCCATTCAGAAGATACCTTTACGTTGAAGCAGTGGAGGATAGCTACCAAGAAGGATGTCCCTTGCAGAGTTGCCGGAATGCAGTCATGAATAAAAAAGTGTGCAATACGGATGTACTTTAAACAAAGTTTAATAACAGCAAAAGAATGTCCCAAAGAAGATATATGAATCTATGTTGAAACGATATGAAACTACTTAAGAAAAAGGATGTAAATGGAGCACTTGGAGAAATATGTACTCCATGATGCAGCATTTAAGAATACAAAGAAGAATGAACTGACCCTCTGTTCAATGATTGTAAATACGTTGAAATGCTGAAACGCAAGGTAGAAAGAGTATGTAGAAGCTTGCTTATGAGAGGTATATATTGGCGTTAAAAGCACTGTCGATATTGACAATTTCACGGTCTTGTAACACGTGATGAGAGATCTTGCAAACAAGGGCTATTCGTGAAGTTTGAAGCTAAGCTAGTGGTGTGCCTACACTCCCTCAAATGTCCAGAGACAGTGCAGACTGGCAAGGTCAACCTCTAAGCAAAAGACACTGCCATGAGGCCTAGCGATGAGAGAGGGTAGACTAATTGGGGAAACAAGGGGAAAGCTGACCTATCTCCTACCACCTGGGTTTCATTTCTATGTACGTGCTGCTAGCAAGCCGATTGTCCAAAGTTTGAGTTGGGTTACCAACCTATTAGAATAGCCTGCCATGCATTTTTACATACAATGTTGCAAAGTATTAGTCCGCTGCCACATTTTCTGCTATGACAAGTACCCTACACCACGTGGTTTGAACTAGCTTGGGGTGTGTCTCACAGAAAAGAGACCACCAATGAGAGACTAACACGCATATTTTCTATAAGTAGATCTGATCCCTTAATCCAATCCCACCCCTCAATAGGTTTGGAAGTTTGCCACATAGATGACGCATTTAGGATTATATAAGCTAAAAACAAATGGTAAGACAATGTGATCGTGCATGAGTCGATTTGATGAGTGTTTATTCGTCCTGCTTTACTTCTTGAGATTAAAGCAGTATTTTAGATTCTCATTGGAGTCAGTCCAGTTATTTGTTCTGAGATATTTTTTGGGTATTTCCATCTAGCACACCAATGCTTCAAGGTGCTAGAGCACAGCTTTACATCAAGTCCAAGCTTATGCACCGTGCTTGGGAGGGTTTTGGATTGAGCATTTGGCATATGCTGATGATATTATTTTGTGTGACTCTAGGCCCATCGGGGTGCAGTTTTCCCTGACTGGATTAAACAGCTACTTAGTGGATTTAGACCTAAAGGTGAACGTTGGTAAAATAAAAAATAATTATCCTGAAACCATCTAGATCATCTAAAACTCTAGATCGTACACTTGGTTTCTTAATGGTTAGAAGCTCGAAGTGGTGGACCAGTACAAGTATTTGGGGGTTATCTTTTATGGCAAAACATTAAAAGAGAATACATTAATTCATTCTACTCAGTGGCAATTTCAGCTGCTGCCCAAATGCGTCTGCTTGATGGATGCTGTGGTTGTTTCTCTACTTGTACGTTTCTAGCATGATTTTAGAATTGAAGTTTTAAGATTTAACTTATTTTTAATGGGGGAGGTTACTGGAGCAAGGAGTGGTATTATAAGAGCAGAAAGGTTATGTTGTTACTGCTCACTAGAGGTCGAAACCTTAATGCATCTAGTCATTGACTGTGCCTCATTATCGGTATTGCCCACACAAATTTTAAGTAGATGTGTACATCGTCCGGAGATGTTATCAACTGTTATGTTCTGGCATTGTGTTCTTAATGTGCAAGACAATTCTCTTTGTATTCGTATTTGTATTTATTTTATTTGTAAAGCGCTCCTGACTCTGAGGCATCTGGGCGCATGTCTTACAGAAAATAGCATTACATAAAAATAGACAATCTTGTTCATGGGTTACAAAATGCGGTCAGGACAATACACAGTATTGAATTAATGCCAGGTTAACAAAGGTGCACTAGGTTATACAGTCGGTACAAAGAAATAATTCAGCCATAGCTAAACTGATAATTGCTGCCCAGCAAGCTCCAGTTCATGGAGCCAACGTTTAGTATTACTCTTAAATAGTTGGAAGGAGGGTTCTGATCTGAGGGAGGAGGGAAGCGTGTTCCAGAGCTTGGCCGCCAGGACAGGAAAACTTAAACATTCGGCTTTCTGGAGCTTAAATCTAGGGATGGACAAGGTGTTAACTTGAGCAGCTCTTAGGGGTCTTGTGGAGGTGGGTGCAGAGAGTCTGTTGGTGAGGTATATTGGGGCGAGATTCGCCCTTGCTTTGTGCGTTAATGCCAGGGTTTTAAGGGAGAATCTATGCTCAACAGATAGCCAATGAAGGTTACGTCTTGTGTCTGATATGTGGAGCTTCTTTGGAATGTTGAGGGCGGCCCTGATGGCATTGTTCTGTGTTACTTGGAGCTTATTGATGTTTCTGTGGCTAGTCCCCAAATAGAGGGCTTTGCAATAATTAATTTTGGCCATAACTAGCGTTTGTCTGTTGAAGGATAGTGTATTGCTGTGTTATGTTTTGTAAAATTGATTTTAAAATGATTATTTTTCTATTGTATGGTATGTAATTGGTATGTTTTCTTTCGTACGCAAAGTTTAATTCAAAATGTAGGACACGCAAACAAAAAATAGAAAAAAGTATTCAGTTATCTTTATAATCTGGCCAATGCAATTTTTAATGCTGTTTTTTATTTTGGACTTTGCAATGTTGAGTACGTTTTCCAACGCTACTCGAATTGCAATTGTACTTTAGCAAGATACTAGCTTTAATTCCTTTTATGAATGAAGCACTTTGACAACCCTTTGTGAGGTTTGTCCTTTAGAACTGCTAAGTAAGTAAAAAAACATAAATAGGTCATATCTCAATTGATGTAATATGGTCTAAATATTTCATATGTAAACAAAAGGTACCCAAGAAGGAACCATTTTAAAATTATTTTTACAGGTTTACCAAGCATGGAAATGCTACCATTCTGTAAACAATGGAACCATCGCTGACATTACACAAACATGTTTTATATAAAAAAGAAGAAGAAAGTCTTGAAATTCTTTAATACATATTGTTTATTTTTCAGTGACCGCCGTGTTGGAAAAGCGTTTTCTAAATCTTCCTGCTTCATAGATTATTGCAGAGAGTCATTGAAGAATCTTGGCCTAGATGAATCAAAGGTCAGTATGTTTTATAGGTGATATCCATTTATCTCTAGTTGCTCACCCCAAAATTTAAATGTGCCTTTTCCTACCTCTCTTTTCTACATTTAGTGTCATGGCTGTTTTATATTTTCACAAAAGGTCAGGATATATTTTTTTACCACTTCGACTCTAGTTTTTAATTGTTCCCTCTTTTCTCCAAGTCATCCACAAATCGATATACTGTTACTTTAAACAAAGTTGAGTCACGACTTTACATAACCTGGTGAACATTACACGATTGTGTGGGCAGGATTATAACTGTATTAAGATATTATTACATGGCAAGAATGCAATTAATTTCTTCAAAAGAGAAGTCAAAAGCTTGACGTACGCTTATTTCTTGGGCATGGAATGGTTGCATTGTGCGGGAATGCATTGTGGTGTTGTGTGCACATGTGTGCATTTGTTAGGCTATGTTACTTGCTAATGTTTGGTCAGTGACTGGTTGCAGCGGTTCATTACTCAGAAAGATGGCTATGTTGCACTCTGGCTAGCTGTGGGTGTGTTTGTGTGTATGTGTGGTTGAGTGTGTGTGGTACCGGCCGCAGTGACGAACAACAAAGGAGTAGTATCGCACACCTACGGATGGTTCATCCCATTCATCCTGTGCCTCTATGGGGCCCATTTTTGCCTGGCAGTGATCCTCTGTCATGGAAGGACCTGCAGTGAACACAAGGATGGAGAGCATTCCCATCGTCCTGCTGGTTTTGGAGACTGCAACTGGGCCGGCAAGCCCTTGAGGAGCATGTAAGACTACAACCAGCTTGATTTTCAGCTGGATTTTCACAGTGGCGTTTCTACTGGGCTTTGAAGACTGGCTGGCTGCAGGCATGGTGAAGTGACCCCAATGGCAGAGGGCTCTTTGTGGTGCACAGCATTACGGAAAGCTTTGGAGGCCCTGCTACCCCAAGCATCTAATAAGCGAAGACTCTCCAGGCATCAAGCTCCCCCCACTGTATTGGGTGATCTGCAATGTCTCGTGCACCTGTCTTGTCTGCAACTGTCTTGCTACTAGGCCGCCTGGTGAGTACATTGTGTATTGTGCAGTTTCTCAGTGGATTGTGCAGATTCTCTCTCTCTCTCTCTCTCTCTCTCTCTCTCTCTCTCTCTCTCTCTCTCTCTCTCTCTCTCTTCTCTTTCTCTCTCTCTCTCTCTCTCTCTCTCTCTCTCTCTCTCTCTCTCTCTCTCTTCCCATTTCTCCTGCCATGGTGCTCTCCTTCTCTCACATTTACTCAAACTGCTACTCTATCGCCTATCCTACCTCTCTATCGAAGACTGGAAGGAAAAAGTTCAAAAAATAGCTCCTGGTCTTCAATCCAGGCCTGCTCATCGCTGAAACCTACGTCAACGCTTCTTGCAGGCTTGCTCTCCGGACCTATGGTCTCTGTCCTCTCCCATTTCTCTTTGTCGCCCATTAATGGTGGCACCAGACGGGAAGTACTCTTAGCAGGCTTATCATCCTCTAGGTGCATCATTAATGTCAGAATGGCACTGTCATGGCGCAGGGCTCTCAGGCCCACCTCCTCCTTCTTTATAGGCGTCTTATGTCTCTCATCAACTTCCTCCTTTCTCCTGTCATTCCTCCGTCTGCCAGACCTCTTGTCCCTTCTCCACCTCTGACGGGCATACCACATCCCTGTACCCCTCCTCCTCAGACGACCTTCAAGGGTAGCAACCGGCTTCACCTAGCTACCCTCAACTCTCGCTCTGCTGTTTAACACTCCTCTGATATCTGACTCCTTGAATACTTTGACCTTGGCATTCTCGCTCTCACTGAGACCTGGTTCACTGCCAGCTCTGTCACTGATTTTGACACACTCCTCCCTGAGGGCTACAAGATCCACTCTAAGCCCATGCCTAACCGGTCTGGAGGCAGAGTGGCCTTAATCTTCCCTGAATGGGTCCCGACTACTATCATTCCCACTCAGTCCTACTCTTCCTTTGAATGCCTCATCTGCAGGCTTGGTGTCTCGCCAACCCTCTCGCTGACTCTCGCCACCGTCTACAGGACCCCTGGTCCGGTCTCCCTCTTCCTCTTCGAGTAGTCTGCTCTCACCTCTACTTTTGGTGCCTCCACCTCCAAACTAATATTCACCTTCACTCTCATGACTCGGGCACCAGACTCTTCCGCAGCCTCTGTGACTTTATTTCCCTCACCATTCATCTCATTCGGTCTGATGCACTTAGCCAGGCATACATTGGATGCTCTAATTTCAGCAGATATTCCCATCTCCAACCCTCTCACTACACCACTCTCCTGGTCTGACCATGCTCTCCTGTCCTCTCACCTGGATCTCCTAGGTCCCCCGGCTAAGCCTCTGCCTGCACTGCCATTCTCTTTCTGTCATTCGACCACTGAAGCTAGTGTTAGTTAGTGCCTTTGCCGCCACTTCATTCTTCCTCCCTTCCTTCCACGGACTCTCACCCTGGCTCTGCCCTTGCTAATCTACACCTCTCTATCACCAGCACCCTGGACATCCTTGCACCTGTCATGAGGATCTGCATGAAGCAGAGTTGCTTAGCGGAAGGGGCGGGCTTCAGGCACACCCTCTGAGACTGGCCTACTGCCTGATACAAAGGCAATACAGACTTCTACATACGCTCGAAGAAGAGGGTCCATAGCCAAACCCCCATCTCTGGGGTGTGAAAAACCAGAGGGTATTTCACTGCTTAGACCCTGGGGATCCCTTACTCTGGTGGCCAGGGCATGGCCATCGCCTTTGGATCCAGACCCTGGGGGTGGACAAGTGCTGGAGGATCACCTGGGTGAGGGGTCCTCAGGGAGTGGGGAGGAATGCCCCATGGAGAGACATGGTATCCCCCTTTCCAAATACCCCTGCCCCATCCTATTTTATAGGATATTCCAACTTCCCAGATCCCCCTCCACTTTCCTACACAAACACTGAGCTGAGGAAGAGGAGGTCTGAGGTTAAAAGGAGTACCACCCATGCAATACATTGGACATGTCCCACTAATAAGATCAGGCAGGGTCAGGCACTTGATCTTAATTACATATACCTGGTATATATTAGCTCTCCCACATGGTTAAAAGGTGGAACACTGAGACACACTCTGAGCAAGGTGATGCACGAGAAGGAGCAGTTCTTACAGGGCAACAGCGAACCAGGTGGAGCAGAGCGACAGTCCGAGGGACGGAAACGAGGTACGGAGAAACCTTGGACACCCCAGCGAGAAATCACAAGGAAGCCCAGCCAGAGAGAAGAGACAAACCTCTTTTGGTTTTTAAGGATACCCGCCACCCTCGTGGATGTACAGCACAGTTGGGAAGATTCAGCGACAGTTGTGGTCTCAGCCTTGACTTTAGGATCAAAGCCGCGAAAGACGAAAATGAATGGACACAGCCGATGAGTTGATGAAAGCAATGAAAGGCCGGTCTGTGTTAAATGAGACTTGATTGCGACACCATCCGAGGAATGAAGGTTGTGTATGTGCCGATAAGACACGAGAGAAAGCAAAGTATTGTAAAGAACTGTAAATAAAAATACAAAATAACAGAGTGATCCGGCGAAAGAAGATTGCCCAATCGAAAGTCTCTGTGAAATGTCGCTTGTCGTAGAAGCGGCGGGAAGAGACGAAACTGAGATGCAAGATTTTAACTTTTGTTAGGTTTGATCCCGGCAGGGGAAAACCTGAATGTGAGAGATTTCTTTAAGCTCTTGGGTTTGATCCCAGCAGAGGGAAACCTGGATGTGAGATATTTCTTTAAGCTGTTAGGTTTGATCCCAGCAGAGAGAAACCTGGATGTGAGAGATATCTTTGAACTTTGAAATAAGGACTGTGTGGTTGAAGCTACATTTACCAAGAGGCCTTGGTGTTAGAGAGAAAAAGTGACGTTTGAGGAAAGAAGGTCAAAGTGGTCATGCCGAGGTAAGAGCAAAAGCCTCACAGTTTCTAAAGTCTTCGACAGCGGAAGGAAAGTGAAAGGAGGCTTGAGATGACAGTTTGTTGAACTGTATTACCGTGTAAGGCCAAGTGGGCCCTGGTCTACGAAAAAAAACTGCATCCTTTTGTCCGAAGCCAGAGTGTGTCGCAAGGTCCAAGTATGCCACAAAACATGTGGAAGGGAGTTTACTCAGCCATACTGAAATTTCTTTCGAACACTGATTTTCCTTTTTGCATTACACATTACCTTTACACATTTATTGTATTAGAAAGAGTGTAGTCATTAGGTTTATTAGTACAGGTCATTTTATTTTGACTAAGGACTGACTAGGACTGTATTTTCTTTTTGTTTGATGGTCGAGAATACTCCCATCTTAGTTATAGGGCAAGAAAGAAGTTTTCAAACCCCTTTTAAACCATCAATAAAGGTTTTGAAACTTGCAGCTCTTGTGTCGGAATCTACTATGATGCCTATCTATGATGACATGCCTCCCTCACAGGGGCCACTAACAACACTTGGTAACTGTTTCAAATCTGCAAGGAAATTGCCAATCCTCCTGCAGTCTCCACTTCTCCCCTGCCATCCTTGACCCTCTGTACTTCTCTGGCCTCCCACTTCTTAACCAAAACTCAGGATATCCTCTCCTCACTGTCCTCTACTACCCTCTCTCCTCCCTCCCTAACTGTCAGGCCTCTGTTGGCCCACCTCCCCCTTCCCTCCTATTCTCCTCTTTCTCGCCCATAGCACGGTTGAGGTTTCTAGACTAGTCTTCTCTATGAAAGTCTCCTCCAAACAGGTGCTTTGCTGCTCCTCCAGAACTATCAAGCACAGCATTGTCTCCATTGCGCCAGCCTATGCCAATTTCGGTAATTGCTCTTTTGCCACTGGCTCCTTCCAGCTACCCCTCAAGCACTCCCTTTTGCACCCTCTCCTCAAAACACCCTCTGTCGATCCCTCCTGCCCGGCTAACTATCGCCCTATCTCCATTACCACCTTCCTGCGCAAACTCCTGAAGAAGCTGGTCGTCTCCAAACTGATCCAACACACTGAATCTGTTAGTTGTCTCCACGATCACCAGTATGGCTTCAGAGCAGCCAGAGGCACGGAAACTGCTCTACTGAACACCCGTGAAGACTTGCTCTAAAATCTCCATTCTAACTCTCCATCCGTTCTTATTCTTCTGGATCTCAATCATGCCAGACTCACTAATCGGCTCCGTGACACCCTTGGCATCACAGGCCTGGCACTGGACTGGTTGACCTCTTTCCTCTCCTTCCCAGGTTCAATTGGGCCCTTTTCTCCCCCCTATTACAGTTTCTACCTGCAGCGTCCCTCAGGCTCTATACTCTTGCTGTGGCTTTTCAATATATACCTTGCCCCTTTGGCCCACCTGATTTCCTCCTTCTCTCCTCACTTCCAGTGTTATGCAGATGACACGCAGCTCTCCTTCATGCTTCCCTCTACTTCCTCCTCTTTCTCCTTGCTCATCCCTGACAGTTTGAATGCTATTCAGGCATAGGGTGCTGCCAATAACCTCTGCCTTAATGCATGTAAGACTGAGATCCTTCTCCTTCTCTCCTCACATCGTAGACCTTGCCAAGAAGGCTCACTATCAGCTGCATCTCATCAGAGGCTTTCTCAATTTCCTCTACACAAAACCCAAAGTGGGAACCTCAACAGTCACTGGCACCTTGAGGTAGAAGCATACAATGAAATACAAGGTGGTACCAGAGGAGCGGGACTAACTGGGAGAAGGAGGGCAGAAAGCTAAACGAATCAAATCATTATTTCATTTTGGTTATAAAAGCATTCTATAAAACATGCATCCAAAATGTTTGGATGCATGTTTTATAGAATGCTTTTATAACCAAATTGATTAAAATGTGTAATGTTTTTGTATTTAAATCAAAATAAAATGAAATGATGATTTGATTCGTTTAGCTTTCTGCCCTCCTTCTTTCTCAATTTCCTCACCTTCTCCCAGAAACTCAATTTCTCCAGAGCTCTGGTCCTCTCTAGGCTTAACTAACCACAACAGCCTCTTCCTCAATCTCCCTTTATCCTCAATGTGCCCCTTCAATTTATCCAGAATAGGGCTGCGAGAGTTCTCCTTGGTCTCAAGCCCAGAGACAGTATTTCCCCAGCCCTGAAGTCTCTTCACTGGCTCCTGGTTGCTGCTAGGATCAGGTGCAAGTCCCTCTGCATCATCCATAAATCCTTCTGGTGCCTGGGACACCACTACATCCAATTCTCTCACCCTAAATGCCTCCCTGTTAGACCCCTTTGCTCCTCTAGCTCCAACTCTCTGCAGGTCAGACGTTTCTCCAAGCAGAGAGTAAGGGGTAGATTTCTCTCCTCTGCAAGAGCCTCCCTCTGGAATGGTTTCCCTGCTCCTATCAGCGTTGAGCCGGATCTCCTTAAGTTCTGCAAGCGCCTCAAGACCCTCCTTTTCTCTTTATTCTTCCCTCTCCCCCTCCACTGCTAACACTCCTGTCTGCCTCAGTGACTGGCTGCCTGGTTTCCTCTAAGTTCTGCAACAAGCCCCCCTCCAATCTTTCCCCCAGTCCGCCCTCAGCCCTGCACTTCTTGTGGAGGGAAAGTGCCAGATATAAGGTGGTTGCACCCCTATGCACCCTAGCACTTTGCATTTCGTGCAGATCTGCACCCCCCTCCCTCGCACTTCTTGTTACTGCACTTGCATGATCCAAATGTCACAAGGCCTATTAGGAGCGTTAATGTTATCTGTATGCCTTGTTCCCTCCCCCCCCCCACCCCGTTTGTCTTGTGGTGCCTTGAAACACCATTTGTTGTATAGGCACTTTAGACATTTCCAATAAATAAATAAATAAAATAACTGAGGATGGTTTCGGAATGGTGGCTTGGATGGATGTTTGGAGGTGAAAATAGGGGTGGAGTGTCAGTGAAGGCTCAGGCAGTGTCTAGGTGGGCTGGGGAGGTGGTGAGCGAGGCAGGAATTTTGTTGTGTTAGTAGCGTGGTATGAGGTGGATAGGATAGAAATGCTGGTGGGTTAGGCTGAAGGCGATGGAGAAATAACAAGAGCTTAATAGAGTTGGGTTGAAACTGGAATGGGTAGGGGGTAAGTGGGCATAAGGTGAGCTTTGATGGAGGGTGGTAGTTAACCATATGACGAGTGTGCAGGGTAGGGGTGAGCAGGTGAGGTGGTGGCTAGTGGACAGAAAGGAAAGGGTTTATTAACGGTTGGCAGAATAAGACATGACCAGCTGCATGTGAAAAGAAAGCAGCTTATGTAACAGTGGAGTGGAGGTGCGGAAGTTGGGAGTGGTTGGCAGAAGGAGATTTGAAGGGTTTGTGGCCTGGTGGACATAGGAGAGGCATGAATAGAGAGGAGGAGGAGATGGTATGGTTTATGATGGGGTGGGAGTCACAAGGGGGATAAAGGTGTGAGGTGGGTGATGGTGCAGATTTGGTTTAGCAGCATGATATAGCCGGTTATGGCTGAGGGAGATGAGTCTTAGAAGGGAGGGTGGAAGTACAGGTAGGGTGGAGAAGATTGGGTGTAATGAGATGTGCCGTTTGAATGGATGTAGATTGGGTAGGAAGTGAAGGTTCCATGATGGAGGTGGGAATGGAAAGGGAGACGATTGAGTAGGGTGGAATCATCCTAGTGTATTGGCATGTAGGAATGTGGTGCAGACAGGCGTGGTGTTGTGGGCTGCAAGCAGTGGAGGGGATTTGGTGTGTTTAATAACTGGAGGCTTTTGGTGGGAGAAAATGGGAATGAGTTGAGCTAGCAGGATGATGGGATGGGTAGGAAGAGGTTTATAGATGAGGATGGGCAAATATGCCGATGAATCCTGTAAGTGGTGTGAGAAGTCCTCTGCTCAGTTGGCCATAGAAGGGCCATCGCTCTTGGTTCCTGACCTTGGGGGGGTGGAAAAGCGAGGGAGGATCATCTAGGTGGATGGTCTTTGGGGATTGGAAGTGGGATGCACTTAGCTGAGACACAGTATTCCACATTGTCCTTTCAGGAAGGAACCCCTATCCAAGGGGAGGTTATGGGATATTGTTCTCTATGCCCTAGTGACCCTGAGAATGACAGGATATATTTTCAACCTAGACATACTAGAAAAAGGAGGAAACGGATTGGGAATGGGGTGCCTTTAGGAGAGACCTGGTATCCCCTATATCCTTGTGGCAATCCACCTAACCCTCCCCCAACCTGTATGGGTTATTATAGATCAGCTCCCCTTCTTTCCCCTCTTGGAACACCTCACAGTACTGAGACAAGGAAGAGACAACTGAGAGTAATGAATACCACACTTTCACCACTCTAGTACGGAGACAAGAAAGAAACAACTGGGAGGAACACCATCCCTTTTCATCACTTTGGTACTGGGACGAAGAAGATGCTGGCAAGGTATGAAGGTCAGGCATGTCCTCTTAATCAGAGCCAGGCATAATTGAGTAACTATATACACTTGCAGCCTATTGAAGGACCACAGGATGTATAAATGGAGGACCGTGAGATGGACAGAAAGAGAGACCTGGGGAACTTGGGCAGAGACCAGCAGGAATCCTCAGGAGTCTGGAGGTAGACGTGGTGGGACCCGAGGCAGAGAGGGAACACCGGCTGACATCCCCAAGCCGTGGGGAGCCTCCAATGTTAAGTGGGAGTAAAAGGAGCTGCAGCGAGGCCAGAGCGAGCAGGAAGCTGTGTCTGACCTCACAGAGGCAAAGAAACTGCCAGTGCCAGCTGAGCTCCAGTCAATAGATGAGCGGGGTTCACTGAATGAAGAGCAGCAACGAGAATGAAGGAGAAAAGCAGTGAGAGCCGCCAGAGGAGGCCACCGACAACCAGTGAGTGCTGCGGAAGCTACCCAGCAACTGGAATGCTCCGGGCGGGCTGCAAAAGTGTAAGGGCCTCATTACACGGAAGGCGGTATGGTTTAACGGTCACCGGTAATGGTACCGGTGACCGTTAACCCTTACCGCCTTACTACGAGGTCCCTTTGCGGGTTGGTACTTTAACGCCTACTTTTTAGCAGGCGTTAAAAACCAAACCGCAAAGGGACCAGGTTGCTAATTACGGTACCGCAATTTGCGGTACCGTAATTAGCACCTTCCCCATTCCCATTATGCCCTGTGGGGCAAAAATGGAAATGGGGAAGGGCAATGGGGGAAGAGGGAATTACCGCCCCGCCAACCTTGGAATAGGGCGGTAATTCCCCTTTCCTCCAAGGCGGTGCTGGTATTTTACCGGCATGGACCAAGGTGCTAGTAGCACCTTGGTCCACCGCCTACCGTGTAATGAGGCCCAAAGTGTCAAAGGAGTAAATGCTTCAGTTACAGAATGAAATAAAGGCAAATTAAGCGTGAGATATAGCAACTCTGCCAATATTGAATGACTGACTGAAAGAAAGTGGCAAATCTATTAACATTGAATAACGAGCTGAAAGATAGTGGTAAATCTACTAATATTGAATAACGAACTGAAAGAAAGTAGTAAACCAAGTCAAACTAAGGGCTCTGACTGCAGAATTGAGGTCCAGTCTGAGAAACTGTTTTGAAGCCATATTTGAGAAACCCTTTGTTGAAAAGCGAACTGATTAAACATTAAAACCATGCTTAAAGGACAATAACATATATTTTAGCAAAGCTAAGCATAAAGAGGGAAAAGTGTCACCAGTGAAGTGTGAATGAGACCCTGAAATACAATAAGACATTAAATGTGCACAGAACAAAGAAGCCAAATTAAGGAGATTGAAACATAGGCAAGATACTGAGGAGCCTATGTGTGAGCAGGAGAACTAAGGGTTCCTGGTTGCGCGACCTGTGATGGTCATACCGTGTGGTCTGACAACTGCGCCCAGACCAATGAACCCATACGTGCTGAACGATCAAGAAAACTGTGCCAAGGGTCAAGAAGGAAAACTACTATTCATGCATTTAAAGCTTGGGGAAGGGAAACCTGAGCTGTGCAGGATTGTTGGAACTTATCTTGAGGATGAAGCCTCAAGACACGCTTCCCTGTGATACCTGTTAAATTGAACTTGGGGAAGGGAACCCTGGGTCTTGTTGTGATGACTGCATTGACCTTGGGGAAGGGAACCCTGAGAAAGGCGTGCACCTGTATTAGTTTGAGATAAAGAGACGATCACTGTGGTGAAATTATTTGTACTTGGGGAAGGGGAGCTGAAGAAGAAATTCTGAGCTGGAAATAGCTCAGAACTTTACTTTTGAAGCACTGTTTAGTTTATGGTTGACATCCCTACATTATTTTGCTTTAGATGTGAGGGTAAGTATAGGCTTTAGACAATGACACACGTTTTAAGTTGAACTTACTGACACAGACTATCCCTAATTTCTTTTGGTCCGGTAGTACCACCTTAGCATAGGGCAAGGTAGGCTTTACATCATCCTGACATTTAAGTTAATGAAAGTACTTCTGTTACATATTGAATCAGTTGTCAGTGTCTCCTTCCATGATGCCAACCTCTCAGTGGAGATATGGGGGGAGGCTGTTGATGCTGATGGTAGGGCTGTGTGTAGATCCATTGGTGCAGCAGAGAGTAGGTGCAGGGTGTTAATGGGAGATGGGAGTGGATGTTAAGGAGTTATTTTGTTAAAGTGGTGAGCTGAGTTTTGTTGTTAAGGAAAAGTAAATAGGAAAAATAAAGAAAGATATATTTCTGTTAAGGGTCCTTAAAGGTGTAAAGGAGGACCAGTCATGTTTTCGGGCCATCTTGGACCATCTTGGACTTGGGCAAGTCAGAGTTGGGTGCACATGTGGTTAAGAATGTTGTAAACATCTGGGGTCTGAACCAAGAACATGGCCGCAGACTGCCATTCAGTTCTCGGTTAGTCTTTTTAGAACTACTGCACGTGAGAGGTGCTGTGGTTGCACTTTGTAATATATGCCTTCAATTTGAAACCCAGCAATTATTTTGAAATGAAGTCTGATGCCTAGAGCCAGACTACGGGGCTGATGGGTAGCCAGTGCAAGACAAGCAGGGCAAATATGGACCCTATGTACAAGTGCAAAATTAAACTGTTTTTTCTCTCATATTATACACAGTAGAAAGAAACTTTAGGGTTGTATCTGAACAGTTTAGAACAATATGGAAATGAGCATCACCTAGAACCATATGAGGTCTAATATAATCCACTAAGTTTGGAATTTATGAACTTTTCTCAAGTCAAACAATGAGATTGTGTACCTTTTAGGTCAATTACTTTTATACTTAAGTATGACTGGTCGGGTTTGAGAATATTGGCCCATTCTATCATCAGAAACCCACAAGATGTTCTGCTGTCCAAACTATACATGAGTTTCACAGTAGTGGTTATATATAAAGAACTTAACATATTGTGGAACACAGAAGAAGCAGCGTTCGAGCAAACTATGAGAAAGATCTAGGAAAGGAATTGGAAGATGACCAATTTTCTGGGATAGAGCAGTATGTAAATTAGGTGTTGCGCAACCATCGTTTTAAGCTAATACCATTTAGCATGCTACATAGTGTACATGACTGTCCAAAATGTACCCATAAGCCATGTCAATGTGCCCTAGTTGCAGCTATCGAAAGACAGATATGCTACATATGTTCTGTTAATGTTAGACCATTCTGTCTGGGTGTGATACACAAGCTGGAACTTCTAGGATTAGTGCTGATTGAAATTTCATTTGAGATGCGCATGTGTTGCATGTAGCCCAAGGACAAATCTAGGAGACACATGGAAAGACTCAAAGATTTAGTCCTGAATCTAGCTAAAAGATGAATAGCAAAAGTGGTGGAAGAATATGGAGGGCTTAGATCTCTGGCCTTAAAAAGATGGTCCCAGGAGGAAATGCGGAGACCAGGGACCAACCCTCAGGCCTAATGCTGTAGTGCATGGATGCACATGATCATACACAGAATTGCACAGACCAGAAATCTGCATACACATGTACAGGCCGAAATATCCAGACCAGCCAAAGAAGATGATGTGCTAGAATAAGATAAATGTCTGAGGAATGGGAGATGTTGGCATTTGGAAAACACTCTGGCCAGAGGTTGGAGCAAGTTGGTGATTCAGGAAGTAGGTGGAAGAAGGACCTGGGAACAGAGGAAGCTGGAGACAAGACACGAGGCCTCAGGAGGATGCAGGAGGGAGTCATCAAGATGTCATAGGTGGGAGACATTGGGAGATGCTAGGAGTGGACCATGAGGTAGTAGACGGAAGAAATCATGAGCAGGTGATAGGACAAAAACATCACAAGGTGTATGTGAATAAGGAGGTAGCATAAAGGGCTGGCGAAGTAGTGGCTAGTGAGAGCAGGAAGGGAGAAGGGGCCCTCTTTGCCTTAAGTAGGCTGTTTTGGGTATCAAACAGAAGGGTTTAAACCCACGGTTGGATGAAGAACCGGAATGTGATATGGTGTGGAGAAGGAACGGGACAAGAGGAAGGGTGTAAAGGTCATGTGGAGGGATGAGATCAGAACCCTGGCAAAGGGAAATGTGGCTCTGTCTTCTAATGGAAGAAACACTCCAGCTGTAGCTGCAACTCGTACAGCAATGTCTGCAATAGATGCTGAAAGTATTGAAGGTCGTTGCATCCCTCCATTAATAAAAGTCAAAGCTTTTTTGGGAAAAAGAACCATAGACACTGTAAGTGATGGGGAGGTACCCCAAAATCGTCTGAGCTTTAGGAGACCTTTGACCTGCTCGAGCTGTTGACAAAAGACTGCTCTGTCACTTTGTTCCTCAGTTTGACTCAAAGAAGAATTTTCTTGTGTTAAATAAAACCTGTATTTACTTAACACAATGCTTGGACTCTTGATAGCCGCCACAAAGCTCTGACAGTTAGCAATAAATGTCAAATCTTTTTGCAAGGTCAATTGGTTTGAAGATGCAGGTTATGCAATGACAAAGTAGAAGTAGTTGAAAACCAGCTAAGAATCCTACATTATTTTGGAAGAACAATTGATGTTTTCTAATGTAATAGCTGAATGGATTTTTCTCTGCTGACAAAATAACAATTTGTAAAAACATATAAATGCCAAAATTGTCCTTGAACAAACGCAGATCTGATTTAATATGGTAAAATTGTATGTATATTATATTATTAGGAAAATTGTCACCGCCAAAATTAGAAGGAAAATAATTCAAAACCAGATTACAGAGGACAAATGTGGTAAAAAATAAAACTGTAATACACAGTAACTGTGCCAATAATATCATAAACACAAGTGTGCAGTAGAGTTTGAACCAGGATGTGTTAGTTTTGTACAAATGGGCCTACACTATTTTTGGTAGCCAAGCTAATGTTAGAATTGTACTCCCTTATGCAGTACACGGCGTAAAATAGTTTTGCAATAATGGATTCTTATGGGCTGCCCTGGATAAACGCCATCTGATTCTACCATAGGGATACTAACTGGGGAATTGCACACATCTCATCAGGACTAGTGCGATGTGCCAGTAATTTCTATATCATGGCTAGTGCATATCAAATGATGCTAATACAAACAAAACTGTACACCTATTTGGCAGTGAATGTGCCATGCCTAGCTTTCCTCCCTTCACCATGCTCACTCCTTTTAGTGGGGTGCAGAAGATGAGGCAGTCATACCACAGGCTCTTCACAACTTTGATTGGCCTGGCCTGTAGCTAAGGATTCAGGAATGGTGTAGGGTCTCCTGCAACCTTGTCCAATCTCCTTAACATTACTGTGTTGATGGGTCTGCTGCTCTGCTGAATTTATGTCAGATTAGTGATTAAAGAGGATTCAGGCTAGAGATGGAAAATGAGGAAATCAAAATCCCATCTTGTCCTTTAGCAAGGCCTGCCCTAGTCCTGGAGCCAGGCTGCTCTGGTTTGCTTGTAAGGAATGCCATGGAAGCCTTGATGGTGCTGGGCCACCATGTTACACTAGCTGGAATAGGAAGTGCTGGGTGCAAGCACTACTATTTTGCACACATCTGTGTGGGGGCTTAACTGTCTTGTGGCAAAGATGCTAAGGCTGAGAAAGTTAGGAGCCCTGTGACCCAGTGGGTGAAGGCTGGCAAGGCCCAAGCCTACTAATTGTTGAGAGCAAAGAAAACCATAGAGCGACTAGCCAGGAGCTATACCCTGGATTTGGTGAAATTGGCTAAACCACCAACAACACTTCCCCAAACAGAGCCTGAGACAAGGAAAAACCAAGAGCACACAGCATGGTAACCATGCTCCAGATCTGGTTGGACTGGCAAGTATATCAAGGATACAAAAGAAACCTTATCTGGTAGTCTTGAGCCAATGGCTTCTAACCCAGATGCTCCCTGAGCACTAGAGTCCAATAGGTACCTGGGAAGAGAGAAGTTGTGTATAATCTACTGCCCACAGGAAATCCAAGCCCGTAGCGTGCTTCGATGAGACCAGAATAAGAGCATCAGAACAGTGATCAGAGCAACTCACTAAGCCTTGGCCTTGGCTAGATCTATACTGATGATGTCCTGAACATCCACACCAGATCGAATGGGTAGAAATCAATTTTCATCTGCAACCAACAGCGACACATTCCTCAACTGTTCTCAGAATTAAACCCCAGAAGCTGGAAAGAGACTAGAGCACAATGTTGAGCTCTAAGAATGAGGTCCCCTGAGATCCAGAGTCTTGGTGGGAATTCGGGTTCTCAGGGATCAATATCCAATGGATTTTGAAGGACTTTGAGGGCTCATCCAGAGCCAACATGTCTGCTAAAATCCACTAACTAAAAAGGAATCAACATAAAACAACATTCCATTAGATTTACAAGTTACAACCATTAAAATTCCAGTGCGCATGCCTTCAAAAATTCTAAAAACCGACCTGATAAGGAAATTTAATTTGTATTTAGAATCCTTCACCAGAGGTCCTGTTATTCTGGTCTAAAATTCAGAGAGATCTAATTTTACCCCTCAATATAAACAAGATGGGTCATTGAACAAAGAAATGTTTTAAGGTCTCTACCTCCTTATGACAATGCCGGCAAAGTCTATGGTCCCTTAGCACTTTATTTCGTCTGCCCAATACTTCTTGGGTTGGTAGTACATTTCATTTAAGTCTCAAAATGTGGGACCTAAAAAGCAGTGACGGGTGCTTTTTCAAATATGGAGCAACATTATTGAAATTCTTGATTGTCCAAACAAAGTGGTCATCGAAGCACTGATATTGCATTAAGTTCTTGCTGAGTGAAATCCACACATAAATAAATGTAGGAATGGAGAGGTGCACAACCAATTTAAGGTCAAATATTCAAAATTAAATAGATAACTTAATGATTTCGGGTGCTGGGGAGGAATACAGGCCCTGACACGGGGCTTGTGAAGTACATGAAAGCAAAGAAAAGTGTCTAAATCTAAAGACACTCCCGTCCCCTGCACACCATAAACGCTGATACAAAATCAGTCAAAGTGTTCATAATTTTTACTTCAAGAAAATCAATATATATACACATCAGAAAAAAAACTTGTCACAACATAAATTGTAGACCAGAAAACATCTGGTTAACATTCAAGTATCATTCAAAGATAAAGAAGCCAGCAAAAGATAAGTCGATAGACCAATATAATGATTCTAGCCAAAAAAAAGATAAAAGTAAGTTAGCAAGGAACAATATTCTTGCGATGAACTGAAGGGCTCTACGCGTTTCGGGGAACACCCCCTTCTTAAGGAGCAAAATGATCTGAAATTATATACATTAAAAAATCATCAGTTTGAAAGAAACATAGCATAATATTTACAGAATACACAGGAGAAAAGAACATAGAACATGTATTAAACATTTTTATGGAACAGCAAAATTGTATTGTAATGTTCATTAATAGTTATATAAATGCAATGTAAATTGTGGAAGTCAAATACCTGAATACATCATCTAACATACTATAAGTGTGACTCCAAAGAAGAACATAGATGACCTCAAAAAGTGAGGTACTAAAGTAAATAAAAGATGAAAAAGTAAAATTTACCTAGGTAAATAGAACTTGGTGGCAGCAATGCTTGGCTCACCACATCGATGGATCAAATAAATTCAGGAGTGAACAAACTTCACTATAGGTAGAGTATTGATGCACAATAGTAATTTCAAGGTGTTCTAGATACCCTATATGGAGAGAACAAAGATATATCCATCCTTAAAATATTGTCACTCACGTAGTAACTACCCTAGGGTTCTCCATATAATTAATTATAATGCTTACCAACGGTGCAATGACACCAACATCCACTAAATTCTTTGTCCCATGAGCAGACGATATGTCAATCAATGACTCCCCACTCATTTGTGGATGTACTCCCATATGAGTCCACTGTCACTATTTATGGTACCAGGGAAATGTCAACAAATACCAAATGAATCACTAGATCTATTAGAGAAAAAGAAAACACAAAGGACAAAGCAACAAGGTTTATAAATAAATAGACCAAAAAATCAGGTAACTCTAAAAACAAATCTCAAAAAAATATATATGTAAATTTCAAAATTATCTCCAAAAAAGGAGGGGTTTAAGGAACAATTATTATTGAAATACTAGTTGCACAATGCAACCTAAAAAAATAAATATATGAATTCAACTAATTCTAACCACCAGAAACATCTACAAAGAGATCACCAATCCCTCCATTAAACTCACCTCAGATTCAAAAAGTACTGACTCGAACGATCTCCACGACTCGTACTGAGAAGCCTCAAAGAGAGACTAACGCTTAAATAGCGTCTATTTGGAAGTCATATGACCAAGTCACGTGATAAAAAACGTGACGTATTGTGGATGAACACGTGTTTAAACACGTGACTATAGAAAGTCACGTGGCCAAGTCATGTGGCTAAAACATGTAACCGCATTACTCGTTTCCACAGAAACACAATCCAACTCAAAATACAAGTATTCCTGTCCAGTGGCAAGAACACACAAACTTAAATAACACACTTCATAAAAATAAGAATATACTTTATTCAAGATAACTCTGTAGATTAAAGATCCAATTCTAATTTAGTCTGATCCGACGCAGAAATGCGTTTGTCACAGAACTGATATGTGAATCCAGAAAAAACATGAAAAAAAATGTCCCATAAAAGGCTGCAGCGAGCGCGTATAAGTGTCAACCAAAACAAAGTACCGGGCCATAACTTATAGCCATGGAGGCGGAATCGAGGACCCTATCTCGAGCGGGCACCACATATAAGCAATGATTGTTAACAGCAACTAATAAATGTGGAATCAAGTTACTTAAACTCTTAAATAAAACCAATTATCAACGGAGTCCAATAAAAACAAAAATGATTAAAAAAAAGGGGGGGATAAAGTATGCTATATTCAAATCTCTATAACACGTTAATGATTTATCCAAAAATAAATCTCCAGAACCTAATAAACGAAAGAAGATAGGGTAATGAAAAAAATAGTACAAAAAGTAAAAAATTTGAACGATACTAATGGGGAAAATCAAACACAAACAGAATAAATGTAGAATGAAACTAACTAAAGACAGGAGTCACACAAATCACAAAGAAAGTAAAAACCAGAGATCAAAACCATTGTCCCAAAAAAGGGACAATGCACATATCCGTGAGGATTCATACAAAACAGTTAAGGGAGAACTCTTCATTGAGTCCTCTAGGTGAAATTGTATCCAAGGTGTCTATCCAGAACATTTCCCTTTGTAATAACATCCTCATGTAGTCACCTCCCCTAATGGGTCGTCTAACAACTTCCAAAATGGTAAATCTAATCTGGGCTATTGTATGACGTGCGGCTGAAAAATGTCTTGCAACCGGTGATTTAACATTATTGCATCTGATGTTTGATTTGTGTTCAGACCACCTTTCTCGGGCAGACTGCAAGGTCATCAGTCCGCACGTACACTTAATACTGTAAATAACTCCAGTTGAACGACAGGTTGCAAAATGTCTCAATTTAATTTTTTGCCCTGTATGAGGATGCACGATATAATCACCCTTGGAGACATTATTACAGTGGCTACAAGATAGACAGGGAAAAGTTCCCCTCTTCTTGGTGGCCAATGTCAATTGCATATCTTTAGGTACTCTTTCAGCCTTAACCACCCTATCCACCCTATCACGGATGTTTGTGCCCCGTTTATAAACCATCATTGGAGGTTCAGGGAACAATTCGAGCAAGGAAGGATCATAGTGCAAAATTGGCCAATGTTTATGAAAAATTCTTTTGATGTGGAATGATTGTCTTGAATATTTAGAAATATGAAGAATAGAGACATTGTCTTTTTTGGGTTTGGGAGTTAATAGCTGTTCCCTCGAGATGGGAAGTGTCCTAACATGAGCACCTTCTACTATTTCATTAGGATACCCTACAGATTTTCTTTTGAATGTGAATGAATTTACTTGTTTGTCATCAGAGGGCATACTTTTTTCAATGGATGTATGCAGCCTATATACCTCAATCCCACATCAGGAGGGTATTGAGGCTATTGAGTGGCTGCTATTACAATCAGATTCTGTGCAATGTGATCCACAATTAATCATCCAATTTATCACTATTATCCTACACAATAGTTTTTTTTCGATATCAACGAGAGTATTACTCACAAATATCTGGTACATCAATGTGGTCAGCAATGGCCCCAGCATATGCAAATATATATATGTACTGGTTTGAAAAATTGTTTGTATTGGATAATTTGGAATGGTCTTCTAAAATCATTATGTGGAAAAGGTATATAGATGATATTTTTGGTGTGTGGTGTGGCTCTAAACAAGAATTGGAAGATTTTTTGAACTACCTTAATTCAGTACACTCTCGGATCAAGTTTACCTTAGAAATGGGGGAACCCACACTTCACTTCCTGGATGTTCAATTGGAGATTATTGAGAACCAAATTAAAACATCTATATATCACAAACCTACCAATGTGAATAGCCTATTACACTATGCGAGTTTTCATCCCAATCCAATGAAGTCTAGTTTACCATACAGTCAAATGTTACGCTTAAAAAGAATAATTACAGACAGTGAGGTCCTAAAGGATGAATATATTACTCTATCTAAAAAATTCACCTCAAGAGGGTATCCTAATGAAATAGTAGAAGGTGCTCATGTTAGGACACTTCCCATCTCGAGGGAACAGCTATTAACTCCCAAACCCAAAAAAGACAATGTCTCTATTCTTCATATTTCTAAATATTCAAGACAATCATTCCACATCAAAAGAATTTTTCATAAACATTGGCCAATTTTGCACTATGATCCTTCCTTGCTCGAATTGTTCCCTGTACCTCCAATGATGGTTTATAAACGGGGCACAAACATCCGTGATAGGGTGGTTAAGGCTGAACGAGTACCTAAAGATATGCAATTGACATTGGCCACCAAGAAGAGGGGAACTTTTCCCTGTCTATCTTGTAGCCACTGTAATAATGTCTCCAAGGGTGATTATATCATGCATCCTCATACTGGGCAAAAAATTAAATTGAGACATTTTGCAACCTTTCGTTCAACTGGAGTTATTTACAGTATTAAGTGTCCGTGCGGACTGATGTATATCGGACAGACTGCAAGTTCTGCCCGAGAAAGGTGGTCTGAACACAAATCAAACATCAGATGCAATAATGTTAAATCACCGGTTGCAAGACATTTTTCAGCCACACGTCATACAATAGCCCAGATTCGATTTACCATTTTGGAAGTTGTTAGACGACCCATTAGGGGAGGTGACTACATGAGGATGTTATTATAAAGGGAAATGTTCTGGATAGACACCTTGGATACAATTTCACCTAGAGGACTCAATGAAGAGTTCTCCCTTAACTGTTTTGTATGAATCCTCACGGATATGTGCATTGTCCCTTTTTTGGGACAATGGTTTTGATCTCTGGTTTTTACTTTCTTTGTGATTTGTGTGACTCCTGTCTTTAGTTAGTTTCTTTCTACATTTATTCTGTTTGTGTTTGATTTTCCCCATTAGTATCGTTCAAATTTTTTACTTTTTGTACTATTTTTTTCATTACCCTATCTTCTTTCGTTTATTAGGTTCTGGAGATTTATTTTTGAATAAATCATTAACGTGTTATAGACATTTGAATATAGCATACTTTATCCCCCCTTTTTTTTAATCATTTTTGTTTTTATTGGACTCCGTTGATAATTGGTTTTATTTAAGAGTTTAAGTAACTTGATTCCACATTTATTAGTTGCTGTTAACAATCATTGCTTATATGTGGTGCCCGCTCGAGATAGGGACCTCGATTCCGCCTCCATGGCTATAAGTTATGGCCCGGTACTTTGTTTTGGTTGACACTTATACGCGCTCGCTGCAGCCTTTCATGGGACATTTTTTTTCATGTTTTTTCTGGATTCACATATCAGTTCTGTGACAAACGCATTTCTGCGTCGGATCAGACTAAATTAGAATTGGATCTTTAACCTACAGAGTTATCTTGAATAAAGTATATTCTTATTTTTATGAAGTGTGTTATTTAAGTTTGTGTGTTCTTGCCATTGGACAGGAATACTTGTATTTTTAGTTGGATTGTGTTTCTGTGGAAACGAGTAATGCGATTACATGTTTTAGCCACATGACTTGGCCACGTGACTTTCTATAGTCACGTGTTTAAACACGTGTTCATCCACAATACGTCACGTTTTTTATCACGTGACTTGGTCATATGACTTCCAAATAGACGCTATTTAAGCGTTAGTCTCTCTTTGAGGCTTCTCAGTACGAGTCGTGGAGATCGTTCGAGTCAGTACTTTTTGAATCTGAGGTGAGTTTAATGGAGGGATTGGTGATCTCTTTGTAGATGTTTCTGGTGATTAGAATTAGTTGAATTCATATATTTATTTTTTTAGGTTGCATTGTGCAACTAGTATTTCAATAATAATTGTTCCTTAAACCCCTCCTTTTTTGGAGATAATTTTGAAATTTACATATATATTTTTTTGAGATTTGTTTTTAGAGTTACCTGATTTTTTGGTCTATTTATTTATAAACCTTGTTGCTTTGTCATTTGTGTTTTCTTTTTCTCTAATAGATCTAGTGATTCATTTGGTATTTGTTGACATTTCCCTGGTACCATAAATAGTGACTGTGGACTCATATGGGAGTACATCCACAAATGAGTGGGGAGTCATTGATTGACATATCGTCTGCTCATGGGACAAAGAATTTAGTGGATGTTGGTGTCATTGCACCGTTGGTAAGCATTATAATTAATTATATGGAGAACCCTAGGGTAGTTACTACGTGAGTGACAATGTTTTAAGGATGGATATATCTTTGTTCTCGCCATATAGGCTATCTAGAACACCTTGAAATTACCATTGTGCATCAATACTCTACCTATAGTGAAGTTTGTTCACTCCTGAATTTATTTGATCCATCGATGTGGTGAGCCAAGCATTGCTGCCACCAAGTTCTATTTACCTAGGTAAATTTTACTTTTTCATCTTTTATTTACTTTAGTACCTCACTTTTTGAGGTCATCTATGTTCTTCTTTGGAGTCACACTTATAGTACGTTAGATGATGGATTCAGGTATTTGACTTCCACAATTTACATTGCATTTATTTAACTATTAATGAACATTACAATACAATTTTGCTGTTCCATAAAAATGTTTAATACATGTTCTATGTTCTTTTCTCCTGTGTATTCTGTAAATATTATGCTATGTTTCTTTCAAACTGATGATTTTTTAATGTATATAATTTCAGATCATTTTGCTCCTGAAGAAGGGGGTGTTCCCCGAAACGCGTAGAGCCCTTCAGTTCATCGCAAGAATATTGTTCCTTGCTAACTTACTTTTATCTTTTTTTTGGCTAGAATCATTATATTGGTCTATCGACTTATCTTTTGCTAGCTTCTTTGATCTTTGAATGATACTTGAATGTTAACCAGATGTTTTCTGGTCTACAATTTATGTTGTGACAAGTTTTTTTTCCGATGTGTATATATATTGATTTTCTTGAAGTAAAAATTATGAACACTTTGACTGATTTTGTATCAGCGTTTATGGTGTGCAGGGGACGGGAGTGTCTTTATATTTAGACACTTTTCTTTGCTTTCATGAAATCCACACATGTCTGAAAAGTTTTTATTTTACCAAGTAGGATCTTGCTTTCAAGTCTTCTATTGAGGCCCCTATCGTTAGCAGTATATTCAAACAAACTGCCCCCCAATCCGATAAGACCTTGCACAAAACTTTTAGCCAAAGTACATTGAGGGGCCGATTCATGGAACAAACGTGCGCCGAAAATCTACGCGCAAGCAGGCGCAAGCAGGCGCAAGCGGAAAAAAACAGGCGCCCGCGCACACGTGCGATTCATGGAAGTCCCTGCGCGTGTTCACCTCGGGATGTGCGCCAAACCCATGCATGGCGCACAAGTCACTGCAACATCCCAAAAGGCGTGCGCGACGCGCACAGTGAAAGCGCACAACCTCGGTGCATACACCAGAAAGTGGGCGGGACATGGGGCGTAACGCGTGGAATGGGGAACAACGCGCGAAAATAAGGGCGTAACTGGGGATGTACTGCAGGGAAGCAGACGGAACGCCCACACGCACTCGAACCACACGTATTCATGGAATCGAATAGGGCAAAGCCACGCACAGCCAAAGACACGCACAAGCTGAAACACGTCTGCCACACGAAGGCAGGCGGTAGAGTCCCAGCGCATCACAAAAGTGTCAACATACAGCAATTGGGCCTGTGCGAGTGGGGCACGTGTATTTCGGGGGTGCGCGGGAAGTTGCACACGCGATTGAGCGGGGTACGTGTATTTCGGGGGTGCGCGGGAAGTTACACACGCAATTGAGCGGGGTACGTGTATTTCGGGGGTGCGCGGGAAGTTACACACGCGATTGAGCGGGGTACGTGTATTTCAGGGGTGCGCAGGAAGTTACACACGCGATTGAGCGGGGTACGTGTACTTCGGGGGTGCACGGGAAGTTACACATGCGATTGAGCGGGGTACGTGTATTTCGGGGGTGCGCGGGAAGTTACACACGCGATTGAGCGGGGTACGTGTATTTTGGGGGTGCGCGGGAAGTTACACACGCGATCACATCAGGGTACATGTATTTCGGGGTTGCGCGGGTAGTTACACACGCGATCTCATCAGGGTACGTGTATTTCGGGGGTTTGCGGGAAGTTACACACGCGATCTCATCAGGGTACGTGTATTTCAGGGTGCGGGGGAAGTATCCCACGTAACATCAGCAGGGTATGTGTATTCCAGGGGTGCGCGGGAAGTTCCACACGCAATTCCATCAGGGTACGTGTATTACAGGGGTGCGCGGGAAGTTCCACACGCAATCTCATCAGGGTACGTGTATTACAGGGGTGCGCGGGGAGCAGCACACGTGAATTGCACGTGTGGGTCCTCCCAGGTGTTCCCTCTACACCCTCCACGGCCCCTGCAGGTGGCTCACACCACAGGGGCCTACCCTGCACATGTCCTGCAGGCACCCCATCCACCATGGCCATGCCCCCCAGCCAACCCACATGTCAACCTGCACTACTGCTCACCAACGCATGTCCCCCTGCACCCCCAGCCACCAGGGGCACCCTCCACCAGGCCCCCACCCATGTTTCCCACCACCCCCACCCCCCAGCACTGTGGGGCACCTGCCAGCAGGCCCCCACCCATGTCCAACTCATGTTCCCCACCACCCCCACCCCCCAGCCACCAGGGGCAGCCTCCACCAGGCCCCCACCCATGTCTCCCACCACCCCCACCCCCCAGCACTGTGGGGCACCTGCCAGCAGGCCCCCACCCATGTCCAACTCATGTTCCCCACCACCCCCACCCCCAGCACTGTGGGGCACCTGCCAGCAGGCCCCCACCCATGTCCAACTCATGTTCCCCACCACCCCCACCCCCCAGCACTGTGGGGCACCTTCCAGCAGGCCCCCACCCATGTGCAACTCATGTTCCCCAGCCAACATGTCATCACAATCTAGATCCCTGGTTCCTATGGTCAGCCTCCAAATGCAAAACACCCACCCGAGTATTGCATCCACCCACTCATAATGTGCAATTACATCACAGAACACCAATTGCAAGTTCCGAAACAAACACATTTCCCTCACATACACCCAATGGGTGTCAGTGAATCTCAAAACACATATCATGAAATGCATGAAACCAATGAGATACCACACATTGAAGTTCACCCAAAAAAATATGTATTAAAGGAAACATAAATAGAATCAAAAATGAAGAAACAGAAATGTGAATGTACAAAAAAAATGTCAGTGAAAAAACGCAAAACCAAAAATAAAATTCCAAAGTAATGTTGTCCAAAGTCAATGTCCACAAAACAAAATCCAATGGGAAATAAAAAAGAAAGCCATTGCTCCATGGTTAAAATGTTAAAAAAATAAATACAATCCAAGAGTGAACTATGTACATGGGAACAAGCCAGGGTCCATTATCCCAACAAAAGAAAGGAAACCTATCTAACTACACTAACTAATAAAATAAACTATATACAAAAATGTGGCCAATGTCCGAAAGGTCCAAATAAAATCAAAACAAAAATGAAACCTAACACTACCTACATAACTATGTACAAGGGCAGCGGGCTAGTTTCACGGCTCAATTGTGGATGTCCCGGGCCAGGGCATCATCGAACTCCTCCTCAATGTTCCGGAGGCGGTCCTCCTCCATGGCCCGAGGGTCCGCAGGGCCGTTGACGTGTCCACCTCCAAACCCCTGCGGATTGCCTCGAAGCACTCGGCCCGCCTCAGGGCCCTCCGCATGGAGTTCTCCGCCCTGACCATTGTGAGCCGTGCCTCTTCCGGCCGCTGCCGCTCCGCATCTATGGCGTGGCCCAACCGCTGCCACACGGAAGACACTCTCTGTCCTGGGTCCTCCTGCCCTCCGGCCGATGCCTGCCCCTCCGATGTTGAAGGCCCCGAGCTTTCATGGCTCCCACCACGTTGCTGCTGCTGCTGTGCCTCTGCCCGTGCACTGCCTCCTGCTGCCTGCACATCCTCCGCCGGCTGGGGTGCAGTCGTAGATGTGGCCACCCCTGCTGGACGTCCGACTCCCGACTGTGGCAGGGATGCCTCCTCCACCAGCCTGGCCACACCGTCAGAGGCAGCTCCACAGGACACCCAGGTGACTGATGGGTGTGAAGATGGCACAGAGGACGACTGGCACGTAGGGGGTCCAGTTGAGGAGGGGGTCGTAGCAAGCCCCATCAGACGGAGGAATCCGGCCTGGGTGACCTGTCCCAGCAGGCTGACGTGGTCAACGAGCCATTCGAGATGACGTGCAATCTCCTCATGAAAAGACTGCAGGTCACATCGCATGGCCCGTTGACGCAACGCCACACCAGCCAGGACAGGCTCAACCTGGACCCGGATAGCCACGTCCGCAGGCATAGGAAGGCCAGTTGACGTGAGCTCATCCCCTGCCTGAAAACGGGTCTGGACGTAGGCATCCCTGCTGGTGCAAGATGATGCAGGGACAGGATTAGGGACAGGATTGCACACAGGCACCTCCGCGGCGGCCTGTGCTGCCTCCTGTCCCTGGTCCTGCACTGCACCACTAGCACCAGTGGGATCCCCACCTCCAGACCCCGTCTCTGGTGCTTGCACGGCCTCCTCCTCCACCAAACCCCCCACCAACCTGGATGACTCCGTGCCATCTTCCCCTGTTAGGCCCTGTGGGGTCCCAGCTGCCCCTTCTGCTGCCGAGGAGTCCAACTCCAACCTCCGCCTCTTGGACTTCCCCCCGGCATCTGCGGCCTGGGACGCGGCACCGGACTCCTCACTCCCTGACGAGATCACAACATGGGAGGGGAGCCGGGCCTTGCGTCTCCGGCTGGCTGTGGGATCCCCACCGCTGTGCTCCACAGCACCTTCTCCGCCCTCTTCATCAGTTGACGCTGCAGACAGGGAGAAACAAAACACAGGCATCAGGGCACTGTACAATGGACACATACACACATGACAGTTGTACATGAGTGGCATTGGCAAACCTCAGACATGTCATCACAATCCCCAACACACATGTCATTTCAACTCGCACACATGAGCCATACCACAGCCATATCACAACTGCCAGCACCATCCATACACATACAAGAGCATGAGCAGCCAAAGGTGAGCCAGACATCACATGCAACACAGGAAGTGCACCACACATGTACACACACCACCACACTTGCATGCATGTGTACACCTCTGCCAAGTGTCGCAGTGTTCAGACGGGCATCCATGTCACATCTGCAATCAGGCTTCCACATACCGCTGTCACATGCATCCATGTTGCATCACTGTTGCACCCTTGTCAAATACACACACATGCACATGTACACAGTGCTGATACATGCAGCCGAAAACAACATACATGCGTGACATCACGGACATGTCTACTTACATACACATTCATCCAAACATGTGTGCCCACACAACTGCATTTCGCATGCAAGTCTACACACACAAGCACCATCCATGTCTCACACATACCAGCCCTCGCATGTGTTAGCCCCACGGCCCTGTACACCCCCACCCATACTCGACCCCATACAAACAGATGTGCAACCTGCACACTACTGAATAATCACCACACGCACTGCTCACAATCAGGATGCATGTACACTCACCGCTCGACTCCAGACGGGTCTGCCTCTCAAGGACCTGGACGTGGAGCGCTGGGGATATGCGTTCCAGGACCCTCATCTGTTCTTCCGACAAGTGGCCCCGACGCCCCTTGGCATCCGCTGCCTTCAAGAGGCGCCGGGCCTTGTTCAGGGTCCTGGACCTGAAGTCCTCCCAGCGCTTCTTGACATGTTGTAAGTCGCGGACTGCCACCCCCTCCGCGTTGATGGCAGTCATGATGTCAGTCCAGATCCGAGTCCGTCCTTCCTTGTCGGCGCGGGAACTTCCGAAGAGGGCATCATACTGCCCCAGGACTTGCTCCACCAGGAAACCAACTTCGGTGGCACTAAAGGTGGTGCCCCTCTGCCTCTCTGGCCGGGGGTTGTCAGTGGTCTCAGATGGTGTTTGCCCCGACATGACAACCCCAGAGGCAGGAGTGGGTGGGCAACTGGGTCCTGGGGCTGGGCTGTGGAGCGATGGAATCCCAGTCGGGAGTCTTCGGTTCCAGCAGGGGTGGTCACAGCAACAGCACCCCTGGCTGATGTGCAGGCAGCAAATGGCAGGGTGCGTGTGCAGCAGGCAGTCAGGCAGCAGCAGATGGCAGGTGGGAGCGTGCTCGGGGCTCTGGGGGGCAGTAGTTCGGCCTTCTGGGTAGGAGCGTGGTCTTCCATGTGCTTACGCGTGGCCAGCTTGATACGGAGTGATTTGGCACGTGAAAAATCTGCACGTCAGCGTGTAATTCGAGGAAAGGCCCTTAGCGCGTAAGCGCGTCTGCACGCATACGCATTTTCATTGGACAGAAGGCCCCTCAAGCGCAAGCGCCCCTGTGACGTGACGCGTACAGACGTGCATGGGCATTTCAGCGCGCGTGGAAAACTGCACGTCCGCGTGTAATACGAGGAAAGGGCCCATGCGCGTAAGCGCGTGTGGAAAACTGCACGTCCGCGTGTAATACGAGGAAAGGGCCCATGCGCGTAAGTGACGTGACGCGCGCGTGCGTTTCCCTCAGCACGGGTTAAAGGTGAGCGGGCCCAGCAGTTCGCTGAACGTGCCTTTCGTGGAGACCGACGTGTGTTGCTGCTTCCTGTTGTTTCGCGCGCCATCACAACTTCACAGCTATCAAGGACATATCTCTTCTTTTGGCGGGGGTATTGGCTACGCGTGTTTTTCTGCATCGCGCTAGTCAGACGGTGAGTCGCACACGCTCTTTTTCCCACTGCGGGTGCCCCTGTGTATCGCACCCATTTTCGATGTCATAGTAGCCTGCGTGTCCCACGCGTACGCGTTATTTGTGTTACTGGGTGCCACTGCGTACTGCGGGAGGTTGAATCCACGCACGTAGGCTGCAGGGTTGCGTGCACAGTTTTACTGCAGTTTTGGGGTGCCTGAGCGTTGCGTGACCCGTCACCACATCACCGGGGTCACATACAGCCTTGCAGGTGCAGGGGGGCTGTTAACATCTTGCTTCCCACCCCCTTCACCCCAATTGCCCAGGTCAATTGTGGTGTACACCTCCCATTGGCACCACTTCATCTGTGCCAGCACTACTACATCTGTGCCATGGTTGGGAGGCCACCAAAGGTGAGGGGCGCCTCAGCTGGGCGTCCTCCTCGTGGCAGGCGTGGTCAGGGACGTGGCCGTGGTGACCAGGGAGTAGGGGGACTCCAGGGTGTCCAGGGCAGCCACAGAGGGGGAAGAGGCAGGGGTGCGCCACTTGAGCACAATGTTGTGCCATGTGTTGGTGCAGCCATGCCACCACCCCCTGTGGTTCCGGGGGATGCAGCTCCTGCATCTGGCACTGGCACCCTATGACCCGGCAGTCCGTTCCATCGACTGCCACGGGCCCAAGGGTAGTGGTAGCTGCAGGTGCAGCTGTGGACACAGCCACCCAGGCTCAGGGTCTGCCAGCGCAGGCTGCGTTGGCACTTGAAGAGCCCTTGGTAGATCTCCAACAGGCCAGGGGGGAAACCATAGGGGCACGCCGGGCTGCTCAGACCAAGACACGTGTCCCTGGGGCAGTCATGTCATCTGCTGCCCCGAACAGCCGGGTGTTGGCAAGTGCAGGGGCAGATGCACCCAACAGCACCCTGGTTGTGAGTCTGCCAACCAGGACCGTTGCGGTCAATGACCCTGCCACAGCTGATGTTGCTGCGCAGGGTCCATTAGTGGGCACCCAGCTGCCACTGACACAAGTCAGGCCTTTGGTCATCCCTCCACCTGCCACTCCCTTGGCTCAATCCACCGAACCCACTGGCCATACTGGTCAGGGCGGCATTAGCCAGCCAGGGTCTGCGCCACAGTCCAAGAGGGGGAAGGTTGCGCCTGCAGCACAGGCTGGGACCCCACACACAGCTACGACCTCCTGCACCTCAAAGAAGAAGCCTTTCTGTAAGCAGGAACTGGACTTCCTCGTGGACTACGTGCGGGGCCACAGCCGTGACATGCTAGTGGGTGCCAATAGTCAGACTACGGCTGCCCAACGTGACACCCACTGGAAGCATGTTGTGGAACATGTCAGTTCATTCGGCCATGAGGTGCGCACGGCGCAGGAGTGCAAAAAGCGTTGGAATGACATCAAGCGCAGCACTAAGGCTAAGCGTGCCTCAAATTACAATTTGACTCTGGTGACTGGCGGTGGGCCTGCACCAGAGGAGGAAGAACTCACTCCGCATGAGGCTCTCGTTGCGGAGTTCATACCACCTGAATTGGTCGAAGGAGTGGGAGAGATGCTGGACTTTGATGCCCAGTCCAGTGAGTGTTGATGCGTGTTTGTTGAGGACGTGTGTGTTTCACTTGTGGGATGTGTTGTGCAGGATTGCTGCTACATGTGACGTGTACATGGTTCTGATGTGTAAGTAATGCAATGTTACCGTCATGCATGTCTCCTCTGCCTGCATGCGGGACTCCATGTGGGCATGCTCCCTTGCCCCTCCTCCGCCACTCTGCACCCCAGTTCCACCTTTGCACTGGTATTCTTCAATCTTGCCAATGTGTAGTTTCTTGTTCATGTGTCCTGTGTAGATGCTAACTTCCAGCGTAGAAACTGCCAGACATATGCCGTGTGGTACAGCCTTAGTACTCGATGCAGGGTATCCCACTTGTACTGTGCATGGGTCAGATGTCCCGCAGGGACATGAGTGCCCATTCATGCTCCATGTCCATTGCACGCATGCCCCTATGTGTCCTTGACTGGATGATCACTGTAATATGAGTCCTTGCTTACATACATTGCCTGCCATCTCATCGGCCTCCCCATGTCACCTGTGGCTCAGTCCTGCGTTGCACACATGTTTAGGCTCTGACAATCTGTGTGGCTCACAGGCCTCACCCTGTTCAATGGCCAATGACTCTGTCCAACTCTTGTTGTGTCTTCTTCACACGTGGGCGGCCTCCGGAGTTTTCATCATGTGTCCTGCCCACTGTCCCAGCATCATTTGTAGTGTTGTAATTTGAAACACATTAAGCTGTTGATGCCAGTCAACACTGCCTGTCAATACACAGGTGTATGGTCAGCCTTTTGATACCATGCTAGGCATCCCTGCTTTGGTACTGGGGTGGAGGGGTCCTTGGCTTTTAGACATGGTACACATTGAATGCACAATGCACGTGATGTCTGAATTTGACATTGCACTGCCTTCACATTTCCTGGCACACACCATGGAATGCTTGTACATGTAGGTAGTGAGTGGCATACACATTTTCTGCACTGCATAGACCCACTTCCATGGAAACTGCCACCTTTCAACAGGTCTGATCACAGAAGCTATTCAAAGTAGACCCAGCATGCATGCCAGGTCATATGTTGTGTGTCACATGTCTGCCGGATGCCTTTGCTGTCGGTGTGTGTGTGTGTGTCGTGTGCTTCTGACATGTGTAGTGACCTTTTTCTCTCTATTTTTCAGGTGATGCCGTAATGGAGGCGGAGGATGGTGTTGTCATGCCAGACACAGGGTTGGTAACACCACATCAACCCAGCACTAGTGGGGGTCGTGGGGTGGTAGGCCACGAAAACCCCCAAGTGCTGCAGTTCATCTTGTCTCTGGCTGCCTATGAGTCCAGCCTTGATGATGACTCTGACGTCCATGTTGAGCTGGATGAGCATCAAGTCCATGTGTCAGGGGTGAGTGATTCTGATGTGGACACTCCTCTGTCTGCGACACCTGCACTGAGGGATCAGACAGTCTTGGTTCCTCCGCCCGTGGTGGATCGGGACACAGGGTCACCCTCCACACCAGTCACTGATGTGCCTGGGACATCACGTCGACGGGGGCATGTAGTCGTGCAGCCGCAGGCGGTCCCAACACAGCGAGGACCCCCGGTCCTTGGGTCCCGCAGATGTCAAGCCCGGCAACGCGGTCGCCGCGCGCAACCGCTGTATACTGAGTGGGAGCAAGACATGACTGCCAATTCCGAACGGCAGGGGGCAGCAATGGAGAACATCGCTGAGAGCATGGAGCGTGTGGCCTGATCTGTGCTCCCCCCTGCTAGGCAGGTGCTTCTCCAGCAGCAGGCAGCACGGTCCACGGCCCGCTCGCTCAGGCTGGGCATGGCAGCCTCAGACAGGGCACACCAGGCTGAAATGTCGTCTCTGCGTCAAGCAATTGCTGCTCACGCAGAGGCGCACATGGATGCCCTGAGGGAGGAGTATGCTTCCCTCAGATCCACTCTGGGTGTCCTTATGATGTCCCAGAGGCAGCAGGCAGAGGAGAGGTTTGCACAGCTTGAGCGTACCATCTCGGCTGAGCTATAGGCTTGCCGGGAGGTGCAGCGGTTGTCCAGCCAGGCCTTGCAGGAGGAACTCCGTGTTACACGTGCTACCTTGCAAGAGGAAGCACGTGTATCACGTGAGGTTCTGCATGCAGACCTATGTCACATCGCCACACAGAACCAGGCTCACCTGTCCGGCAGACTTGCTGCCGACGAGGGGCAAGCTGCGGCTAGGCGTGGCCAGGCTACTGTGCCACGTCCTCCTTTACAGGATGAGCCAGACTCGGACGACCATCTATCTCCCACATAGGTCGGGCTGTGCAGGCGTTGAGCCCATGGAGGATTTTGTTTTTGGCCCAGCATCATCGCATGTGGATGTTGAGCAGCACCCTGTGCCTCCACCTCCTGGGTGCCTCCCCTCCCCCCGGGTCGTATGTGGCCATTTTTGATTTTTCTTTTAGTTTAGTTAGTTAAGTTTCTGTTTGATAGTTAGTTTAAATAGGTAATGTAGGTTTTCCATTGTTAGTGTAAGTAGTTAATAGTTGAGTTAGTTTAAAATTGCTAGTCTATTGTGCTTTCATGTGACGGTGCGGTGCTTTGTGGCTTTTGAAGGCATCCACTGTCTGTTCCAGCTGGGCCCTTCATGGTTGTCTTGTGTATGTGTTTTTGCTGTTTGGGGTCCTTGACTCACATATGCCACTCCTGCCTCCCTTATCCATGGGCTCGCAAGGATGGTTCGGTGTTACAGAATATAACACAAGGGCTTTGGACTGTCATATCTGTGGCATGTCTGGTGCTGTGTGACTTGTGTTGACACCCCTAGTGGGGATGATTTAGGTGTCATTGTCCACTGTTCAGCTTTTGCTAGATGGGGTGTGTCATGATTAATGTGTACATTGATTGCTATGCATTGTGTAGTATGTTTCATATCTTTCCTGTACACGTGCTTGTTGCAATTCATGCTTTAGATAGTGTTCCACACTTTGGAGGTGAAAGACGGACTGATGGTGTGATTTGTGATGTGACTCTCTGACATGGTCAAGTAATGAGATGCCTGATGAGACACACACAGATGACTTTGAAGCATTAATCATGTGTTTAATGCCCTTTCTGCAGGGGGATGAGCCTCCAGAGCACCTTTGCCAGCAGACATGGCCCATTGGGCGACTGAATTCTGGACCTGTTTGTTGGTGCCCACATGCACATGTGTGCACAAGCAGAGGCACAGTGATTGCAGACCCACATCCTAGAACTGCTGACATGTTCCAAGGAACTCCAGGCAAGGTGAGCATCACAGGGGGGCCACGACACAGCAAAGCTTGCACCAGGCGAGTTGCACATGCAGGCTTAGTCACAGCACTGAGGGTGAGCTTAGACGAATATTGGTGTTGAAGCACACAATGCACTCAGATGTGTTTGTGAACTGATGGCTGTTGATAGTAGGGTTGTCTGGGACACATGCAGGGGCAGTGGCACATACCCTCCGGTATACCAAGGTCCATTGAGGCACTTGTATCAACCATGTAGCCTTCCGAGACATGGAAAGGGGCAGCTCACAGGGACATACAGCAAGGGACATACTCGGGTGCAGTGCATGTCTTTTCCACGTAATTCATGATAAATGCACTGCCAACTTTGTTTCGGTCATGGTGGTACGCAACTTGCTCTGTAGTCATGGCTTGTTATATGGGTCTGTCTGCTTACCCAGGGAACATTGCATGTTGTGTGAATTGTGACACATTGGTGTTCCATTTGCCACGCACCCACCAGCGGCTGACTTACTGCATTGACTGTGTATGACCCGTCACA
This sequence comes from Ambystoma mexicanum, assembly GCF_040938575.1. Classification (NCBI taxonomy): domain Eukaryota; kingdom Metazoa; phylum Chordata; class Amphibia; order Caudata; family Ambystomatidae; genus Ambystoma; species Ambystoma mexicanum. Next base: position 807,996,156 of record NC_090936.1, read on the forward strand.
GGGGTGATGTTATATATGGGTACGAAGCATCGACCACAGATTGTCTGTTTGTAGAGTAGTTTGTTGCTATGGGGCATGTTTGGTGTTGTGTTTTTGTGTAATTGGCACGTACAGGTTGTTGACTGTGGCTCTCTTTGCAGCATTGCAGTGCTCCTGTAACCGGACCTGAGAGTGCGCAGGCAGGAGGCCAGCACTCAAAACCAGAGCTAAGTGTCTTGTTGTTTTTCTTTCGAACTGCTCTGCATAGGCTTGCTGGGGAGTGTACTGATGCATGGATGTATGTGTGGTTCAATTTGGTATGTTTTTTCTCCCTAATCACCCGTGATCCTATGCAATTTTGAACCCTGTACCCTCTACCCGGTGTTCCTGCTTCCCGTACCTATCCAAGCAACGTTCCCTGACCCTCTTTCCCCACTGGGGTTGTGGATGCCTGTGTAAGCCCCGAACTTGCAGGCGCCAAAACCCTAGAGGGGGTGGTTGGTTCGCACCACTCCTGAGCCTGGACTACAGAAGGCCATGACAATGATGTCCAAGTTTGTTTGGATTGTGTATGTGTTCATGCAGGTTGTACATTTTCGTGCATTCCCTAGTTTCATGTGTCATTCCTCCTCCCCTCTCCTGCCACTCATTCCAGTCATCCAGTGTGTCAACACCTGTCCCGACTGCATATCCCTGAACCTCCTTCCCCACCAGGGTCTCAGGGGCCTGTGTGAGTTTGACCTTGCAGGCACCCGGGACATGATGGGGGTGGTTGTTTCGTGACACTCCCGCGCCTGTACAGGGGACCTGTGACAGTACACATCCATTCATGGTGCATCATCCTATGTCATGTACCACACATGTCTCACATCCTGTCGTGACATTGTTTTGCTGTGCTACCTTGGTTGTTGCATCATTGTGGTAGTACTTGGCCTTTGTGAGGTACTGCTACGTCAAGTCATCTACTGGAGGGTGTTCGGGTTCGTTTTTATGCCTTGGACTTTGTGATTTTGGAAATGAGTGTGGATTCTGAGGGTTCAGGCATCTTTTTACACACAAGGTGGGAGATGGTGACGAAGGGTAAAGGTGATCCTGTGGCCAGGTGGAATTGAGGGTTAGGGGCTCCATGACCCAGGTGCAGTTGTTCAGTGGGTCATGGTCATTTGTGAGGGAGGGGGGGGTTGTTGTTGATAGTTGCCTTGCCCTGCAGCGTGATGGGAACTCTGACATAGTAATGGTGGTATCCTATGTACATGTTGTGTCCTGCTGATCAATGCCTGTTCATGTGTTGTGTTTTCCTTTCAGGTGCGAGGGGATAGTTGTGGTTTGACATGCTGGGGTGTACACATGGTGGATGTTCACATGTGATGTGTAGGGAACACTGATGGTCACTTGAGTGCACATGCATATGTGGAGTGCATGTCCTTGCAGAACCACACACTTGCACTCTGATGCACTACATGTACTCCCACCCTTGCATATCCACGTGTACACTGTTTGCCTTCTGGTGCCCACTGTGTCCGGCAGCACATGTTCTGTGACCGATTATGGATCCAGTACATGCCTAATTTGATGTTTGATGTGGTCTGTCACTTAGATGTGATGCTCAGGGTGTGCATCACACACAATGGCTGTTCACTGTGCTGTGCGCTGAGCAGTGTGATGCAGGAGTAGGACACTGCACACATGAGCTGCAGTGTTGATTTTGCAATGCATAATGTGCATGTAGACAGGCATTCATTGTTATGTTACATCTACGACTGTTGTAATGCATTTGGAAATGACTTATTTTGGGTGGGAGATTTTGTTGGTCTGTCATTTCATCTGATTCCGGGTCAGGCATCATTGTCCGATGCCACTGTACATTTAGGACATGGCAATGTGTAGCTTATCGTTACTGTGTTGGTGTATGGGTATTGCTTGCCATGTCATGTTGATGTTTGGGAGGGTTTGAGTGACATGACAGTGATGGCCATGGCCTGTTTTGCAGGTGTGTGTGATGCACACCTTGCATGTCCGGGTCATCCGCTTCTCAGAGCAACTAGCTGGGGGTAGATTTCTCTCCGCAGCAGGGCCTTCCCCCTGGAACAGACTTCCTGCCTGACTTGAACTTGAGGGGAACCATCTCCAGTTCTGGAAGCACCTCAAGACCTTCCTCTTTGCTTCTGCTTACTCTCTGCCTCTCTCTTGCAGAATTCTTCACTGGAACTGCACAGGAGCTGCAACTGGGCCACTCTCACCGACCTCGGTCCCTGGCCCAGCCACTCTCCACTTGCACTGCCTCCCTGGGAACCCCTGCACTGCAGTATTGTCTCTCTATCCCTACAGCCCTCCCTTCTCAGCACTTGTCTGCACTTACCTTTGCAGTTGCCACCAGCCGACCTATGTATTATTTTTTGGGGCTACTTCCCCTGTACTGGACTCCCCCCCACCCTTCCCCTTGCACTTTTCCCTTCCCTCTACCCCTGCACTTGCACGATCTAAATGACACCTGGCCTAGTAGTACCGTTGTCTGTCTTCCCTTGTTCCCCCCTCCCTGCCTCATTGTGCCTTGAAATACTTGTGTATGGCCCATATCATGTCATATGTCATATGTGTGCCTTTTGGTCACACAGGATAGCTTGTGTTTAAGTAGCTAGGGATGGAGACGATGTGGCAGTTCCATGGCAACTATCTCAGGGTGGTAAGGTTGTGACAGTTGACTGTCTCTTTGTCATCATCGATTGTCACCTGGTATGTGCCAGGCCTGTGTGCACTCCGCTGGGGTGGGAGTTTAGGTGAAAAATGTGGCCACAAGCTGGGTTCGGGCTTCCTCGCCACGTGCCCTGTCCCCTCCCATGGGCAGCGCCTGTGCCTGTGGTTGGGGATGTGGGGGCACCACCATGTCCACCGGGACGCCCTGCCGTGTTGCAACATTGTGCAGGACACATGCTGCCACAATGATCCTGCACACTACTGGTGGTGCATAGAGTAGTTGCCCACCAGAGCGGTCAAGGGAGCGGAAACGTGCCTTGAGCACTCCGAATGTGCGCTCCACTATGCCCCTGGTTGCAATATGGGCGGCGTTGTATCTTACCTGGGGTGGTGTGGTGGGGTTCCGGATTGGCGTCATCATGTGGTTGCTCAGAGGGTAGGCACTGTCCCCTGGGGAGGTGATAATAGTTGAGATCATTAGGGTTTGGATATTTGTCTGTGTGTGACTTGCATGCATGTGCAAGGGCATTTGTACTGACCTAGGAGCCATGTGTCGCCATGCTGCCCAGCTTCCAGGGCCCGGCTCAGGGCGGACATTCTGTATATGAAACTGTCATGGGTGGAGCCAGGGTAGTTTGCATAGACAGAGGTGATGATTGCCTTTGCATCACATACCACCTGTACATTGATGGAATGCCAGTGCTTGCGGTTTCGGTAGATGTGCTCAATGGCCCTAGGTGGACGTAGGGCCACATGGGTGCAATCTATGGCACCGAGCACTTTGGGGAAGTGTGCCACCCTGAAAAAATCCAGGACAACGGCCTGCCTTTCTGCGGGTGTTCTGGGCATGTATATGTGCCTGCGGACTGAGGGGCGCGCTGTCCTGATTGCCAGTACCTGGTGTAGGCAGCGTGACTGCATGGCCTATGAGACCCCCCCCACTATGGCAGTGGTCCGCTGAAATGATCCAGTGGCCAAAAAATGCAGGACATTGAGCCGCTTCTCCAAGGGGCTCAATGCTTGGGAGCAAAGGGTGGGGGATGTGAGGTCATCTTCCCACTCCCTGACCAGGTCTAGGATGATATGGGGTGGAAACCTATACCTGCCGTAGACCTGGTCGTCAGGCATCCCAAAAAGGCTTGTCCGTGGTGCGAAAATGCGTGCCCTGGCTATTCTCCTCCTCCTGCGGTGTCCCACGATCAGTGCAGCGACAAATGGGGCATTCATCGTAGCTGTATATACGCGTTTGTTGTTTGCGCGTACTTTTATGCTGTGCGCGGGGACGCCTCCGCCTGCCTTCGTGTGGGCGGACGCGTTGACGCCTGTGCACGTCTTTTGCCGTGAGCGGGTTTCCCGTATTCGGATACGTGGTAAGACTGTAGGTCCGAGTGTCATCGCGTGTGATCGGAGGGGAGTGGGCGTACACGCGATTGGCCTGGGTACGTGTGTTTCGGGGTGCGCGGGAAGTTCCACACGTGATTAGCCTGGGTACGTGTGTTCCGGGGTGCCGGGAACTTTCACACGCGATTGGTGGAAATCCACGTGTGTTCTGTCATCACGTGCAATGAGGGAAACACCCGCGAGCGTCACGTCACAGACGCGCTCACGCGCTAAGGGCCTTTGGTCCAATGAAATCGCATATGCGTGCTGCCGTGCATACGCGCTAAGGGCCTTTCCTCGTATTACACGCGGACGTGCAGTTTTCCACGCGCGCTGAAATGCCCATGCACGTCTGTATGCGTCACGTCACAGGGGCGCTTGCGCTTGAGGGGCCTTCTGTCCAATGAAAATGCGTATGCGTGCAGACGCGCTTACGCGCTAAGGGCCTTTCCTCGAATTACACGCTGACGTGCAGATTTTTCACGTGCCAAATCACTCCGTATCAAGCTGGCCACGCGTAAGCACACGGAAGACCACGCTCCTGCCCAGAAGGCTGAACTACTGCCCCCCAGTGCCCCGAGCACGCTCCCACCTGCCATCTGCTGCTGCCTGACTGCCTGCTGCCCACGTGCCCTGCCATTTGCTGCCTGCACATCAGCCAGGGGTGCTGTTGCTGTTACCACCCTTGCTGGAACCGAAGACTCCCGACTGGGATTCCATCGCTCCACAGCCCAGCCCCAGGACCCAGTTGCCCACCCACTCCTGCCTCTGGGGTTGTCATGTCGGGGCAAACACCATCTGAGACCACTGACAACCCCCGGCCAGAGAGGCAGAGGGGCACCAGCTTCAGTGCCACCGAAGTTGGTGTCCTGGTGGAGTAAGTCCTGGGGCAGTATGATGCCCTCTTTGGAAGTTCCCGCTCCGACAAGGAAGGACGGACTCGGATCTGGACGGACATCGTGACTGCCATCAACGCGGAGGGGGTGGCAGTCTGCGACTTACAACATGTCAAGAAGCGCTGGGAGGACTTCAGGTCCAGGACCCTGAACAAGGCCCGGCGCCTCTTGAAGGCAGCGGATGCCAAGGGGCGCCAGGGCCACTTGTCGGAAGAACAGATGAGGGTCCTGGAACGCATATCCCCAGCGCTCCACGTCCAGGTCCTTGAGAGGCAGACCCGTCTGGAGTCGAGCGGTGAGTGTACATGCATCCTGATTGTGAGCAGTGCGTGTGGTGATTATTCAGTAGTGTGCAGGTTTCACATCTGTTTGTATGGGGTCGAGTATGGGTGGGGGTGTACAGGGCCGTGGGGCTAACACATGCGAGGGCTGGTATGTGTGAGACATGGATGGTGCTTGTGTGTGTAGACTTGCATGCCAAATGCAGTTGTGTGGTCACACATGTTTGGATGAATGTGTATGTAAGTAGACATGTCCGTGATGTCACGCATGTATGTTGTTTTCGGCTGCATGTATCAGCACTGTGTACATGTGCATGTGTGTGTATTTGACAAGGGTGCAACAGTGATGCAACATGGATGCATGTGACAGCGGTATGTGGAAGCCTGATTGCAGATGTGACATGGATGCCCGTCTGAACACTGCGACACTTGGCAGAGGTGTACACATGCATGCAAGTGTGGTGGTGTGTGTACATGTGTGGTGCACTTCCTGTGTTGCATGTGATGTCTGGCTCACCTTTGGCTGCTCATGCTCTTGTATGTGTATGGATGGTGCTGGCAGTTGTGATATGGCTGTGGTATGGCTCATGTGTGCGAGTTGAAATGACATGTGTGTTGGGCATTGTGATGACATGTCTGAGGTTTGCCAATGCCACTCATGTACAACTGTCATGTGTGTATGTGTCCATTCTACAGTGCCCTGATGCCTGTGTTTTGTTTCTCCCTGTCTGCAGCGTCAACTGATGAAGAGGGCGGAGAAGGTGCTGTGGAGCACAGCGGCGGGGATCCCACCGCCAGCCAGAGACGCAAGGCCTGGCTCCCCTCCCATGTTGTGATCTCGTCGGGCAGTGAGGAGTCCGGTGCCGCGTCCCAGGCCACAGCTGCCGGGGGGAAGTCCAAGAGCGGAGGTTGGAGTTGGACTCCTCGGCAGCAGAAGGGGCAGCTGGGACCCCACAGGGCCCAACAGGGGAAGATGGCACTGAGTCATCCAGGTTGGTGGGGGGTTTGGTGGAAGAGGAGGCGGTGCAAGCACCAGAGACGGGGTCTGGAGGTGGGGATCCCACTGGTGCTAGTGGTGCAGTGCAGGACCAGGGACAGGAGGCAGCACAGGCCGCCGCGGAGGTGCCTGTGTGCAATCCTGTCCCTGCATCATCTTGCACCAGCTGGGATGCCTACGTCCAGACCCGTTTTCAGGCAGGGGATGAGCTCACGTCAACTGGCCTTCCTCTGCCTGCGGACGTGGCTATCCGGGTCCGGGTTGAGCCTGTCCTGGCTGGTGTGGCGTTGCGTCAACAGGCCATGCGAGGTGACCTGCAGTCTTTTCATGAGGAGACTGCACGTCATCTCGAATGGCTCGTTGACCACGTCAGCCTGCTGGGACAGGTCACCCAGGCCGGATTCCTCCGTCTGATGGGGCTTGCTACGACCCCCTCCTCAACTGGACCCCCTATGCACCAGTCGTCCTCCGTGCCATCTTCCCACCCATCAGTCACCTGGGTGTCCTGTGGAGCTGCCTCTGACGGTGCGGCCAGGCTGGTGGAGGAGGCATCCCTGCCACAGTCGGGAGTCGGACGTCCAGCAGGGAGGCCACATCTACGACTGCACCCCAGCCGGCGGAGGATGTGCAGGCAGCAGGAGGCAGTGCATGGGCAGAGGCACAGCAGCAGCAGCAACGTGGTGGGAGCCATGAAGGCTCGGGGCCTTCAACATCGGAGGGGCAGGCATCGGACGGAGGGCAGGAGGACCCAGGACAGAGAGTGTCTTCCGTGTGGCAGCGGTTGGGCCACGCCATAGATGCGGAGCGGCAGCGGGCGGAAGAGGCACGGCTCACAATGGTCAGGGCGGAGAACTCCATGCGGAGGGCCCTGAGGCGGGCCGAGTGCCTCGAGGCAATCCGCAGGGGTTTGGAGGTGGACACGTCGACGGCCCTGCGGACCCTCGGGGCCATGGAGGAGGACCGCCTCCGGAACATTGAGGAGGAGTTCGATGATGCCCTGGCCCAGGACATCCACAAGTGAGCCGTGAAACTAGCCCGCTGCCCTTGTACATAGTTATGTAGGTAGTGTTAGGTTTCATTTTTGTTTTGATTTTATTTGGACCTTTCGGACATTGGCCACATTTTTGTATATAGTTTATTTTATTAGTTAATGTAGTTAGATAGGTTTCCTTTCTTTTGTTGGGATAATGGACCCTGGCTTGTTCCCATGTACATAGTTCACTGTTGGATTGTATTTATTTTTTAACATTTTAACCATGGAGCAATGGCTTTCTTTTTTATTTCCCATTGGATTTTGTTTTGTGGACATTGACTTTGGACAGCATTACTTTGGAATTTTATTTTTGGTTTTGCTTTTTTTCACGGACATGCTTCTTTTAATTTTTGCACATTCACATTTCTGTTTCTTCATTTTTGATTCTATTTATGTTTTTTGGTGAACTTCAATGTGTGGTATCTCATTGGTTTCATGCATTTCATGATATGTGTTTTGAGATTCACTGACACCCATTGGGTGTATGTGAGGGAAATGTGTTTGTTTCGGAACTTGCAATTGGTGTTCTGTGATGTAATTGCAAATTATGAGTGGGTGGATGCAATACTCGGGTGGGTGTTTTGCATTTGGAGGCTGACCATAGGGACCAGGGATCTAGATTGTGATGACATGTTGGCTGGGGAACATGAGTTGCACATGGGTGGGGGCCTGCTGGCAGGTGCCTCACAATGCTGGGGGGTGGGGGTAGTGGAGTACATGAGTTGGACATGGGTGGGGGCCTGCTGCAGGTGCCCCACAGTGCTGGGGGGTGGGGGTGGTGGGAGACATGGGTGGGGGCCTGCTGGAGGCTGCCCCTGCACTGCTGGGGGGTGGGGGTGGTGGGAGACATGGGTGGGGGCTTGGTGGAGGCTGCCCCTGGTGGCTGGGGGGTGGGGCTGGTGGGAGACATGGGTCGGGGCCTGGTGGAGGCTGCCCCTGCACTGCTGGGGGGTGGGGGTGCTGGGAGACATGGGTGGGGGCCTGGTGGAGGCTGCCCCTGGTGGCTGGGGGGTGGGGGTGCTGGGAGACATGGGTGGGGGCCTGGTGGTGGGTGCCCCTGCACTGCTGGGGGGTGGGGGTGCTGGGAGACATGGGTGGGGGCCTGGTGGAGGCTGCCCCTGGTGGCTGGGGGTGGGGGTGCTGGGAGACATGGGTGGGGGCCTGGTGGTGGGTGCCCCTGGTGGCTGGGGGGTGGGGGTGCTGGAAGACCTGGGTGGGGGCCTGGTGGTGGGTGCCCCTGGTGGCTGGTGGGTGGGGGTGGTGGGAGACATGGGTGGGGGCCTGGTGGAGGCTGCCCCTGGTGGCTGGGGGGTGGGAGTGGTGTGAGACATGGGTGGGGGCCTGGTGGTGGGTGCCCCTGGTGGCTGGTGGGTGGGGGTGGTGGGAGACATGGGTGGGGGCCTGGTGGAGGCTGCCCCTGGTGGCTGGGGGGTGGGAGTGGTGTGAGACATGGGTGGGGGCCTGGTGGAGGCTGCCCCTGCACTGCTGGGGGGTGGGGGTGGTGGGAGACATGGGTGGGGGCCTGGTGGAGGCTGCCCCTGGTGGCTGGCGGGTGGGGGTGCTGGGAGACATGGGTGGGGGCCTGGTGGAGGCTGCCCCTGCACTGCTGGGGGGTGGGGGTGCTGGGAGACATGGGTGGGGGCCTGGTGGAGGCTGCCCCTGGTGGCTGGGGGGTGGGGGTGCCGGTAGACCTGGGTGGGGGCCTGGTGGAGGCTGCCCCTGGTGGCTGGGGGGTGGGGGTGCTGGGAGACATGGGTGGGGGCCTGGTGGTGGGTGCCCCTGGTGGGTGGGGGTGGTGGGAGACATGGGTGGGGGCCTGGTGGAGGCTGCCCCTGGTGGCTGGGGGGTGGGAGTGGTGTGAGACATGGGTGGGGGCCTGGTGGAGGCTGCCCCTGCACTGCTGGGGGGTGGGGGTGGTGGGAGACATGGGTGGGGGCCTGGTGGAGGCTGCCCCTGGTGGCTGGCGGGTGGGGGTGCTGGGAGACATGGGTGGGGGCCTGGTGGAGGCTGCCCCTGCACTGCTGGGGGGTGGGGGTGCTGGGAGATATGGGTGGGGGCCTGGTGGTGGGTGCCCCACAGTGCTGGGGGGTGGGGGTGGTGGGAGACATGGGTGGGTGCCTGGTGGAGGCTGCCCCTGGTGACTGGGGGGTGGGGGTGCTGGGAGACATGGGTGGGGGCCTGGTGGAGGCTGCCCCTGCACTGCTGGGGGTGGGGGTGCTGGGAGACATGGGTGGGGGCCTGGTGGTGGGTGCCCCACAGTGCTGGGGGGGTGGGGTGGTGGGAGACATGGGTGGGTGCCTGGTGGAGGCTGCCCCTGGTGACTGGGGGGTGGGGGTGGGGGAGACATGGGTGGGGGCCTGGTGGAGACTGCCCCTGCACTGCTGGGGGGTGGGGGTGGTAGGAGACATGGGTGGGGGCCTGGTGGAGGCTGCCCCTGGTGGCTGGTGGGTGGGGGTGCTGGGAGACATGGGTGGGGGCCTGGTGGTGGGTGCCCCACAGTGCTGGGGGGGTGGGGGTGGTGGGAGACATGGGTGGGGGCCTGGTGGAGGCTTCCCCTGGTGGCTGGGGGGTGGGGGTGGTGGGAGACATGGGTGGGGGCCTGGTGGAGGCTGCCCCTGCACTGCTGGGGGGTGGGGGTGGTGGGAGACATGAGTGGGGGCCTGGTGGAGGCTGCCCCTGCACTGCTGGGGGGTGGGGGTGGTGGGAGATATGGGTGGGGGCCTGGTGGAGGCTGCCCCTGGTGGCTGGGGGGTGGGGGTGCTGGGAGACATGGGTGGGGGCCTGGTGGAGGCTGCCTCTGCACTGCTGGGGGGTGGGGGTGGTGGGAGACATGGGTGGGGGCCTGGTGGAGGCTGCCCCTGGTGGCTGGGGGGTGGGGGTGCTGGGAGACATGGGTGGGGGCCTGGTGGAGGCTGCCCCTGCACTGCTGGGGGATGGGGGTGCTGGGAGACATGGGTGGGGGCCTGGTGGTGGGTGCCCCACAGTGCTGGGGGGGTGGTGGGAGACATGGGTGGGGGCCTGGTGGAGGCTGCCCCTGGTGGCTGGGGGGTGGGGTTGGTGGGAGACATGGGTGGGGGCCTGGTGGAGGCTGCCCCTGCACTGCTGGGGGGTGTGGGTGGTGGGAGACATGGGTGGGGGCCTGGTGGAGGCTGCCCCTGGTGGCTGGGGGGTGGGGGTGCTGGGAGACATGGGTGGGGGCCTGGTGGAGGCTGCCCCTGCACTGCTGGGGGGTGGGGGTGCTGGGAGACATGGGTGGGGGCCTGGTGGTGGGTGCCCCTGGTGGCTGGGGCGTGGGGGTGCTGGGAGACATGGGTGGGGGCCTGATGGTGGGTGCCCCTGCACTGCTGGGGGGTGGGGGTGCTGGGAGACATGGGTGGGGGCCTGGTGGAGGCTGCCCCTGGTGGCTGGGGGGTGGGGGTGCTGGGAGACATGGGTGGGGGCCTGGTGGTGGGTGCCCCTGCACTGCTGGGGGTGGGGGTGCTGGGAGACATGGGTGGGGGCCTGGTGGAGGCTGCCCCTGGGGGGTGGGGGTGCTGGGGGACATGGGTGAGGGCCTGGTGGTGGGTGCCCCTGCACTGCTGGGGGGTGGGGGTGCTGGGAGACATGGGTGGGGGCCTGGTGGAGGCTGCCCCTGGTGGCTGGGGGGTGGGGGTGCTGGGAGACATGGGTGGGGGCCTGGTGGTGGGTGCCCCTGCACTGCTGGGGGGTGGGGGTGCTGGGAGACATGGGTGGGGCCTGGTGGAGGCTGCCCCTGCACTGCTGGGGGGTGGTGGGAGACATGGGTGGGGGCCTGGTGGAGGCTGCCCCTGGTGGCTGGGGGGTGGGGGTGGTGGGAGACATGGGTGGGGGCCTGGTAGAGGCTGCCCCTGCACTGCTGGGGGGTGGGGGTGCTGGGAGACATGGGTGGGGGCCTGGTGGTGGGTGCCCCTGGTGGCTGGTGGGTGGGGGTGCTGGGAGACATGGGTGGGGGCCTGGTGGAGGCTGCCCCTGGTGGCTGGGGGGTGGGGGTGGTGCGAGACATGGGTGGGGGCCTGGTGGAGGGTGAACCTGGTGGCTGGGGGTGCAGGGGGACATGCGTTGGTGGGCAGTAGTGCAAGTTGACATGTGGGTTGGCTGGGGGTCATGGCCATGGTGGATGGTGTGCCTGCAGGACATGTGCAGGGTAGGCCCCTGTGGTGTGTGCCACCTGCAGGGGCCGTGGAGGGTGTAGAGGGAACACCTGGGAGGACCCACACGTGCAATTCACGTGTGGTGCTCGCCGCGCACCCCTGTAATACACGTACCCTGATGGAATCGCGTGTGGAACTTCCCGCGCACCCCTGAAATGCGCATGCCATGCTCGCACGGGCCCAATCGCGTGTGGAACTTCCCGCGCACCCCTGAAATACACGTACCCTAATGGAATCGCGTGTGGAACTTCCCACGCACCCCTGGAATACATGCACCCTGCTGATGTCGCGTGTGAAACTTCCCTCGCACCACGAAATACACGTACCCTGATGAAATTGCGTGTGGAACTTCCCGCGCACCCCTGAGATACGCATACCCTGCTCGCACGGGGCCAATCGCGTGTGGCACTTCCCGCGCACCCCTGAAATGCGCGTACCATGCTCGCACGGGCCCAATCGCGTGTGGAACTTCCCGCGCACCCCTGAAATACACGTACCCTGATGGAATCGCGTGTGGAACTTCCCACGCACCCCTGGAATACACGTACCCTGCTGAGATCGCGTGTGAAACTTGCCCCGCACCCCGAAATACACGTACCCTGCTGAAATCGCGTGTGGCACTTCCCGCGCACCCCTGAAATGCGCGTTCCATGCTCGCATGGGCCCAATCGCGTGTGGAACTTCCCGCGCACCCCTGAAATACACGTACCCTGATGGAATCACGTGTGGAACTTCCCACGCACCCCTGGAATACACGTACCCTGCTGATGTCGCGTGTGAAACTTCCCTCGCACCATGAAATACACGTACCCTGATGAAATTGCGTGTGGAACTTCCCGCGCACCCCTGAGATACGCGTACCCTGCTCGCACGTCCCAATCGCGTGTGGAAATTCCTGCGCACCCCTGAAATACACGTACCCTGCTGAGATCGCGTGTGAAACTTGCCCCGCAACCCGAAATACACGTACCCTGCGGAAATCGCGTGTGGAACTTCACGCGCACCCCTGAAATACGCGTACCCTGCTCGCACGGGGCCAATCGCGTGAGGTACTTCCCGCGCACCCCAGTGATAAACGTAGCCCGCTTGCCGTGCTGGTACAGGGTTAGCGCAGCCCTTTGCGCTGGATTGGGTATATTGATGGTTTTTCCCTGCGCGAGAGGCGTTCTTGGGGGCGTAGCTGGCGCTGCTGCAGGGTCGCTGCGCCACTGTGCGCCACGGCTGGTTTTGGTGGCTGGAATCCATGAATACGCTGTGCGCGGAAATGGATTTTAGCACACGCGGCTGGCGCAGGGATTCGCACGCGCACACTGTGCGCCAGCCGCGTGCGCCACTTGTGCGCTGAATTCTATGAATTACCCCCTTAAACTCTCATAAATAAAGGCTGCTGGAGGGGCCAATATACCTGCAAATATCTGCAGCTTCCCCCAATCAATCCTTGTCTGGATAGGGAGCTGCCCCATTTCATATAAAATCCCCACTAATGGTACTGATTGCGGGAGACATAACACCCCTCTCCAAATAATCGCCTCAAGTTTTGCATTCCTGGTCTGTTTTCCATGAATTCATTTTGGGACAGTTTGTTGTTTATACAGTTTTAGCAGTAGGAGGAACGAAAATGCCGGAGCTGTGCTGTTGCTCCCATAAACTTAGCCTTGAGGTCAATCTGTAAATCCCCCCCACCCCCCGTTATCGTAAACGAGCGACCCTAAATACTTGAGGCGTATTCACCACTTCAAGGCTGCAGCCCTTCAGCTTCCAGGAAAAAGTTCTACATTTTTTATGTCCTCCCTTTAAGACCAGTACTCTGGATTTTACTGTATTTATTAACAGGTCCAGATTACCCAAAAATTCTTCCACCGCATACAGGGCTGCTTGTAAGCCAATGGGTGTCAAATCTCAGATGACAATGTAATCTGCGTACAGTAAATGTTGGATTTTAAACTAACCCAGCCTGGGTGGGTTTGTCCTTATATGGCTCAAATAATCTAGTATTCCTATGATGTAGAAACAAAAGGGTAAAGGTGCCAGCACACACCCTTGTCACAGACACCTATTTGTCTCTATCCATGGTCTATAGGGTCCATGGGCATCTAGTGTTACTCTAATCCTTGCGCCCACATGCAGAGCCTCCAGAATCCCCACCAAGGGAAGTGGACAGCCATTTTCTTGTAGACTTTTACATAGCAAGGCCCCATTTACGTGGTCAAAGGTTTTGCTAATGTCCAAAAATACAGGTCTACCTTGTTTCATTGCCTGGGATGAGAGTAATTCAAATACAAAACTATTTAGGGAAGTTCCCATGTCCTGCCGGATTCCAGTCTGAAAAGGGTCCCGACACTTAGAATCACGTGCCCAATTTTGGAGCACCTTCAACAACATTTTAGCAAAAATGTTGTTCGAAGCATCCAACAATGAAATGGGTCTGTAAAATAGTGGTGAGGATCACCACCTTTAAAGATAAGAATGATAGTGGCCACAGACCAGGTTAGAGGAAACTCCTTTTTAATCAGAATATTTGCAAATAATACTGACAATAGTTTAGACCAAACAAAAACGTTTCATTTAAGGGTCAAATTTGAAAGGCCATCAGGGCCTGAAGCATTGGACTTCTTACTCCTTTTTATTAAAATCGCAATGTCATCAAGTTCCCACATAACAGCTCCCTTCCAACTGGTCTGCGACCACACAGGGTTCCCAATTAGCCCATCTTTCACGCAAAGGTCGCTGGAGTGTTTAACCCAAGCTTCCTCTAAGATTGGCTGGGTTTGCAAAAAGCGATCTCTACCTTCAGGCTTAATCAATTGCCAAAATCTACATGAGTTATTCCCTGACAGACATGCCAGCATGTTTTCGGCATTATTGATATACATTACAAATTGCCTACCCTTGACCCAATTCCTATAATCTTGTTTTACCCTCCGGACCTCTTTAGGGCATCCTCTTGGGAATACCTTCTTCAGCCTTGTTATCTCCCTTCGCATTTGTTTTTTAAGAACCTGGATCTCCCAGTCAAAACCATGAATACCCCCCACCTTTACCGCCCGTCTTTTCAGATATTCTTCTGTGGTGAGGCTAACCGAAACAGCCACTATTGTAGGCGAAAACCCTTCCCCTCTACACTTAATCCTGCAATCCCATCGTCAAAGGTCCTTGCCAGTTTTGGGGACCATTTAACCTTGTGATTTCGTGGGTTTATTTCCGCAACCAAATTCATATTATTCTCCTGCATTTTTGGTAAAAGCATAATTTTGCAGGTGCTCACTTGAGGCCATTTTTTTTACCACCAGGCTTCCACCCTTCAGAAGCAAATCTGAGGAGACCATAGTCTATCATTGATTTCCAGAGCCCATTTTGCCATGTAAAATTAGGAGGGATATCGCCCAGGAAATGCCCATTTAGAATTGAGAGGTCCCATACCTCCAACTCTTGGTGAATTCTCTTACTCCTGAACCGTGATTCCTTGGAGGTTCGCCTTCTAATAGGTACCCGATATCAGGGATCTTCCAGGCATTCTGCATTGAAATTGCCCACAACAATCACTGATGTGACCTCATTGGGTAATTCACCCAAGATTGTATCCCCAAGTGCCTCTTCCAATTGCTTTTTGTCTGGGCTTAAGTAAACGTTCACCAAGAGACATTTGTTGGGCACACCTACTGCCCCAGGTTGCCATTCCATCAGGGCCACTAGCATATCGCTCCTCTCCACTTCAATTGTATGGAGGGATATGCAGTGGCTCTGTTTGATTGCTGTAAGCAACACACCGTAGGGCCTTCCTGCCTCACCATGCAAAGTCTTGATATATACTAAATCCAAACCTTCAATAATTGGTGATTCAAGGAGTAAAGTTTCTTGTAGACACACTATATCAAAAGATCCTGATCATCTAATATGTTTTTAAAGCCTCTGGAATTCCAAGAGGCCAATGTCCAGTTGGACCATCACGAATAGTGTCTGTCCTTGTCATTTCCCTCCCACCTCAGTGTGTGTCCTTGAGTCCACCCAGCATTTTCTATATTTTGCGGGAACGCTTGCATGTATCACTGTGCACTATACATGTCAGCCTGATGCACATTGGATAAACTATGCTCTGACCTACCCTTTTCTGGGTAAAATTGGGGCTAATCTTGAAATTATTGATGTGCATGCATCGGCCACTTCAAACCCTAATAATAAGAAGCACTAATTTTCTGCCAGGATTACATCTTTGATAATATAAGACTCTAGGTGAAGTTTTACTACATCCAAACAGTCTTCGTGCACAAACTCAACTGTGCTAATATCACCCGTAGTTACTAGCCTCAATTTTGGAATTTCGTGCATGAGAGATAAGATGTAATGCCTATTCAGCAGGTATAGATACAAATCTGGTCCTTTTGCACTGTTGCTTTTTGCGGTGGTTTGTAGGGTAATGTCCGCTGGGATTTGACTCTCTCCCCGTTATGGTCAATGGAAGGGGCAGCTGACCTATCTACCCTTATTTGTTGCCACTTTGGCATGCCTGAACACTTTTCTTCTATTGCTCGGGATGGGGGCACTGGAATTTCACAATCGGCCTCCCCAATAACCGACCCCCAGAAAGATCCTTCACTACAACTGGTTTTGAGAATATTGCATACAACTATTTTTCCTTTACTTCGCCCCCTTGTGGGCACAAAGTGGGATTACCCATCTCCAGTAACTTTAACTTAGTAGGCCCCAGCAATAGTACGAAACCAGAATCCCTTAAGACACAACACTTTCCTCCACCGTGGCCAGTTGTTTTCTCTGTTTTTGTCACACCCACGTACTCCTCCCTCCCCGAAATTTCCTGGACTTCCCTATCTATTGGATACACAGAAATATTACTTTAGTCAAAAGAAGGGCTAACCTCCAGTGACTCATTTGCCTGGGGTTCTCCCTCTCTTGTTTGCTTGCCCTCCCTACGTGGTTCTTTGGGGCACTTGTCTTTATTTGAATTAAACAAATCCTGTTTCTTTTGTTCCAGGTCGGCCCTATCTACTAACATTTGCTTATCCACCTCTGATCGTAACTTTCTCAAACATTTTCTAGAACCCCTGTTATTTTGTTTGGGGGTAATTTGCATTTTTTTTGCTTTTTCTTTTGGGGTGAATTTTTTCCTTAATTGCAGAGCCACTCGGGCCACTCAATCCATGAGGTTTCTCCTTTGGACTACTGCATATCAAAACATCTCCCTGCTCTGAGGGCGCCCCCAACAAAGAGACTGGCAGTAATGGTTCCTCAGCTACAGATTCACCTTGCTGAGGAAGACACATTTCCACAACTGCCCGGTTCGCCGAGGTCGCTTCAACCCCTGTTTCCGATTCCCGACCAACCCGGGTGTTGGCTACATCAACCATGTTTTCCATTTTGTTAAATATTGCATTTTGGTTAGTAAACGCAATTATATACCCTTCCAAGAAGTGTGCCTTACCCACCAATTCCCTCACACAGTGTCTTAGATCCCAAATCTCAAAATTGAGGGAATCATACCCTCTATCCATCGAGTCAAAAATCTGGGCCAAGACAGAGAAGGACAGCTCATCTACCATTGTTGCTGCGTTCTCCTCCCTACCTGCCTTAATCCCACCCACTACTGTCTGTTCCTTGGGGCTCCATCCCTGAGTTTGCCACCTTGAGCGCTTTCCGGCACCCAATTATAACCATGTAGCTCTTATGTAATGGGTGAATGTGGCGTAGGGCATGGTTCTACCTATGACGACACTTTACAAATGTGCTGGTGCAACATTATTTCTGTGAGGCCAACCTCACGAGCAGGGGATTCTGGAACGGGCCATTGATTTGTTTTAAAGTCTAGTGACAGCCGCACACATTTGTCAAGCTAATGAGAGATAGCCGGTGCCAAAATCGAAACATCCGAGACCACGTCACCCTCGTGTAGCATATCATCAGAAACCATAGATCCTAAATTGCCTTCTATACTGGACAGGACTTGATTTATATTCCCTAACACCCCCGCAACAGTGTACTCTTGTTGCTACACAAGGGTGATCCATGCTCAAGGACTTCCCCATCTGTCAGGGATTTCCGTCCACAGGATGGGACTTTGCAAGATTCTGTGATCTCTACTACGGGCAATATAGCAAAGACCAGAGTGGGGGGGGGTTTGTTCCGGATTTAAACCCTCTCCTTGTTCCCATAAGCCTGTGGCACCGTCATTTCCTTGGTGAGTTCGCAAAGGATCTGGAATACAACCCTTACTTCTTAATATTACCCCCATTATAATCCACTCACACTTGACCATCTCTACTTGAGCGGGCCATTCTTTTTAGTACAAATTTATCAAAGGAACAAAACTCCTTTTAGCAGTTAATGAATGCTATACCAAAATTACCTATTGCACTATCCAACTCTGAAAATGTTCAAATGCAAGGTGCAATGTGCAAATGTAAGCAAGGGTAATACTATGTATTGTAACAAAGTGTGCTGTGCGGGGTTGTATTCCTAGAATTTACAGGACCAGTACATCCCCTATGATATGTATAAATGCAAAAGTGCTGGTGCAAATAAAAAATGAGGCAGTACTAAATGTTTAGTAACAAAGTGCACTATGCAACATACATTCGTTGAACATACACAACTAAAAGCAAAAACATCCAATAAAATGTATTTGCACTCCAAAGTGTAAAGTGCCAGTGTAATTAGCTACCACCCTATATATTATTACAATGTAGGGTACATTGTGCAAACTGTCATTTAAAAGCAATACTAAAATCTAAGGTTTAAAATATTTACTCAGAAACAGATACAGAAATAAAAAAATGTAAAAAAATATCTCAAAATCCTTTGTCAAATGTCACAACATAAGAGGTAAAAATACCAACATGAAGTATGGTGTGCGAATAAATTGGGCTTAAATAGCAAATTCTATTCCGCACAATTTAGGTCTGTTCAGGCATAGATGACAAAACCAGTTTGTTTGATGTCACTGCAGTATATACAATTTGCAACACTATTGGGCATTATTTCAGGGAGTCGAGAAAGACAAGACTACCCAACAAGCGGGGAGCTCAAAGACCGTAGCCCACAGTCTCAACCCCGTCAATCCACCTCCACACTACTGCCAGTGAGAGCACAGAAGAAGTTTTCCAGCACAGTTTGAGCAGCACGAGTTCCCAAGGAGCTCCAAGGCCGTAGCCCACAGTCACTTACGATCACTAGGTGACAACTCCACGGTTACTAAAAACAAAGGCAGCCTGGAAATAGGTTAGGAGCACCCAGCCGCCACGCAGGCACAAAAGGCTCCAAAGGATTGCTCAAATACCTGGGGTTAGGAAGCACAAAAGGCTCAAGGCAGGGCCCACAAAAAAGTTCTCAGCAGACATCAATTGGCAACAAATACTGTTTTAGAGCTTTCACTTACTCTGTATCCTGCCAGTTGTAGATGGTAAAAGAGATTGGCAGAATGTAAACTGTTTAAAGAGCGGGACTGGGCGAGGCGAACAGCGGGCACCAGACACACACTGACCGCACACCGCGCTGCGCTCTGTGGCGGTGTTGTGATTTTATCTGGTTCTTCCTCCTTTTTTCCTCCGGGTTGCCTCCAAGTGGAATTGAAGAGTAGACTGCAACGTTACTGCTTGCAACACGCTAGAGCACCAAAATTAACTTTTAGCAAGCGTTTCAAAGCTTATACCAAGGCTTGCTCAAGAGGGTAATATCACCACACCAGTAACTCCAGACACACACTGTCCACACACCTTTGGTTCTATGTATCGCACCAATTAGGGACTGCTCCTTCAAAAGACAACCTTTTTTCATGCCAATGCTAGCACATCAGACATATTTGGGGAATTTAGACATCTTTGCCACAAAGAATCATTGTTGATCCAGTTTACTGAGAGGAGCATCTTTCCTATCTGACTCATGTGCAAAATGTTCAGAGCTGAGCAGTCTATAATTAGATGTTTGGATGTTTCTATACTCTTGTAGTTTTTACAAAATCTGCAAAACTGTTTGTCTGTTTCATTCAGCCCCCTCCTTTGTAGAATCTCACGAGTAGAGAGCAGGTTCCACTGAAAACGGAGGAACACTGCTCTGCGGATAATGCAAGGGAACAAAATAAGATACTGAGGAACTGTTCCTCTTTTTTTATATTCATTTCTCAGATGTCTCATGGTTGGATAACTATGAAATGTAGCCACGGTCTCAACCCAGTCTAGATCATACAAACGATTTTTAACCTTACCAGGGTTGCCAACAAAGAACTCCTTATCACGTTCAAATCTTCCAAGATTTAGCTGCCCTATGTACGCAGATCTGACAAAAAATGTACTCCATTCCCCCTCGAGACCAAGACCATAGCTTTACTCAGTAACCCATACAACGAGGAATCCATAGGGGACAGAATTTTCAAGTATAATTGCAAACAGTTCCACTGTACTCTGGCTCTTTAAGATGTTAACCCCAGCTCAAATCTGATAGCAGCGATAGAGACACAGTTTGGAACTCCCAGTATTCTCCTCCAGACTTTAGACTCTGTCCGATCCAACCATTTAGGTACCACCCTGAAATATAATTCAAGGCCGTAGATGATTTTAGGAATACATTTCCCCTCATGAGATTGTTATGCCGGTTTGATCGACTAGAGACCACATTTTTGGTTCACAATCACCAATTGGTTTGATAGGAGAGAAGCCTTTTGAACCAAAACTTGCTGAAGGTTAAGTGTAGAAGGGCCAGCCGAATTAAAAAAGCCCAAGTAGAGCATGCTGGTGGAGGGTAAGAGAATAGCCCCTTCCGTGGGCCATGCTAGCGAGGCCGTTTACCTTCCTCTACTGAAGCAAAGAATTTTGGTCTTTGAGGAATTAATTAAGAGGCCATTCTCAGCAATTCAGAGAAAGTGGCTAGTAGCCTCTTTATGCCTTTGCGTGTGTGGTCGAACAGAAAATTGTCCACGTATGCTAGCCATGACATTTTTTCCTCGCCCAGCTTGGGAGAAACCAAAGAAGCCATCCTTAGATACGTTGGTAGATCAGATGCGTACAAATTAAAAAGCAAGGGAGTGAGTTTACAACCCTGCCTTAGGCCGGACAGAGTAGAAATAAAGTCTGACATAAGGCCATCTCTATTCAGACGAACCCTCACCCCCGAGTTCTCATGAAGGGCCATAATGAGTTTTAACATGCCTCTGGGCAGTCCAGTTTCCACTACAGGCGCCTACGCTCTACTCGGTCGAAGTCCCCTGAAAGATTTATCTAGGCCCCATAGGTAGTAGCTGTTTTATCTGACCAGGAACTTTCCTGAATGGTCCTCACCACCAAACCATTAAGGTTGGTAGAGTGACCTCTACAAAAGCATGTTTGGAAGATTGAAAACCTGTTTGCAGCATTTGCCCAGGCCTCTAAATGGGGCATCAAGAGGGATGCAAAGATCTTACTATCCGAATCCAAAAGGAATATCGGTCTATAATTCCTTGGATCCGATCTTGCACCCCTCTTGAATATAGGGACCACTCTGGCTGTATGCCAAGACGGAGGGAGAATGTTTAGGTCAATTCAATTATGCTCTTAAAAAAGATGACCAGAGCATTCGTCCAATTAAAGGGATCAGCCATTAAGGTGCTATTAGTAAGGACATTCGGGCCAGCATCCCTACAGGGCTTACAAGATTTAATTAGGTCATTCACCCTCACAATGTAATGTCCACCCTCAGCTTGAATCTTACCAGTGCTTCCATCAGTGGTCTTAGAGCTGGAAATTCTTGTTTTGCTTTCCCCAGAGAGTAGAGTTCAGAAAAATTGATGATCCAGTCCTTCTCCAGGACAGTGTTAGACTGGGACAAGAGTAATGGAACATCAAGGCTGTTGATCAGTGAAAAAAACACTCTCACATCTTTACTGATAAGTAACTGAAGCATGTTTTCTGCATCCCTTCTCACAAGGACGGCTTTTTTTGCTTAGATAAATTCTTAAACCTTTGTTTTATTCAGCTTGCAAACAGCTTGGGAGCCCCACACCCCTGAGTTCTCAGATTTTGCGCCTCATAGCTGTTTTCCCAGTGGAAAGTATTTCTTCATATACATGCAAATGTCGCCTAGGACAATGCCTTGCCCCCCTACTTCCCTCTCTTACTAGGTTCACCATTAGTTCCTCTATAGTAGTGTAAAAATGAGACACGTTGAACACCCTCAACTTCCATTCTAGTGACGAAGTAGACATTACCCACTTGAGCGAGGCATTTAGGGAATCTATATTTCCGGGAGACCACCTGATCCCAATACGAGCCGCTGAAACAATGAGGTCTATCAGTCGCCATTCCATGTGCTGAGTTGGTTTATAATTGAAGTTGACTTTAAAGTGGCACTGAGAATGCAATGATCACTTCATGAGTTTCTCTCTATGCAAAACTCTGAACAAAGCTCAAAGAGGGATTGGCTCACAAAGATGTAATACATTGTTGACTCACAAGTACCCCGGAACCATGTGGAGTTCCCCCCCACCCGATTACCAATCTGACCATTCAAGAGTTTCAACCCCAGGAGGCGGCCGCACAAAGCCATTTCATCCCTGCCTGGGATTTCCGCTCTGAGTTTGCCAAGATCAGCGTCATATCCCATGAGTTAGCTGTCATTTCAGGAAGAAGGCAATCAGCATTTAAGTCACCCCGCAAGACAACCTGCTGAAACCCCCTCTTCAACTGCCAAGAGGAAAGAAGGTAATTTAGGAAGCGAATAAACTCCTCCAATGGGCCCATTCCCCTGTGCCAATAGATGTTAACCAGTAAAAGTCAAAATTCCTCTCCAGGGCTTACAACCTCCACCGCTAGTAGCCCATACATAGAATTCAAAATCTCCCGGGCTGTTAGACCCATTCAAATGTGAATGGCAATAACCAGGCCACCTGAACTAGGTTTAGCTGCCCGTGAGAAAATACAGAAACCATCTAGCAGCAGTGGAGTGGTAAGCCGGGTTTCCTAAAGAAAAATAACAGAGTCCCTTTTCAAGGACTCAGTAGTTTCCAAATTGGTTAAAAGATGGCTATTACCCAGAGAATTCCAGGACAGAAGTTTTAATTCTGTTACACCCAGTGTGAGGGACGGCACCCTCCTATCATCATCGTCCCCTCGTATGAACCCAAGCAGGAGACACGACATGCTGGCTTGCCCACCTAACCCTTCATGTCCCCAACCTTGACCCAGCCGCTCATTGCCATAGTTAACATTGCACTGCCCTATCAGGGCTTTTAACCAAAGTGGAAGTAGTTTCGAGCCAAGATCACTTAACTGTACCACATTAAAACCCAACCTCTGCAAATGTCCCTTCTGAGACAATATCAAGTCCATCTCCACTCTAGAACCAAGGTATGAATGAACCTGCTTTGTGTCCCCTCTAAATGGAAAAAAAACACACTATCAATGTCTGCTGAAGACAGAGAATATAATAGCCCAAGTTCAGCAAAAATCAAAAGCACATTTCAGTGATTTAAGCATAAAGGAACTGAGTCACCCAAAAGGCTAGATAGATCAAGCACGTTACGACCCAGGTGGGCAACCCTAGTCAAATCTGGGTCAAAAATAGGTCGAGAATTTGCCTCTCTCAGAGGTTGGGGGACATTTGGTAGTCCGGAGGGGTGATCTGCAGATGGGCCACTCCTTCCGAATGACTGAACACTATAGGGTTTCTCAGGGTCCCGTTCCCATAGTTTAGGTTTTATTTTGTAAGAATCTTCCTTACGGACAGGGAACTGTAAGTCAGCACCAAGGGAGGCAGGGGGCTATTGCCGGACTGAGTGGGTTCCCCTCCATGCTGCAGGGATGTAGAATTTAGCAAGAAGTTTCCCCAAGTTGGAATTAGCACCCCCCTGAACAAGATCCGACTGGAGGATCCACTGAGGAACAAAACCCTGGGTTTAGTTGGTCAACCATTGATAAAAAGTTATGGGTGGGCTTGATAAGATTCCCCCAAGGGGCCACTCCAACCGCCACCTCCGGAGCCCCATAAGTCACTAGTTTGGGTCCCACCTTCAGGCTCCCTAATGGATTAAGTTTTTCCTGTAGTGATGAAGAGATGTCAACGGCAGTGAATGGTATGGTGTTGCCCTTCAGAACACCACTCCCCTCTGTCTGCACCTCCGCTGTCATTACTCCCCGAGTAGGCTGAGCATATGTATTTGCCATTATCAGGGATTGAGTCGGCGGGGGGCAGGCCTGAGGAAGTTCATCACCTTCGTGGGATACCAGTTGCAGTTGAGAGCGAAGCGTTTACCGTGGTTTGTACATCTGCCTCTGCTCTGCTCGGCCCTGAGAGCTGATTTCTGGATCCTTTCCTGCCACCTTCTCAGGAAAAAAGCCCTCTGTATGACCTTTTAGGGGCAGAAAATACAGGTGCACACCCTGACATTTATATCCATCCTAGTTGGCAAGGTGACATCTCCTTCCATTGGACAAGGTGGACCCGGGGGAACTCTTTGAGAAGTGACCTTCTTTGCCGACTGAGTAAGGTCAAACAACCCTTCCTTTCCTCCAGCAGAAGGGTCAGCACGGAGAGATTACACATACATTTCCTATATGAAGAGTTTTTCCTGTAAGTGGATTTCTGCTTTTTGGTCTTCTGTAACCTTCCATTCTCTGCCAGAACAGGCTGTGCTAGGGATTTCTGTTCTACCACCATTGGACTCCTCAGAATTCCGGCTTCACCACTCAGGCTAGGTTCAATGTTAGTAGACTAGGAGGCCAGTATGGAGTCTTCCAAATTGGACTCCTCAATGACAATCACTCCATCGTCATTATCCCCTAGGTATGGGAAGGCTCAGAGGTTTCTCCAAAATTGAAGCTGGGCCAAAGAACACTATGTGCCCCAGGCAGGCTTCCAGATATTCAACCTTTGAACTAATGGAGTCCAATATTGTGGCATG
Organism: Ambystoma mexicanum; assembly: GCF_040938575.1. Taxonomy (NCBI): domain Eukaryota; kingdom Metazoa; phylum Chordata; class Amphibia; order Caudata; family Ambystomatidae; genus Ambystoma; species Ambystoma mexicanum. The sequence continues at coordinate 808,020,462 of NC_090936.1, forward strand.
GCTTTTCACTTCCTCCCAAATGTTATCATATAGACGCACAAAGGAACTCAACACCATGTTAAGTGCAGACAGGCTAGGTGAGGATAGCTTAACCATGTCATCTGCTTCTCTAAGTGTATGGCGGATAGAATCATCATCTGTGCGACTTAATTTCGGAGGGAATTGGGGATGCTACACCTCCTACCTCCTGAGCAATAAAATCAGCCAGATCCGTTGGAGTATCTGGGCGCGAAGCATCACAGGTATGCTGGGTCACACTACTCTGAGCTTCACTAATGTCCACTCCCCTGGCCGAATCCACATGTTCAATAATACTCATGTGTGTTAGAACATTCATCCGAGTGCAATCTAAGATAGCCGCACATCGAATGGGATGTACAGCTCGTATTTCCGTACTGGATCCCAAAGATTTGGGGAAGATATCTGTGATTTCTGCCCTGCTACAGGGGACAATAGGTGGTGCACTGAGGTGGTTGGTGCAGTTTTGGAGTTCTTTTTCTCTTGCTTCTTCATGCAGGTCATAGAACTTCATAGGCAGTGGGGATATGGCGTTCCATTAGTTCATCTGGTGTTGATTCCTTCATGGGAGTGCCCTGGCTCCCCGCTGCATATAGGAAGCCAAGGTTAGCCTGGAAATCCCTTGTCGCACCATCAAGCTGATCCGACCCGTAGGTCTCAGGAGGAAATATATTGTCTATATTCGACTGGCTCCTCAGGCAAGTCGGAAAATCCTTGATCTTTAGTGCGATATTTGTTTCCGGCACCATCGCTGGCTCAAAGGGCCGAATAACCGACCCATTAGTCACCAGAGAGAAAGTTGGTGTTATCTTCACTCGCCGGATCACTCAAATTCCTTAGCACTAGAACTTTCGATCTTTAAATTGCCTTCTGTGGAAAACACAGAAGGGAAAGTTAGGAGTTTTGGGATTTGAGAAGAGAGAAGTATAGTTTATAATTCAGCAGAACTGAAAATGCTTAATTCTCAATATGTACGTGTATATAGATGGAGAAGAGCACGCAGTGGTGAACCTTTGCAGATACTTTGCATATACTGATTGGGTACTGTGGAGAATGTACTACAAACAATGGGCCTCAGTACTAGTATGACAGTGCAGTAATTTTTTTGGTGGTAACAGAATTACTGCTGATTTTAAAGAATCGCCTAATTCCGAGATGCTGGATGGAACGCCAAAACTTGTTTTACGCAGAATTACCACTCACTGTAAATTGGAAAAAAATATTCCCATGTAGTACTGTGGACTCCAAAAAAGAGGATTGCCACAACCAAACTATCACTCGTAATCCTGTGGTAATGCCACAGGGCTAAGTGGCGGGAACAGTAAATGAATTTGGCAGTAATTCTGCAGATTTACCGCCAAACTCCTAAATAGGCCCAATATCCCTGAAAGCTCAGCAGAGTTGGGAAAGATTCACTCACTTGCCATACAGAGCCTGACATGTCACTAAGCTTATTGATGCCATCAGCCCTTCAGAGGCACTGGCCTAAAATGCTACTAACAGTGGCCCCGGCCTGCCAGCCTTTCAGGTGCGAGTTGTCTATATAACTGACTCTCGGACACTGCATTAACTCGCCTGACTTTTCAAAGAATAGCTCCACCCTGTGAAAGTTTACCTCATCCCTGCTGGCTTTTCATGACGCCACCTCATATGGTCAACATGGCTCCGTCTGCTGGACTTGGAAACTCTCGCCTGGCATTGCTACAGCCCTACCAGAAAAACTATCCATGACATGTGACTGACTGTTTTAGAGTCGATTCTGCCATGAGTGAAAGGTTAGCTTCTAATCCTGCTCAGTTTGGCTAGATACAGGTACCACCTGATTGAGTGCCCCTTTCACCTGAGGCCTTAGGAGTCATGAATACCTAACATGAGACTGGCTCCTGCCCAGCCCTTCTGCCATTCTAGAACCCCCCCCCCACCCCCCGTGGTCTGTTTCACAGGATTATACTCTTACCCATTTTGGAAATATTCTGAAGAATCTACTTTGCTTAACAATGTAATTATCCACTTAATATACTGCTCTCAGATGTAGGTACCACATCTGCATGTTAGTGAGATACAAAGCATGGGCGTAATTTTAGGGGAGGGGGCAGGGGTGTTTGTCCCCCCCCAAGTTTTATGGCACACCATTTTGTCCCCATTCATTTGGCTGGGGCAAATGTTGTTCAGATGTCATGCCCTCCCCCCAACATTTTTAGCAAAGTTACTCCACTGATACAAAGGTGCAAGTAAAATAGCAGGCACTGCTTAGTCTGATCTCGTTGGCTTCCTCTTTTGAGACAGAGGCTTGATTTCTCTACTTTCCTTTGCTTTTAATAGTTGAGGCGTGGGTTAGCGGTGTGGGTGCCCATTATCTTATTATGAAAGCTCCAAGAGACAATTCGGTTTCGGATCTGATCCGCTTTTAAATAGTTAATTTCAATGTGATCTAACGTAGCATTATTTTCTGATTAACTGCAGCTCTTTATATCCGGGGCTTCCTTAGCCTTCCTGCTAGCCCAGCGAACGGGTTTTCATGACCTGTTTCCATTTATCGATGAGGGCAGAGAGTCCGAGACAAACAGAAAAGAATGACGCATGTAATTTACATAAAGGTTAGTTTATTAACCTATGTGTTCATCACAAGCCTTTGACCCTTGATATTTCGGTCCATTTAAGAAGGGCTGTTTAAGTGATTTGAATCTTTTTACCGCAAGGTTGTTTTGTAAGAATTTCATCCATCAATGTCCGATTTTGGTGTGCATTTAATAGTTTGTGATATGTATCCGCTAACATTGTGAATTGTGTGCGTGAAATGTAGCTTCATTGTTATTCTCTGACGTCAGGGAGACTAGGATTATCGGTGAAGGCCTCGGATGCCCAAACGATCTAGTGATCAAGTAGAACCTGTGGCATATCACGGGGAACACGTGTCTCGGGAACAGGATGAAGATTACCACATCACTTGTTTCTTATTTCAATTAGCAAGAGCCCTCTCTTTACAAAGCCATCCGGCCCACTGCAACACAACCATTATCAAAGCCAACTGTTTTGGTTTTATGTAGACATGGCATCCGCATTTTCTAGGCACTGTCATAATTGTACTACCTGGTCGTTAGATGGCAAAAGCTGGCAAAGTGTGCTAGGATCTAGGCATGTTGTGGCACTGCCTGGCACATGTCTATTTAAAGAGACAACATCTATAGGCTTGCCAATGTTTCTTTTAACAGGAATTCAGTGCAGGGAGCAGACCCAAGGACCGACATACTACTAACAAATCAAGTGGCTGAAAGCACATTTGGTTTAGACAGTATTATTACAGCAGCAGCTGGTTTATAGTTGCAATTATGCCATTACCTTTCAGAATGCTGCTCGTGTAAAGCTTAGAACTAGATTCAGAGATTCCAGTCGAATGTATTCTTGGCGGGGATGGACAAGTAGTACGTGGGAATGGCCATAAGGACGAGCATGGCCGTAGGCAGTCAATAGGTGATTAAAAAAACAATTAGTACCCACATGCTGTTTATCCCTCCTCTCATATTGCTCATATCTTCACTTCCCATAACAATAGTTTCGGATTATAGGCAGTGCTTTCGGCGCCTCCTAAAACCCAAAACTAATGAACGTACTATCACTCCACAGCATTGTGGAACTCTGGAGCAGTATGCCTGTCTTAGTTCTTTTACATGATTAGCACCCATGCATCAGCCCTTAGCCACTCAGAAGGCTTGTATAATCAGTGGTAATGACCTGCATACCGAATCCGTGGATAAGCTTGGGGTGCTGCCTACCCCCATCCACCCGTCTTCCCCTCTCTCCCAAAGGCCCTGCCATGAACGCTACTCTCCACTTCCCTCCTTCCTTGCTGCTCTCCTCCTTTTTGGCAATGGAGAAGGCACTCTGTATAGTTAGTTCCCTTAGACATTTTGTCCCTCATTTTTTGCAATTTGTTTGCTTTGTAAAGGCGGTGCTCAATGCGCACCCTATTTCTCCAGTAAAAGCAAAAACGTATTAGCACCCTCGTGCACCATAACATCCAGTGTGCCAATATAGCTATTTGCACCCTGATGTTCTGGGGTTGCCATTAGCTTCAGTCGCCATTCCAGTTTCCTTTCCCCTACAGCAAGTGTGCCCTGAGCCTCCATAGACTAGACATTGAAAATTTGCTTTTGAAGAAGGTATAACCTTGATAGTGAGTTGATTATTTACTGGTTAAGTTTGTTATTTTGGGAATAGTTTACTCTCCGTTAAAAGGTGTTCTGAAATCTCGGCAGCGCTAATCAGCGTTTATAAATTGAATGAAGATAGCCATGATGGAGAACTAGGGTTGCACTACAACTTGTTTCTCCAGCATTGGATCTTTCATACATACACGTGCTGTGAATATTCCCCAGCGTCACGCTGGGAATCCTCTGTTACCTTGTGTCTCCCTTGCTTAAAGCAAATAAAACTTTCAATTTTCTAGGCTGTCACCCTCTTTATGGGTGCTTTTGGTCCCAACCAATGGGACCTGGCATAGCTAGTCCTCTAGACCCTTTTCCTCGTCCCCCCTTCAGATTCAGTGTCAAGCTGATGGGAGTCCTCGTGCTTTCTCCTCAGGAAAATCTACTGTACTATTCAATCTTCATCATCTTCTTTGAAGATCCGTCGATAAAAGGAAGACTTCAATCGTGTCATCCAGCCTTTGCAGATAAGTGGGTATGGAAGGAAAAAGAAAGCCTTGTTTAAGGCCTGTTCCACTTGTGGCCTTAAGAATGTGTTCGAGGGGGACAGACACACAGATTGTATCTACTGTCTGTATCCCCACCATATGGTAGAACACTGCGAGATTTGTAAAGGGTTCAGTTCAAAAACCGCCAAGGACCGGAATCGCTGTTTAATGTGCTGGTTGAACGAATGGAACTATCCAGAGTATCTCTCTGACATTGAGTCTACCAAAAGTATAGCCATCCCCAAGGACAAAAGGCCAAGGGGCTTCCTTCCCGTCATTGAAGAAGCATATGCCAAAAACCCCATCTACGACAGCTACACCGTCCATACATTTGTCTATGGCAGGATTACCAAAGAAGTTCTCTAAGACCACAGGATATATCAAATTCTTGTCAACGGTATGGTAAACTCCACAATCCTCATCGATGGTGCCCATACCCTTGACCAAGGTGCATAAACCCTCGTCCGGTCATACACCGATGCCTATGGGCTGGCAATCCTCAATTATACCAAAGTCTGCCAGTGTGTCTATGGAGAGGATAATCCGTCAACGACAGATATAAGGCCTCTGGAGTAAAGTGGGTCATCGTCAGCCTCACCAATGATAAAACACACAAAAAAATCCCAGGAAACTGCAGATAAAGGCTAAGGGAAGACTACACACACAGCCTGCACGGAAAAAACATCCCTCAGTGAAGCCATCCGACAGAACGATGCCCCACTACTAGAGGTGCCACAGGGGCAGGTTTGGCCTTCACAAGTCTCACCCATTACCTACTCCGAAGTCTTCCCGGCAGACACACAACATGAAATCGATACTGATTTTGAAAGCAACACCAACAGCAGGCACAGTTCTCAGATTTAGAACAGCCGGCACAGTTCTTAGATTCAGAGGGATCTGTAATAGTGCAGGAGCAGCAGGAGGTTTTAGCATCTCTTAGAAGGCCTACCACTCCAGGTAGATGCATCCCTCACGCTAAACGATCAGAACACCAACTACAGCAGCAAGACCTGGAGTCAGTACTCCACCCTACGCCAGGACCAAGTCACTTGGGTGCACATCTGATGGAAATGCGAGCCCTGCTAACAAACCCCCCAGGCCCAGATGTCGTTGCAAGTGCTGTCTTCTTTACAAAGGGTCATTATGCAGCTGGATGCCACTTTAACAAAGCCATTGCTTCCAACGTTGCAAGCACCAAACCCGGCCCCTCAACCACAGCGCTCGACCTCCCCAGCCAGGGCAAGGTCAAGGTCTGTTGCCCGGTCTACAACACGGTCTTCCCGGGGCCCATCACAGTCCAGGTACAGATCCCAATCAGCACCAAGACTGCCCCTGGGATCAAGAGGTAGGAGTAGGTCTCTCAGACCGCTTGGGTTTCGTAGACCATGACAAAAAAGGCTCTCAACCTCCTCTACGACCCACACAGGAAGAGGGTGAGCTCACAGATACTGATAGGGACAACCCTCAGGACACCTCGTCAACCTCAATACATATGCCCCAAAGGGATGAAGACTGGGATACCAACTCCTGTCCCAAAATCCCACCAGAGGAAACCCCAAAACCTTACGCGCCAGATGACATCTTGTCATTCCATAACATGATCACAAGAGCCTGCCAAGAATTTGGCATCATTGCTTCAGAGGACAAAAGGAGTGCTGCCTATTCGATCACATGGGGAAAAGAAGGAAGGCAGTAGTCTCCATACTGATCCTCAAACATGTACGGGAGAAAGGCCTAAAGGTGAAGAGGCGATTAGGTAACAGGTTTAAGCCTACATACTCCACACCAAAGTGTCTTACCTCACAACCTTCTCCAGAAATGGTGGTATTGGTGGCCGCAGGCCGAAAAGCCAAGTCAGCCAAGCAGAAATGTGCTGTGCCCCCTGAAAATGAGGGCTGCAAACAGGATGCTATTGACAAGAAAGTTCTAGCGATAGGAGCTACAACCGTAAAAGCAGCCAATTCCCTGCCCATTATCGGCTGCTACGATCAGGAGATGTGGGCATAGGCTAGCGCCCCTACACTAATGGGCGTAATTTTAGGGGGGACAAGGGTGTTTGTCTCCCACAACTTTAGTGGCACAACATATTGTCCCAATTCATTTGTCAGGGGCGCCTTTCCTTTAGATGTCATGCCCCACCCCCCTCAACATTTTCAGCAAAGTTACTCCAATGCATGCTCAAACATCTCCCAGAGGACACGAAGAAGGAATCCAGGGCAATCCTCAAAGAGGCGTCCAACCACAGTATAAACATGGCAGTAGACCTCACTGAAATGGATTTCAAGCAAATTGGCAATGGGGTGGTTTTAAGGTGCCAGGCTTGGCTCAGGTGCACAGACATTTGCCCAGACGTACACCAGAAGGTGGTAAACATGGCATTTGAAGGGGATAACCTCTTCAGGCCCAGAAGAGGTTATCTGAGGTTATAGATGAGGCCCTCAAGGCTATAAAGGCAGACTCAGACACAGTACGCTCCTTCTCATCCTTACAAAGCCACCTGTACCTTTTGACCCTCCAGAGGGACCTCAGGAAGAACAGGATCGTCCACCTCTACCAGGGGAGGCAGACAGTACACCAGGGACTCATCATATTACTCAATAGGGCTATCAAAGGTTGAAAGACTTTAGATGGACACACCGGCACAAGCAACATTTCGGCTCCCACAGGGTGCGACAAAGAAAGCGGCAACAGTGACTATTACCCAAAACACAGTCAAGTGGTGGGGGGGGAGGTCTCGCAGTATGACCACAACTGGAGACGCATAATATCAGACCAATGGGTTCTAGAAACGGTAACACACAGACATCTTCTAGAGTTCACACGGCTCCCTCCCCAAATCCACCCCCCCCCCCCCAAGTCACTATGCATCAGCCCACAAAAAACATTAATAAGAGTTGCAACACATGGCACACAAAGGGGCCATAGAAAAAGTTCAGAAAAAATTCCAAGGAAAGGGAGTTTACTCCAGATACTTTGTTGTTCGAAAACCCAAAGGCAATTGGTGACCCGTTTTGGATCTACGCAAACTAAACACATGTATAAATAGACAGAAATTCGCCATTTTCCTTTCAACTGATAGTCGAAGTGTGGAGATGAGGGATTGTTCAGAATGGATTGATAGAGCATTGTTGATGGCCATAAAACAAATAATGAAGGTGTGGAAATCCAGGAAGAAGCCACATTGCGAGAACTGGGTGTCGGATATGCGGACGCTCTATTGGTATGAGAAGACTCAGGCAGTTCGACAACATCGGGAAACTGAGTACAAGGACAGATGGGGGCTATTCAGGGATTTATTTGGATGAGGTGTAGGCTTTGGTTTATTTTGTGGATATTGAGGTTGGGGATTGGTAGGGGTGTATGTTTTGTCCTTTTTTTTTGTGTTTTGTGTTATCACGTCTTGCCATGAGATAGGAGGGTGGGGATGTTTTCGGATTTCGTTTTGAATAGCTGTTACTTTAGTAGTAATTTGCATTTTGTTGCACTGATGTATATGGAGTAATCTTTTGCTTGTTCCCATTCTGTTGTTACTCAGTTGTATTATGTTTTGTATAATTATTAAATAAAGATGATAACCAGCAAAAAAAAAAGAAAAAAAAAAGAAATTCACCATGCAACTCCACGACTATCTAGCGTCCCTAGATCTCCAGGAAGCATACTTCCACACCCCAATGCACCCACGACACAGGAAGTACTTACGATTTGTGGGAAATGGTGTCCACTACCAGTTCCGGGTGCTACCGTTTGGCCTAAAATCAGCACACCTCACATTCAGCAACTGTCTCGTTCCAATAGCCACCAGCCTCCGCAGGGAGGGACACCATGTCTTCCCCTATCTGGACGATTGGCTGGTGCGGGCACACACCATGGCAGAGGCAGAAAGCTTCATATCCGAGATAGTCCAGCACCTCCAGGACCTGGGATTTGCCATCAATTACACAAAATCCTCTTCTCGGCCATGCAAGAAATTATTATTTCTTGGCGCACAGTTCTCTATGGGGGAACCAAGGGGTACGTCCATTGACCGAAACAGTGAAAGCTCTCATGGTATTAGTTCCAAAATTCAGGCCGGAAAAGTGGCTAACAGTGAACTACTGCATGTGACTTCTGGGGACTATGGAATTGTGTATCCACCTAATCCTGCACTGAAGACTCAAAATGAGGCCTCTGCAAGAGTCCCTCGTATCAAAATGCTCTCAGGCGTCGGGAACCTGGGGGGGATAAGGTGCAAGTCTCAACCAAGCTAGTACAACCGCTCCAGTGGTGGGTCAACAAAGCCAACATCACCAAAGGCAAACCATTCCAAGACCCACCCTTCCACAAAACACTCCTCACAGATGCCTCCATGGTAGGGTGGGGTGCACACCGATCAGCTCCATGTGAGAGGGTCGTGGATGACTCAGGAGACGTCTCTACATATCAACATCCTGGAGCTCAGGGCAGTGAGGTGGGCACTGAAATCCTTTCTACCAGTACTAAAAGGGCAGTCAGTCAGAGCCCTGACGAAGAATACAACTACACTGTACCACCTCCGGAAGCAGGGGGGGACACTGTCGAGGACCTGTCCCAGGAAGCACAACACATTTTGCACTGGGCGATACTCCACAGCATATCCCTACAAGCATTCAATCTCTCAGGAGTCCACAATCAAGTGGCGGACAGCCTAAGCAGGCAGGCAACCCAGAGCCATGAGTGGGGAACTGAACAGCAGCAACCTGAAGCAACTGTTTCAATGGTGGGGTCCCCCATCAGCAGACCTGTTTGCCAGCAGTCTCAACAAAAAGTGTGCAAAATTTGCCAGCAGAACCCTTCAACAGCGGACAATGGGGGACGGTTCTCCTTCCCATGGGACAATCTGTGTACGCGTTCCCCTCCTTTCCCATCATACTCCGGGTAGTGCAAATGGCCAGGGCACACCCGTACCAGGTAATCCTCATCCCCCCAGTCTGATCTCGCCAGACCTGGTACTCAGACCTCTTTCAGCTCTCAGCGGATCATCCAATTTCACTTCACAATCACCCGAACATCATCTCACAGGACCACATGAAGGTTGTGTATGACGATCCACAATCCCTACAACTGACGGCATGTCTCCTGATTTCACCGAATTAGGAAATATAGCAATCCCTCAAGAGTGCAGGGATGTTTTGTCAGGAGCCAGAGCCCCTGCCAACAATAAGTCCTATAACCTCTAGTAAAAGGTTCTGTGCCTGGTCTGCTAAGCAACACAACATCAACCCACTCCAGGTTCGGCCAGAACAACTGTTACCATACCTTCTCTCCTTGGCCAAGCAAGGCTGGTGCACACGTCCATACGAGTACACCTGGCGGCCATCTCCATGTACACCAAACAGAGTAACAGAAGCCTGTTGTATAGCAACAGAGTTCTGCAATATTTTCTTAAAGAGCTTTTCCGAACCTTTCCTCCGACAAAAACAGTCTTAGCATGCCTCATGAAAAAGCTGTTTGAGCCAATGGCCATGGGCCAACTTAAGCAGCTCTCCTGGAAAGTGGCATTCCTGGTGGCTAGCACATCAGCCAGGCAAGTGTCAGGAATCCAGGCTCTAGCTTTCAATGAGCCATGCCTAAGGTTCGAAAAGGATATGGTGCCGCTTATGACTAATCCACCTTTTAAACCCAAAGGTCGCTACAGACTTTCATAAAAATACAACTATTGCCTTACCAGTCTTTTTCCAGGAAGCGACATCTCCAGCTGAGGTAGCTCTACCTTTGTTGGATGCAAAAAGAGCACTTAAATATTATATTGACAGAACCAAGTCCTTCATGAGTTAAAACGCAACTCTTCCTAGCTTATGGCCTAGCTAATAAAGGGAAAGCACTTTCAAAGCAGGGCATCTCAAGGTGAATTTCGTTGGTCATTTCCTTTTACCATGTCTCAGCAGGGAAACCACTGAACGCTCTGCCCCATGCTCACTACACAAGAGCCACAGGAGCCTAATCGGCCTGGTGGGTGGGCGCATCCATCAGACATTTGCCAAGCAAGCTACATGGTCAGTGCTGCATACGTTTGCAAGGCACTACTGCTTGGAGAGGCAACACACGGCAGACATTCAGACAGCGAGAGCAGTCCTGCAGTGTCTGTTCCAATAAGGTACGCTTTTGTGTTTTGAGCTATAATGTACACGTTTTACCTTGTGCAATCTCCAAGGTCTACATACTGCTACTAAGTCTATTCACAGCATGTGAATCTATGAACGATCCAATGCTGGAGAAGCAGTATGTTGCTTACCTGCAACTCTTGTTCTCCCGCATTGGTATGTTTCAAAAATTCACATGCACCCTCTGTCCTTACCGATATGGTATAAACCCTTAATTCGAAGGGATTGTGTCCTCCGACATATTCCTTATCTTTGATAATACGTTTCCAGCTTGCTGGCCTCGGAAATATTTTCTGTAGAGGGCGCCAACCTCACCATGCCCATAAATAGCCACGCGCTGCGTCCGTTGCTCAGTTCCATTTTTCCGCGCTTCGTGGGGCCTCGGAACGTCGTTGCTCAGTTCAGTCAGGATAACCCTATATCTCCTCGAATAAATACCAACTTGTTCTCGATGGCATCTTAATCGGAACCGACAATGCCGCAATCCGGCCTCAAGAAATGTCAAGACTGCAGTAAAAAAATGTCGATAACGGATCCACACAGGATCTGCTTGTGGTGCTTGGGAGCCGAGCACCATTGTTCGGAGTGTGAGGACTGCATGTCCATGACGGCGAAAGCCTTGAAGGAGTGCAAGGGAAAGCTCAAAAGAGGTAAGTCAGTCAAAACCTCCTCGAAGGTTTCTTTGGCTGAGTCGAGGCATTCATCTCCTCGCCGTCGAAAACATTCCCATTCTAGATCTCGAAGTAGCTCCCACCATTCGTCAAGATCAAGACACTCAACAAAAGAGACGTCGAAGATCCCCTTCCTTGTCGTCTTCTGTTTCTCCAGAAAGGGTCTCCTGTCCCACAAAACACAGCTCTGAGGCTGAGTGGGAGGAATTCAGAAAGAAAATGTTAAGCGTCTTCGAGAAAGCGGCCTCGACCCCCTCAAAGACAGCTGCGGGTGATACCCCGGGTGAAAAACCCAAAAAATCAAAACGGCGCGAGTCGCTGCACCCGGCGAAACATTCCACCCGAGAGCGCCACAAGCCATCGGGTAAGAAGGCACCATCTTCGATGCCGTTGTGGAAGATTCCTTCGACGCATGGATCGGCGCCATCGACGCCGTTGTCGAAGGGTTCTTCGACGCATCGGTCGCTCGACTCGACGCGATCGTCGACATAGACGCCGATGAAAGAGAAGACCAAGTCTACTCCACAGCCAACGGTGATTCGAAGGGCCTCCGGCATGACGCCGAGACCGTCGTCGACATCCTTGAGTAGGATCCTGATCCTCTCGAATTCTTCGAGACCTCTTCCAGTTTTCTCGGCGCCTTCGAAGCCGGTCACATCAGCGTCGACGACATCGATGTTTTCTCGCCCAATAATGATGAGTTTGGCTCCTTCTGCCTTAGAGATGGGTTTTACACCATTTCAGAGGTCAGAGTACCCTGGACTATCTTCAATTTATGAAGAGGGGGAAGATTCTGACCAGGAAACATTTGGGTTGCAGAGGACTACACTGCCTATTTCAGAGGATTTCATCTCTGAGGAAAGAAGGTTGAAGGACCTTCAGGAGTCACTACATGAGGCAAGTGGGCTGGACACTTTCCCAGAAGTGGAATTTGTTAAGCCAAACCCAGGGGAACATGCCGAAACACCCTATAGAACCCTTATGGCAAGAATTATTGAATTTATGGGTTGGTCTGGCCTTTGCCTGTTTTTCAACAGGATGACCTGACAGACATATTAGACAAAGGTCCACAGGAGGACCATGTGGTCCCCTTCCATGGAGCCTTACAAAGGAAAATTACATCTAATTGGGAAACTCCTGAAGTTATCCCTGCGGTCAATAAAAGATTGTCAGCCAAGTATAGGGTAGCGGCTGCTGACCCTGAATACTTATCAAAACACCCGACTCCAGAGAGCCTGGTGGTCCAAGCGGCAACTTCATCTAGCAGTAGGACCGCTTACCCTACTGTCCCACAGGATAGAGATGACAAGAGGTACGATTCTATGGCGAAGAAAGTTTTCTCTGCTTGTAGTATAGCGTTGAAGTCCATCAACGCCACCTGTACGCTCGCCAGGTTCAGTCACACACTGTGGGAGTGTGCTTCATCAGCGGCTAACTGCATACCTGAAGGAGAGGAAAAGGAAGCCTTCCTTAACATTATTAAAGATGGCAAAGATGCCATGTGCGAATCACTTCAAACTGGCATCAATTCCGCTGACAGTATCAGCAGGGCCATGGCGGCAAGTACAACGATCCGCAGGCATACGTGGTTGCGAAAGTCTGGCTTTGCTCCAGATGTACAGGCCAGACTTTTGAATATGCCCTTGGACGGCTCTTCGTTATTCGGAAAGAAGGCTGATGACAGTCTGGAAAAGTTGCAGACTTCTAAAGCAGCAGCAAAATCGTTAGGAGCTGCAATCCGCCAAACTCCTTTTTGCCCCTCAGGAACCTCTGGAAGAGGAAAGTCCTTTCGCTATTATTCCACATTCAGGAAAGGCAGAGGACAGCCGGCTCAAAGAGGCCAAAGGAGACCTACCCGAGGTGGACGGGTCAAAAGTACTAAAGCCGCAGCAGCAGCAGGTGCCTCTTTACCCTCGGCATCTGCATCAGCCGCCCCCAAACCACTCTGAGGTCTCTCCACACAAAACACCTGTAGGGGGCAGGTTAACTCCACATCTGACGGAATGGCAGGCTATAACGTCAGATGCTTGGGCATTGGAGACAGTTGCCCAGGGTTACTGCCTACCCTTTCTACACATCCCTCAGAATCATTCACCGGGGCACAGCTCTCTAAAAGTTCCAGATCCGCTCCTCTTGCAGGAGATCATAGACCTTCTAGAGAAAGGTGCCATAGAACCGGTACATGTAGCGGACAGGAACAAGGGCTGGTACTCCCCCCTACTTTCTCATACCAAAGAAAGACGGAGGACTGAGACCCATCCTGGACTTACGAGAATTGAACAAGTTCCTCAGGAAGGACAAGTTCAATATGGTAACTCTCTCTCAGATCCTTCAGGCCATCCAGCTCAAGGACTGGCTGGTATCTCTGGACCTTAAGGATGTTTATTTCCATGTGCCAATCCATCTCAAACACAGGAAATACCTGAGGTTCGCAATTGGCGACTCTCATCATCAATTTTGAGTTCTGCCATTTGGGCTGACCTCCGCCCCGAGGGTCTTCACCAAGCTAATGTCGGTAGTGGCGGCGAGTCTAAGGAGGGAAGGGATCCACGTCTATCCCTACCTGGACGATTGGCTGATCAGGGCTGTATCTTCGAAACAAGCCCAGGTCCAGCTAGATTATGTCTGCCACTTCCTTCACAAACTGGCTTCTCCCTCAATTTAAAGAAGTCACAGATGATATCATCACAGAGACTCCAGTTCATTGGAGCGGTCCTGGACACTTCCCTGGGAAATGACTCGCCACCAGAGGTGAGGGCATAAGATATTCTGCAGATGATCACCAAGTTTCAAAATGCCCAACGTCTTCCAGCCTTCGACTTTTTGAGGTTGCTAGGCCTCATGGCATCCTGCATCTTCCTTGTGCCAGAGGCTCGCCTGAGAATGAGATCTCTTCAGTGGGCACTGAGAATTCAATGGTCACAATTCTCAGGGAGAATGACAGATCTCCTCCTGATTCCGGACAAAGTAGCCCGCGACCTTCAATGGTGGGCCTATCCAGAGAACATCTTGAAAGGAGAACTGTTTTGGCAACCATGGCGGGAGATAACAGTAGTCAGACGCCTCACTCACGGGGTGGGGAGCCCATGCCAACGACTTGACCATCAGCGGTCGTTGGTCTCCATCTGAGTCCAGACTACACATCAACCTATTGGAGCTGAGAGCGATCAGACTAGCGCTGAAAGCTTTCCTGCCATCAGTACAGGGGAGAAATGTCCTGATAATGACGGACAACACGGTGGCCATGCACTACCTCAACAAAAGAGGAGGCGTAGGATCACTGCCACTGTGCAGAGAGGCAATGCAGCTCTGGTTTTGGGCAATTCGGGAAGGAATCTCTATCGGTAGTCCACCTAGCCGGAGAGAAGAACTTGACAGCGGACGCTCTGAGCAGGCAGAGCACAGTCTCCCACGAGTGGGAGCTAGCTCAGGAAGTCCTTCAAGAGATCTTCGCCCTTTGGGGATCCCCTCAAGTGGATCTGTTTGCCCCAAGCACCAACAGGAAGTGTGATCTGTTCTGTTCAAGGGAATTTCCCCCGAGAGGAGCTCTAGGAGATGCGTTCGTAGTGGACTGGGAGATTCCACTCCTTTACGCGTTCCCACCAGTCCCTGTTATTCCTCAAATGATCAGGTTGAGAAGATTCCGGAAAACCATGATCCTAATTGCCCCGGTCTGGGCCAGGAGAACGTGGTACCCGGACCTTCTAGATATGTCCATCTGCCCTCCAATCCGTCTTCCACTCAAAGAGAATATTCTCTCGCAGAAGGGAGGTCAGGTTCTCCATCCAGACACCAGAACCCTCAACCTTCACGCTTGGCTTCTGAAAGGGTGAGGTACAAGGATTGGGATCTCCCTGATGACGTCATGGAGGTGTTGCTTTCGGCCAGAAGGCCAGCAACAAAGTCTTTATACCGCTGCCGTTGGAACACATTTTGCAGCTGGTGTAGGGAAGAGAATATCGACCCTTTTTCATGTGGTACACCAACAGTGTTATCGTTTCTACTCCGCAAACTCAGGCCTTCAAGTTGGCACTGTAAAAGGCTATCTCGCAGCGCTTTCTATCTTCAAGCGCACTGCGGAGGGACCATCATATTTCAAACTTTCTCTGGTGATACAATTTCTCAAGGGATTAACTAATGTTTATCCTCCAAAACCATTCCAGGTTCCCTTATGAGACTTAAATTTCATCTTAAACTTCCTAATAGGCACTCCATTCGAACCACTTCACTCTTGTTCGCTGAGATTTCTCATGCTTAAAACTGTCCTATTGGTAGCACTAACATCTGCTAGGAGGGTGAGCGAGCTACAAGCTCTCTCCTGTAAACCCCCACATACAATTTTCCACAAGGACAAAGTTGTCCTACAGGTGAAGCCTAATTTCCTCCCATAGGTGGTTTCGGAATTTCATATTACTCAGAAAATTACCTTACCTTCGTTCTACCCTCCTCCCCATCCGGGGAAAGAGGAAGAAAGGCTACATAGACTGGACCCAAGGCGAGCTCTCAGCTTTTACATCAGCAGAATGGCTAGGATCAGGCAAGCAGACCAACTGTTTGTAGGATACACGGGTCACAAGTTGGGACTACCCATAACAAAACAAACCATTTTCAGGTGGATTATTTTGGCCATTCTGGAATGTTACAAACTGGCAGGGAAAGAGCCATCCCAAAATCTTAGGGCTCATTCAACCAGGGGTATCGCAGCCTCTTGGGCTCTCCAAAGAGGGGTACCGGTCCGAGACATATGTGCGGCTGCCACATGGTTGTCCGCACATACATTCACAACATTTTACAACCTGGATTCCTCCACTAGTCAAGAGACCAGATTTGGCAAGGCCGTATTACATTCGGTCCATCCCTAAGGGATACATAACATTCTTACTCCCACCTCCAATTAAATGCCACTGCTATGGGAGTCTATCAAAGATAAGGAATACGTGGAGGACACAATCCCTTCGAAGAACAAGTTACTTCTTATCTTGTAACGTTCTTTCGATGGGATGTTCCTCAGACGTATTCCTTATCGCCCCTCCCATCCATCCCCGCAGTAATACTTCCCTTGTGGTTGCAGCTTACGCTCCTTCAAGGTCAATAACCAATTCAGGCATGACTTTTCTTATGCTACAAAACGGAACTGAGCAACGGACGCAGCGCATGGCTATTTATGGGCATGGTGACGTCGGCGCCGATACGGTGGCTGTCGAGCGACATCGACTCGGCGGACGTCAACGCGCAGCGCCCTCTACAGAAAAAATTTCCGAGGCCAGCAAGCTGGAAACGTATTATCAAAGATAAGGAATACATCGGAGGAACATACTGTCGAAAGAACGTTATAAGGTAAGAAGTAACTTGTTCTTCTCACTGTTCTGTCCAGCATCACTCGTCAGAATCTGAAGGGCGGAAGAGGAGGAGGGTCTAGTAGGTCCCATTGGTTGAGACCAAAAGCACCCAGAAAGAGAGCGACAGCCTACAAAAAAGAAGGTTTTCTTTGATTTAAGCAAAGGAAACACAAGTTAACCGAGGTTTCCCAGCCTGACTCCGGGAAATATTCACGGCATGTGAATTTATGAAAGATCCCAATGCTTGAGAACAGGAGTTACAGGTAAGCAACTTACTCCTTCTGATTTCTTGATGCCAGTTGTCCCCAAGCTAGAATGTCAGTGAGCAGTTGCATGTTGTCCCCCTGTATTCCTCTGAAGGATAGTTGGTTATTTCCCATTTGATTTGAAATTTAGACTTGGTCTCACACGTTTTCCAGCTGCGCAAAGTTGCTCCCCTGCTGCTCTGTGATTCCTGTGCAGACCTGCTTTGAGACAGGGATTATTGCAGCAATGGCAAAAGCTTTTGATGATGCGTCGGACTGGGCCAAAACATTGGCTCCAGCACCAATGAAAAGATGCCCCACAGTGACGAATGGAAAATAATTCTTTTTGTGGTGGAAAGTTTGAGAAGTACCCAAGGAGGAGGATTTCGGTAAATGTGTTTTTGCGAATTTTAAAGAAAATTTGATAAGTAAAACTGATCCAAACTAACTTATCAAACTGGCTCACTTTGGCCAAAAAACTGGCCACTGATAGTAGCCAAAAAAGAAACATTGGAACATCTAATAGTGTAATTCCCGGCATTGTGTACAGTCAGAAATAATCTGTTCAGGAAACATATGTCTGTAGTCACTTGTGCTCAGCCATCCATGAGATGGTCCTTTTTACTAAACTCGACTAACATAAGCTTATTCAATGTATCTGTAAACTTTCTTAACAATCTTTGTTTGAGCGGTCCTGGTAATGCTTGAAATGGACAAAAACAAAGCTATAATATTCTAAAAACTGATCATATGTAAAGTGATAAACATGCTCATAACGTGATGTAAGAGTATGTAAAATTGGACGATCTTAATAACATGTTATAAATTGACATTTCTTTTTTTTTATTTTTCTCCTTTTTCATGAACATGTTCTTGTAAAAATCTTATGGTTAAAACAAGAAATAAATAAATAAATAATAGTAGCTAGCGCTTGCACTGCAGTATTGCCCTATAGCCAAATGCAGTTCCTAGCCTGGACAGCATAGAGTGTCCTGCCTGTTCCAGTAAATCCGCCATTCAGTATGGGAGGAACACATTGGACCATTTGTGATTTTACTCTATTTGACATACACTTTGTCGTGCACTGAAGAGTACTGTAAACACGGGCCTTTATACTGTGTTAACAGAACGGTCATTATCAATATCGATGGTTTGCTGTTGGATAATGTTGCCCCGGTAGCAGACAAGTGAAAATCTGATTTACTTCTGCATGAGCCTGTAGCGAGTCTCTAGTTAGGGAGATATTGCAAATGGATGCATTGCTCTTAGAAGGATTATTAGTATCCGTGTTCCACTGGAGTGTGTTTTCTTTTGCTTAATGCTCATTTTGAGAAGATAATCTAATGTTGGAGGATGCATTTTCTTTTACTCCTTTGTTGGCGATGAGTTTGCCTTGGTTCTTCGGCGAGGGTGTTCCATGTGTTGTTTGACATCTCACCTCGCCGATTCCACGAATTCACATTCTTGCTCCGCGGGTCCTGTTGGTGGCAGTGTTTATTTTAAATGAACCTGGCACTTTTAAGACGATCACGTGAAATGCATGCAACTCGCCATATGGTAGCCTTCAATCTCTTCTAAGTTGGTTATAAAGCAAACGTCATGTACGCTGGGACGCCGTGCCACTCTCTCCCAGTGCAATATGGCAGTACATAATTACAGCAATGTGTGTTGATAACCCTGTGTTAAAATCCATACCATCGTTGATAGAATTTAAACATGTTGTCCATAAGTCGGGCTCTGATGCTGCACTTGGGCTGGATGCAGTGATGGTCGGTCACTTATATGCTCTGGGTACAACAGAGGCCTCCTGTTGGTTTACACCAGCTAAACTGATGAGGCAGTAGCAGTGACGTCCTAAGCTACATACATGAAGGAACCAGGCCATGTTACAGAAACTCCGCGCTGCTGCAAGCACAATACTGTACAGTATTAGGAGAATACTTGCCTATTGGAATGTTTGTGCCGCAGCGCCGTAAATCACGTTTGTCCTACCACTATTTCTGTATTAAGCAGCACTACAATCCTGAAAACTTTGTATATAATACGGGCACGCGTTTTTCTTTCATACTTTACAGTCGGGGTCAACAGTTTTATGAACCTTTGATTATAATCGAATTATTTAGATACTACGTTCTTTAACTGCGACGAAGGTGGATGCCTTAAACCTCAATATGTCTAAAAAGCCATGCTGTATTTTTATGGCACTTTATTATTCAACTTTCCCACATCCATTGGCAACTTTTTCCAAGCAATTCATTTTAGTGTGTGGAACTTGATGTGCTTTTACAAATAAATGCTATCGTGTTTGTTTAATTTTCCTTTTTGATGTCGAATATGTGTTGTACTCATACGTACGGGCCCCTTTTCTCGAGCCTTATGGGCGTCCCCCAACATGGGGACGGTACTGGAACCTTGGGCAACGAAAAATTACCTAAGCCTTAAAATTTAGAATAGCGAGTGTGGGCACGGCCGTAGGCCTGGAGCTCCCTTGAGGTCCTGCTCTCTGACGTCTCACCTCAGTTCCTTTTTCCGCATGGACGGTATCGGACCTTGCAACTAGGCGTTGACAACTTCTGCGTGTTCTGCTTACTCCCCATTCTTTTCTTTTTCAAATTTCTTCACCTCTCTTCGGAGCCTTGCCTCCCCTGGCACATGTCGGCAGTGGGAGGCTCCATGAGGTTCGCATCTTGCGATCGGTCGTTCCTGGCCTCGGACCCCCATGCGTTCTACCTTGAGTGCTTGGGGCCTGACCACTGCTGGGACGCTTGTGAGGCTTGCAGCTTCATCAGTCATCGTTCTTTGAAGAATCGACTTTCTTGCTGGATGGAGATCTTCTACACTTCACCTCCTGGTCATCTGAAGGACTTTGTGGACAAGACCTCACTTCCCGAGGAGGTAGGTCATTGTTCTCTAAGGCACCCCAGCCTGGAGAGTCCTTCCCTGTGAGCATATGGCCTTTTGGGTATCGTGCATGCAATGGATGGGGATGCACAAAAACTCTGACACCAAATAATCGAACCATCTCAGGAAGATGGCAAAGGTGCTGTTTTGTAAACAATGATTTGAAACACATAGTTACAACAGACATCAACGGACGTTCGCTCGAGCTCTCAGTTAATTTCTCATAAAAACATCCTTATATGCAAAAAATACATCAGATGTGACATCGTACTACGTGGCAAATAAAAAACCTACGAGGGATTGTGATACGTTCAAGGGGAACATAAAAGTATACTTCTATGACGGCTGGGATTGTGATTGGCAATCTACTGTCAGGTGGACAACCTATGTGTACCTCTAAAAACATGTCATCTTCAACACTGTTAAGTACACTGTATATCATTGGTCTTCAAACTATAAGGCCCTTTGTTATACGTCCCCCTATAATGGGTTAGCATGCTCGTGCCATGTCTGGAACATTCGGTTCACTTAGCAGCACGTAAGCTTAGACCCAGGTGCCAGGATGTGGACTTGACTTTACCTATCCACCCAATTAGCCCAACATCTCTCATCACCCATGCCTTCTGCCATGAAGATTGTCTTTGAACTTTGACTTGCAAAGTATTCTTGTCTCTGGGAATATATGGGAGTGCGAGCACTCATTATCGTTGTTCTAGGACTCCATGCTCCAGATGATTTCCATCCTTGACTCATGTGACAGGAGACCACAATTTATTCATTTTGCAGCATTTAAATGTCTTAAATTAATAAAACTTGGCACGCTGGATGTTCTTTCTTTGCAGCTTAACAAGGGATTATTAAGCTTCACACGTTCACTGCCTTCAAGAATAGATAACCGACCATGGCTGCTTCAACTTTGATACCAGGCCAGACAGTTCTCGCCTTTTCTCTCCATGGGTCCTGGCTTACTAAATTCTTGACACAGAGGTCCAGTTTCTATACAATGGTGGCTTCGCCTGCAGTCTATTAACTACATATAGCCAGCTTCTATGATTACTTAATCTACTTGCATTAAAGCATCTGTACAGTTATTGAACGGCTTGCATCTTCTGCAGTGCTTCGCAAATGTGCAATCTTCTTTTCGTATATGAAAGTTTACTTGATTCTTAACTTCATCATCAGTTTCTGTAAAATCCATGCATTCTCTTCAGCCAGTATTCTCAGTGCGTCACACCTGTCTTTCGTGATGTCACCAGCTCCTCTTTGTGCTCCTTTTCATATTTCTTCAGGGAGTTCCTCCCTCAGATTGTCATCTCTTCGGGGATACATTTAATGGGGTTTTCTCAGAGGATACCTTTTTTCAAACATTCGCCATGGTACGGCCACAACAGCTGGTGTTAAGCATGACACAATGTCAGACTTCCAAGTCCAGATCCCACGCATCATCAAGGCCAAAGCTGGCGGAATAGGCTTCGCCTACATTGCCGCCAAACTTTGGAATGCACTACCCACAAATATTAGAGCAGAAAACTCACTCCTTACCTTCTTAAGGAAATTCAAAACCTTGCTCTTCTCCTAACTCACAGTCTCCCCAGGCCCTCTCACATGCTTGTACTGTAATTTACAACTGTCTAATCATATGTAACTAAGAAATATGTCTGTAACAAGCACCACGATGCCCCCGGACTGTTGCGCGCTTTACAAATCTGAATAAATAAATATAGGGGGTAGGCATGCAGGATTTCCTGCAGAGGCATGTAACTACTCCTCTACACCGGTGCCTCTGGCTGGAAGGTGTCCCCAAACTCTAACACCGGTGGTAGGCCTGATGCCAGTAATGCTACCAGCTTCCTCGCTCAGGAGCCCAGGGGCTCTTCCGGGCAAACCACTGAGGAGTGCTCCAGCTCTGCTTTTTCTTCTGCCCCGGGGTGCAAGGGGCTTTCATGCTCTGGTTCCAGGCACAAGCCTGAGGCGCTGACCCATACAACTACCAGATCTGTGGCTTAGGGCAAAAGGCCACTCAGAGCCCACTCCTAGGTTGTGACACAGGAGGACAAATCGACTTCCAGCCTGTTGTCCGAGGGCCATAGGCCTACCAGAGCCCTCTCCGAGGTCTGCGCTTCTGCTTCAGGGTTGGGGCACAAACAGTCCTATGCTATGTCAGCACAGGGTGCAGGGCCTTTGTGTCCTCCTCCAGGGCATGGTGCAGGCTCCAAAATATTGGACAAGCACGTGGCTGACCCTGCATGGCCAGTGGACATTTTAGGTTCTGACATTAGGCCTCCAGCGGCCCCATCACCCTTGGAATGGACAGCACATGGTGGTTCCAGTCCTCTTCCTTCAGGTGGCAGTTCCTGGCCTCAGGGTTTGGGCGGTTGGTCCCCACAGGGCTATCTTTATGCCACCCAGTTGTTCGGATACCTTTCCAAGGTGCCCAGGCATATTGAGCAGCACAGAAGGCCCTACGTGTCAGAGGGCTGTGCTCCTTCTCACGACCCGACGGCATGCAAGGTTCATTGTAAGTGTTTTCTTCTGCTTATGCGATCTCAGCAGATGGCGGTATGGAGCTCATTAAAGAGGTGGTGCCCGGATGTTGCCTCTAAGGCCCACATCTTTGAGCCCTCCACCGGGGCTTCTGGTACCACAGCACATAACCGATCCGGGTTCCCCTCCTCCTCTGGCTCAGGTGCCCACTCCACTGCAACCAACGCCTCCACCCTTGCCACAGACACCCACTGCTTGTTCACGGGTGGACGAGGGAGGTGGGGGGTATTCATCTGGCTCTTCTGCAGCAGGACCTGGACTCTCTTCCGCCTGATACAAAGAGGGTGGAGGGATGCACTGGAAGACGATCCTTCCAAATCGGTCAAGCCTTTCAGGGCGTAGCTGAGTTTTTAGGTGTCCCCCATCTTGACCAGGCCTCCCAAGAGCCAGGGGTTCTGGTGGAGGCCTTGGCATTGTGCGCCATGGGCTGCTAGCATTACTCTGCAAAAAACATCCTCAAATTGGCAAAGAAGGTTTGGGAAAAGCCTCAGGACAACGCCCAGATAAACAAGGCGCTGGATGGCCGCTTAGCCTCCTGGAGTGGGAACCAGTCCTCGTAGCGTCGCATCCCCAACCCCACTCTTCAGTTGTTGCGGCTGCATCTTTATATTCAAATTCTTCTTTGTCTTCTTCTGCGGCTGGGGTCACCTCCCACTGTTTGTCTAAAGTGGACAAGGCACTCAAGTCTTTCAACAAGAGATGTTATCTCAACACGGTCTTAATCTACTCCAGGCTAACGGTGATGCCATCTTAGCTGCGGCGAACCAGAAATTGTGACATGGTATTGGGGACTTTCTTCCATGCTTATCTTTGGAGGGTCATGCCTTCTTCAAGACCGGTCTAGGTGCCTGCGGTTGCCCAGGATGTTATGGAGTCCATAGTCTTCCATATTGGCACAGCCTGCAGGGGGCTCTGCTTGGGTGTCGAGATGAGGCGAACGGCTTGGATGGCGAATGTTTTCCTCAGACGTGCAGGATAGGATCCTCAACCTCCCTTTCAAGGGATCAGATCTGTTGCACTCGTCAACAGATGATGAATTAACAAAAAAGACGTCTACTCAGACAGCGCAGTCCTTGGTAATCCTCACGAAGCCAGGGGCAGAAACCCTTTCCACAGAGACAGGGCAGGTAAGACTTCAAGCCCCACTCTTTTGGTGTCTTCAAGGGGTTTCATGACCATAGAACTCGCCAACTGAACAGGTCACCCAGTGAGCATAGGAGGAAGCACCAGAGGACATTGCAGGGCTTTTTTCGCCCCCCTCCTCCACTCCTGCTTCTGAAGGCAAAAAGCAATGATGCTATGGTCAGGGACCATAGTTCTCCTGTGGGGGGCTGGCTGGCTCTCTTTATGAGCACCTAGACGCACTCTTTCAAGAATCCCTGGTTTCTGTCAGTAGTCCCCACGAGGTTCAGTCTCCCTCTTCCTTCCCCACTCCTTCTCCTCTGTTGCAGATAGGGTTGCCTGCACTTCTGCGAGAGATCCTGCTCCTCTTGAACATGCAGGCGGTGTAACACGGTGCCTCTTCCAGACAGGGTATTATCCCAGGATTTTTGCAGTGTTCAAGAACAGCCAACGCGGGCCTGAGGGTTGTCCCGGACTTTTGATTCCTCAAATTGTCTTTACCCCTTGAACTCTTCAAGATGATAACTCCTGCTCACATTGAGGAATCGCTGTGCGCAGGGGACTGGATGTGTTCCTTAGACCTCAAAGATCTGTACCTACACATTGCCATCTTCCAACCGCACCGGAAATTCCTGCAGTTCACGATTATGTCACATCACTTCCAAAATAGAGTGCTGCCATTAAGCCTCGATTCAGCCCTTTGTGTGTTCACAAAGCTCATGAACATAGTGGTGAGCCTTCTGGGCTTGCAGGGGCACCACCTACACCCTTATGTGTATGAGTGGCTGGTAAAGGCCATCTGTCTGGAGGGGCCATTCACTCCTGTCACCGGCTAGCGGATGTACTGCACCAACTGAGTTTTTCCCTCAACCAGCGGAGGTCGCAGTTAAGCACCTCCCCAGGATCTTGTGTTCCTCAAAGTCAGGTGGGACACGACCATTCAGAGGGTTTTCCCACTGCCTCCAGGCTGCTGTCCCTCCAGAGGGCAGTTTGCCACTTTCTGGCCAACTCAACTACCTCAGCGTGGTGGTTTAAACACCTGCTCGGTCTCATAGCTTCATGTGTGCTCACGGTGGAGCATGCCAGACTCAAGATTAGGTGCCTCCAGCTCCAGCTGTCGTCCAAATGGGATCAGGAAACATGGGCGCAGTCGGATAAACTGTTGTTCGCCCGGGCCTTTTTCCGGATCAGCACTGCTGGCTCCTCGATAGTAATGTGGTGGTGGGAGCCCCCTTCTCTCAGTCAGAGCCAACCCTTGTGTTGAGGATGGACTCCTCCCACCTGGCTGGAGGGCAACACTGGATGGCAAGTCTATTCATGATTCATGGTGGAGGCCCTCCTTTATATACATTTTCTGGAGCTCAGAGTGGTGGGCCTGGCTCTCAGGGCGTTCTTGCCTGTCATCGGGGGTAAGGTGGATCAGGTGAGGACCGACAACTTGACAACAATGTTCTACTTGAACAAACAGGGGGGTCCCGGTCTCCCCTGCTTTGCATGGAAGCAGTGTCCATCTGAGAGTGGGCTTTGTCGGAGGGGATCTGGATCCCTGCGGTTCATCTCCCAAGGGACAGCAATGAAGAGGCAGGCAATTTCAACTGCTGGGGTACAGCACCTATGAGTGGGAAGTACACACCAACTCCTTGTTACTCTCTTCCAGAAGTGGGGGTTTCCGGACTAGGACTTATTTGCTTTTCCTCAGAACTCCAAATGCCCCCTCTTTGCATCATGAGTGGGTCGGGGACAGGGGTCTCTTGGGAATGTGTTCCAGCTTTGTTGGGACAGCCACAGGTGCTACGCTTTTCCTCCTTCTCCTCCATTGCTACAGCATACCTTCTGCAAATTTCAAGCCTTGGTTGGCTGCAGACTTATCCTGATAGCCCCCCACTGGACTGCGAGAGTATGGTTCTGAGACCTGAACTATCTCTGGTCACAGGGGCCAGCCCATATTCTGATCCCCAATAGGGGCTTTCTCACTCAGCTGCATGGGGCAGTTGAACACCAGACCCAGTCAAACTGGCACTCTAGGCCTGGTGCCTGATCAGCTAAAGCTTCATCCTTCACTGTTCTCTGAAAGTAATTGGGAGACCATACATATAAAACTGAGATCTTCCCAATCGGTACCCCTGCTCCCTTCTTCTTTCCTTCACTCTGACCTTCCTCCTTGGGCTCTCCCCCTGCTCCTTCTTCTGCAGCCAGAAACATTGGAGTCATCTTCAACTCCTCTGTCCTTCCTCCCTCACACTCAAGACATTGCCAAGAAGTTACACTTTCAGCTCTTGCTTCTCAAAGAAATTCTACCTTTTCTCACTTTCCCCCAGAGGCTCAATGTTACCCAAGCCCTGGTTCTCTCTAGTCTTGACTATTGCAATAACCTCCTTCTGAATCTACCTTCTTCGCTCTGTGATCCCTCCAGCTATTCCAGTATAGGGCAGCGAGACGTATCCATGGCCTTAAGCCCAGAGACTGCATCTCTCCTGCCCTAAACAGTCTTCACTGTCTCCTAGTTACTGAACAGATTCAATTCAAATCCCTCTGCATCATCCACAAGGCTGTCTGGGTCTGGAGACCTCACTATCTTCAACTTTATCTTACTAAATACTCTCCCTCTGGCCCACGACATTCCTCTGGCACCAACGCTTTGTGTGTAAAGCGTTTCGCTAAACAGTGAAACGTTCTCCTTCCCTCCTCTGCTAATCCCACAGTTGCTGTGATTGGTATCCGGGGCCCTTATGCATCCTGGGGGGCCCCTGACCTCCCACACCCAATCGCCTCAGCTCCTGTCCACCCTCAGCACTTGGCATGGAACAAGTACCTCCCTGGAGATTCATATTTACAACTGTAAGAAAGGCATGGTTATCAGAAGCACGACAGACACAAGGAGGACAATCCAAGGGTGTTTATTGAACAGTATATGGCTGAGAAAAACACCTAATCTAAACCTAAATCTAAAATGGGAGCAAGCTACAACCATCAAAGTAAATTAAACTCTGTCTTAGTGGTGTTGTGTCAAAACACAATGGCCTATACTAAAAGAAACTATTGCCAGATACTTACTCTATATAACAAAAGGGTGCGGGACAATGATATGTATAACAAAAGAGTGTAATGCAAACTAAAATGTCCAAAAGCATTTTGGTAGGTCAGAACGGTTGAACTAATACACTCCCTTCCCCACGTTGTATCACGGGAAAAGGCGGAACAGTGGCATGACTGTGAACACCCCTTGAGTCTATAGGCATCAGGATGCAATTTCTTCCCAAAAGTCAAGATCCCTTGAATCAATGTCCTTTGCCTGACAGCGCAATACTTTTCCCAAGCTCTCACCATGCGCGATTCCCCTCATCTGCGGCTTTCTTGTGATACTTCTTCATTGGGTTCACCTTCGTCTTTACCTCACTGTTCAGTCACTTTATCAAAATGCGGGATTCACCTTCCCTTGCTTTCACTTGGCATCCCTCCGTCGGGTTCACTGTAGCCTTCAAATCACAGTTCAGTTAGCTTTATCATTTCTACTAGCTTCTAGCATTCAAAAACTCTTAATGTCTTTTTAAACAAACAGTTGGTTCACTCAGGTACCCCTCCTCTGGGCTCAGACCTTCCTCTGAGGCAGTTCTGGCTTCCCTTAATAAGGTGCTAGCCTTCAAACCGCCAGCATCACATTTGTTTCTTTGCAATCTTTCATGCTTTCACTTTTACATACTTGCAAGTTCGATACAGAAACTTCCGATAGACGATCGCATCTCACTGGGCCACCCTGTTATATTGTAGCAAGTACGTTGACTTTTCACAATCCAGCTTCTCTTTCTCATTGCTGCCGGCCTACATGCACCCCACAGTACTGGATACAGTTCAAAGGTTTATACTGGCATCCTCTCCCAAGGACTTCTGGTATCTGCAGTTGCTTTCACTTCTTGTCAAAGATATTCAACTGGCGGCTTCTCTCACATGCACAATCTCGGCATTCTTCATTCTTGCTACAATGTGCTTTTGCTCGCGGTTTCTCGCCAACCTAACAAGCACTTCAAATGTTAATGTCCTTTTCATACACTATCACAAGCTAGCCTCTCCTTTCACTCACCAGCAGCGGCTGATACAATTTATCAAGACCTTCTGTTCAGTCAAGGCTTTTGGCCCAGCGCGGCCTCCTTTCAAGTCCTCACGCTACACTTGAAGGAGGTACCGCCGTGAACTTCTGCAGTGGCAGGGAGTAGCCCCCTTGGAATTCTGTAGCGACTTTCACCTCGCAGCTGGTTTCGGTCCTTAAGAGTTAACATGACATCAGACTGACTGCAATCTGCATGAAAATTGTTAGAAATCAGTCTTCCCATTAAGACTGCTTTCACATTTTCCTCAAGAATACCTATACGCATCTTAGTAAGTATTTCTGCAGATTGTTTCATATTAATTGTAAGTTCCTGGAATTCAAAACAATTCCAATGGTTAACATGATCAATACTTCCTATACTTTTTGGACTATCCTTAGATTGCAGCATTTTGAAAACTGGTTGACCTTTCACAGGAGTTAATTGTAACAAGTCTCCAAAAACAAGTACATGTTTACCTCCAAACAAAACGTTGTAGTCAGTCTTCAAAACCACTTGCATTCGCAAGTGAATGAAAGCTAGCATCAAGTTAGACACTAAACTTACTTCCTCTACAATCAAGCTATTTTATTTTCTAAGAACCTTTTCCTAATTCTTGTGCTGCACTTAATACAAGTTTTTGATACTCTAGTTTGTTGTCATGCTCCACCGGTAGCATCAACAGACAATGTAAAGTAACACCTCCTACATTAAATGCTGCTAAACCTGTTGGAGCAGTTATAATGCATGATAAAGAAGAATCTGTTTCATTTTGGATCGTAGCTCTTTTTGCATGAATTAAAGAAGATTTTCCTGTTCCCGTTTGTCCACTGACATACAACAATACATGTTTGTATTGCACACAAGAACATTAACGCTTGTCATGATGTAAACCATGTAAGAACCTATCTTTAATTTTATAACAAACTTCCTTTTGCTCTACATTAAGTTTACAAATAATTTCATCACAATTCACTTCTGCAACTTTAGTTTCTTGCATTGCACTTTCTACTTCCTCCATGGCGAGCTCAACATCAGTTTGAATATTTTGCTCACCAAGCGCATTTTGACTTCCTACTGCAGAATCTTGACTTCCCTCAGGAGTCTCTTTTGCCAACTCAACTGCCAAAAGTTCTACTTGATGTAGTTCTTTCTCCAGTAACTCCAAGTACTGCTCACATTTTGGATATTTAATTAAGCTTTTTTTTTAGCAAAACATTATTTTTCAAAAGTTTCAAAACTTCCAAGCAAATCACACTGCACACCGTGTGAAGAACAACTGCAAAAGCCAAAAATAAAATAATTCCTTTTTCTCTGCAGTTTGGCAAGACAGTTTCATGTGGGTAATGAGACTTGCCTTCTCATTTCTCACTAGACAACCACTACATCCATGTACTTTAAACCATCCTCTGTCACTGTTTGCTTCAACATTTCGATAGGAGTAGCGTTGTGCTAAGTAATATAAACAAAGATCCTACAACATTTCAGATCGATTTGGAAAATATGTATCAATCAAGTTGTTTTTCAAAACCTCTGTACTGTCAGGTACTGTTTCAGCTAACTGCTCAATTTCACTCAAAGGCTTCAATACCCGATTTCTAGTACTAGCTGGTCCAAGACTTAACCAAACTACATTAATGCTATGTCCATAAAGAGGCAAACTAGTGAGCCAATCTGCAGCTTTGTAGTTATCACACTCTCTATGTGAAACCATCTTCAAACCAAAGCTTAGAAGTTTCTGACTAAGAACTTTATCTGCTGATAAATCTGCCCATACTTTGACTGCATTGCTCTTTTCAGCTTTTGTCATGCATGCAATAACATAATGGGCAACAACTGTTGAATCAACAGCAATAAACTGCACATCAGTATTTGCATTCCATGGCTGAGCAATGACAGGATTGTAATAATTAATTAATTGCCATTCCTTACTTCTTTTAAATGACATGCATTTCTTGGTGACTTACTTGTTACATGGTGTCGAGCAGATGACATTAAACTATTCCCTCGACCAATTGGTGTCACAGGGCTTGGAGCGCCAAGTGTATTACTTGTCTTTATTTTAGTATTTTCTCTGACAGTACTTTCCACATGAGTGCTTTTGAAATGTTTCCACCTTGTTCTGTAGATCAGCATTCACATGCTGAGCTGGAATGGAACAAGTAACACATTTTTCAATGTACTTGATCACACAGCCATCACTTTCTGTACCAAACTCAGGAGCATCTTTCATCCACAACAGCACATGTATATGTGGGGCCCCAAGTGCCTCATACTCTTTCCTCCAAAAGAAATGTTCCTCAGTACCTAGTGGACCTTTTTTTATTACATATAATGTGTAACATGGCTAAAAAACTGTGATGAAAAAAATGTGACACGCTTGCAGGATCCATAGAACACAATGCTCCTGGTGTCATGTGTTCTATATTTTCTTTCTGTGGATTACTTTCACAAATCCGCTCTGCAAGATCATCCTAACCATACTCAGCGCAACTCAAAGTCACAAACCAAGATGGGGATCCCAAGTTTCTTATCATGCATCTAAACTCAGAGTGTTTCCTATATTAATATTCTTTAGTTCCTCTCATTGTAGCTAGTATAATCGTATGTTTACCCTCTAAATGTTCATTTTTTTCTTTAATTGTTGCAGCATCTCGCATGCAAAAAGTTTTTGAAATCTAGTTCCAGTCTGAAGTGTATGAGCAACAGCATAACATAATGTTGAAAATTCACTTTCATACAATAAGTGAAAAATATATTAACATTGGTGCGGAATCATGAATCTTCAGAATACATTCTTGTACATTGATATTCTGAAGCCGAGATTCACACCTTCCAATCATCCACTCTCCCTCATGTACTAGTTGGAAAAAGCATTGGGAAACAACAGGCTTCTAATGTCTTTTCCCAGATACTGATTAGTGCACCTTTCGTTGTTTTCATTTGATACAATTTGATACAATTCTAAACTGTCACCCATGAATTCACGTGAGTGTAAGGGGATAGTGTAATGTTCATACAAACCATTCCCTTCTGCAACAGATAGATGCTGAAACTGACCTTCACTGCTTTTGTTTGTTTAGTCAATACCAAGCATAGACCGGTCTGGTACAGTCAGACTGCCTTTGTATAAATCATTGTGCCCCAATATAAACATCAATGTGTTTTTCACTTTTTCAGTATCTATAAGCTGTTGCCAAATGCTGTTATCTGTAAGTGGCAACACCATTTACTAAAACAAACAAAGAATCTGCAATGTCACGCTTCACTCCTAGAGTGTTCACATTTTCTTCCAAATCAAGAGGTAAATACACAACTTTGCCTCTCACACCTTTCACTAATGATTTCTTAGGCAGATTGGACATCTTGTTGGCAATCTAACAATAACTTGGAAAGGATGAACAATTTGCAATGCAATCGCTTCAAACATGTTCAACATTTGAAGCACAGATGGGATATCAGGCACTACCATTTCATTCAAAAAACTTCTTGGAGGATTATTTCTTTGATTATTGAACCCAACATGGTGTCTACAAACATAAAGTGCCTCTTGTGTCAAATCGTTCTACAAACAAATAAAGATAAAGTTCTTTCCAAACATATTCTACAGTGTGTTTAATTTTCTCCTTATTTTACACTAGTTGCACTTGAGACTTATAAAAAGTGTGTCGACAAGATACGCAAACAATGTCAGTTCTTTCAGTAGAAACAACTCAAACTTTGCAATACTTCTTTTATACAGTGGAAAAATCTGATCCTTTGAAAGCATACGATCATCATTTCCACTTCCTGTAAGTGTTTCATCCACATACACATTTAAATGCATCATATTTGTCATTTGCATTGTAGAAACTAAACTTTCTACAGTTTCAGTCAAAGGTATTTGATTTAAAACTGCAAGAGACATACTTGGTGTTTTGCACTCAGACAGTTTAACTACAAGGTATCTCGTTTTTGTACGATGTGCAGTGTGAGAAACCTCAGGGTGTCTGACTGTCTGAACCCCGGGGATCTCTTGCTCAGGTGGCCAGGGCATGTCCATCGTCCTTGATCCAGACCATGGGGGTGGACAAGTGCCGGAGGATCACCTGGGTGAGGGGTCCTCGGGGAGTGGGGGTGAGACATCTGATGGCGAGACACAGTATTCCCCCTTATCAGACACTTCCTGCACCTTTTCAAGTTGATATGAATCCTGTCCTGTTACCCCCTCCCCAATTCCAACAGGTACCAACATTAAAGGGAGGCGTAGGAGAAGAAATATATCCCTATCTAACATCCCCACCGTCACTATGGGACATTATCATCTAAAACAAATTCACCTACAACCATACATCTACCCCATTCACCCTAGAAACACTTAGAGAAGTTTCCCTCCATCATTAGGGAAAACTTTTACTCCCATAGTTCCTCCCCATTGCCTTCTTTCAAAACGACTGGGACGAAGAAGAAGAGGAACAGAGCTATGAAGATTGACCATAAGAACCAATGTACTATAAATTCCTACGGGCAGTCTCCATCTTGTCCCATTAACGAGGACAGGTCGAATCAGGCCTCCCTTTTCAACCACCCACACCTGAAACTGGTTAAACCTCCCTACCAGTGTAAAAAGCAGAGCACAGGAACACAATCTGAGCGAGCTGGGGATGCTGGAGGATGCAGAGAATACAGAGAGAGACCATTTGAGCTGGAACGAACCGGAAAGACCTGGAGGAAGGAGGACTACCCAAACACTGAACCTGAGTGCACAAGTGGGACTGCAGTGTGGAGAGGAAGCAATAGCCCCAGGAAGCCAGACCAGCCAAAGCTGGTGTTGCCTGGCAATACTCACTCCAGAGTTCCTTCCCTGGGTGAAACAAGAAGACCCAGGCCTTTGAGGGGCAGCTGGTAAGACTGTGCCCTCACAACAACATCTCCTTGGGATCCAGCTGCTCCCAAAATGAGGGAAATGCCATTTTGGGGGAGCTAGCATAGGAGGAGCAAAAAGACTGAGGTGTATTCTGCGATATGAAGTCCATACCTTTAAACTTGTGAAATAAGAAGCAAAGCCTGTGAATCCTGCATTTGACGATTGTGATATATGCCGTCCTCCTGCACTAGAGCAAGTCGGGGAGGTTAAGCAGATGCCCCGGCATCGGCCTTGGCTTCTAGATTAAAGCCGCAAACGGAGCCAGTGAGTTGAAGAAAACATAAGCAAGACCGGGCAGTGTGCAAGAAATATGAAACAGTGACGTTTTGAGAATACAGCAAGAGTGTGAATGGATAGAGTGGTCACGCACGTTGGAGGTGCCCAGTCAAAGGTCTCTGTCTGAAGCGTGCCATATCTTCGAAATTAAAGTGATAAAAGGAAAGTGAAAGAATTAAAAGTGGTCAACCAAGGGTCAAGTAAAGTCCTACGCAGTCGAAAGACTTCGATATTTGTGAGTCAAAACAGTGGAGAAGAGTGAGCGACAACAGATCCAAGCCCGGCTGAGGGAGGCCCATGGTGAAATATACATATTGAAAGACTAACAATTGGTGAGAGGGTCGAAGCCCAGATGAGGGAGACCCAGGGTGAACAGTACACCCAAAGACTTTGTGAAAGTGAGAATCTTAACCAGAAAGAACCTTTGGTGTTTGTTTTGTTACTCCAGGCATTCTTTGACCCACAGACTTTTATTGGAAAAGAGACTTTGTCGCTGAAGGCCCTGATATTTGTGTTTTGACCTGCATTCTTCTGCTAAGAGAAACCAGAATGTGTTCGAAGCTCGAGTGTACCACCTTGTCCCGTGCTGCAAAACGTTGTGAAGGGAAGCCAAGTATTCAGTTATCCTGACATTGTTGTTTGAAGACTTTTCTTTTGCATACAACATTTTCCCACACCATTTGTTATTAGAGGTATTCTAACATATTAATGGGCACTAGCTATGGTCTTTAGCCATGGCCACTGACTACAGCTTTCAACGTTGCCCACTGTATATTTTAAAACAGTGATGGGCTGCTAGGCATTGCTTTTAACCATGCACATTGGTATTTTTGAATACTAACCAACCACTAGTTATGCCCTTTGGTACTGACGAGTGACCCCAGCCTTTGTCATGGCCAAGTCCACTGCCTAAATTGTTATTAAGTTAATCAAACATTTCAGGAGCTAATTTATAAATGATGTTATGTCTAATTCCATTATTGATGTAATCAGTTATATTCAATGTAATTCGTTTTGTCACCAGTGATGGCATCAGTGATGTGATTTGTAATGTCATCAATGTTCCCATACAACATGTAATTAGTAATATCATCAGTGATGTGATCTGTGATGTCATCATTGTGGTCATAGGCTGTGCAACAGGTGGCACAATGTTAAGGTGGCTTTCGCTGAATTTCAGGGGTTTTGTTGCTTTAAGTTATCACATTAACATCCCTGCAACTCGTTTTTTCCTTAAATTTCAAAGGTTTTGTTACTATGTATTGCTCACCTTAACGTCCCTGCAACTCGTTTTTTTGTGAATTTCAAGGGTTTTGTAATTAGATTTGTAGATCGCTTCCAGACCACTAGCATGGTCTTCGGCCATGGCCATTGGTGCCCACTGTCCATTTTAAAATGCAACCAGACCACTAGCCATGGCCTCCGGATTCCAGGCTTTGAGAACTCACAATGTTTTTGGGCCACATACTTTCGTTAAGCAGCATGCTTCAAGCGGTACACCCCTTTTCAGCACCGTCATTTTGCCGCACACCAATTTGGCGCAGCCATTCTGCTGCAGCACCCATTTTGGTGCACCCTTTTTGGTACAAAACCTTTTCCGGCGCCATTATTTTGGCACAAGGAATGTTTGGACATGGCTGACATTGCAGCCATGTCTAAATGCCCTCATGCCAAATAAGATCACAGGTCTGCACTGCAACAAACGTCGCAACCTCCCAGTTGCATTGCTTTTCTTTTAATTAGATTAAATGAGTTAAATAATTAAATAACATACAGCCTTGAACCCTAGTCTATCTGAGTTCAAAGCCCAGCATTTAGCCACTAGGCCACATCGGCTTGCTGCTTCAAAGGGCATACATTTCATACTTTGCCTGTAATTTAATATGTTCAATGATAAAAGGGTAGGTATGAAACTTGTGAGAATCCAAACAATAACATCATTGTAGCATAATGGTTAAGTGTTGCATCTCGAACTCTGCAGGCCAGGGTTCTCCAATGGCATTGTTCAGTATAAATGTGATTTTTTTTAATTTCATTTTTTCTGTTTTATAATGTTGCCCAGAGACAGTGTAGTTCTCTTTTTCAATATATATGTGCAGTGTAAGGGGGAATGTGTGGTGTGAGGGTGTGCATGTCACCTGAGAGGGTGTGCATGTAATGTGTGTGTGTTTGATGTGAGCGTGCATACATGGTGTGAAGGTGTGTGTGAGTAAAGTATTGTGCGTGCAGTGTGTATTTGCTCCGTGATGGCGAGTGTTAGTGTGTGCGCACGCATGTGCACCCATGTGTGTGTATGTGAGCATTGTGACACATCAAGGGTGAGTTTTCAGTGTGTGTGTGTGTGTGTGTGTGTGTGTGTGTGTGCGTGTGCGTGTGTATGTGCATGTCTCCATGTAATTCGGAAGATGCCCATCCAGTTCTTGTTTGTTTTGCATTTTGAGACTTGTAGTTTTGTTTTGTCGATCAGGTGTCCTGTACTACAAGTCCCAAAATGCAAAGTAAAAAGGAAATTTGAATGATCATCTTCCCAATAACAAGGGGCATGTAGCATATAACAATACATACAACACATGTAATTTGGCTATATTCATGATTTCTCCTGCACCTCTTTTGTTTGGGTTGAATGACAGCAGGGGATCTGTAAGTTGGTGAAGGAGGAGGTACGTAGTGTACAATCAGAGGAGGGGAAAAAAGTAAAACACATTTTTTTCAGCTGAGGAAAGTGAGAATAAGGGGCTGGAGAGGAGTGGTGTGTACGTTTTCAAAGTCTAAAACTAGCACAGTATATTAAGGGAATAATGGGACTATGTGGTAAGCCCCTCCCCTGAGCTGCAAAGAAAGTCTTGTTTGCGCTGGCTCACATGCAAATTATTAACCTATAGGTAGTGCATCTCAAAAGACCTTCTTAAAATCATGCAGTGATTGGGTGAACTTTTCCATGAAGGAGGCCACATGAATCAAAGGCATACCTGTTAAGACTACATAGTCCAGAATACAGTACAATTTGTTTACCAAAATATACTGTTTTAAATTTTGTTTAAAAAAAAAAAGCCTTGAACCCTGGTCTGCCAGAGTTCAAGGACCAGCATTCAACCACTACAACACAATTGCTTAGTGCTTCATGGTGCATACATTTCATACTTAACCTTTTACAGTTGGACATATGAAACTGTAGGCTAAGTATGAAACCTGTGAGAATCCAAACAAGAATATCATTTCAGCATAATGGTTAAGTGCTGCGTCTCGAACTTCTGCAGGCCAGGGTTCTTAAAGGCAGCGTTCAGCACAAATGTGTTTTTATTTAGTTATTTAAGTTAAATAATGTTGCCCAGAGACAGAGTAATACATGTTCAATTCTGTTTATTAATCTTGCAGTAAATAAATGTTTTTCACGTTCAATCCATATTACAAAATGCAAAGTGCCTGCAGGTTCATGGCAATTGAGACCTCTCGTGGCAAAACATCCATGCGCCGAGAGGTACAAAATGCGAAGTGCCTCCAGGTTCATGCTGTGCCAATTGCAACCTGTTGCACCAAGACATCCTTGCACCGAGAAGTCCCTGTGTCCAACTGGCTGCATCTAACTGGGCGTGACCAAATGGGACCTGCAGCGAAACAGTCACACCATAGCGGCATGTGCCTAACTGGCCGCACCAAAGTGTCCTGTCCTGTGCTCCAAGCCCCTTGTTTTCTGGCCAGTCTCTTGGTGACTGTTGTGATACATCACACAACCCCAACTAACCAAATTTAAGCAGCACAGAAACGGGAAAAAAATGACTGACTGCAAGAATAACATATGCCCAGGTACTTTCGGCACCCATAGCAACAATCAAAAGCTGGCACCCATGAATATACGCACAGTACTGCTTAGCTTCAAAGTGAGTAAGGGACCGGCACCTTCAGGCCATGTTGCTCTCTGTGGTCTTGTAAATTTGCCTTACTTATTAGGCACCAACGCCTGAGGGGGCTGGCCTTTTCCTCATTTTGAAGCTAAGCTGGGTTGGTCCTGGTTAAAACATGGAAGGGTGACCCGGGTCACTAGTGCTTTTTCATCTCAATGTCACTGTAGCTGTAAAAATATCTATTTCTTTTTATGATGTATAAAAGATTGCAGGCTTTGAGAACTCCCAATGTTTTTAGTCAACGCCCTGTGCGATTAAATTATTTGCTTAGGATTCCACACTTTGGTTAAGCAGCGTGCTACAAGCCCTTGTTTTATGGCCAGTCTCGTGGTGACTGTTGTCATACATCAAACAACCCCAACTAACCACATTTAAGCAGCACGTAAAAGGGAAACAAATGACTAGATGCAAAATAACATATGCTCGTGTACTTTTGCCCCCATAGCTAAAATCAAAAGCTGGCACCCATGAATATATGCACAGTAAGTGAACATATATCATTAAGTGAAATATACAAATGTAGTTCAATTGACCTACTCCTTAGATGAAAGTGTGCAAGACAAAATAGCATTGGACTTTAAAAAAAAGTAATGAACACCAGAAAAATAACCCGAGAGAGGAAATGTTCCAATAAATATGCTGGCAAAGTATAAAAATTGCTCACCTTTTAAACCCAGCAATCTGTCGTAAAATATTCCCTGGAAAACTAAATCCCAATACGAAACAAGTGATTGTGGTTTTGTGAGTAAGCGCCTGCACTGTGAACATGACAACCTGAGTAAAATCAGGGTAGCAAAATACTTGAGCAAGCTTGCCAACCTCAAAAAAACCCAAGGGGTTGCGTCCGCCCTCTGAAAAAAAGCTACACTGTCCACCCACATGGGTCCTTTTGTGGGATTTTGTTTTCCAGGGAATGTTTCACTACAAATTGGTGGGTTTAAAAGGTGAGTACCTTTTATACTTAAAAGAAAAGTTAGAAACGGAAAGGGAGTGGAGTAGCTTCCGGTCTGTGTAGTGAAAGTAACAATGGCGCCCCACCCTGGATCCGACCTCTTCCGCAATAATATCACAAGTTTAAGCAACTGACAGTGGCTCGAGCTTGGCAATTGTCACTGTGGTCTGTGCGGCTCACTTCCCTCTCCCACCTCTGTTCTCCCGTGATCTGTGTTGAGTTCCCATGACACAGTGGTTT
The DNA here is from genome assembly GCF_040938575.1 of Ambystoma mexicanum. Lineage (NCBI taxonomy): Eukaryota > Metazoa > Chordata > Amphibia > Caudata > Ambystomatidae > Ambystoma > Ambystoma mexicanum. The sequence goes on from NC_090936.1 coordinate 808,058,472, forward strand.
GAATTCCTGTGATGAAGACGTTTTTGAACATCTATACATCGAAAAAAAACGGTTGGGCCTAGAAATTGCTTGGAACCCTGACTTCTGGACTAAAGATGTGTTTATGAAATCTTACATTGTGAATTATGTTTTGTTTTTGTGCAATGTTATTATTGATTGTGGCTGAGTTCTTGATGGTGTGATTGGTATGATTGAGTATATTGTTTGTATAAATTGACACATTAGGTGTTTGCTTGATTTTTTTAACTTTTCTTTGTTAGTAGTGGGAAGTTCTTTGGGTTTTGACTTTGCTTTTGAAGTAATTGTATAATTAATTTTCTACTTTCTTCAAATGAAGTACTTTTGTCAGGATAGCTCAACATCTTCTCTTGGTAATGTCACAGTTTATCAGACAAATGATAAGATTAATATGTTCTTTGATTCAACAAAGGTCTTTCCACCGCTCCTTTTTGCCACAAATATACGTCATCAAATCTTCTTCTTTCCTGGTATACTCGCCTGCCAGGAAGAAAACTCCTACCACTACAATGAAACTTGTCTGCAATATTGATTCTGAGATTCTCCACATGAATGTCTCTTGGAAGGAGCACTGAACAATAACTGCCTTTTCTTATAGTCTCTTGACTCTTGGTAATGCATATTCCAGTTTTCTCCAAATTAAGAACTTGACATAGAAGAGGTATTGTCATAGTGTCTCTTAACTGCTTCTTGGCAGCCTCTTGAATGTTGGCAGTTTGGGTTACAATTTTCCCCAGTTGATATCCCAAAAAGGCAGAGTTGCACCCTTGTCACCTCTGTATGGTTTCACAGTCTCTTGTCTGTTGGCAAAGCTGGTTATAAGCTTTCCCCAATTGTAGTCCCCTATAAGGGAACTTATACTCTTGCCACTTGTGCTCTGTTTGTTTAGTTGTTCAGTATTCACAATTATTAGGTTTCTGCTTCATTTCTATATTGGTTTGATATTCAAAATGATTAAGCTTCAGGCTAATTTTTTTTTAATTGTTTGGTATTCAGAATAATTAGGTTTTAACAACTTTCATATGTGGAGTGCCTCAGGGTAGGTTTTTGCATCTAGCCAACTCACCGGCTTTCTTCCGCAGCTTCTCCTCACAGTCTGGTGTTGCGGCAGTCCTCTGGCATTCTGCCCATTCTCTCTCCTGCTTCCGTGTACCTTTGGTTAGCTTTGTGTCAGTCTCCTGGAGCTCTGACCGCTCTGTTGATCTTCCGCGGCTTATTTCTCACCGACGTGCTGTATGCTGAGTTGGGAGCCTGTCTCCTCGCCAGCTGGGTTCCTCCACTCGCCTGCTCGTCCACTGCAATGCAACTCGCCTTCAATTTCTGTGACAGCATCAACTGGCGTTCTCCTCTGTGGAACAGTTCCTTCACCTCAGACAGCCTCTGCTTCAGCTACACCTTCTCCAACTTCTTTTTTTTTTTAAACTCTTTTTATTAGTGGTCACAAAAGATACGCAGCATTTATCACATCATTTTCACAGCATACAAGTACATAGTATATATCTCGTTTGAATGTTCATGATTACATAGTCTCATCTTCCTCCGAAATCATATCACATAAGTACATCCTGAAGGGGCCCCAGATGTCTTTGGGCCTGCTCGTAGTTGGGCGGGTAAGAACAAACTGTTCTTCTGTTTCATTTACATATGTTAATTCTCGAAGGAACTGTTTCATGTTGGGTGGGGCAGCACTCTTCCAATTTCGCAAAATGCATTTCTTGGCTACCACACATGAGATGTTAAACAGTCTCCTGATTTTTTCAGAGCATTTGCCTATGTCACCAAACAGGTATTTCTGTGGCCTGTGTGATTTCCTCCAACATCTCTGCCACCTCTCTCCAGAAGTCTGCAACCACCGGACAACCCCAGTACATGTGGAACGCTCCCGCCTGCAGTGCCCCACACTTAGGACATTCACCCAGGCCCGCCCGCGTGAACTTGGCTATTTTGGCTGGAGTGTAGTGTAGTCTGTTTAGAATCCTAAATTGGATCAAGCGTAAGCCAGCGTTCAAGGACACCTTTTTGGTAAGTGAGCAGTATCTGTCCCAGGTCTTATCGTCAAGGGGGGTCTGCAGATCTCTTTCCCATTTGTCTCTGACCTGGTTCGTCGTGGGAGAGTGTGCCTGGACAGCTGTATACAGTTTGGAGATCCCCAGGCTGCCCCAGCCGTTATAAGCTGTATACATGGATGTGTGGGGGGCTCATCTGGGAAGAGTGGCCAGTGCTTCTGAAAAGCTGATCGCATGCGATAGTATTGCAGTGTTTTGAGTGGTCCACCTCTCAGCACCCTCAGTGTGTCTTGCAGGGTCGTAAATTTCCTGTCAATAAACATATCACCCAGCTTCATTTCCTCATTGGGATCCCAGGCTTCCCGCAGGTTACAGTCGTGTGTTGGAGGTATGCCCGGGTAATTCCAGAGGGAGACCTCTGTGTTATAGGGGCTTTCCACTCCCAGACTTTTAAATATCGCCTTCCATGCCCCAACCGTACAGCTCTCTGGGTTATAATCACATGTGTCTCTATAATGCGTATCGAAAATTACAGACTTTATACTCGTGGGGTGTGTGGTGTATTCTTCTATCCACGTGTGAGGGGGCCTTCAGTCTCTCCATACCAGTGTCTCACGAACTGGGCTTGGGCAACATACTACTACAGTTCCAAATCAGGCGCCGCTATGCCACCAGAGGAGTATGGTTCAGTCATTTCTTCCCATCCTATCATTGCAGTCTTACTGTTCCACAAAAAAAGTTACCACCATGGATCGGAGCCTAGCAAAGAAGGGTCATCCCGGCCATATAGGGATATTGACAAAAAAATATAGCAGTTTGGGCAAGATTATCATTTTAAGGACTGCGACTCTACCATGCAGTGAGATCGGGAGTCGTCCCCACATCGACAATACCTAGGGTGTGTAGTGTGCTCTCATAATTATCTGTGTATAGTGTATGTCTGTCCCTAGAGACCAGTATTCCCAGGTATCTAATGCTTTGTTCAGACCATTTGAGTCCAGCTAAATTATCTGGACATTTGGTTGCCGGAGTAAGCGGGAATATCTCCGATTTGGTCTTATTTATAGTATATCTGGAGTAAACCGTGAAGTTCTGAATCTCTGCCATTATGGGTGCAATATTGTTTTCTGGTTCACGGACGTACAAGAGCGTATCATCCGCATATAGGGAGATTAATTGGGTAGAACCTTTCAAATTTATCCCCCTACCGGAGTGTCTTAGCCTAATCGCGACTGCTATTGGTTCTATTGTCAATGCAAATAATATTGGCGAGATTGAGCACCCCTGTCTTGTGCCCCTCCCCAGTAGGAACAGCTCCGAGATGGTTCGGTTAGTCAACACTCGTGCCCCATGTTCAGTGTATAACAGCTTCACATATCTGATGAAGTTCGGGCCCATCCCAATTGTTTCTAGCACTGCTAGTAAATAGGCCCACGACACCGAATCAAAGGCCTTCTCAGCATCTAGGGATATGGCCACTGCGTTCCTCTGAGGGTCGATTTGTGCCATAATACCAAAAAGTCTACAGAGATTAAGGGCCGTGGATATAGTGGGGATAAACCCGTTTTGGTCGGGGTGGACAAGTGTAGGGACCTCTGGCAGGAGCCGGCTCGCCAGCACCTTTGCAAATATTTTGGCATCAGTGTTTATGAGAGAAAGGGGCCTATATGATGATATATTTTGAGGCGGGCGACAGGGTTTAGGGAGTACGGTTATTATGGCCTCTCTCATTGTCGGGGGCAGTATGTTGCTTTGGATTGTTTCCTCCCACACATGCAACAGTACCAGCACTAGCTCCTCACGGAACTCCTTGTAGAGTTCCGCGCCTAATCCGTCAGACCCGGGAGTTTTACCTGAGGCCAATGCTTTAATCGCCTCCGCGATTTCGTCGGCGGTGACCGGCTGTTCCATTGCCAGTCGGGCCTCCTCAGAGAGTTTGGGCATTGCAAGTGCCTCTAAATAGGTTTTGATTTCCGGGCTTGCCTTAGTGTCTTTGTTGCTATATAATTCTTCATCGAATTTGGTGAACTCATTGTTAATATCTTGTTCCCCCAGGAGTACCTCCCCCCGTGATGTTTGTATACTTGCAATCAGGTTAGTTTGCCTATCTTGTTTGAGCAAGTTGACCAATGTCTTCCCGGCTTTATTTCCCTTGCCATATCTATGGGCGCGGACCGGTGCCGCCATATATTGCACTTCTCTTGTGGCCAACTTGCCAAATTCGTGAAGCCGTGTCTGAATTTCAGCCAGTATTGCCTTATCTTGTGTACGAGTGTAGGTTTCTTCAAGCTCCCCTAGTCTATTTTCGATTTTGGTTAATTCAGCTCAGACCCCTTTCAGGAGCCCCACGGATTTAGATATCAAGGTTCCTCTGACCCAGACCTTAAAGGATTCCCAAACAGTAGAGTATCTGTCGACCGACCCGTTATTATTGGTAAAGAACTCTGTTACTTCAATGTGTAGTTCCTCCACAACCCCAGGATCACTCAACAGTCCTCCCGGCATTCTCCATCTTTTTACGGGTCGGGGGCAACTCAACCTCCATCAACACGGGGGAATGATCAGACAGTGTGCGGGATAGTATTTTGCATGTCTGCAATGCAATGTTCACAGCAGGGGGGACGAACCAGTAATCGATTCTAGAGTCATGAACTGAGGAGTAATACGTGTATCCCTTTCTATTCGGGTGTAGCAAACGCCAGGCATCTTCAAGTGAAAGCTGTGTTCGAACGTTTTTCAGGGTAACAACCGTTTTGCTAGGTGACCTGGTGGTAGTACTGGATCTATCTAATCCGGGATCAAGGGCAACATTAAAATCTCCTCCCCACAGTATGGTGGGTACATCTGTTGACACAATCAACTGATATATAGACGTATAAAAAGAAAGGTCATCAATATTGGGACCATATCTGTTTACCAGCATTATTTGTTGTCCCGTGACCTCACCCCAGACCAGTACATATCTGCCAAGCGGGTCAATCCTCTGGCCCAACAACTTGAACCCCAATCCTGGATGAATAAGCGTAATGACCCCCCTGGACTGGGATGAATAATTGGTATGGAATCTCAATTTGCCCCACTTGGGCAGTATGTGCTCGTTATTCGCATTCGTCGTGTGTGTTTCTTGTGACATAACAATCTGAGCCATTATTATAGAGTGAGACAAAGCTAGATGCCAGAAAAACACAAACCTCCCAGAATTGGAGTACCACGAGGGGACCAGTCACAGTTAAAAGATAAATATCAAGTTTATTAGGTCACAAAGGTAAAGCTCTCTGTATTTTAACCAGAGATTATAATTGATGACACATCGACTCTAACTGGTGTAGGGTACTATACCCTTGATTTGATATGTACCGTTTTGTGTTCTGTGTGTTTATTTTTGATACACTGGTAACTAGCTAGCCAAGCTTGTCACGTAACTTCTGTTCAAGTTTTTTTTGTTCATTCATTTGTTTGTCCTGTGGACCGCATTATTTAATTAGTTTTTACCTTTGTGACCTAATAAACTTGATATTTATCTTTTAACTGTGACTGGTCCCCTCGTGGTACTCCAATTCTGGGAGTTTTGTGTTTTTCTGGCATCTAGCTTTGTCTCACTCTATAATAATGGATTATTGTCCTCCCGGGCATAGACATAGTATACATTGCTAATTACCCTTAGCTTTTAGTATACCGGGCTTCCTCCTTTTATACATTTTTTATAACAATCTGAGCACCATGCCTGGCTATATAATTGCCTACTTTCTTAGTTTTCAAGTGGCTATTTAGCCCCCTTACATTCCACGACAACAGCCCCACTTTTAGCCCATCACCAATGTATCATTGAGAAATGTTTCTTTGACACTATGCATCTTGGGAATATACTGTTTGTACCGTGTGGGTAGCGCTAGCATCTGTGCGACCACTAATTTAACCATTAACAAACATTCTGCTTCTTTCATCCTTACCTCCGGATGGGGCCCCTGAACGTGGGGCCCATTTACTGTCTCAAACCGTGAGTCTGTATAACAACCACAGCATAATATGTACCCTCTAACCAACCCTCCTCCCTCATCATCACCCCCAACTTGACGATGTTCCCATTTCAACTTGTGGAATTTTCCTGGGGTAGTCATGTTGCCTCACATGACCGCCAAATCCGGTTCCCATCTCCACCAATCAACAGATCATGAGGCCGTCCTAGGCACCATTCCACCTCGTCTTGGACCAAAAGTAAAATATTTAGAGGAAAAAACCCGGCAGCCCAAGCACAGCTGAACTTATCTCGTGTTACTAGTCTGCCGGACGGGGTCTGTTGTTCTGTGCCGGTCTGTCACCTCTGGGAGGGAGGGGTATAGAGGACTCTATATATGCTAAGGCTTCAGTCGGTCTTTCAAAAAAGTGTGCTCTTCCTGCATGCTGGATCCTCATTTTAGCTGGGAAAATCAGAGCCCAAGAGATCTGGCGTGCTTTCAGAAATTTCTTAACTTGTTCATAGGATCGTCTGCTTGCCTGAACCGTGGCAGAGAAGTCTGGGTATATATGTATGCGGCCCCCATCATAGTGCAGTGTTCCAGCTTCCCTTGACAGGCGTAGGATAGTGTCTCTGTCTCTGAAGTTGAGGAGACCTGCAATTATCGTACGTGGTGGTGCGCCTGGTTTGGGAACCGGTGCAAGCGTGCAGTGTGCTCTCTCCACCAGAAAATGTTCATAGAATGCTGCAGGCTCGAACATGGTTTTGAATAGCGCCTCTAGTTGTTTCTCCATTTGCCCCTTCCCAAAGGACTCCGCCACGCCCACCACTCGAACATTGTTCCTCCTCGATCTGGATGCAAGATCCTCACATTTATATTGCAGCGTACGCATTGTTTCCTTGAGAAGAGTAATGTCTTGACCGTGATGAGCAATAGTATCTTCATTTACACTTACTCTATTCTCAGTGTCCATGATACGTGCACTCTCCTTATCTATTCTGGCTCTCATGGAGCCTCTAGTGGCCACTATCTAGTTTCGAGTTTACTGCCAGGAATTCATTCTGCACCAGCGTCGCTAGTTTGTCCTCTCTCTCCTCATTTTCTTCACGATTCAAACTGGGCTCAGGGTGCATCTCAACTGTCACATTTTGATTTTGGCCACTGTTATAAGTGTCCATTGGTCCCTTTTTCTTGTTTCCAGGGGTCTTGGCTGCTTTTCCTGTTTTATGTGGTTCCCCCATTTTGCTGCAAAGTTGTGCGTGTCATGATGCCTACCCCCAGGGACCCAGACCAAGTCCAGCAACCCCAAAAGCAGGCATCAAGTTATCCCAAGCAAGCCCAACAACCCCTTCTAGGGGCTATTTGGGTGCAGTCCTGGCGTCTATGGCACCAGGCTCATATGGTGAGTCAGTCCTGGTGCCATAGGCGCCAGGCTCATAGATTAAAACTTACCTGATGCAGACCATGCTCCAAACTTACCTGATGCAGACCATGCTGCAAGAGCTCCAAGCCAAAAGAGGCTTGGAAGGGACTACTTTACCTAGGGGCTATTTTTTACTCGGGTGGGGCTGGGGAGGAACACTTACCTGGGACTACTTTGGAGGCTATTTAAACCATGCCCGAAGAGCAGCACATGCTTCGCGTTATTCCGCATCCAGAAGCGTAACGCTCACCGTGCCTGCAAGTCTGCATCCAGTCTTCTGCCACCCCCGCCTCGAGTCTGGAGCTCCTAGAAAAAGGGAGAAAGAAGGAGAAAAGGTTAGAACAAGAGCAATACCTTTGATCCTTACCTGAATTCTCGATCCATCGCACCTTCGAGCTGGAAGAAAGAAGTTATTTTATGTGCGTCACCTCGCCTGCTGCAGCGCCGCGCTGGACTCATCTGCCTTCGCAGCATCTTCACATTCCCCCGCATCCTTCTGCATGTTCCCGCCGCACTCCGGCACCTAAGGGGAAGACAAGAACAGCAAGGTGAGCCAAGGGAATACACAGAGGCAATATTAGTTACCCCCCCTTAGACTTACCTGATTTTACCACCGGGGTACTATTCCTCTTCACGGGTCAGCGCAGCTTCCACTGCATCTTCGCCGAACCCTGGCCCCTAAGGGGAAACAAAAGGACAGCAAGGTGAAACAAAGGGACAAACAAGGGGAAACCTCATCACCACAATAGACTTACCTGATTTTACCGCCGGAGGCATTATTCCCCGAGACTTCATACTTTCTCTCAGCGCCTGAATAAGGGAGAAAGCAACAGGTTACATATTGACATTCTTTTATCGAACTGTGTTGGATAATACAAATCCTTACCTGAATATTACCGGTTGCTACGAGGAACTGTTTGCTAGGGTCAAGCTGCAACCTGCAAGGAATCGGACAGAGTGAAAGTCAGACATTTGAACTATTATGAACTACATACTTACGGTGTCTTGCCGGGAATCTCAGAGTCAATATTGTTCTGGAACTCACCAATTCCTTAGAGCCAGTGAAGCAACTGGTTATCTACGCGCCCCTGCCCTCCTTGCAGGATGGAGAGCACATCTTTTCAATCCATCAGGTGAGACTATAAGAGGGGACATCAAAGGTAGTCAGTGGGGAGAACAGCGGGAGTGGGGGAGGGTTAACGCTCAACTCCACGGGTGATTAATTCCCTTTCTCCATTTGCAGAAGAATATTTCTACGGGCCAAGCAAACGAAGCTAGGTGAGCCAGTCCAGTCCGTCATCTCGGCACTACGCGTCACATTGTTGGAGACCTCAGCTGTCCAGTTCAAATCGACGCCCCTGTGGGAGCCAGGTGAGCGTAACAGTGCGTCCCTCCCAGCTGCACCTCTCTTAGTGTCCAAGACAAGGATGTTTAGAAGTGTTTGCTCCTTAGTCGTGTGTTCCGTGTGGCCTACAATGGATGAAGCTACGGGTATGCACATGTTCTTTTTCGAGCCTCAGGGCATCAAGGCGTACTTGCCACGAGTGGACTTTGCTCTCCCTCGTATGTGATGTTGTGATCTTACTATCAGACCGTGCTAGTTCAGCTTCCTCCCTTGGGACCCATATGCACCGCAGATGTCCTCCTTCTCAATATCAATTTAGTTTGTTGGCTATTGGCCCTGGGTTCTCCCTGATTCTCAGAGTCTGTGTATGAATTTAGTGTTTCAATAGAGGGCCGTGTGACCAGTCCATGCGCGTCTCCAGGTGACCAACCAACACCTCCGTGCCAGGCAGCAGTGTGGGGACGTCAGCGCACCCCTGAATTACAGTGTGTCTTCCCGGGCGTCCCCTACTACACATACAATCTCCTTGGGCACAGGGCCGACACATGTGTGCCCGCCACAGGGGCCCACGCATCACCGTTGCAAATGTTCAGGGGAATGCAGTCTGCCCCAGGCTAGGATTTTTCGAAGTCCGCAGGGCCCAGGCGTGCAGCGGCTATAAGCAACCAGGGTTCACCCCTTTTAAAGGTTGTAGAACTATATTAACCGCCCTTCCGCTCTGTTTGTGTTACCACTGCAGGCTCGGTTGGCGGCCGTCTCCAGCCGACGATGATACTTGCAGCCACCGGAGCTGCGAGGCCGAGCTCCGACCTATGTGGGGGCCGGCGGCCGCAGCAAGCCCCACACCCAGTTGGAGCCACTCTCCCTCGTTCGCTCACCCAGAGTCGTGCGTCCGTGCCTCGTCACCCCCGGAGAGTCACAGTGGCCTCAGTGGATCCGCCGCAGATTCTCCTTCTGCCACGGCGTCCGAGAAGGGAGCACAGGCGCCTCCCTCTCTTTGGTATCCGAGGTTTCACACAGGTCTCATTCCCGCATGGGTCCGCTTGCCAGCGTGGGACGCAGCCGACTTTCAGCTCGGCGTAACCAGTACTCGTGTGTCAGGTCGGGCGCGGGCTGCGTCCGGAGGCTCTGCCCCTCTGCGGCCTTCTGCCACTCTGCGACCTCGGCCAGCGGGTGTTTCTGTCTGGTTCTTGGTACCGGATTGCAGCAGTGCAGGGTATCGGTCAATTTTTCCAAGGCCGTACCTCGGTAGCCCTATGCCGTAGCCGCTCAGGATTTTCTATGCATGTGCTCGGATGTCCTGGTCAACGGTGGCGCAGTCTTCCAGCCTCCCAGGTGGCCTCCAAGAGCATAGATTGGCGCAGGATATTTCGGTGGAGCGGGAGCTCCGAAATCAGGTGACCATTTTCCTCGTGCACAACAGCACCCCCCCACCTTCTCCATCTTCAACTTCTCCTACTCCTTCCTCTCCTTCCTGCAGCTGTGCCTCATTTTAGGATTTAAATGTCCCGCTGAGGTGCGCTGATCTGTAACAACTAGACTGCACCTTTTGATAAACAGCATTCTGAATCCTCACTGCCTCTGAGCCCTTCTTCCTCGTCGCAGTACCATGAGCATTATGGGCACTGTAGTCCAAAGAGGATTGTGCCTTTTTATGCTTCGTTTTGACTGTCGTATATATTGAGTGTTCTTAGAGTAAGGGGAGGTTGTGTAAAGAGTTTGTGACTTAACATTAGAGTGAGGACTTGTGCTCAATGCAGAATTAGGACAATTCAAGGGATTCACATTGAATTCTTGAACTCCTGAGGCACAAATCGTATTCTGTCTAGATGGCCTTCCACAACATGTTCTTTGAGTTGATATATGGGAGGGACTTGTACATTGATAACATGCCATTAGATATCTTGGTATGATTTGACTTTCATCCTCATAGGAAGATGAATACTGTGTCTCTCCCAGTGGAGTCACCACTTTCCCCAGATAGCCGTCTCCTCCCATATGGTCCTCCCCCTGATACCATCCCCAGGGTTAGGATCAGGTAGAAGCTGCCTTCCCATGACCACATGGGAGGAGTTTTAAGGCTGGGGTTTGGTGATGACTCCACAGGCCACATCACATTACCCAACTCCCTCAGGGTCAGCCGCTTCTCCAAACAACGAGTTGGGGGCAGATCTCTTTCCACTGCAGGGGCCTCCCTCTGGAACAGCCTTCCTACCTCCCTGAAACTTGAGGAGAACCACCTCCGGTTCCGGAAGCACCTCAAAACCTTCCTCTTTGCCTCTGCTTTCTCTCCCCCTCTCCCCTGCTAATACTACTGAAACTGCACTGAATCTGCAACTGGGCCATTCACCGTTCTCGGCCCAGCCACTCTCCCCTGCACTGCCTCCACGGCAACCCCTGCACTACGGGACTGTGTCTGTATCCATACAGCCCCCCTTCCCAGCACTTGTTTGCACTTACCTCGCACTTGCCACCAGCTGGCCCTTGTTATTTATCCTGTATGCTGTATGCTTATAACCCTGTACTGCACTTTCCCCTCTCCCTTTCCCCCATGCACTTTTCCCTTCCCCTCTACCCTTGCACTTGCGCGATCTGAATGACACCTGGCCTAGTAAGATCGTTGTCTGTCTCCCCTTGTTCCCCCCCTGCCTCGTCGCGCCTTGAAACACTTGTGTATAGGCGCGTTACAAATGCCATATCATATCATATCATATCCAGGAGGAGCTTTTAGCTCCTGCTTATCCAAGCTTAATTTCAATCCATGTAGGTATATGGCTTATATGTGGTTAACTGTTCCTTAGAGGTTGTGGAGAAATAATGTGACAGTTTTTGTATTGGGCTTGTGGATTCTGAACATGACTGAGTAATGTGACTGGCTTATGTGTAGAGATTCCATTTACTCTTATGTCTTAGCATTGTCATGTACAGGGAAGGGTCTGCCAATTTATTGTTTTAGTGTACCAACTAAATGTGTAACTCTACAATACAAATATACATTTTTCAGTATATCTGTGTGCGTCCGCTCTCCTTCATGTTGTCTATTACGACTAACTGTGCCTTCCTACCAGCCTTGTCCCCTTCCTTGAGTGAAGCCTGATTGTTAAGCCAAAAAAGTTTTGTCTATCTTTTGGTGGGAACTCTATCTTGCTCTTAGGATAGTTGGATTCACACCCCTCACCTGAGGGCTTTCGATAATCTCCCTAATACCAGAGGTTAGGCTAATGATGTGGCACTCCCTGGACGATCAGTGGATGAAGGCTCATAGAAATTGAAAAGAGAAATTGGGTTTGTCCCAGGCCTTCATCACTTCTGTCTCTTGTACAATAATCACCTTAGATGTCTACTTTGCCACAGCATAGTTCCACAGTATATGGTGGTCACATGTGCCTCCTTCCCGGATTGAGGAGATCATGTCAATTATTTAGTGAGGCCTTACGATCTCATAGGAGTCCACTGAGTACATAACGTACATAAATACCAATACAGTGATATCTTTTATGTCTTTATGCCGTTCCTGAAGAATACTTCAGATTTGATATGGACTGGCAACACCTCAACTATGTCCATTGAATATGTTCTCCTAAATGTGACAGACAGGCTGATATCAAAGACCGACTACTTTGGTGACATTTTAAACAAAGCATTTATTTTTCTCGTAACTGTTTCTTTGGGGTTAGGATTGGCTGTTTTCTTTGGCTAGAGCCTGCATCTTTCTTGTTCATGAGGTTTCTCTGGGCTTGCCTATATCTCCCTTCCCTAGAATGGAAAGTTTTCAGATGAATGACACATCAGTTCATTCTGTGACTTAAGTCTCACTTTACCAGCTTGCCTTATGGTAGACAAATTATAGTTTAACTTGTTTTGAAATTTAACATTCTCTATCCCGGCATGCAATGGTTTTAAACAAAGGACAGTTCCCATTAAAAGCTGTGTTTTACAAACATAACAGTTCAATGCACTCATTTTGGACCACTGGAGTTTCGTTTATTCTGTGCATACTCTGCAAATTACACTTCAGTTTATTTTAAGCTGCAGGACTAACCTTTCCAGTATGCAGAATTATACACACTCTGATTTCCAGTGACAGCTAGATATGTGTGGGCAAGGTCCTTCTTAGCACCATTAGACTGCTTCATGTGTGGGTTCTATGTGAAAATGTCCCCAGGAAAATGTCATGTGAAAATGGAGTATGCAAAAAGCTGTTTAAAAAAATGTAGTCATTCAATACAAGCAATGCAAAGTGTGAAATTGTAGCCAGTAATAAGGTCGCCAAAAAAGCGATTTTTAAATACACAAAAGTACAAGGTTGTAACCCTCAATATGACCCAAACCTCTAACGAAATCTCTGCAATCACCCTAACTACATCCCTAAACCTTCCCCTAACTCTAATTACAACCTTTATCCAATCCTGAACTCTCACAGACCCACTAACCCGTCAGCGCGTTAAAGCATTTTATTTGCATATTACTAAATACAAAATAAATAGAAATTGAACAGTGAACCTATTTCCAACCCCATCACCAGGTCGCCACAAGTTTCATAGCCCTTGCCTTGCTGTAATACTAACCTTACCCTAACTGCAACTCTAATACTTACCCTAATGCTTACTTTACCCTAACCACTGGGTTTAGCCTATCCGCTATCCTACGCCAACATCACCAGCCCTTTTTTTAATACTTACCCAAACCCATACCCTAACACCCTCACACATAACCTCCCCTAACCAATAACCAAACCCCAAAATATTTACTCTAACCCTAACCCCTATCCTTAAACTAAACCCTATCCTAATCCTGAAACAGGCAATCACATGCCCACTAAAAACTCCTTTACCCTAACAGCACTTCAATTTTGGCAACTTTTTCAGCTGCATTGTTGACTACTTTTTGCTTGACAACTTTTTCACTTCAGAGGTATTTTCACCACAACTTTTTCTCTGACTATATTTGTGTTGGCTACTTTTTTACTGGCTACCCACTGCTGCACTCTCGTTCCCTATGGAATTCAGGCCATGTCAAAACCTTTGTTTTGTGCTTATGATTGTAGTGGTGTCACTCTCTGTTTCCTCAGAAGGGTGGCACATGTGTCTCTCCTCCAGGCTTTCTCTCTGCCAGTCCCCCTCTCTTTGGTGCAGAGAGGTCACTTACCCCAGCTTGTTCGGCCTCCATGTGCTATAGTGCTCTCACCACACTTGCAGTTCTTCTGTCCACAGCATACTTGGTCATTCTCTTGCTTTCTTATCCTCGCCGAAACCCACAGACTTTGGGTGTGACATGAAACATGCTCTCTGCCTCAGTTCTCGGATCATTCATCATGGACAGCTCAGAGTCTAACAATCTGAAAGGTCACTCTGCTCACCAGTGCTCTTATTGTTCCTACCCCTAGTTAGCCTCCTCACCACAGGTTGATGAAGACTCCACCTCCATCTCCACATTGGAATTTTGAAGTTGTGAAGTACTGTCACTGTAAATAGGCTTGACTTGTTTCTTTGTTATCATGCTGATTTACCGACAAGAGATTTTTCGAAGTAATTGTTTACGAAAAAATGACTTTGATAAAACAAATTGAAATGTATATGGGGTAAGTGGATAAAACGTGTCAGCCGGAAATGGGGGCAGGGACACAAATATAGGGAAGGCGAGCGGTTGGGGGGAGAGAACCCACAAGGGAGCCACCAAAATATACCCCCCAGAAATACAAAATAAAGTTTGATGAGTTTTTCCGAGATAATTTAGTGGGAAAAAATTACTTCGAAAAAACCTCTGTCAGCAAAGGGACATAAAACCGTTTCTTTTCATGTTCAATTTTCTAATGATATTTGTCAAATAAACAGAGAGGAAAGGGATCCTGCATCACTAAATGGGCAGTTTGGCATTGGAGTCTAGTTTTGTTTTGGCCTGGTGCTTTTCCATCATGCGGGAACCTACGTCCCCTGCACACTATCTTTTGTCTGGAAAACCATACCAAACATTAGAGGTATTCAAACATAAGGTTCAATCAAATTAAATATATCAAGTAATAGAATAATCTTGACAGAAAATTTTAGGTCACAAGAAACCATCTTCTTTTTATTCATGATGTCGAAGTCAGGAGAGGCCCAACGCGTTTCGAGTGCTTCACACTCTTCATCGGGCAATAATAATTACTTGATATATTTAATTTGATTGAACCTTAAGTTTGAATACCTCTAATGTTTGGTCTGGTTTTCCAGACAAAAGATAGTGTGCAGGGGATGAAAGTTCCCGACTAGGGAACTTCTTTGTTCTTCCTATATATCACGCAACCTAGGTGTCAAGGTTGCATCCTTCTCCTCTGCACCTCAAAACACATCTCCAGATACAATTAGTTTTCGGTACATTGCAATCACACTTAATTTATTTTTACATAGGGTGTGCTTATGGTGTCAATAGTTCTTTTCACGCGTTTTCATCATGCCCCTGAACATTGGTGGCTGGTCCATAATGGGTAATGGGGTGCCAGCACGTCATCCATTATGGAGGATCCATAATAATAATTTCTATTAAAATAGCTAGCCCAGTGAAAACACTGATCTCTCCTTCTGCTGTAGCAAGGAGATGATGATGCATACTTGGGCTGGCATTGTAGGGAAATGTGGTTTCACTGTGGCTTGCAGTACCCCAGCCCATACCCAATCGTCCTTGCTGCAATGCCAGGGGTGTTTTGCTTTCCCAATCTTGCAGTGCCAATAGGCATGCACGCTAGGGATCTGCATGCCCATTTGTGTGTAGCAGGTGCTCCCACGCTTCCCCGAGCATTGAGAGGGCCTGTGGTGTGGGTCGGAGGCACTCTGGCTCCTTAGAACATGGCAGGAACCAGAAAAGGAGAGGTGTTTTTTTGACACATACCCCTGCATCGTGGTTTCTGTGTGGAGGGTGCACAGGATTCAAGAGAGCCATGCAGGCCATGTGTGTGACAGACCTGACGGTGGCGGGGTGTCCTAAGGTGTAGACATCATGGAGGTACTAAAAAAGAAATAAACATAATTATGTGTGCGTGCATGCAAGGATATGTGTCTGTGTAATTGCACATGTAAATAAAAGTGCTGTGTTTTTGTTGTGGCATGTGGGTGTGTGGTTGAATGGGAGAATGAGTGCAGTGTGACTGTTGTAGCATATGGATGTACACATGAATGGGCGAATGGTTGCAGTGGGAATGTTGTAGGGAGAATACATGCTGTGTTTGCTGTACAGGATATAGCCATTCATGTAGCATCCCAAAGTTATGACACTGACCTTGACTGATACTTCCAGTATGGCCACCAGAATGTACTGCATCACTGTATGGAAGTAATTATGAAAGTTAAACAAGGCATTCTTATTTGCACAGTTTTATACTTACGATGCCAGAAGTGGATGTTACACCATTTTTCTGTCTTGGCTAAGTCATTGCCCCTTACTAGTCTTTGCCTTACTAGCAAAACTTGTTTTCCATCATGGCATATAAAAAGAGACAAAACCAGGCTTAGTTAATCAAACTAGTGGTTGTTCACGATTTATATGAAAGTTCTAAAGAATGTGTACTCTTTGGTTCAGAGAGCGCATTCAACCTCTGCACTTCTTCGGTTTAAGATTTTTTCCCTGAAAGTGGCCACAGGCAGCGCCAGCTTTATCCCATTTTTATTTAGGAACCATTCTTGACTTTTGACAGAACACAAGCCATGTTACTCAGTCCATGAACCCCAATGTCTATTTCCCATTTCACACACTGCAAAAGATAAATCCCTTCAATGTGAATAAAGGTTGCTTTATTTCGATAAAAGGAAATATTTGTATACAAGGCTCCTACCTACCAAGCAGTTCAAAGCAAAATGGTCTAAAAAAAAAAAAGACACATTACATACGGATCAATTATTGTATTTACATATTAGTAGCAGAAGGCGATCAGACCACACACTGGAAAGACTTTTGCTCATTCAAATGGAGGAGAAATAAATATGGTGGCGCCACTGGGAACCCTTCATCTTGCTGACTTCAGGGGTTTAAGCAATGCATTTTCTACGGTTCCTGCCAGAAGCCGTAACTGATGGCCAGGCGAGAAAGGATTTCTAATATGGGTTTTTCAGGAGATGAGGAATTGCCTCATTCAGCACCTCCTGCCTTCTGTCGGTACTGCTTGTTAGTCGATTGACCACGCAGCACGGGAAGAAGGAGTTACGTGGTTGTAATATTGTTTTTTAAGCCTGACTATTCTTTACAGTTTAATATGTCTCTCCTCCCCCGCTCAGTGCTCTGTATGTTAAACATCAAAACCTAAGGGAAAGTTTGTACATTGCATGCTAAGTATACCACAGCTAAGTGGAGTGCACTGCTACTGTTTTAAAGCAATATTTTTGTTTGATCGTACCTATACTGTTTTTTTTATACTTATAGCAGAAACGTCTGATTACGTTTTGTTATTATTTAAAGTATTAAATGATTCTAACATCATGTGAAACTCGTAAGGCTACCCATTTTAGAGAACTAGTTTTTCAGGCAGGTATTTATTTGTGTGCATGTATTGCAGAGGTTTGAACTACAGTAGAGATTCAAGAATAATAACAAATAAAATTGCACATTAGTCTCGGGTTGTCCCGTGTCCAAAGGGACTTCTACGTCAGGATAATAATCAAAAAAGTGAAACTAAAAGTATTGCAATGCAAAGTCTAAAATTATAACCAGATAAGCTACTAAGATTAAATAGGACAGAGGGAGAGTTCAGGGAACATTAAAAAATACCCACACCCGACACGGGAAAATTAAATCAAATACTCAATGTCAGTGCTTGGTTACATGATTGAAACTAGTTTATTGATCTGGAACTTCAGGGTAAACCTAGCTAAGTGGCTTGAAACTAATTTTCTCCATAGGCTATGTGTATTGTTGAACCCTTCAGTCATATGCAAAGCTAGAATTAAACACTCGATAATTCCAGGCCCAGTCAAAAATTCACAGAGCGGGTGGCGCTGTGGAGCAGCTCAAGATGGCTGCCTAGCCTTTCAGCTCCGTGCGGCCTTGGCATTCATCTGCTCTCATCTGCGGTTCCCAATATTGTGAAGGACTATCGGCTGGCCGAGTTGTTTCTGCCACGTCACTGGACATTTTGTGCGATTTTGGTCTCGATCGGCCCACCTGGGACCTGGCTGGCGGCCCTGTCAGATTTGGGCCTAGCACTCCACCCTGCCCTGGCGGTTGCCTAACATCCGGCCCTCCGGCCTGGCCTGCCTGACTCCTGGGTCCCCTCCCCGCTCCCGCTACCCGCCGCTCTGTGAAATCGCAGCGAGTGCCTGGGGGTCCTGCTGCGGACGCCGCCACACTGTGGATGCCACCTGAGGCGTCAGTGAACATCGCAACCCCCCCGGCGCCGACAACACAGAGGATCCCATTGTCCCGCTGCCGCGAACCAGGTGAGCGGGGGCTGGAGCGGTGGGCGTCGAGACCTCTGCCCGCTGTCTGCGACACTATGGGCCTGTACTGTCATAAGGAAGCGGCCCTCACCATACTGTCTGCCCACTTTTCCGCTGACAGTGTCGCCGCCTCTGCCCGCGCCCCCCTAAGAAAGATCCCGCTGGCACCCCCACGTAACCTGTACACATAAGAAGCCTGCGATCGCTCGCCATCACAGCCTTGCCGCTCCACTGCTGACTCTCTGCTATCCACGGCGGTCCCCCACATGCCTCTAACCGCCTACCGCCACCGAAGGACACTGCATTTGAGCCTGCCAACCCTGGCGCATCTCAGCTCTCCATCCTATTCATAAGTGGGCCCTCACTGCAACCGTGCCCACCACAATGCCAATGCCTAGCAGAAATAAGGCGGGGGCCCAAGGAGGTACAATGGCCAAATACACTAAAGCGGTCCCTCGAGATAAGCCAGCCAGCACATCATCGCCACAGGACGAGCCAGACTTAACCCTGCACTGTGCGGTCTAGTCCCTTGACCTCACCCTACTTATGGAATCCATGGCTAAAAACGTTGCCTCCTTCCATGAAAAATTAGACGACATCAATGCTAACGTTGCCTCGCTTAAGGCTCGAGTGGACCAGGCAGGATCGAGGATCACCGAGGCGGAAAATAGGATCTTGGTGAACGAAGATAGCATCACCGTGCTCCAAGACACTGTGGCCTCCTTAACGCGTGACATGAAAGGAGTCAAGACGAAGTGTGACGATCTGGAGTCGCACTCCCGTAGGAACAACTTGCGTATTATCGGGGTCCCCGAAAATGCCCTCAAGGGGCGGATGGAGGACGCAGTGGAGAAACTCCTCAAGGACCTACTGGCCGACCCTGCTCTCTCTCCGTATTTCATGGTCGAGCGGGCTCACCGGGCCCTGGATCCACAGCTCGGACCCGGCGACATCCCCAGAGCCATTATCGCCAAGATTCTCAACTACCGCGACAGAGATCTCATCCTCCGCCTGCCGCGGGAAAAGGGAGACCTGCTTTTTGAAGCCCATACGGTCAGAATCTTCCCGGACTTCTCGCTGGTGCTGCAGCAGGAAATGCGCCAGTTCCTAGGCGTCAAAAAGCTGCTTAAAAAAAAAAGCGCAACGTCCCCTATGCCATCCTGTTCCCGGCACGACTAAAGATTACCCATGATGGTAAGATCTTCTTCACTGTCCCTGACGAAGCAGTGAAGTTCATTGAACTACATATACCTCTCCCCGGGCCACGAGCCAACCACACGCCATAGACTACACAGCCTACGATGTGCTCAAAATGTCCCCGGATCCATGACTTTTAATGTGTTGATGGCAACCCCACCGTGTCCACTCGATAACTACGGCCTCTTGCCATGTGTATGCGGGCCACGGG
Organism: Ambystoma mexicanum; assembly: GCF_040938575.1. Classification (NCBI taxonomy): domain Eukaryota; kingdom Metazoa; phylum Chordata; class Amphibia; order Caudata; family Ambystomatidae; genus Ambystoma; species Ambystoma mexicanum. The sequence continues at coordinate 808,078,032 of NC_090936.1, forward strand.
CTAGCTCCTACACTGCTGCTTTGCCTTCTCCCTCACCTGGCCCCTGGAGCTATCCCTGTGCCCTGCTCTCTCTTGTGATGTCATCTTGCCAGAGCGTCTTCTCTGGTCTCGGAGGCTATCTATGATACCTGCTTTACCGCAACAATACACTCGGGCCAGCATCTGCTGCCCCACATCAAGCCACACATGCCGGCCGCTCGTCACCAGCGCCCCCCGTTGCAGTTGCAATGTTTGCTTTTACTTATATTTTGTTCTTCCTATTGACTGGCGCCTGATTGACTAGGATGTGGCCCTATCCATGTTGGATCTGGTCCTCCGACCTTTGGTTTCCGGTTGGAGCAAGCCCAAGGGGCTTCGGGTGTGTTTTGGGGTGGGGGATCTGCACTGCATGTTGGGGTTGGGCAGTGAGGGTGGGGGGTGGTGTAGTTGGGGTTGTGTTAACAGTTAAAAACATGGCTGAGAGACGCATGACCTTAACTCAAAACTACTGTGCACATGGCAGGTGCATGAGGGACAATCCTTACGAATACTACTACTGGGATGTTCCATAATATATTGGTATGGCTCTAAACATTGTCACATGGAGCAATTTCACTAAGGCCCACAGGATAACTGCCTATGCCCAGCGACATGGCGCCAAAATCCTCTTTCTCCAAGAGACCCACGCTCTCGGGCGCCTAGCAGCATGTCTTGCTCCCACGTTGGGCAACAACTGATTCTATACAAAGTACTCCACCCAATCCAGGGGGGTCCTAACCCTAATCCATAAGTCAGTCCAGTTTTCTCTGCGCTCCAGCCATATTGACTCTGAGGGTAGATATGTGATCCTCCATTGCTCACTCGCTAATATGGAATGCCTCCTAGTGAACACATATGCCCCGAACTTTGATGCCCCTGAGTTCTTTGATGCCATCACCACCACGCTTCTGAAATACATTGGGATTCCCATCATCTGGGGCGGGGACATGAATTTGATCCTAGACAAAGACCTGGATAGGTCCGGGAAGGCCCACAGAGCCCCGTCACGCGCAGCCCACAGGCTACACGCCCCTATCGACACACTGGATCTCAGAGATGCATGGAGAGCTCTAAACCCACAAGGTAGAGAGTACACTTTTTACTCATCGGTACACGAGAGCCTCTCCTGGATCGACCTGTTCCTCATATCGAGCTGCATGATGGGCAGGGTCATGGAGACCAGGATACTACCGCGCACACTATCGGACCATTCACCGGTAACACTCCAGATAACATTGGGACACAACCAGCCCCCCCGCTCCTCTTGGAGATTTAAGTCGGAGGCCCTGCTAGACATAGTCTTTAAAGCCGATATCTTAGCTGACATCAACACCTTCTTCGAGTGCAACAACAGGCAAGACACCTCCGATGGAGTGCGCTGGGAGGCATTCAAGGTCTTCATCAGAGGGATGTGCATATCTCAAAAGGCAGGGGTCCTCAAGGCCATAAAAAATAGCTTGCAACAGTCAGAAGCGAAATTAAAAGAGCTTCAGAGGGCATATGCCACCTCCCCTTCCCCGACTGCACTGGCACAGATTAGAGCGGAATTAGAAACATTTGAGTCCCACGCCCTAAGAGAGGTTCGGTACTTCGCCTGAGTAGAACAATGTCCAGACTGGTCCGAACTGAGGGGGGCAGGAATCACATTCATTGCGTCAAGGACACACGAGGCACCATGTGCTGGTTCGACCAGGAAATCCTCGGGACATTCACCACATTCTCTACGACCCTATATGGCCCACAGCAAGAACACAGCCTGCAAGACACTGACGCCCTATTAGATCAGATCTCCATGACCTTCCTCTCCCGCGCGACCAGCGACCTCCTTGAGGCCCCTATCACCCTCGATGAAATAACCACAGTCATCTTGAACTGCCCCAGGGACAAAGCGCCAGGCCCCGACTGCCTCACCTCTGAGTTTTAACGGGAGCATGTAGCCATTCTGGCACCCAGACTCCTGGAGGTGTGGAACAAATCCCTAGAGTCAAACATCCTACCCCCATCCATGCGTGAGGCGCTTATAACTGTATTACCCAAACCAGGCAAACCATTGGACGAATGTGGGTCTTATAGGCCCCTTTCTCTGATCAACACTGACACAAAAATATTCGCCAAGATCATTGCCAATAGGTTTCTCCCCATTATGCCCCACCTAGTCCACCCCGACCAGAGTGGCTTCGTGCCCGGTAGATCCACCGCCCTAAATATCCGTCGCCTGTTCAATGTTCTGGCTAGAATTGACCCCAACGCACAGGCCGTGGCGGTCACCCTCGATGCCCAGAAGGCATTTGATATGGTGTCCTGGCAATACATGTGGGCGGTGCTCCACAAAATGGGAATTGGCCCACGCATGAGGTCGTACATCAAACTCCTCTACAGAAGCCCCGCAGCCAGTCCTGGTCAACTCCAGGGCCTCGGCCCCCTTTGCTCTCCACAGAGGTACCCGCCAGGGCTGCCTGTTTTCCCCGATACTCTTTGCGCTCGCCAAAGAGCCCATGGCTGATAACGTAAGGGACAAACATAAGCGCAAAGGTATACGTCTCTGAGATACTCCCGAGATCATTTCCCTATACGCCGACGACGTGCTCCTATATATTAGAGACCCGGCTGCCCACCTAGATCCGATATTGAGAGACATAACCAAAATTGGCACTTTCTCGGGCTTCACCATAAATTATTCCAAATCCGAAATCTTCCCGCTCACCCCGTCCACTACACAACCGTCCTGCGAATTCCCCCTTCAATGGTCACTGGGAGGCATCAGGTACCTTGGAGTGCAGGTGTCCCTCACTAAAGATTCACTGTTGGCTGACAACTATGCATCTGTGGCGCAGCTTGCTGAGGCTCAAATGTTGAAATGGCGCAGTCTCCCACTCTCTTTGTTGGGTAGACTATCTCTAATCAAAATGATTATGGTCCCTAAATTCCTCTACGTCTTTACAAATGTGCCGATCTGGCCCGGAAAGCGATATTTCAGGAACCTACACGCTGCGTGTGCCCAATTTCTGTGGCACTCGGGCGTGGTTCGTAAGAAATGGCAACACATGACTCTTCCCTATGGTAACGGGGGTTTCACCGCCCCCGATTTTGCCAAATATTGGACAGCTGCGCAGGCCCAACACGCCACATACTGGTACACGTTCTCCGACCCCCCCCCCGCATGAGAAGCTCGAGAAACTAGCGAGCGAGAGCGTTAACACCCTCTCCCTCATCCTCCATCACACATACGACACCAACGCCCCGGCAGACACTGTGGCGGCCACTGTTAGGGCCTGGAAATATATCTTGCAGATACAACCTGACCACCACCCGTACTACAAATGGCTGCCCATCTGGCAGTTCCCAGGCCTCAGCCCTACACATGATAAGCTTTTGATGAAACACTGGCATGATCTAGGCTATCGGGCCCTGACCGACTTTTACCCTGACAGGAAGTTTATCACTCCGCAGACGTGGCGCCCTGGACACCTAGGTACTGCATTGGAACTGCTACAATACTACAGCCTGAGGGCGGCGTTCCGTGCCTGGTGGCCCTTATACCCAGATGAGTCTCCAGACTCACCTGAGATCCAGTATATATCCAACTCGGCTGGTGCTAGGGGGATAGTGTCCGCGCTGTACAAACTGTTGATGGCCGACCCCACAGACGTGCCAATCAAGGCGCGAGATACGTGGAGTGAGGAGCTGGGCCTCCCCATCACGGACGCAATGTGGGGGAAAATGTGCACACACACTCGGACCACCTCTCTGAATGCCAGGCATAGGTGCATGCAATACAAGCAACTTAACAGACTATATTACACACCTCAAAGACTGGACAGGTTTGCACACACCCAGGCCCGCACCTGCCCTAAGTGCGGTTCTCCTGCTGCAGATCATACTCATATGTTCTGGTCCTGTGACGCGCTGGGCCCATACTGGAAGGCCATAATTGAAGCTCTCTCAGACATCACAGCGTCCCGTATCCCTGCAGAACCCCTAGCTGTACTGTTCGGCCTGTGGGATAGCCCGGAGTTAAGGAAAAGGTCTAGGTTTCTAAATGTTGCCACCATAATAGCCAAAAAATGTATATTACAATGTTGGAAGCGCCGATCCCCCCCCCTCGTTTGAGATGTGGATGAGGGCCCTCACCTGGACTCAATCGTGCAACTACATCAATACCCTCCCGCTGGCCTCCTGCCCCAGGAATGTGTGGACAGAATTTTGTACATATTTAAATAACAAAGATGACCTAGAACTATTGTCCTCCCCTCCTCCTGGTGATGTAATCTAATCCACTGCTGTGCCGCTTGGAGCTGGGCAATGGCCCCACCGGTATCTACCTAACATTCCCATGTATTGCACTACTATGTATATATCTGTCACTCTTGCTATGCTGTACAGTGTGTTGATTGTCTGTTCTCTCACCATGCCAATAAAGAAAAGTTTTTTAAAAAAATTTCACACAGCAACATAAAATGTACAATAACTCAAATGCACACTAGACAAATAAACCATTTTAATACAAATAAGTATATACTTGTTTTGTTAACAGTTTGTTACAGCTATGCTTGCTAAGCTTTCCAGACTCTGTAATGCACAATCCCTCAATAACAGGTCTTCCTACATCACTGACCACTTTGACTCTTATCACCCTCAACTTTCACTTCTTGCTATCACAGAAACCTGGATTTCAAAGAATTCTAGAACCAACAGCTTCAGGGATGAGCTCCTGGGCCCTGTATTCATCTCCTACATATATACACATAATGGCTGACATCAATCTTTCTGAAACATCCAAACCAGCAAATACACAGAAGGGTGTTGGAGAAGACATTTTAGAAAGTGCAAGGAGAGAAGACAAGCTACTGGAACATTTGACCAAGGTGACTGCTGACATTGCAGAGATCAAAACAAAGCTGTTTGCCTCAGAGGACAGGTATGTCGAATTGTCTGCCAAGGTTACCTCAGTGGAGAGTCATTTAAATTCAATAGATGATGAAACAAGGAAAATGGCTGAGCAAATAAGAGAACTACAAATTCATAATGAAAAGTTATCTCTTAAATACTTTGAACAGGAAAACTTCTCAAGAAGGAATAACATTCCTATTGCAGGATTCCCAGACAATATTGAAAGGGGCTGTTTTATGGATTTTCTGGAGAAAGCATTAATTGAACTGCTCATCCTGGACCCTAAAAACTATCATTAGAGATGGAGAGTGGGGGGCGTGGCTTAACAGGCATGGAATAGGATGTGTTTTCTTCATGTCTCCCACGGATCCTGCATGATCCTGATTGATACATGGACTGATTCCATGGCATACATGCCATAATTGTAGCTACTGCAGTATGAATATGATGGGAGAGCAAGGACTGTGGTCGCAAGAAGATTTGTAACGTGGTGAAGCAGATATCCAGTTAAGTGTAGAGAGCAGATATCACGGCGGAGGGAAAGGAAAATGGCATCGGCCCCAGAACAAAGGGTCTGACCGATGACTGAGAAGAAGGCAGGATTAAGATGCAGCGTGTCGTGGAAAGCCGGCAGTAAAATTTAACAGCTGCAAAACATTGGAGGCGGTGCGTTCATGATCCCAGACTTGCTGAGAGCAACAGAGGCTGCTATACAGCTGCATCAGCAGCGCTACAGAGTATAGGTTGCCCCGGCGCTGAAGTGCACAGTCCACCAAAACTGAATTCACTCCTTCGGGACTGGCTTCTGCTGATGCCGGATGCCCTGGAGGGCATTGCTCTGAGAGTGGGCGAGGCCCGCACTGAAGCTGAATGAGGGCGGCACACACCCCCGCAAGACCGGAGGGTGGACACAGGCTACAGCGCAGGAGAACGTGCTATGTTAGCCTGGCTGAAACAGGACAATTAAAAGCAGGTACGGAGCCGGGGTGGAGAGCAGAAACCGGGAGATACCGGACTGCATCTGACACTGGCCGCGCTCCTACTATACGGCAGCTGCATCAGGTTGCGGCATGTAGCACAGGGGATACAACAGAGCAGCTGTATAAAGCTGCAACCGCACTGCACACTCAGTGTAATTACAAGGGACGTGGCGGGGCGCACCATTGGTTACATTTGCCACAAGAGCCTGATGTGCTACATTGAGTCGGGAACTGAGTCAGATTGCTGTTACTGGCTGGGAGCAGGCATTGCCAGTGGAAGAGGACCTGTAGTGAAGACACTGGGACACAGTACATGGTAGGCAGGCGCACTGCAATGGCGGCATGCAGGGCATGAATAGAAATTCCAGAAGAACAAAACCCCGCACTGTAGGTCACACAGGACACAAGGGTTGTGCCTGCAGATGATCACAGGGTGGGTCCATGGCACAGAGGCCCACAGGATAAGGACAACCTCGGGGGCGCTATGTGTGCCATAGCTGATGGTAGAGTGGAAGGAAGGGATGCGAGAGGTGGCGGGTCCAGCAAGGCAATTTGAAAGGAACCGAATAAGGGCTTTGGGAGAGCCCCTCGGATTGAGCTACACACCCCAATACACACAAGGGGATGACGCCGGGGATACACAAAGTGACGAGATGGCATCCAAAACAAATAAACCAAAGGTGAAGCAGCCACCAATAGTAGACATTTTCGCCAAGGCGACCCAGTCAACAATCGATACAAAGAACCCGGAGCAAAGCACACTGGGAGTGATGCCTCCGACTCGGGATGGCCACCAAATCCTGGCAGCTATCGCTGAACTGAAGGTATCCTGGGGATCCACACTGGATGCTGCCATTGCGGAACTGAAGACAGCGCTGGAACTCAAGATAGACACCATCAGTGTGGACGTCAACCTCCTCAGGCATGATGTCAGAGCACTCTCTGAGCGACAGGCGGGTTGGAGAAGGAGGTGGAAACGAACAAGACCACCTGCACGACCAACGCTAAGGAAATCTACATACTACAGCAGCAAGTATGCAACCTGGAGAACAGAGTGGAAGACGCAGAAGGACGCGCATGCAGAAATAACATATGCATTGTGGGGTTGCCGGAGGGGACTGAAAATCTGTACCCGACAAGTTACATACAGAATATGCTGTTGCAAGAAATAGGCACTGGTGAGCTCACTCAGGGGTTTACCGTAGAGAGGGCGCACAGAGCCCAGTCTAGGAAGCCGCCACCGGGGCCCCTCCGTGGCCGATCATCACCAGGATATTGAATTATAAAGACAGAGAAAATCCTAGAGCACTTCTGGAAAGGTGGAACTATAAGCAGAGCGTCAGCGAACATCACGGTGTACCCGGATTACACTTTCCTGGTACACAGACAACAGCTGAGTTAGGAGTCGGTGAAAAGAGGACTGCGCAAGTCCGGATTTAGGTATATGTTGTTGTATCCCCCAAAACTGAAAGTACTACATAAATATAAAGCATACTTTTTTGACACCCCGGAGGAGGCAACGATGTGGTTGGACGCGATGAACAGTCCAGCAGATGCAGACGACCAGGCAGGCAAGAGACAAGAGAAGCGAGTGGGTGCTCCTCTGATGCTGGACCTGTGGAAGGTGGGACCGCTGATAAACTGTACATTAAGAGTAATGCCTGAGCTCGAGCCTTGTAGCCATGCGATAAGAAACTATGTTGAGAATTGACTTGGGGACTTGAATATAACACTGCATATAGCGGGATTAAAGAAAATGTTAGTGAAATGTGGGAGATACAGGTGCTGCATTAGAGCAACAGCACCAAGAGGCACACTATCATCCCACATAGGTAGTTTAGTAGGGATACTGTTAGAGCGATATCCTCCTGGGGTGCTCTGAGTATCGATATTACCGGGAAAGGGCTAGATGCGGGATAGCCTGAGGTCCAGGGATGGAGCTGGGCAACAGTTTAGGGCGGGTGGTGGGGACGGGAGTGGAAACCGTTGTTAAGGGAGTTGAGGGGAAGGGGGGCGGGAGAGTTGGGGATGGGTAAAGGGCGAGCTTACAACTAGGAATCACTGCAAAAGGAGGAGAAAATGGGAGAGGGAACGGAAGTAGTGGAAATGGATACAATGGGAGCTCTTAAGATAGTGACCTGGAATGTCAGGGGGCTCAATAACTATTTGAAGTGTAATAAAGTTATGAGGTACCTGAGAAGACAGAAAATTGATATTGCCTTGTTGCAAGAGACTCACTTGACTAGAGATAAACAGGGGGTTGTGAAGAGAAAATGGAAGGGGACAACCACAGGAGCAACACATTTGGTATATGCCAGAGGGGTTATCACGTGGATAGCACCACATGTCCCCTTCCAGCTACTGCAGTCCACTATAGAGCCTGACAGGAGGATGGTGTCAATAAAAGGGCTAGTAGAAAATAGAGAGCTGAGTATCATCAACATGTATGCCCGAACCAAGATGCCGCTAGTTATTTCAAAAATCTATACGGTAGGATTAGCCTGTATATCGAAGGGGCGGTTATATGGGGAGGAGACTTTAACTGTATGCTGGACCCCAAGCTCGATAGATCTGATGAGAAGATGGAGAGGCCCACCCAAGTAGCTTAGGCCTTGAAGACCCTATTAAGTGATTTTTGATTAGTGGATGTATGGAGAACACACCACCCACAGAACAGGTAATACTCTCACGACTCTGCCCCACAAAACCTACACACGCGGTTAGACTACGTATTTGCTGCACCGGAGATGATGGGAGAACTAGTGAAGTCAGAATACTAGCCGGTGGTCCTCTCGGATCACCCACCGCTGCTTGTAACATGGCAGCACTCACCTCCTAGGACGAGAATCCTGACATGGAGACTTAGAGCCGATGCGCTGAAAGACACAGTGTTCACGGAGGACCTGAGAAAGGACATAAGAGAATATTTTGAATATAATACTGGGAGTGAATAAGGCGGGGGCCCAAGGAGGTACAATGGCCAAATACACTAAAGCGGTCCCTCGAGATAAGCCAGCCAGCACATCATCGCCACAGGACGAGCCAGACTTAACCCTGTACTGTGCGGTCTAGTCCCTTGACCTCACCCTACTTATGGAATCCATGGCTAAAAACGTTGCCTCCTTCCATGAAAAATTAGACGACATCAATGCTAACGTTGCCTCGCTTAAGGCTCGAGTGGACCAGGCAGGATCGAGGATCACCGAGGCGGAAAATAGGATCTTGGTGAACGAAGATAGCATCACCGTGCTCCAAGACACTGTGGCCTCCTTAACGCGTGACATGAAAGGAGTCAAGACGAAGTGTGACGATCTGGAGTCGCACTCCCGTAGGAACAACTTGCGTATTATCGGGGTCCCCGAAAATGCCCTCAAGGGGCGGATGGAGGACGCAGTGGAGAAACTCCTCAAGGACCTACTGGCCGACCCTGCTCTCTCTCCGTATTTCATGGTCGAGCGGGCTCACCGGGCCCTGGATCCACAGCTCGGACCCGGCGACATCCCCAGAGCCATTATCGCCAAGATTCTCAACTACCGCGACAGAGATCTCATCCTCCGCCTGCCGCAGGAAAAGGGAGACCTGCTTTTTGAAGCCCATACGGTCAGAATCTTCCCGGACTTCTCGCTGGTGCTGCAGCAGGAAATGCGCCAGTTCCTAGGCGTCAAAAAGCTGCTAAAAAAAAAGCGCAACGTCCCCTATGCCATCCTGTTCCCGGCACGACTAAAGATTACCCATGATGGTAAGATCTTCTTCACTGTCCCTGACGAAGCGGTGAAGTTCATTGAACTACATATACCTCTCCCCGGGCCACGAGCCAACCACACGCCATAGACTACACAGCCTACGATGTGCTCAAAATGTCCCCGGATCCATGACTTTTAATGTGTTGATGGCAACCCCACCGTGTCCACTCGATAACTACGGCCTCTTGCCATGTGTATGCGGGCCACGGGCTAGCTCCTACACTGCTGCTTTGCCTTCTCCCTCACCTGGCCCCTGGAGCTATCCCTGTGCCCTGCTCTCTCTTGTGATGTCATCTTGCCAGAGCGTCTTCTCTGGTCTCGGAGGCTATCTATGATACCTGCTTTACCGCAACAATACACTCGGGCCAGCATCTGCTGCCCCACATCAAGCCACACATGCCGGCCGCTCGTCACCAGCGCCCCCCGTTGCAGTTGCAATGTTTGCTTTTACTTATATTTTGTTCTTCCTATTGACTGGCCCCTGATTGACTAGGATGTGGCCCTATCCATGTTGGATCTGGTCCTCCGACCTTTGGTTTCCGGTCGGAGCAAGCCCAAGGGGCTTCGGGTGTGTTTTGGGGTGGGGGATCTGCACTGCATGTTGGGGTTGGGCAGTGAGGGTGGGGGGTGGTGTAGTTGGGGTTGTGTTAACAGTTAAAAACATGGCTGAGAGACGCATGACCTTAACTCAAAACTACTGTGCACATGGCAGGTGCATGAGGGACAATCCTTACGAATACTACTACTGGGATGTTCCATAATATATTGGTATGGCTCTAAACATTGTCACATGGAGCAATTTCACTAAGGCCCACAGGATAACTGCCTATGCCCAGCGACATGGCGCCAAAATCCTCTTTCTCCAAGAGACCCACGCTCTCGGGCGCCTAGCAGCATGTCTTGCTCCCACGTTGGGCAACAACTGATTCTACACAAAGTACTCCACCCAATCCAGGGGGGTCCTAACCCTAATCCATAAGTCAGTCCAGTTTTCTCTGCGCTCCAGCCATATTGACTCTGAGGGTAGATATGTGATCCTCCATTGCTCACTCGCTAATATGGAATGCCTCCTAGTGAACACATATGCCCCGAACTTTGATGCCCCTGAGTTCTTTGATGCCATCACCACCACGCTTCTGAAATACATTGGGATTCCCATCATCTGGGGCGGGGACATGAATTTGATCCTAGACAAAGACCTGGATAGGTCCGGGAAGGCCCACAGAGCCCCGTCACGCGCAGCCCACAGGCTACACGCCCCTATCGACACACTGGATCTCAGAGATGCATGGAGAGCTCTAAACCCACAAGGTAGAGAGTACACTTTTTACTCATCGGTACACGATAGCCTCTCCTGGATCGACCTGTTCCTCATATCGAGCTGCATGATGGGCAGGGTCATGGAGACCAGGATACTACCGCGCACACTATCGGACCATTCACCGGTAACACTCCAGATAACATTGGGACACAACCAGCCCCCCCGCTCCTCTTGGAGATTTAAGTCGGAGGCCCTGCTAGACATAGTCTTTAAAGCCGATATCTTAGCTGACATCAACACCTTCTTCGAGTGCAACAACAGGCAAGACACCTCCGATGGAGTGCGCTGGGAGGCATTCAAGGTCTTCATCAGAGGGATGTGCATATCTCGAGAGGCAGGGGTCCTCAAGGCCATAAAAAATAGCTTGCAACAGTCAGAAGCGAAATTAAAAGAGCTTCAGAGGGCATATGCCACCTCCCCTTCCCCGACTGCACTGGCACAGATTAGAGCGGAATTAGAAACATTTGAGTCCCACGCCCTAAGAGAGGTTCGGTACTTCGCCTGAGTAGAACAATGTCCAGACTGGTCCGAACTGAGGGGGGCAGGAATCACATTCATTGCGTCAAGGACACACGAGGCACCATGTGCTGGTTCGACCAGGAAATCCTCGGGACATTCACCACATTCTCTACGACCCTATATGGCCCACAGCAAGAACACAGCCTGCAAGACACTGATGCCCTATTAGATCAGATCTCCATGACCTTCCTCTCCCGCGCGACCAGCGACCTCCTTGAGGCCCCTATCACCCTCGATGAAATAACCACAGTCATCTTGAACTGCCCCAGGGACAAAGCGCCAGGCCCCGACTGCCTCACCTCTGAGTTTTAACGGGAGCATGTAGCCATTCTGGCACCCAGACTCCTGGAGGTGTGGAACGAATCCCTAGAGTCAAACATCCTACCCCCATCCATGCGTGAGGCGCTTATAACTGTATTACCCAAACCAGGCAAACCATTGGACGAATGTGGGTCTTATAGGCCCCTTTCTCTTATCAACACTGACACAAAAATATTCGCCAAGATCATTGCCAATAGGTTTCTCCCCATTATGCCCCACCTAGTCCACCCCGACCAGAGTGGCTTCGTGCCCGGTAGATCCACCGCCCTAAATATCCGTCGCCTGTTCAATGTTATGGCTAGAATTGACCCCAACGCACAGGCCGTGGCGGTCACCCTCGATGCCCAGAAGGCATTTGATATGGTGTCCTGGCAATACATGTGGGCGGTGCTCCACAAAATGGGAATTGGCCCACGCATGAGGTCGTACATCAAACTCCTCTACAGAAGCCCCGCAGCCAGTCCTGGTCAACTCCAGGGCCTCGGCCCCCTTTGCTCTCCACAGAGGTACCCGCCAGGGCTGCCTGTTTTCCCCGATACTCTTTGCGCTCGCCAAAGAGCCCATGGCTGATAACGTAAGGGACAAACATAAGCGCAAAGGTATACGTCTCTGAGATACTCCCGAGATCATTTCCCTATACGCCGACGACGTGCTCCTATATATTAGAGACCCGGCTGCCCACCTAGATCCGATATTGAGAGACATAACCAAAATTGGCACTTTCTCGGGCTTCACCATAAATTATTCCAAATCCGAAATCTTCCCGCTCACCCCGTCCACTACACAACCGTCCTGCGAATTCCCCCTTCGATGGTCACTGGGAGGCATCAGGTACCTTGGAGTGCAGGTGTCCCTCACTAAAGATTCACTGTTGGCTGACAACTATGCATCTGTGGCGCAGCTTGCTGAGGCTCAAATGTTGAAATGGCGCAGTCTCCCACTCTCTTTGTTGGGTAGACTATCTCTAATCAAAATGATTATGGTCCCTAAATTCCTCTACGTCTTTACAAATGTGCCGATCTGGCCCGGAAAGCGATATTTCAGGAACCTACACGCTGCGTGTGCCCAATTTCTGTGGCACTCGGGCGTGGTTCGTAAGAAATGGCAACACATGACTCTTCCCTATGGTAACGGGGGTTTCACCGCCCCCGATTTTGCCAAATATTGGACAGCTGCGCAGGCCCAACACGCCACATACTGGTACACGTTCTCCGACCCCCCCCCGCATGAGAAGCTCGAGAAACTAGCGAGCGAGAGCGTTAACACCCTCTCCCTCATCCTCCATCACACATACGACACCAACGCCCCGGCAGACACTGTGGCGGCCACTGTTAGGGCCTGGAAATATATCTTGCAGATACAACCTGACCACCACCCGTACTACAAATGGCTGCCCATCTGGCAGTTTCCAGGCCTCAGCCCTACACATGATAAGCTTTTGATGAAACACTGGCATGATCTAGGCTATCGGGCCCTGACCGACTTTTACCCTGACAGGAAGTTTATCACTCCGCAGACGTGGCGCCCTGGACACCTAGGTACTGCATTGGAACTGCTACAATACTACAGCCTGAGGGCGGCGTTCCGTGCCTGGTGGCCCTTATACCCAGATGAGTCTCCAGACTCACCTGAGATCCAGTATATATCCAACTCGGCTGGTGCTAGGGGGATAGTGTCCGCGCTGTACAAACTGTTGATGGCCGACCCCACAGACGTGCCAATCAAGGCGCGAGATACGTGGAGTGAGGAGCTGGGCCTCCCCATCACGGACGCAATGTGGGGGAAAATGTGCACACACACTCGGACCACCTCTCTGAATGCCAGGCATAGGTGCATGCAATACAAGCAACTTAACAGACTATATTACACACCTCAAAGACTGGACAGGTTTGCACACACCCAGGCCCGCACCTGCCCTAAGTGCGGTTCTCCTGCTGCAGATCATACTCATATGTTCTGGTCCTGTGACGCGCTGGGCCCATACTGGAAGGCCATAATTGAAGCTCTCTCAGACATCACAGCGTCCCGTATCCCTGCAGAACCCCTAGCTGTACTGTTCGGCCTGTGGGATAGCCCGGAGTTAAGGAAAAGGTCTAGGTTTCTAAATGTTGCCACCATAATAGCCAAAAAATGTATATTACAATGTTGGAAGCGCCGATCCCCCCCCTCGTTTGAGATGTGGATGAGGGCCCTCACCTGGACTCAATCGTGCAACTACATCAATACCCTCCCGCTGGCCTCCTGCCCCAGGAATGTGTGGACAGAATTTTGTACATATTTAAATAACAAAGATGACCTAGAACTATTGTCCTCCCCTCCTCCTGGTGATGTAATCTAATCCACTGCTGTGCCGCTTGGAGCTGGGCAATGGCCCCACCGGTATCTACCTAACATTCCCATGTATTGCACTACTATGTATATATCTGTCACTCTTGCTATGCTGTACAGTGTGTTGATTGTCTGTTCTCTCACCATGCCAATAAAGAAAAGTTTTTTTAAAAAAATTCACACAGCAACATAAAATGTACAATAACTCAAATGCACACTAGACAAATAAACCATTTTAATACAAATAAGTATATACTTGTTTTGTTAACAGTTTGTTACAGCTATGCTTGCTAAGCTTTCCAGACTCTGTAATGCACAATCCCTCAATAACAGGTCTTCCTACATCACTGACCACTTTGACTCTTATCACCCTCAACTTTCACTTCTTGCTATCACAGAAACCTGGATTTCAAAGAATTCTAGAACCAACAGCTTCAGGGATGAGCTCCTGGGCCCTGTATTCATCTCCTACATATATACACATAATGGCTGACATCAATCTTTCTGAAACATCCAAACCAGCAAATACACAGAAGGGTGTTGGAGAAGACATTTTAGAAAGTGCAAGGAGAGAAGACAAGCTACTGGAACATTTGACCAAGGTGACTGCTGACATTGCAGAGATCAAAACAAAGCTGTTTGCCTCAGAGGACAGGTATGTCGAATTGTCTGCCAAGGTTACCTCAGTGGAGAGTCATTTAAATTCAATAGATGATGAAACAAGGAAAATGGCTGAGCAAATAAGAGAACTACAAATTCATAATGAAAAGTTATCTCTTAAATACTTTGAACAGGAAAACTTCTCAAGAAGGAATAACATTCCTATTGCAGGATTCCCAGACAATATTGAAAGGGGCTGTTTTATGGATTTTCTGGAGAAAGCATTAATTGAACTGCTCATCCTGGACCCTAAAAACTATCATTAGAGATGGAGAGTGGGGGGCGTGGCTTAACAGGCATGGAATAGGATGTGTTTTCTTCATGTCTCCCACGGATCCTGCATGATCCTGATTGATACATGGACTGATTCCATGGCATACATGCCATAATTGTAGCTACTGCAGTATGAATATGATGGGAGAGCAAGGACTGTGGTCGCAAGAAGATTTGTAACGTGGTGAAGCAGATATCCAGTTAAGTGTAGAGAGCAGATATCACGGCGGAGGGAAAGGAAAATGGCATCGGCCCCAGAACAAAGGGTCTGACCGATGACTGAGAAGAAGGCAGGATTAAGATGCAGCGTGTCGTGGAAAGCCGGCAGTAAAATTTAACAGCTGCAAAACATTGGAGGCGGTGCGTTCATGATCCCAGACTTGCTGAGAGCAACAGAGGCTGCTATACAGCTGCATCAGCAGCGCTACAGAGTATAGGTTGCCCCGGCGCTGAAGTGCACAGTCCACCAAAACTGAATTCACTCCTTCGGGACTGGCTTCTGCTGATGCCGGATGCCCTGGAGGGCATTGCGCTGAGAGTGGGCGAGGCCCGCACTGAAGCTGAATGAGGGCGGCACACACCCCCGCAAGACCGGAGGGTGGACACAGGCTACAGCGCAGGAGAACGTGCTATGTTAGCCTGGCTGAAACAGGACAATTAAAAGCAGGTACGGAGCCGGGGTGGAGAGCAGAAACCGGGAGATACCGGACTGCATCTGACACTGGCCGCGCTCCTACTATACGGCAGCTGCATCAGGTTGCGGCATGTAGCACAGGGGATACAACAGAGCAGCTGTATAAAGCTGCAACCGCACTGCACACTCAGTGTAATTACAAGGGACGTGGCGGGGCGCACCATTGGTTACATTTGCCACAAGAGCCTGATGTGCTACATTGAGTCGGGAACTGAGTCAGATTGCTGTTACTGGCTGGGAGCAGGCATTGCCAGTGGAAGAGGACCTGTAGTGAAGACACTGGGACACAGTACATGGTAGGCAGGCGCACTGCAATGGCGGCATGCAGGGCATGAATAGAAATTCCAGAAGAACAAAACCCCGCACTGTAGGTCACACAGGACACAAGGGTTGTGCCTGCAGATGATCACAGGGTGGGTCCATGGCACAGAGGCCCACAGGATAAGGACAACCTCGGGGGCGCTATGTGTGCCATAGCTGATGGTAGAGTGGAAGGAAGGGATGCGAGAGGTGGCGGGTCCAGCAAGGCAATTTGAAAGGAACCGAATAAGGGCTTTGGGAGAGCCCCTCGGATTGAGCTACACACCCCAATACACACAAGGGGATGACGCCGGGGATACACAAAGTGACGAGATGGCATCCAAAACAAATAAACCAAAGGTGAAGCAGCCACCAATAGTAGACATTTTCGCCAAGGCGACCCAGTCAACAATCGATACAAAGAACCCGGAGCAAAGCACACTGGGAGTGATGCCTCCGACTCGGGATGGCCACCAAATCCTGGCAGCTATCGCTGAACTGAAGGTATCCTGGGGATCCACACTGGATGCTGCCATTGCGGAACTGAAGACAGCGCTGGAACTCAAGATAGACACCATCAGTGTGGACGTCAACCTCCTCAGGCATGATGTCAGAGCACTCTCTGAGCGACAGGCGGGTTGGAGAAGGAGGTGGAAACGAACAAGACCACCTGCACGACCAACGCTAAGGAAATCTACATACTACAGCAGCAAGTATGCAACCTGGAGAACAGAGTGGAAGACGCAGAAGGACGCGCATGCAGAAATAACATATGCATTGTGGGATTGCCGGAGGGGACTGAAAATCTGTACCCGACAAGTTACATACAGAATATGCTGTTGCAAGAAATAGGCACTGGTGAGCTCACTCAGGGGTTTACCGTAGAGATGGCGCACAGAGCCCAGTCTAGGAAGCCGCCACCGGGGCCCCTCCGTGGCCGATCATCACCAGGATATTGAATTATAAAGACAGAGAAAATCCTAGAGCACTTCTGGAAAGGTGGAACTATAAGCAGAGCGTCAGCGAACATCACGGTGTACCCGGATTACACTTTCCTGGTACACAGACAACAGCTGAGTTAGGAGTCGGTGAAAAGAGGACTGCGCAAGTCCGGATTTAGGTATATGTTGTTGTATCCCCCAAAACTGAAAGTACTACATAAATATAAAGCATACTTTTTTGACACCCCGGAGGAGGCAACGATGTGGTTGGACGCGATGAACAGTCCAGCAGATGCAGACGACCAGGCAGGCAAGATACAAGAGAAGCGAGTGGGTGCTCCTCTGATGCTGGACCTGTGGAAGGTGGGACCGCTGATAAACTGTACATTAAGAGTAATGCCTGAGCTCGAGCCTTGTAGCCATGCGATAAGAAACTATGTTGAGAATTGACTTGGGGACTTGAATATAACACTGCATATAGAGGGATTAAAGAAAATGTTAGTGAAATGTGGGAGATACAGGTGCTGCATTAGAGCAACAGCACCAAGAGGCACACTATCATCCCACATAGGTAGTTTAGTAGGGATACTGTTAGAGCGATATCCTCCTGGGGTGCTCTGAGTATCGATATTACCGGGAAAGGGCTAGATGCGGGATAGCCTGAGGTCCAGGGATGGAGCTGGGCAACAGTTTAGAGCGGGTGGTGGGGACGGGAGTGGAAACCGTTGTTAAGGGAGTTGAGGGGAAGGGGGGCGGGAGAGTTGGGGATGGGTAAAGGGCGAGCTTACAACTAGGAATCACTGCAAAAGGAGGAGAAAATGGGAGAGGGAACGGAAGTAGTGGAAATGGATACAATGGGAGCTCTTAAGATAGTGACCTGGAATGTCAGGGGGCTCAATAACTATTTGAAGTGTAATAAAGTTATGAGGTACCTGAGAAGACAGAAAATTGATATTGCCTTGTTTCAAGAGACTCACTTGACTAGAGATAAACAGGGGGTGGTGAAGAGAAAATGGAAGGGGACAACCACAGGAGCAACACATTTGGTATATGCCAGAGGGGTTATCACGTGGATAGCACCACATGTCCCCTTCCAGCTACTGCAGTCCACTATAGAGCCTGACAGGAGGATGGTGTCAATAAAAGGGCTAGTAGAAAATAGAGAGCTGAGTATCATCAACATGTATGCCCGAACCAAGATGCCGCTAGTTATTTCAAAAATCTATACGGTAGGATTAGCCTGTATATCGAAGGGGCGGTTATATGGGGAGGAGACTTTAACTGTATGCTGGACCCCAAGCTCAATAGATCTGATGAGAAGATGGAGAGGCCCACCCAAGTAGCTTAGGCCTTGAAGACCCTATTAAGTGATTTTTGATTAGTGGATGTATGGAGAACACACCACCCACAGAACAGGTAATACTCTCACGACTCTGCCCCACAAAACCTACACACGCGGTTAGACTACGTATTTGCTGCACCGGAGATGATGGGAGAACTAGTGAAGTCAGAATACTAGCCGGTGGTCCTCTCGGATCACCCACCGCTGCTTGTAACATGGCAGCACTCACCTCCTAGGACGAGAATCCTGACATGGAGACTTAGAGCCGATGCGCTGAAAGACACAGTGTTCACGGAGGACCTGAGAAAGGACATAAGAGAATATTTTGAATATAATACTGGGAGTGTAGATTCAGCTGGCACATTATGGGAGGCATTAAAGGTGGTGGTGAGGGGGGTGGCAATATCTAAATCTAAAGGGTTACAAGGTGGTATTACACAAGAGTTACACAAGGCAGAAAGAAGGTTGGAGACAGTAATGCAGGAGGGGGGAATTCCCTTGAGGCGGCTGGGTTTATACAGCAACTTAAACAAGAATGCAGGAATCACTGGGAAATATTATGCAACCTGAACTACAAAAATACGTGGAAAAGGCTGCATGCGGAGGGAGACAATCCAGGCAGATTGTTAGCCTGGCTGTACAAGAGTGAGACCCCCAGACATGCAATTAGAACAGTGAGGGGGATCGATTGACAGACACTAGATACCCAGGAAGGAGTGAACAAATGCTTTTTATAGTACTACCAGAAATTGTACGCGGTCGTCACTGAGGGGGAGGAGAGCGATGTGGAGGAAACACTGGCTCAAATCAACCTTCCCAAATTGCAGGCAGCGGAGAAAGAACGCTTAGAAGCTCAGAGTACGTTAGAAGAATTAGAAGAAGTGATCAAGCTGCTTTCCACTAATAGAGCCCTGGGGGCAGATGGACCTCCTAGCGAGTTCTACAAAACATATAAGGCAGATTTGCTTCCTCCAATACTAGCAATGTCAAATGAAGCGTTGGATAAGGGCATGCTGCTGCAGTCTCTTAGGGAGGCAATTATCACCCCCTCCTTAAACCTAACAAACCGAGCATGGACTGTGGGTCATATAGACCACTATCCATGCTCAATCAGGACAGTAAGATACTTACAGCAGGGCTAGCGAATAGGCTGAGACCGGTTATCAACAGACTCATACACCCTGACCAGACCGGGTATGTTCCATGCAGAAGTATATCCAACAAACTTAGAAGGCTCCATCACTTTATAGAACACACGGAAGAGGACTCTCAGTAGGTTGCAATAATTTCATTAGATGCAGTGAAAGCCTTCGATTTTGTCAAATGACCGTGGTTGATGGCAGCCTTGAAGGAGTATGGGGTCGGGCCCACATATTTGAAATGGGTTCAACTGTTGCACAGTACACCATTAGCACAAGTCAAGACGGGACGACCATCTCTGAACGATGGCGATTTAGCAGGGGTACTAGACAAGGATGCCCATGGTCCCCAATGCTGTTCATCCTAGCACTTGAACCCCATGCGATATATCTGAGGCAGGAAGATGGGGGGGTGGGAATTGACACAAAAGGAGGGAGACATCAGATATCAATGAATGCTGATGAAATGCTGCTATACCTGAGATACCCGGAAGAGAATTTACGATATATTTTGGAAGTTATGGAGCGATATGCGGTGTTGTCCGGCATAACAGTAAACCCCAGAAAATCATGCATATTTCCCCTTGGTAGATATAAAGGGATACCACAAGATAATCTGCCAGTATTACAAATACAATGGGAAACCTTTAGATACTTGGGGATAGATGCTTATCACAGTGCTGAGGTCGAACACAAACAAAATACAGAGAAGCCGGTGGCCAATATTGAAAATAGCATGAGGTTTTGGGTTAAGCTCCCTCTAACCATGATGGGGAGAGGGGCACTGTTGAAGATGGTGGTACTGCCTAGGCTGTTGCACTTTTTTTGCAAACATACCATACATGATGCCCAAGCGATTCTTTGTCAGAATCCAGAGTATATGTAGGGCGTTCATATGGCACAACTCCGGGAGAAGAATAATGCTATAGAAACTACAGAACGCATATGAACAGGGGGGTATTAGATTACCCAATTTTGAAATGTATTATTTGGCTAGCCAGCTACACTATGTGGTGAAGTGGTTGTCGGAGGACTCTACACCGGAGTCCAGATTCCTGAAAGTTGAGTGCGCTCTGTTTTGTTTGAATGAATGGATATGGTTGTCAATATCACAGCAAAACGGAGGGACCAGGATGTTAGACTTGGGCTGGAAAATGTGGCGAATGGCCTGCCGGGTCACACAGAACCCGTTCCTGTGTTGCCCAAAGATGCCGCTAGTGGCTCTGGATGGGGTGGATGAGCAAATGAGGAAGACAGTTAGAAGGCATTGGGAACCGATTGGTATAGCAACTCTAGGGGATGTGTGGCAGGACGGGAAGGCGGTGGAGTTTGGCACATTGGTGGAAGACACCGGTTTACTCCAGGGACAATACATTACTTATACCAGACTGGTGTGGATGATAAAAGATACATGGTTGGAGACAGTGCTAGCTAGACAGCCTGATACGGCCATAGAAACATTCATGATATGTCGGATGGAGGTCATGAGGTTTCCCACATATATGAACTGCTGATGTCAAGAGTGGTGAAGGAGCTGACTCAGCTGAGGCGAGATTGGCAGGAGGAAGCGGGGGAATCAATAAGTGACGGGCTGTGGATGAGGGTACAGGGATACCACAAAAAAGTGTCCAGGAATTTGAGACTGCAAAAGATCCAGTTATATGTTACCCAAAGAGCGTATATTACCCCCTAAGAAGATAACTACGTTTAAAGATGCGGGAACACAGGCATGTCCTAAATGCGTGAACGTGAATGCAGGACTAATACATATATTCTGGGCATGCCCTGAAATAAGGAGATTCTGGGGGAGGTAGCCCACCTCTTGGCAGAGAAAGAGATAAGTCTGGATGTGAAATCTCTGTGGGCATGTATTGTAGGGGGGATACCCAGGCCGCGTACCCTGAAACATGTAAGCAAACTCAAAGATCTGGCTTATATACTAGCTAAGCGCAGAATAGCTATGAGCTGGAAAGCAAGTAATAGACCGAAAAAGGAAATCTGGTGGCATGATCTTCGGAAATGGGCGGATGCGGAAACTGTGGTGTGGGGCGAAGCAATTCATCGTGGGGGAGAAGAAGTGGAAACGCTGGTAGCCTGGAGGCAATTAGTAGCTACGCTGTCTGGGTCTGACCAGGCATGCTTGGAAGACGTTGGTTCTTCGGGGGCAATGGAGGGAGGCGATGATGTGGTGTAGGCTTGGGATAGGGTGGAGGGATAGTTGGGGGGGGGGGGGTGGAAGACACAACATGAAACTGTACATGAGAATTGAAATGTATAACTGCTGTTCCACTGTATGGTTTTCATGTTGTAATTAATAACATTTTTTAAAGAAAAGAGATGAGGAGGGCTCACAGATCCTTGGGACCAAAACCAGCACTTGGACAGAGACCAAGACACTTCATTGTGAAACATTTGAGATTCTCTATGAGAGCAAATTTTTAAAAAATCCTGTGAAATGGGTGACCTTGCTTGGGGAGGCCATAAAATAATGATTTTTGGAGATTTGAGCAGTGATGCCCTGGAGAAAAGAAGAGTCTTCAATGTGTCTAACGAGAAAGCAAGGAGCGCACATTTGAAATGCTATATGATGTATCCTGCAATTCTAGTTAGTCAGGTTCACTCTTTCGTTGATCATCGTAGACCCGAGGCATTTTTAGCTGACCTAAATCAATAACCAATGGAGGAATCTACAGCAACACAAAAGGTATATGATGACTGGAAGAAAGAAAAAATGAAAATTGGCTTTGAACGCTATGGTTATTTTTTGTTTTCTTTATAATCTGTTCTCTTGGAGATCGTAACATCTAATTTGATATCTTTATTTTTACCAAATGCGAGGTTGCAGGCTTTTTCGTTTGGTAAAACCGTTTATGGTTCCATATTTTTGCTTGAAGTGAAGTGCAAGTTTAAAAGAGAAAATTAGAAGAGTGGACCCAGTAACATTGTGGTGCAACGTGGTGAAGCGTGGTAGCATGGGAAATAGAAAGAAGTTAGCGAAGACCGTGAACGCTAAACCCGGATGAAGAAGGAACGCCTCAGGAAAAAAAAACTTGTGGTGTTCATGTGGATGTTTGGCTTTTGTAGCTGCACATTCACAGTAAGGAGGAGGTTGCCAGAGCTCACATAATGAAGTACCTACAAACATAAACAAAAGATATTGATCTGCCATATGCCGCGGCAGCAACTCTAGTGCTGCATTTAGACTATATTATCCGGGGAATGCTGACGGAACATGGCTAAACAGATAAGATTCTGATATTACTGCCTACACGCAAGATTCCGGATTATGAAATACCTCGTATGACACTACCCACTCTACCCGTTTGCGCTCTTTCTTATCTATCTTTTCTGCCCTCAGCTTGTGTCTCTTCTGTATATGTGCTCCATGGCATGCTGTTCAAAGGAGTTGACATGACTCAGAAAAACGTTACGCATATACAATGTGTAGGGGAGGAGAGGATTGCGGCTCACTTGCCGAAAAGAGAATAGGAAATGCATTACTTTTTAATGTTAGTTGGGGCTTAGAAGTGGGCAGCAATAGACTGGAGGAGCCAAAATATTATACATGTTTAACTGTTATTTAACCACCGTATATGACGTGTAGATATTGTAGCTTTGAAGTATGATTTGAAAGCATAAAACTAGGTCACTTGATTGAATCACATAGGCTTTAGCAATACTAAAGATGGTAGTTAGTCATGGAAATAGGCTGATGCGATGTTGATTAATGTTGGGTAGGGGAAAATGCTTGGTTCTGACATGCTTGGGGTGGGCACTGGAAACTGGAGGCTTATGGTTCAGAAAATGATGTACACTGGAGAGTTTATTATTTATACACAGTGTGGGTTGCTCTGCACTGCTGCATTGTTGATATAGTTTCATGTTTTTCTTTTGTTTTCTTCTCTTTTTTGTGTGTTTCTTCTGTCTTGACTGGTTGTGTTACTTGTCTGTGGGATGCTCTAGGTGATAGTCCTAATTTGATTTAGGATTCAAGGTTGTGCTTTATGAAACATCAACAGTGACTTCAGTTTTGTTGCTCGAGGAAAGTATGTGGAGAAAGCTTACCGCTAGTAGACAGATTGTAAGAGTTATGGGGTTATAGAAAACCTGCTTATGTTTTTGGTAGGGAATGAGTGAACTGACAATTGTGACCTGGAATGTCAACTGACAGAATTGCCCACGTAATAGGAGAAAGGTAATGGCTAGGATATGGAGGGAGAGGGCAGACTTGGTCATTTTACAAGAAACACATTTGGTTGAGGAGGTTAGACATATTTATTGAGCGATTCGCCTCTCATTAACATTAGCCATACATGGTGACATTACAGTACAGCATTGAATGCCAGGTGGTTGCATCATATACATTATTAAACATTGGCATTTGGAGCATACAGTCGATCACTTAGGCATTATAGGAGCATGCTTTGCCTGACATGGGTAAACAGAGGTACCAAATGTGCCCCCCACACTCCCCCAGGCTCCCCAATTCTTCCTCTCTGAATGTACCATACGCTGATATTCGCTCGTGTTCCTCCTTAGTGGGGAGGTCAATCCAAGGTGTTATCCCGGGTTAGTAGGTATGCAGTGAAGGCAGTGCTCCAGATAAGATTTTGAGGTGGGAGTATTTTACGCATGATTTTTCAAATGAGAGAGTATGCAAAAACAAGAGAGTAAAAATGAGTTTTCTCCACTGCAAGGGAGTGAAATGTATCCAACACATAAACCCAATGCATACATAAAATCAGACCCGTAGACCAAAGAGTTGTAGATCAAAGTTGTCTGGCTTGTGCAGAGCCCTTCACGTCACATGCAAACGGCACATCCCGCCTGAGCACATAGTAACAGCACATCACTCCACTTGATAATGGCATACATCCTCCCTGAACATGCTAGCTACACATCTCCTCTTGACACATACTAACGAGTATGACACATACTCTGTGCACATGTTAAAGAACACCTCCTTTCAGCATTTTCAGAGATGTGCTATTAGAATTTGAAGAGCAAATTTGTGTTCTATTGCATTTGTAAATTTCACCTTTACACTGTGCGCATGATAACAAGCACATCTCTATGCATATGCTAATGGCAGACATTGTTTTCATGTATTGATAGGACACATTCTGTTTAGCAAGTCTGATATTTGCACACGTTGACAGGGCATATCTCTACCCATAGTGACCTCAAATCTCTTCTCTGGGCATGCTATTGGAACATCTCTTCTCGTCTGCTAATGGTGCATCTTCTCTGAACACATACTAGTGGGACAGCTCTCTATACGTCCTTGCTAATTGTGTGCATGTGCACAGAGGAGATGTGCATGCTAACGACACGCCTTCTCTATGCACATGCTAATGGGACGTACCCTCTCTGCACATGCTAACTGCACATGCCATCCCTGCACGTACCAACTGCACATCCTGTGCAGCGACAGGATGGGCAGTTAGCATGTGCAAACTCCACATCCTGTCTCTGCACATGCTAACGGCACATCTCGGCTCTGCGTGCCAATTGCACTTCTGTTCCATACTTATGGCACATCTCTTCTTGGCACATACAAATGACACATCTTTACTAAGCACGCACTAGGGGACATTTCTTCTCTGCGAGTGCTAACGTAGCATCTCCTGTGCCCATGCTATAATGGCACATCTCCTCTCTGCCAGTCTTAACGGCAGGGCTCCCTTCTGCACAGGCTAATGTTGGCAAAGCACATGCTAACGTTGCATCCAAAGAAAAGGTGGAAAGCTACCGGGCAGGAGGGCGACCTGCACTTCCCAAGTTCCAATTACGTGGAGGGCTGACGCAGCTTTGATGGGTGTGGCGCAGAGGGAAGACCGCAGAGGAGTCGCTTCTTTCTTACAAGAAATGCAATAATGAAGAGTGACCGTTCACACAAGTTACTATCAGTGCTGGAAATGGACAAAATGTACTGGGGCCAAATGTGTACCCGATTTCCCCCCTCCCCTTTCCTTATTCAGCCTGACTCAAACACATCCTCACCAGCCCCCACCACAATGCCCAACAGTGCTCCCCTGGCATTCTGCTTGGTTTTGCTGTAATAAAATGCAAACTGGGATAATAACTGTTACCACAGTGCTTAAAAGCTGAAGGAATTTTGCTAAAAGCGCGATGTAAGAACACATACTCCCTTTCCACATGTTATTGGCATAGCCTCCGTACACATGCAGCAGCACATCTCCTCTCTGCACATGCTAACTGAACATCTGTTTTCTGCATGCGCCCGTGGCACATGGCCTCCCTGCATGGGCTTATGGCAAATATATTAAGTTCCCGGGCTGCCCCGCATCTCTCATGCAAGGTAATGGAACCGTTCATCCCTGCATGGGGTAACGGCCCATCCCTCGTGGTAAAGCCCACCTGCATAACTTCATAAATTATACATTACAGAGCAGGTTTGCAATGGGCCATGGTTCAGCAAGTAAAGGAATTATTGCAGATTTGTTGGCTCCTACCCCTTTATTTTCGGCACTGTGAGGGGAGCGGTGGGGGTGGCTGGTGGCTTGTGAGAGTGAGCCGACCTACCTGACCTCCCTCCAATGCAGGGGCGCAACAAAACCTACATTTCGGGGGGGGCTTAAGTCGTGATGGGAGGGGCCACTAAAATAGGCAGGGCAAACTTGGAGGCTCTGCCCCCACTGTTCTACCCACCTGCCCTCATGGTCTGGTGTGGGGACCAACTATCGATTAGTAGATTTTAAAGTGCAATATGCAGAGAGGTGATGGAGGACTTTCTTGAAAGTAACAGCTTTAAAGTTTTACTGTGTTTACTCAAGTACATTTTTCTGAACAAACACAGTAAAACTTTAACGCTTCCAGTTTCGGGGAAAGCCTCACCTCTCTGCCTAACAAAATGCAAGTGCACCCATCCAGAAGTGCACCTAGTCTAAAATGTAGGGTTGGGCTAACCCTTCAAATGTTGGAAGAGGCACTAACTTCAGAGACTGTGGAGGAGTGGCAAGCTTACTTGTGTAGGGGCATCTACCTTCATTAACCGTTGTAATAAAACTATTCTAATGCAGCTTCAATGTTACAATCAGTTAACTGCTCTCTCCTTTGAGTCTGATCCTGAAGGTCCTAGAAAGTGTGAAAATGGCAGATGGTGTGCAATGAAAGACTCAATATCATAGCAAAACAGGACATTGCAGAGTGTGGGGCAGTACTCTGCACGCCCAAGCAACTTCAGTGGCTGGGAGCAACAAGGGAGAAAATGTAATGTTGGTTCTACCACTGTCCGCTATAGTAGAATTTCTGGTGCACTGACTGGCTGGTGAGACTATGGCCCTCATTCTGACTCTGGTGTTAAGGGGTTTACGGCGCCGTAAACGGCGCCGACCCTTAACGCCTGATTACAAGGTTCCCTTTGCAGGATGGCTTTTAACGGCTGCTTTTTTGCAGCCGTTATAATCCATGCCGCAAAGGGACCTTGGCGATAATTACGGCACCGTAATTTACGGTGCCGTAATTATCGCCTTTCCCCATTCCCATTATGCCCTATGGGACGAAAATGGGAATGGGGAAGGGTAAAATGGGAAATGGGGATTTACCGCCCCACTCACCTTGGAATGGGGCGGTAAATCCACCAACCACCATGGCGTAAACATAGTTTACGCCATGGTGGTAAGGGTACGACCCAGGCGGTAACTTACCGCCTGGGTCGTAATGAGGGCCTATGTCGGCCTGACAAATACAGTGTCACAAGACTGGGAGAGGGCTAGTGCAGCAATAATGCAATTGTATGCAGCAGTATTGCATCCACTAGCAGAGGAGCTCCAGGATACACCAATGTGTCCCTACACTTATTAAAATGGTCCTATTGTAAGGGTGTCAACTTTGTCATATATAAGCATCCCAATTTTTGCAATTGAAGTCAGGGTGAGATTACATTATTTGCCCAGGATCACACAGTTACGCTAAACAGCAAAGCTTTGATAGTAACCCACTCTTTCAATTTGGGAACAGCCACCTTCTTCAGCGTTTTACTTGGAACAAAAATGTACGTTTTGGGTGTCAAGACATACAATTATACTGTCCTATAGAGTTTACTTGCAAAATAAACAAATTGCATAGTAAAGCATCAAGACAACATGTAAATCCTTATAGCAGCATGTTGGGCCAAAATAATATCACTGTACCTTTATTTTCCACATCCTGAATGCAAAACTATAAGATGCAAAAGGCAAAACATCCTGATTTACCCACTTTATTTTCAGCACTTTAAAAACACAAAAAAAATAAGCTCTGCCATAAACTCACTTAGGTTTGGCGATTCGTCACAAACCTCCACCGTGTTGTTATGTATGGTTAAAGAACATTCATTCAACTAAAGACATCAAAGTAAACTTTACTTTTTAGCATATGAAGCTATTAGACGTAATGGTATGAACACATTTAAAAGGGTGAATGCTTTATTGTGTTGTTCTTTAACTGTCACACATTTGCAAGGGGACTTGTGGTCTTTCAGTTGGAAATTATCATGCATAAGAAAGGCTATGACAAAAGAAATGCTACATTGCCATCTAGTGGTGGAAAGTATGTTTTTTATATGAATAAATACAGCGTACATGATACACAGTAGTAAATGAAATAATCTGTATTGGCCACAATTAGATGCGTAAAAAGGCACGATACGCACCTTATCTAGAGGGCTGAGTGAAGGGGTTCCAGATATTTTTGGGCTGATTCTGCAGCCTGCAGAGAGTAGCATATTCTTGTCTGTATCGCTTAGCCAAATCGGATATTTCACCCAGACCTTCAACACGGGTGAGATGCACTCGTCCATTTCTCGAACACACACCGCCTAGCGGCTGTCATGCAGGTCGACAGTACCCTTCGGTACTGTTTAGGCAACCCGGGAAGCCACACAAACATGCAACACATCAGGTAGCAGGTTACTACCTTCCCCAGCATTTCTGACATTATTTCTACAACTCCCTCCCAGAATGAGCGCAATCTAACACAGGCCCACAGCATGTGTATTAGGTCGACTGGATCAACATTGCATCTCAGGCCCTTAGCTGTTTTGTGTAATGTCAAATTGGTGTGTCCATGCCGGGGAGAAGTATGCTCTGTGCAGCGTCTTCAGCTCAATTAACTGTAGCCAGGAGTTGAATGCACCCCTGTGTGTAGTGCCACAAACCACTGCCCACTGTTTGTCTGTGACGTGTATCTCGGAGTCTTCTTGCCACCTGCTCTTACACTTCAAGGTTTCCCGGGGTGAGCACTGACATCACCCCTTTACACCCGGGGCAGCTCCTGATATATTTCAATAGCGGGGCTGTGTGCGGATTTCAGGGAACACTGGGGACCACTCCCTAAAAGCCACCTTCATTCTGAAATACTGCAGTGTGTGCTGCAATCCTCCTCCCATCTTTTCTGCAAACAATTTCTGAGTGACAAATAGCCTGTCCGGATACATATCCTCCAATCGGGTAATGCCTGCTCCCCTCCAGCCCAGGATAATAGTTGTGTCGCAGGACTGTGCTAGGGTTTCGATATACCTGGGTCGAATGGGTGGTCTACCCCAAGCCTTTTCAGGGCTCTCTTCCACGCATGCATTGAACACGTTACCAGGGCAAATCTGTATTTATCTGAAATATTGCCCGAAATTAACACTCCCTGGAGAGAGGACGGATACACCGAGCATCACTCTATGCGTACATGGGGGGTCACATTGCACCCAGAATCTCATCGACTGTGACTGGTGTTGCCAGGGCCTCTACCGCCTCTCTGATGAGTTTCAGAAGAGCTGCAGTTCTAATATATTCCTCAAGCTCCGCTTTCAGTAGGGTCCCTCGTGAAGAATACAGGGACTTATAGTAATGGCAGAAGGCGTCCTCAATCATGCTCAGCTTCACCACCACCTCCTCATCTGCAGTTTTCACTGCCGTTATTTCCTTACACCTTCTTTCATGCCTCACCATTGCTACCAGGAGCCTGTCCGGTCTACCCTTCCTCTGTATCTATGGGCCATTGCTGGTCTGGCTAGGTATTTGACCTCCCGCTCTGGTAGGTTGTTAAAGCCATCCAGTTCTTCTCTTAATTTAGCCAGTGAGCCCGGTGTGCCTCCCCTGTCTACCTCTCATTCCCACCTTTTAACTTCAAGCTCACTGTCATTCAACTGCCTCCGTATCAGTTTTAACACTCCCAATTCTAGGGACAGGCACCCTCTGCGAATTACCAACTTGAACGCTTCCCATATAAAGCCCATCTCAGATACTGTACCGAGGTTCTCGCAGAAGTAATTCTTGAACATGCTGTGGACCTCGCTCCTAAACACCACGTCTGACATTGCCGCCGGTTTGAACCTCCAATAGGGGCGAGGTGTTGACAGATCCAGTCGCAGAGACTACAGCACTGGGGAGTGGTCAGAGAGCATCCTCGGGAGCAGCACACAATCGTCTGTCTGTCATACAAAATAGGGGCAGGCAAG
This sequence comes from Ambystoma mexicanum, assembly GCF_040938575.1. Lineage (NCBI taxonomy): Eukaryota > Metazoa > Chordata > Amphibia > Caudata > Ambystomatidae > Ambystoma > Ambystoma mexicanum. Next base: position 808,107,954 of record NC_090936.1, read on the forward strand.
GATATAATCTAACCGGGATGAGTTGTTATGGGCCTTAGCGTGGTGTGAGCATTCTTTCCCTTCCGGCCTTAACAGCCTCCCGACATCTTCCAGTTCTAATTCACTCATACCCTTCAGGACTGCGTGGGACTGCCTCTGCTGCCCTGGAGCGTCGTCTCTCCCCCCTGTTGTCTTGTCTTTCCTTGGATCCAATATAATGTTGAGACCCCCGCCCCCCCGCCGAAACGATGTTAGTATGTAGATATTTATGGCTTATCTCCAGCAGGTTATTAAAAAATGCAGGGTCGTCCACATTTGGACCATATATGTTGACAAATGTGACCATCGTGTTACCCCAGCATCCTGAGACAATGACATATCTCCCTTGCGAGTCGACTACTGTGTCATTTGTGCAGAATCCCAATGACTTGCACACCAGTGTCATTACCTCTGTCGAATATGCAGAGTACGAAGTGTAATATTTACAGTCTCGCCAACTTCTGGCGACCCGAAAATTCCCCTTCCCAACAAGGTGTGTTTCCCATAGCATGATTATTTTGGCCCCATGTCGCTCGCAGTACTGTATAACCTTACAGGCCTTGTGTGGATTATTAAGTCCTTGCACGTTCCAGCTAATAAATCTATTCACCATGGCTGGGGTGAGGTCTATAAAAAAAGGCAATTCTGCCCCAACTGCTCACCTGGCCGGAGGACTTACGGCCAATCTCGTGAGATGCAAATCTTTTTGACATAACTCAAACCAACTGCTCCTGCAACTGCCCCCCTCCCCATCCTGACCCAACTAGACCCATCCCGACCCCCCCCACCCACACTGCCCGCCCCCTACCTGCAGTGACTGGAACCCCCACCCGATATCCCTCAATACCCACGTTACCATGGGCCACTGCCCGGGGGCGCTGGACTTTGCCGCCCAAGTGACCTCCACCCCTTCAGACCTCGAGGGGAGGACCTCAAAAACATTACTTCCACATGCAGCTGGACTTTTTCATTAAATTTTCAGCTAAAATTTACTAGACCCATCAGGGATGCCCTGTAGACAGCATTTGGTTGCCCAGCAACTTTTCAGGTGAAAGCTCAGGAACACCACCCCTTCATCGCCTTTCTCAACTGTGTACTTTGTGAGGAACGGCATTTCACTTCGGTAAGGATTCAAGAAAGTCATCTACTGCCCCCGGGTCAGTAAAGAAATGGGTTTGTCCGCTGTGTTGGACTCATATTTTGGAGGGGTATTGCATCGAATATTGTATCCCTCATTCTCGGAGCACTCTTTTCACTGCCAGGAAGGACAAGCAAGCTTTCTGGACTGCCGGGGTGAAGTCCGGGTAAAAGGACCCTCTAGCGTTCTCATATGTGTGGTCCCAGAGTTCTCTCACTCTTCGGAGGATGGTGTCTCAGTCCCGATAGTTCAGAACTCGTGCAATTATCGGGTGGGGGTTCTGGCCCGGTCTTAAAGTGATCTGCGACACCAGGTCCGCTCTCTCCACCAGGAACTGTGAGGACAACGGTGGCCCCTGTAGCACATCCTTTATGAAGTTCTCCATGAAGACCTCCATGTTTCGTTGTGAGATGGATTCCGGGACACCCTCCACTCGAATATTATTTCTTTGCGATCTTGCCTCCAAATCTTCATTCTTGTCTCTGATGGTCTTCACCTTCCTATGCAGCTCCCTGATTGCCTGTGTCATTTCATTGTTGGTATCCTCAAGCGCGTTCACCCGGAGCTCGGCCACTCTCCTTGTCTATGCGCTCCAGCATTCTGTCGACTTTGTACGCCATTCCATCCGATTTTGTGTTAATGGCTGCAAATCCCGATCTCATTTCCGCCAGCATCTGACCCAGCTCCAACATTGGGGTGCTCTCACTCAGACCCGCTATCCCCTACGCCTGGGGCCCTGCGGTAAGCGCGGCAGGAGCCTCTTGGGATGCCATTTCATGTTGCTTTCTTTGTGTAGTCTTTCCTTTTGGGTAAACGGCAAGCGGGACTGCCGCTTGTTTCCTTTTGCCATATAAGCTTTTGATGGGGTTTGCTGCTATTTTCCCCGGCACAGGCCTCATGCAGTGGGGAGATGCACCCTGAGTAGCCTGTAGTCCTGGGTCAGGTCTCTTACTATAGACAGTTGACAGCACTGGGCCTGCTCTCAAGTAGTGCTATCTGGGTGATGTAAAGTTCTATTCTCTTCCTCTTGCTTGGGTCTGGTATTGATACCTGAGTGGGCTCCTCATTCTGGTCATGTTGCAACTCGGGGGGCTGTTGTGTGCCCCAGGAGAACGGGGCCTCCAACTGCAACCATCACTTGTCCCAAGATCCAGCCTTACCCACCAGTCACTGACGCCTGTGTTAGCATTGGGCTTGGGCTGTTATTGGTACGGCTTTGGTTGGTGCCTGATGGGCCCCCTTGGGATAGGTCTCGGTTTGTGTCCAAGGTTGCTGCCCCGATCACGGTGACCCAACTGGATATCAGGGGGCTATTCCCCTATACTGTGTTCTTGATCCTACTATAGTTTTGCCAGTCCTAGCATGAGGTCAAGTACTTGTAGCCAGCTGTACTCCGGGCAGCCTCAGTATTGCTGGGCCCCCATGCGGTTCTGGGTTCAGAGGGCCGCTCCACCGCTTGATCACTGAGGGGTCGGTGATGCTTTGTTTCAGTGCCAGGGGGACCTTGGGCCCTGTCCGTTTTGTAAGTTGTAGAACTGGACTCCCTGCTCCCAAATGCTCCCAACTGGGCCTCCAGGCACAGTAATAGGCTGCGGGGCTCCCGCACTCTCCGAGTGGTGCACAACTGCCGTTCCCCGCGGCAGCCGAGGGGCCGGAACTGGCGCAGTGGCGAGTGCTGGCTGTTGTATTGAAATTGTAGAGGGATCCTCCAGCTCCCCGGCGCACAATGTCCAGCTGCTGCAATTATCCCTCACTTCACCGGTGTGGGCCAGCGGCAATGTCACACGCAGGGGAGGGTCGGCCAGGAGGGACTGCTGGCCACCCACGGTTCTCCTATCCCTCCTGGGACGCCAGCGCTGATTTTATGTAACGGGGGGCTCAACAGGGGAGGGCTGGTGGTTCCACGAAGCACACCGGTCCCTCCGTTGCTGGAAAGATACCACGGGGCAGGGCTGCCTCACCCCCACGCTCCAGACTCTCACCTCTCCAGTCGGGTCATTCGGCTTACACTCTATAGGCCAAGGTTCAGCCCGAGCCCTCCTGGGTCCTCTTGGGAGTCATGAGCCCCAGCAGGCCTCTCTCACTTTTCCACCGCACACTTTCTCTGATGGTGAGTCTCGCGTCTTGGGCTGGCTTGTTGCTCCGACAGCTACCGCGGAGTCGCTGGTTCGCCACAGAAGAGGGGCGCCTCTGATCTGGGGGACCAACCTCTATCCCTTGTTTCCTCATCTGGCGCTTGAAGTTTCAGCCTTTTGCACACTGCACCCGGGCTGCACACAGGCACTCAAGTGAAGAACCGAAGCGCGCACCATGGCCTCCCGCGTCTAGGACCCCTTCGTCTCTGATCAGTATTTCGGGTGCACCACTGGTCGCCAAACTCGTGCCAACTGTTGTCGGGCTGTTCAATCAAGTTTCCTCTGTTTATGGACTTGCACAGTCCCCGATGGGTCACAGATCCTCCTCCCCTCGTTCGAGGTCCGATGCAGAGCTTACATAGTCGTGGCCATCTTGGCTGCGGGTTCTCTAGCGCTGAGGAGGGCAGAAAATATATGACCAGTCCAAGCTATTCTCATGAATTGTCAAATAGTATTCTGTTTAGGAAAGGCATGAATTTTAAAATGTATAAGGTAGCTATGGATGGTGAGGGCCTCATAATCTTTGTGGATATACTATATAGTGGTAAGGTCCTTATTTTGGGCTGTGCATATGGTCCATGCTCGCCAGCAAAAGCTTTCTTTGAAGAAATAACTCAGTTATTGCGTGAAATGTGTGGAGAAACTAATTTTAGGAGGTGATTTTAATTGTGTTATTGACCATACAGTGGGCCATACTGGTCAATGCAGGTTCACAAATTTTGGATTGTGTAAAGAATGTAAACATTTTCTTCAGAGGTTTGACTTAGTGGATATATGGAGGGTTATGCATCCATCCGCAAAGGAATAGACATTTTACTCATCAGTACATGACTCATTTTCTAAGATAGACTATATATTAATATCCAACAAATTGATAGACAGGGCCTTGGGTGCAGGCATTACAGAGTGGCAGACCTCTGATCATGCACTGGTAGACTTTTGTTTAGATCTTGGTAGGGAGAGATCTGTGTTTGTAAGGTGGTTTCTAAAAGCAGGGATTCTGGAAGATATTGACGTGGTGTCAGGTATTCAAATGTTTATAGAGTTGTTTTTTTAGGGTAAATATAGGTTCCATGAATGTCAGTATGATCTGGGATAGTTGTAAATTTGGAGCTGATTAATAGGACTTCCTATATTGGGAAAAAAGGATTCAAAGAATTAAAATCACTTGAGGCAGAATTATCCCATCTGTAGCAGAGATATGCACAATCTGGGAAAGTCACAGACAGACTCTAGGTGATTTGAATTCAAGAAAACTTAGCTAATAGGACTAATTCAATGCGGAGAAAGGTATTTTCTTTGAGACAGATGTATTGGGAATGTCGAGACAAGAGTGGCAATTGTTGGCCGGCAGATTGAAAGGGATAACTGAAAACTCATAAATTCAGGTTATAGAGGATGAACATGGTCATTTGGTGGTGAAGAATGTAGATATATGTACGTGCTTTCAATCTTTTTATGGATCAATATATACAGAGGATGTATTTCCATTGGGCTCTGACTTGGAGGACTTTTTTGACTCCGTTGAAATTCCTGTGTTGACACTGGAAGATAGTACAGCTTTGGGTGCTCAATTAGTGATTGAGCAGGTTTTGTTGGCTATTGAACAGCTTAATATTGGAAAGTCTCCAGGCCTAGATAGCTTACCTGTAGAATTCTATAAAACATTTGGAACAGCTTTAGCTCCCATTTTGGGTGAGTTGTTTAACACTTTTATACAGAATGAGGACTTGGGTTCATCTATGCGAGAGGCCATGATTACTTTGATTCCGAAGCCGGGCAGAGATCATAAAACATTTGGGAACTACAGACCTATTTCACTACTTAATGTAGATGTGAAAATATTTGTACTGGCAAATATGTTGAGTAAATGCTTTGGGAGTCTAATACATGCATCTCTGTCTGGTTTTGTAAGAGGGGCAGGTTTGGGTATGATAACATTAGGACTATCATCAATGCGATGAGTCTTCGCAAAGCCAAATGTTCGGCCACTGTGTTGCTATTCATGGATGCGGGGAAGGCATTTGACAGAGTCAACTGGGAATTATTAAAATGTATTATGCAAAAGATCGGTTTTGGAATTAACTTTCCTAAGGCAGTTAGTTGCCTACATAATGCAGCAAAGGCTAAGATTTGGGTGAATAATTAATTATCTGACTCAATCGCTCTTACGCGAGGTATGAGACAGGGTTGCCCCCTGTGACCCTTTTTGTTGAATATTGCTTTTGAGCCCTTGGCGGCTTATATCAGATGTGAGTAAGGAATTGGAGGCCTAACATTTGGGGAAACAGAAGTTAATGTACTGTCTTATGCAGATGATATGGTGGTTATTCTCTCGAATCCAGAAGGGGATAGTGTAATTGTGAAAAGTGCATTTCAAAACATAGATAAGCTTTTGGGCCACAAAGTTAACTGGGACTAAACAGAGGTCTTTCCTCTCTCAGCGACCTGCAGAAGAGGGGACTTTGTGGATTGGAACTTGGAATCTCATGTAAAGTATTTAGGGATTCATTTGATCAGGGATTTGAAGAAAGTTGTAGAATTTCATTTGAATAGATTGGCAGAGACGCTGAAAAGAAATGTAGGAAAATGATGGCATTGAAACTTGGGGATTTGGGCAAAAATCAACGCAATTAAGATGACGCTACTACCAAAGGTATATTGCTGCTGAAATTCTCAAAAAAGTTGCTAAAGATGATTGATCAAGTCTTTCAGAAATTTCTGTGGGGTGAGAAGAAAAAAACAAAAATTCCTAAATTCATTATATTATGTAGTGTCCAGGAGGGGGCTTTGGTTACCCAGATCTTGACAAATATTATAGAGGGCTTGTATTGAAGAAAGCAGCTCATTGCATACTAACTGAGCCTCTGTAGGAGCCGATTTGGCAATTGAAATGGAAGCATTTTATCCATTTAAATTGAATAATATCTACTCAATGGAGAACTGTAATTGAAAAGTTTCCCACTACTAAAGTGGCTAGAGAAATACTTACCTTGTGGTTGTCTAATTTTGATAGGAATGTGTATCTACATTATAAAGCCTCTCTCTGGCACAATACTGGTCTCCAGATTGCTAAAAAGACATTGTATTGGTGTAGTTGGATTTTGAAAATAGGGATGTACTGTGGGATGGCCAAATTATAACTTTTGAGGAACTACACCGTGTATATGGTTTGAATAACAGAGAGAGAGTTAGATTCGAGGAACATAAAACACTTTTATTACAGAGGCTGGATATGTTATCTCTGCCAATAGAGAATGAGCCGACAGGATGTGCTATATTTGCTTCATTCCTGTGCAAGGTATCCACATATCTTAACTCAATGCCTATGGAATCTTTCATTGCTGAATCCTGGGAATAACTGAGGTGGGTGTTGGAAGGAGGATTTGAGATGTGAAATTATGGATAAAGAGTGTGAGCAGATAAGGCGGGCAGGTTTTAGGAGTAAATTGGATCTGAACTTGAGACTTGCACATCAGAAAGTCTTAGGAAGGTTGTGCTTGACTCAGGTGCGTGTGCATGGCTGGGTTTGATTGATAGTGATGTTTGTTGGGGATGTGGAAAGGAGAGGGGCACCCTTATACATATGATGTGGAATTGTTGTAGGTGAAAGGAATTTTGGGGGAATGTATGGGACAGAATGGACACAATACTGTTAATGAACTTTCCCAGAATGGCTTTGCAAACCCTTTTACTGGCTCATCGAGGAAGGTGTAGAGTTGCTAAACAGTATAGCCAATGGATTGACAAAGTGCTAGTAGTTGTGCCAAAACAAATTTTGAATTTGTGGAAATCAAAGAAAAAAACACTGGTGGAGAACTTGGTGGTTAATGTACAGGTATTGTCTGACTATGAGAAGATTTTTTTTCAGGAATGAAATCAAGAAGAGGATCATTTAGAACTCTGAACACCCTTTAATATTTTATATGGTGGATGAGAGTTCAAATACATTGCATGTGACATGAGTTAGGGAGGGGAATTCTGGGTAAGGGGAAGGACTGTCCATATTTAGTGTTGTTTTACAGTTTGGTTCTGTTGAATTTATAGCTGGGAAGAACATGTATTGTTGAGGATTGCGTTATGTTGTATAGATTGTAATATATCATTAACACCTTAGGACTTATTAGATGTGTTAGTGTATTAATTAATTAGTTAAGAGATGAATTTTAATCCAAGTGTTGTATTATTGAATGTATTCATTGTTTGAATTCATTGGATTGGAAAATTATAAATAAAGTGTTTTAAAAAGAAACCTGGATTTCCCTTCATGACTCTGCTACACTGACACCTTTCTACACTGACTTTGCTACCTTCTCCCACCCTCCCAGACCTGTTGACAAGTGTAATGGTGTGGGTTCCATTTCAATAATGTCCTCAACACTGGCCCTCTACCCCCCTCTGACATCAACTCTTCCTCTTTTGAATCAACCACTATTCAAATCCTCCCTCCTACTTCTCTCATTGCTCTGGCTGTATATTCACCCCCAGGTCCTCTCAACTCCTCCTTCCCCGATCTGACCCTTCTCCTTGAGTCGCTTCCTGCTGACATCCCCATTGTCATTCTGTGGGACTTTAACCTTCCAAGCCCCCTGCCTTGAACTTAAACCCCTCTATCTGACCACTGCGTCTACTCCTACCACAACCAGCCTACCCACTTTGGTGGGAACTCTGTTGACCTTGTTTTTCTTTAGGATGTTTTAATCACGTGACATCTAGTTCTGGGGAATTTTCCATCCACACAAAATCCAGCGTGCACAATTATTTTATTAACAAATTTCTTTTTATGAACCTGGTACACACCAGTTTAACAGTATCGATTCCCTACCCTTTTTGCGGCATGAAATACACAGGTTATACAGAGGGTCTATTTATCAAAAACTAGCAATAAACAAACCATTTTGGAATATAAACTAATTATAAATTGTCATCATTCTCAATGGAAATCCCAATGGCAATAGTTATTACAATGAAGAATGATCAATACACTATTAAATTAAATTATCACTGATGAATTTAACTTAAATGTAGACTTTTTAAAACACACATCACCATATGTACCTTTGGTTTATCCTGAGCGCACATTTACCATGCGTGCATGAAAAGTGAATTAGGATTTTGGGTGCTAGTGAGGCCCTTTTCCCCCCATATGTGCATTTCTGACTCATGATTTATTTTTGTAGTGTGACAGCCTCAGCTTTAATGGCCCGTCTCTGCAAAATGAGCTGGTGGTTGCTGGGAGACTGTCCTACATTAGTCTCGGGGAGTGTGCGCCCATCACAAATGTATGCAAAGAGGCCTTACAGCGCATATTTGCGCTATTGTCAAGCCCCTCCTGAAATGCTGAGGTCACCTTTGTGAATAAGGTGACCTGATCATTTCTGAAAATAGCGCAAATGTAACAAGCATATTCTCTGTGCTACTTTCATTTGTGTTCTTTTTGGAGAGTGTAGTGGAGGTCCCAGACATGGCGTGCACCCCTTTGCCTCATTTCAAGGTACCAGGAAAGCAATCGCCAAGGTATGAAGAGCAAATGAACCTACAAAGAGCTGCACTGGGAGATCCATACCGGTTGAAGCACCCATAACCAGACAACCCTGGGCAGCACGGTACCCTATCAGACAGCCATACCAGCTGCTGATACGAAATGAGGAGTACCTACAGACGGTCCAGAAAGAGACCCCAAAAGCCTTAATGGAAGGCAAGTGGAAATGACACAAGGGCCTGAACAGATCCGAGAATGAACAAGAGCAGCTATCGGAGACAACACACCAGTGCGAGAAACTACGAAATTAAATGTAATGGAGACAGAGAAGAGATAATGTTAAAACGTAAGGAAACAGTGCTGCGAGACAAGATGGAAGCAACCGTCCTGTTAAACGTGTGTAAATAGGCTTGAAACGCAAGATGCTAAGAAATTGAGACGCTTAGTAGAAGATAGAGCGTCAAGCGCCAACCATATATCTACCTCAATAAGGCACATTATACAAGTGCGGCTCCATTTTGTAAAAGCAGAAAGGTACCCAGGCGGCCAGAGACCTGACAGGCCAAGTTTCGAAACCCAGCAAAAGGCAAGAAAAGGAGCATAGTCGGACCTCAACAAAGAGCGGCTCATGCCTAGGAAATCGAGGTAAACCTGAGAAGGGGAGGAGAGCGTCAGCTCACAAGACTCGAACTTCAGAGCATACCAGCCTGATTGATTGATATTTTATTTCTATCACGCTCGTACACAAGTGTTTCAGAGCACGACAAGGCAAGGGAGGGGAACAGGGGAGAACAAAACCGCGATCTTACTAGGCCCAGTGACATTGAGAACGCGCAAGTGCTTGGGGGAGGGGAAAAGTGCATGAAAGGGGGAGAGGTGGAAAGTGTGAAGCAGAGGAGAAACAAATAACAATAAATAAATATTAAAGGCAACAAACAGTGGTAATGCAGCCAGCAATTTGCAAGTGCTAGGTTTAAGGCAGCAGGCAGGGTAGGTCTGATAAGTGCAGGAAGAAAAAGGGGGGGCTGTATGGGTACAGATACAGACCCCAGTGCAAGGGGTGGCTCGGAGGCAGTGTGGGAGGATGGCAGGATGAGCAGGTACCTGGACCCAAAAGACAGAGGGTGGCCAGGTGCACGGTGCCAACAGAGAACAGATCAGCAGGGATGAGGGGGAGCGAAGGCAGAAGAAAAGAGGAAGGTGGAGCCAGTGGAGAGATTTCAGAGCTGGAGAGATACGATCTCATGGCTTGAGGCCAAGGACAAGTCTCGCAGTCCTGTTCTGGATTAGTTGCAGAGGGTGGTGAGTAGAGGCAGGTAGATTTAGAAAGAGGCTGTTACAATAGTCCAAGCTAGAGAGAACCAGAGCTTGAGATACCATGAGCTTCTGGGGGAAGGAGAGGAAAGACGTACTACCTCTGAGGAGGTGCAGTCGGAAATTTGACTTTTTAGAGACCTCAGAGATGTGGGCGGAGAAGGAAAGGGTGGAGTCAAAGATGACCCCGAGGTTCTTAGCCTCGCAGGTGGGGCTAGGAGGAGGGCCAAGGGAGGCGGGCCAGAGAGTGAGTGGAAAGGATGGTGAAGGTGTGCCAATGAGGATGATCTCCATCTTGCTGGCATTCAGACAAAGATCATTGGTGGCACACCAATCTTGAATGGCAGTTAGGCAATCAGAGATGAGAGAGGGAGAGGAGGTGGCAGAGGGCAGCTTGAAAATGAGTTGAGTGGCGTTAGCGTAGCACTGGAAATTTGCGCAGAAAATGGCAATGCAGTGGGCGAGAGTTGCCAGGCATTGGTTGAAAAGCCAGGGCGAGAGGTTAGACCCCTCGGGAACATCACAGGTAGAGAGGAAGATGGATGAAAGGAAGGACCCAAGTTGGACCTGGGAGGGTCGATCTGAGAGGAAAGAGGTCAGCCAGGCCAGAGCCTGATCAGTGATACCCAGGTTTTCACGGAGACGGTTGAGCAGGATGGTATGGTTGACCGTGTCGAAGGCAGAAGAGAGATAGAGGAGGATGAGGACAGAGGGAATGCTAGAGTCAAGGTTGATGAGTAGATCTTCACGGATGTTTAGGAGAGCAGTTTCCGTGCTTCTGGCAGCTCTGAAGCCAGACTGGTGGTCATGGAGACAGCCAACAGAATTGGAATGAAGGTTAAGCTGAGAGATGGCCAACTTTTCCAGGAGTTTGCCAAGAAAGGGAGTAATGGAAATTGGGCGATAGTTAGCTGGACAAGAAGGATCAGCTGTGGGTTTCTTGAGAAGAGGATGCACAAAGGAGTGCTTCAGAGGGGAGGGGAAGGATCCAGAGGCAAAGGAGTGGTTGCAAAAATCAGCAAGGGCCGGAGCGAGGGTGTCAATGAGGTCCTTGATGGTTTTAGAGGAACAGGGATGAACCTGTTTTGAAGAGGCTTTCATAGATTGGACTTGTCTAGCAACCTTGTCAGGGGTGAAAAGAGGAAAGGACGAGAAGGATGGTGGGAGGGTGGCTAAAGGAGGGTCAGCAAGCACAGATGGAGAGGGAAGAGGAGTGTGGGTGGAGAGGGTGGACAGGATGTCCTGGGTTTTTTAATGAAGTGAGAGGCAAGGGCATTGCAAAGAGCCTGGGAGGCAACAGGAGGGGTAGAGACTGCAGCAGGGTTGGCCAGCTCCTTGCAGATTTTAAAGAATTTGGCCGAGTTGTTAGATGCCGCAGAGACACGAGCTTGAATGTGGACTCTCTTCTTGGTGAGGACAGAGAGTCGGTATTGCCTTTGTAGCAGGCGACGGGCCAGTTTGTCAGAGGATGAACAGGAAGTCCTCCATTTCCTCTCAGCTGCCCTACACTTACGTTTAAGTCTAGCCAGGTCAGAGTCATACCAGGAATTGCACTTGGCTTTGGACTTCAAACGGATCCTCATGACAGGGGAAGAGCATCAAGCGTATCAGAAATTGAAGAGTAGAGCAGAGACAGGGCTGTATCAGGATGAGAGACAGCCAAAGGTGGAGGGGGGGGAGAGAAAGTGGCGGCAAAACTCTCAACTGACACACGCTTGATGGGCCGGATGTCCGAGAAGGTAGGTGGCTGTGTTGGAGTAGGCTTGGCTTAGGGGGAAGAGAGGGAGAGATGAGATGAGAGGAGGGAGTGAATGCTCCAGGAGAGTGAAGTGGTCAGAGGGATGGAGAGGGGGAGGTCAGAGGAGATGAAGACATCGAGTGTGTGCCCTGCAGAGTGAGTCGGGCCAGAGGGGAGGATGGACAGGGAGAGGGAGTCGCAGAGGTCACGGAAGAGTACAGAGGAGGAGCAAGGAGAGTCTAAATGTATATTTAAGTCACCGAGGAGGAGGAGTTGAGTGGTAGAGGCCAGGAGGGAGAAGGAGAGGTCTGCCCACTCAGAGAGAAATGAGGTGATTTGACCAGGAGGCCAGTAGATGGTAACCACAGTAAGAGAATGGGTAGGCGAGAGAGAAAGCCTACAGACAAGGCATTCAAAAGAGAAGTAGATCTGAGTGGGAATGATAGAGGCAGGAATCCACTCAGGAAAGATCAGGGCTACCCCCCCACCAGACCGAGAGGATCTGGGTGCTGAGAGGATCTTGTAGCCATAAGGGAGGAGAGTGTCAAAGCTTGTGACTGAGCTGGCCGTGAACCATATCTCAGTAAGACCAAGGACATCAAGGTCTAGTTCTTCAAGGAGGTGACAGATGTCAGAGGAGTGTTTGACGGCAGAGCGAGAGTTGAGAGTGGCAATATTAAGAAGGTTGCCAGCCTTAAAGACCTTCCGGGGAGGGGTACAGATCAGAGGTATGCCCTGTGGAGGAGAAAGAGCCCTCGGAGGGGCAGAGGAGGAGGAGAGCTTGGGCAAGGTAGCCAAGGGGGGAGAGGAGGGGACAGCAGGAGATGAAAGGAAATTTATGAGGCGAGGGAAGCGCCTATCAAAGAGGAGGAGATTGGCCTGAGGGCCTTGGACCATGACAGTGCCATTTAGGTAGACATTAATGATGACTTTAGAGGAGTCGAAGGAAGCCATGAAAACTTCCCAGCGAGTGCCACCATTAATGGGAGAGGAGGAGATAGGGCAGAGCACAGAGACCATAATGAGCAGTCCATAGATCTGGCGAAGGAACGACAAAGAGGATGTCGGTAAGGGTCTGTCTGGCGGAAGCATTGGAGTAGGTGTCGGCGATAGGAAGACCAGGATTGGAGGCCTGCCTCATGAAGGTCAAGATAAGGGGGCCCATGCAGGTGGCTAGGCCGACACAGAATTAAATGCACTAAAAGCTGGAAACTGAAGAAGATTCATTGTGAACTAACACGTGCCAGGCGCGAAGAAGTAACATCGCCTGATGTCATCCAGGACCCGAGGATGCCATAACTTTTCCCTATAAGAGAATACAGTTTCGAGGCCATCCTTAGCCAACTAATTGACACGTCGCCCTAAAACACTGATTGACGGAAGGAAGGCAGGGTGAAACTTGGGACACCAGGCACAGGGGTGCCCATTCTGCATGCTGCTAATTAAAAGTGGAAATTTATGTCTAGGTGTGTAACCTGCCCAATCACAATGGACCAAGTTATCTGGAGTCCTATAGATATTGTAACCAATAGGACGTCGTAGTTGTAGTGACGTCTATCACGCGTGATGTAAAGGGATGGGCGTAGACACACACCCGATAAGATTTATCCAATCTGCATGCCCTATTATCATATACAGATATAACACCTATACTTAAGTTACCTTTCCTAACCAATTATATTGCATGTCGAGTTTTGTAAAGTTAGACGTCAATGATGACGAACATTGCCTATAAGAATCTCTGTTCTATTGAAGTTCGAGGAAGTCGGAGCGAGACCGGTGATCGCACTACTGCTGATTCCCATTTGTTTCCCTGTTTGATGTATGTATCATTAAACAGACTTCCCTTTTCCAAACTACTGAGTCCTCGTTATTGAGTCGTGTCGGAGTAAGTGAATCCTGCACCCCCTGTCCTCACATGGTGCAGCTATCTTGTCTTACAAGTTCTAGAGGGTGAGTGCTGACCAATGAGCCTGTCAGCGAATTCCTCTCCTCGTGAACAAGAGTTTGGACCAAAGCTTTCATTTTATGAAAACAAATCAAATCAGAACATTCCTGCCTATCTAATTCTCCCTATGTTGTATTTATTTAAAATAAACACCTCCCCTTTGCTCAATAGGCATTTCAGTATTTCAAACAGCATTTGAGAAAACTAAATTTAAAGACAGACCACTTGACATTTCTGCATGTAAACCATTTGCATAAAGAAATATATACATCTAACATGTATGTTTACTAGGTTCCCTTCAATGGTGTTTCTATTGCATTACTGTGTAAAAAAGTGTACATTTGTTATTTTTGTCAATAGGCAATTTAAATTGGGAAAACCAGGTGTCAGATAAAAACCCTTGTCCTATTTCCTTGAGTGGTTCACAGCTAGAATCCAGACCCTGCACAGTGATATAACCAGGGAATGACTTCAATTGCATTGTTTTTCTAGGCATGTGCAAAGTGAGATTTTATATGGCTCCCATTCTGTTTTTGGCCATTAAACACAAAAAGAGTTGGGGATCTTCCAATATACACACCATGTGGGTCTACTGTATTGAAATATACTTATCCATGGAATTATAGTCCCCCTTGGAATCATTCTACTTATATAGGAATTTATTTTCGGCTGCCTCACAGACAGGGATAATCTCAAGGACTGGTTCAATTCCCACTGGGTTTGAATTCTGTAAAAGGCCCTCACAGTGGTCTTCTAGTAGTCCAAGATGTGTCCAAAGGAAAGCAAGCTATTCTCTTCTCCTTTCTATTGTCTATTCTTTCAATCTCCTTCTTAGTCTCAATCAGTCCATTAGTAAGTCCCCCTCAATCTATGGGTCTGGGCCCTTATAGATTAGAAACCACTCCCTTTGGAGGTGTGTTTTTAATTTCTCTACTTCAATTGGTCAGTCAGTGTGATTGGACAGTGTTCCGAAAATGACATCACACTTAGCTACCCCTTCATACTCATTGTGCATATTAATGAGGAGGGCAGTCTAATGGAAGTAACTTGTAAGCCTCCCATTTGATGTCATGTCATCTTAAAGATTTCTACATTAAACATTTGAGATTTTCTAAAACATCATGTTTTTTACACATGATTTAGTTAGTAATTAGTTTGCCAGATTGCTCTCACTCATGTCAATAACATAATGCAAGTCTCATCTTGGCATGATATGTGATGCTTGTGTGACAGATTTTTGCTTCTTTATTTTTTGATACTTTTCACATAAATCTCTTCCCATCTCATAATATCAGCCTTGTCCGCACAGCCACAAGTATATATGAATTATTGACGTACAGAGTTTCTGCCAACTAATGACTACATTGGTCTAATTTTCATAATTAAACACATTAAAAAATATATAATTTTACATTCAGCTGATCTTTTGTCACCCTGCATTTTTTTTAAAAGCTAGGTTGCTACAACATTCCTATCAAAACATATTCAGGAAAATCTGGTCCCATATGTAAACATTTAAAGATGCATTTATTCTCCCATGTAATACAATATTAAATAGTAGTTCCCTTCCATGACCTGGCAGCAATCCATATGCTGTAGGTCTTTGAGGCTGGGAGCTGGGCCATTTATGACCCCTGACACGGCTGGTTCGCATAGCATAATTGACAGAAGTTTATTTGAAGTTCAGTTGCTCAGAAAGATTACATGAGCTGCCTGTCGCAAATGTCAGACTTCATGTCTGAGTAAGCTGGAATGAAATCCTTCATGTGTGCCCAATTCTTAGAATATGTATTCTTTGTATTTTATCGAATGTTTAGGCAATGTTTGATTGACCCACTGACATATTTGTGTGTATTGTGAATGAGTGTGTGAATATGATGGCACCCATAAATAAAGGGCTATGTGATTGTGCAATGGGCTTCTAGTTGTGGTTGGGAAGTTTGTAAGAGTAGCTGTGTGTGTAGGTCTGTGAAGAGCTTGTGTTAGTGTTTAAGAGAGTGGTAGTGTCAATGAATAAGTAAGGACATTACAATGTTTTCAGGATACTACTGGGTGTTATGATAATGGTGTTTAGATGGGAATACAAAGTGTGTACATGTTGAGGTGTAATGAATAAGAGTGAAATAAATATTATTATTGATTTGAAAGGAATTTTGTAGGCTACTATGCTGCTAAACTATACTGTATGAGTAACAGAAAGAATACTACTAGACTACTTCACTTCCTTTGTAGGATGTGAAGAGTAGTTTTCTTCAGGTTGTTCTCTTGCAGGAGGTTGTTGTTCACTGCATTTGCGAAAGAAGAACATTAGTGAGTATGTATGGTAATGGTGAAGTAATTTTAGTACAAGAAGACATTAATTATAAATATAGGAGCAATTGTTGGGAAGAAGAGTTAATAACATTGGGCCTCATTATGGTATAGAGGTAACCGTCCGGTGCTGCTAATTTTTCGGCACCTAGCTTCCCGGCACCACAACGGCATTACAAGTCCTGTTGGCTTGGAAAGGCAGGTGCCGGAAAATGTTAGTCCATATTCCTGTGGAGGCTCATAGGACTCTATGGGAATGGGGACGCAGGAGCACTGGCACTATTGCTAATGGGACTGGTGGTCCCGTGATAAGTATGCCTAACAAGGCCGCAGCAAGAGAGTGTGACATTTGTATACAATGCAAAATGGAAAATGCCGAAAGTTTAAAAAGCTGTCCTTTTTGGGAGGCTGTACATGAAAGTAAAAAAATGGTTTTGTTTATTTATAGCAGCACTGTGCGTAACTTTTTTTTATTAAAAAAAAGAAATGGAGATGGAACATATTTGTAGAACACTTTTAAGTGGCACTTGTGTGAAGGTTTATCATGTTGTCAGTATATGTATACTTACGAATGTGATGCATTCTAATGTGTAGTTGCTTATTAAATTACGGTTCTTTAGTTTGTATTGTGGCAATTGTGGTTGCACTATTTCCCTTAGAAAAGGTGCACTGCCAGCCCGAGAATGCAGAGAGAAATCAAAGAGCCAATAAGCACGTACAGATTAGTAAGAGGAATGTTAGTAAGTATGTGTGTGCGTGAAAGTTAATGAAATCACACACACTAAGTGTCACTTCAAAATGTTGGAGAAATAATTTCCATTTTCTTATATTTATTTTTTTAAACTTACACACAGTACTGTTATAAATGTATACATGCATTTATTTGTTTGACTTGAAATGGTGCTGAAATATATATTTGTAAACGCATTGCATTTTGCCATTTTTAATTCCATGTACATGCCAGGCTTTAGTAACATACATGCAGTTTTCATTTTGACTTTGCATTGCGGGAGTTTTAGTGTAACTTTGTTAGTGGGAGAAGTGGTATTAAAAGTGACAGATTGAAAGAAAATAAATAACACTTGGTAGATTGTAATGGGTCATATTGGCAAGTATGCATGTACTGATAATATATTGAACTTTCACACATGATCTGTCACTTAAACATGCTGTAGAAATGTGTTAAATGTGGTTTTATTTTCTTTCACAAAAAAGTCAAAGACAGTGCTGCTGAAATTGCATATATGTTTTTTTAAACTGTTATGAAAATGCTCATTGAAAGAGAACTTTGCAACCACCCAGCATTGTAAGTAACTGCTACTTTATGTTAGGAAATGGGACAAATGAGAGTGTGTTTATTGAGTAGGTTAATACAGGGTAAGTGGCAGGAACCCTGTTTTTATGCATTTCTAAAAGAGTTGGAAAAATCATTAAAAAAATATAAGCATACCTGTACCTTGTGTTGATAGATGCAGATGTGGTTGAATCCGCAAATAGAAATATTGGAGATTTCTACAGTAGTTTGTGATGCAGTTGCTTGTGAGTAACAAGAGACGAGTACTTTCAGAGTTCAACAGTACATCTGAAGTGTTGAACTGAAATGACAGAGTTAGATGTAGAGTATTTGGATGTGATTGGGAGATTGGATGTGTGACTGCTTGAAAGTAGCCAATGAGGGAGTACTACAAAGATTAAAGTGGAAAGGGAAGAAGGGCTGCTCTGTGTTGTGGTTCTGCAGACAGCGTGTTAGTCCGCAGAAAGGGCATGCCACAGCTGTGTCTTTTAAGGCTGCCTGACATGGACGGGGGACTGTGGGGATTAGCCAATGAGGTCTGCTGGTTGTGGTTCATAGGAAGAGAGAGTAGCAGTTATTTTCATTGCTGTATGTAGTGAAGATGGCTGTGGATGTTGAGATAAGAAGGCTTACTGTGTGGATGGTGGGAAATTCTTGGATGGTGAATCTGAAAAGGTGCACAGACATAGGTGGCATTTCTGCTAACATTGGATTGGAGGTTTCATGGTATGGTGTGCCTGGCCAAAACTGGTAGACTTTATTTGCACATTGCGAAAACCTGTCTCATTTCCAATGTCCAGATATCATTGTGGTCCATTGTGGAGGACATAGTTTGGGCAACATCAGTGCAATATCTTTTTAGATTGCATTGAAACATATGCTGAAAGCACTAATGGAACTATTTCCAAATGGAAAGATAATCGTTTCACACATGCCTCCCAGGGCACTATGGAAATGCACCAATGTGTTTTGTCCTCAACAAGACGCAGGAAGGCATCTTGTGAACAAAGGGGTATTTTCATTTTTGAATGGTGTTTGGATGGATGACATCCTTCCCAAATGAGAACATTCTGCTGGATGGTGGACATAATTTGTTCAGTGATGGTATGACTTTTACTGATTGTGGTAATGCAATCTTTCTTGAAAACATTAAAAATGCACTCAGAACGTTCTTATGAAAATGGTGTAGAGTGAATCTGAATAGTTGTAAGAATAAAAATCTGAAAAGCCCCAAAGCAAATCAAAACTGAAAAAAAGGTTATTTTCAGAGTCACCACTAAAGAGTAAATAACTTACATTGCGTTTACTTTCTCTCCCCACCCACTTCAATTGGACAATCTGTCTGCAGACACAGCAATAGTCTGTGGACGGCAGGATCTTTTGAGGATGCCAGGCATGGAAATGGGACTGTGCAGGCCAGGGGATTAGCCAATCAAGTTTCCTGGGTGTGGTATGCAAGGAGAGAGTCTGGCAGAAGGTCTGTCTGCTGAGAGGAGTGCAGATGGCTATGGCTATGTCTTTCAGGAGGCAGAATGTGTGGCTTTTAGGGGACTCGTGGATCCATTGGCAGAAGGTGTATGCAGAGCACTGTGGAGTGGCTGAAAATCTTGGATTTCATGATGTTCATGTGCAATGGTAAGGAGTGTGTGGAATGAAGTGGGTGGATTTACTCCCATTTTGTGTAAATGTGGTCACGCTGCAACATCCGGACATTATCATTGTTCATTTTGGAGGGAACAGTTTAGGGTATGTCACTGGAATTTCACTGCAGTTTGCAATGAAGGAGACATTTGGCAAATTGAAGGAAATGTTTCCCAATTCTAGACTGATTTTTTTCTCGCATTGCCCAGAGACAGATGTGGATGCGTCCGAGTTCATTTGGTCCGCATATGGAGAAAGCGAGGCGCAATGTCAACAAGAGTGTGTGTGCATTTTTGGGAGATGTTGGCATGACGTCTTATCATAATGAAAATATTAAATTTGACATTGACATTATGTTCCGCAGAGATAGAGATCATTTTACTGATGCCAGTAATCAGCTTTTTCTGCAAAACATTAGAAATTCTATGAAGCACTTCTTGTAAATATAGAAAGCATTTTCCACTAGGTGAAAATAAATTACATGGAAACGCGAGGAAAACAAAATGCCTACTTTTTTGCAAGTTATAAGAAAAAGTTCATTTTAATAGAATGTTTAGTTTACTTTAAAAATTGAAAAAAACTTTAAAAACCAAAAATACAAAGTTTCTTTTCAGAGCCATCACTTTCCCACACAAGAGTAAAATGTGTTTGATGCCAGCACCACAAACATCTTCCGGTGTCTGCGGACTTCCACGCTGTCCGTGCACTCCACAGGCTGCGTTGGGGCCTATAACTTTTTTTGGTACTTTTATTTTTCAGCTATGAAAGGTGACTTTGAAAAGGACCTTTTTTTGTATGTTGTATGTTTTATATTTGTTTTGCCATTTTTTTGCAGGAGAGACAAGGGAGGGAAGGGAGGGAAGAGGCACCAACCACAGGGACAAAGGGGCAGGTAGAGAGAGGAAGATGTTGGGTGGGCCTTATTCAGGTAGGTGCAGTGTTTCTCATGCTCCTTGACTGAAGCCTTGAAAGCCCTCCGAAACTGCTCCCCCTACAGAGCGGTTTGTCACAGTACATGCACAGCACTGTCACCCTCGAAAGGCAATGGTTGCCTGTGTTATGGATGGCCTCTGAGGCTTCTGGTGGAATCCTCTGCCCCACAGGAGTGTCCCTTGTGGTGACAGGAGCGAATGATGAGGATGAGGTAGTGGCCGTCAGGGTACTTGTCCCTTTGAAAAGGTACAACCTTCCAAACTGCTGTCTTGTGATTGGACCTGAGGTGGCGCTACATGGAGATGGTCCTGTAGGAGTACAGACCTGGTTTTCCACGACTGAGTACAGCCTTGCATTCAGTGCATCACACTTTGTCTCTTGAGCCTTTGGTACACTCCCAACGGTGGTAAAAAGCTGCCACACCCAGGATTCACGATGGGAGCTGTAGAGAGGGACTTCCAGTACCTCATCCTCATCTTCCTCTTGATCGACTTATGTATCACCACGCCCGTTCCCCTCTCTAGGCCCTCCAGGTGGTGGTGGTGGTGGTGGTAGTGGTGGTGGTGATGGGGCAGCTTCAGTGGCCCTAGTAGAAGCCATTGTGGTCTCCATCAATCGCAGAAAAACCAGCAGGTGCTCTCTCCTGGACAGCCAGATTCTCAATGAGGAGCAGTAATGGGTGGGTCTCTTTAGAGGGGTTGTCCGCGGATGGCCCGTCTGTCTGCGAACTATCGAGCCACACATAGGGCTTACAAAGTTAGAAAAAGTTGCCAGATCAACTAAGACATTGTCTAGGAGCTCTGCAAGTGTAAAGTTTCAGCTTGAAACACCTTAGATTTGCCCAAAATGCAGTATTAAACTGTCTGGAGGTACGGACACTGTCTGCGGATACTTCCGACATGCAGCGCGGGTGAAGTCACATAATGACATCCCCGGACGTCTGGGGACACAATGCCTATGCTGTGGACACCTATTGGGAGGGAGACGCTGTGCACATGCATGGCAGTGTCTGCTGGACAGGGGTGAAGTCCCACGACTAGATAAAAGTGCGACACGTGCAAGCGACATGTCCGGACAGGCGCATTGTTCAAGGGCACAGTGAGAGCAGGTGCGCATGCTTGCCAGTATCCAAAGGACAGGAGTGGAGCCCCGAACTAATTAAAAGTGTGTCACGTGCGGCTGGACATGTCCAGACAGGCGCATTATCAGCGGGCACCTCCATTTTGGTCACGGACAGGCTGGACAATCGTGCAGTCCGCAAGACTCCAAATTGTGTTTTTTTTTTTTTTTTAAACACAGCAACAGTACACACACATATATTTATTGAAAACAAAAACATACATCCAATTAGGAAATAAATGGGGAATTAGAATGGGAAACATAAATGGGAGAATTGGGATTTTCTACACACTCTTCATGAGGGGAGAAAGGGATTAAGGTTTCATCAAAGCGTCTTTCCTTTAGGGAATTTAATGGGGATGATTGGTTGGGACAGGGTGAATGGACACAGGTACAAGTCGGGCAGTGATATCGAACATTTTCCTTCACATGATTTTTCACAAACGTCATCAATTGTGTAAAATGATTATTTAGTTCATCCATTTTTGCTGATAAATTCATCAGTTCATTCTGTGCATTTGCAGTTAGGGGCTGTCTGTGCCCATCTTCAGGTTCACTGAAATGTAAATCGGACCTGGTTTCCTCATTCCCACTATGTACTGTTAAAAAGAAAACTAAGTTTTAGTGATATCTCAACAAATTACTTCACTTTGTCTGATTTAAAAAATGTATTCTGTACCATTACAGTTGTTTTGTTCACTCATGTCGTCATGGGGGAAATGTTCCTCCAACCATTCCAGTGTGCTTGCCATTTCTGTTAAAAGAAAACAATACTGCTATCTCTTCCAAGTTATGTATACATAATAAATGGTAATGTTACATAAAGAAATACAGTGTACTCAATAACTGCCAGGTGCTTGTCTGTGTGTAAGCAAGGTTCCACTGAGGAGATACTGTTAAGCTTTGTACTTGGTGCATTCCATTATGTTGTGCACCCTATGAAAACATACTTCTGGTTTGTCGAGTGGCGAATTCCTATAACTATTTATTTTTGGATGTGGTACATATATCTCTTATTGTTTTATGTACCTTTGCCAGTTGCACAATACAACAATATAAGGCAACCCCTGTGCTTTTGGGCAGTGTGAATGCTGTCTGAAGTCTGCTGACATTCACGCAGTCCACAGACTCTGATTCTATCACAATGGCCCAGAGGGGGGTCAGTATGATGTAAGGAACAGGTAGGAAAATTAAAGGTATGCAGGTAAAAACCCATGAAATTCAGTGAAAAAACTTTGTTAAAGGGACATTATGGTTCAGTTGCACTAATAAAAACCGTTCAAATTCAGTGGGAAAACTTTGTTACAGGGATATTATGGATACAAGTACAATCGAAAAACCCCAGAAATTCGCCAGTTATGGTAAGGTAAGCAACCATAACTCGCGGCACCACCGTGCACTGCTAGGACTAACTCCCAGGTCATCAAAATGTGTTGTGTTTATAATGTTGGTAACAAGGTGTTAGGAGAGATCGGGAGATCTATGAGAAACTACTTAATGTATGAACGAATGTACTTATGTAAACATTATATTAAAGTGTTGTTAATACAGGAAGCTAATCATACATACACATAAGAAATGGCTGCAGCATACACTGTAGAAGCATAATATTTTTATTGTGGTAATTTTGCTTTATAAAATAATGAAAGAAACATATCCTTGGATATTGTTCAGTAATGTCAAGCTTGGAATACATAGGTAATAAGTAAAGACTTACTAAATACGTGTGTTAGTACAAACAATACATATAAAGACCCACAAGGCATACAAAGTAGAGGCACATACCGGCAAACTACAGTATAGAAGACAGAAAGTACATCAATACAAAATGCCAATAACATTACAGTTCATCATCAAGTACTCAAATGAATTGTGTGTGTACGGCCTGCTTATTGGCCCATATCTATGCACCTTGAGCTGACACCAAACCCTAAGGAAAGTACTTAATAATAATACAAGAAGGTTAACATCTTCTACATATATAGCAACTTTTCCATTTAAACATTGTTACTGTCAGTGAAGAAAACTGGTCAGCTTTCATATGACAGTGAACAAAACCAAGTGGCCCAGATTTGTGATGTCATCAGTGACATCATCAATGAAAATTTTTATGTCATCTTTGATGGCCTGGGTGTTAGTCTTAGCAGTGCACGGTGGTGGCGCGAATTATGGTTGCTTACCTTACCATAACTGGCGAATTTTTGGGGTTGTTCGATTTTACTTGTAACCATAACATCCCTTTAACAAAGTTTATCCACTGTATATTATTAAATATAATTATTATATATTATAATATATATAATATACTAAGGCCTTTCCTACACTGCTCCCCCCTACCTGTCTAAAGGTTTACTGAAATCTCAGTCCATTAGTCCTACCAGGAGGGCTTATGCACATGGACTTGTCCAGCCCAAATCAAAATGAGCCAAAAGTAGTGGTGCCAGCTTCCCCACTCTTGCCACCCATCTTTAGAACGCACTCCCACATATCTGAGGGAGGAACAATCATACTGTGCATTCAGAAAAGCCTTGAAAACCTGTCTCTTTAACTAAGGGCTACAACTGAGATAACATTGTCTGCTTTGCCTGATCCGATCACTTGACCTTTCTTCTCTATGTGAGTGTAACTGGTTGTAACAGCGCCTTGATATCTCAGGGTTTTGTGCGCTTAATAAAGGTAAAAATAAATACATTTGATATGATGTAATATGATTTGGTATTGATAACATGCCTTAACACAAGCGTTTCCAGGCGCCAAACCTGAGAAACCTGAGATCAGGCTCTGCACTCCTCCTTATCATCCCCCCTTTCAAATCGACCATGATAGGGGATCCTCCTTTTCCGTCCAAGCACCCACCATCTGGAACGCGATCTCCCTTAGTATCTGTCACTTAGAGGATCACCTTGCTGTGCGGGTACAGAAGTAAAGCTCGGACCCAAAGGTGGCATGTTTTTGGGCAGCATCTTTAATTTTATTAAAAAGTGTTGGAAAAATGCCTCTCTATCCCTAAAACTAATAGGGGGTTTCCCTTCCTCTAAGAAAACAAATGAATCTGTCACAATGTCCAAATTATAAAGCCTGTCCCTGTTTTGTCTCAGAAGGCCTACTTCTGTCCCTAACACTAATAACATAAACTAACTGTGCAAGGATGATCTCTTCCCAACGTAAAGATATTCTTTGAGAATCCAACCAACAGAAAAGTTCCCAGACTCTGGGGTAAAAAGTGGCTTAAATAAATAAATGTTCAAAACTGTAGGCTTCTAAAGTTAGGGTCATAAACATTTCCCCTAGATTCTTTATTGTCGGCTTCTTCACCTTTTGGGGCCTTTTGGGCCTCTGGTTGCTTAAACAAATATCAATAGGTAGGTCACAATAATATCTTCCTTATGCTTCGCCTATTTATCCTGCCAACTTGGCACACTCCTTTTGCAAATATAGGATTTGTTGTACTGTATTTTCTTCTGGGTGTGAATCCTGGCTCACAATATAACAGCTTGGTTCTGTCACATGTTTCCCCCCTTCCCTCCTGTCTATATTATTTACTGGAGTTTTTTGAAGGAGTCTTCTTGCGCACAGTTCGGGTCTGGTATAACCTTGTGTGAACGTCCTCGGGTTCCAGCGTGCGTTCAGCGTTCCGACTCCTGGAACGTTCAGAATGTCCGGGAAATCCTGGAAGTGATGAAGAGTGTACTCGGAGACGGGTACACGGAGGTCCGGAATACAAGAGGTAATAAAGAGGAAGGGAATGAATGAGGAAGGAAAAATAGGGGCCAGGAACCAGGAATCAATGAAGTCAGCGAGAGCGAACTACGGCAGCGCACGTCTAGCCACTGCAATTGGTAGCGTTGAGACGCGCTGGGCCTCGGGGGCGTGGCTTCTTTATAGAATGTGTTACGTCTGGCGCGGAAGCTGGTAAACAACGTTCCGTGTTTGACGGCCATGTTGGGAGTACTGCTGTGTGCAAGCCCCGATGTGTCAGGGACCAGGAAGTCCAAAAGGGATGCGTCCGACGGTTCATGACAGGTTCCCTCTCCTGCCCAGCAGTTATGCTTTCATAACACTTCTCATTTGGGTGTGGGTCGAGATTCTCACCATTCAATTTGGCTTGATATACTCTCCTGCTAAACCTTCGTTTTGTCGATGACCGCCTCTTTATAACTGTGAGTCCCAGACTTGTAACAGTTCCAATATGGACTGTTGTTTTTTGGGTGCGAGTACGAGACTCGCAATATATGGTTTGGCTTTTTTCAGTTTCTCATTTGTGTGGTTCCCAGACTCTGTGTTCAAATTGGTTTCTGTTTCTCACTTTCAAATGGGTGCGTGTCCCAGACTCGCACTGTTTGGTTTCCAGTGTCCCAGATCCTCTTTTAATGGCCTCGGCCTTCACCCTCTTGATCCCCCAGATCTCCTGCACCACTCGAGCAACCCACGTACCTTTTTGCTTCCCTCTGGAAGGTAACAGCATTTCCCGAGCAGCTGCAGCTTATCTGGAGTCTACGGTCTTCTGTGTAAATGTGCGAGCATACAAATTTGCCAGTGCACAGATGTGAAATTTGAGGAGTCTTTGTATGCAAGTGTGTGAGTCTGCAAATGTCTGAGTGTTCAAATATGGGAATGTGTAAATGTGTGAGTGCACCTCCGGGAGTATGCAGATAAGCAGGTATGAATGTGAGCACACATATGCAAGGGTGAAAATATTGGTATTTCTATAGTGCACCACTGCTATGTTCATGGTCTCCGTGTGTGGGTTAGGTAATGAGTAGAGAGGGAACATGCAATATGGCTCTGTTATGTTGATGGATGCAGTTCGGAAGTACCTGGGTACTGCGACCGGGTGTATTTGTAAGTGGTCTGTGTCAAAGGAAAAGAGCAGTGGTGAGTAACACATGCCCCCCGATTCTCCCATGACATTCAGGTGTGTGCATGTACACAGATGTGCATGTGTGCAAATGTACAATCGTGTGAGTGTGCCAATGTTCGAGTGTGCCATTGTGTAAATTTGAGAGTTTGTAAATACGTGTGTGTATGTGTACATGTGGGTGTGCATATTTTTGTGTTCAAATGTGCAGGTGTCGGAGTGTGAGAGTGTATGAGTGTGTAAATGTACAAGTGTGCACATGTACATGCAATATTGGTAGTTCAGGTAGTAAAATTAAAGGTCGTAAGTTTTTCTTAAACAAGAGTTGCCTTTCTGAAGGGGGATGGGAAGATTGGCATTATCGCCACGCTATCTGGCTGTATTCATTTTTTTAGAATGTATACAGTGTCGTAGCATCTGTCCACACATAGGGAAATCTTCCCTGGTATTTCCCACAAATTAAAACAAAACATTGCATGTTACTGGCCCTGCATCCTGTAAACAATAGTATTACTGAGAACACAATATTCTTATTGAATGTGTAACAGTGTTTCAGTAGTATTTGTTATCACTATTATTGCATATGAATCATCATAGGGGCACTCCGGCTCCTGCATGCATGTGCAGGAACCAGGAAGCTCTCCCTGCTTTGTGACTGACGGCAGAGCAGATTCTGGACTGGGGCTGCAGGTAAAAACAAATCTGCATGTGAATGTGTGTGTAGGAATGAGGGTATGTTTGGGTGTGTACCTGAATGAAAGAGTGTATATTATGGGTGGAAGAGTGAAAGATTTATGAATGCTGTGAATGTGTATGATTGCTGAATGAACCTGTGTTGGTTGGTTGCTTACATTCATCCTCTCCCCCATGCACTCCTAAATCAGAGGGCCATTCACCAGCAGTGTGAGCAGGCCTCTGATTTGGGAATGCAGGGGAAGGAGGTGCATTTTCCACTGGGCATCAGTGTTAAAGGAAACATAAGTGTCTGGTTTCGTGTTATGCTTCTGGCATAGCATTCGTTTTACTGGGCATCACATTTAAAGCATACATCCTTTGACTATCACGTTTGCTTCAACCTTGATGCCCAGTAGATAACGCCACGCTAGAGTCAGAAAACGTAACCAGACTTTCTGCTGAAATTTGTAAGCCAGCCTAGCCACATAATAACACCATGTTTGTGTTAACCATGATGCCCTGTAAACAATTCCATGTCAGGGGCTGCAGCAGTCCATTCTAGCCACATAACAACACTTATCAAGTTTGGTAAACCTGATTGCATTGTGGCACCAGTTTGGTTATGTTTTATGGTTCTGGCATTGAATTGTTTTACTGGACATCAAGAGTAAAGCAAATATGAGAAGTGTTATGTGGCTAGGCTGACTTATATTTTTACAGCCAGTACGGTCATGTTTTCTCACTGTGGCATGGCATTTTCTACTGGGCATCATTGTTAAAGCAAACATAATTGTCATGTGGCTAGATGGGTGTACATTTCTGCTGCAAGACTGGTTATGTTTTATTCCTGTAGCATGACATTTTTTACAGGGCATCAAGAGTAAACTAAATATGATAGGTCTTAGTGTTTGGCTACACCTGCCTATATTGGTTCAGCTAGTCTGGATATATTTCCTAACTGCAGCATGCCATTTTGTTTTTTTACTGGCAAAGCCAAGAGGAGCATGTTTTAGATGGTAATTCTGGCATGACATTGCTGCCACCTGCATGGACATGTATCGGCCAGCATGAACATGTTTTTATACTGTTATATATTTTGTGTGCAAAGTCATCATGAAAATGAGTTGGAAAATGCTCTGTGTGCGGTTTGTGAGTTGCATCGATTTTATTTTATTATGCGTCACCCTACAACACCCAATGTAAATAGGGCAGAACCACAAACTACCTGAACCCTTTTTAGTAGGTTTGGGCTCCCTCACTATGCTCTCCCGCTTAGGCATTTTCATGGGATAGATGTACGCCCCTCCAATTAAAAATTCACCGGCCACCAATAATATAGGATGCCTTAACTTCCTTTGAAAGCTTTTCAGGCTTCTTATGAAAGTTCTCATATCTCGCTCTATTAAGTAATCAGAACTTGTTAGTTTAGTGAGCTCAAGAAAGAAGTTTTAGCTTTCATTGTACCAACCACCTAGCTTTTTTGATTCTATCTTTTCTTATTTCTCAATGGCTGACGATTTGAGACATGAGTTATTGTAACACGCTAGATCTTGGCCCTAGATGCTGGGATGCATCGTCTTCCACGCCCTGTTTTGAGCGTAAAGAAAAGGAAAACAGACTGACGGCACGCGCTTTTATCAGCTGGGATCTATAGTGCTATAATGTTATGATGGGTCAAGACCCTGGCTCATTCGAGAGATTCGTTTCATGTCCTCTTTTCAAACAGTTCATGCTACTCCTAAGGGTTTTTAAAGCATGCTTCTTCTTTGCTTCCGAATGAGTAGATTATATACGAAAATATTGGAGGATGATCGAAAATACCGTATACAGAGAGAGTATGCAGACTATGCAAAGCCTCTGTAGAGACGGAGAGACATTTGCTAACACAATGCCCACAATTACAAGTAAAATATCAAAAGGAATATCATAAACTAGTGAGGCACTTGCCCGACATAGAAAATTATCAATTCTGAAGCACCCTGATAGGTGCTACTTCTGTGGTGGTGGCTGGTGCAGCATTTAATGTCTGGAAGGTAGCCGTGGAAATGGTAAATGAGGGTCACCATATATACCCTAGTGCTCTTCTGCGGTTGGAAAGATACAATGGGAATAGTGACCGGATGGTTTTAATGCAAATGATTTATGCATTTTATTGCAAAACATAGAAGACATATGAACTATCTGTTCCCGTTTAAAAACAATGAATATGGACCATTATCTCATTAATTTGGATGTGTGTTATTAACTGCATTAATTTGTTGAGCTGTAAATATGTTTGTGTTTGATTGTGCACTAGGTACTAGATAATTGTGGTTCTTTGTATTTATATTCTGTTTCTGTTTTTGCTGATAAATCTGCTAAAGATTTATGTAATTAACCGATTGCACAATAATTTTTTTTTTTCTAAACGATTAGTAGATAAAGAAGATTTATGCATACTACTCGCCTGCGTGTCATTAATCGCATCTAAACCCCCACTTACAATAGTGTGGGGGATTAGTCATTATGTAGCAGTGGCTGCAAGATTGTTCCACACCGTCCGTTTTTTTCTGTTTTGAGTAATTCCAGAATTGTTCACTAAATCCAGAGTTAAAGATCACATGTTGGTATTGGTTAAGGTTGAAGTCCCATCATCGACATTGCTCCCGAAATCTTTAGATGTGCGTTTATTATGTTTGTTTCAAAGTTTTTGAATCAAAACGTTACATGTACCACCACAACGTTTGTAGTGTTTGCGCATGCCGTGTGCTGTGATAATCTAAATGAAGTATTGTAGATAATTTGTAAAGATGTCTTTTTTACATAGAAGATATTTCTGTGATATCTCATTGCCTTATATATTCATATAGCTGAGGGCCTCACATCATGTGCCAGTGTGTGAAGTTGATGCCAGGAGATGAGCTCACTGTGCATGTCCTGAAATTGAAGCTATCTCAAGCCTCTAATGGAAAAAATTGTGTACTCCTCAAAGAGCTCAGAAGGACATATTTTCGTATTACCAGATTCAGCTGTTGTGCTCTGTAGAACAATGGCTCCCATTTTAGAAGTTGCTGGTACTTATTAACGGTGCAGTGAATACAGTGGAACAGTCGTGGAATGGTTTTAATTGTTGTCCTTCTCGTCTCTGTCTCTCAGCTTCCAGACAGCTGTTTAATGGAATACCACGAAATGTACAAAGGACGGATGAAGGAGCTGGAAGCATTTAACATGGTAAAAGATGGCTATGCAAGACTTCCTATTGCCAGCACCATTGCTCTTCAAAGGTTCTAAAAAAAAGCTCACAATTGTAATGTTCTGCGTTTTTACGAAGCTCTTCATGCTGGAATCCTCCTGCCTCTAAGCGCTGTAACAATAAATGATGTTAGTACCACATTACATGGAAATTAATTGATCAAGATATAGCATGAAGGGCTGGGATTAGGATTTATGATTGAAAGTTGCACACAGAGTTCTGAAATGAGGACTTAATTTTCGGACCTATCCTGTTAGCTAGTCATCTTCATAATCTGAATCTCTCCATCCCAGCCAATAAATGTACACCTAGTTTTCACCCAGTATATATTATTCGTCTCCAGCACTGCCAAATTGAACCATCATTATCAGCACCTGTATCGGGACAATAGTGGGTGCCCTAGCCCATCAGGGGCCTCCAGACGCAGTCTTTACTGCATGGAATTGGCTCGCTATTGCAGCTCTGGGACCTGCTGTATGATTGTGACACCATTTTGTTTCCCCATACTTAGTAGTCATTTCTTTTGTAGTGTTTACACATGTGAAATGCTTGCTGCACCATTTCACAAGGTACAAAATAAAAGCCAACGGGACCCCTGCCAATATGTGGATATAATCGAAGTATAATCCATGGGTTTGGGGCCCTTTAGCGCCCAGTAACAGTGGTACGGCCTGCATCAAGGCCCTCTTTACTTGGGCCTGCAACGTGGGCCCCAGCTCTTTACTGGGTGATGGCGCCCTCTCCCTGCAGGTTATTGTTTAATTATTGGTTGAAAGGGATTTGGAGTTAATACGCAGCCTACTCATCAATATGTACAAACTATCCCATTGTTTGTCAGAACTGTTTGTCTTGACAAAACTGCCTTTATGGAGCCAAATTGGAAGCGGAATAGGAAATAAATAAAATCCAAGTATCTGACAAAAAAGCAACCCTGATCCTACATAAAACGTATTTCTAAATCATCTTATATTGCACTTCTTGTAGAAAAGCAGACCGACAAACGTTTTCTGTAAAGCAAAACACCAACAGGGATTGTTCAAGGGGAAAAGAAGAAGAAGAAGCAGAGGCAGAGGATGGAAATGTGTCTGCAATTAACTCAGCAGACAAAGACCGTATTTGGAAAATATGTCGCTATTGTTCTATGCTTCACTTACTTTATGGTCCGTTTTTAGAGCCCTGGGACGATTCTAAGAAGTGTTGGGAATGTGCATATCAGTCTTGTCTTAAAAAACTTTCAGCCTGGACTGCATTCTTTTTTTTTCCATTTTCATTTTCTGCAATATATTTGGACATTTTCCTGTAGATGAAGCATGCATTGTATTTGGAAGTTGCCTTACCCATGCATTCCGTCCTCTTTCCTCCATCCTTGTGGGCATCCCCCAACATGGGAACGGTACCGGAACCTTTGAAATCGAAAAATTGAGCTTTCCCTTTAAATTTAGCATAGCACACGGGGGTGCAGCTCCAGGCGTGGGAACGCACCCTGAGGCCCCACCCTGTGGTGCCTCACCTCTGTCTCTTTTTCCGCACGGACGGTGTCGGACCTGGCAGCTAGGCGCTAAGACTTCTTCACCTTTCCGCTTGCTGCCTGTTTTTTAAATCTTCTTCACCTCCCTTCAGTGCCTCGCCTCCCCAGTGCATGTCAGCTGCAGGAGGCTTCACAAAATGCACATCATGCAATCGCTTGTTCCCGGCCTCTGACTCCATGCCCTCTTTCTTGAGTGCCTGCGACCTGACCACTGCAGGGATGCATACGTGGCTTGCAGCACTCTCGGTCTTCGCGCCTTGAAGAATCATCTTTAATGCTGGCGGGAGATCTTCCACACTTCTCCTCCTGGTCACCTTAAAGAGTTTGTATCCAAGACCTCACATCAAGACAAGGTAGATCCTTTGTTTTGTATGGTTCCTCAGTGCAGAGACTCCTTCCCAGGGCTTTCCACAGGAAAAGATACCTTGGATTCTGGTTCTGGAAGACCCAAGGCCATTAAGGCTACCGACTCCCAAATCAAGTTCGTCCTTCTCTTTGGCCCCAGTGGGCAAGGGATTATCGTGTTTCTCCTTCAAAAGTCAGTCCATAGCACGATCCCACATGACTACTGGCCCTGTAGCTGAGAGCACCCATCCTACCGGAGCCACCTCCGAGGATGTTGTGCAGGGCGATTCGACTACTGGCCAATGGGCCGAGGCCGCTCGGCCTACCAGAGCCATCTTCGAGGTGGAGGTTGACACTTTTGTTTCAGGTTATAGGGCCAGGGAGTGCCCTTTCTTGTCTGAGCCGGCACAGGGCCTTCGCGCCCTCCCTCCCAGGGTGTGGCTCAAGGCCCAAATATGGCAGCAAAGCACACAGCAAATCCTGCTAGGCCAGTGGCCATCTTGCAATTGGATTCGGGTCCCCATGCTCCGTCGCCAACAGAGTGGGCCATGTAAGAAGGTTCCAGTCCCCTTCCCTCGGGAAGCAGCAGCAGAATTTATGGTGCAGGTGGTTGGTCCCCGCTGGGCTACATCTACCCCATGCAACCTTCTAGCTACATGCCACAGGTGCCCAGATGCTTTGACCAGGAAAGGAGGCCCAGCGCCACTGAGTGCCATCCCCCATCTGACCCAGTGAATTGCGAGGACCACTTCTTCAAGCTCTTTCACCGCCTCCTCATGCGCTCACCACAGATGACGGGGCTCCTTAGGGGTTTCATCAAGGATGTGATCCCACAGGCCATGCCTCTTATGCCTCCCCCTCTGGGCCCTCCTCCGGTCCCTCTGACACTTCCAGTGCCACTGTCTGTTCCTCCTCCGGTCCAGGCCTTACTGGCGCTTCAGAACCCTCCTCCTCCTGTACCACCAAGGCCTCCCCGGCAGTCACCAATGGTTCCACAGCTATCTTCCGATCCAAATCACTGGGGGCTCGAGCTCTGGTATCACAGGACCCGGACTACCTTCCATCTGGATGGAAAAAAGAGGGGGGCCATGACGACAAGGACAAAGAGCCTTCAGCCTCAGTAAAGGCATTTCATGACTGTCTTCAGGGCCTTGCAGAGTTCTTGGGGGTTCCTCAGCCAGAGGAGGCCCCCCAGCAGTCACAGTGTTAGCAGAGATTTGGACCAGGTGCACTACGAGCCGCTCATGCATTTCCCACCAGAGGGATGTTTTGCAGGTGGCGAGGAAAGTCTGGGAGAAGCCCAGGTTCAACGCCCAGGTGAAAAAGAAATTGGACAGCCAGTTCAGGCTTTTGGATGGGGAGTCAGTCCTCCTGGCATACTACCCCAGCCACATTCTTCAGCGGTGGCAGAGGCATCCTTGTATTCTAAACCATCATCTTTGTCCTCCTCTGCAGGGGCCGACCTCCAGTTGTCTTTCCAAAGACGACAAAGCTTTCGAGTTTTGGCATGTGTTGCTACCTTAACTCTGGACTGTATTTGCGGCAGGCCAAGGCCCTCCTAGACGTGACGAACCAGAAGCTCTGGCGGGAGATTGGAGAGTTCCCGCCTCACTTCCCTCCTGCCTGACTTCCCTCTGGAGAGGCAAGCCTCCTTCAAGGCCGGCCTGGTGGATGCCTGAGCAGTTGCACAGGACCTCAAGGAGTCTTCGTTCTCCAACAGAGGGCTCTGCCGGGGGCTCGAGATGAGACGGGCGGCATGGATGCATGCCACTAAATTCACCTCTGACATGCAAGAGAGGATCCTGGATCTTCCTTTTAAGAGGTTGGATCTTTTAATTCGTCCACTGATGACAAGTTGACAAAAAAGAAGACCTCTACACAGAGCGCCAAGTCCCTGGCCATCCTGACTAAACCACTGCAGAAGTCCTTCCCTCAGTCCCAGGGCAGGACTGATTTCCAACCCTGTGCTTTCACTGCTTCAAGGGGTTTTGAGACCGTGGTGCACATAGGCCTGACTGGTCGCCCAGTGACCACAGGAGAAAACACTAAGCAGTGAGGTAATGATCAGGGAACACAGCTTGCCTGTAGGGGGATGGCTGGCTCTCTTTTAGAGCAGCTGGAAGCATTGTTTCAAGAGTCCCTGGATCCTTTGAATAGTCTCCACGAGCTTCAGTCTTCCTCTTCCTTTCCCTCTACCTTCCTCTCCTCCTCTGCTCCAGATAGCATCCGCAGCCCTTTTACTGGAGATCCTCTCTCTTCTAGAGATGCAGGCAGTGATTCCTCAGAGATTCCTCAGTCAGACAGGGACTCCGGCCACTACTCCAGGATTTTTACAGTATCCAAGAACAACCAGGCTGGCCTGATGGTAGTCCTGAACCTGTGATTTCTCAACCTATCTTTACTGCTTGAACGCTTCAAGATGATTTCTCCCTTGCACATAGCAAAGTCTCTATTTGCAGGGGACTGGATGTGTTCCCTACACCTCAAGGATGCGTACCTTCATGTCCCCATCTACCAGCCGCATCAGAAGTTTCTGCGTTTCACGATTATGTCATACCACTTCCAGTACAAGGTGCTGTCTTTTGGCCTGAACTCGGGCCCTCGTGTGTTCACACAGCTGATGAATGCTGTGGCTTTTCTCCTCCATCTGGAGGGCCATCAATTGTACCCTTATCTGGACGACTGGCTGGTGAGGGACAGCTCGCCAGAAGGGGCGGTGCACTCCTGCCAAAAACTTGCATACGTTCTTCACTAGTTGGGGTTCTCCCTTAACCAGCGGAAGTCACACCCTCTCAGTATCTGGTGTTCCTTGGAGTGTGATGGGACACAGCCGTGCAGCGGGTGTTCCCCACGCCCGAGAGGCTTCTCTCCCTCCGCAGGGCGATAGAGCACTTTCTGGCTAACTCAACCACCTTGGCATGGTGGTTCCAACACTTTCTGGCACTGATGGCGTCTTCCGTGCTCACGGTTCGGCACGCCCACCTCAAGATGAGTCACCTTCAGCTCCACCTGGAAGCCAATTGGGACCAGGTGACGAGGTCACAGTCGGACAGGATCTCAATTTCCCTGGTCTCTCCTCCCGGATCTTCGCTGGTGGCTAATGGACGGCAATGTGGCAGTGGGAGCCCCCTTTACCCTGCCAGAGCCCACGTTGGTGGTGACAATGGATTCCTCGCTTTCGGGCTTGGGGCCTACCCTGCAATGCTCCTTGATTCTTGGCATATGGTGCAAGGCTCAGGCCCTTCTTGCATATCAATCTGCTTGAGATCAGACCGGTGGGCCTGGCGCTCAAGGCTTTTCTGCTGCTCATCAGGAACCGTGCGGTTCTGGTCAGGAGAGACAACTCTACGACAGTGTTTTAGCTGAACAAGCAAGGTGGCACCTGTTACCTCCTACTGTGCATGAAGGCGCTGTTAATCTGGGAATGGGCCCTGTCCGAGGGGATATGGATTTCCTTGGTCCATCTCCTGGAGACAATAATGCAGAAGCAGACCAGCTGAGCCGCTTGGGGTTCAACACCTAATTGCTGCCCCTGTTCCAGAGATGGGGTTTCCGGGTCTGAACTTATTTGCATCTCCTCTGAATTCCAAGTGTCCCGGTTTGCTCCTTGGGCAGGTCGGGGTCAAGGGTCTTTGGTGGATGCCTTCCAGCTCTGCTGGCACAGCTGCAGGTGCTACGTGTTTCCTCCTCCTTCATTGCTCCAGGTGACCCTCTGCAAGTTCCGGGTGTCAGTGGATTGCAGCCTCATCCTGATTGCCCCCACTGGCCTTTGAGGGCTTGGTTCTTGGATCTGTTCCAGTTGTGCTCCGAGCGGCCTGTCCATCTCCCTGTCCCCAGCATGGGCTTCCTGATGCAGCAGGGCTGGCCATAGCGGCCTGGTTCCTGACCAGCTAAGACTATGCCATGCTCAGATTTCGAATGAAAACTGGGACATCATATCGGAGGCCAGGAGGCAGTCTACTCCATCGCAGTATAAGAGCAAGTTTACTAAGTTTTGACACTGGGCCTCGCGACGAGGGGTCGGACCCCTTAACCTGCTGCCTGGACGATGTGCTTGCATTTTCTGCACATCTGGCTCGTTCAATGTCCAGGTTGTTACCTGTCGCACCTATCTGGCAGCCATTGGGGCCTACAAGAATTCTCCAGAGCACGTTTTTTCTGCAGCCAACCCGGTGGTTAAGGCCCACCTCAAGGGGTTGTCCAGGTTATTTCCTCCAGTACATAGACCTCATCCGGTCTGGGTCCAAAATGTGGTTCTTGCAGCCCTGTATCACGCTCTTAGAGCCAATGGCCTCAGTGGAGATCTGGCTGGTGACACTAAAAACAGTGCTATTGGTGGCACTCACTTCTGCACGCAGGGTCAGCGAGCTGCATGCTTTATCATGATGCAAGCCCTGCACCACGTTTCATAACAACGTCATCTTGCGCACCCATCCAAACCTTCCCCCCAAGGTAGTCTCTCCATTCCATTTAAATCAGATGATCTGCCTGCCAGTGTTCTTTCCGAACCCGAAGTCAGAAGCCCTCCTTGCACCTCTAGAGAGTCCTCAAGTTCTATCTCTCTTGGACGAAATCCTTCAGGAAGTCTGAGGCACTGTTCATCACCTTTGGTGGCATGTCTCCCAGGCTTCCAGTGCTTCTATCGCCCGCTGGATGGTCCAGGCTATTTCGGAGGCATACACGGCCGTCGGCAAACCAGTTCCAGAGGGTTTTCATGCCCATGTGGTCAGAGCGAAGGTCACAGCCGTTGTGCTTCAGAGACATGCTTCTTGGGGTGTAATCAGCAAGGTGGCTTCTTGGGCCACTCCACAGGCCTTTGGTAAACAATATTCCCTGGATACCAGCTCCAGACGCGATGCAGAGTTCGTTCAGCTGGTTCTGAAGAACCTTTTTGCTTCTTCCTAGATATGAGGCCGGTTGCCACAGCTTCACCCTGTGTTTTTGTTATTTATGAGCTATGAAGATGAAAAACAATGTGTCATTCATCTGTCAGGCATGCATGAGCAGGATACAAAAAGGTGAATTAAATATAGCAACTATAACAGGCTTGAATCGTGGAAAGTAGTCTAGACTTGAACAATAAAAAGCTGAGCTGATGGTTGTGAGAACGAAAAAAGAAATCATCAAACTCAGAGCACAATATTTGCAGTTTCAGGTTGCAGATTGTATGATTTCCGCATAAAAGAAAGTAAAAACACTTGGCATATGTTTAAATCAGAACCTTAATATGTGAGCCCAAGTTAATAATTTGGTCTACACGTCTGCTTACTATATGAAGTTGCTGGCTCAAATACGACATTACATCTCGACAGCTAATTGTGAGACAGTTGCGAGAGACATTATTGGCACGTAAATAGTTTACTGCAGCAGTCTGTTGGTTGGGATTTGTAAGCGTGATTGTTCTAGGCTGCAATTGATACAAAATAGTGCAGTTAAGATTACTGCAGGCCTGTAAAGGAGAGACCATGTGTCTAATGCCAGGAAAGGCTTATTATTATAATTATTATAAATGTTTTTAATAGCGTGCTTAATACCGAAGAGGTTTCTAAGCGCAAACCCAGGATTCGAACCTGTGTTGCTCTGTGTCGTTTTGCTTACAAGACGAGCATGTTGCCACTGAGCAATACTATCCATGCCTTACATTAGCTCCCTATTGAAGCCAGGATTGAATACAGGCTTATCATGATCAGT
This sequence comes from Ambystoma mexicanum, assembly GCF_040938575.1. Lineage (NCBI taxonomy): Eukaryota > Metazoa > Chordata > Amphibia > Caudata > Ambystomatidae > Ambystoma > Ambystoma mexicanum. The sequence goes on from NC_090936.1 coordinate 808,145,353, forward strand.
CACAAATATGTGAGACAACTAAGTCCAGTTTACCTAGCTGAAGTGTTAGAGAGTAAACCATTGACTTGAGATCGCAGATCTAACAACTTGAACTTGTTGAAGATGACCAGATGTAAACTTGATGACACAGGTAGAAAAAGGTGCCTTCGTAGCACCGAAGGCCTGGAATTTGATACCCCTGAATCCTAGGGCAATGGAATCCACTGAAACATTCAAAAAGAAATGGAAAATTTGCTCTTTAGCTAGTTTCCTGTCTTTATTAAGATAATGGTGCTTGCCTGTGGTTTTTCGTTGTGACTTTTGTGCTGTAGTTTGTTGTTCTACTATTTGTCTGTCTTTGTGCCCATATGCCCCCAGGCCACTTGGTGCGCAATATAAAAGCAATAAATGTAAATGTTGTTTGATGGAATCACGCACAAGGATGGAGGAAAGGGGACGGGACGTATGAGTAATTAAAGTTACTCACTGTAGTGACTAGAGTCCGCCTAGTCTATAGTCCCCTTTTCTCCATACGTCCCACTCACCTTCCCCCGCTTGTATGCTAATATATTCAGTGTAGCCAGTTATTAAAGTGTCTGATGTGTTAAAAGTGGACTGAGGTGAGGCAGAGCCTTCCCACACCCAGGGCGTGTCACTGCGCGCTATTCTAAATTTAAAGGGAAAGCTACATTTTTTGCTGCCATAGGTTCCATTACCGTCCCAAGTTGGGGGACACCCGCAGGGATGGGAGAAAAGGGACTATGGTCTATGAGTAATCTAGTCACTACAGTGAGTAACTTTAATTTATTGAACATTGGTATATAGACCATGCAGGGCTTTTTGTGATCTTTTGACTATGTCTAATTTAATTTATGTTCCATCATTGTCAGTATGTTTAGGAAATTGCTTTTCAGGAAAATACTATAACAAGTCAAGTACTACATTTTCATGTTTTTAAGAAGCATTTTCTTTTGTGCAAGTGGATAGCACACAAGTAAACTGCTGGTCTTTTATTTGAATATAGTCTGGACTTCGCAAGGTCAAATCCTGCAGCAGGGCTGATTTAGCCTTTCAGCCTTCTGAGCTCGATAAATAAAGTACCATTTGGAAGGTGGTTGTCATTGATTGAATCATGAATCCCTGACAACAGGATGTGATTGACAACATCTTTTTTAGGGGATTTGGAAAATTAGGACCAAAATAATACACCCTGAAGCTTTTAGCTAAAGCAAAGTTGCCTGTGTGGTGGTTCTCCATTATGTGGGTAGTTCTTCAAAACAACTTTAAACAAGGGAGGGCTCTCAGGGAAAGTAAAGTCTGTCCAAATCTAAGGTTCCCCCAGTTCTCAATAATTATGGGAACAAGGTCTCCCTTAGCAGGTTAACACAATACAAATGTATATGCTTATAGTCTCATTTATGCGGTTCCTGCAGCCTTCTTCTTCGGTCTTAATAGAGTCTCTTCTTTTTGGGTCTCAGTCCAGTGTTTGAGGGGTTCCTGGACCCTTCTTTTATTGTTCTTTTCTGTTTGTCAGTGTGGTTCTCAGTCTCAGAATAAAGAGGATGTGACGTCCTTCTCTTCTGGTCTTCTACAAGTGGCAGCCTCATCAGTATCCCAGCACTGGACTACAGCCTGTTGGCAGGCTCTCTAGATGGTGTCTGTAAAAATGTGGCGGTAACACTATTACCGCCACATTACCGCTCCGCCCAATCCCAATTTTGGGCAGAAAATTAGAGATTTACAGTCCTTTTTTGTTGTCACCTATAAATCGGGAAACCTAAATATGAATAGGAATAAACACAATCCATCTTCACCTCATTCATATTCCAGACAAAAGATGAATTACCTCTACCTTCCCCACATGCAATGGCTTTTGTCTTTTGGACATTAATCACTAATTCATGGGCCTCCATACATTCATTCAAAGCATTGAGCGACCATTGAAGTCCCCTTGGAGTTCAAGAATCACCAGATCATCGGCATATGCCAAATATTGAATTCTCATGGAGCCAAAAAGAGGGGGAAAAGCATTAGCCTTGGCCAGCCAAGCTCTGAGATCAGACAGATAGAGGTTGAAGACATACCCTTGGCGAACTCCTTTATCAGTTATTAAAACAGATTTAGATCATTTTCCATTTCTATCCAACTGCACCTTCATCCTAGTATTGGAATGTAGTGCCATTAAAATCTCCAGTAGACTTTGTGGAATTGGCCATTGCAGATGTTTTTTCCAGCAAATGGCTCTGCTTACCCTGTTGTACCAGAGGTCCACAAACAACTTATAGATGGGTTTCTTCTCCTGACTATATGATTTAATTAAAAGGGTAAGCAGAAAGCCATTCTCCTCGTCCCCAGGTCACGTCTGAACCCCGCCTGGTTTTCCTCAAAATGGCCAGAATTGTCACTCTACTCATTTAGCGATTTTAAAACCAGTGATGCAAAAATGTTCCTACACACATTCATTAATGCGATTGGACATTAGTAGCATGTTCGCTTTTTAAAGAATCGGTATGATAATTGCCTCTTTCCATGAGTCACAGATGCGTTCAGAGACCAAAATGTTCTGAAAAAGACAACCAAAATACCTGCCCACAATTCTGAGTTGGCCTTCGTAACAGTACTAGACAACCCATCTGGGCCCATTGCCCTAGTCGGATCAACAGCCTTAAGTCATCCCTGTCAAAGGGGAGCATCCAGGGATGATGCCCCTGGACCATCACATTATTATCAGCATGCTTACTAGAGACATACAAAGTGCTCCAATATTGAGTCCAGATCTCCGAGATAGGGTTCAACTGTTTCGACTCTTGAACTCGGGAATCATCATTCATGAGTTTCCAAAAACTCCTTGCATTCTGAGCACTCAAGATCCATAAAAAATGTTCCCCTTCCATTTGGTATAGACTAGCTTTATGCCCTCTCAACCAGTTTTTAAAACCATGCTTTATTTCCTTTACTTTGGACCCATAGTATTTGAACTCATTTCCCCTCCTAAGCATAAATAGAGCTCTCCTCACATGACTTTTTTTGCCTGAATCTCCCCATCAGTGATTTGTTTTTTTTCGTCTCGGCCACTAAAACCTTGATTACCAATACCTCCCACTTCCTTTATTTTTGATTGCACAAAAAACAAAAGGGTTGTTGATTAAATACTTTCGCCCAACTCCCCGCGATATACAGACTTCACAAACTGTCGTAAATGAGTGTTAAATTTGACTATCGATCTATGCTTCCAGGACAGGCAATTGCTCAACCAATTTACCCACAGATTGATGGTTGTGGTACATCATGCTCTAAGTAGGTCAATCTTAAGGTTCCAGCAAGAAGAGAATGATCACTATGTTTAGTCGTGTCAATTTTAAACCCATTGCAGAGGTCTACCGTAGACTGTGAGGTGAACATATAGTCAATAGTAGAGGAAGCCACATTCAAGTGCCAGGTTGTCCCCAGAGTTTTCCCACCTGCATATAATTAATTCAAGCATGTTAATCTCCATTCACTCATACGTTTTCTCCAATTCTCTGAATGCAACCTCACCTTACCAGTGATACTATTAATCTCTTTAACACTCAAGCTGTTTGCACAGTAACAATTCATATCCCCTGCTATAATAACATGCTCACCACCTCCTTCAGCAAACCAATCCCGTAATATCATAGCAACATGCTCCACTATATCATTGTCCTCTTTTGCAGCATGTTTCCAAGAGATGTTAACTAGCAACAAATCCTTTCCCACGTCACCCTTAATTTGAGTCAGGGATATCCCAATAGCCAATATGCCAGGATTACTAGAGTGAAACATTCAACTAGAACAACCTAAATCGTTCCACCACCTGATGGTCTCCCTTTAGGTCCTTGAACAGGTGTTTGAAAGTGTCACATACCCATCTAGGAATGGAGCCTCCATCACTCCAATAACCTGGAAATTAATTATTTGAAAATTCCTTAACATCTCTAAATCATCGATCTTACTCAGGAGATGACTAAACCCTCTTGTATTCCAGGAGGCAAAGTTAGTAAATATATCCTATGATTTGCCCTGAATCCCCCTTCCGTGCAGCTCCATGCCAGACAACCTGGGAGCCAAAACCATGCATCTTCCTTGCTTTTGGAGGATATCCCAACTTCCTCCCTGTAAAGAGCTCTAGAAGCCATTGGACAAATCCCTACTTCAATACATGGCAGCTTTTGCCAAACAGCATTCCGCCGGGGGCAAGACCCCCTAAATAGATTGTAACCCATAATGAGTAGTGATTCCATCTCTGGCAGCAACAACTCAAATACAAATTTAGATTTGATATGAAGAAAAACTAAATGAATCCTAGAGGCATCGGGAAAGTCTACCAGGACTTATCCAACAAATCCAAAACATGTGATCTATTAAGAAGAATATCCCGTTGGGATCTTAGTATTAGTTCCAAGACCATAATACCATGAACACCCTCTTGTTCCAAAACAACATACTCTGACAAATATGGTAATGAATCCATCAGTTTATCCATCTGAGGGTGAGGCTGACACTTCACCCTTGATGCCGGAACGTGCTCTGTAGCAGATACTTTATGGACCACAGGAGGTCTAGAAAGAATTTCTGCCATATTCAACCCTTTTGTCACGATCAGTGAGGCATCCATATCAGTTGAAACCTGATCCACCCTACATCCATAACATCCTCCCTCGCCATATTTGTAGAGCGGTTCAGAGTGACTTCCTCCATGGCCTGAAAATTATTTTTTTTTTTAAGGAAGGGAATTATGGTTTCAGGCCCTGCATTCTTCTAAATTAGTTCTTCTTTCTCTTGGCATCTGCATTGTTCGAACCATTCTTCTTTACATTCAAATCCTTTCGAGATGAGCCTCACCTTCCCCTTGTAAGGAAAACAGTTGGACTCTCAGCTTTCTCAGAAACTTCCTGGAACCAGAGTTATCCTTATGTTTAAGCCCTTTTTCATGCTTGGACTTTTTCCCAGTCAGGATCCTAGTCGATAAACAGCCCTTTGGCCCCTTGCTGCGCCCCTCTACCGACCTTGTTTTTTTTTCCTTTTTGCAGCACTCTCAAGGGGCCAGTTATCCTCCCCTCTCCCAGGAGTAGGACCTTCAAATTCATGCAGGATATTCTCTCCATCCATACATGTGTCTACAGCTAAAACTTTGAAACAGTCATTAACCCCCACAGTGGGGCCCTGGAACAATCGAAGGAAGTTAGCACCACCCACAAAGGCATCTGTGAGAAACCTGACAGTCTTCTCCCACCTACTCCCCCAGGATCTTCCATTCAGGTGGCCAGTTAAGGGCCATCACTTTGGATCCCGACCCTCTGGGTGGACAGGCGAGGGAGGATCACCTGAGTGGAGGTTCACAAGAGATTGGGAGAAGAATACCAGAGGACGAGACCCATTTTCCATCAGAAACCCCTTCCTCGGCCTTCATGGGATATTTTCAATCCGATTCCATCCCCCCTCCCCATTTCGACTAATAGTGGGAAGAAGAAGAGGCAACCGAGAGTAGTGAAGATTACCTGCAAGAAACACCTTGAGAAACAGAAGGAAGACTGCCAACTACTACCATTAGAGTCAGTCAGGGTCATGCATTTAACACTGACTACTCGCACCTGACTCCCGTTTTTAGTATAAAAAGGTGTGGTTTTGCACAATGAAGGGAGCAAGCTGTGAATACTGATCGGAGCTGAACAGCAAGAAGCAGGGAGTTACAGGGAGAGAAGCCTGGAGGAGAGCGAAATGCCAAGACGCAGGCCCAGTGTTTGTGAGGGGCTGCAGCGTGGCTAGGGAGCTGTGTCTCAAGGGAGCCGAGCGAGGACGCCCGTGTCCTGCTGGCAGTGTACGGAAAAGTGCTTGTTCCCTTGGGACGTGTGCCGGTCCCAAATGATTCTGAGGGGCAGGTGGTGAGAACCTGACCGTGATCCCATATGCCCGCTAGACCGCTCTCCCACGCAATGCTACCCAGTGTGTTTCAATTCTGTAAGTGGGAGAAACTCAGGAGCATACGGCTAGATGCAGCGGGAAGGGAGAAAGACAGATTTTGCAAGCGGCATGAGGCGGAAATCAAAAGAGAAAACAGAAAGTGAATAGAAAGTGAGAGAAAGGCGCTAAGAGAGCGGAAAGGAAGCAAAAGGCTTGAAAGTGAATAAGAAGAGTGCAAGTGACCTGAGAGTAAAGGAAAGTTGCAAGTGAGCACCAAAGAGCGAAATAAGTGTGCAAGAGGCACGATAAGGAAAAGGACAAGTGCAAGGGTGCACGAAAGTAAAGAAGTAAAAGTGCAAGAGGGAGAGTAAAGAGAAAGTGGATCAAAGGGAGGTGCCTGGGGCAGACAAGGTGAAAGAAGAGAAAGACAAAGAAGGTGCAAGTGTGCACACCAAAATGGAAGTTAACAAAGGGGTGCAGGAAGCACCTGATGATGAAAGGATAGAAGAAAAGCAAGTACAGGAAATTCAGAGAGGGGCCAAGGATCAGAGTGGTCATGCATAGGAGGAGCAAAGAACTTAGCATTTTTGAAAGTCTCTGCTTTACCCCAGGATAAGGGTGTGTGTGAAAGGAACTGTAAATAAGTAAAAGGCACATCCTGACAAGTTGAATTTTGTGTTTGAAACTGAATGGGCCTAAGCTTGGGGAAGGAAACCCTCAGAGGCCTAAGAAAAACTGTGCTGTTAAAGTGAACTTGTGTTTGGAACTGGAGGGGACTGAGCTTGGGGAAGAGATCCCGAAGTGGCCTTACAAAGGTGAAACAAGGAGGCATAAGCTTGGGTAAGAGAACCCTGAGAAGACTGAGAGAAACTTTTTGTTTTGTCTGAAACTTGGAAAGATTGAAGCTTGGGGAAGGAAATCCCCAAGAACTAAAGACATTGGCAGTTGTTTGAACGGAGTGCAAGAACTTTGTGGAGAAGAGTTAACGAACAACCTCTTTCTGATTGTGCTGAACTTTGATGATACTGACCAAGCCACACCTGATGAGAAGACTGCCTAAAACCAGCCTTTGTATATATTTCTTTTTGAATCATTATTTTTCTTTAAAGAGACTTCCTACCACATGTTATCATAGAGTGAGGGCAAGCATATGTTTAGACACAGATGGATTTTAGTTTTGGACTTTCAGACATCGACGGCCCTTAGAAATATCAGTTGAGGGAACCATCCCTTTAGAGTTAGGGCCAGTTAGGTATTACACCAACCCCAGCATTATAGTAAATAAAGGTTTTGAAACTATAACAATTGAGTCTGTGTTTCTTTTGATACCATGCCTTTCTCACACATCCAAGAGTACAACTTCATGACAAACCATTACAGATAGCACAGACACATTATTTAGGATCACAGAGCACATATCCACTATTTCACTGATCTTTTGAAGCCACTCCTGGGGATGTAAGTTAAGGCTTGGTATCATCAATGAAGACCAACACAAATGAGACACAGTTCAAGGGTGTTTGTTGAATTTTAAAGGGTTAAAGGCCATCTAAACCTAAATCTAAGCATGGGAGAAAGCTACAATCATCAAATAATAATAATGCAGTCCTAGCCAAGTCTGTCAAAATAAAAGGGCCTATGCTAATAAACCTATTGCCAATCCTTACTTCTAAATACAAAATGGTATGGGACAGTAGTGTATGCAAAAAAGGAAAAGTGTTCAAGAAACAATATGTCAGGACAGTTGAGCAGTTGGCCTCCCTTGCCCACGCTTTCAGCACGGGACAAGGCAGCATGTTTGAGCCTTGTGTACACTCTGGCTTCCTCGGGAAGAGGACACAGTTCAAAGGTTCAGCTGGTCTCACGCCATTCTGGCAAAGTCTTTAAGAAACAAAAATGATTCTCAAAAGAAACATCTCTTGTCAAAACACAGGCTTCCTCCACGTTGAAACAAAGTTCACTTTGCTTGTCAAACACAGACTTCCTTTTTCAGAATACAGGCTTTCTCCGCCTTGAAACAGAAGTTCACTTTACTTGTCAAACACATAGTATAACCTTCTTTCCCAGTGACTGCTGTCAGTTGTAGTTACTTTTGTTACTCATACAGTTCAATATCTCAGTATCAAGACCTTCTGGGCCAAAGTCTCTTTGCTATTCAAAGTCTCGTACTGCAGAAGGTCTGAATGTAGCAAACAAAACACAAAAGTTCCTTTCCTTTGTCTAGATTCTCACATTCTTAAGTTCACGATACCTTTGGGCTCGGAACACGGGTCCCCCTCGTCCGGGCTCAGATCTCTTTTAACACAATGTTCACAATTTACAACTTGGTCTCCATCATCCAGGCTTGGACCAAGGATCCCCCTCATCGGTGCTCAGATCCCTTTTGACACCAGAATCAAAGACTTTCAACTGTGCACAGTATTTTGCTTGACCCGTCACAGGACCACTACGATTTATAATTCTTTATAACTCTATAACTTTCACTAATGCCACTTCTCAGCAAGATACCTTACAGAGACCTTTGATTGGGTACACACGTGGGGCTGGACCACTCTGTCTCATAGCTTTGCTCTTTTGGACTACAAGTCCCAGAATGCACACTCAAAGTTTTGTTCCCACTTCACCAGTTACAGGCACTTTTGGGATTTATACAAAGTTCTTGACACAACAGGTTATCCCGCCTTTGCTTCGCTCGAGTCACAGGATCTTCGTCTTTTACCCACAGTGATGAGGTGTTAGCAGGTCCTCAATGGGGATTCACTTGAGGTCAGGGTCCCAGCACCTGCCCCTCAACTACCTGGGTTTCTGTAACTCACACAGGGAGCAAGTACTGATTTAAACATTCAAGAAAACTGTAGCCCCCTTTGTACTCAGTCTTCAGTGTCTTAGTAGTCTGTTCCCCCTTCTGGCTTCACAAAGTTCTCCCAGCTGCTGACTTCTCCTTCTGGTCTTCACAGGTCCTTCGGCATCCCCAGCTCACTCAGAGTGTGTTTGGGTGGCTGACCTTTTATACTCTTTGAAAGAGTTGATTGGAGTCAGGTGTGAGCAGTTGTACCTTCCTGCCTGACTCTGCCTGACCTCATTATCGGGACAACATGGAGACTGCCCATAGGAATCTATTGCCCATTGATTCCTATGGGTAATCCTCATGACACCCATCTGCCTCTTCTTCGTCCCACTAGTTGGACTTCTAGAATGGAATTAGGGATTGTGGGAGTTTTTGGTTTTCTAGGAGATCATGCCAAAACCACTTAGGTTTTTGTCAGGATGAAGAGGTAAATGTATTGTGATGGGTAAATGGATTTTCTATTGGGTTTTAATTTCCCTGGTCATTTTCTCCTTTTTCTTACATAAAGGTACTGAGGTATGATGGGCCTCTGCTGAAAATGTCCCATGAGAACTGAGGGGATGTCGGGTAGGGGTGTATCAGAACGGGAGGAATACCATGTCTTGCCTGAGGGTGTGTCTCCCATAGTCCCCGAGGACCACCTACCCAGGATATCCTCCCTCGCTTGTCTGCTCCCAGGGTTGGGATCCAAGAGCGATGGCCCTCCCCTCGCCACCTGAACAAAGATCCCCAGGAATAGCCTGGGAGAAACGCCTCAGGGTTCTCACACGGAGCAGGGCAGCTCTTATACCTGGCACTAATGTAACCCTCCAAAAATCTCAGTCTGGAACTTGTGGACCTTAGTTCAGCCTTTACCTCCAAATTTAAGCTTTCAAATACTTTTGGTAATGAGGTGTGAACACAATTTATGGCTGAAGTATGAGGACTTGCCTCCTTACATTCAAGTGCTCTTTCCGACGAGAAATTCAAGTCGGGAGCTTGATTTGTACTTTAGTGTTTAAAAGTACTAAACTGATCATGGTTCTTAGACCGAGCTAGGGTGTCATATTTCTGATTTTGCTCCCTCTTGCACAAAGAAGAGTCCCCCTCATTCTCGTAAAGCGAGGTACTACTTAACCCCTCAAACTTTGGATGGTGTTTTTGGGTAGAGTGTAGCAATACTGATTCACGCCTATTACCCATCAGACTCCTATTAAAACATGGTTCCAGTGATAAACTCGTTTAACAAAATCTTGAGAAACCACCAGCACCAAGATTGAAAAATCCAAGATCAAGTCCATTCTGTGCATTTGATTTGAAGTATCCACAATATGGGTATCGCAGAGGGAAAAATTGTCTATAATTTGCGTGTCAGCATCCCCTCCTTGTGACCTCCTTGAGGCTCTCAGGAGCAAACTACCTCCTCCAGCAGCTTGTGAAAATAACTTATTTTATGCAAAGGCCCTGCATCCGTTAATATAGATAAAGATGTGCTTCTTGATAGTATAACGGAAGGCCCCACAGGACCTCCCGAATCAACAGATCCAGTACCCACATTTTCACATACAGCAGTTTATTGCGAATGTTCTTGCTTTGCAGATCATAGGCAGCCATATTTAGGGACGGTCCTACCATACTCACTGCCTACACTGCTGCACTTGCAGTAACTGCCCTTCTGAGGCCCTTTGTAAAAAGAATCAGGAAGACTAAGTGCTGATGAGATGCTGTTAAGATGATAAGCAGTGCCTGCTTTTTGCCCCAGAGGAAAACGTTCTTTGTTGCTCAAACCCACACACTGATTATTAGCAAACTACTGACAGAACAGTGTAGCAACCTTTGCGGCAGCTGCACATTATCATGAACTCAGCCAAACAGTGGCTCAAAGGCTTGCCCTGCAATTGTCATCAGTGTGGTCCATATCACATGAAGTAATGGCCAGTGCCATATTAAATTTAGAAAGGCGATCCTAGCCTCCCATGTCCGGTTATAGGTGAGAGTAATACAATTAAAATGCAGTACAAAACCCCTCACAGCAGCCTCGCTGTGACTGTACTTGCCGCAATGCAGCACGAATATATAAAGAGTAAAACTGTGGTAAAACTGCAACTGAGCCCGCCCAGATCCCACCAAACCACCAGTCCAGCAGCTCACCTTTCCTGAACTGTGGCCAATTTCACAGCCGCCACTCCTACCGGATAGAGGGCCAGGTCCAAGCAAAGGAATCTGGGTAAGGCATGTACCTGTCCGAATGGACTGTGTGAAAAACCAAAGGGTGTTTCACAACCTAGTCCCTGGGGATTCTGTAAAAGGCCATTGCTTTTGGATCCCGACCCTGGGGGTAGACAACCGAGGGAGGATCACCTGTGTAGTGGGTCCTCAGGGAGTGGGGGGAGAAGCACTCGATGGTGAGACCTTGTAGCCCCTTTTTTCCACAACCCATCCAACCCCTTCCCTGCTTACTTCATGGGAAACTACAGCTCCCATAATTCCTATCCACTTTACATTGACAACTCTACTGAGCTAAAGAAGTTGAGGATTGAGGCCAAAAAGATACCTCTACTGACTTGCAATGGCCCTGTCCCTGTAACGAGGCCAGGCAGAGTCAAGCACGTAATCTTAACAATACACACCTGCCACTTGTTTACAGTCCCTGTCAGGATAAAAGTTGGCACGCACAGGCGCACTCTTAGCGAGCCTGGGTACGAGAAGGAACAGCTCTTTTGGGGCTGAGGCGAACTAGGCTATGCAGGTCAGATGGCCAAGGGGATGACTGGCAGTGGCAAAGATCGAGAGATAACCCATCGAGAATTCCACACTTTCGGGAAGCCATATGCGTTCTAAGACTGAAACCGAGTGAGCAGAAGAGAGAAACCTTCAAGGTGCTTGGAAGCAGCCTGCGGCCCTCCCAGGTGAACAGCGGAGTTGGGGAGGAGCAGAGGAGACGTTGGTAATGGCTTTGAATGCTGCATGAAGAGCATTGAGGAGAGAAGACCAATTAACACGACTGGTGAGTTATCGAAAGCAACAAAAGCCTAGTTTGTGTTAAAGGCAAAAGTAACTGTAACGCAAAAAATTAAGGTTGCGTGTGTGCCGATAAAACACGTAATGGAAAGGACAATTGCTGAATTGTGAAAGGAAAGCATACAAAGTAACAGAGTGGTCCTGCGAGTGGAAATCGCACATTTGAAAGTCTCTGCGAAATGTTCTGAGTTGAAGTATATTGCAGCGGGAAGCAAAGGAAAGAAAAGTAACTGTGATCCAGAAAGGCAGTTGAATAAGGGAAAAGCAAAGTATGTCAACTCTGAATATACCAAGAGGGCAAAGTATATGAACTTTGAAAAATGCCAAGAGGGCAAACAAAAGAGAATAAGAACCAAGAGGCATTTACGTTGCAGGAAGATTGTTTTAGGAGAGGTCGAAGTGGTCATGCAGAGGTCCACGTAAAATCCTTGCAGTTTTTAAAGCCTTCAACATTGAAAAGAAACTTAAGACAAACGTGGGGAAGGGAACCCCCACAAAGAGAACGATAGCCTGAGCCCAGCAGAGGGAAGCCTGTGCAGAACTGAGAGTAATTGAGAAATTGAATATGAACAGAGCGAGATAAGCTCGAGCACAGCAGAGGGAAGCCTGTGTTGAATTGTGGGAAAGTGAAGGTCAAAACTAGAATTGTGCATTTATGACAAGGCGGACAAGGCCTAAGGAAATTATTGAACTACCAGAAGCTTGAAGCCAAAGCCTAAACTGTTGAATTGTACCAGTAAGCCAAATTGTGCAAGACACACAGAACTGTGCCATTCACCTATCCTTTTAAAGAAACTCTCCAGACCCTGTGGTGCTAAAGGTGGGGAAGGGAGTTGTTACTTAAGCCATTCTGACATTTCTTTTGAGATACCATTTTCCTTTTATATTCCTTCAACAAATGTGTCATTTTGAGAAAGAGGGCAAGGTTATGTTTTTTAGTATATGCCTTTTATTTTGACTAGACTGACTTGTACTTGTACTTTTGTGTTATTTGTTTAATGGTCAAGACTACTCCCATTCTAGAGTTTGGGGCAGCTAGGAATTCTACAAACCCAACCAAACTACCAAATAGAGGTTTACGAAACTTGTATCCATTGTGTCTGTGTCTACTATTGATACCATGCCTTCCTTACAACTGGTACACGCAGGAGCAATGTCATCCTCAATCCCTTGATAGTTGCTTACAGGACCTTATCAGTCACTGCTAAGTGCCCCGCAGGGGCTGACCAAAGAGCGGGGACACAAAACACTTCCACACGCGAGAGGACACCACACACAATGGCTGCACGCAGAGAAAAGAACCTTGCACCGTCCTTACCCACCATTTACAGTGAATGAAAGACCGTCAAGCCATACCAGCTTCGATAACCTGAGCACATCTGACAGTTCTGACAGTAACACTAGCAGAATGTATTTATTTATTTATTGATATTTGTAAGGCGCCTATACAACAATGGTGTTTCAAAGCGCCACAAGACAGGCAAAAATGAGACGGGAACAAGGGAGAAAGATACAGTAACGTTCCTACTAGGCCTTGTGACATTCGGATCGTGCAGGTGCTGAACAGAAAATACGAGAAGGAGGGGAGAAGTGCAGGTTTGCACCAAAGAAGTGCTAAGGTAGCAAGGGATAAGGGGGAAGTGCAGGTGATACAACGTGGCCAAAGGGCAAGTGCCATTGAAATCAGGTAAGCAAAGGGAAAGGAGGGGTAGGGGGAGGAAGAGGACTGGGCGGATGGGGCCTGGAACCATGTAGTACTCAGCGGGAAACCAGGAAGCCAGCCATAGAGAAGGAGGAAGGAGTTAGGAGGGGAGGTGGAGAGAGAAGGAGGAGGAGAAAAGGATGGTCTTTTGAAGCTTCCGGAACTAAAGGAGACTGAGAGGGGCAGGGAGACCATTCCAAAGGGAGGCTCCTGCGGAGGAGAGACATCTAACCTCAATCTTTGCTTAGAGAAGCGACAGATTTGCAGAGAGTTAGAGCTATCAAACTAGAGGGCTCTAGCAGGGAGGTATTTAGGGAGAGCGAGTTGGATGTAGTGGGGTCAAGGCCCCAGAAAGCCTTGTGGATGATGCGTAGGGTCTTGATATCTATCTATCTGTCTATCTATCTATCTATCTATCTATCTATCTATCTATCTATCTATCTATCTATCTATCTATCTATCTATCTATCTATCTATCTTTTCTCCTCTATTCTCCACCTTTTCCATGCCCCATCACAATTGAGCCCACTTTGCTGGCCCTTCTAATTCCTCCTCTCCTCCCCTGGATGATTCTGGCTTCTCTCACTGTCTTTCTTTTTTATGTGACAAAGAAGTGCCTGCTTTATTTATTTATTGTTGTATTTCTTTTTATTTTTCTATTTAAAAATTATTAATTTAACAATTCGGAAAGCACCCCCAATCCCCAAGTACAAACAGATTCAGTACAAATCCCAAAATGTTCCCCATATTTTCTCAAACTGCACATTTTTTCTCTGGAGATTGTATATAACTCTTTCCATGTCAGCCAGTTTTGACATCTCATCCAACCAACAATTTCATTCGGAGATGTTCTCGATTTCCAAACTCTTAATATTAGCTTTTTCACCATCATGGAACCCCTAAATAACCACTTTTTCTGTGTTGTACATAAACCGTCCAGAATTACGTCATCCCCCAAGATTGTCATAAAATCATAATCCAGGAAAAGACCCAGTACATTGTTGAAAATCGCAGTTTTCCCCAAAAATCTCTCACCCTGACACATTCCCAAAGCATATGCTCCAAAGTACCCACTCTGTGTGAACAGCCCCAGCAGCTATCCATTCCTCTTTTATATAATCTTTCCGGTGTCCAGTAGACCCTGTTAAGGATCTTTATCTGACATCGACCAACACCCAGGAGTTCTCAGATGACTTCGGCTTCCGATGGCAACAGTCAAAAGTTCGGTATCTGGGGATTTTCCTATCCAGATCTAGTTGTGACATCATGCAAGACAACTACGAGAAAGCGGTGGAAACTATCCAAAATAAAGTGAACAGATGGACGCTCCTCCCGCTTGCGCTTTGGGGCAGAGTCTCCCTAGTCAAGATGATCACTCTTCCCAAACTATTATACCTATTCTCGAACATCCCACTGATACTGACACAGCGATTCCTCTAACACATCAGAAGCATACTCTTTGACTTACTATGGGCGAGCAAGGTCGTCAGGGTGGCTGACACTACACTGACTCTTCCAGTGACGCGCGGTGGACTTGCTCTCCCCGACCTGGAGAGCTACTATTAGGCCACTCAGACACAATTCCTCAGCCATTGGTACGCCACGCATTTCATCAGGCCTCATGTTCAGATAGAGAGAGCCCTAGAGTCCCCCTACCTTCTCCAGGCAGTTATCTTCGGCAAATGGCAAGCACCTCACACACGGATGAACAATGTCGCCACCACGTGCACAATCTGGAAAAGAATGGCTCTGAAAAATGATGGCCAGGTCAGGTTCTCCCCCCTTACTCCAGCGCGGTGCATACTGGGTATACCTATCACCTCAGAAAATATCTTCCAACAATGAACTGTCAAGCTACAAGTAAAAACCCTAAGCGACCTGTTCCCAGAAGGTACATTCCTGTCACCACAACAGGTCGGAGACCTGGGTGGAGACAATGCTCTGGACATATTCATCTATTTTAGACTTCGCCTAGCTCTCCAGGCTAACATTCCTACCTTCACACGACAACCGCCTACCTGGCAACTGTTGCACGGAGTGATTCCAGCTCAGGGAGAAGGTTGGCTGGTGGCAAATATATATAAATCACTCCTGACCGAAGCAAGTCTACCATGATCTAAATCCAGAGGGAGATGGGAGAAAGCATTAAGCACCACCATAGCAGACAAAGACTGGAATTACATACTCCGACTTACTCAGAAAGACGCACTTAATACAAGATATAAGCAAATACACTTTAACTATCTCCACCAAGAATACAACACACCAGAAAAACTCCATGATCAACAACCAACAATATCTGCATGATGTAGCCGTTGCGAGGCACCTGAGGCAGACTTCATGCACCTGGCATGGTCATGCCCTGGTGTAGCAACGTTTTGGAGCACAATACTGGAGAAAATGTCAGCAATCACCGGGACACAACTGGAACCCGACCCCATACTAGCGATGCTGGGCTTCACCAAACATCTACCTGATGCTGTCCGGAAATTAACAGACTTACTACTGGTCTTAGCACGCAGAAGAGTTGCGATCAACTGGGGACAAGGGCCTCCACCAAACCTGCAATGTTGGCTGAACTATGTCACATACTGTCAAGATGTGGAAACCAGCTTCATAAGAACATTACCTCTACACGCCCGCCCCCGGACATCTGGGGCCCCTACATAGCCTACTTAATATACATTACAGACATACTAGGGTCACAGACTGTGTGTCCTGCCTTGAGCCAGCACTCCCCATCACAACGAGACGTCGGAAGCAGGGAGAGAATGTGTAATGAAGATGGCTGAGTAAAAATCTCCTGAATCTAATTTTATGAACGAAATATGTGGGGAGAGGGGGCAGAGGGCGGATGGGGAGGAGAGCGAGGGGGCATGGCAGCGGCCGGTGCTTGGTCTGTTTGTTTAATTTTTGAAAAATGTAATAAAAGTTTTTTTTAAAAAAGGATCTTGATCTGACATGATCTTTCCCCCAAGCAAGTTAAACATACATTCCTACACACAGTCGCCCAGCGTTCCAACGTCATTCACACGACAGTCACCTCGTCCAATCCTCCAACAATTTAGAGTAGGCCTACACCTTTGTTACAATCAACTTATAATATTTGCTCACCCAGTGACCCTCCAACAGTGCTTGTGCATCCAGCCTCAGGAAGTAAAACTCGTCACCATCCGGCATTTCCCCAATAGTGCTTCTAAGCCTCAATAATTCTTGTCGTTTGCAATTTTGAATTTCCCGATTCTCTTGATGCTGAAGTATCGTCAACCACCCAACATTCCCTCTGAGGTCCCCTATCCACTGAATTCCACCAAAAAACCAGTCAGGCTAAAATAGCATTCTATTTTTCTCTTTTATTGCTGGATTGTAGCAGATGGATGAGTCAAGGCGTTTATATGCATTTTCCCCCAGCAGTGACAACATATCCTTCCATGAATTCCTTAAAAATTCCAATGTTGGAACCACCCTATCAACCCTCTTAGATTTAGTTGATAATATTGCCTTTGGGGCTAGCGGTCCCAACAGACAAGCCTCAGCCTTAGCCCATTCATCCGGGTCAGATTCTAGTAGAGGTGCAAAGTAGCTGGCTGTGAACGCAAGGTGATACGCTCTAAAATTCGGGACTCCCATGCCCCCTTTCTCTGGTGGTAGCTGAAGTTTCCAAAGTTTCATTCTGGGTGGTTAGTCGTCCCACAGTTAAACCCCGTAGCAGAATATCAAAGTATCTCCATATCTTCTTCCCAATATGCAAAGGAAGCATGCTCAGTACATATATGATTCTTGGCATTGATACCATTTTTAGGACATTGACCTTCCCCAAATAATGAAAGATTCAGTAACTTCCATCTGGCCAAATCCTTTTTAAGGCCCATACATAAAACCTTCAAATTCTCTGGTATGGTTCTCCAAGCCTACTCGTTAACCATATACCTAGATATTTCATCTTTTCAGGACACCACCTGAACCCCAAATTGTGATCAATTTCCACTTAGCAGCCGTCAGCGCCATAGTCTGCAATTTTATCCAATTAACCTTGTATTCTGGGACATCATTAAATTCTGCAATCAATTCCATCAATCTCGGGTGGGAATAACTTTTGATTAACTCTGCCGTAGTTCACTCCTTGTATCCTTTCCTCCTGTCTTATTGCAGCTACCAAAGGCCCAATAGCAATTATAAATAATAATGAAGACAAGGGTCACCCTTGTCTGATGCCACGTTCTAACTCAAAAGACTCCAATTTTACACCGGTCCAGTCGGATTCGAGTATAATAACCGTAACCAATTGAAAAAGTATCTTCTAGTCCCATCCTTGCTAGCACAATATATAAGTAGTCCCAATTATCCCAGTCAAACCCTTTCTCAGCATCTAGTTAGAAAACTGCGGCATCATCTCCATAACTGTCTCCAGACTGGATTGCATGAATCACCTTCAGTAGTACTATTTCAAGTCTCCTTGACATAATTTTAGAAAGAATTGTATTATCTGTATTCAACAGACTAATTGGATGGTAGATGGACGGCAACGTCAGATATGTCCTTTTTCATTATCAATGAGATTGATGAATGAAGGGTTGTTTGTGTCAAAACCCCAGCGGTCATTGACACTTTGTACATATCATACATAGACCAAATATTGAATCTGGCATGACTCTGTAAAATTCCATACACAGCCTGTCTGGTACCGTGCTCAGGTACAAGGCTGCCTTCTTCAATTCTTCCAATGTAATCTCTCACCAAGGTTGCCCTCTCTGCATTTGACAGTTCATTCAGGCACACATTTCCCACAAAACTCACCTTTCCCCGGATGCAACATTCTCATCCGAGAAGAGTGTTTTAAAGTAGTTCCTGAAGACTCTGTGTATCTCCTTTGGATCAACTGTTGCAAGGCCATCAGACTTAACAATCGATGGAATTGACCTTTCTACCTCTTCCTTTCCTAAGCGATGAGCAAACCAGTGGTCACATTTTTCACCTCTTTCATAATTTGCGCCCTTAATCCGAAACAGCGTGCACTCTGCCTTCTCTGACATTCTCTTGTTGAAATCACTCATAGGCTTATGCAGCTCCCTAGCCTTTTTACTAATCAGTGTTTGCATCACTTACCGTCCCAGTTCTCTTATCTTCAAATCCAAGTCATAGGTCTCTGTATCGTGATTTGTCTTCTGACGGCTCAACAACCCAATTAACAAACCTCTCATAGTACACTTAAAGTCCTCCAAAACAGTCCTTTGATTTAGCTCACCAGTCTGGTTCTCCTAAACAAACAGATTTGCGTCTTTAAGGATTTTTTCCAAAAAGTTCCTCCTCTTCCAAAGGCAAGGTATTCATCCTCCATGTTGATCCCCTTGCTGTATGAAAACACAAGGACATAACCATATCTACAGAGCGTGATCTGATAAATGGATATTTCAAATTATGCCTCCTGTACAGTTGGACGTTGCAAAACCGGCCGACAGTAACATAACAATCTGTGAGTATGTTCTGTGCGCACTTGAGAAGAAATTGTAGTCTCTAGTAGAGGATGCTCAAGTATCCAGGTGTCGACTAGTTTATATTCCCTCATCAAGTCCTGTAATGCTACCGACCGGCTGCCTTCTCACCTTAATCCACTGCATAGTAGAGGATCCAGTACTTCGTTGAAGTCCCCTCCCAATAAAATATTCAAATTATTCTGATCCAATAGCTGCTGGGCAACATACCTGAAAAATGACCCATCATCCGTCGCAGGAGTGTAAATATTACACAGTCAATATTACACCGTGAATATGCACCATTAGCAATATTAACCTGGCCTCCCTATCAGAATAATGTTTTTGTACTTGAACGGCAAGATTTTTCCAAATTAAAATGGCCACAGCACGTGATCGTGTTGTTGTGGCCACATACTTTTTCGAGCCATCCTTTTAGTAGTTTATTACTCTCCTCTTGTGTAAGGTGTTTTCCTGCAACAGACACGCATCCGATTTGAGGTTATTCAAGTGACTCAGTATTTGTTTCCTCTTTACAGGACAATTTAGTCCTTTTCCGTTCCAGGAAATAAAACACAAATCTCTTTGAACAGCAGCCATGACTGCCGTCCCCATAACTTTCTGATTCGCAGAGGGTACTGACCCTGTCTGTAATATACAGATTAATAAACTTAACCCAAAATCTTTTAAGAAAACACCGGTCTGAGCAGGCAACCACTTATAAAAGAAAAACATTACGAAAACCCTTTTCTCCCGCCCACTCCAAGTACAAAGAACACCTAATATAAATACTTTGTTCAAAATTCAACCCAAACACCCCCTCCCTGATCCCCTTCATAGCTGCAAAATATTCCTATGCTCCACATAAATCCATCACCAGTTTCCATGAATTCCATCCATCTAAACTGTACACGGACCACATCAGCTGAACAAATCTCCACATTCTCTCCACTTGGAATAACCATTCATCCTAGGTATTGTGTGTCTCCTTGATTCAAATCCATACACAAAGTTGGAACCACAACATGGGTCAAGCACAGCCACTAATTAGATCAGAATTCCTATAATGAATGAAAACAGCCTTTGCTTCAGCAACGACCTGTAAAAAAAAAAGTATGGTTAGTACAGTAGTATGAGCAACTTATATCCCTTCCCATATCATTCTTATTATAAGTCACGAAAGAACACGAGTACAAATGTACATTGACCAGATTGATAACCCCATTAAATGTCAGCATAGCACAGGGCATAATCATCCAATGTAGGTGTTGTATTTGTCCTTGCTTCATGTCCATACACTAACAGTTGCATCCACAACACGGGTTAAACACAGCCACTAATTAGCCTACAAATCCTATAACAACAAAAAATAGCCTTTGCTTAAAGACACATGATTAGTACAGTAATATGAGCAACCTACAACCTTTTCCATATTCGTTGTTACTATAAGTCAGGAAAGAACATGAGTGCCATGTTATATTGGCTAGAACACCTCACAATTCAATTTCAGCATGGCTCAGTACATAAATACAGTTCAGCCCAACAAACCCGCTCAACCCCAACATTATGAAATATACGAGAAATATAGACATTAAGACGTATTTAATATCGACTACCTGTAAGAAAAATGGGTTAAGGAAGAACCAAACATCCCTCCTGCATAATCTAACCAACATTTAAAAATATAGACCTAGTAGCAAAGAAGTCACAAGTGTTGTAAGATCTATAACCCACCAGCCTTTATCCATCCTCATAAATAACTCATTTGGTCCCATAACTTCTTTCTTAACTTAATGGTGTGTGCGCTCAATCCTACCCACGCCCTATAAAGTCATATAACCCTTTGCAAGAGTATGTGCACACCGGCAGAAGGCCCTAAGGTGTTGGGTAAGCTTGAGCCATAACATTAGCCAAGCGTAGACATCAAACTGTGTCATCAATCACCCCATTCTACAGCACATAAATTCACCTTTTCCTCACCTTCTACTGCCCTAGAATCATACATCCATAACATTATCACACCCATAAGATTATATTTCTTAATGACTGCTCTCAAAACCTATCCATGTTCTATAAAGTCCTTAATCTTCTACAAGGAAAAACACTGATTGGCAAAAAGGGCCAAAAGAAAATAGTCAATCTTGCATTATAAACTAACCAAACATAAACACATCTCCGTTTCAATGTACCCCACGAATTGCACCTCATAATTTAGATCTTTCCACTCCTTCTGTTGCTCAAAATGCATACATTTATAACAATGTACGGTTGGAGTGACCTGCAAGAGAAATGGTTAAGGATAAACTAATATACTGCAAAGTACCCATACGCAATCCCCCACACCCGATGACTGGCGATCTAGTATTGTAGTGGTGCATAATAATCCAAGGTTGCCCCCACAGTGTATACCCAGTTGTTCCAAGATCACACATAAAACAGTGCATATGGCTTTAATAGTGAAAAGCCCCTGTCAAACCATTGAAGTAACTGATTAATTGAGAAAAATCCTCCAGAAGTGAAAGCTTGCATGTACAGGGACTCCCATGTAACTCTTAACTCACTGTTCCAGTGTAAAGCTTTGCCATCGGAACGTTCAATGTGAAGCAGTGGATGAAGTCCTCATCAACTGTAAATCAAATCCAGCGGGAAGACTGCTACATTGTGCAATCCTCATATTTGTGCTCCGAGACCCCCAACCGGCCCATAGAGTCGGGGCTTTGCTCAGAAGCACTTTAAGACAAGATAGCAGCACCCGTGAGATGGATGGGGGTGCAGATTTATTACTCCAACACCAATCAATAAGGGCAACTCAACGGTTTGGCAAAGGTAGTCAGTTTAATGACAAGTACAAAAAAACGGGGAGTTATGAATATCAGCAATGGCGCAATCTTACTTCTCGCTTCAACTCCAACGAACATCATAAAAATTATAGCATTAATACTGAAAACTTGTCATCATCGATGTGTAACACTCAAAAGTTGCAATGCAATTCTATTGGTTAGGAAAAGGTAACTTTAATATAGGTACTATATCTGTATATGGCAGCGGGGTGTGGGGATTGGATAACTCTTATCGGATGGGCGTCGATGCCCATCCCTCTACATCACTCGTGCTAGACGTCACTACAAGTAGGATGTCTCATTCGTTCTACTAACTATAGGACCCTAGATTATTTTGTCCATTGTGATTGGGTTGGCACTGACCATATGCATACTTTTCCACTTTGCTTAGCAGCACGCAGAATGGTCGGCTAGGTGCAAGGTGCCCCTTAGTTACCTGGCCTTCCTCCAGTCATTGTTACAATCAATCATCACTTTAGTAGCCATGTGTCAATTATTTCACTGTGGTTGGTCTAGAGACTGCATCTTCTGTCGAAAAAGTTCTGATATCTTTGCCTGGCCTTGTGCCATGCGTAGGTGTGAGCTCTCATTTTTGTCCGGCTTGGCTGGCACGTGGTTCAGACACCATGCATTGCCTATTTTCCATCAATTCGCATATTTGATTCTCGTTTCACCCACCACCTACCTTCATCTTCTTATCTCGACCTTTCAGAGGCAGGATATCTGTAAATGTAGCTACTGTCCGGCTCTTGTATTGGTACGACCTTGGCTTTCCGGGCACGATTTGCCTCTGCTTAGTTTTGTTTCAGCCGTCTCTTCTTGTTTTTGCTATCTATGAAGCTTTTCTCATGTGGCCTTTAGTAACCTGGGTTGATTCTGCTTCTTGTGCAAAGTAGAAATATACTTATAATAATGTGCTTTGTTTGAGGTAGATTATGTATAGTGGCGCTTGCCGCACTATTCTACTACTAAGCATAGCAATCCGCACTGTTTTCTTAGCTTTCTTGCGGTTCCAAGCATATGTACAGATGTGAACTGGCCAAATATCTTTGCCATGCTTACAGCTTAAACTTCATACATTTTGACATCGTCCTTTCACTTTAGGTTCACAATATCCTTGTTCATGGTGTTTTCGTCATTCTCTGGCCATCATTTCCTCTATAGGTGAGTCAGTTTGGGTTCTCATGACGTCACCATTCATCTTCCATTAAGACCTTTTTTGTTTCTTCATGAACTGTACTCAGACGATCTTCATTTCATTACATTTGTTGATATGGTTTTCTCAATGGATACCGTACTGTCCATGGTTTCCTTGGTATTGGTACTTCAATAGGTGCTGTTCTTCTAATAGGTACTGGGCAGAGCCCTACCACGACTCTCTGCTGGTTTATTTGCTCATCATACGTCACATATCTTGGTGTGAACATTCCTGGTACTTCAAAATGGGCGATAGGAGTGCAGGCTTTATTTGGGACCTCCTCTACATGCTGCAACCCTAGAATATCCATCCAGCATTGTTCTGACATGGCATGGAAATAATATTATTGAGAAATCCCTGAATTCGAAAAGTTTGAAAAGCAAGATGAGCGAGCAAAGCCCCTGACACCCACACAATTCATTCCTTTCCGGTCTCTGCTCAGAACGTCGGTGTTACACGAGACGGCCAAACATGAGCACGCCACAAGGTGCCTTACTCTGGCTGTTCAGAGCTCCTGATGGATGATGACATGCACAACAACGAGTGCCCTCCATCGCTATGGGCACAGAGGCAAGGTGCAAGTCAGCTTTCAAATCTGTAGACCGCTGACCGTCAGATAAGTACAGCGACATACGCATATTATAGAAAAGTTATTAATCGGCCTAAATAAGTACTTGAACAAAAAGATAACATTTGAAATGAAACAATGTGTCACGAGGGAGCATGAAGGGGGAGTCAAGTCCATAAAACCCATACCTTACTGTTCAATGGCATCAGACCAGGAAGTTGATCAAAAGCCCACATTTCCTAGCCAAAGTAGGACTTCAGAAGCATCAGAGGTTGATTTTTCTCCCTCTGGAAATTAAAGCTCAAGAAAAGCAGCCCTGTGCAAATAAACCTTCACACCTACCTCCTTCGCAAGATACTTGGCTGCCTTAAAAACCTCCTTTTGTCAAAGATGTCTTTGGGGTAATCTGGAAAAATAAAAAACGGGTTCCCCTTGAATGCAATACTGCCTTTATTCCTAGCAGCCTTCAGTACACTCTCCTTAGCTCTTACACTGTTCACAGTTCGCAGAATCTGTCAGGGCTTGGCTCTCGAGGGTTTGCCCACTCTATATGCGAAGTCCACATCATTTTGTGATATAATTCCAGGCCACAGCAGTCAGTAATCATTTTCAAAAGAGTGCAAGCCATTTATTCATTCTCATCTTTAGTCTCATCCACTCCAATCAGCCTCAGGTTCCATCCTCGCAGTTTCAGAAACAATTCAAGAGACGTCTCTTTGTTCTTGAGCAGGTCTTTTTTTCAAGTCATTATAGTCCCTGAAACTTCCAGATAGTTCCACCCCTAAGGAGTCAGAGTTTGCCTCAAGTTTGGTAACCCTGCCCTCCAATTGAGACACCTTCTGGGTGAGATCTGATAAGGAGTTTTTGACCTCACCAACATCCTGTGCCACCTTCAAAAGAAACGATTATTTTTATTTATTTATTTATATGGCTGAAAATGTAAACCTTTCCATTTTCTTCTACAAAATATTAACAATTAGAACACATTTTCCTTCTTATAAAAAGACTACATTTGTAATTTACAAAAATCATAATTTTACATAAAAAACAATGAACACATTCATGGGACAGTAATAATTATTTAAAATGTTGGTTAAAAGAACTAGTTCATCATGTTCAAAATTAAGATTTCATGGGTTAACTATCAGTCAATTAGTGTTTCATTATATGGTCACGTCATCATTTTCTTCCAACGTTAACTCTTTCAGATAATT
Organism: Ambystoma mexicanum; assembly: GCF_040938575.1. Taxonomy (NCBI): domain Eukaryota; kingdom Metazoa; phylum Chordata; class Amphibia; order Caudata; family Ambystomatidae; genus Ambystoma; species Ambystoma mexicanum. The sequence goes on from NC_090936.1 coordinate 808,170,095, forward strand.
AAAAACAGCATATCCTATTCATTCCTTGATTCAATATGGAAAAGATAAGTCCATAATCTTTGTTCGTCAACAAAATCATGTGATTCAAAATATTTTCAGAAATACTTATCCCTGAGTAACATTAAATTTGGACATTGTACCATTACATGACGCAAGGTTTCTGTTGATTTTTGACAATATCGACAAAATATGGTTGATTGCTTAATTGAATACCATCTTACTATGATCTCTCTAGTATGCCATAGGTTCAATCTAAAGCATAGGAGACCGATTCAGTGCTGTAGAGTGGGAGATTTTACCAAATAGCGTGTGATAACTCCATTACGCTTTGAGGCAAAAGGATCTCTCTTGAAGTCTTGATATAAAACACCTTGATCTCTAGTCCTAATCCAATCCGTTTCCCATAAATGTTTGCTGTAGTAGGATTGGTGATAAGAAACCCATTAGAAATGTCATCCTCGAGCAGATACTCCTGTACTTTAGATTTCCAACAACTGATAAAAGCATTTTGAGAGGTCCTAACTTAATCTGACATGATTGCCAATAAACCATTATTATTCGTTTCATTCAAACATTTCCGGGGCAAGGTACATAATTTCCATTTGTAGTGTTCATGCATCTATATTAAGCCCAATTCATGTCTCAGTACCGCTAGGGGAACAGATAGTGGTAAATTAAGCAATGGCTTCCAATATTTGCCTTCTATTCTGTCCCAGTACAGCTGAGACTTCAATCGTTTGGTTTCGGAACCATATAGTAATATTGGCATGACTTTTTGCTTATAGTAACGAATCAAAAATGTGCAATACCTATTTTTAATAATATGTGCCTGGGACAAGGTTGTAGATAGTTTCATTTTTAAACTTAGATCATACGGTAAATCAGCAGGGTGATTATTTATATTCAGCCCTAAAAAGATATAGCTCGAGACTAGTTGTAATATTGTTTTTTCAAGTTCCCAGACACTTATTGAATTTCGCTGCTTTAAATTTCCAAATTGGATTATCTGAGTTTTCTTTGTATTTATCATAATCATATTATCTCAAGCGTATTTTTCCAGGACTTTCAACATATTCCGGAGATCTCAAGGGGTTTTCGATATTAGAACGAGATCATCCGCATAAAGGAGCCATTTTATCGTGGAGCTCCCCAATTTCGAAGAGTCAGAAATAGTATTCTCCAACTCAGGGCCCACATCAGATATGAAAACGTTAAATAAGGCTGAAGCAAGTATACATCCTGCTTCAGCCCTCTTGATGTTGGGATGGGAGCAGATAAGACACCATCCTGACTCAGGCTCAGTTGTATGGATGTTTTATCGTGAAATTCGATTAACCACTTCAATGTGTTCCAAGGGCACCCTTGATTCATTAATTTCTTAATTAATAAGTCCCTTGGCACTGAATCAAATGCAGTTTTTAAATCTACAAAGGCTACGTATAAGGGTTGCTTGTTACGCTGATTGTGAGCTATAAGTGAATTTAAAGTGAGAAGGTTGAGGCTAGTTCCCAGTCCTGCAATGTATCTGGTTTGATACGGACCTCGTAATTTTTCTTTTGTCAACCATTGATTACATTTCTTGAGTACCATTCGGGCAAAAAGTTTCCTGGGGCAGTCAAGCAGAGCTATGGGTCTATAGGATCCAGGGTCCATTCTAACTCCTTTTTTAAAGAGAGGAATTATCATAGACTTTTTCCATGACAATGACTTTGATGAATCCCTGCATTGCTGTTACATTACATGTTTGCCACTGAGTTGCTAAAAGATTATTACATTCTGTCAAAGTAGCTTTGGACCATTTTAGGTGATTTCTGCTATTGTTCACTGTGACCAAACCTTTGAAATAGCTGTTCAATATTCAAAAACAAACATCCAACAACACTGTTATAAACATTTACATGTTTTCAATCCTATATTAAAAGAGAGGAAAGCAACCTTAAGACGTTCCATTAGAGCCCTAAAACATCTTCCAATTTTGGAAAGAATAATCCAGATTAAACACCTTAAATTGATGTATAAAAACTGGCTCCGTGAAAGGAAAGCTATACAATACCAACAAGACGGAGAGCAAATGTTAACTCGTATGGCATCTTAGTCAACAGCTGGCATCTGGCTTCTATTGAATGATGCAACTTTTAAATTTCAGGCCTCAGTCCAAACCAATTCAATTCCAGACAATGTATGGAATAAATACTATCAACAGGTCTACCAATCTCCTTTCCCTGAATACCAACTGAATTTAGGAAATCACGGCTAGAATCATGAAATACTCTTTGACCAGGGAGATGTATTGCTCTTTATCTCCAAACCAAGCTCGTTGCGGGCCCCAGGACCAGATTGTCTTAATCACAGCATGTTAAAAAAAAAATGCAACTATATGGGCTGCGATTTTGGCACAAATCTTCAATGAGGTCACGCAAAAGGGAGTTATTCCATTGTCATGGAAAAAGTCTACGATAATTCCTCTCTTTAAAAAAGCAGATAGAATGGACCCTGGATCATATAGACCAATAGCTCTGCTCGACTGCCCCGGGAACATTTTTGCCCAAATGTCACTCAAGAAATGTAATCAATGGTTGACAAAAAAAATGACCAGATCCTTATCAAACCGGATTCATTGCAGGACTGGGAACTAGCCTCAACCTTGTCACTTTAAATTCACTTATAGCTCACAATCAGCATAACAAGCTACCCTTATACATAGCCTTCGTAGATTTTAAAACTGCATTCTATTCAGTGCAAAGAGAATTATTAATTAAGAAATTAATGAATCAAGGGTGTCCTTGGAACATATTGAAGTGGTAACTCAAATTTCATAATAACACATCCATACAACTGAGACTAAATCAGGATGGTGTCGTATTTGCTCTCATCCCAACATCAAGAGGGCTGAAGCAAGGATGCATACTTGCTTCCACCTTATTTAACTTTTTCATATCTGATGTGGGCCCTAGGTTGGAGAATACTGTTTCTGACTCTCCGAAATTAGGGAGCTCCATGATAAAATGGCTCCTTTGTGCGGATGATCTCGTTCTAATATCGAAAACCCCTCAAGGTCTCCGGGATATGTTGAAGTCCTGGAAAAATACGCTCGAGATAATATGATCATGATAAACACAAAGAAAACTCAGATAATCCAATTTGGAAATTTAAATCAAAGATTATATGTCTTGTATCCCAGGAACAAGGGAACAAGATGCACAGTGAGAAATCACTGAGCCTGGCGACACTTGTTATGTAGTAAACACTTCAAATAACAATGAAATGTTCTGAATTATAATCCCAAGCATTAACCATATCCGCAGCCTGTTTGGGTTTCTTAGGAATAGGGTTTTAGTAGATTCTGTCTTTTTCTTGGTGTTCATAATCCTTTGAATATCCTTCACAGAGAGGGCTCAGGAGCTGCATGTTCAAGCCGCTGCCTCAGCGAACAACATTCCAGAATCTGCTGTTCTGCCTTTTTGTGTTCTGTCTTTCTCTTTCTCTCTTACTTTCTGCTCCCCACTGATATTCCGATCTCTCATCAGATCTCTTTTTTTGGTCTTATCACCAGTCTTTACAGCTCCTCTTCAGTCTCTATGTTCTGTGCCACCTCCTTCGTGAACTACTCCACTTTTCAGGTCCTTCTTTTTTCTGTCTCTTTTTCCACTCTCCCTATTCAACTTCCTTAGCGCTCTACCCCGGCTCATGTTGCTCTCCGTCTTCTGCTCACTTAGCTTCCTTGATGTGAATCACTTGTGCTGTGCTCCTTAATCCACCGACCACACCTGGGTTACAATGCAGCTGCCTTTAATACTCCTGTGGATCTGCCTCAATTGGTTGCCTTCAGATGTGGTGTGCAGCCTGCACCACTTAGGAATTTGTTCCTGACATTTCGACCCAGTATCTAAGCTGTTTTGATTTTTCTCTGCAATTTTTTGTATGACTCTGCGGGTAGATCGGTTGAGAAGGTTGTCTGCCATCTTGCCTCTCATACATCTAGGTTCTGCTGATGCCTCCCCTCTCCTACGTGTTTACCAATGTTCAGTCCAGTGCCTTTATGATCCCCGTAAATGGATTCCATGACGGCTCACCATTCACTGCATTAGCTGAATGGACCACCAGATATGAGACCAGTTTTGTAGATTTGTTGATTGTATACAGTGGGACCCCGTTTCTGGTCATTTTATTGCCTGTCCTGCTGTTTTGAGCCGATTCTCTTGGGTACGAGAGTGGTGGCTCCCATCACTTGGCAAGGGATGTAAATAAAAATTCCACTGGAGCTCTCTCACATATTTGTGATGAAGGCCACTGTTGTCCTTGTAGACCTTCACAAACAACAAGGTTTTGGGCAGGCAGAGGCTTTGAAATTATTAGTGGATAATGCACCTCAAGGGAAGGCTCAGAATGATAGGTTTAGCAAACCTTCATTGGTTCAGTGGCCTTGCTAGGGGAACAGACTGACTGTTTCTGGACATAAGGACCATGGCCTTTGGAAGATGGATTGTAGAAACTGGTGACTCAGTTGTTGCACTGGATTCCTCATACCCAAAATATTGTGTTGCTCCTTGGCCAGTGAAGAGTTGGTTTGAACTCTGCCCTGCAGTCCCTGGAAAATCATGGTGCCTAGCTCTTAGGGTCCCTTCACCCTTGGTACACACATTATTCCCTAGGCTACTGAAGGGCTGGGCAAGCGATCCTTTTCCTTCACCAGGTCCTACATCACATAGATGTTTTTTAGCACCCGCCCCCCAATATTACTACAGCTTCATCATTTAACCCAAAACACGTGATTATGTCACCAAATCTATAGGTTTTGACATGTTCGCACTTAGCCCATCATTCTTGGTTCTCCTAGCGTAGATGGATACCTTCTTTGCTGATCGTATGTTCCTGGATGGGTTTTACATTTGACCCAGACTTTAAGATTTTTGGGTCTGACTGACCAGAAAACTATGGATCTTGCACAGGACCTTGAATGATATTCTCTGTTATATGATGCAGTTATTGTAGGCATTACCTTAACACCATTATGGTATTCCTTAATTGATTTGTCAAGCAGCATTTTGACAGCTTGATGTATCTATATGCTCCTTTGTGGGATTCTTGCTTTTCAATTGCCTGTTAACCTGAGATTGTCATCTCTTATACACAAACCTTGTAAGCCTATGGCATTGTCTGAACTGGATATTTGTGGAAAATATTTTTTGGGGTTGCTCTCAACATGTCCTGAAGAATACGCAAGTGACAGGTGTTGTTATCCAGTGAGCCATAAGAGAAGATACTGCCTCCGGTGATACTTTTTGCCAATTAGGCTGATTTCCATGACAATAAGGAGATGCTCTTCCTTACTATCCAGTGGAGGTGTTATTCTTGAACAGCACAAGAGTTCTTGCATAATTTACAAGTATCCTTGTCTCCTAAATGTTACTTAGAAAGTCAGGTGTCTTTAGATCTTCAGATAATCTTTATATCGCATACAATGGTGTTACTTCTAGTAGAATGGTTGTTAACTGACCATTAAAACACAGGGCTGGCCTAACATAATGATTGACATGCAAAATATGTGTGCATAATTTTTCTGTTTGACACCAAATGTCTACTTATTTCTAGAGGTCTTTCAGGACAATGGGAGAAAGCAATGTCTTTGTGGGGGCGTATTAATCACACCTCACTCTTTTAATATCTAAATATTTGGTTAAGTGTTATCAAAAACTTTTCAACATTTTTGGGGGTATTGTTTGATAAAGCCAATTTAATTATAGGGGACTGTGTTGCAAATCACAAAGGTAAACCTATACACTCTATTTCACAAGACCGTGTGCAAATACAGTTTAAAAAAAATTAAGTGACCATTGCCATGTATTTTTGTTTCATTATAGCTGTAGCTAACTTTATGGATGTTCCACCTGGTCCAAATCAGCACCGGTGGTCTTCAATAGACATATACATCTGTCACCAAATTGACAGTGAAGCCACCTAAGCCATGCCTCACAACTTTTGTAACAAGTGTTTATTTTGTTCAATTTCTCATTTGCATCCTTAAGCCTGTACCACAGATGTTGTCACCTTCTCTTGTTATTTTTCTTGTTTAATATTTTCCCACTAAGTTTGGAAAGCAGTAACGGAATGGCAGGCAACAAAACAATGGCCTTGAGGCTTGCCCACAGTAATACCACAGGCTAGGATTAATTCAAAACTTTCCAGCCGTTGCTTTTCTGTTTTGTTAGTCCGCCTGCGTGGGACGGCTATGCCCAGATGTGGGCCCTGAGTTTTCCTAGCGACCCAAGTTACATCTCATTTTCAATAGCAAACGCGCCTGAAATATGTCTAAGTTTGCTTGTGGTTTCAGCCAGAGTAGTTCAGGATGGACTGCCCCTTTGGAGTAGGAGCAGGGGAGGAATTGGGCCAGAACAATAAAGAGCTGCACAAAAACTGTCGTGTCGGAGGGCCGTTCCGTGTAGACACAAGGCCCGAATGCATTGAAAGTTGAGGAAGCTCTCTGCCCCAGACTGCCGCAAATCTCCGAAGCATCTGAAAGCTGTCCTTCCTTTGCTCAAAAGCCAAAACTTAAACAATGAATCTGTCCAAAGCTGTACATAAGTCTCATGCTTTGCACACATTTTACTGTCAGGATGACTATTCTGACAGAGGAAATGAGCACCATATCGATTGTGCATTGCATGCTCAGAAGGAATGCACGCTTGAATTACTAGCACTGACATGTTGGATAAATTGGTGGTCGTTCTTATGTTCCCAAAATGCACTTTGTTTTTATGGAAAGCAGCCAGCAGTTGATATTCAGGGAGGCCCCAGACCCGCCCACACCACTGACAACCCCCCACAACCCCATGTGGAGAGATGCGGTGCAGTTCCCCCAGTAAATGTGGTCTATTTCCAGCAGGCGGTGAGACCAGGCATGATTTGCATATTTGTTTCCTCTAGGAGAATGGAAAAGAAAAGGAAATGTGACTAAAGAACTAGATTCCAGGTTAATGTCATACCGGTGGTGCGGAGAGGTAACAACGCGAACTGGCTCAGGGAACAGCAAAGAAAAATCACTTCTGTAATGAGATTGAGAAGAATCTGAATCAGCTGAAAGATGATTCCCCACCCTCTTGCCTGGATCTGGTGCGCTGCTGCGAGCCTGCTTCTCAGAACAGTGCAAACAGGAAATTATTATCTTTTGTACCTGTGAAACGGGTCTTGTGTGGCTGAACAATAAATAAACTAGTGCGTGGTTAAGCACAGCAGAACGTAGATTGATTTTGGCACTTTGGTCTCAATTATGAGTTTGGCGGTCATTTTGTGGTAAATCTGCCAAATTATAGCCAAATTCGATTGCCGTTACCTCCACTTGGTCCTGTGGAGTTACCACTGGAATACAAGCGGTGGTAGAGCGGTGTAATTCCCCATTTTTGGAGTTCATAGGACTCCATGGGGATTTAGCAATTTACCACAGGTGGAATTACTGTGTGGTAAATTCACCGGTTTGTTTGGGCGGTAAAGAGGTGGATTTACCTCCAGCTACAAGCTGGAGTTGAGTACAACACTTTTCCTCCAAAAATCGTGTGATTTACAGCACTGTAATTCCACCGTGTGTAAATCCGCAAAAACCTATAATTTGGCAGTGTGGGAAAAACAGTGGTAATTCTGTTGACGCCAAAAAAGGCTGGTAACGCAATTGCTGCCACTTTTTCCTGCAACACCAAACTTGTTGAAGCCCTTTCTGCCCTGTGCCCGGTTATAGAAGAGATTTGTCTCACTATGATTTCCGTCTCCGCTTACGCATTTTGCGCAACTGGTGCTTTTGTTAAAAAAGGCTAATGTTGTCCACCTGCTCCCCAGCACCTTTTTTCCTCGCTAGGTTTGTAATGTTTTGTGCACATCCTGCTGAATACAATTCCATTCCTCTGTCACTTTTTTGTACTTTAACTTCTGTCCTATACATTTCTGCTCTGTCAAACAGTCCTATTGATAACTTCAGGAGCCCACCTCTCGTCATTGGCAGAGAACATATTGAATTATTCCATTTAACCTTCTAGAACTAATAGAACTAAAGTACATGTTCTGTATGTAAATGTGTTTATTGCAAATACTGCTAACGTTTATCTCGTCGAACTTTATTCCAGCTAAAGGTTGTTCTGTCTCCTTGTATTGAAGCTTTAATACTCCTGGACCGCCTTTGCTATCTCAGAGAACAGGTATGTTAATTTATTTAGTTTATTTTTCATGGGCTTTGGGAGTACTTATATAGCATGCACCTGCCCCAGGATTGTATGTACTTCACCTAGTACATTGATATATATTATTTTAATATGCTGTTATAATGTGCGAAATCACTACTGGAGTAGTTTCAGAACATTTCTAGGTGTATGGTTACAGAGGCACACTGGATATTTTGCATAGAGTTTTAAATTAAAACAGCCTGTTGCAGTTAATGTTTATCTTTACACACTGTCTATAAACACAGGTTACAAAATGCAAACAATTACAAATATCAAATCCAATTAATCCCCCATCTACACTTTTTGATGTCCTTATGATATAATGTTCAGTACAACTGATTATTCTACCAAACGCATTTAGGAAGACCCGTCTCTTAAACATCATCCTTAGTACCTATCATAGGTTATTGAGGATGTTGTCTCTCCTTATCAATGGTGTTGATTAGTTTCGTAATGTAAGACCAAAGCTGATATAACGAATTTGATAGGGTTTAACCAAGACGCGATTATAAACCGAATATAAACAGGGACTTCGAGTGGGAACATTTCTGGTTGATTCCATAGAGTGTTGCTAAGAACACAATCAGCAAAACACAGGCCTCAGTGCTCCACGGCAGTGAGATCTGGGTGTGAGTGAATAGCAGCTGTGTGACAGTTTCACAGAATACATTTTTGCGGAAGGTGGTGGGCTGCCACCCTGATACCACGGAGACGCCCTGAGGCACCAGTTGGTCGTGTCCAGTATTGTGATTCAGGCCCACAGAAGGTTTTTGAACTGCTTATTGAGGCTCCACCTAGATAACTGCGTCCTCCGTCAACCGTAATTTAGCTCACGTTGTCAACAAGGTTACGGTTTCTGGGGTATCAAACAGGTATAGCTGCTTTAGCAATACTATAACCTTACTAAGCAGGTGAGGGTTTGGGAATATTGCAGCCCTTTCCAGTCTATCGAAGGGTCAGCTCAACACATTGCTCAAGAGTAAGGCGACGGAAATAGAGTTCAGTGAAACCTGGAGCCACAGCAAATACCCTCTCTGAAGTGGTACAGCAAGTACACAGCAGCTGAACTCAAAATGGTATAATTAAAATAAAGGCTCTGGTACGAAGCAAAGTAGGAGAATGCTGATGACCAGGTTACATGTGTTGCCTCTGAAGGCCCATATTGCTTGGCTGGATACCCATAAGAAATGTTCATGTGGGTACAGCTGCAGTGAAGAAACGAAGCATGCTTTACTTATTTGCAATACATTTTTCGACTTGAGGAGGAAATAGTTGCGTCCGCATGTTAGAATGAACAATATAAAGGGTTGCATGGACTTAATGTCAATGATTATTAATTCCAATGACCCTGTTTTATGCAAGATGTGGTGGGATAAATCAAAGTTGTTTTTAGTCGTGGGCAAATAATTTTATGATGTTTTTTAGACTGTTTCTGTGTGTGATTACTGCATGGAATGTGTTAATGGAATATTATTGCGATTACATTTTTTAACTGAACATCTAGGAAAATGCAATATAAAATTGAAAACTAAGGTGCAATACAGTTTTAATGGTGCTGTTAGGATTTCGAGTAACCAAGCATCAAGGAAGAGTACGTGATTTTGTTACCCTGGATTTGGTCTACATAATTTTATGTAGATAATCATTAAACGATATTCATCTATCAATAATGAATGCATTAGAACCATAATTTATCAACTCGTTAATCTCATGTGGTTGTGACGAATCCCAGGGTATTGTCACATCTTCCATGGGTGATGAAGCCCTTTCCCATGCGACCAGGGAGGACAGCGCGCTACCCGATAGGCCCCCTGGCGGTGGTTCTCAGTGGGTGGATCTCATGCGATTGGTGACAATGGCCCTGGGAGAACACATTATTCATCCTCCCCTTTGGTGTCCCCACCTTCCTTAACCCCCCACTCAAATCTCTCTGGTCCCTCACACCCCTATTTGTTATGATTTTGCAGAAGACACACTAAAAAGGACTGGGACGAGGAAGAGGGAGACTCCCAAACCTGATACAGGATGGCACTGTGACGAGGAAGATGAAGCAACGAGGCGCAAGCCCACAGCGGAACCAACACATGAGGTACAGCTACCAGGAGGGCTGGCTGATGGTAAAAAGGGAAGAATGACTAATTCCGTGGTTCAACAACCAGCCCTGAAGGAGCATGAAAGGAAATCCGAAGTACCTACAGACTGGAGGCCGGGACGCAGACTGCCACAATAGTGAGGCAGATCTTATCAGTGACAGAGACACGGGAAGCCAGACCTGCTAAAACCGACCGGGAACAGAGATGCGGGCAGCTGAAGGTGAGGGAGAGACGCTGGAGCTGCGGGGCTGCGAGAAGGAGAATTCTGAGCGTGGCAAGAGCAGAGCTTCGTTCCAGCTCCCGAAGAGACTAGAGACCACACTGAGAGTTCCCAAAGGTAGCGAAAGGGACAGACTAGTCAGGGGGGCATTAAGGGAACTGAGAAAACCTGTGAAAACAAACTTTTCAAACTCAGTAAGAACATCCCGAAAAGCCCAAGGGAGTGAAAGGGATCTTGCGCAATATAACGCAAACTTTGCAAACCTGACAAACCTGATAAGAACATCCCAAAAAGCTCAAACGGGGGAAAGGGATCCTCCGCAGTATAAAGCAAACTTTGTAAACTTTATAACGGCATTCGGTGAGGCTATCTCCTTTTAGCTCGCCATCGTTTATTTGCTTTTGAAAAGCCATCGATCTTGAGGCAGACTCTTTTGTAGCTCTTTTGAAGAGATTGTATTTGTTTTTAATATAATTGTGTCCTTTGGAAAAAATAAATCATATTGTATTGGTGTGTTGCTTTACATATTTGGGAAGTCTTTCTTGCATTCCAACGTTTATTTGCTTTTGCTTTTGAAAACCTACCAATCTTTAGGCAGATTTTTTTGTAGCTCTGTTAAAGTGATCGTAAAAAACACATTATATCTGACTGGTGTGTTGCTTTTACATATTTGGCAAGTCTTTTTTCCATTCTTGCTGTTGCCGCGTCACTCACCCATGGGATTGCAGGCACTTATGTGCCAGGGGAGTGAATGCGTAGCGTACGCTCACGACGAGCACGCCAAAGGGGTGCTAAAGGCAAGCTTATCTGTGCTCGACCGAGGAGCTGGGACAGGATCTTTATCTAAGGCGGATGTTTGCAGGAAGAGTCCATCACGGAGGATGCTATTGCAGCTCGCGCATCCCTCTACCAGACATCCCCTAGGATTTGTGCCAGGCGAGGCACTTTGTCTGGTCGCTGTGACCTCTCTGCAGTATACTTTAAAATGCCTCCTACTGAATGTCCGCTCCCTTGTCGTGTATTCTGCACATTGCTGCAACCTTCTGAATGAGCATTTTCCAGATTTTACTTGTGTCACAGAGACTTGGCTCAGTGATTCTTCTGGTCATCTGGTGTTTCAATTTCTACCTACAGGGTTTAACATCATGTGTGGCTTCAGAACCAAGGCGGTGCAGTGTGGGAGCTCTTATTTTACTTGACCTCTCCGCCGCCTCTGATATCATCGACCATGTGGTCCTGCTTGAGCGCCTTACTGGGGCTGGCCTCTTTGGTGCCGCCCTACCCTGGTTCAGTTCTTTTCTTTCTGGTCTCTCTGTCTTCCCCCTTTTCGCTCTGCTACCGGTGCTCTCACCTGCAGTGTTCCTCAAGGGTCTGCCATCTCTCCAATATTGTTTAATATCTACATTCAGCTACATTCACTCTCCCAGGGATTACTGTGCTATTCTTACACTGATGATACTAAAATCGTTGTGCGGCTAGACCTCTCATCAGATGAGACTGCGTCTAGACTTAGGCTTTGCCTGGCGGCCGTGGGGGATTGGATGGGCAGAAATTGGCTCAAGCTGAATGACGATAATAGCGAGGTGCCGCCGCTCTCTTTGTACTCCTCTTTTCTGGCTCGCTACTCATGGCCCCTTTCCTCCTCCTGTTTTGCCTGTGAAGGATCTGGAATTTAAAATCCCCATCACCCTACCGGCTGAAAACAGATCAGTGCTGTGTGTCAGAAAGTCCACTTTAGCTTAAAATCGTCCATAAGGGCCTTCCCGTTTATATCTACGTAATTTGGGCCCCCAGTAGTTGCCTCTTTTGTCCTGTCTGCTTTGGATTATTATAATGCTCTGTTTCTGGGGCAGCCCACCTATCTTAGTCTTTGGTTTCTGGTGCTACAGAACTCTGCGGCCACAGTGGCTATGTTGGCACCTCGATATTCCCATACTACACCAGTGCTTTGTCACCTGCATTGGCTCCCTGTGGCCAAGCACATACATTTTAAGTCCCTTTGCTTGGTTGATCACGCCTTCTACGGTATAGGTGTGGAATAACTACAGCTGAAATTTCATCCTTACGTTCCTGCTCCGGCCTTGAGCTCGGCCCAGGCGTTCATAGTCATGATCCCTGGTGCTAAGTTTGCACATATTGGTGGTTGAGCTCTTTCTGTTGTCGCCACCAAACTGTGGAACTCACTCCCCTGGTCACTTTGCATTACAAAGAATCACCTCCCATTCAAGCGATCTTTGAAAAGCTATTTGTTTTAATTTGACTAGTTCCCGGTAGCTCCCTTTCTGATTGCAGTTTAGTGCCAAGATGCCCTTGGGTGAACGGTGCGCTCTAGAAGTATCCATACCACAGCAAATAATAACATCCAAAGATTACAAGGGGATGAAAAAGAAGGCATAAATGCGAACTTTATAAACCCACTAGAAACGCACCGAAGAGCACACGGGTGTGAGACAGAGAATCTGAAATACGTTACGAACTATGTGAAGCAGATAAACACTTCCCTAGGGACACCAGGGAAAAGGAGAAGAGAGAAACAAGCAGAAACGAACATTGAGAGTGAACCTAGGTTGGACAGTACCTAGCAGGGGAGTATACCAGGTCTGTCCTAGCATACACTAGGTAAAGAAGGGACAAGGATCCCACCAAGCCGAAGGAGGGACCCAGATCAAAGTGGGCAAAACCCACCAGTGGAATGCATAAGGTTTGAGGACACAACTCCCAACAAGAAGTTTTATAATCAGAGGGCTAGAGCCAAAAACATAGAAACCGTTGAGAATCGAGTTGTGGAAATCAAGTCGTGCAGGCGAGTAAACCAGACTTGAAATGCTATTCGAAAAGTCTATGGTGAGATCTGGCAGGTTAGTGAACCAGGCCTGACAAGAGACTGGGAAGGATAATTGTTGTGCTACTGACTGGGGAAGAGGAATTCCCCAGAGGATTTGAGTAACATTATGTTTTGAACCAAAGGAACCAGGAACCCAAGACAAGGTTCCCCCCAGGAGAGCAGGGAACTGGGTTATGTTTAAGTTGGATGAACATTGAACTGTATACATTCCTTTTGCAGAAGAACTGCACTTTGGTGTCAGCATCCAGAACAAGAGAGGTATACTTCTGGTATTAAGAATACACCCACTTTTCCTTTAGTTAGATTTAGAGTGTAAATGAGGAAAATAGGTTTAGACACAGGACGGTGGACATTTTTGTTTGATGGACATGCTGATCGGGTCCATAGTATTCTTTTGTTGAGGCAAGGCAACCCCTCTTAGTAGTTAGGGATAGTTGGACCTTTCCCCCAACTCCCTTTTCTTTCTTGTTTAATCAATACAAGTTTATGACCAACACTTCCACCAAATATGTGTCAAGATTCATACTTCTGCACCCTTACAGGGTGTAAATGTCTTGAGTCCTGTAGTATCCACTATGCAGTCCAGCTCAAAACCTTTATCTACCATTGTTTGGTTGTTGGAGTCAGGACAAAGCAAATGGGTTTCAAACTACAGGTTCTACATGCCATGTAGCAGCCGTTTTCCATTCAGGTATGCTTCAGAATAGGAAATGCTTCCCCTGAATCATGACATCCCTGATCAGTGATAGATAATTTGACCACCGTCTGAATGAGCGTAACATTGCTTGGTGGCTATGTAGGAAGATTGAAGTCACTCATCGCTCCCTGACCCTAACATTGTTTAACCACACTATACATAGCTATTCGTGGTAGGACCACAAGTGCAATTGCCTTGTTTTTGTTGGATAAGAATTGAAAATGATGTTTGGCTAACCAAATTCTAAAAGACAGTCACAAAATGTGTGGTTAGTGCTCGTCTACCTGGAATTATGATACCTGCTGTGGGGTGTAGCTAAGCTGCCTGATACTTGCTGTGGGGTGTAGCTAAGCTGTGTAGGATCAACTCGAGGCAAACACAGAACAATATGTTAAACATGGTTCTATTAGGACTATTATCAAATTTGGACTAAACTAAAAAGAATGTAAAACAAAACTTCAACGGCATGGTTTGTTCTGCGGTCTCCTGGTGTTTCCTTTCATCTCCCTCTTTATCTCATCTTCCAACCTCCTCCTCGATTCTCTTTCTCTCCTCCCTGATTCTCTCTCCCCTCCGCCACTCGAATGTTACCTTTAACGTCCTCCTGTCAACTTTCACCTCTTCATGTTCCTTTCAAGTCTCCACTAGATAGCAATCTTTTCCTTCCTCTCTTTTCAGTCCTCCAACCGCCTCTTTCTCCATTCCCTCCTCCACTTCCCTCTGCTAACCTCTAGGATGTTCCTCCCCTCCTTCCTTATGGCAGGATTTTAATTCTATCTCAATGCTCCTTCCGCCAACCCCCTCTCTGCTCCCAAAAGCCTCTGCATCTTGCTCGCCAATTCCTTAAATGCACACCACTATCAGATTCCCTGCTTATATTACACCATACCGGGCTAGCCCCTCCCACTGGGCTGCCCTATTTGTGAGTACTGACAGCGGAATATACTTGTGGTGGCGGTTATGAGATTAGGTCCAAAATAATTTCACCTGCGGTTAATGGGTCTTAGCCGTGACCCATGCCCAGGCAGACCAAATTACTTTCAAGTTTTGCTGCCATTTTGGATCTCAGCTGTGCACACCTTACTTCACTGTGTTGCTAGCCCTTGCAAACTAGCTCTGACTCTGAAAGTAGCTAATTGTGTGTTGCCTTTGATGGTCCCCTGCCTCTGTGCTGGCACAAGGTGGCATGGGCCTGGGTAGGGTCACCCCATGCGCCCACTCTGGACCCAGGATCACACAATGGTTGTGGCTTCTGGCCCCCTATGACCTTGAACACAGACAGGGTACTCTGTCATAGTGGTTTCAGCTGAGGAGTGAGGACAAAGGATGATGCACTGTTATATCGTCTTAAAAATGTTAACACCTAATTTACATCTTGTACCAAAGGACGTTCCATTGGAGATTTTAGTAAGAAATTAAGATAGTTGTTTCTTAGAAGAGAGCAAACGGTTCTTTCACTGAATGCTACAACTGAGAAGCACAGATGCCTAGTATGCCAGGGATACAATCACTGTGATCAGCACAGGTTGCATGTCTCCCGCAACCCATGACAAGCATGCTCCTCAGGGCGCCTACATGATTTGCCTTCTCTGAGTGCAGAGAGATGAGATATGTAGCCCCGCTCTCTGCATTGTATCTGGTTGATGCCAATGGAGTTGGCATGAGCACAGCACCATAGTCATTGCTTGACATTAATGTAGTCCCGCTCTCTAAAATGCATCTATGAGGCGCCAGGAGATGTGCCATGAGTGCCACATTAGTGGGCTTTGCCTGAAAGTACCCAGATGCTGCAGAATTTGTCAAACTTAGATTGGAATTTTGTTACCCAACCCATGGCATACCTATGATTTTAGACGCCAATGTTGACATGAGGATGTGAATGTCACCAAGCTCATTGAACTCTTTTATACTGCAGGTCCGCCTACAGGAAATCTCCTTTAGAATCCCTATAGGTATATAGGGCCAGCATGATTAACAGATCTTCAGATGGAATGACTTTCTTTTGTAACCTAGTGTGTTGCATACCTAATGTTTTCAATTTCAGTTCATTTTCCAGTACATTTCATGCTCACAAGCATTCTTCAAAATATCTCAACTGCAAGACATCTTCGAGTCCAGTATGTATGGTGTGCACATTATCTGGTTGTTTATTAGTGGAGTTCTGTGCTAAGTATGTCTGCTCTGACCCTCTTCATAGCGGCCTTAAGAGCACTTGGATTGTCTCCCTCATGCCCTATTCTACAATCACAACATCCTGTTTGCTCTTTCACCCTTTCCCCAATGTTGACTGTGAATAGAGGCCACACTTCAAAATATCACATATCTCCTAGGCGCTAGAAACAATGGTTTACATGAAATGCTGACATGTCAACTAGGAGTTGTATCTCTGTTAAATGCTCAAAAGGCAAGAAAGAAAAGTTCATACAGTAGTTCACTCTTTGGACTATTGATAAATCATAAGAACAAGTCTCTGTGGTTAGAGATCATGAGGTGGGTACCAGCCACTTAGAACAGTTAATGAACAAATCAAACACTGACATAAATAGAAGGAAAAATGACATTCAGCAATTATTGTGTATTATTTCATACATAATGATTTGAATTGAAAAGACACTTAAATGATTAACACAGAGTTACATGGTAGTTGTTACATTGACAAGGATAACAGCAGTTCTAAAGAGGGAGTAATCAAAACAACTTGTTTAATACAAATAAAACAATGTTTACAATATATGGTGCTCTGTGACGGCTCCTATAGCCATAAAGAAAGTAATATTCTAACAGTGAGTTAGTTTCTTTTGTAAGGACAGTATGAGGTTAGATAAGTAGACGAGAAAACCACATTTATGTGGAAAAGAGTTCAGAAATAGGGTCAAAAAATGTCGGCATAATTTTCTACCATTAAGTATCAAATGTGAATATTCTGAAGCATAAAAGAATTAACAGTAAAATGAATTGAAATAAAAAGTATAAAGAGTAAATAATTCAATTCGGATAAACGTGGAAGGATCTAGGTGAACTAGATCTCAAAAAGATGGGAATTCATAGAGTTTTGGTGGTTCCCTTTAAACTTTAAACTTCACGTTTCAGCGGTCTCAAGTTGTTGAAATGCTGTCTTCATCAAGGCTCCATATCGGAGACACATAAGGTGTATAAGTGGTGTGTATGCCCAAATGAACCTAGAACACCCTAGTACACCTATAGAACCAATTTTAATTAGAAAAAAACTCAAGGCGCCGGTGGTGCTCTTACCTACCGGTGCTCCATCCCATTTTCTGAGTGCCAGAATGCATAAGGAGCAACACATCTGGTTATGGTGGTCCCGTTGTGTACTTGGTGGAAGGGGATTACAATTAAAGGTGTAGGATCTTAATGCTGCAATCGCTCCACTTTATGTTGTCTCATGGGATCCTAATTAAGGTCCAGTAGTAACTCCTACATCCGGACCTATGTAAGCAGAAAGGAGGGGAAAACTTGATGGATCCAAAGACTTTTGAGAGTTAGTGGTGTCACTATACAGTGATTTAGAATTAAAATAGATGACGTTGTCTATAACTAAAAGGGTAATACATTGTAACAATATTATAGTATTACCAATTGTCTCAGTTTGAATAAAGTAGTCCCAGTGCATGGTGACTATGAGATCAAAGTGAAAAAGTGACAGGTTGGAACACATTCATTGAACCCATGGTGGTAGATATTTAACCTATGAATCCACGTTGATTCTTTTTGTGGAAGGCTTTGATGTATGTCTGGTCCTCCTTTTATTTTCTGTACCACCCACCATGGAATGTCGTTTGGTGTGTGGTTGGCTTCCAAATGACACACACTGAACTGTGTAATTGATCAGAAAATATTATTAAGCACATACAGTTTGTATTTATGAGAGAATGACAACTTTCCAATTTAAACAAAAGAAATGTGCCTTTAGATGTGGGATACAAATGAATTCTTTACTCAAGATTGATCTGCCTCTTGCATCATATATTTTGTTAATTTACATTTTTGTTTATTATTTCCAGGACAACATGGCGTGGTCTGGATTGGTGCAGTTATTTGATCCAGTTAAATCTCCTAGATGCTACGCAGTTATTGGTGTGAAGAAACTATAGATTTTCAAGAGCAAGGACAATGATAAGGCATTGCTGCAGTTCAGTGCTTCTACTTTCCATTTTATATTCTTTTTTAAATGTGTTTTATTTTAATGTGTAAAATAGCTTGTGCCTTTTCATTAAAAATTCTATAATGTTTTAGCATTAGATCTAAACGAAAAACTGTATTTATAGTACTGAAACCTGTGAAATAAATTCGGTGCAAACTATGCTGTGTGGACATTGTCATCAACTGCACCCAAAATTATTGTTAAGAACGCCACTGGAATGAATTGCCAGTAAAATACCAAATAGTGCATTGGAGGGTTCTATGACTGAGAGGTAGGACATTGAGTACACGTGCAGACGTTATTTCCTCCTTTAGCTATTGCATTATGAATAAAGGGTCTGCAGTCAATCATGCAAAATTGCTATGGATTTGCCTGAAAACCTCACATTGGGAAGCAACACTAGGGGCCCTTTATCTGCATCTTGCACAGCCACTGTTGCTATCCACATTAACCATGTAAACCAGCTTATTGACTTTAAGGTTGCCAATTTAAATGAACTTACTTGTGTTTTATGATAAATATTTGTGATGTGAGAATTTATTTTAATACTATATATATGTATTCATTGGAAAAAAAAAGTTGGTAAAGAGAGAGTTAAGGTGATAAGATTTATTGCAAAAAATACTTGAAATTAACAGATGTGGGAAGTTTAGACCATCTTATCTTGTGCCCTCCACACTGTTAAAGTCCCCATGATGTTGTTTTATATGCTTTTGTTATACTATAGTTTATTTGGGGCCAACAAACCATGGCCTTCTGCTGTAGCCACTTTACATGTTGCACAAATGATTTTAACTGGGAAGGCCACTAGTCAGTGGCCTTGGCCTACCAGCAAAGGCGCATAACTCCCTAGTGACTTCAGGAGCCACTGCCCTTCGGGCATTTCCAGTGGCCCACCAGCCAAGCTGATGGTCTCAGGGTCCACATTATATTCCACTGGCTATGGTTGTGGCATGTGCAACAATTCTTCTCAAGACCCTTTACCCCCTGCCCAGTAAATGTGATCTTTGCAGGTTTAAAAGACTGTGCAAGTGACTTTTTTCCCCTCTTCCCATTCCCGTGATAATTTTCAGCTGAAATATTGTTTCCTAAATGGGCTCCCCAACTCCCCCACTTAACGTGTTGACGTCTCCCCCCTTCCCACATCTGGCCTCATCCAAATAGCATTTTTAGCTCTTTTCATTTTCGGCTTCACTTGGTATTACTGCAGCAAGCCCAAGCATTGGGCATAAAATAAATGTTAGTTTTTCATTTCTGAAAAGCCTCTCTGCTGCAAAGCATAATGGGAGATATGTTTTTCGTGCTCAGTCGACACCCTCTCCTCCACTGAATATTGAAAAAATACTAGACAGATTTATGCCAAAACCAGCAAAAGGCACATCTGCACTTTGTGCCCAGGTTTTTCTTATTTGATCCAAATCCACCAAGCATTTGTGGGTAGCCAGTGAAAACCTGGTTGAAAAAACAGTGCACAAATAAAAGCTGCTGATTTAACAATGAGTTACATTTTTGCCGTTTTGTACTAAAGTGACAATATACAATTTACATTTTTTGCGTACCATGTACTGAAGGCACAACGAACATTAACATGCATTCTCTAAATATTTTAAGTTAAAAGCAACACTGTAGATAAGGCAGTGCGTCTATCCTTCCAGAGTTTACCACGTAGTATAAGTAGCTATTCTGTGTGCTTTATTTACCCTGACCCGAAATTCTGCCTTTCACTCAATTATCTTTGGAAATGTAGCTGGCTAAAGAGTTCAGACATCTTACTTACTGGAGCTGATGCCTCACTCAGGCTGAAGTGGTGTGATACTTATGTCGTCTGTGTAAGAAGACAGTTACACATATGCACATGGTTTTTAGTTTCACTGTTTGTTTAATCTGTAATATGTATCTGTTCATTATAATTAGGGCTTCAAAAAATAACAAGTATTTGATTTCGCATCTTCCAGAACATTGTTGGTTTCCAACGGTGTTTTTACGAACAATATTTTTAAACGTGCCATTACTTTGATCAGTGCACAATATTTAAGCACTCTTTATTTTTTCAAAGTAATTTCTGCTAAACATTGTTTTTAAAACACTAATATCACAAACAACCGCTTTTATTGTGCTATGGTGTTCAATCAATGCACTTTTTCTCTACGAGAAAATAAATGGGAATAGTTCTTAATAACTTTTTCACCTATTTTTCCCAAAGTGTCCAGGTTGGTGGGGCTCAGGAAAACATTTCTTCATGGGGAATTTCATCCAAATCAGTCTAGTGAATGCACTGTTATTAGCAATACAATTTTGGGGAAAGTCTTGTTCAGGAACAGCACCCCAAACTGGAAAATGTGGGGCACATTCCACAATTGGTTCAAAAGTTATCAAGCAAAGAAGAAAACTGCTTTGGGCCTACTACATTGATTTTCCCATAGAGAAAAAGATGCTTGCTTTGAACATGCGTAGAGTGAAAACCTCTGGATGTATTTGTGCCAAATAAGAAACAAGTTGGACACAAAGCATTGCAGATATTTTTTTTTAGATATGGTGTAAATTCATCCAGTAGTTCTTTTAAAATGTTATGGTGAAGTGGTGAAAGGGATGCCTTGGGTCCCAAAAACATTTGTATATTTTATAAGGGAGGCATGGTATCACAAGTATGACACTGACACAAAAGGTACAAGTTTCATAACGTTTATTCAATTTTCGGGGTTTGGAAAAACTCCTTCCTTGCCCTATTGCTATGATGGGAGTTGTCTCTACCATCAAATAATAAAGAAAAAACAGTCCTAGTCAGTCTTTGTCAAATCAAAAATGGCCTATACTAACAAAACCTAATGCCTGCCCTATCTCTTATACAAAAAGTCTGTAAAGGGGAATATGTATGCAAAGGGAAATCAGTGTTATAAAGTCTCAAGATGGCTGAGTCAGCTCTCCTCCCCACGCTGACAGCACGGAGTAAGGCGGCCCCCATAAACAAGATGAAACACTCTGGCTCAGGTTCTCAAAAATAAGGCAGTTCAAAATGTGGGTCGCGTATTCCAGTTCACAAAAAAGTTATTTCACAGTTCAACAAAAGGTTCACATGAGTCTCCCTCCGTCTGGCTCGGACCTCTCAAAGCTTTAACCGTTCACATAGGTCTCCCTCAGCCGGGCTCAGACCTCTCAATCAACAAGTACCTGATTCAACGCAGATCTCTCTCAGCCGGGCTCGGATCTCGCAATCACAGCACTTGCAGGGTTTCCCTTCCCCAAGCTTTATTCGCATTCGTTAGGGGTTCCCTTCCCCTAATTTATTACACTTCCAGTTCACGTAGGTCTCCCTCTGCCGGGCTCTGACCTTTTTCTGATGTCGAAGTCTTTTGAATGTGTGAGGGTTTTGCCATAGACGTCCACAGGAACACTTCGAACTTCTCTTCAGCTCACACGCTTATGTTATTTGCCCCAGTGTTTCTTGGTCTTGGTAGTTCAGTACCATAAGCACACAAGTTCAACATTCACCTTTTCACTTCCCCTTTTGCCGGTGTTAATCTTAACCATTACGCATTTTAGTGTTCATTCCTTTGCTGCTTTATAACAAGATATCACATATTTTGCAGAGACTTTTGAATGGACTATTTCCCGTCTCTGGACCACTCTGCTACTCTGTATCACTGGCTTCACAGTTATCAGTAATTTAAAGTTCACCACAGGTCTGCCTTCTTTTGCTTCTCATCAGCATGCGCATATCCTTCAATTGTGAGATATACTGTTGCGACTTCAATAATTCCTTAACACACACCAGCCTTTCATGTCGTTCGCTAACTCACCGGCTGTGCGCCTTCCATTCTTGTTTTTGCAGTTTAAATTCACGAGTCAAGGTTAGTACCGCAGGCTTTGCCTCACCTCCACAACTCTGTCGTTCACCCGGGAGGGTTGCTGGAATCCTTGAAACACAATGCAGGTTTCTTCTTGTCTGGGTTTTGGCTTTCTCTGGGTATCTTTCACAGCTATTTGGAGGCAACAACCTCCTGCAGGGATCTTCTGGGTTTCCCTACTCTTTTCTCTCATCCCTCGATCGGTCGTTCTGCTCCAGTGGGTTTGCGTTCGCCCTGGAAGATCTGCTCCTTCTCATGTTCCACCTTGCTCAGAGTTTATCTGTATGTTCCGCCTTTTATCCGTGTGTGAAGAGCTAATGGGTATCAGATGTATGTGATATTAAAGTCAAGTGCCTGACTTTGCCTGACCCAATTAGTGGGACATGGCCAATGTAATGCTTGGGTGTGAGTCTGCTTTTCCCCAGAGCGCACTGTCCATGTGAAAGTGTTCATGCAGGGTAGGGGGGGTTGAAGTCTCAAGATATCCTGGGGTAAAGGTGTTACAGTGGGGTAAAGCCACATCTCGGCAGCGGGTGTCCCAATCCCACTGCCCGAGGACCACTCACCCAGGTGATCCTCACACACTGGTCCACCCCCAGGGTCTGGATCCAAAGGCTATGGCCATACCCTGGCCACCTGAGCGACAGATCCCTGTCGGACTAGTAGGCGAGACACCCTTTGGTTTCTCACAATCTCCAATTGTAAATTGCAGCACTAAAGCTTTTTAGAAATAAAAGCCACCCTTTTTGTTTGTTTGATGTGAGTGATTCCTTTGTGAAGCCAAAAAAAGAACATTGCTCAAAATGATATTTGGAAGATGAAAAGGGGTGGTTTTACAACAGGCTAAGTGCTGTAAGGAAGGCATGGGAACATGAATGAAGACCGACACAAATGATGCAAAGTTCTGAAAATCTCAAATGAATTACTGCAAATAAATAAAGAACACCAGTCATGATTCAAACATTAACAAGAGTTTATTTAGCTTGAAGAGGTCTTATGTTCTACTATGTCTGCAGTCATAGAGAAATTGAGCAATTTGCATTGCGGCCAGTTGGCCTTCAATACAATTTTGACCTGTATCGGTTGTTGCATTACAGATAGTTTATGACCTGCATAACGTATGCATTTTCTGCAAAAACACATTGGTCCTCACTCTAAGTCATGTCTGTACAATTTACTGTTTTCAGAGCAACACGGTTTACATCGTTCCCAGCGCAAGGAGACATTCTTCACATATCTTTATCTATGTTTGTCTTTGACCAAAAGGTCACTGTGTATTTTGGCCTGGTAGTTCACTTAATTCATCCTTCCTAGAATGTACACGGCACATTATGTTTTCTCTAATCACTGGTTGTCCAATTAGCTTTGGAAGTCAGGAGTCAGGAAGACACATAAACTAACCGTTTGTGCCTGCTTGTTCAAGGCTTGAAGCTGGCAAAAACATTAAATTAAACATTCCTTGCAGAGACACGGGTTGAAGCTCTTCAGGCTGTGAGCATTTTAAACATGAAAATGAAAACCCATCAGAATGAGCGAAGAAGCGAAATGGAGTCTGAAAGTGCTTTAAATGAGATAGGTGAGGCTAACACAGAATGGTTGCCTTTTCACAAACCCTACTTTAAGCCTAAGCTAACACATTCCAAGTCAAACATCATAATCATTTATATCAATGGCAATAAATTGTTTGATCTCTACATCCTTACATCCTTCATGATCAATGCATTATTCACATTAACAGGAGGACATGGTTCAGGTTTCAGTCTCTTTAGAGCCCTATAGCAGCAGTTACCCAGTATAGAACCTAAAACTGGTAAACATTGTATACAGCAGCAACACAATAAAATAACTCCAATGAATATTGCAAGGGCAGAGAATATCTTCCAACCCCATGCTCTAAATAAATTCCAAGCCTGGGTCCCAATGTCTCAAGCACCTTCATCAACGTGGATTTCAGATCCCATTGTGTGTAATCTTTTGATAGCCTGAAACACAGTAGGGGTGGAGTCAGCTATATACACGCAACACGCTGACCCGACCATTTTGCAAACTCCTCCTCTTTCAGCTAACATAACATCTAACACCATTCTATTCTGAAAAGCAACCAGTCTAATAGCCCTTTGTTCCAACGTCATATTAAACAATATATCAGTAGTCTCAGTAATGGTTCTCTCCAACCTTCTGATATCTCGAGAGTTATTCACTTGGCCCCAGGAGGGAACCATGGATTTTCAACACATCCCCTAATATTTGGAGAGAGGTGTCATCATCGATCCCCCTCCTAGAGCAATGTTTCAATATTTCTGCAGTTGAAGTTAAGTAAACCCCTAGCAACAGTATCTCCAAGTAGCATGTTCCCTTCCAATCTTTGGGTAACAATGGATACGCTAGTTTCCCCACAGAAAAAGTATGTGGCTCTCCAAGTGTATAAGGGCCTTGTCTCATTCACCAAAACAGCAGTGTACATACATTTGTCATATGTACCCATAAATCGAGAACCTTCTTTACTTAAACAAAATGGTACTGTATCAGGATTATGGTTGATGGTGTAAAATAGGAGAGTTGCTTCCCTATTTCCTACTGGTGACATTCGAAATATCATTGATTGGTAGGGTCTAGATCTTTTATCTGTATGTTTGGTAGAGGCGACATTGGTAGTGGTAGTGCTTTTATTAGCAAAGACAGAGCACCCTAGAGGCAGTAACAACTGCTGATCAAATCAATTGATGTTCGTCCCATCAAAGTTACCAGTGGTACTATCATTCCATTTACCAAAAAACAGAGCCCTAAAGGAAGCATAGCAAGCAGTTGATAATGGGAGTGGATATATGTACCAACCTAAACCTTTTTCACTGTGTTGTTGGAGGTGAGAACATACCCAGAAATGTGTCCTGTTTAGGATCGCATGAGTGCCATTCATGATTTTTTATGAGGGTGTTGTTGAGATACCCTTCTCTGTGCTCCAGATCAAGGGGGTGAAGGGTATGTGAATGCATATGGAAAGGAGACATGGTAGTGGAGCTGACCGTGGGCATTAGTGAGCTCAGGGAATGAGAGCTTTCTATAAACCATAAAACAGGTACCTATACAAGCACAATACACGCTACAATTTGATTTGATTTGGATTTATAAGGCGCGGAAGACCACAGGCATCAGTGTGCCGAGAACCCATCAAGAGTGGGAAAGGCAGAAGAAAAAAAAGCCAGAAGCAAAAAAGCCTAGCACAAAGTCAAAAAAAAATCAAACAGAATAGTCATTACACAATAGTTACTATTACATATGTATCCCTAGTTGACCATAGCCTTTTGGATCTGGTC
Organism: Ambystoma mexicanum; assembly: GCF_040938575.1. Classification (NCBI taxonomy): domain Eukaryota; kingdom Metazoa; phylum Chordata; class Amphibia; order Caudata; family Ambystomatidae; genus Ambystoma; species Ambystoma mexicanum. Next base: position 808,195,478 of record NC_090936.1, read on the forward strand.
TCTCCAGTTGCAATATTTCCCATGTTCTCGCTTCTACATGCCCCAAACAGAGGCATAGTCTTTCAGTGTCCGTTAAGAAGTCTCACTGACACAGGCTCTGTAAGTTCATCCGTGTGTGGCACCAGATCACATGGCCAATCTTGCTTGTAGTCTTCCTTTCCCCGCCCCCATCTACCTCCAGGCGTCTTTGGGGGGAATGGAGGGAATATAGTTGGTTTTGCGTGGGTGCAGTATTTTTACCACACGTTCCTACTCACAAATGTCATTCCCTAGCTATTTCCATGGTCGAAGGTTATACCGGGACACTCCGGGCACAGAGTGATCCGTGAACAAAGGATCAGTATCCGGAGGAAGTGGTGAATAATCGGGCTGCTTAGGCTCAGGATCGGCTTCTTAATCTGTAACCCTTCACACATGTGTAATATTATGGCGGCAATGAAATGAGGTTTATTGTCAGACCATATTACTCTAGGGTAGTACTCTTTTAGCATGACTTTTGCAGTGAATGTAACAGTATTATCCTTCAAAGGGAAGGCCTCAACCGATTTGCAGAATGCACATATTACTACTAACATATATTTGTAATTTTGGCATCGTTCCATTTCAATAAAATCAAAATTAATCACTTTGAATGGCATGGAAGGAGGTCCAAAACTACCCTTAGGTGCTGGTATTCCCTTCCCAATGTTGTGCTGTTGACAGATCATACAGTTCTAAACTAGTCGCTCCGCAATTTTTGGGATGTTGTCATTTCTCCATACTGGGTCTAAATGTTTACAAATACCTTTCATACTAATTTGAGCTGGCCCATGGGCCACAGTCACTACAGCCATTACATAGGCATTGGGCTGCATCTATCTTTGCTCATCATAATCAACCCAACATCCTTCATCATCCAACCCTGCTGGACCAGAGCACCATTGTTCAATTTCTTTGGCTGTGCCTTCAGCCTGAATTTCTTTCACGCTACTAATGCCCTCTTCCATCATCCCACTCTCAACTACCCACCGGGCAGATTCCAATACAAACATTCCTGATTGTGCATCTGTGGTCATTTGCTTGGCTATTTTGTCTGCAAATGCGTTCCCTTTCCCAGTATCGTCAGTTACTCTGTGGTGTGCTGCGCATTTCATTATAGCCAATTGTTTAGGGAGAGCCAATGCTCATAATAATTGCACTATCAAGGGACTGTGTTGAATCTTAGTTCCATGAGATGCTAAAAATCCCCTCTCTGCCCATAGTCTCCCGAAGTTGTGAGCTACTCCAAAGGCGACTGTCAGCATAAATATTTACTCTGAGCCTCTGGGATATCTCAAAAGCTCTAGTCAAAGCAATTATTTCTGCAACCTCCGCAGAATTGTGAGGAATTCTCCTGCTTTCGATAATGGTGTCTAATGTGGTGATTGCATAGGCAGTGGTAGAATTGCCGTCTGGGAGTTTAAAACAAGAACCATCACAAAATATTTCCTTGTCTGGGAATGGCAAGGGTGTGTCACTCAAACCAATCCTCCCTTTTGTGTCTTATTCAGTGACATAGAGGCAATCTTGATTGATGTCATTGGTACTGTCCTCATTTAGAGGAGGTAAAAGCTCAGCCAGATTCAAAGAACTGTATCTCTTAATTTTGATTTGGGGTGCAGAAAGAATGAGCTTGTCTCTTGTGAGCCCGGCAGATGTGCTTTGCTTAGTTTGTGTTCTATTCAGTAGTACATCTACCGAGTGAGGCACCATCATGTTTAAGGAGTGACCCAAAACTATGTCTTCACAATTTTTTACTGAGGTGGCGGCAGCAACTGCAGCCTTGAGACATTTTGGCAAAGCACAATCAACAGGGTCCCACGTAGAGGAAAAATAGCTGCATGGCCTGTTCCTTCCTCCATGTTCCTGTATCAAAACAGCCAAAGTGCAACCATCTCTCTCGTGCACGAATGGGACCAATTATTTGACATAATTTGGTGTGCCTAATACTGGTGAGAAACATGGAGCAGTTTTGAGCAGATCAAAAGCGTCCTGACAAACTGTATCCCAAGGTAGAGGTAAAGCTACATCTTTTCTTGTCAGTGTCAACAATGGCTTAATCATGAGGGAACCTTTTGGAATCCATTGTCTGCAATAGGAAGCCATCCCGATAAAAACCCTAATCTTTTTCTGTGTATTTGGTTCTGCCATGTCAAAGATGCTTTGTATTCTTTCAGGCGCAAGACACCTTCCCTCCTTGGACTGGAGATAGCCTAAATAGGCAACCTCCTGTTGACAATACTGACATTTCTTTAACAAGGCTTTATGACCATTGTCAGCTAGATGTTTCAGCAACTAGATAGTACCCTCCTTACAAGCACTCTCTGAATTAGCCGCAATAAGCAAGTCATCTATGTATTGTACGAGTGTTGAAGAGTTCCTTGAGGGCCCTACTGTAAATGCTAGGACTTTCGGTGCACCCTTGCGGTATTTGGGTGAAAGTAAAGGAATGTCCCCAAGGGAAAAAGCAAACAAATATCTGCTACCCCGGTGTATGAGTGAAAGGAAAGGAATGTCCCCAAGGGAACAAGCAAACAAATATCTGCTACCCTGGTGTATGAGGATGCTAAAAAAGGCATTTTTCAAATCAGTGGGCCTCATTACAACTCTGGCGGTAGCCGTGCCGTTAAAAACTGGCACCCGTGAATGGGCAAGAACCGGGTCATGCCGAGTTAGGCTGACCCGGTACGTGCCCATTTTCGGGTGCTGAAATCAAGGGCCTCCTCATCCCCGTCTGCCCCATGGGGCTGAATAGGGAAGGGGACTTTGGATGCACCGGCACATGCAGAGTTGTGCCGGTGCATCTGACGTGCTGTACTCGCGGTTGCCGGTCAGCCCGCCAGGAAAAACACAGCAGGCTGTCAGGCACCGACGAGCACAGCCCGTAGTATGGCAACCCGGGAACTGCGGTACCGGGATGCTTACCGGTACCGTAGTTGCCAGACCGCCATGCTTGTAAGGAGGCTCAGTAACTGAAAAATGCGTAGCCGTTGCAGGAATCATAGTCAGAATAATGGTGATGTCAGGAAGAATGGGAAACTGGGGTGCTGCAATCTTATTAATCGCTCTTAGGTCAATAACAAAATGGTAGGGTAATGCATTGTCACCTTTCTTATAAACAGGCAAAACAGGGCTGTTAAATGTGCTACCAGAGATTTCCTCTATTACACCTTGATGCATCAAGTCAGAGACAATACTTTTAAGTACTTGCTCACCATCAACTGGAACTTTATATTGGGGAATGCGAGGCAATCTATCTCCGGTTTTTAAAACAAGGTGCACTGGGTCAACATCTAGAATTCCAGCACTATTGTCATTAATTGCCCACAGATGTTTTGGTACTTGGTGCAACTCACTGGTTAAAGGCAAAGCCATGAATTGTGAGATGGAATTCCGCTGGGGAGAAATGGTCAAGTATAGTCCATTTGGAGAGCAGTAAATTACTGCATGTAATTTCTTAAATAAATTCAGCCCCAGCAGATTTTCACTGAAGTTGGTCGTTAACAACAATGGATCCGAGTCAGTGAAAGGCCCTAAAGAAATCAGCACCAGTTGAGAGACAGGGCTTACCACCGGGGCCCTAGAGAACCCTACTGATACATTTTCTTATCCTGACAGGGGAATATCTGGAACCTTTAAGTGGTCAATAGAGCATTTTTGAGTTGCTGGGTCCACCTGGTAAGTGTGCGCCCTATCCCTAACTTTCATTTCTACGTAGGGTCCTTTCTGGTCTATGGGGACAGGGGTGGGTTCAAGATTCTGCTTCGGGCTGTCATAGTGAAATAAAATATAATTGGATGTGAAATCTTCAGAAAAATAAGTGTGGGTAGTGTTTTTGAAAATGTTTGTGCCCCTAGTATTCTGTTGCCCATCTTGATTTGCTGTATTACTGTCATGTTGCTGGTTCTGGGAGTACTGATTTCTATTTGGTCCCTGCATGCCATTGCTATGTGCTCTCGACCTTCTACCGGGCATTGCTTTTGCCTTCTGCTGGAGGATCGGACACTGCGCCCTCCAGTGGCCTCTTGGTTACAATAGGCACATTGGTTCGCATTCACAGTCCCCATGTGTGGGGTAAACTGTCGCCTCTGCTGGGCATTCACATTCCCTCCCCGTGGCCCTCTCCCAGTTTGCTGCAAATGCACCCTAGTCTTTAAGTCAACCTTTTTCTTTTCAATCTTTTCCTTCTCATTGTTCACTCTATTCTCATAATACTGGGCCATATGTAGAATTTCGGATTGTGACTTAGTCTGCCACACACTTTCACAGGCAGTGATTTGAGACTGAATTTCAGGCAATAGCCCACGTACAAATTCATCAACAAACAATTTATTCCTGGTTCAGTACACAAATCCTGGCCATTGAAATCTGAAAACATCTCCTCAAACCTGTTAAAGTACTCTGTGGCTCCCTCTGTCTTCCCTTGCATGCAGGTGGTCAATTTATCGCAAATGATCCTTTTTTTGGGCACCAAGGACTTATGTTTGTTCACAATTAGGTTAGGTAATGTGAGTATGCTCTGAGGGGGTTTCTCTTCTGCTTTCCTTGTCCTGTCTGCCAGCTGAAGTGCAGCCCATGTATCACCAACTGCAGGTACATCATCTACGGTTCTATCCTGTTTCCATAAATCTGCCGGCAAGATGACAGGGAATAACAAGTCTATGTCCCCTAAAGTGGAAGCTGAGGAGTTCAAAACAGACTCTATTTCCTTATAGAACCCTGTTGGGGTTCTTTCTGATGTCAGGGGTGGACTGTTTAAGAGTGTTTACTTCCTGCCTTGAAAAGCGAACATGTACAAATTGCAAGATATAATGTGCGCGGGTAATTGATGCAGTCCCACCGGCAGTGCCTGCTTCCTCTTTCTGAGGCACAAGAGTAGGGGGAACATCTCTCATAGGTAGCTGCGCAGTGGTTTTCTCTGACCGTTTATTAAGGAGCAAAGCTAGGTTGAGGGACAGTGAGGTAAGTGGGGTGTCATCTGAAAATGTGTGTTTGTATATTGTCATAATATCTGTGGGGCAGCACAATTTTTTCTTACAGAATTTGTCTTGCAAATATTCAGCCATAACTTGTAACACCTTTTTTGAATGGATTGGGAATATTGGCTGAAAGTGTCGTGAATATCCATAGGGGAGATAGAGGCATCTGAAATCCATCTGAGAGTGTCTCTTGTGCTGACAGGCATTTCTTTGGTAATTGTTTTGGGTATGGGCAAAAATATTTTCTGGACATAGGATGTGTGTTGTGTATCTTTTAATTGGTGCAGCTGGTCAAGTTCTCGTTCAAAAGAAAATAGTTTTAACATGTGTTTTCAATGGTGTGTCTCTAGTACAGGACAAGAAATTCAAATCCTGCAACTCCTGTGGGACTGCGAAATCAGTAAGATCGCCCAAATCTGGGCCAAGTATTGTCCCATTTGTTCTAGCAATACTTTTTGTTCAGGAATGCCTCCATGATCATTCAGAGACCCAGAAGCAGCTGCTTCATCGCCCTCCTTTACATATAATTCCGCCCATTGCTGTTTTTTCTCTGCTCAAGGGGTACTGCACTACGAGTCACAGTTCTCTGGTTGCTGGGAGGTTTGAAGGCAGAAAAAGAGTGATATCAGAAGTGGCAGAGGTTGCTGGTGGCAATAACTGGGGTACATTTTGTTAGATTGGTCAGCTGCTTTTGACACCATTGACCATCCCACCCTGCTCTCTTGCATGTCCCCTGGTGGCTTCTCTGGCCAAGTTCTGACATGGTTCTCTTCCTTTCTGGGAGGTCGTTCCCAGTCTGTATCTCTCCCACCTTTTCTTACTCAGGCGTTTGCTCTTTTGTGTGGTGTTCCCCAGGGTTCCTCTCTGTCTCCCACCTTGTTTAATTTATATATTCAACCTCTTCTGGCCTTAATTCATGGTTTTGGTCTGCTATGTTATTCCTACGCCGATGACACCAAAATCATCATGCGGCCGGACCTTACTAAATCTGAATCTGTTGATCAATTGAAAAAATGTCTGCTAGCCATTGGGGATTGGATGGCAAAAAACTGGCTAAAACTTAGTGGGGAAAAACTGAGGTGTTGATAGTCGATACTACCACTCCCTCCTTGTTTTGGACCCCAGAGTTTTGGCTGGAGGGTTTTGGTCCCTTTCCTCAGCCAGCCTCCTCGGGTAAAGATTTAGGCGTGAAAATCTCAGCCTCTCTCTCCATGGCTGACCAGGTTTCCCTGGTATGCCAAATTGCCAATTTTAAGTTACAGAGGCTTCGGAAAGTCCTGCCGTGTATTCCTGTGAGGTTCCATGCCCCTGTCTCCTCCTTAATAATTAGCAATATTGACTATAGTAACTCTCTTTACCTGGCTCTCCATAAGCATCTCTTGTGGTGTCTCCAGCTGCTTCAAAACTCAGTAGCTAGAGCCGTTCTTCGCCCCCCCATGTGGTGCTCATATGACTCTGCTACTTAGGCAGCTTCACTGACTCCCAGTGGAGCACCGCATTAGGTTCAAGGCGTTATGTATTGTACACAAGGCCTTTCATAGCTTGGGTGCTGATTATCTTCAAAAGAAGTTTGGGTTGTATATAGCTGCTAGGCCACTGCGTTCTCAAGATTTGAAAACTATCCAGCCCCTATGGGTTAGGCTGGCCCAGAATGGCGGCCGTGCATTCTCAGTGGTGGCAGCGAAGGCCTGGAATCCGCTTCCTTTCCTCCTATGCACTATTGAATCACACTTGTTCCGTCGAGTTCTCAAGACCTTTCTGTTTTAGTCTGTAGGATCGGATAGGCCTCCCTTTTGCTCAGCACCATGATGCCTTTGAGCGTAAGTTGCGCTTTACAAGTTTCTTTAAGATAAGAGTGGAGGCCAAACGCCAGAGCGTGTGTCGAGAGCTGGTAGTGGTGGCTGGGTTGGCACAGGCGGCGGTGCAATTTAGGGAAGAGGTGCCGAAGGTGGCACTCATCTCTCATTCAGCAGTTTGTCTATTAATTCATCAGATGTATGCAAATCTTTTGATGGGTATATGTTCTGTTTTTCTAATTGGAACCCTCTATCCATACCCCTAATAGCATCATCCTGTTTTTGTTCGTCATGTGCTAAAGCCTTTTCTGCTTGGGTGATGTGTCTGCGTGCAAATTTCACCTTACTTTTGAGGTGCTGGGTGGCTTCTGTGCACCAGTCCCTCACTGCATCAAAAGTGGCAGGCCTAGCCTTCTTCCTCAATAGTACTGACTCCAAGTGTTTCTATCCTAGATAGTTCAAAACCTACCAATGAAGGCCATTGCAGGTCTGCTTCATGTCTGGTCTGGCGGTGCCAAATACTTGACATACATTTCATACACATGGGACCATTCTGGCAGTGCCGGCTGACTATGTTCTAAACCATTTCGCTGTTTTCTATTGCAACAAAGTGTGGCCTAACAGGTTTTTATTTTACTAAAACCAGGCATTTATATTTTAGCTCAAAAAATAAACTTTACCTGGCAATATTTTGTAAAATATTCTGTATCCAAACAGGTTGAAATAAACTCACCTGATTCAAAACGAAATCAATCGCCCATCAAAGAAAAGGAACCTCCGTTGTGGCTGGTGGTCTCCCAAATAAAACAAAACCCAGTTGCTGCTTATGGGACTCTGACCGTGATGACCTTTGGGTGTAGCGGCGGACACAGATCATGAGTAGAGGACTGCGAGGAACACTGTCTCCTAATTGCAGGGGCCCCAGTACTCACTTATCCTAGTCCGTTCACTTCGTCCTCAGAAAGCGATAGGTCATCATCGGGAGGCCCCACGTTGTGCGCCATTTGTTACTCTCAAATGAATTACTGCAAATACATAAAGAACACCAGTCACAATTCAAACATTAACAAGTGTTTAGTTAGCTTGAAGCAGTTTCAAGTTCAACTATGTCTGATGTGCACCACCCTGAATTGGACATTTAATCCTGTGCAGAGTATGCAGTCTTTTCCAACGGCACACTGTCCAGGCAGTCATCGTGGACAGAGATGATGAAGAATGTGCCAAGAAAAAGAGCGGGCACAGTGCAAGGTGTAGCTATTGTTAAAAATGAATGTGTGGTTTTCTAACAATAGATGGTGAGTGGCAGGAGTGGTGAGTGGTGCAGCGCGTAGTTTACTGGGGTTTCCTGAAGATGTAGTGGCACGTGTCAATAAGAACTGTGGCAACATATGGGTTAACTGCGTGCCAAAGCTTACATGGCTTGAACTAAATGAAACACCAGCCAAAGTACAAAGGCCAGCAGAGAACTCTTTTTGTTTCAGAGGAAATGTCACTTTACCCACAGGAATGAACAGCCATTGCAATAAAACACTATTCATCCCTGATCTAAATGAGGGCACCGTAGCATTGATGAATCTGTACTGGATGTGCAGACAATATGCATATTTACACCGCCCACCATCGTGGAGGGGTGTATGCTCGTTGTATGCTCGTTGACTACCCTACACTCCACAGTACTAGTAGTTCCTGATTCTCATCCATTGTTTATAAATATGGCGACCCTAGAACCAACTAAGCACCCAATCCTTAAGCATGTTCGTCGTTCACTAATAATTTGCTGTCAGAAGAGATCTAATTACTGGTCCAAAAACTTCTCTGAGAAACTGAAAGAAAAATCATATGAATGTCGGTTATTTACCAAGACAGAAACATTTTTTGCCTCCAATTTGGTGCCAGGTCTCCAAACTGCAGCCCATACAAAATGGCTGCAGCTAACCAGATGGGAGATACTCCATATGGCAAACCAGAATGACAAGGACCTCAACTCGATAAAGAGTATGTTGAGAGCGATTGAACCTATGACCATCCAGACCTGTGCACAGCTATGGAGGGGGTGTGTGCAAGAAAACTGGACTCTCCTGCTGCACATACACACCCATAAATGATGCAGACAATGGATTGTTGCACCATGCAATATGGACCCTTCACACCTTGAGAATTGCCATGGAAAAGGAAGCTGGAATGAATGCAGATGATTGGTGCTATGCCATGCTTTCCTGGGCCTCATTGTGGTTGGAAATAGCAGTTAAACTGCTGGTTCCCATCGTAGTATTTTTCGTAGTAATTTTGTGTTCCTGTCAAATGATCCTGAGGTGCTGCACAAAGACACTCCCGAAGAGAGCTATGATGATTTCAATATGGGTGGATAAAGCTCCTCCTCTCACAAAACACAAGTACACCCAGACTGGTAGGTTGTTTTTGGATGTAAGGACAAGAATGGTAAAAATAGAGCAGCCTTTGGACCTCCTGGTGTCAGAAATCCGGGAACCTGGTTCCGCGTTGACCCGTCGTGAAGAATATATTTCTTCCTACCAATGTGATTCTCAGGAGTACGAAAGGACAGTCTAAGAATCCAATTGATCGGAAGATGGTGTAGAGTCGTTGGGATCGTAGAGCTGAGCGGCCCGCAAGTTCCCGGTAGATGATGGTTCCAGGTTCCAGCCAACGACTGCAGAATATTATACTGATTACAATCAAATACACCCCTTTCAAGAGAACACGTAACAAAATCTCAACAGACTAACCTGCAGAAAACGGTTTAACCAGAAGTGTTTCATGCAAGAATGTCCTCTATACTGGGGTACTCTGGAGACCAGAAGAAGAGAAAAGACAATCAGTACCAGAGAATGAGTGGAAGAAATAATGGTAAGGAAAGGTAGGTTTCTTACCCTTTTTTCCCTGGAAGTGAACGTCCCTGGCAAAGTCCTTCTTCTTTCCTGTAGGAACAGTGTGATGGTATCTGCCCTCTGTTCGGTGGACCAAACAATCCAAGGTGTAAGAAGTCACTAGTCCAGCAACCACCTATTCCCGCCGGCACGAGGACGCCTAAAAGGTGCTCAGGAAGTCTCTAGTCCAGCACCAAGCCTGTACCCGCCGGCACGAGGACGCCTACAGCACCCTGGGGAAGGACAGGGAAGGGATTGGAGAGGGAAAAGGAAGGAAGGAAAGAACAAAGGTAAGAGGTCTCCCAAGCTTCGAGGTCCGATTTCGACAAAACCAAATCACTAGGCAAGAATAATCCATAAACAATCCGAGGTCAAGATACAAGAACAGGTAAGGATAATCCAAGAGCAATCCAGTAAACGTAATCCGAGATCAAACAAAACCACTAAATCTGAGCAAGAAAAAACCGCTGTCACTATTGGATCAGAAGCAGCGAGAAGTGGGCGCCAGATCATTAAGTACTTGAAGTACCGGCACCAAGATGGTCACGTGACCCAACACGTTTTCTATCACGTGGAAGATGCTGCGTCCACTGACGTAGTCTCCATGGCAACTTCCACGTGAGGCGTCGGGAACGCAGTTCCCGACGCAAATGTGTTCCGTGCGTAGAGCGTGGATACCGCAAGCCCGCCTTCTGTATGGTGGTATAACGGGACAGAAGCTTTTGGTGAGGATGAGACACGTGAACCGCAGGGGTGATACAAGACCTGGAGCGTTTTCTGACAGTATCCTCCCCCAAAGGACCCCCATGCCCCCGAGAGGCCAAAAATTGGGAAACCAACAACGGGGCATGCACATTCTGCTCCGGTTCCCATGTCCGTTCTTCCGGACCGTAACCCTTCCAGTCCACTAAGAAATACCTGGTACCACGAGAAACCCTGGTATCAAGAATGGAATTGACCTCATACTCCTCCACCCCTTGAACCGATATCGGAGACGGAGAAGCCGGTATCCTGGTGCTGTCTACACAAGGCTTAACCATGGACACATGGAAAACCGGATGTATCTTCCAAGAGTGCGGAAGTTCTAATTTGACCACCAATGGACTCAAGACGTCCTTTATAACATAAGGACCTACAAAACGTGGCAACAAGCATCGTCGACCTGGAATGCGTAGGTTCTTAGTGGACAACCATACCCGTGTACCTGGAATGTAGACGGGTGCAGGACGGCGATTCCGATCCGCGTACTTCTTCGCCTGTTCTTGTGCTTGTTTCAGATGTTCCAGCACCCTATCACGGACCAGAGACAAATCTTTGATACAAGATTGAACTGCCGGACAATCCTCAGGTAGATTCCAATCAAGAGGAAGGGTGCGTGGGTGTTGCCCATACAAGGCATAGAATGGCGATGTTCCCGTTGATGAATGGCTGGAATTATTATACGCGAATTCCGCCAAAGGAAGAACTGCTAGCCAGGATTCCTGATGTTGAAGGATGAGACACCTGAGGTACTGCTCCATGGTAGCGTTAACCCGCTCTGTTTGACCATCCGTCTGGGGATGGAACGCTGTGGAACACCGTTCATCTACCCCCAAAGAGAACATTAGATGCCTCCAAAAACGCGACGTGAACTGGGACCCCCTGTCAGAAACCACAATCTCAGGCAACCCAAAAAACCTGAAAACATGTCGCAAGAACAACTCTGCCAGCTTAGCAGCTGATGGCAGGCCTTGGCAAGGCACAAAGAGAGACATTTTAGAAAAGCTGTCAACCACCACCCATATGGTATCAAACCCATCAATCAAAGGCAACTCCACCACAAAGTCCATGGTAATCATCGCCCAAGGTCTGGCTGGCACTGGTAATGGTTGTAATAACCCCATAGGTTTCGCTGAATGGGACTTACACTGGGCACAGATGGCGCAGGTCAAGATATATTGCGAGACGTCTCTTCGCATGGAAGGCCACCAACACCAGCGTTTGAGGAGTTCAAGAGTTTTCTGGGAACCAGGATGCGCTGCGATAGCAGCGTCATGACACAAAGAAATAGCTGTACACCGGGTATCCTGATCAGGCATATAAACTCGACCCTGGACATAAGGAAGACCATGCAGAATATCCATGTTATAGTCTGCCAGTTCTGTGGGCTCTTTATCAACCCAGTTCTGGAGCGTTGACTTCAAAGTGGGTTGTAGAACACAACTACAGACCACTTGTGTAGGTAATAACAAAGACCCATCCTGTGGACGTGAACCATCATTACCCAGGCTTCTGGATAGCGCGTCCGCCTTGGAATTCAAGACACCTGGGCGGTAAGTCAAACTAAAGTTGTACATGGAAAAGAATTCATGCCAACGGGCATGTCTCGCAGTGGTGCACGTCAGGGACTGCAACGCCAACAGGTTTCTGTGGTCAGTAAAAACCTGGACCGGTAATTCCGTCCCAAGGAGATGATGACGCCAGATCATAAATGCGTCTCTTACGGCCAACAATTCCCGTTCAGTAACGGTGTAGTTACGTTCATAGGGCGTTAATTTGCGCGAATGGTAGGCGACTGGATGCAACTCCTTGGTATCAGCGCAGGTTTGGGACAAGACAGCCCCTACCGCGACATCCGAAGCATCAGCTTCGACAACGAATGGACGTTTGACATTTGGGTGTAGCAACACCGGGGCTGTAGTGAACGCGGCTTTTAAAGACTCAAACGCTATTTGGGCGTTATCGTTCCATAAATAAGGTTTCTTGTTACTGGTCAATTCGGTGAGGGGTGCAGCAATCGAAGAGAATTGTCTAATGAACCGCCTGTAAAAGTTCGAAAACCCCAGAAATGATTGTAACTCCTTCCTTGAAGTTGGTACAGGCCAGTTTAAGACAGCTTTCACCTTATTGCTACTCATCTGCACTCCTTTATTGGTGATGTCATATCCAAGGAACTCGACCTCACTCGCATGGAATACACATTTTTCCAGTTTGACAAAAAGACGATGCTCCCGCAAGCGTTGTAAGACTTGTGAAACATGACGTACATGATCTTCCATGGATGGAGAATAGATGAGTATATCATCTAAATAGACAATAACGAATCTGTCGATCATGTCGCGTAGAACGTCGTTGATGAAATTCTGGAATGTGGCCGGGGCATTGCAAAGCCCGAATGGCATCACCAAATACTCGAATAGGCCATATCGTGTCTTAAAGGCTGTTTTCCACTCATCCCCTCGACGTATCCGGACCAAATTGTACGCACCCCTTAGATCTAATTTGGTGAAGAATTCTGAAGACCCTAACTGATCCAGCAAGACAGAAATCAACGGGATCGGGTATTGATTACGGATAGTACCTGCATTGAGTTCCCGATAATCAATACAAGGTCTTAAGTCCCCCTCCTTCTTGGGTACAAAAAAGAGCGGTGAAGCAAATGGAGAGTGAGAAGGCCGAATAAAACCTAACTCGAGGGCTTTATCCAAATATTCTTTAAGGACGACTTCTTCCTTTTGTGTAAGGGAATAGATACGTCCCGAAGGTGTCTTGGCATCCGGTTTGAGAACAATGGGGCAATCATAGGGCCGATGAGGCGGCAGGATCTCTGCTTTCCCCTTGTCAAAGACGTCCTTATAACTTGTGTATTCGACAGGTAATACGGTGTTAACAACAGCTCCGATTGTAACCACAGAGTTCAACAACGCCCGACTAGGAGCTTCAGGTACTTCATACATGGACTCTAGGGAATTGCAGGATCGAGGGCGTTGCTGAGCACTGAAAGCGATAACCCCGGTCTCCCAGTTAACGACCGGGTTATGAAGCTTGAGCCACGGTAAACCCAGGATGAGTTTGTATTGCGGTGCCATAATGACGTCAAATGTGATGATTTCCGAATGCTCGGCGCCAATAGTTAACAACAACGGAATGGTATGTTCAGTAACAAGCCCCGAAAGTAGGGTTGAACCGTCAACCGCATTGACTACCTCCGGAACACTTTTTGACAACAAGGGAATACCCCATTTCCGAACGTATTGGGCATCAATGTAGTTACCGGTTGCCCCTGAGTCAAGAACAGCTGCAGAACTCCAAGGAGTGACCTGATCGTAACTCAACATGACGTCAATGTAAAAAGGCGTGGACAACGAGGAACCCTGCAGGGAAGAGCTCGGCGTAGGGGTTCCTTCTACGACCGGGCCTTGGCGTTTCCCGACTTGCGGGGTCTCTTTGGACATGCACTAAGCAGATGAGTAGAGGAACCACAATAAAAGCACAGATTGTTCCGTCTACGATGTTCTCGTTCTTCTGTCGTTAGCGGGCCCCTAACTGCCCCAATTTGCATAGGCTCGTCACCGCCAGAAACAGGGATTGGGGATATAGTGGTATTGACCGTAATCATTCTCTTCTCCCCCTTTCTTTCGGTACGTCGGGCATCAATCTGGAGTACTAGATCCAAGAAATCAGAAAAGGACGTAGGAACCACCGGAACCGTAGCTATGGTATCCTTTAACGTATCCGACAGTCCTTTATAGAACAGAGCGGCTTTCTTATCTTCCGGCCAACCAGTTTCAGCCACCAACTGATTGAACTTAGCCAAATACGATAATAAAGGAGTGTCCCCCTGACGGAGATTCAGCAATTCCAGATCCGTGGCCTGAGTCTTGTAGCGAGTATCAAACACCCTCGTCATGGCACTGATCAATGCATCGCAGTCGAACAACAGCGGACTGCCTTGTTCCAACAAAGGATTCGCCCAAACCGCGGCCATACCTCCAAGGTTAGATAAGACAAAGGCTGCTTTAGTAGTCGCATCAGGAAACGAGGTAGGCCGACACAAGAAATGCAGTCTGCATTGGTTAATGAATGTCCGAAAGGATTTTGGATCCCCAGTAAACCTTTCTGGGGGAGCAAGCGGGAACTGAGCGGCCATGTACACATGCGTAGAATCAGGTCTGACCGAAGGCCCTGCCTGACCTGAAGCGGAAGCGGAGGCCAAAGATGGTATTCCTGTAACCACTTCCCTGATACCGGCTTGCATTTCATCAATGCGCCGGTGGGTGTCAGCCTGGGTGGCCGTCATATCGGCACGTAGGTCGGCCACTAACTGAACCAAAACGGCCAACGGGTCATTCGCGGCATCCATAATAAGGCTTCTGATTCTGTCAGAAATCCGGGAACCTGGTTCCGCGTTGACCCGTCGTGAAGAATATATTTCTTCCTACCAATGTGATTCTCAGGAGTACGAAAGGACAGTCTAAGAATCCAATTGATCGGAAGATGGTGTAGAGTCGTTGGGATCGTAGAGCTGAGCGGCCCGCAAGTTCCCGGTAGATGATGGTTCCAGGTTCCAGCCAACGACTGCAGAATATTATACTGATTACAATCAAATACACCCCTTTCAAGAGAACACGTAACAAAATCTCAACAGACTAACCTGCAGAAAACGGTTTAACCAGAAGTGTTTCATGCAAGAATGTCCTCTATACTGGGGTACTCTGGAGACCAGAAGAAGAGAAAAGACAATCAGTACCAGAGAATGAGTGGAAGAAATAATGGTAAGGAAAGGTAGGTTTCTTACCCTTTTTTCCCTGGAAGTGAACGTCCCTGGCAAAGTCCTTCTTCTTTCCTGTAGGAACAGTGTGATGGTATCTGCCCTCTGTTCGGTGGACCAAACAATCCAAGGTGTAAGAAGTCACTAGTCCAGCAACCACCTATTCCCGCCGGCACGAGGACGCCTAAAAGGTGCTCAGGAAGTCTCTAGTCCAGCACCAAGCCTGTACCCGCCGGCACGAGGACGCCTACAGCACCCTGGGGAAGGACAGGGAAGGGATTGGAGAGGGAAAAGGAAGGAAGGAAAGAACAAAGGTAAGAGGTCTCCCAAGCTTCGAGGTCCGATTTCGACAAAACCAAATCACTAGGCAAGAATAATCCATAAACAATCCGAGGTCAAGATACAAGAACAGGTAAGGATAATCCAAGAGCAATCCAGTAAACGTAATCCGAGATCAAACAAAACCACTAAATCTGAGCAAGAAAAAACCGCTGTCACTATTGGATCAGAAGCAGCGAGAAGTGGGCGCCAGATCATTAAGTACTTGAAGTACCGGCACCAAGATGGTCACGTGACCCAACACGTTTTCTATCACGTGGAAGATGCTGCGTCCACTGACGTAGTCTCCATGGCAACTTCCACGTGAGGCGTCGGGAACGCAGTTCCCGACGCAAATGTGTTCCGTGCGTAGAGCGTGGATACCGCAAGCCCGCCTTCTGTATGGTGGTATAACGGGACAGAAGCTTTTGGTGAGGATGAGACACGTGAACCGCAGGGGTGATACAAGACCTGGAGCGTTTTCTGACACCTGGGGACAGTGACCACACCCCCACCAGACCCAGAGAATTATATTGAATGCTCAGTCAATTTAGCAGGAGATGGAGGGTCTGTTTCATGAGTACACCCAAGAAGATAAGAGTTTACGTCACTTGTGTAGGGCATGGGTACTGGCAGAAACCAGAAGGTGTCTCACCCACTAGTCCCCGGGGATCTGTCATCCAAATGGCCAGGAAACGTCCATCAATTTTGGATCCAGTTCCTGGAGGGGGACCAGTGTGGGAGGATTACCTGGCTGAGAGGTCTTCGGAGAGTGGCCTTGGGACACCGGACGGTGAGACGCGGTATCCCCTTCCCTGTAACACCTTTACCCCATCCTACCAGGTAGGATATTTAAGAACTGCACCCCCCTCCCTTTTTTACAACATGAAAACTTTCTTACGGACGCCCCGATAAGAGACCTTTGCTTTCCTCAAACCTCAAGAATAGAAAGTGTAAGACCAGGAAACCAGGCTGAAGAATCCTGCATTGTGTGTCTGAGCTACCCGGGCCCTCCCGCATCCATAATCAAGGAGGGAAAATGGCCAGCTGCCTTGGTACTGTCCTTGTCTGCAAGAACAAAGCAGCATCAGTGAAATCAACACAGCAGTGAGTTGGGAAGACCAATACATGAATGGTCTGTGTTGAAGTCCAGGTTGCAAGCGGCAACATTGTATGGCAAATGCTGTGACGAACATTATTTGAAACATATGTAATAACCCACGCAAGTAAAGTTGAACTGCTAATGAGTGTTTGAACTTTGCAACCAAGATATGATACCTTTGACAGAGTGGTCCGGCACCACGTGTGTGCTCAATCGAGGTTTCTCTGGGCTGAGAGGTGGCAAAAGTGAAAGAGTGAAAAAGAGTTGTGAATCAAAGTGGTCCTGCAATGGGTCAAGCAAAATCCTGCACACAATCGAAGGTCTTCGATGTTGATACAGTAAAGAAAGTTTATGGCAAAGTTGATCAAGTTGGTCCGAGCCAGGCAGGGGGAGATCAATTGAAAGCTTTGTATTAAAGTGGGTCTGAGCCTGCCATAGGGGTACCCGGAGTGAACAGAAAATCAGCCAAGAAGGTTTTTTGTGATAAAGTGGGTCTGAGCCCAGCAGAAGGGCACCCAGGGTGAACAGAAATTCACCCAAGAATTTGTACATGTGAAATCCTAAGAAGAAAGGAACTTTGATGTTTTTCATGTTGCATCAGGCCCTCTGAATAAGAGACTTTGAACGGCAAAGAGGCTTTGGCACAGAAGGCCATGATGTTGAGGTTTTTAACTGCACCCTCATGCCAGAGAAGCCAGAGACTAGCTCGAGTGTGCCGCCTTGTCTCATGCTGAAAATGTGGTGAAGGAAGCCAATGGCTTGAATATCCTGACATATCATTTCTTGAACAATTTTCTTTTGCATAACAGTGTTTTCCACACTATTTGTATTTAGAATTAAGGATTGGCAATAGATGTATTAGTATAGGCTCTTTTATTTTTACAGACACCGCTAGGACTGTGTTATTATTATTTGATGGTCGTAGCTTGCTCCCATCTTTAGATTTAGGTTTACCAACCCAAATGAAGTTCAATAAACACCCTTAAACTGTTGTCACTTGTGTCTGTCTTACTGTTGATACCATGCCTTCCTTACATGTGGTGTCAGAGTGGGATTGACAAAAATTGAGAATCCATGCTTATAATCATTGTACCACCAGAAGGGGAAAATAGAATTGTTGAACTCCTTGAAGTATATCCACCTCGCAAAGGGGAAGGGCATGTGAGAAACCAGAAGGTGTCTCACCCACTAGTCACCTGGGATCTATCATCCAGGTAGCCAGGACACACCCATTGGTTTTGGATCCAGTTCCTTAGGGTGGACCAGTGCAGGATGATCACCAGGGCGAGGAGTCTTCGGGAGTGGAAGCAGGACACCCGATGGTTAGATGTGGTATCCACTTCCCTGGAAAACCTTTACCCCATCCTACCACGTAGGATATTTAGGAACTCCACCCCCATCCCCTTTTTACAACATGAAAATGTTCTGACGGTCAGCCTGCTATGAGAGAAAACTGACTATCACCTGAGCCGTATACTTGACGTGTCTGAACATTATGGTCAGGTGAGGTCAGGCAATAATTGACCATCACACACACCTGACTTCCATTAAGCTTCCCAAAATGAATAACATGCGCAACACAAGAGCACACACTCAGTGAGGCAAAGTACACAAAGAAACGACAGTTCCAAGATGGCAGTTTATCAAGAGAAGAAAGACAGCAAGACAGAAGGGGGTTGCAAGTAGAAAAGTTCCCTTGACCTTTTCGACAAGAAACCATTGCTTTCCTGAAATCTCAAGAATCGAAAGCGTAAGACCAGGACACCAGGCTGAAGAATCCTGCATTGTATGTTGGTGGTGCCGAGGGCCCTCCCTCGTCCATAATCAAGGCAGGGAGAATCACTAGCTGTCGTGGTACTGTCCTTGGCTCCAAGAACAAAGCAGCGTCAATGAAATCAACACAGCTGGTGAGTTGGGGAGACCAATACAAGACAAGTCTGTGTTGCAACCAAGGTTTACAAGCGGCAACATTGTATTGCAAACTCTGGGATGAACATTGTTTGAAACACTTGTAATAACCGACGCAAGTTGAACTGCTGATGAGTGATTGAACTTTGAAACCAAGATACAATACCTTTGTCAAAAGTGGTCCGGCACTGCGTGTGTGCTCAATCGAAGGTCTCTGTAAAGTATCCAGCTATGATATGACAAAAGTGAAAGAGTGCTAAAGAGCTGTGCATCGAAGTGGTTCTGCAAAGGGTCAAGCAAAATCCTGCGCACAATTGAAAGTCTTCGATGTTGACGCAGTAAAGAAAGTTTATGGCAAAGTTGATAAAGTTGGTCCGAGCCCGGCAGAGGCATATCAATTGAAAGCTTTGTTTTAAAATGGGTCTGAGCCCAGTGTTGGGTGACCCAGGGTGAAGCGAAAATCACCCGAGAAGATTGTGCTGAAGTGGGTCTGAGCCCAGCAGAGGACCCGGGGTGAACAGAAAATCACACAAGAAGGTTTTTTGTGATAAAGTGGGTCTGAGCCCAGCAGAGGTGCATCGGGTGAAAAGAAATTCACCTGAGAATTTGGACATGTGAAATCCTAAGAAGAAAGGAACGTTGATGTTTGTCGTGTTGCATAAGGCCCTCTGAATAAGATACTTTGAACGGCAAAGAGGCTTTGGCACAGAAAGCCATGATGTTGAAGTTTTGAACTGCACCCTTGCCAGAGAAACTGTGCTAAGCTCTAGTGTGCCATATTGTTCTGTGCTGAAAACGTGGGAAAGCAAAGCCAATGGCTTGAATATCCTAACATATAATTTCTTGAAAACCTTTCTTTTGCATAACATTGTTTCCCACACTATTTGTATTTAGAAGTAAGGTCTGGCAACACGTTTATTTGTATCGGCCCTTTTATTTTGACAGACACCACTTGGACTGCGTTATTATTATTTGATGGTCATAGCTTGCTCCCCTATGTAGAGTTAGGTTTAGTTAGGTGTTTTCAAACCCAATTGAAGTTCAACAAAACACCCTTGAACTGTAGTCACTTGTGTCTGTCTTACTGTTGATACCATTTCTTCCTTACAATACCCAAGTATGATGATTAAGGAAGGAAGAAGGGTTAGATAATAGAGCATTAACTAAAGGGGGATTGTTGGGCTGCATGTACAGCGTCCCAGCCGGGCAAAGAGGTGCAGAGATCCAACTCTATCCAGAGCCATGCGTCGGATTCAGCACTATTCCTGGTTGAAAACCCTGCTACAACCCACGTGGCCATTTAGACCACCATTGGGGAGTAGGTTATGCTCTGACATTGAGGGTATGATGAACATTTTTTGACAGTTGGCACCCTTAATGTGTCCTAGGCAGCCAGGAAAGTCGGCACGCAATCATTCAAATATGCTGAGTCCTGCAGAGCTGTGACAGTTGCCTCCCATACGTTTAAAAGCAGTATTGAGTAGTCATGACATTTGGCGCCCAATCGTTCAATGGTTTTTCTGCACTATTGGTTGACATGACATTTGCACCCATTCATTTAAATGCACTTTTTGGATCCTGGGTAGCCATGACAGTTGCCACCCATTACATTTAGTAGCAAGTCCAAGTAGCTATGAAAACTGCCGCCCATTATTTTTAAGTATTTGGTCCTCATTGCAGTTGTTGCACATAGTGTCTGATGGGGTCTGGCTAGCCATTAATGACAGTTAGCTCTGTGTATCTATAAAAAAGATCTGCTGATTTTTAAATCTAGAGCCTCTCATAAAACACATTTTAAAGGAGTAAAATCTTCCAATTTAGTCACTGGAAAAGGGCTACTAGAGGTGTAAAGCATGACAAAAAATGTGATATACTAGAATGGCTGACCAACTTCAACATATTGATATTCCAATACCTGCGGAATGCTGTCAAACAGTAAATAGGTGGCTGACCGATGAAGGTCTTATACATCCTAAAACGGATTTTACTGGGGCTGGGGCACAACCAGGTGGTCTGTCCTGGGAGACACGTTTCACCTACATGAAAACATGCTGCAAAAGTAGGGGGTTTATTGGAAAACCTTTACATAAAGGATGATCTGGATTAAATAGCAAATGCACCTTAAACGTATTCTGAATTAGCCTTAGAATACATAGAGCATCAACATTGGTTCAGTGGAGAATTAAGATAGCCTGAAAATGCTGCTAGACAAGGGCCCATCACATCAGAAGTGTTAGTACTGGGACACATATCCAGATTTCACTCAAACCAAAAACACGCTGATCCTTAAAATAGGAGACATTATATCATTTTAAGGAAACACTTTGGCACAGGTAGAGCTCGAGCTATGAAGATAGCATCTCTAGGAGCTGCACCAGGTCATACTTCAGCTACTGTAGAAAGGAGAATTACATTTTGTGCCCTCAAAGCTCTGATGGGATCATGCCCGACAAAACAATAGGAGATCCCTAAATGGCGCTTCACTAAATAGAGGCATGTTGAGGCAGCATTTTCACAGGTTAATCCACAACAAAGAAATAAATCACTAGTCATGAACATGCAAGCAGGATGCAGTCCACCAACGAAATACTGCGACAGCTTGGCCTCAGTTTTTAATTGGTTATGTTTGGAATTTATAGAAGTCCATCTTTTAAAGCACTAACCAATATCATTGGGGAAATAGGAAACACTGAAGACAAACCAGTGTGACGCATGTAAGATTTGCCATAGCTTGTTGCAGCTATCCCATGGTAGAAGGGACAACAATGCCACTCCTTGCGACAAGATGGCTGCTGGCAGGGAGTAGATATAGTGTATGGAGCTCTGCTTGCTGTCCTTTTAAATAAAGCATTTCTCGAAGTTACAAGAAAGCGACTTCCCTTTTCTTCACCCTAGATCGTAAAGGGAATCCCTAGTAGGTCATACCTTGATTTGCCAGAGCGTTCGGCACGGTTATGTCCGTAAGCAACCTGATGGGCTATTGGCCATGCCTCATGGTGGGTCCGGTGTGAGTAGGGACCTGGCGGCGTCCGGAGCAACAGAAATAGCAAACACTGACGACAAACCAGTGTGATGCATGTAAGATTTTCCATAGCTGGGTGCAACTATCCCATGGTAGAAGAGACAACAATGCCATTCCTTGAGACAAGATGGCTCGCCGTCCTTTTAAACAACACATTTCTCCGCAGCTACAAGAAAGCAACGTCCCTTTTCTTCACTGAGATCGTAAAGGGAATTCCTAGGAGGCTGTACCTTGATTTGGTGGAGCATTTTGCACCGGCTATGTCCGTAAGAAGTCTGATGGGACATTGGCCATGCCTTATGGTGGGTCCGGTGTGAGTAGGGACCTGACGGCGTCCAGAGCAGTGGGAGTGTGAAAAGTGTGAGCGGTGAGTGTAAGAATCCTACAGGGAGCAGCTCACAGTGCTATGAAGCAGACGGGGAGGCACAGCTACTGCCCTGGACCGGTGATCCCTGTGAGTTGTCAAGGTTGGGAGTGGTGGTGCGTTGAAGGCCCTGGGCCGCCGCATGCATCCTCGACACCTGATTCAGTTTGGTGAGTGGTGAAGCGCTCATGAAGCCCGACTGCGATATGTCCATAGGGCAAGGCTGAGGTGTGAAGGACACAGAGGAATCGGTGTGGAGAGGAGGGCAAGCAGAGATCTGCAGGGAGTGGGCAAGAAGTCCCACCAACTTCAATATTGAGTACGTTGTGTGTGGGATCGTGAGGCGAGTTCATGTGGTTATCATTTGATCCCTGTGGTGGCCTTTCATTCACGGAGCCATACTAGGGGCTGAGCACAAAGGGGTGAGTGATTCCGGTCTTTGTTCCTATGAGATCAGCACAGGCCAGGTTTTTGTACAGGAGGTGGGCAGCAGCCTCTCTCATCAATATTCTTGAAAGGGTGATTTGCCAACGTCTCTCCAATGCCTATTGCACTGTGCACTTCCCCTAGGGCCCCAGGTAGAGTTGAAGGAGGACCTCAATGCAGAGAGGGAGATTTAAGGCAACAGTGGTGTGGAACACCGTCAAAGCCCCTCCAACGTTGGGACCGCCACAACGTCTTTGGGGGCCTAGAGCAAATCAAGGAGAGGGCTTGCAGCAGGCTGCAATGGCATTGTCGAGTGGACTGATGGAAGGGTCAGCGACCAACATGTTGACTAAAGATGATCTACAACAAGGATTAAAAGACTGCAAATAATCTTTTATGGCGTCCTTCTAGGTGCAGTTCACATCACTAAAAAACAATCTGACTAGGTCTATTCCAGAACTTAAAGGGGTGATCTGACCGTTAGTGGAGAAAACCGACACCATGGAAAGAGACCTGCAAAATACAAAAAATGAAGTGAGGGTGAACAGTGAATTACTGGAACAATTGAGTAGAGTGTCCCATAGCTACAAACCTCAAACGGAGGTCCTGGAAAATAGATCTAGATGCTCCAATATCCATATTGGAAACCTTTCTGAGGAGTTTAGTGACAAAGGGATGAAAGTCCAAATCCAGACCCTATTTTCTGAGCTCTTCAACACCATGCAGATGGACCCCATCGACAGAGTGCATAGAACAGGCCGGAGGGGGGGTAGAGACCACCCCCTAGAGACATCCTGATTGTGCTAACATCGCATCCCCCATAAAGAGAAGATCTAACAGGCTGCTAGGACCAAGGATTGTTTGGATTTGAATGGATCCTGGATACAAGTCTTTCAGGATCTAGCCTTGAGTACATTAGAAACGAGGAGTGAGATGGGCCCGGTGGTGCAGTTGCTGGCCAGGCGAGATATTGGATACAAATGGACATTTCTGTTTGATCTGCTGTGCTGTTTACCTGGGTAGTGTCACATAGCATCGGTGCAAAAAGGGAGTGCCCTGCTGCAGATAGCATGATGTCAAGGAGAGGGTAAAGGGCCCCACCAAAGGTATGCAAAGGAGGACAAAGCCAGGGGAACGGTCCACAGTGCAGGGAAGTATGAGGAGGAGAGTGCCTAGAGGACGCCAGCTGAGATGAGGAATTCGTATGATTGAAAAGAGCCATTACTGGACACAACACAGGGGATTGTTGGGAAGGGGGTTTACAGGGAATGTCAGAGCAACAGCAGGACATTCAGAAATGAATGAACGATATTTCAGGTGGAGGTACTGAGTGGAAGCTAGTGATCTGCTCTTTTGTTCTTTCCACATAAGGATGATGGAGCACTGTTTGGGGAAGGAAGTGAACGGATCCCCGTGGGGGAGATGTAGATTTCCTGTTTTCCCAGTGGGTGAGGGTGGTTTTTTGTGAGGACCAAGGGGGTGGGGGAAGGTTTCTGGGGTGGGAAGGGGAGTTTCATCAGTGGAAGAAATGGGGGCAGGAGTGGCACCAGGGTTATTGAGATTGATACTTGTTTTAACGAAGGGCAAAGAAAGAATGGCTGGTGTAGGGGACCAAGGCGCAGGGCTACCTGTGATAAATTATTTTCAAGTGGTTAACACAAAATGTGAGGGGCCTGAACTCCGCTCGTAAAAGGAATACATTCAAGCTTTTTTATTAGAGGAGCACACACCCCATGTAGTAGTACTACAGGAGACTCACCTCCTGTGACGAGACCGAGAATGAATTTGATTAAAGAATGATCTGCTCGTATTGCATACTGCAGACAAAACTAAAATGTCAGGGGTCATAATAGCCTTTAGAGAAGGTAATGATGTATGGATTGATAAGATGGAGGAGGATAGGAATGGCCGTTATCTATTCATTTGGGGTAGTATGGCCGGATTTCTGTTCACGGTGGTGGCAATTTGGGCAGCAAACTTTCATTGAAGACTTCTTGGGACAGTAGAAACCTTTGCTTTATGGGAACCAGTATTGATGGGAAACTTCTATTTAGCATGGTCCCAGGAACCTGGACAGAAGTTCTGGTAGGGCGCAGGGTAGTGGCTTAGCTTTTACTACACTGAAAAATAGGTTTGCAATGTTACATTTGAGAGATGTCTGAAGGGTGACACAAGGGAAGGCAGACGGGTACATCTTTTTCTCCAGCATGCACAAAATGCAATTGCAGATAGACTATATATGGGTATTGGCCCCAATACTGAGCAGGGTATAGGATATTGCTATTGGCTCACTTGCACTGGCTGATAACACCTCTGTTTCAATGGAATTGCATCTTTCCAGAATGAACGATTCTTTATGTGATGGTCTTTAGATTTAGATACCTGGTTCTTAGTCATGATATAGAGAATAAGATCTTTAGGTTCTTTGAAGAAAACAACAGCAAATATTCTGAATCAGTAAGTTGGAATGCTTTTAAGGCTGCAATAAAAGGGGAATTGATTTCACTTAAGGCCCAGAGGGGACACAATTGAGTGCGCTGGAGACTCGATTAGAGAAGGAATTGAAGGACCGGAGGCAAAGGGTGCAATCTTCTCCATCTAGGGAAGCCTATAAAGCTTACAGAGAAACCACTGGGCACCTGAACCAATACAATAAAAGGGCTGAAAAGGCACTGCTAAATGTTAGACAACGCTATTATATAGGAGTGAATAAGGCTTCTTTGGCGATAGAGGGGGGCTAAAGTGATTAGTTCTAATTTTAATGACGAGGGTACCAGGGTCATGAAAACAGATGATATTGCATTCAACTTCATATGCATGGTGAGAGCTAACTATATTGCTCCATCGGCTAGATTCCTGAATAAAGTGACTCTCAAAAGTTGTAGAACTGCGTGGGGCCACTAAGCAATCCTGTCTGCTGTCTCCCCTGCTGTTTGCAGTGTATTTGGACCTTTCTTACAGGTACTGCAGACAGCAGAGTGTATACAAGGCATTCCTTTTGGGGACGTGCAACAATTGGTCCTGGCTTTCGCTGGTGATATGCTGCTGACTATAGCTGAAATATTGCGATCAGTGGGCCTGTTACAAAAAGAATTATAAGAATTTCAGAGCGTATCTGGTTTGAAGATCAACATAGGGAAGTCGGAGATCCTGAAACATACTCTAGGGGGAAACCTTCTAGCAGAGGCCAACGCGATGTGGTATTTTATGTGGGTGTTGAAAGGGATGACATATTTGGGAATGACGATTACTCCATCAATTGAAGGGTTATACCAGGTTTATTTCCTGGTTCTTTTAACTTCTACAAAAGCTGACCTAGAGAGGTGGAACCCACTCTCAGTTTCGTGTTTAGGCTGCATAGCCACGCTTAAAATGGTTGTATTACCAAGGCTCCTCTGTCTGTTCCAGGCTCACCCAATACATATTTCAAAGCACTTTTTCAATACACTTAATCATTTGCTGAGTTTTTTTTTTTTGTGGCAGGGTAAAAAGCTGCGACTGTCACAAAGGATGTTGGCAGCCCCCAGGGGCAAGACTTTCAGAAATATTATGATGCGGCACAAATCAGAATTATTTGTGAATGGGTCAGCAGGGATTTTAAGAAAATGTGGGTTAAGATGGATAGAGCTGTGCTGACACATCCCTTGCATGAAGCCTTATAGCTTCCCTGGAAGGATTGGCCAAAACACATGTACGTATGTCAAATTACCAAGCTTGTGGGGGATATCTGGGACAGGTTGATTAGGAAACATTCAATTTTTCTTGTTCCCCTCTCATTTCACCCCTTTGTTTCACAATCCACAATTCTCATCGGGATTGGAAGATAGGGCCTATCGTAGGTGGCAGAAAAGGGGATGCCTCAAATTTAAGGACTTGTTCACAGGCTCAGGAATCAAATCATTTACGAACTGTAAACTGTTTTTCACTCTCGAAGAAGAGGAACGCCTTCATTATTTTCAATTAAGACACTGGGCTTCCAGCGTTGCCATTAAACAAGCTGCTCCTAGAATAATGACCCTGTTTGAGAAATGCTTAATCACACATGAAGGGGAGAAAGGGCTGATCAGAGAGATTTATGGGATTCTAATTAATATAGGTAAACAAGAGAAATTGGCAGACATGAGTAGTTGGGGGAATTCTATGTGGAAAGAAATTCTGTTAGAAAATTGTGAAAAACTGTGGAGTAAAATCCCCAGGTTAATGAAAGCCATACAAATAACTGATGTATAGATGACATGTAATCCGGGCGAGGCCCACCATTTCTTTTCTGCAATCGTCATCAGGGTGTTGGTGGGACTGCGGCCAAATGGGTACATGGTTTCACATATGATGAGAATGCCTGAAGTTGCTGAATTTTTGGGCAGATGTCAAAGAGTTGATTTACTACATTTTTAAGGTGGACTATGGAGGACCTCACATAAGCGCTTTGTTGGGGATATGGGAGCGTGGAAATTAACCTAAATCCAAAGCAATGCGAAGAGTCGTTGCTTTATTGGTCATTGCAGCAATGTCGCTCATAGCCCAAAGTCAAAGGGGGGAATGTGCTTATTCTTCAGGAAAGATTGAGAAAAATGTAGGAATTTGCTCCGTTGGAATGGGTGATGCACTCACTCCAGAATGAGCAAACGTGATTCAGCGATGAATGGATGGAGGCTTTGAACTTTCTCAAAGAGGATTTCAGATTGCTGGCGCACCCGCAAAGACTCAAATGGTTGGACATTGTTTCCTCAAATTGGATTCTATCAATCTGTGCTGTGCTACGGACCGTGGGAAAGAAAGCTGAATGTTGCAAGGGGGGGGTAATTACCAAGCATTATTATTTACATGTTTTTTCTGTTTATTGTGCAACTGCTTTGAAAACTAAGTAAAATATGGTAACACAAATAAAAAAATATGCCACTCTTTAAAGGAGAACCTGCTAGACTAGATGTTGCAAGGAGACAGTCTTTACTTCCTAACGAATAAGAAAAGAAACTGGAGTTTGAAGACAGGGTATCAACCACATATAAGTCTATAGGTTAAGGTCGCCTGTGCAGATGCCTAGGACAAGGTTCCAGAAAAGAACAAAAAAGAAAAAGCAGGAGAAAGGGGGAGACATCCAATTGTAAATTTGACAATGTCCGAACTACCTTCTCATGTCAAGAGAAAGGGGGGAGACTGCACAATGCAAGCCTACCCAATATAGCAGAGCGCATGTCACTAACCGGGACAGAACAATCTTCTGGGAAAGAGACATGTTTAGCCCTAAACAAGGATCCAATTGAAAAAGCGGTTCAGGTGGTAAAGATAAAGGTGGAAAAGTACGAAGTGTAGGTGGGCACCACAGTGATTGATACTTAAATGCTGAAATTGTTCATTATAATATGTTCATACAAAAATATTTTAACCTGGTGCTCCCAGTCTGAAAGAGATCCTATGGCATCCGGATCTCACTGTACAGAAATGAAGAAAAAGTAAGGTGTGTACGGCCCACTTAAGTCTGGTGCTCTCAGCTGACCCTAGACAGAGTTGCCCAGTTCGATCCAATCTTTTCATAAAGTGATCATATTATAAAACAAACTATGAAAAAGACGGTACTCAATTTTCAAAAAGAAATGTTTAATTCACATTTCTAGGACCCATGTCCCCTGATTGATTAGTTCTTGTATCAAGAGGCAACTCAAAAAGATCTAGGTCGTTTTTTCATAAAAGTACATATGCCAATGCATTTCGGTCCTTGACCATCTTCAGGGCCGTACTTAAGTGAATCTTAAATCAACTGTACAGTGTCAATACAAAACATCAATGTAAACCATTATTCAGAAATAATATAAAATACACATACCCCAGGTGGATTCGAATCGGTGGAGGAAATAAGGGAGAAATGTAAAGGAAAGTTTGTCAACATCGTCATTTCACTATACCTATACTTGATAGTATGTCACCCTCGTGTTCAATACCCTGTACCTGCTGGTTCGAGTTGTCCTCTCTTGTAAGTGCTCTTGGAGAAAATTCTCCAACATTCCTGTTAAATCATAGTGGGTGAATGTGTAAGTAACTATAGCATTAACTACGGTTGCACATCTGTGTGCTCATAATCAGAGTGCTCTTACCTGCTTGCGGTCGCTGGTGCGCAGAACCGATCGTGTTCGCTCTGAAAGCGAAAGTGAATCATGCGCGAACGCCGATGCTAGTTTAAATCACCATGGGAACGTGGGCAGGGCGTCGTGCAGCACTGCGTATGCCGCTGCACGTACGCCTCCGGCCCCACCGCCCTGCAGGAATGCAGGGGGGTGGGACTGTTACCATGGTGAATAACGCAGACGCGTGTTATGAATTAGCTGGGCATCTATTCAGATACATGTGTCTATTCAGGGTATGTTTTTACTCGAGTAAGAACTCGAATAGCTTACTATGCAATTTACATTCTGTTAACTGCAATACAAACTAAAATACAAACAACAGTGTCAATAAGCAATCGGAAAACTGATTGCGAGGAAAACATTACACAAATAAATGTCCAGATCTAACGTGTTGTACAATCCGTGTATGTAAACAGAATATTCAAAATAAGTGAAGAATCAATTGCTTGTACTAAGCATGTCCTCATTAGTATTATGATATCGTTCACAGAGCATTATTATGCAAGGGACTCACCACTGATAAAACTCCTTGTAGCACCACAAATGATTATGGCTATTTTAGAGGAAGCATCACAAAGCATAATCTATGCAAGAGTCCCACTGAAGGTGAAACTCATCTCAGCACAATTTAGCAAGAGCAACCTTATTACTCCGATTTTGGTTCCTTCCGTAGACCTCTTCCAAAAACAGGTCACAAGAGATCTAGAGAAGATCAAATTCAAACACCCTTAGGTATTCCAACATGAAACCACATGAGCTTAAACTCATAAGAAACCTATACGGAGATTACACTATAACCATTAGGGCTGCAGACAAAGGAGGAGGTTTGGTTCTACTAAACACAAGTGATTACGAAGAAGAATGTATTAGACAGCTCAGCGACATTAACACCTATGCAATACTTGATTCAGATCCCACAGAAGAAATTTGATGCAAACTGAAAAAACTTCTAGAAAGGGCAGAGGAACTCAAATGGATTAATCAGAACACAAAGAAATTTCTAACCAATACACATTCAAATATACCTCATTTTTACACCCTCCCGAAGATACATAAGGACATGCAAAAGCCTCCGGGAAGACCTATGGTAGCAGGAATCAATAGTATTCTTGAACCACTTGACAAATACATCGATTATTTTTTACAGCCATTGATTCAAAAGACAAGCACTTACATCAAGGACTCCACACATTTTTGCAACATCTCAGAACCATTCCATTCAACAATAATAACATCCGCTTCACGGTAGATGTTAAAAGTCTATACACATCCATTCCTCACGATCTAGGCAGAGAAGCGGTGGAGTGGATGCTTCTGAAGGAAGGAGAAATAGCGGCACAAAAATAATTCATTATGGGACTTTTGGAATTTATTAGCAACAACTCGTACTTCCAGTTCAAGGACTCATATTATTTACAAGTTGCTGGCACTACAATGGGGGCAACCATGGCCCCTTCATATGCAAATTCATTTATGCACAAATTTGAAACGGAACATATCCTTATGAACGATCTGTGGAACCATTTGGATACGATACATAGACGATATTTTTGGCATTTGGAAAAGTTCAGAATCTCATCTTCTAGAATTCTTTGGCTACATCAACAGCATAGATCCTCGGTACAGTTCATATACGAATATTCATGCAAGTCCATCCATTTTTTAGATGTGGAGATTAATGTCACAGAAACAGGATACCAAACTACAATTTATTGGAAAAGCACAGATAGGAATAGTTTGTTACAAAGGTTGAACTTCCACCAACCGAGTCTGATTAAAAATGTACCCTATAGCCAAATGCTCAGAGTAAAAAGGATCGTCAGCACCCAGAGTGAATATGAAGCAGCAGTAAAAGAAATGGGCAAGACATTTCTTGCACGAGGCTATTCAGAAGAAGAGTCACATTGGCAGAGACACGTACAGCTACACAAGACAGAGAAGAATTACTTAGACCAAGAGCAACTAAACAGGATACCTCACCTCCATTAGTCTTTGTATCAAAGTACTCACGCCAAAGCAATCGGATCAAAGCAATCATAAAGAAAAATTGGAACACTGTAACATGTGACAAAAGGGTAGAACACTTGTTCAAGGAAACTCCTATATGTGCTTACCAAAGATGCTCCAATCTGAAAAACAGATTAATCCATACTAGACCCCCACAGAAGAAGAAAGGAACTGAACGTATAGGCACATTTCTGTGCTTGAACTGCAGCAACTGCGGTTACATTATGAAAGGGCAAACAATAAATCATCCCCACACTGGAGAAAAGATGAAGCTTAAATGTTATGCTACATGTGACACAGCTGGAATCATATATGGGATCAAATGTCCATGTGGGTTGTATTATGTTTGTTTGTTTATTTGATAATGCGCGCCAAACCCATTAGGTAGCCGGACACAGTAGAGGTCAAGACAGCTTAAACTTAGTTACATAATGTGTACAAAGAAGCATATAATGGTTACATAAAATTTTCAAAGAAGCATATAGTATACAAAAACAGTTTGAGGATAGCTGCCAGGATAGTTACAGTGGTATCTGGAGGGAAAGCAAGTTAAGAGACAAGCAGCAGAGACATGCCTGGAAGGTAAGCTAACAGTCATTTGTTCGTAGCCATTTGATTATATTGAGTCTAAATTTAAGATATGGTTGTTCCTTTCTGAGGGTGTGCGGTAGTGCGTTCCAAGTTTGTGCTGCGATAACTGGGAAGCTGGATCCTCCCGCTGTGGCACGTTTAAATCTAGGCGTTTCCAGTGTGTGGGCATTGGCGGTTCTCGTTGGGCATGTGGACGATCTTCTATTTATCCTTTCAGCAAGGTAGGGTGGGGCCAAGTTGTTTAAGCATTTGGAAGTGAGGGAAGCAGTTTTTAGAAGTATCCTGTCAGATATTTTTAGCCAATGAACCTTTCTTCTAGCATCGGAGATGTGTTCTCTCCTAGGGATATTCAGTGCTGCTCTTAGGGCATTATTTTGCATTATTTGTATTTTGTCAATGATATTTTTGTTAGCACCTGAGTAGAGAGCGTTACAATAGTCTAATCTCGACATTACAAGGGCATTGGCGAGGGTGATGCAACTCGAGGTAGAAAGGAATGGTCTGCAAGCTCGGATAAGCTTACAGGTGTAAGCTGTGGAGGATGAGAGTGAGTTGACTTGTTTCTTCAGTGAGAGAGTGGCATCAAGATAGAAGCCTAGTGTTTTGACCACAGGCATCACCTTGATGAGATTGTTGTCGATATTGAAGGCGGTATAGTTAGGGCTAAGTTTTTTTATGTTCGTTTCGGAGCCTGGGATTAGTATCTCAGTTTTTTCGTCATTCAGGCAGAGGCCATGTGATGCCATCCATGCCTGAATGAGGAGGTATACTCTATTTACTAAGGCCGTGTCCTCCAAAAAGTTACCTGATGGGGGAATGAGGATCTGGGTATCATCTGCATAATTTGTGTAGGTGATACCCAGTCTGTCCAATTTGTCAAACAAAGGCTTAGTAAATATATTATACATAGTGGGTGAGACACAGGATCCTTGGGGTACTCTGCAGGAGATTTGAGCAGGATCAGCAGCCGTTAGTGGGGAAAAGACTTGCATTGTCCTGTTGGCCAGGAAGGACTGGACCCAAGCTATGGCTGCCCCAGAGAAGTGCGCCGCCGACCTAAGATGGTTACATAGAATTGCATGATCCACTAGGTCGAACACTGCAGAGAGGTCCAGGAGAAGTAGCATAGCTGTTTGTCCCTTGTCTTCAACTCGTCAATTTGAGTCTTAAGGTCTAGCAAGGCAGTTTCTGTGCCGTGGAGTGGGCGGAAGCCAGACTGTTGTGATCCTAGTGAATGATTAGTTTCTAGGTAGTCCTGAATTTGAATATAGGCCACTCCATCAATAATTTTAAGTAGAAAAGGGACAGTGGTAATGGGTCTATAATTGGTGGGGATGGTAGGGTCTAGTGATTGTTTTTTGAGCAGGGGAAGGACCCAGGATTCTTTGAGGTTATTAGGTACAGTATTGATTTTAAAGGAAGCGTTTATGAGCTTGGAGATAAATGGGGCAGGGTCTCTAGCTGCATCCTTTATAATTTGTGCCGGGCAACTGTCGCCCTTGCAATTTGAT